>NC_134707.1:78492986-79692986 GCF_043290135.1 Rhipicephalus microplus | reverse complement strand
ATGTTTTCGAGCCAGGCCGTCGCCAGCATTGAGTATACAATTAACCTCATGACTAAATATGAACACTAATAAAAATTTCATTCCCCAGGTGAGGCTCGAACTCACAACCCCGGCATAGGTCACGAGAACTGTCGTATAAGTACCGTGCGCTAACCAATTGCGCAACTGGGGAACACGGTTGCCCGTAAGAGGGTTTCCTTTACGACTGTTGTCTCCACACAACTCCAGTAAACAAATGTTTCCGAGCCAGGCAGTCGCCAGCATTGAGTATACAATTAACCTCAAGGTTAAATATGAAAACTAATGAAAATTCCATTCCCCAGGTGAGGCTCAAACTCACAACTCCGGCATAGCTCACCAGAACTTTCGTAAAGGTACCGTGCGCTAACCGATTGCGCCACTGGGGAACACGGTCACACGTAGGAGTCTTTCCTTTAGGACTGTTGTCTGCGCAAAACTCCAGTAAACAAACGTTTTCGAGCAAGGCAGTCGCCAGCATTCAGTATACAATGAACCTCACGACTAAGTATGAAAACTAATAAAAATTTCTTTCCCCAGGTGAGGCTCGAACTCACAACCCCGGCATAGCTCACGAGAACTGTCGTATAAGTACCGTGCGCTAACCAATTGCGCCACTGGGGAACACGGTCGCACATAGAAGTCTTTCCTTTAAGACTGTTGTCTACACACAACTCCAGTAAACAAATGTTTTCGAGCCAGGCAGTCTCCAGCATTGAGTATACAATTAACCGCATGACTAAATATGAAAACTAATAAAAATTTCATTCCCCAGGTGAGGCTCGAGCTCAAAACTCTGGCATAGCTAACGAGAACTGTCGTATAAGTACCATGCGCTAACCAATTGCGCCACTGGGGAACATGGTTGCACGTAAGAGTGTTTCCTTTAGGACAGTTGTCTACACACACCTCCAGTAAACAAATGTTTTCGAGCCAGGCAGTCGTCAGCATTTAGTATACAATTAACCTCATGACTAAATATGAAATCTAAGAAAAATTTGATTCCAGAGGTGAGGCTCGAACTCACAACCCCGGCATAGCTCATGAGAACTGTCGTATAGGTACCGTGTGCTAACTAATTGCGCCACTGGAGAACACGGTCGCACGTAGGAGTCTTTCCTTTAGGACTGTTGTCTACACACAACCACAGTAAACAAATGTTTTCGAGCCAGGCAGTCGCCAGCATTGAGTATACAATTAACCTCATGACTAAGTATGAAAACTAATAAAAATTTTATTCCCCAGGTGAGGCTCGAACTCACAACCCCGGCATAGCTCACGAGAACTGTCGTATAAGTACCGTGCTCTAACCAATTGCGCCACTGGGGAACACGGTCACACGTAAGAGTGTTTCCTTTAGGACTGTTGTCTCCACACAACTCTAGTAAACAAATGTTTTCGAGCCAGGCAGTCGCCAGCATTGAGTATACAATTAACCTTATGACTAAATATGAAAACTAATGAAAATTTCATTCCCCAGGTGAGGCTCGAACTCACAACCCCAGCATAGCTCACGAAAACTGTCCTATAAATACAGCGCTAACCAATTGCGCCACTGGGGAACACGGTTGCACGCAAAAATTGTTTCCTTTAGGACTGTTGTCTACACACAACTCCAGTAAACAAATGTTTTCGGGCCAGGCAGTCGCCAGCATTGAGTATACAATTACCTCATGGCTAAATATGAAAACTAATGAAAATTTCACTCCCCAGGCGAAGCTCAAACTCACAACACCGGCATAGCTCACGAGACCTGTCCTATAATTTCAGCGCTAACCAATTGCGCCACTGGAGAACACGGTTGCACGTAAGAGTGTTTCCTTTAGGACTGTTGTCTACACACACCTCCAGTAAACAAATGTTTTCAAGCCAGGCAGTCGCCAGCATTGAGTACACAATTAACCTCATGACTAATATCGAAAACTAATAAAAATTTCATTCCCCAGGTGAGGCTCGAACTCACAACCCCGGCATAGCTCACGAGAACTGTCGTATAAGTACCGTGCGCTAACCAATTGCGCCACTCGGGAACACGGTTGCACGTAAAAGTGTTTCCTTTAGGACTGCTGTCTACACACACCTCCAGTAAGCAAATGTTTTCGAGCCAGGCAGTCGCCAGCATTGAGTATACAATTAACCTCATGACTAAATATGAACACTAATAAAAATTTCATTCCCCAGGTGAGGCTCGAACTCACAACCCCGGCATAGCTCACGAGAACTGTCGTGTAAGTACCGTGCGCTACCCAATTGCGCCACTGGGGACACGGTTTCACGTTAGAGTGTTTCCTTTACGACTGTTGTCTACACAAACCTCCAGTAAACAAATGTTTTCGAGCTAGGCAGTCGCCAGCATTGAGTATACAATTAACCTCATGTATAAATATGAAAACTAATAAAAATTTCATTCCCAGGTGAGGCTCCAACTCACAACCCAGACATAGCTCACGAGAACTGTCGTATAAGTACCGTGCGCTAACCAATTGCGCCACTGGGGAACACGGTTGCACGTAAGAGTGTTTCCTTTAGGACTGTTGTCTACACACACCTCCAGTAAACAAATGTTTTCAAGCCAGGCAGTCGCCAGCATTGAGTACACAATTAACCTCATGACTAATATCGAAAACTAATAAAAATTTCATTCCCCAGGTGAGGCTCGAACTCACAACCCCGGCATAGCTCACGAGAACTGTCGTATAAGTACCGTGCGCTAACCAATTGCGCCACTCGGGAACACGGTTGCACGTAAAAGTGTTTCCTTTAGGACTGCTGTCTACACACACCTCCAGTAAGCAAATGTTTTCGAGCCAGGCAGTCACCAGCATTGAGTATACAATTAACCTCATGACTAAATATGAACACTAATAAAAATTTCATTCCCCAGGTGAGGCTCGAACTCACAACCCCGGCATAGCTCACGAGAACTGTCGTGTAAGTACCGTGCGCTAACCAATTGTGCCACTGGGGAACACGGTTGCACGTAAGAGTGTTTCCTTTAGGACTGTTGTCTACACACACCTCCAGTAAACAAATGTTTTCGAGCCAGGCAGTCGCCAGCATTGAGTATACAATTAACCTCATCACTAAATATGAAAACTAATAAAAATTTTATTCCCCAGGTGAGGCTCGAACTCACAACCCCGGCATAGCTCACGAGAACTGTCGTATAAGTACCGTGCGCTAACCAATTGCGCCACTGGGGAGCACGGTCGCACGTAAGAGTGTTTCATTTAGGACTGTTGTCTCCACACAACTCTAGTAAAAAAATGTTTTCGAGCCAGGCAGTCGCCAGCATTGAGTATACAATTAACCTCATGACTAAATATGAACACTATTAAAAATTTCATTCCCCAGGTGAGGCTCGAACTCACAACCCCGGCATAGCTCACGAGAACTTTCTTAAAAGTACCATGCGCTAACCGATTGCGCCACTGGGGAACACGGTCACACGTAGGAGTCTTTCCTTTAGGACTGTTGTCTGCGCAAAACTCCAGTAAACAAACGTTTTCGAGCCAGGCAGTCGCCAGCATTCAGTATACAATGAGCCTCACGACTAAATATGAAAACTAATAAAAATTTCATTCCCCAGGTGAGGCTCGAACTCACAACCCCGGCATAGCTCACGAGAACTATCGTGTAAGCACCGTGCGCTAACCAATTGCGCCACTGGGGAACACGGTCGCACGTAGGAGTCTTTCCTTCAAGACTGTTGTCTACACACAACTCCAGTAAACAAATGTTTTCGAGCCAAGCAGTCACCAGCATTGAGTATACAATTAACCTCATGACTAAATATGAGAACTAATGAAAATTTCATTCCCCAGGTGAGGCTCGAACTCACAACCCCGGCATAGCTCACGAGAACTGTCGTATAAGTACCGTGCGCTAACCAATTGCGCCACTCGGGAACACGGTTGCACGTAAAAGTGTTTCCTTTAGGACTGCTGTCTACACACACCTCCAGTAAGCAAATGTTTTCGAGCCAGGCAGTCGCCAGCATTGAGTATACAATTAACCTCATGACTAAATATGAACACTAATAAAAATTTCATTCCCCAGGTGAGGCTCGAACTCACAACCCCGGCATAGCTCACGAGAACTGTCGTGTAAGTACCGTGCGCTACCCAATTGCGCCACTGGGGACACGGTTTCACGTTAGAGTGTTTCCTTTACGACTGTTGTCTACACAAACCTCCAGTAAACAAATGTTTTCGAGCTAGGCAGTCGCCAGCATTGAGTATACAATTAACCTCATGTATAAATATGAAAACTAATAAAAATTTCATTCCCAGGTGAGGCTCCAACTCACAACCCAGACATAGCTCACGAGAACTGTCGTATAAGTACCGTGCGCTAACCAATTGCGCCACTGGGGAACACGGTTGCACGTAAGAGTGTTTCCTTTAGGACTGTTGTCTACACACACCTCCAGTAAACAAATGTTTTCAAGCCAGGCAGTCGCCAGCATTGAGTACACAATTAACCTCATGACTAATATCGAAAACTAATAAAAATTTCATTCCCCAGGTGAGGCTCGAACTCACAACCCCGGCATAGCTCACGAGAACTGTCGTATAAGTACCGTGCGCTAACCAATTGCGCCACTCGGGAACACGGTTGCACGTAAAAGTGTTTCCTTTAGGACTGCTGTCTACACACACCTCCAGTAAGCAAATGTTTTCGAGCCAGGCAGTCGCCAGCATTGAGTATACAATTAACCTCATGACTAAATATGAACACTAATAAAAATTTCATTCCCCAGGTGAGGCTCGAACTCACAACCCCGGCATAGCTCACGAGAACTGTCGTGTAAGTACCGTGCGCTAACCAATTGTGCCACTGGGGAACACGGTTGCACGTAAGAGTGTTTCCTTTAGGACTGTTGTCTACACACACCTCCAGTAAACAAATGTTTTCGAGCCAGGCAGTCGCCAGCATTGAGTATACAATTAACCTCATCACTAAATATGAAAACTAATAAAAATTTTATTCCCCAGGTGAGGCTCGAACTCACAACCCCGGCATAGCTCACGAGAACTGTCGTATAAGTACCGTGCGCTAACCAATTGCGCCACTGGGGAGCACGGTCGCACGTAAGAGTGTTTCATTTAGGACTGTTGTCTCCACACAACTCTAGTAAAAAAATGTTTTCGAGCCAGGCAGTCGCCAGCATTGAGTATACAATTAACCTCATGACTAAATATGAACACTATTAAAAATTTCATTCCCCAGGTGAGGCTCGAACTCACAACCCCGGCATAGCTCACGAGAACTTTCTTAAAAGTACCATGCGCTAACCGATTGCGCCACTGGGGAACACGGTCACACGTAGGAGTCTTTCCTTTAGGACTGTTGTCTGCGCAAAACTCCAGTAAACAAACGTTTTCGAGCCAGGCAGTCGCCAGCATTCAGTATACAATGAGCCTCACGACTAAATATGAAAACTAATAAAAATTTCATTCCCCAGGTGAGGCTCGAACTCACAACCCCGGCATAGCTCACGAGAACTATCGTGTAAGCACCGTGCGCTAACCAATTGCGCCACTGGGGAACACGGTCGCACGTAGGAGTCTTTCCTTCAAGACTGTTGTCTACACACAACTCCAGTAAACAAATGTTTTCGAGCCAAGCAGTCACCAGCATTGAGTATACAATTAACCTCATGACTAAATATGAGAACTAATGAAAATTTCATTCCCCAGGTGAGGCTCGAACTCACAACCCCAGCATAGCTCACGAGAACTGTCCTATAAATACAGCGCTAACCAATTGCGCCA
The DNA here is from genome assembly GCF_043290135.1 of Rhipicephalus microplus. Taxonomy (NCBI): domain Eukaryota; kingdom Metazoa; phylum Arthropoda; class Arachnida; order Ixodida; family Ixodidae; genus Rhipicephalus; species Rhipicephalus microplus. The sequence continues at coordinate 79,687,191 of NC_134707.1, read as the reverse complement.
CTGGGGAACAAGGTTGCACGTAAAAGTGTTGCCTTTAGGACTGTTGTCTACACACAACTCCAGTAAACAAATGTTTTCGGGCCAGGCAGTCGCCAGCATTGAGTATACAATTACCTCATGGCTAAATATGAAAACTAATGAAAATTTCACTCCCCAGGCGAGGCTCAAACTCACAACCCCGGCATAGCTCACGAGAACTGTCCTATAAATTCAGCGCTAACCAATTGCGCCACCGGGAAAACCGGTTGCACGTAAAAGTGTTTCCTTTAGGACTGTTGTCTACACACAACTCCAGTAAACAAATGTTTTCGGGCCAGGCAGTCGCCAGCATTGAGTATACAATTACCTCATGGTTAAATATGAAAACTAATAAAAATTTCACTCCCCAGGCGAGGCTCAAACTCACAACCCCTGCATAGCTCACGAGAACTGTCGTGTAAGTACCGTGCGCTAACCAATTGCGCCACTGGGGAACACGGTCGCTCGTAGGAGTCTTTCCTTTAGGACTGTTGTCTGCGCAAAACTCCAGTAAACAAATTTTTTCGAGCCAGGCAGTCGCCAGCATCGAGTATACATTTAACCTCATGACTAAATATGAAAACTAATAAAAATTTCATTCCACAGGTGAGTCTCGAACTCACAACCTCGGCATAGCTGACGAGAACTCTCGTATAAGTACCGTGCGCTAACCAATTGCGCCACTGGGGAACACGGTCGCACGTAGGAGTCTTTTCTTTAGGACTGTTGTCTACACACACCTCCAGTAAGCAAATGTTTTCGAGCCAGGCAGTCGCCAGCATTGAGTATACAATTAACCTCATGACTAATAATGAAAACTAATAAGAATTTCATTCCCCAGGTGAGGCTCGAACTCGCAACCCCGGCATAGCTCACGAGAACTGTCGTATAAGTACCGTGCGCTAACCAATTGCGCCACTGGGGAACACGGTTTCACGTAAGAGTGTTTCCTTTAGGACTGTTGTCTACACACACCTCCAGTAAACAAATGTTTTCGAGCCAGGCAGTGGCCAGCATTGAGTATACAATTAATCTCATGACTAAGTATGAACACTAATAAAAATTTCATTCCCCAGGTGAGGCTCAAACTCACAACCCCGGCACAGCTCACGAGAACTGTTGTATAAGTACCGTGCGCTACCCAATTGCGCCACTGGGGAACACGATTTCACGTTAGAGTGTTTCCTTTACGACTGTTGTCTACACAAACCTCCAGTAAACAAATGTTTCCGAGCCAGGCAGTCGCCAGCATTGAGTATACAATTAACCTCAAGGCTAAATATGAAAACTAATGAAAATTCCATTCCCCAGGTGAGGCTCAAACTCACAACCCCGGCATAGCTCACGAGAACTTTCGTAAAGGTACCGTGCGCTAACCGATTGCGCCACTGGGGAACACGGTCACACGTAGGAGTCTTTCCTTTAGGACTCTTGTCTGCGCAAAACTCCAGTAAACAAATGTTTTCGAGCCAGGCAGTCGCCAGCATTCAGTATACAATGAACCTCACGACTAAATATGAAAACTAATAAAAAATTTCATTCCCCAGGTGAGGCTCGAACTCACAACCCCGGCATAGCTCACGAGAACTGTCGTATAAGTACCGTGCGCTAACCAATTGCGCCACTGTGGAACATGGTTGCACGTAAGAGTGTTTCCTTTAGGACTGTTGTCTACACACACCTCCAGTAAGCAAATGTTTTCGAGCCAGGCAGTCGCCAGCATTGAGTATACAATTAACCTCATGACTAAATATGAAAACTAATAAAAATTTCATTCCCCAAGTGAGGTTCGAACTCACAACCCCGGCATAGCTCACGAGAACTGTCGTATAAGCACCGTGCACTAACCAATTGCGCCACTGGGGAACGCGGTTGCACGTAAGAGTGTTTCCTTTAGGACTGTTGTCTACACACACCTCCAGTAAACAAATGTTTTCGAGCCAGGCAGTCGCCAGCATTGAGTATACAATTAACCTCATGACTAAATAGGAAAACTAATTAAAATTTCATTCCCCAGGTGAGGCTCGAACTCTCAACCCGCGCATAGCTCACGAGAACTGTCGTATAAGTACCGTGCGCTAACCAATTGCGCCACTGGGGAACACGGTTGCACGTAAGAGGGTTTCCTTTACGACTGTTGTCTCCACACAACTCCAGTAAACAAATGTTTCCGAGCCAGGCAGTCGCCAGCATTGAGTATACAATTAACCTCAAGGCTAAATATGAAAACTAATGAAAATTCCATTCCCCAGGTGAGGCTCAAACTCACAACCCCGGCATAGCTCACGAGAACTTTCGTAAAGGTACCGTGCGCTAACCAATTGCGCCACTGGGGAACACGGTCACACGTAGGAGTCTTTCCTTTAGGACTGTTGTCTGCGCAAAACTCCCGTAAACAAATGTTTTCGAGCCAGGCAGTCGCCAGCATTGAGTATACAATATACCTCATGACTAAATATGAAAACTAATAAAAATTTCATTCCCCAGGTGAGGCTCGAACTCACAACCCCGGCATAGCTCACGAGAACTGTCGTATAAGTACCGTCCACTAACCAATTGCGCCACTGTGGAACATGGTTGCACGTAAGAGTGTTTCCTTTAGGACTGTTGTGTACACACACCTCCAGTAAACAAATGTTTTCGAGCCAGGCAGTGGCCAGCATTGAGTATACAATTAACCTCATGACTAAATATGAAAACTAATAAAAATTTCATTCCCCAGGTGAGGCTCGAACTCACAACCCCGGCATAGCTCACGAGAACTGTCGTGTAAGTACCGTGCGCTAACCAATATCGCCACTGGGGAACACGGTCGCACGTAGGAGTCTTTCCTTTAGGACTGTTGTCTGCGCAAAACTCCAGTAAACAAATTTTTTCGAGCCAGGCAGTGGCCAGCATTGAGTATACATTTAACCTCATGACTAAATATGAAAACTAATAAAAATTTCATTCCACAGGTGAGTCTCGAACTCACAACCTCGGCATAGCTGACGAGAACTGTCGTATAAGTACCGTGCGCTAACCAATTGCGCCACTGGGGAACACGGTCGCACGTAGGAGTCTTTTCTTTAGGACTGTTGTCCACACACAACTCCAGTAAACAAATGTTTTCGAGCTAGGCAGTCGCCAGCATTCAGTATACAATGAACCTCACGACTAAATATGAAAACTAATAAAAATTTCATTCCTCAGGTGAGGCTCGAACTCACAACCCCGGCATAGCTCACGAGAACTGTCGTATAAGTACCGTGCGCTAACCAATTGCGCCACTGGGGAACACGGTCGCACGTAGGAGTCTTTCCTTTAGGACTGTTGTCTGCGCAAAACTCCAGTAAAAAATTTTTTTCGAGCCAGGCAGTCGCCAGCATTGAGTATACAATTAACCTCATGACTAAATATGAAAACTAATAAAAATTTCATTCCCCAGGTGAGGCTCGAACTCACAACTCCGGCATAGCTCACGAGAACTGTCGTATAAGTACCGTGCGCTAACCAATTGCGCCACTGTGGAACATGGTTGCACGTAAGAGTGTTTCCTTTAGGACTGTTGTCTACACACACCTCTAATAAACAAATGTTTTCGAGCCAGGCAGTCGCCAGCATTGAGTATACAATTCAACTCATGACTAAATATGAAAACTAATAAAAATTTTATTCCCCAGATGAGGCTCGAACTCACAACCCCGGCATTGCTCACGAGAACTGTCGTATAAGTACCGTGTGCTAACCAATAGCGCCACTGGGGAACACGGTTGCACGTAAGAGTGTTTCCTTTACAACTGTTGTCTACACACTCCTCCAGTAAACAAATGTTTTCGAGCCAGGCAGTCGCCAGCATTGAGTATACAATATACCTCATGACTAAATATGAAAACTAATAAAAATTTCATTCCCCAGGTGAGGCTCGAACTCACAACCCCGGCATAGCTCACGAGAACTGTCGTATAAGTACCGTGCGCTAACCAATTGCGCCACTGTGGAACATGGTTGCACGTAAGAGTGTTTCCTTTAGGACTGTTGTCTACACACACCTCCAGTAAACAAATGTTTTCGAGCCAGGCAGTGGCCAGCATTGAGTATACAATTAACCTCATGACTAAATATGAAAACTGATAAAAATTTCATTCCCCAGGTGAGGCTCGAACTCACAACCCCGGCATATCTCACGAGAACTGTCGTATAAGTACCGTGCGCTAACCGATTGCGCCACGGGGGAACACGGTCGCAAGTAGGAGTCTTTCCTTTAGGACTGTTGTCTGCGCAAAACTCCAGTAAACAAATTTTTTCGAGCCAGGCAGTCGCCAGCATTGAGTATACATTTAACCTCATGACTAAATATGAAAACTAATAAAAATTTCATTCCACACGTGAGTCTCGAACTCACAACCTCGGCATAGCTGACGAGAACTGTCGTATAAGTACCGTGCGCTAACCAATTGCGCCACTGGGGAACACGGTCGCACGTAGGAGTCTTTCCTTTAAGACTGTTGTCTACACACAACTCCAGTAAACAAATGTTTTCGAGCCAGGCAGTCACCAGCATTGAGTGTACAATTAACCGCATGACTAAATATGAAAACTAATAAAAATTTCATTCCCCAGGTGAGGCTCGAACTCACAACCCCGGCATAGCTCACGAGAACTGTCGTATAAGTACCGTGCGCTAACCAATTGCGCCACTCGGGAATACGGTTTCACGTAAGAGTGTTTCCTTTAGGACTGTTGTCTACACACACCTCCAGAAAACAAATGTTTCCGAGCCAGCAGTCGTCAGCATTTAGTATACAATTAACCTCATGACTAAATATGAAATATAATAAACATTTGATTCCATAGGTGAGTCTCGAACTCACAACCTCGGCATAGCTGACGAGAACTGTCGTATAAGTACCGTGCGCTAACCAATTGCGCCACTGGGGAACACAGTCGCACGTAGGAGTCTTTTGTTTAGGACTGTTGTCTACACACAACTCCAGCAAACAAATGTTTTCGAGCTAGGCAGTCACCAGCATTGAGTATACAATTAACCTCATGACTAAATATGAAAACTAATAAAAAATTCATTCCCCAGGTGAGGCTCGAACTCACAACCCCGGCATAGCTCACGAGAACTGCCGTATAAGTACCGTGCGCTAACCAATTGCGCCACTGGGGAACACGGTTGCACGTAAGAGTGTTTCCTTTAGGACTGTTGTCTACACACACCTCCAGTAAACAAATGTTTTCAAGCCAGGCAGTCACCAGCATTGAGTATACAATTAACCTCATGACTAAATAGGAAAACTAATAAAAATTTCATTCCTCAGGTGAGGCTCGAACTCACAACCCCGGCATAGCTCACGAGAACTGTCGTATAAGTACCGTGCGCTAACCAATTGTGCCACTGGGGAACACGGTCGCACGTAGGAGTCTTTACACACACAACATGACTGCTGTCTACACACAACTCCAGTAAACAAATGTTTTCGAGCCAGGCAGTCACCAGCACTGAGTATACAAATAACCGCATGACTAAATATGAAAACTAATAAAAATTTCATTCCCCAGGTGAGGCTCGAACTCAAAACTCCGGCGTAGCTCACGAGAACTGTCGTATAAGTACCGTGCGCTAACCAATTGCGCCACTGGGGAACATGGTTGCACGTAAGAGTGTTTCCTTTAGGACTGTTGTCTACACACACCTCCAGTAAACAAATGTTTTCGAGCCAGGCAGTCGTCAGCATTTAGTATCCAACTAACCTCATGACTAAATATGAAATCTAATAAAAATTTGATTCCATAGGTGAGGCTCGAACTCACAACCCCGGCACAGCTCACGAGAACTGTCGTGTAAGTACCGTGTGCTAACAAGTTGCGCCACTGGGCAACACGGTCGCACGTAGGAGTCTTTCCTTTAGGACTGTTGTCTACACACAACTCCAGTAAACAAATGTTCTCGAGCCAGGCAGTCACCAGCATTAAGTATACAATTAACCTCATGACTAAATATGAAAACTAATAAAAATTTCATTCCCCAGGTGAGGCTCGAACTCACAACCCCGGCATAGCTCACGAGAACTGTCGTATAAGTACCGTGCGCTAATCAATTCCGCCACTGGGGTACACGGTCGCACGTAGGAGTCTTTCCTTTAGGACTGTTGTGTACACACAATTCCAGTAAACAAACGTTTTCGAGCCAGGCAGTCGCCAGCATTCAGTATACAATGAACCTCACGACTAAATATGAAAACTAATAAAAAATTTCATTCCTCAGGTGAGGCTCGAACTCACAACCCCGGCATAGCTCACGAGAACTGTCGTATAAGTACCGTGCGCTAACCAATTGCGCCACTGGGGAACACGGTCGCACGTAGGAGTCTTTCCTTTAGGACTGTTGTCTGCGCAAAACTCCAGTAAAAAATTTTTTTCGAGCCAGGCAGTCGCCAGCATTGAGTATACAATTAACCTCATGACTAAATATGAAAACTAATAAAAATTTCATTCCCCAGGTGAGGCTCGAACTCACAACTCCGGCATAGCTCACGAGAACTGTCGTATAAGTACCGTGCGCTAACCAATTGCGCCACTGTGGAACATGGTTGCACGTAAGAGTGTTTCCTTTAGGACTGTTGTCTACACACACCTCTAATAAACAAATGTTTTCGAGCCAGGCAGTCGCCAGCATTGAGTATACAATTCAACTCATGACTAAATATGAAAACTAATAAAAATTTTATTCCCCAGATGAGGCTCGAACTCACAACCCCGGCATTGCTCACGAGAACTGTCGTATAAGTACCGTGTGCTAACCAATAGCGCCACTGGGGAACACGGTTGCACGTAAGAGTGTTTCCTTTACAACTGTTGTCTACACACTCCTCCAGTAAACAAATGTTTTCGAGCCAGGCAGTCGCCAGCATTGAGTATACAATATACCTCATGACTAAATATGAAAACTAATAAAAATTTCATTCCCCAGGTGAGGCTCGAACTCACAACCCCGGCATAGCTCACGAGAACTGTCGTATAAGTACCGTGCGCTAACCAATTGCGCCACTGTGGAACATGGTTGCACGTAAGAGTGTTTCCTTTAGGACTGTTGTCTACACACACCTCCAGTAAACAAATGTTTTCGAGCCAGGCAGTGGCCAGCATTGAGTATACAATTAACCTCATGACTAAATATGAAAACTGATAAAAATTTCATTCCCCAGGTGAGGCTCGAACTCACAACCCCGGCATATCTCACGAGAACTGTCGTATAAGTACCGTGCGCTAACCGATTGCGCCACGGGGGAACATGGTCGCAAGTAGGAGTCTTTCCTTTAGGACTGTTGTCTGCGCAAAACTCCGGTAAACAAATTTTTTCGAGCCAGGCAGTCGCCAGCATTGAGTATACATTTAACCTCATGACTAAATATGAAAACTAATAAAAATTTCATTCCACACGTGAGTCTCGAACTCACAACCTCGGCATAGCTGACGAGAACTGTCGTATAAGTACCGTGCGCTAACCAATTGCGCCACTGGGGAACACGGTCGCACGTAGGAGTCTTTCCTTTAAGACTGTTGTCTACACACAACTCCAGTAAACAAATGTTTTCGAGCCAGGCAGTCACCAGCATTGAGTGTACAATTAACCGCATGACTAAATATGAAAACTAATAAAAATTTCATTCCCCAGGTGAGGCTCGAACTCACAACCCCGGCATAGCTCACGAGAACTGTCGTATAAGTACCGTGCGCTAACCAATTGCGCCACTCGGGAATACGGTTTCACGTAAGAGTGTTTCCTTTAGGACTGTTGTCTACACACACCTCCAGAAAACAAATGTTTCCGAGCCAGCAGTCGTCAGCATTTAGTATACAATTAACCTCATCACTAAATATGAAATATAATAAACATTTGATTCCATAGGTGAGTCTCGAACTCACAACCTCGGCATAGCTGACGAGAACTGTCGTATAAGTACCGTGCGCTAACCAATTGCGCCACTGGGGAACACAGTCGCACGTAGGAGTCTTTTGTTTAGGACTGTTGTCTACACACAACTCCAGCAAACAAATGTTTTCGAGCTAGGCAGTCACCAGCATTGAGTATACAATTAACCTCATGACTAAATATGAAAACTAATAAAAAATTCATTCCCCAGGTGAGGCTCGAACTCACAACCCCGGCATAGCTCACGAGAACTGCCGTATAAGTACCGTGCGCTAACCAATTGCGCCACTGGGGAACACGGTTGCACGTAAGAGTGTTTCCTTTAGGACTGTTGTCTACACACACCTTCAGTAAACAAATGTTTTCAAGCCAGGCAGTCACCAGCATTGAGTATACAATTAACCTCATGACTAAATAGGAAAACTAATAAAAATTTCATTCCTCAGGTGAGGCTCGAACTCACAACCCCGGCATAGCTCACGAGAACTGTCGTATAAGTACCGTGCGCTAACCAATTGTGCCATTGGGGAACACGGTCGCACGTAGGAGTCTTTACACACACAACATGACTGCTGTCTACACACAACTCCAGTAAACAAATGTTTTCGAGCCAGGCAGTCACCAGCATTGAGTATACAATTAACCGCATGACTAAATATGAAAACTAATAAAAATTTCATTCCCCAGGTGAGGCTCGAACTCAAAACTCCGGCGTAGCTCACGAGAACTGTCGTATAAGTACCGTGCGCTAACCAATTGCGCCACTGGGGAACATGGTTGCACGTAAGAGTGTTTCCTTTAGGACTGTTGTCTACACACACCTCCAGTAAACAAATGTTTTCGAGCCAGGCAGTCGTCAGCATTTAGTATCCAACTAACCTCATGACTAAATATGAAATCTAATAAAAATTTGATTCCATAGGTGAGGCTCGAACTCACAACCCCGGCACAGCTCACGAGAACTGTCGTGTAAGTACCGTGTGCTAACAAGTTGCGCCACTGGGCAACACGGTCGCACGTAGGAGTCTTTCCTTTAGGACTGTTGTCTACACACAACTCCAGTAAACAAATGTTCTCGAGCCAGGCAGTCACCAGCATTAAGTATACAATTAACCTCATGACTAAATATGAAAACTAATAAAAATTTCATTCCCCAGGTGAGGCTCGAACTCTCAACCCGCGCATAGCTCACGAGAACATTCGAATAAGTTTGTGCGCTAACCGATTGCGCCACTGGGGAACACGGTTGCACGTAAAAGGGTTTCCTTTACGACTGTTGTCTCCACACAACTCCAGTAAACAAATGTTTCCGAGCCAGGCAGTCGCCAGCATTGAGTATACAATTAACCTCAAGGCTAAATATGAAAACTAATGAAAATTCCATTCCCCAGGTGAGGCTCAAACTCACAACCCCGGCATAGCTCACGAGAACTTTCGTAAAGGTACCGTGCGCTAACCGATTGCGCCACTGGGGAACACGGTCACACGTAGGAGTCTTTCCTTTAGGACTGTTGTCTGCGCAAAACTCCAGTAAACAAACGTTTTCGAGCCAGGCAGTCGCCAGCATTCAGTATACAATGAACCTCACGACTAAATATGAAAACTAATAAAAAATTTCATTCCCCAGGTGAGGCTCGAACTCACAACCCCGGCATAGCTCACGAGAACTGTCGTATAAGTACCGTGCGCTAACCAATTGCGCCACTGTGGAACATGGTTGCACGTAAGAGTGTTTCCTTTAGGACTGTTGTCTACACACACCTCCAGTAAACAAATGTTTTCGAGCCAGGCAGTCGCCAGCATTGAGTATACAATTAACCTCATGACTAAATATGAAAACTAATAAAAATTTCATTCCCCAAGTGAGGCTCGAACTCACAACCCCGGCATAGCTCACGAGAACTGTCGTATAAGCACCGTGCACTAACCAATTGCGCCACTGGGGAACGCGGTTGCACGTAAGAGTGTTTCCTTTAGGACTGTTGTCTACACACACCTCCAGTAAACAAATGTTTTCGAGCCAGGCAGTCGCCAGCATTGAGTATACAATTAACCTCATGACTAAATAGGAAAACTAATTAAAATTTCATTCCCCAGGTGAGGCTCGAACTCTTAACCCGCGCATAGCTCACGAGAACTGTCGTATAAGTACCGTGCGCTAACCAATTGCGCCACTGGGGAACACGGTTGCACGTAAGAGGGTTTCCTTTACGACTGTTGTCTCCACACAACTCCAGTAAACAAATGTTTCCGAGCCAGGCAGTCGCCAGCATTGAGTGTACAATTAACCTCAAGGCTAAATATGAAAACTAATGAAAATTCCATTCCCCAGGTGAGGCTCAAACTCACAACCCCGGCATAGCTCACGAGAACTTTCGTAAAGGTACCGTGCGCTAACCAATTGCGCCACTGGGGAACACGGTCACACGTAGGAGTCTTTCCTTTAGGACTGTTGTCTGCGCAAACCTCCCGTAAACAAATGTTTTCGAGACAGGCAGTCGCCAGCATTGAGTATACAATATACCTCATGACTAAATATGAAAACTAATAAAAATTTTATTCCCCAGGTGAGGCTCGAACTCACAACCCCGGCATAGCTCACGAGAACTGTCGTATAAGTACCGTGCGCTAACGAATTGCGCCACTGGGGAACACGGTCGCACGTAGGAGTCTTTCCTTTAGGACTGTTGTCTGCGCAAAACTCCAGTAAAAAATTTTTTTCGAGCCAGGCAGTCGCCAGCATTGAGTATACAATTAACCTCATGACTAAATATGAAAACTAATAAAAATTTCATTCCACAGGTGAGTCTCGAACTCACAACCTCGGCATAGCTGACGAGAACTGTCGTATAAGTACCGTGCGCTAACCAATTGCGCCACTGGGGAACACGGTCGCACGTAGGAGTCTTTCCTTTAAGACTGTTGTCTACACACAACTCCAGTAAATAAATGTTTTCGAGCCAGGCAGTCACCAGCATTGAGTATACAATTAACCGCATGACTGAATATGAAAACTAATAAAAATTTCATTCCCCAGGTGAGGCTCGAACTCAAAACCCCGGCATAGCTCACGAGAACTGTCGTATAAGTACCGTGCGCTAACCAATTGCGCCACTGGGGAACATGGTTGCACGTAACAGTGTTTCCTTTAGGACTGTTGTCTACACACACCTCCAGTAAACAAATGTTTTCGAGCCAGGCAGTCGTCAGCATTTAGTATACAACTAACCTCATGACTAAATATGAAATCTAATAAAAATTTGATTTCATAGGTGAGGCTCGAACTCACAACCCCGGCACAGCTCACGAGAACTGTCGTGTAAGTACCGTGTGCTAACTAATTGCGCCACTGTGGAACACGGTCGCACGTAGGAGTCTTTCCTTTAGGACTGTTGTCTACACACAACTCCAGTAAACAAATGTTTTCGAGCCAGGCAGTCGCCAGCATTGAGTATACAATTAACCTCATGACTAAATATGAAAACTAATAAAAATTTCATTCCCCAGGTGAGGCTCGAACTCACAACCCCGGCATAGCTCACGAGAACTGTCGTATAAGTACCGTGCGCTAACCAATTGCGCCACTGGGGACTGCGGTTGCACGTAAGAGTGTTTCCTTTAGGACTGTTGTCGACACGCACCTCCAGTAAACAAATGTTTTCGAGCCAGGCAGTCGCCAGCATTGAGTATACAATTAACCTCATGACTAAATAGGAAAACTAATAAAAACTTCATTCCCCAGGTGAGGCTCGAACTCTCAATCCCCGCATAGCTCAGAAGAACTGTCGTATAAGTAACGTGCGCTAATCAATTACGCCACTGGGGAACACGGTCACACGTAGGAGTCTTTCCTTTAGGACTGTTGTGTACACATAACTCCAGTAAACAAATGTTTTCGAGCCAGGCAGTCGCCAGCATTGAGTATACAATATACCTCATGACTAAATATAAAAACTAATAAAAATTTCATTCCCCAGGTGAGGCTCGAACTCACAACTCCGGCATAGCTCACGAGAACTGTCGTATAAGTACCGTGCGCTAGCCAGTTGCGCCACTGTGGAACATGGTTGCACGTTAGAGTGTTTTCTTTAGGACTGTTGTCTACACACACCTCTAATAAACAAATGTTTTCGAGCCAGGCAGTCGCCAGCATTGAGTATACAATTCAACTCATGACTAAATATGAAAACTGATAAAAATTTCATTCCCCAGGTGAGGCTCGAACTCACAACCCCGGCATATCTCACGAGAACTGTCGTATAAGTACCGTGCGCTAACCGATTGCGCCACGGGGGAACACGGTCGCAAGTAGGAGTCTTTCCTTTAGGACTGTTGTCTGCGCAAAACTCCAGTAAACAAATTTTTTCGAGCCAGGCAGTCGCCAGCATTGAGTATACATTTAACCTCATGACTAAATATGAAAACTAATAAAAATTTCATTCCACACGTGAGTCTCGAACTCAAAACCTCGGCATAGCTGACGAGAACTGTCGTATAAGTACCGTGCGCTAACCAATTGCGCCACTGGGGAACACGGTCGCACGTAGGAGTCTTTCCTTTAAGACTGTTGTCTACACACAACTCCAGTAAACAAATGTTTTCGAGCCAGGCAGTCACCAGCATTGAGTGTACAATTAACCGCATGAATAAATAAAAAAACTAATAAAAATTTCATTCACCAGGTGAGGCTCGAACTCACAACCCCGGCATAGCTCACGAGAACTGTCGTATAAGTACCGTGCGCTAACCAATTGCGCCACTCGGGAATACGGTTTCACGTAAGAGTGTTTCCTTTAGGACTGTTGTCTACACACACCTCCAGTAAACAAATGTTTTCGAGCCAGCAGTCGTCAGCATTTAGTATAAAATTAACCTCATGACTAAATATGAAATATAATAAACATTTGATTCCATAGGTGAGTCTCGAACTCACAACCTCGGCATAGCTGACGAGAACTGTCGTATAAGTACCGTGCGCTAACCAATTGCGCCACAGGGGAACACAGTCGCACGTAGGAGTCTTTTGTTTAGGACTGTTGTCTACACACAACTCCAGTAAAAAAATGTTTTCGAGCTAGGCAGTCGCCAGCATTGAGTATACAATTAACCTCAAGGCCAAATATGAAAACTAATGAAAATTCCATTCCCCAGGTGAGGCTCAAACTCACAACCCCGGCATAGCTCACGAGAACTGTCGTATAAGTACCGTGCGCTAACGAATTGCGCCACTGTGGAACATGGTTGCACGTAAGAGTGTTTCCTTTAGGACTGGTGTCTACACACACCTCCAGTAAACAAATGTTTTCGAGCCAGGCAGTGGCCAGCATTGAGTATACAATTAACCTCATGACTAAATATGAAAACTAATAAAAATTTCATTCCCCAGGTGAGGCTCGAACTCACAACCTCGGCATAGCTGACGAGAACTGTCGTATAAGTACCGTGCGCTAACCAATTGCGCCACTGGGGAACACGGTCGCACGTAGGAGTCTTTCCTTTAAGACTGTTGTCTACACACAACTCCAGTAAATAAATGTTTTCGAGCCAGGCAGTCACCAGCATTGAGTATACAATTAACCGCATGACTGAATATGAAAACTAATAAAAATTTCATTCCCCAGGTGAGGCTCGAACTCAAAACCCCGGCATAGCTCACGAGAACTGTCGTATAAGTACCGTGCGCAAACCAATTGCGCCACTGGGGACTGCGGTTGCACGTAAGAGTGTTTCCTTTAGGACTGTTGTCGACACGCACCTCCAGTAAACAAATGTTTTCGAGCCAGGCAGTCGCCAGCATTGAGTATACAATTAACCTCATGACTAAATAGGAAAACTAATAAAAACTTCATTCCCCAGGTGAGGCTCGAACTCTCAATCCCCGCATAGCTCAGAAGAACTGTCGTATAAGTAACGTGCGCTAATCAATTACGCCACTGGGGAACACGGTCACACGTAGGAGTCTTTCCTTTAGGACTGTTGTGTACACATAACTCCAGTAAACAAATGTTTTCGAGCCAGGCAGTCGCCAGCATTGAGTATACAATATACCTCATGACTAAATATAAAAACTAATAAAAATTTCATTCCCCAGGTGAGGCTCGAACTCACAACTCCGGCATAGCTCACGAGAACTGTCGTATAAGTACCGTGCGCTAACCAGTTGCGCCACTGTGGAACATGGTTGCACGTTAGAGTGTTTTCTTTAGGACTGTTGTCTACACACACCTCTAATAAACAAATGTTTTCGAGCCAGGCAGTCGCCAGCATTGAGTATACAATTCAACTCATGACTAAATATGAAAACTGATAAAAATTTCATTCCCCAGGTGAGGCTCGAACTCACAACCCCGGCATATCTCACGAGAACTGTCGTATAAGTACCGTGCGCTAACCGATTGCGCCACGGGGGAACACGGTCGCAAGTAGGAGTCTTTCCTTTAGGACTGTTGTCTGCGCAAAACTCCAGTAAACAAATTTTTTCGAGCCAGGCAGTCGCCAGCATTGAGTATACATTTAACCTCATGACTAAATATGAAAACTAATAAAAATTTCATTCCACACGTGAGTCTCGAACTCAAAACCTCGGCATAGCTGACGAGAACTGTCGTATAAGTACCGTGCGCTAACCAATTGCGCCACTGGGGAACACGGTCGCACGTAGGAGTCTTTCCTTTAAGACTGTTGTCTACACACAACTCCAGTAAACAAATGTTTTCGAGCCAGGCAGTCACCAGCATTGAGTGTACAATTAACCGCATGAATAAATATGAAAACTAATAAAAATTTCATTCACCAGGTGAGGCTCGAACTCACAACCCCGGCATAGCTCACGAGAACTGTCGTATAAGTACCGTGCGCTAACCAATTGCGGCACTCGGGAATACGGTTTCACGTAAGAGTGTTTCCTTTAGGACTGTTGTCTACACACACCTCCAGTAAACAAATGTTTTCGATCCAGCAGTCGTCAGCATTTAGTATAAAATTAACCTCATGACTAAATATGAAATATAATAAACATTTGATTCCATAGGTGAGTCTCGAACTCACAACCTCGGCATAGCTGACGAGAACTGTCGTATAAGTACCGTGCGCTAACCAATTGCGCCACAGGGGAACACAGTCGCACGTAGGAGTCTTTTGTTTAGGAATGTTGTCTACACACAACTCCAGTAAACAAATGTTTTCGAGCTAGGCAGTCGCCAGCATTGAGTATACAATTAACCTCAAGGCCAAATATGAAAACTAATGAAAATTCCATTCCCCAGGTGAGGCTCAAACTCACAACCCCGGCATAGCTCACGAGAACTGTCGTATAAGTACCGTCCACTAACCAATTGCGCCACTGTGGAACATGGTTGCACGTAAGAGTGTTTCCTTTAGGACTGGTGTCTACACACACCTCCAGTAAACAAATGTTTTCGAGCCAGGCAGTGGCCAGCATTGAGTATACAATTAACCTCATGACTAAATATGAAAACTAATAAAAATTTCATTCCCCAGGTGAGGCTCGAACTCACAACCCCGGCATAGCTCACGAGAACTGTCGTATAAGTACCGTGCGCTAACGAATTGCGCCACTGGGGAACACGGTCGCACGTAGGAGTCTTTCCTTTAGGACTGTTGTCTGCGCAAAACTCCAGTAAAAAATTTTTTTCGAGCCAGGCAGTCGCCAGCATTGAGTATACAATTAACCTCATGACTAAATATGAAAACTAATAAATATTTCATTCGACAGGTGAGTCTCGAACTCACAACCTCGGCATAGCTGACGAGAACTGTCGTATAAGTACCGTGCGCTAACCAATTGCGCCACTGGGGAACACGGTCGCACGTAGGAGTCTTTCCTTTAAGACTGTTGTCTACACACAACTCCAGTAAATAAATGTTTTCGAGCCAGGCAGTCACCAGCATTGAGTATACAATTAACCGCATGACTGAATATGAAAACTAATAAAAATTTCATTCCCCAGGTGAGGCTCGAACTCAAAACCCCGGCATAGCTCACGAGAACTGTCGTATAAGTACCGTGCGCTAACCAATTGCGCCACTGGGGAACATGGTTGCACGTAACAGTGTTTTCTTTAGGACTGTTGTCTACACACACCTCCAGTAAACAAATGTTTTCGAGCCAGGCAGTCGTCAGCATTTAGTATACAACTAACCTCATGACTAAATATGAAATCTAATAAAAATTTGATTCCATAGGTGAGGCTCGAACTCACAACCCCGGCACAGCTCACGAGAACTGTCGTGTAAGTACCGTGTGCTAACTAATTGCGCCACTGTGGAACACGGTCACACGTAGGAGTCTTTCCTTTAGGACTGTTGTCTACACACAACTCCAGTAAACAAATGTTTTCGAGCCAGGCAGTCGCCAGCATTGAGTATACAATATACCTCATGACTAAATATGAAAACTAATAAAAATTTCATTCCCCAGGTGAGGCTCGAACTCACAACTCCGGCATAGCTCACGAGAACTGTCGTATAAGTACCGTGCGCTAACCAGTTGCGCCACTGTGGAACATGGTTGCACGTAAGAGTGTTTTCTTCAGGACTGTTGTCGACACGCACCTCCAGTAAACAAATGTTTTCGAGCCAGGCAGTCGCCAGCATTGAGTATACAATTAACCTCATGACTAAATAGGAAAACTAATAGAAACTTCATTCCCCAGGTGAGGCTCGAACTCTCAACCCCCGCATAGCTCAGAAGAACTGTCGTATAAGTAACGTGCGCTAATCAATTACGCCACTGGGGAACACGGTCACACGTAGGTGTCTCTCCTTTAGGACTGTTGTGTACACATAACTCCAGTAAACAAATGTTTTCGAGCCAGGCAGTCGCCAGCAATGAGTATACAATATACCTCATGACTAAATATGAAAACTAATAAAAATTTCATTCCCCAGGTGAGGCTCGAACTCACAACTCCGGCATAGCTCACGAGAACTGTCGTATAAGTACCGTGCGCTAACCAGTTGCGCCACTGTGGAACATGGTTGCACGTAAGAGTGTTTTCTTTAGGACTGTTGTCTACACACACCTCTAATAAACAAATGTTTTCGAGCCAGGCAGTCGCCAGCATTGAGTATACATTTAACCTCATGACTAAATATGAAAACTAATAAAAATTTCATTCCACACGTGAGTCTCGAACTCAAAACCTCGGCATAGCTGACGAGAACTGTCGTATAAGTACCGTGCGCTAACCAATTGCGCCACTGGGGAACACGGTCGCACGTAGGAGTCTTTCCTTTAAGACTGTTGTCTACACACAACTCCAGTAAACAAATGTTTTCGAGCTAGGCAGTCACCAGCATTGAGTATACAATTAACCTCATGACTAAATATGAAAACTAATAAAAAATTCATTCCCCAGGTGAGGCTCAAACTCACAACCCCGGCATAGCTCACGAGAACTGCCGTATAAGTACCGTGCGCTAACCAATTGCGCCACTGGGGAACACGGTTGCACGTAAGAGTGTTTCCTTTAGGACTGTTGTCTACACACACCTCCAGTAAACAAATGTTTTCGAGCCAGGCAGGGGCCAGCATTGAGTATACAATTAACCTCATGACTAAATATGAAAACTAATAAAAATTTCATTCCCCAGGTGAGGCTCGAACTCACAACCCCGGCATAGCTCACGAGAACTGTCGTATAAGTACCGTGCGCTAACGAATTGCGCCACTGGGGAACACGGTCGCACGTAGGAGTCTTTCCTTTAGGACTGTTGTCTGCGCAAAACTCCAGTAAAAAATTTTTTTCGAGCCAGGCAGTCGCCAGCATTGAGTATACAATTAACCTCATGACTAAATATGAAAACTAATAAAAATTTCATTCGACAGGTGAGTCTCGAACTCACAACCTCGGCATAGCTGACGAGAACTGTCGTATAAGTACCGTGCGCTAACCAATTGCGCCACTGGGGAACACGGTCGCACGTAGGAGTCTTTCTTTTAAGACTGTTGTCTACACACAACTCCAGTAAATAAATGTTTTCGAGCCAGGCAGTCACCAGCATTGAGTATACAATTAACCGCATGACTGAATATGAAAACTAATAAAAATTTCATTCCCCAGGTGAGGCTCGAACTCAAAACCCCGGCATAGCTCACGAGAACTGTCCTATAAGTACCGTGCGCTAACCAATTGCGCCACTGGGGAACATGGTTGCACATAACAGTGTTTTCTTTAGGACTGTTGTCTACACACACCTCCAGTAAACAAATGTTTTCGAGCCAGGCAGTCGTCAGCATTTAGTATACAACTAACCTCATGACTAAATATGAAATCTAATAAAAATTTGATTCCATAGGTGAGGCTCGAACTCACAACCCCGGCACAGCTCACGAGAACTGTCGTGTAAGTACCGTGTGCTAACTAATTGCGCCACTGTGGAACACGGTCACACGTAGGAGTCTTTCCTTTAGGACTGTTGTCTACACACAACTCCAGTAAACAAATGTTTTCGAGCCAGGCAGTCGCCAGCATTGAGTATACAATTAACCTCATGACTAAATATGAAAACTAATAAAAATTTCATTCCCCAGGTGAGGCTCGAACTCACAACCCCGGCATAGCTCACGATAACTGTCGTATAAGTACCGTGCGCTAACCAATTGCGCCACTGGGGACTGCGGTTGCACGTAAGAGTGTTTCCTTTAGGACTGTTGTCGACACGCACCTCCAGTAAACAAATGTTTTCGAGCCAGGCAGTCGCCAGCATTGAGTATACAATTAACCTCATGACTAAATAGGAAAACTAATAAAAACTTCATTCCCCAGGTGAGGCTCGAACTCTCAACCCCCGCATAGCTCAGAAGAACT
Organism: Rhipicephalus microplus; assembly: GCF_043290135.1. Lineage (NCBI taxonomy): Eukaryota > Metazoa > Arthropoda > Arachnida > Ixodida > Ixodidae > Rhipicephalus > Rhipicephalus microplus. The sequence continues at coordinate 79,668,420 of NC_134707.1, read as the reverse complement.
GTCGTATAAGTAACGTGCGCTAATCAATTACGCCACTGGGGAACACGGTCACACGTAGGTGTCTTTCCTTTAGGACTGTTGTGTACACATAACTCCAGTAAACAAATGTTTTCGAGCCAGGCAGTCGCCAGCATTGAGTATACAATATACCTCATGACTAAATATGAAAACTAATAAAAATTTCATTCCCCAGGTGAGGCTCGAACTCACAACTCCGGCATAGCTCACGAGAACTGTCGTATAAGTACCGTGCGCTAACCAGTTGCGCCACTGTGGAACATGGTTGCACGTAAGAGTGTTTTCTTTAGGACTGTTGTCTACACACACCTCTAATAAACAAATGTTTTCGAGCCAGGCAGTCGCCAGCATTGAGTATACATTTAACCTCATGACTGAATATGAAAACTAATAAAAATTTCATTCCACACGTGAGTCTCGAACTCAAAACCTCGGCATAGCTGACGAAAACTGTCGTATAAGTACCGTGCGCTAACCAATTGCGCCACTGGGGAACACGGTCGCACGTAGGAGTCTTTCCTTTAAGACTGTTGTCTACACACAACTCCAGTAAACAAATGTTTTCGAGCCAGGCAGTCACCAGCATTGAGTGTACAATTAACCGCATGACTAAATATGAAAACTAATAAACATTTCATTCACCAGGTGAGGCTCGAACTCACAACCCCGGCATAGCTCACGAGAACTGTCGTATAAGTACCGTGCGCTAACCAATTGCGCCACTCGAAAATACGGTTTCACGTAAGAGTGTTTCCTTTAGGACTGTTGTCTACACACACCTCCAGTAAACAAATGTTTTCGAGCCAGCAGTCGTCAGCATTTAGTATAAAATTAACCTCATGACTAAATATGAAATATAATAAACATTTGATTCCATAGGTGAGTCTCGAACTCACAACCTCGGCATAGCTGACGAGAACTGTCGTATAAGTACCGTGCGCTAACCAATTGCGCCACTGGGGAACACAGTCGCTCGTAGGAGTCTTCTGTTTAGGACTGTTGTCTACACACAACTCCAGTAAACAAATGTTTTCGAGCTAGGCAGTCACCAGCATTGAGTATACAATTAACCTCATGACTAAATATGAAAACTAATAAAAAATTCATTCCCCAGGTGAGGCTCGAACTCACAACCCCGGCATAGCTCACGAGAACTGCCGTATAAGTACCGTGCGCTAACCAATTGCGCCACTGGGGAACACGGTTGCACGTAAGAGTGTTTCCTTTAGGACTGTTGTCTACACACACCTCCAGTAAACAAATGTTTTCAAGCCAGGCAGTCGCCAGCATTGAGTATACAATTAACCTCATGACTAAATAGGAAAACTAATAAAAATTTCATTCCCCAGGTGAGGCTCGAACTCTCAACCCGCGCATAGCTCACGAGAACTGTCGTATAAGTACCGTGCGCTAACCAATTGCGCCACTGGGGAACACGGTTGCACGTAAGAGGGTTTCCTTTACGACTGTTGTCTCCACACACCTCCAGTAAACAAATGTTTCCGAGCCAGGCAGTCGCCAGCATTAAGTATACAATTAACGTCAAGGCTAAATATGAAAACAAATGAAAATTCCATTTCAAGGTGAGGCTCAAACTCACAACCCCGGCATAGCTCACGAGAACTTTCGTAAAGGTACCGTGCGCTAACCAATTGCGCCACTGGGGAACACGGTCACACGTAGGAGTCTTTTCTTTAGGACTGTTATCTGCGCAAAACTCCAGTAAACAAACGTTTTCGAGCCAGGCAGTCGCCAGCATTCAGTATACAATGAACCTCACGACTAAATATGAAAACTAATAAAAATTTCATTCCTCAGGTGAGGCTCGAACTCACAACCCCGGCATAGCTCATGAGAACTGTCGTATAAGTACCGTGCGCTAACCAATTTTGCCACTGGGGAACACGGTCGCACGTAGGAGTCTTTACACACACAACATGACTGTTGTCTACACACAACTCCAGTAAACAAATGTTTTCGAGCCAGGCAGTCACCAGCATTGAGTATAAAATTAACCGCATGACTAAATATGAAAACTAATAAAAATTTCATTCCCCAGGTGAGGCTCGAACTCAAAACCCCGGCATAGCTCACGAGAACTGTCGTATAAGTACCGTGCGCTAACCAATTGCGCCACTGGGGAACATGGTTGCACGTAAGAGTGTTTCCTTTAGGACTCTTGTCTACACACACCTCCAGTAAACAAATGTTTTCGAGCCAGGCAGTCGTCAGCATTTAGTATACAACTAACCTCATGACTAAATATGAAATTTAATAAAAATTTGATTCCATAGGTGAGGCTCGAACTCACAACCCCGGCACAGCTCACGAGAACTGTCGTGTAAGTACCGTGTGCTAACAAGTTGCGCCACTGGGCAACACGGTCGCACGTAGGAGTCTTTCCTTTAGGACTGTTGTCTACACACAACTCCAGTAAACAAATGTTTTCGAGCCAGGCAGTCGCCAGCATTGAGTATACAATATACCTCATGACTAAATATGAAAACTAATAAAAATTTTATTCCCCAGGTGAGGCTCGAACTCACAACTCCGGCATAGCTCACGAGAACTGTCGTATAAGTACCGTGCGCTAACCAATTGCGCCACTGTGGAACATGGTTGCACGTAAGAGTGTTTCCTTTAGGACTGTTGTCTACACACACCTCCAATAAACAAATGTTTTCGAGCCAGGCAGTCGCCAGCATTGAGTATACAATTAAACTCATGACTAAATATGAAAACTAATAAAAATTTTATTCCCCAGGTGAGGCTCGAACTCACAACCCCGGCATAGCTAACGAGAACTGCCGTATAAGTACCGTGCGCTAACCAATAGCGCCACTGGGGAACACGGTTGCACGTAAGAGTGTTTCCGTTAGGACTGTTGTCTACACACACCTCCAGTAAACAAATGTTTTCGAGCCAGGCAGTCGCCAGCATTGAGTATACAATTAACCTCATGACTAAATATGAAAACTAATAAAAATTTCATTCCCCAGGTGAGGCTCGAACTCACAACCCCGGCATAGCTCACGAGAACTGTCGTATAAGTACCGTGCGCTAACCAATTGCGCCACTGTGGAACATGGTTGCACGTAAGAGTGTTTCCTTTAGGACTGTTGTCTACACACACCTCCAATAAACAAATGTTTTCGAGCTAGGCAGTCACCAGCATTGAGTATACAATTAACCTCATGACTAAATATGAAAACTAATAAAAAATTCATTCCCCAGGTGAGGCTCGAACTCACAACCCCGGCATAGCTCACGAGAACTGCCGTATAAGTACCGTGCGCTAACCAATTGCGCCACTGGGGAACACGGTTGCACGTAAGAGTGTTTCCTTTAGGACTGTTGTCTACACACACCTCCAGTAAACAAATGTTTTCGAGCCAGGCAGGGGCCAGCATTGAGTATACAATTAACCTCATGACTAAATATGAAAACTAATAAAAATTTCATTCCCCAGGTGAGGCTCGAACTCACAACCCCGGCATAGCTCACGAGAACTGTCGTATAAGTACCGTGCGCTAACGAATTGCGCCACTGGGGAACACGGTCGCACGTAGGAGTCTTTCCTTTAGGACTGTTGTCTGCGCAAAACTCCAGTAAAAAATTTTTTTCGAGCCAGGCAGTCGCCAGCATTGAGTATACAATTAACCTCATGACTAAATATGAAAACTAATAAAAATTTCATTCGACAGGTGAGTCTCGAACTCACAACCTCGGCATAGCTGACGAGAACTGTCGTATAAGTACCGTGCGCTAACCAATTGCGCCACTGGGGAACACGGTCGCACGTAGGAGTCTTTCCTTTAAGACTGTTGTCTACACACAACTCCAGTAAATAAATGTTTTCGAGCCAGGCAGTCACCAGCATTGAGTATACAATTAACCGCATGACTGAATATGAAAACTAATAAAAATTTCATTCCCCAGGTGAGGCTCGAACTCAAAACCCCGGCATAGCTCACGAGAACTGTCCTATAAGTACCGTGCGCTAACCAATTGCGCCACTGGGGAACATGGTTGCACGTAACAGTGTTTTCTTTAGGACTGTTGTCTACACACACCTCCAGTAAACAAATGTTTTCGAGCCAGGCAGTCGTCAGCATTTAGTATACAACTAACCTCATGACTAAATATGAAATCTAATAAAAATTTGATTCCATAGGTGAGGCTCGAACTCACAACCCCGGCACAGCTCACGAGAACTGTCGTGTAAGTACCGTGTGCTAACTAATTGCGCCACTGTGGAACACGGTCACACGTAGGAGTCTTTCCTTTAGGACTGTTGTCTACACACAACTCCAGTAAACAAATGTTTTCGAGCCAGGCAGTCGCCAGCATTGAGTATACAATTAACCTCATGACTAAATATGAAAACTAATAAAAATTTCATTCCCCAGGTGAGGCTCGAACTCACAACCCCGGCATAGCTCACGATAACTGTCGTATAAGTACCGTGCGCTAACCAATTGCGCCACTGGGGACTGCGGTTGCACGTAAGAGTGTTTCCTTTAGGACTGTTGTCGACACGCACCTCCAGTAAACAAATGTTTTCGAGCCAGGCAGTCGCCAGCATTGAGTATACATTTAACCTCATGACTGAATATGAAAACTAATAAAATTTCATTCCACACGTGAGTCTCGAACTCAAAACCTCGGCATAGCTGACGAGAACTGTCGTATAAGTACCGTGCGCTAACCAATTGCGCCACTGGGGAACACGGTCGCACGTAGGAGTCTTTCCTTTAAGACTGTTGTCTACACACAACTCCAGTAAACAAATGTTTTCGAGCCAGGCAGTCACCAGCATTGAGTGTACAATTAACCGCATGACTAAATATGAAAACTAATAAACATTTCATTCACCAGGTGAGGCTCGAACTCACAACCCCGGCATAGCTCACGAGAACTGTCGTATAAGTACCGTGCGCTAACCAATTGCGCCACTCGGGAATACGGTTTCACGTAAGAGTGTTTCCTTTAGGACTGTTGTCTACACACACCTCCAGTAAACAAATGTTTTCGAGCCAGCAGTCGTCAGCATTTAGTATAAAATTAACCTCATGACTAAATATGAAATATAATAAACATTTGATTCCATAGGTGAGTCTCGAACTCACAACCTCGGCATAGCTGACGAGAACTGTCGTATAAGTACCGTGCGCTAACCAATTGCGCCACTGGGGAACACAGTCGCTCGTAGGAGTCTTTTGTTTAGGACTGTTGTCTACACACAACTCCAGTAAACAAATGTTTTCGAGCTAGGCAGTCACCAGCATTGAGTATACAATTAACCTCATGACTAAATATGAAAACTAATAAAAAATTCATTCCCCAGGTGAGGCTCGAACTCACAACCCCGGCATAGCTCACGAGAACTGCCGTATAAGTACCGTGCGCTAACCAATTGCGCCACTGGGGAACACGGTTGCACGTAAGAGTGTTTCCTTTAGGACTGTTGTCTACACACACCTCCAGTAAACAAATGTTTTCAAGCCAGGCAGTCGCCAGCATTGAGTATACAATTAACCTCATGACTAAATAGGAAAACTAATAAAAATTTCATTCCCCAGGTGAGGCTCGAACTCTCAACCCGCGCATAGCTCACGAGAACTGTCGTATAAGTACCGTGCGCTAACCAATTGCGCCACTGGGGAACACGGTTGCACGTAAGAGGGTTTCCTTTACGACTGTTGTCTCCACACACCTCCAGTAAACAAATGTTTCCGAGCCAGGCAGTCGCCAGCATTAAGTATACAATTAACGTCAAGGCTAAATATGAAAACAAATGAAAATTCCATTTCAAGGTGAGGCTCAAACTCTCAACCCCGGCATAGCTCACGAGAACTTTCGTAAAGGTACCGTGCGCTAACCAATTGCGCCACTGGGGAACACGGTCACACGTAGGAGTCTTTTCTTTAGGACTGTTATCTGCGCAAAACTCCAGTAAACAAACGTTTTCGAGCCAGGCAGTCGCCAGCATTCAGTATACAATGAACCTCACGACTAAATATGAAAACTAATAAAAATTTCATTCCTCAGGTGAGGCTCGAACTCACAACCCCGGCATAGCTCACGAGAACTGTCGTATAAGTACCGTGCGCTAACCAATTTTGCCACTGGGGAACACGGTCGCACGTAGGAGTCTTTACACACACAACATGACTGTTGTCTACACACAACTCCAGTAAACAAATGTTTTCGAGCCAGGCAGTCACCAGCATTGAGTATACAATTAACCGCATGACTAAATATGAAAACTAATAAAAATTTCATTCCCCAGGTGAGGCTCGAACTCAAAACCCCGGCATAGCTCACGAGAACTGTCGTATAAGTACCGTGCGCTAACCAATTGCGCCACTGGGGAACATGGTTGCACGTAAGAGTGTTTCCTTTAGGACTCTTGTCTACACACACCTCCAGTAAACAAATGTTTTCGAGCCAGGCAGTCGTCAGCATTTAGTATACAACTAACCTCATGACTAAATATGAAATTTAATAAAAATTTGATTCCATAGGTGAGGCTCGAACTCACAACCCCGGCACAGCTCACGAGAACTGTCGTGTAAGTACCGTGTGCTAACAAGTTGCGCCACTGGGCAACACGGTCGCACGTAGGAGTCTTTCCTTTAGGACTGTTGTCTACACACAACTCCAGTAAACAAATGTTTTCGAGCCAGGCAGTCGCCAGCATTGAGTATACAATATACCTCATGACTAAATATGAAAACTAATAAAAATTTTATTCCCCAGGTGAGGCTCGAACTCACAACTCCGGCATAGCTCACGAGAACTGTCCTATAAGTACCGTGCGCTAACCAATTGCGCCACTGGGGAACATGGTTGCACGTAACAGTGTTTTCTTTAGGACTGTTGTCTACACACACCTCCAGTAAACAAATGTTTTCGAGCCAGGCAGTCGTCAGCATTTAGTATACAACTAACCTCATGACTAAATATGAAATCTAATAAAAATTTGATTCCATAGGTGAGGCTCGAACTCACAACCCCGGCACAGCTCACGAGAACTGTCGTGTAAGTACCGTGTGCTAACTAATTGCGCCACTGTGGAACACAGTCACACGTAGGAGTCTTTCCTTTAGGACTGTTGTCTACACACAACTCCAGTAAACAAATGTTTTCGAGCCAGGCAGTCGCCAGCATTGAGTATACAATTAACCTCATGACTAAATATGAAAACTAATAAAAATTTCATTCCCCAGGTGAGGCTCGAACTCACAACCCCGGCATAGCTCACGATAACTGTCGTATAAGTACCGTGCGCTAACCAATTGCGCCACTGGGGACTGCGGTTGCACGTAAGAGTGTTTCCTTTAGGACTGTTGTCGACACGCACCTCCAGTAAACAAATGTTTTCGAGCCAGGCAGTCGCCAGCATTGAGTATACAATTAACCTCATGACTAAATAGGAAAACTAATAAAAACTTCATTCCCCAGGTGAGGCTCGAACTCTCAACCCCCGCATAGCTCAGAAGAACTGTCGTATAAGTAACGTGCGCTAATCAATTACGCCACTGGGGAACACGGTCACACGTAGGTGTCTTTCCTTTAGGACTGTTGTGTACACATAACTCCAGTAAACAAATGTTTTCGAGCCAGGCAGTCGCCAGCATTGAGTATACAATATACCTCATGACTAAATATGAAAACTAATAAAAATTTCATTCCCCAGGTGAGGCTCGAACTCACAACTCCGGCATAGCTCACGAGAACTGTCGTATAAGTACCGTGCGCTAACCAGTTGCGCCACTGTGGAACATGGTTGCACGTAAGAGTGTTTTCTTTAGGACTGTTGTCTACACACACCTCTAATAAACAAATGTTTTCGAGCCAGGCAGTCGCCAGCATTGAGTATACATTTAACCTCATGACTGAATATGAAAACTAATAAAATTTCATTCCACACGTGAGTCTCGAACTCAAAACCTCGGCATAGCTGACGAGAACTGTCGTATAAGTACCGTGCGCTAACCAATTGCGCCACTGGGGAACACGGTCGCACGTAGGAGTCTTTCCTTTAAGACTGTTGTCTACACACAACTCCAGTAAACAAATGTTTTCGAGCCAGGCAGTCACCAGCATTGAGTGTACAATTAACCGCATGACTAAATATGAAAACTAATAAACATTTCATTCACCAGGTGAGGCTCGAACTCACAACCCCGGCATAGCTCACGAGAACTGTCGTATAAGTACCGTGCGCTAACCAATTGCGCCACTCGGGAATACGGTTTCACGTAAGAGTGTTTCCTTTAGGACTGTTGTCTACACACACCTCCAGTAAACAAATGTTTTCGAGCCAGCAGTCGTCAGCATTTAGTATAAAATTAACCTCATGACTAAATATGAAATATAATAAACATTTGATTCCATAGGTGAGTCTCGAACTCACAACCTCGGCATAGCTGACGAGAACTGTCGTATAAGTACCGTGCGCTAACCAATTGCGCCACTGGGGAACACAGTCGCTCGTAGGAGTCTTTTGTTTAGGACTGTTGTCTACACACAACTCCAGTAAACAAATGTTTTCGAGCTAGGCAGTCACCAGCATTGAGTATACAATTAACCTCATGACTAAATATGAAAACTAATAAAAAATTCATTCCCCAGGTGAGGCTCGAACTCACAACCCCGGCATAGCTCACGAGAACTGCCGTATAAGTACCGTGCGCTAACCAATTGCGCCACTGGGGAACACGGTTGCACGTAAGAGTGTTTCCTTTAGGACTGTTGTCTACACACACCTCCAGTAAACAAATGTTTTCAAGCCAGGCAGTCGCCAGCATTGAGTATACAATTAACCTCATGACTAAATAGGAAAACTAATAAAAATTTCATTCCCCAGGTGAGGCTCGAACTCTCAACCCGCGCATAGCTCACGAGAACTGTCGTATAAGTACCGTGCGCTAACCAATTGCGCCACTGGGGAACACGGTTGCACGTAAGAGGGTTTCCTTTACGACTGTTGTCTCCACACACCTCCAGTAAACAAATGTTTCCGAGCCAGGCAGTCGCCAGCATTAAGTATACAATTAACGTCAAGGCTAAATATGAAAACAAATGAAAATTCCATTTCAAGGTGAGGCTCAAACTCACAACCCCGGCATAGCTCACGAGAACTTTCGTAAAGGTACCGTGCGCTAACCAATTGCGCCACTGGGGAACACGGTCACACGTAGGAGTCTTTTCTTTAGGACTGTTATCTGCGCAAAACTCCAGTAAACAAACGTTTTCGAGCCAGGCAGTCGCCAGCATTCAGTATACAATGAACCTCACGACTAAATATGAAAACTAATAAAAATTTCATTCCTCAGGTGAGGCTCGAACTCACAACCCCGGCATAGCTCACGAGAACTGTCGTATAAGTACCGTGCGCTAACCAATTTTGCCACTGGGGAACACGGTCGCACGTAGGAGTCTTTACACACACAACATGACTGTTGTCTACACACAACTCCAGTAAACAAATGTTTTCGAGCCAGGCAGTCACCAGCATTGAGTATACAATTAACCGCATGACTAAATATGAAAACTAATAAAAATTTCATTCCCCAGGTGAGGCTCGAACTCAAAACCCCGGCATAGCTCACGAGAACTGTCGTATAAGTACCGTGCGCTAACCAATTGCGCCACTGGGGAACATGGTTGCACGTAAGAGTGTTTCCTTTAGGACTCTTGTCTACACACACCTCCAGTAAACAAATGTTTTCGAGCCAGGCAGTCGTCAGCATTTAGTATACAACTAACCTCATGACTAAATATGAAATTTAATAAAAATTTGATTCCATAGGTGAGGCTCGAACTCACAACCCCGGCACAGCTCACGAGAACTGTCGTGTAAGTACCGTGTGCTAACAAGTTGCGCCACTGGGCAACACGGTCGCACGTAGGAGTCTTTCCTTTAGGACTGTTGTCTACACACAACTCCAGTAAACAAATGTTTTCGAGCCAGGCAGTCGCCAGCATTGAGTATACAATATACCTCATGACTAAATATGAAAACTAATAAAAATTTTATTCCCCAGGTGAGGCTCGAACTCACAACTCCGGCATAGCTCACGAGAACTGTCGTATAAGTACCGTGCGCTAACCAATTGCGCCACTGTGGAACATGGTTGCACGTAAGAGTGTTTCCTTTAGGACTGTTGTCTACACACACCTCCAATAAACAAATGTTTTCGAGCCAGGCAGTCGCCAGCATTGAGTATACAATTAAACTCATGACTAAATATGAAAACTAATAAAAATTTTATTCCCCAGGTGAGGCTCGAACTCACAACCCCGGCATAGCTAACGAGAACTGTCGTATAAGTACCGTGCGCTAACCAATAGCGCCACTGGGGAACACGGTTGCACGTAAGAGTGTTTCCGTTAGGACTGTTGTCAACACACACCTCCAGTAAACAAATGTTTTCGAGCCAGGCAGTCGCCAGCATTGAGTATACAATTAACCTCATGACTAAATAGGAAAACTTATAAAAACTTCATTCCCCAGGTGAGGCTCGAACTCTCAACCCCCGCATAGCTCACAAGAACTGTCGTATAAGTACCGTGCGCTAATCAATTACGCCCCTGGGGAACACGGTCGCACGTAGGAGTCTTTCCTTTAGGACTCTTGTGTACACACAACTCCCGTAAACAAATGTTTTCGAGCCAGGCAGTCGCCAGCATTGAGTATACAATATACCTCATGACTAATTATGAAAACTAATAAAAATTTCATTCCCCAGGTGAGGCTCGAACTCACAACTCCGGCATAGCTCACGAGAACTGTCGTATAAGTACCGTGCGCTAACCAGTTGCGCCACTGTGGAACATGGTTGCACGCAAGAGTGTTTCCTTTAGGACTGTTGTCTACACACACCTCTAATAAACAAATGTTTTCGAGCCAGGCAGTCGCCAGCAAGGAGTATACAATTCAACTCATGACTAAATATGAAAACTAATAAAAATTTTATTCCCCAGGTGAGGCTCGAACTCACAACCCCGGCATAGCTCACGAGAACTGTCGTATAAGTACCGTGTGCTAACCAATCGCGCCACTGGGGAACACGGTTGCACGTAAGAGTGTTTCCTTTACAACTGTTGTCTACACACTCCTCCAGTAAACAAATGTTTTCGAGCCAGGCAGTCGCCAGCATTGAGTATGCAATATACCTCATGACTAAATATGAAAACTAATAAAAATTTCATTCCCCAGGTGAGGCTCGAACTCACAACCCCGGCATAGCTCACGAGAACTGTCGTATAAGTACCGTGCGCTAACCAATTGCGCCACTGGGGAACGCGGTTGCACGTAAGAGTGTTTCCTTTAGGACTGTTGTCGACACGCACCTCCAGTAAACAAATGTTTTCGAGCCAGGCAGTCGCCAGCATTGAGTATACAATTAACCTCATGACTAAATAGGAAAACTAATAAAAACTTCATTCCCCAGGTGAGGCTCGAACTCTCAACCCCCGCATAGCTCACGAGAACTGTCGTATAAGTACCGTGCGCTAATCAATTACGCCACTGGGGAACATGGTCGCACGTAGGAGTCTTTCCTTTAGGACTGTTGTGTACACACAACTCCAGTAAACAAATGTTTTCGAGCCAGGCAGTCGCCAGCATTGAGTATACAATATACCTCATGACTAAATATGAAAACTAATAAAAATTTCATTCCCCAGGTGAGGCTCGAACTCACAACTCCGGCATAGCTCACGAGAACTGTCGTAAAAGTACCGTGCGCTAACCAATTGCGCCACTGTGGAACATGGTTGCACGTAAGAGTGTTTCCTTTAGGAGTGTTGTCTACACACACCTCCAAAAAACAAATGTTTTCGAGCCAGGCAGTCGCCAGCATTGAGTATACAATTAAAATCATGACTAAATATGAAAACTAATAAAAATTTTATTCCCCAGGTGAGGCTCGAACTCACAACCCCGGCATAGCTCAGGAGAACTGTCGTATAAGTACCGTGCGCTAACCAATAGCGCCACTGGAGAACATGGTTGCACGTAAGAGTGTTTCCTTTACAACTGTTGTCTACACACTCCTCCAGTAAACAAATGTTTTCGAGCCAGGCAGTCGCCAGCATTGAGTAAACAATTAACCTCATGACTAAATATAAAAAGTAATAAAAATGTCATTCCCCAGGTGGGGCTCGAACTCACAACCCCGGGATAGCTCACGAGAACTGTCGTATAGGTACCGTGCGCTAACCAATCGCGCCACTGGGGAACACGGTTGCACGTAAGAGTGTTTCCTTTAGGACTGTTGTCTCCACACAACTCCAGTAAACAAATGTTTTCGAGCCAGGCAGTTGCCAGCATTGAGTATACAATTAACCTCATGACTAAATATGAAAACTAATGAAAATCTCATTCGCCAGGTGAGGCTTGAACTCACAACCCCGGCATAGCTCACGAGAACTGTCCTATAATTTCAGCGCTAACGAATTGCGCCACTGGGGAACACGGTTGCATGTAAAAGTGTTTCCTTTAGGACTGTTGTCTAAACACAACTCCAGTAAACAAATGTTTTCGGGCCAGGCAGTCGCCAGCATTGAGTATACAATTACCTCATGGCTAAATATGAAAACTAATAAAAATTTCACTCCCCAGGCGAGGCTCAAACTCACAACCCCGGCATAGCTCACGAGAACTGTCGTGTAAGTACCGTGCGCTAAACAATTGCGCCACTGGGGAACACGGTCGCACGTAGGAGTCTTTCCTTTGGGACTGTTGTCTGCGCAAAACTCCAGTAAAAAAAATTTTTCGTGCCAGGCAGTCGCCAGCATTGAGTATACATTTAACCTCATGACTAAATATGAAAACTAATAAAAATTTCATTCCACAGGTGAGTCTCGAACTCACAACCTCGGCATAGCTGACGAGAACTGTCGTATAAGTACCGTGCGCTAATCAATTACGCCACTGGGGAACACGGTCGCACGTAGGAGTTTTTCCTTTAGGACTGTTGTGTACACACAACTCCAGTAAACAAATGTTTTCGAGCCAGGCAGTCGCACGCATTGAGTATACAATATACCTCATGACTAATTATGAAAACTAATAAAAATTTCATTCCCCAGGTGAGGCTCGAACTCACAACTCCAGCATAGCTCACGAGAACTGTCGTATAGGTACCGTGCGCTAACCAATTGCGCCACTGTGGAACATGGTTGCACGTAAGAGTGTTTCCTTTAGGACTGTTGTCTACACACACCTCCAATAAACAAATGTTTTCGAGCCAGGCAGTCGCCAGCATTGAGTATACAATTAAACTCATGACTAAATGTGAAAACTAATAAAAATTTTATTCCCCAGGTGAGGCTCGAACTCACAACCCCGGCATAGCTCACGAGAACTGTCGTATAAGTACCGTGCGCTAACCAATTGCGCCACTGGGGAACACGGTTGCACGTAAAAGTGTTTCCTTTAGGACTGTTGTCTACACACAACTCCAGTAAACAAATGTTTTCGGGCCAGGCAGTCGCCAGCATTGAGTATACAATTACCTCATGGCTAACTATGAAAACTAATAAAAATTTCACTCCCCAGGCGAGGCTCAAACTCACAACCCCGGCATAGCTCACGAGAACTGTCGTGTAAGTACCGTGCGCTAACCAATATCGCCACTGGGGAACACGGTCGCACGTAGGAGTCTTTTCTTTAGGACTGTTGTCCACACACAACTCCAGTAAACAAATGTTTTCGAGCTAGGCAGTCGCCAGCATTGAGTATACAATAACCCTCATGTATAAATATGAAAACTAATAAAAATTTTATTCCCCAGGTGAGGCTCGAACTCACAACCCCGGCATAGCTCACGAGAACTGTCGTATAAGTACCGTGCGCTTACCAATTGCGCCACTGGGGAACACGGTTGCACGTAAGAGTGTTTCCTTTAGGACTGTTGCCTACACACACCTCCAGTAAGCAAATGTTTTCGAGCCAGGCAGTCGCCAGCATTTAGTATACAATTAACCTCATGACTACATATGAAATCTAATAAAAATTTGATTCCATAGGTGAGTCTCGAACTCACAACCTCGGCATAGCTGACGAGAACTGTCGTATAAGTACCGTGCGCTGACCAATTGCGCCACTGGGGAACACGGTCGCACGTAGGAGTCTTCTCTTTAGGACTGTTGTCTACACACAACTCCAGTAAACAAATGTTTTCGAGCTAAGCAGTCGCCAGCATTGAGTATACAATTAACCTCATGACTAAATATGAAAACTAATAAAAATTTCATTCCCCAGGTGAGGCTCCAACTCACAACCCGGCATAGCTCACGAGAACTGCCGTATAAGTACCGTGCGCTAACCAATTGCGCCACTGGGGAACACGGTTGCACGTAAGAGTGTTTCCTTTAGGACTGTTATCTACACACACCTCCAGTGAACAAATGTTTTCGAGCCAGGCAGTCGCCAGCATTGAGCATACAATTAACCTCATGTATAAATAAGAAAACTAATAAAAATTTCATTCCCCAGGTGAGGCTTGAACTCTCAACCCGCGCATAGCTCACGAGAACTGTCGTATAAGTACCGTGCGCTAACCAATTGCGCCACTGGGGAACACGGTTGCACGTAAGAGGGTTTCCTTTACGACTGTTGTCTCCACACAACTCCAGTAAACAAATGTTTCCCAGCCAGGCAGTCGCCACCTTTAAGTATACAATTAACCTCAAGGCTAAATATGAAAACTAATGAAAATTCCATTCCCCAGGTGAGGCTCAAACTCACAACCCCGGCATAGCTCACGAGAACTTTCATAAAGGTACCGTGCGTTAACCGATTTCGCCACTAGGGAACACGGTCACACATAGGAGTCTTTCCTTTAGGACTGTTGTCTGCGAAAAACTCCAGTAAATAAATGTTTTCGAGCCAGGCAGTCGCCAGCATTCAGTATACAATGAACCTCACGACTAAATATGAAAACTAATAAAAATTTCACTCCCCAGGTGAGGCTCGAACTCACAACGCCGGCATAGCTCACGAGAACTGTCGTATAAGTACCGTGCGCTAACCAATTGTGCCACTGGGGAACACGGTCGCACGTAGGAGTCTTTCCTTTAGGACTGTTGTCTACACACAACTCCAGTAAACAAATGTTTTCGAGCCAGGCAGTCACCAGCATTGAGTATACAATTAACCGCATGACTA
Source organism: Rhipicephalus microplus (assembly GCF_043290135.1). NCBI lineage: Eukaryota > Metazoa > Arthropoda > Arachnida > Ixodida > Ixodidae > Rhipicephalus > Rhipicephalus microplus. The sequence goes on along the minus strand of NC_134707.1, from coordinate 79,653,215 downwards.
AATATGAAAACTAATAAAAATCTCATTCCCCAGGTGAGGCTCGATCTCAAAACCCCGGCATAGCTCACGAGAACTGTCGTATAAGTACCGTGCGCTAACCAATTGCGCCACTGGGGAACATGGTTGCACGTAAGAGTGTTTCTATTAGGACTGTTGTCTACACACACCTCCAGTAAACAAATGTTTTCGAGCCAGGCAGTCGTCAGCATTTAGTATACAACCAACCTCATGAATAAATATGAAATCTAATAAAAATTTGATTCCATAGGTGAGGCTCGAACTCACAACCTCGGCATAGCTGACGAGAACTGTCGTATAAGTACCGTGCGCTAACCAATTGCGTCACTGGGGAACACGGTCGCACGTAGGAGTCTTTTCTTTAGGACTGTTGTCCACACACAACTCCAGTAAACAAATGTTTTTGAGCTAGGCAGTCGCCAGCATTGAGTATACAGTTAACCTCATGTATAAATATGAAAACTAATAAAAATTTCATTCCCCAGGTGAGGCTCGAACTCACAACCCCGGCATAGCTCACGAGAACTGTCGTATAAGTACCGTGCGCTAACCAATTGCGCCACTGGGGAACGCGGTTGCACGTAAGAGTGTTTCCTTTAGGACTGTTGTCGACACGCACCTCCAGTAAACAAATGTTTTCGAGCCAGGCAGTCGCCAGCATTGAGTATACAATTAACCTCATGACTAAATAGGAAAACTAATAAAAACTTCATTCCCCAGGTGAGGCTCGAACTCTCAACCCCCGCATAGCTCACGAAAACTGTCGTATAAGTACCGTGCGCTAATCAATTACGCCACTGGGGAACACGGTCGCACGTAGGAGTTTTTCCTTTAGGACTGTTGTGTACACACAACTCCAGTAAACAAATGTTTTCGAGCCAGGCAGTCGCCAGCATTGAGTATACAATATACCTCATGACTAAATATGAAAACTAATAAAAATTTCATTCCCCAGGTGAGGCTCGAACTCTCAACCCCCGCATAGCTCACGAGAACTGTCGTATAAGTACCGTGCGCTAACCAATTGCGCCACTGTGGAACATGGTTGCACGTAAGAGTGTTTCCTTTAGGACTGTTGTCTACACACACCTCCAATAAACAAATGTTTTCGAGCCAGGCAGTCGCCAGCATTGAGTATACAATTAAACTCATGAAAAAATGTGAAAACTAATAAAAATTTTATTCCCCAGGTGAGGCTAGAACTCACAACCCCGGCATAGCTCACGAGAACTGTCGTATAAGTACCGTTCGCTAACCAATAGCGCCACTGGGGAACACGGTTGCACGTAAGAGTGTTTCCTTTACAACTGTTGTCTACACACTCCTCCAGTAAACAAATGTTTTCGAGCCAGGCAGTCGCCAGCATTGAGTATACAATTAACCTCATGACTAAATATGAAAACTAATAAAAATGTCATTCCCCAGGTGGGGCTCGAACTTACAACCCCGGGATAGCTCACGAGAACTGTCGTATAAGTACCGTGCGCTAACCAATTGCGCCACTGGGGAACACGGTTGCACGTAAAAGTGTTTCCTTTAGGACTGTTGTCTACACGCAACTCCAGTAAACAAATGTTTTCGGGCCAGGCAGTCGCCAGCTTTGAGTATACAATTACCTCATGGCTAAATATGAAAACTAATAAAAATTTCACTCCCCAGGCGAGGCTCAAACTCACAACCCCGGCATAGCTCACGAGAACTGTCGTGTAAGTACCGTGCGCTAACCAATATCGCCACTGGGGAACACGGTCGCACGTAGGAGTCTTTCCTTTAGGACTGTTGTCGGCGCAAAACTCCAGTAAACAAATTTTTTCGAGCCAGGCAGCCGCCAGCATTGAGTATACATTTAACCTCATGACTAAATATGAAAACTAATAAAAATTTCATTCCACAGGTGAGTCTCGAACTCACAACCTCGGCATAGCTGACGAGAACTGTCGTATAAGTACCGTGCGCTAACCAATTGCGCCACTGGGGAACACGGTCGCACGTAGGAGTCTTTTCTTTAGGACTGTTGTCCACACACAACTCCAGTAAACAAATGTTTTCGAGCTAGGCAGTCGCCAGCATTGAGTATACAATAACCCTCATGTATAAATATGAAAACTAATAAAAATTTTATTCCCCAGGTGAGGCTCGAACTCACAACCCCGGCATAGCTCACGAGAACTGTCGTATAAGTACCGTGCGCTTACCAATTGCGCCACTGGGGAACACGGTTGCACGTAAGAGTGTTTCCTTTAGGACTGTTGCCTACACACACCTCCAGTAAGCAAATGTTTTCGAGCCAGGCAGTCGCCAGCATTTAGTATACAATTAACCTCATGACTACATATGAAATCTAATAAAAATTTGATTCCATAGGTGAGTCTCGAACTCACAACCTCGGCATAGCTGACGAGAACTGTCGTATAAGTACCGTGCGCTGACCAATTGCGCCACTGGGGAACACGGTCGCACGTAGGAGTCTTTTCTTTAGGATTGTTGTCTACACACAACTCCAGTAAACAAATGTTTTCGAGCTAGGCAGTCGCCAGCATTGAGTATACAATTAACCTCATGACTAAATATGAAAACTAATAAAAATTTCATTCCCCAGGTGAGGCTCCAACTCACAACCCGGCATAGCTCACGAGAACTGCCGTATAAGTACCGTGCGCTAACCAATTGCGCCACTGGGGAACACGGTTGCACGTAAGAGTGTTTCCTTTAGGACTGTTATCTACACACACCTCCAGTGAACAAATGTTTTCGAGCCAGGCAGTCGCCAGCATTGAGCATACAATTAACCTCATGTATAAATAAGAAAACTAATAAAAATTTCATTCCCCAGGTGAGGCTTGAACTCTCAACCCGCGCATAGCTCACGAGAACTGTCGTATAAGTACCGTGCGCTAACCAATTGCGCCACTGGGGAACACGGTTGCACGTAAGAGGGTTTCCTTTACGACTGTTGTCTCCACACAACTCCAGTAAACAAATGTTTCCCAGCCAGGCAGTCGCCACCTTTAAGTATACAATTAACCTCAAGGCTAAATATGAAAACTAATGAAAATTCCATTCCCCAGGTGAGGCTCAAACTCACAACCCCGGCATAGCTCACGAGAACTTTCATAAAGGTGCCGTGCGTTAACCGATTGCGCCACTAGGGAACACGGTCACACATAGGAGTCTTTCCTTTAGGACTGTTGTCTGCGAAAAACTCCAGTAAATAAATGTTTTCGAGCCAGGCAGTCGCCAGCATTCAGTATACAATGAACCTCACGACTAAATATGAAAACTAATAAAAATTTCACTCCCCAGGTGAGGCTCGAACTCACAACGCCGGCATAGCTCACGAGAACTGTCGTATAAGTACCGTGCGCTAACCAATTGTGCCACTGGGGAACACGGTCGCACGTAGGAGTCTTTCCTTTAGGACTGTTGTCTACACACAACTCCAGTAAACAAATGTTTTCGAGCCAGGCAGTCACCAGCATTGAGTATACAATTAACCGCATGACTAAATATGAAAACTAATAAAAATCTCATTCCCCAGGTGAGGCTCGATCTCAAAACCCCGGCATAGCTCACGAGAACTGCCGTATAAGTACCGTGCGCTAACCAATTGCGCCACTGGGGAACACGGTTGCACGTAAGAGTGTTTCTATTAGGACTGTTGTCTACACACACCTCCAGTAAACAAATGTTTTCGAGCCAGGCAGTCGTCAGCATTTAGTATACAACCAACCTCATGAATAAATATGAAATCTAATAAAAATTTGATTCCATAGGTGAGGCTCGAACTCACAACCTCGGCATAGCTGACGAGAACTGTCGTATAAGTACCGTGCGCTAACCAATTACGTCACTGGGGAACACGGTCGCACGTAGGAGTCTTTTCTTTAGGACTGTTGTCCACACACAACTCCAGTAAACAAATGTTTTTGAGCTAGGCAGTCGCCAGCATTGAGTATACAGTTAACCTCATGTATAAATATGAAAACTAATAAAAATTTCATTCCCCAGGTGAGGCTCGAACTCACAACCCCGGCATAGCTCACGAGAACTGTCGTATAAGTACCGTGCGCTAACCAATTGCGCCACTGGGGAACGCGGTTGCACGTAAGAGTGTTTCCTTTAGGACTGTTGTCGACACGCACCTCCAGTAAACAAATGTTTTCGAGCCAGGCAGTCGCCAGCATTGAGTATACAATTAACCTCATGACTAAATAGGAAAACTAATAAAAACTTCATTCCCCAGGTGAGGCTCGAACTCTCAACCCCCGCATAGCTCACGAAAACTGTCGTATAAGTACCGTGCGCTAATCAATTACGCCACTGGGGAACACGGTCGCACGTAGGAGTTTTTCCTTTAGGACTGTTGTGTACACACAACTCCAGTAAACAAATGTTTTCGAGCCAGGCAGTCGCCAGCATTGAGTATACAATATACCTCATGACTAAATATGAAAACTAATAAAAATTTCATTCCCCAGGTGAGGCTCGAACTCTCAACCCCCGCATAGCTCACGAGAACTGTCGTATAAGTACCGTGCGCTAACCAATTGCGCCACTGTGGAACATGGTTGCACGTAAGAGTGTTTCCTTTAGGACTGTTGTCTACACACACTTCCAATAAACAAATGTTTTCGAGCCAGGCAGTCGCCAGCATTGAGTATACAATTAAACTCATGAAAAAATGTGAAAACTAATAAAAATTTTATTCCCCAGGTGAGGCTCGAACTCACAACCCCGGCATAGCTCACGAGAACTGTCGTATAAGTACCGTTCGCTAACCAATTGCGCCACTGGGGAACACGGTTGCACGTAAAAGTGTTTCCTTTAGGACTGTTGTCTACACACAACTCCAGTAAACAAATGTTTTCGGGCCAGGCAGTCGCCAGCTTTGAGTATACAATTACCTCATGGCTAAATATGAAAACTAATAAAAATTTCACTCCCCAGGTGAGGCTCAAACTCACAACCCCGGCATAGCTCACGAAAACTGTCGTGTAAGTACCGTGCGCTAACCAATATTGCCACTGGGGAACACGGTCGCACGTAGGAGTCTTTCCTTTAGGACTGTTGTCTGCGCAAAACTCCAGTAAACAAATTTTTTCGAGCCAGGCAGTGGCCAGCATTGAGTATACATTTAACCTCATGACTAAATATGAAAACTAATAAAAATTTCATTCCCCAGGTGAGGCTCCAACTCACAACCCGGCATAGCTCACGAGAACTGCCGTATAAGTACCGTGCGCTAACCAATTGCGCCACTGGGGAACACGGTTGCACGTAAGAGTGTTTCCTTTAGGACTGTTATCTACACACACCTCCAGTGAACAAATGTTTTCGAGCCAGGCAGTCGCCAGCATTGAGCATACAATTAACCTCATGTATAAATAAGAAAACTAATAAAAATTTCATTCCCCAGGTGAGGCTTGAACTCTCAACCCGCGCATAGCTCACGAGAACTGTCGTATAAGTACCGTGCGCTAACCAATTGCGCCACTGGGGAACACGGTTGCACGTAAGAGGGTTTCCTTTACGACTGTTGTCTCCACACAACTCCAGTAAACAAATGTTTCCCAGCCAGGCAGTCGCCACCTTTAAGTATACAATTAACCTCAAGGCTAAATATGAAAACTAATGAAAATTCCATTCTACAGGTGAGGCTCAAACTCACAACCCCGGCATAGCTCACGAGAACTTTCATAAAGGTGCCGTGCGTTAACCGATTGCGCCACTAGGGAACACGGTCACACATAGGAGTCTTTCCTTTAGGACTGTTGTCTGCGAAAAACTCCAGTAAATAAATGTTTTCGAGCCAGGCAGTCGCCAGCATTCAGTATACAATGAACCTCACGACTAAATATGAAAACTAATAAAAATTTCACTCCCCAGGTGAGGCTCGAACTCACAACGCCGGCATAGCTCACGAGAACTGTCGTATAAGTACCGTGCGCTAACCAATTGTGCCACTGGGGAACACGGTCGCACGTAGGAGTCTTTCCTTTAGGACTGTTGTCTACACACAACTCCAGTAAACAAATGTTTTCGAGCCAGGCAGTCACCAGCATTGAGTATACAATTAACCGCATGACTAAATATGAAAACTAATAAAAATCTCATTCCCCAGGTGAGGCTCGATCTCAAAACCCCGGCATAGCTCACGAGAACTGCCGTATAAGTACCGTGCGCTAACCAATTGCGTCACTGGGGAACACGGTTGCACGTAAGAGTGTTTCTATTAGGACTGTTGTCTACACACACCTCCAGTAAACAAATGTTTTCGAGCCAGGCAGTCGTCAGCATTTAGTATACAACCAACCTCATGAATAAATATGAAATCTAATAAAAATTTGATTCCATAGGTGAGGCTCGAACTCACAACCTCGGCATAGCTGACGAGAACTGTCGTATAAGTACCGTGCGCTAACCAATTACGTCACTGGGGAACACGGTCGCACGTAGGAGTCTTTTCTTTAGGACTGTTGTCCACACACAACTCCAGTAAACAAATGTTTTTGAGCTAGGCAGTCGCCAGCATTGAGTATACAGTTAACCTCATGTATAAATATGAAAACTAATAAAAATTTCATTCCCCAGGTGAGGCTCGAACTCACAACCCCGGCATAGCTCACGAGAACTGTCGTATAAGTACCGTGCGCTAACCAATTGCGCCACTGGGGAACGCGGTTGCACGTAAGAGTGTTTCCTTTAGGACTGTTGTCGACACGCACCTCCAGTAAACAAATGTTTTCGAGCCAGGCAGTCGCCAGCATTGAGTATACAATTAACCTCATGACTAAATAGGAAAACTAATAAAAACTTCATTCCCCAGGTGAGGCTCGAACTCTCAACCCCCGCATAGCTCACGAAAACTGTCGTATAAGTACCGTGCGCTAATCAATTACGCCACTGGGGAACACGGTCGCACGTAGGAGTTTTTCCTTTAGGACTGTTGTGTACACACAACTCCAGTAAACAAATGTTTTCGAGCCAGGCAGTCGCCAGCATTGAGTATACAATATACCTCATGACTAAATATGAAAACTAATAAAAATTTCATTCCCCAGGTGAGGCTCGAACTCTCAACCCCCGCATAGCTCACGAGAACTGTCGTATAAGTACCGTGCGCTAACCAATTGCGCCACTGTGGAACATGGTTGCACGTAAGAGTGTTTCCTTTAGGACTGTTGTCTACACACACTTCCAATAAACAAATGTTTTCGAGCCAGGCAGTCGCCAGCATTGAGTATACAATTAAACTCATGAAAAAATGTGAAAACTAATAAAAATTTTATTCCCCAGGTGAGGCTCGAACTCACAACCCCGGCATAGCTCACGAGAACTGTCGTATAAGTACCGTTCGCTAACCAATTGCGCCACTGGGGAACACGGTTGCACGTAAAAGTGTTTCCTTTAGGACTGTTGTCTACACACAACTCCAGTAAACAAATGTTTTCGGGCCAGGCAGTCGCCAGCTTTGAGTATACAATTACCTCATGGCTAAATATGAAAACTAATAAAAATTTCACTCCCCAGGTGAGGCTCAAACTCACAACCCCGGCATAGCTCACGAAAACTGTCGTGTAAGTACCGTGCGCTAACCAATATTGCCACTGGGGAACACGGTCGCACGTAGGAGTCTTTCCTTTAGGACTGTTGTCTGCGCAAAACTCCAGTAAACAAATTTTTTCGAGCCAGGCAGTGGCCAGCATTGAGTATACATTTAACCTCATGACTAAATATGAAAACTAATAAAAATTTCATTCCACAGGTGAGTCTCGAACTCACAACCTCGGCATAGCTGACGAGAACTGTCGTATAAGTACCGTGCGCTAACCAATTGCGCCACTGGGGAACACGGTCGCACGTAGGAGTCTTTTCTTTAGGACTGTTGTCCACACACAACTCCAGTAAACAAATGTTTTCGAGCTAGGCAGTCGCCAGCATTGAGTATACAATAACCCTCATGTATAAATATGAAAACTAATAAAAATTTTATTCCCCAGGTGAGGCTCGAACTCACAACCCCGGCATAGCTCACGAGAACGGTCGTATAAGTACCGTGCGCTTACCAATTGCGCCACTGGGGAACACGGTTGCACGTAAGAGTGTTTCCTTTAGGACTGTTGCCTACACACACCTCCAGTAAGCAAATGTTTTCGAGCCAGGCAGTCGCCAGCATTTAGTATACAATTAACCTCATGACCACATATGAAATTTAATAAAAATTTGATTCCATAGGTGAGTCTCGAACTCACAACCTCGGCATAGCTGACGAGAACTGTCGTATAAGTACCGTGCGCTGACCAATTGCGCCACTGGGGAACACGGTGGCACGTAGGAGTCTTTTCTTTAGGACTGTTGTCTACACACAACTCCAGTAAACAAATGTTTTCGAGCTAGGCAGTCGCCAGCATTGAGTATACAATTAACCTCATGACTAAATATGAAAACTAATAAAAATTTCATTCCCCAGGTGAGGCTCCAACTCACAACCCCGGCATAGCTCACGAGAACTGCCGTATAAGTACCGTGCGCTAACCAATTGCACCACTGGGGAACACGGTTGCACGTAAGAGGGTTTCCTTTACGACTGTTGTCTCCACACAACTCCAGTAAACAAATGTTTCCCAGCCAGGCAGTCGCCACCTTTAAGTATACAATTAACCTCAAGGCTAAATATGAAAACTAATGAAAATTCCATTCCCCAGGTGAGGCTCAAACTCACAACCCCGGTATAGCTCACGAGAACTTTCATAAAGGTACCGTGCGCTAACCGATTGCGCCACTAGGGAACACGGTCACACGTAGGAGTCTTTCCTTTAGGACTGTTGTCTGCGCAAAACTCCAGTAAATAAACGTTTTCGAGCCAGGCAGTCGCTAGCATTCAGTATACAATGAACCTCACGACTAAATATGAAACCTAATAAAAATTTCATTCCCCAGGTGAGGCTCGAACTCACAACGCCGGCATAGCTCACGAGAACAGTCGTATAAGTACCGTGCGCTAACCAATTGTGCCACTGGGGAACACGGTCGCACGTAGGAGTCTTTCCTTTAGGACTGTTGTCTACACACAACTCCAGTAAACAAATGTTTTCGAGCCAGGCAGTCACCAGCATTGAGTATACAATTAACCGCATGACTAAATATGAAAACTAATAAAAATTTCATTCCCCAGGTGAAGCTCGAACTCACAACCCCGGCATAGCTCACGAGAACTGTCGTAAAAGTACCGTGCGCTAACCAATTGCGCCACTGTGGAACATGGTTGCACGTAAGAGTGTTTCCTTTAGGACTGTTGTCTACACACACCTCCAGTAAACAAATGTTTTCGAGCCAGGCAGTCGCCAGCATTGAGTATACAAATAACCTCATGACTAAATATGAAAACTAATAAAAATTTTATTCCCCAGGTGAGGCTCGAACTCACAACCCCGGCATAGCTCACGAGAACTGTCCTATAAATTCAGCGCTAACCAATTGCGCCACTGGGGAACACGGTTGCACGTAAAAGTGTTTCCTTTAGGACTGTTGTCTTTACACAACTCCAGTAAACAAATGTTTTCGGGCCAGGCAGTCGCCAGCATTGAGTATACAATTACCTCACGGCTAAATATGAAAACTTATAAAAATTTCACTCCCCAGGCGAGGCTCGAACTCACAACGCCGGCATAGCTCACGAGAACTGTCGTATAAGTACCGTGCGCTAACCAATTGTGGCACTGGGGAACACGGTCGCACGTAGGAGTCTTTCCTTGAGGACTGTTGTCTACACACAACTCCAGTAAACAAATGTTTTCGAGCCAGGCAGTCACCAGCATTGAGTATACAATTAACCGCATGACTAAATATGAAAACTAATAAAAATTTCATTCCCCAGGTGAGGCTTGATCTCAAAACCCCGGCATAGCTCACGAGAACTGTCGTATAAGTACCGTGCGCTAACAAATTGCGCCACTGGGGAACATGGTTGCACGTAAGAGTGTTTCTATTAGGACTGTTGTCTACACACACCTCCAGTAAACAAATGTTTTCGAGCCAGGCAGTCGTCAGCATTTAGTATACAACCAACCTCGTGAATAAATGTGAAATCTAATAAAATTTTGATTCCATAGGTGAGGCTCGAACTCACAACCCCGGCATAGCTTATGAGAACTGTCGTGTAAGTACCGTGTGCTAACTAATTGCGCCACTGGGTAACACGGTCGCACGTAGGAGTCTTTCCTTTAGGACTGTTGTCTACACACAACTCCAGTAAACAAATGTTTTCAAGCCAGGCAGTCGCCAGCATTGAGTATACAATTAACCTCATGACTAAATATGAAAACTAATAAAAATTTCATTCCCCAGGTGAGGCTCGAACTCACAACCCCGGCATAGCTCACGAGAACTGTCGTATAAGTACCGTGCGCTAACCAATTGCGCCACTGGGGAACGCGGTTGCACGTAAGAGTGTTTCCTTTAGGACTGTTGTCTACACACACCTCCAGTAAACAAATGTTTTCGAGCCAGGCAGTCGCCAGCATTGAGTATACAATTAACCTCATGACGAAATAGGTAAACTAATAAAACTTTCATTCCCCAGGTGAGGCTCGAACTCTCAACCCCCGCATAGCTCACGAGAACTGTCGTATAAGTACCGTGCGCTAACCAATTGCGCCACTGGGGAACACGGTCGCACGTAGGAGTCTTTTCTCTAGGACTGTTGTCCACACACAACTCCAGTAAACAAATGTTTTCGAGCTAGGCAGTCGCCAGCATTGAGTATACAGTTAACCTCATGTATAAATATGAAAACTAATAAAAATTTCATTCCCCAGGTGAGGCTCGAACTCACAACCCCGGCATAGCTCACGAGAACTGTCGTATAAGTACCGTGCGCTAACCAATTGCGCCACTGGGGAACGCGGTTGCACGTAAGAGTGTTTCCTTTAGGACTGTTGTCGACACGCACCTCTAGTAAACAAATGTTTTCGAGCCAGGCAGTCGCCAGCATTGAGTATACAATTAACCTCATGACTAAATAGGAAAACTAATAAAAACTTCATTCCCCAGGTGAGGCTCGAGCTCTCAACCCCCGCATAGCTCACGAAAACTGTCGTATAAGTACCGTGCGCTAATCAATTACGCCACTGGGGAACACGGTCGCACGTAGGAGTTTTTCCTTTAGGACTGTTGTGTACACACAACTCCAGTAAACAAATGTTTTCGAGCCAGGCAGTCGCCAGCATTGAGTATACAATATACCTCATGACTAAATATGAAAACTAATAAAAATTTCATTCCCCAGGTGAGGCTCGAACTCTCAACCCCCGAATAGCTCACGAGAAGTGTCGTATAAGTACCGTGCGCTAACCAATTGCGCCACTGTGGAACATGGTTGCACGTAAGAGTGTTAACTTTAGGACTGTTGTCTACACACACCTCCAGTAAACAAATGTTTTCGAGCCAGGCAGTCGCCAGCATTGAGTATACAATATACCTCATGACTAAATATGAAAACTAATAAAAATTTCATTCCCCAGGTGAGGCTCGAACTCACAACCCCGGCATAGCTCACGAGAACTGTCGTAAAAGTACCGTGCGCTAACCAATTGCGCCACTGGGGAACGCGGTTGCACGTAAGAGTGTTTCCTTTAGGACTGTTGTCTACACACACCTCCAGTAAACAAATGTTTTCGAGCCAGGCAGTCACCAGCATTGAGTGTACAATTAACCTCATGACTAAATAGGTAAACTAATAAAACTTTCATTCCCCAGGTGAGGCTTGAACTCACAACCCCGGCATAGCTCACGAGAACTGTCGTATAAGTACCGTGCGCTGACCAATTGCGCCACTCGAGAACACGGTTGCACGTAAAAGTGTTTCCTTTAGGACTGTTGTCTACACACAACTCAAGTAAACAAATGTTTTCGGGCCAGGCAGTCGCCAGCATTGAGTATACAATTACCTCATGGCTAAATATGAAAACTAATGAAAATTTCACTCCCCAGGGGAGGCTCAAACTCACAACCCCGGCATAGCTCACGAGAACGGTCCTATAAATTCAGCGCTAACCAATTGCGCCACTGGGGAACACGGTTGCACGTAAAAGTGTTTCCTTTAGGACTGTTGTCTTTACACAACTCCAGTAAACAAATGTTTTCGGGCCAGGCAGTCGCCAGCATTGAGTATACAATTACCTCACGGCTAAATATGAAAACTTATAAAAATTTCACTCCCCAGGCGAGGCTCGAACTCACAACGCCGGCATAGCTCACGAGAACTGTCGTATAAGTACCGTGCGCTAACCAATTGTGCCACTGGGGAACACGGTCGCACGTAGGAGTCTTTCCTTGAGGACTGTTGTCTACACAACTCCAGTAAACAAATGTTTTCGAGCCAGGCAGTCACCAGCATTGAGTATACAATTAACCGCATGACTAAATATGAAAACTAATAAAAATTTCATTCCCCAGGTGAGGCTCGATCTCAAAACCCCGCCATAGCTCACGAGAACTGTCGTATAAGTACCGTGCGCTAACCAATTGCGCCACTGGGGAACATGGTTGGACGTAAGAGTGTTTCTATTAGGACTGTTGTCTACACACACCTCCAGTAAACAAATGTTTTCGAGCCAGGCAGTCGTCAGCATTTAGTATACAACCAACCTCGTGAATAAATATGAAATCTAATAAAATTTGATTCCATAGGTGAGGCTCGAACTCACAACCCCGGCATAGCTTATTAGAACTGTCGTGTAAGTACCGTGTGCTAACTAATTGCGCCACTGGGTAACACGGTCGCACGTAGGAGTCTTTCCTTTAGAACTGTTGTCTACACACAACTACAGTAAACAAATGTTTTCAAGCCAGGCAGTCGCCAGCATTGAGTATACAATTAACCTCATGACTAAATATGAAAACTAATAAAAATTTCATTCCCCAGGTGAGGCTCGAACTCACAACCCCGGCATAGCTCACGAGAACTGTCGTATAAGTACCGTGTGCTAACCAATTGCGCCACTGGGGAACGCGGTTGCACGTAAGAGTGTTTCCTTTAGGACTGTTGTCTACACACACCTCCAGTAAACAAATGTTTTCGAGCCAGGCAGTCGCCAGCATTGAGTATACAATTAACCTCATGACGAAATAGGTAAACTAATAAAACTTTCATTCCCCAGGTGAGGCTCGAACTCTCAACCCCCGCATAGCTCACGAGAACTGTCGTATAAGTACCGTGCGCTAACCAATTGCGCCACTGGGGAACACGGTCGCACGTAGGAGTCTTTTCTTTAGGACTGTTGTCCACACACAACTCCAGTAAACAAATGTTTTCGAGCTAGGCAGTCGCCAGCATTGAGTATACAGTTAACCTCATGTATAAATATGAAAACTAATAAAAATTTCATTCCCCAGGTGAGGCTCGAACTCACAACCCCGGCATAGCTCACGAGAACTGTCGTATAAGTACCGTGCGCTAACCAATTGCGCCACTGGGGAACGCGGTTGCACGTAAGAGTGTTTCCTTTAGGACTGTTGTCGACACGCACCTCCAGTAAACAAATGTTTTCGAGCAAGGCAGTCGCCAGCATTGAGTATACAATTAACGTCATGACTAAATAGGAAAACTAATAAAAACTTCATTCCCCAGGTGAGGCTCGAACTCTCAACCCCCGCATAGCTCACGAAAACTGTCGTATAAGTACCGTGCGCTAATCATTTACGCCACTGGGGAACACGGTCGCACGTAGGAGTTTTTCCTTTAGGACTGTTGTGTACACACAACTCCAGTAAACAAATGTTTTCGAGCCAGGCAGTCGCCAGCATTGAGTATACAATATACCTCATGACTAAATATGAAAACTAATAAAAATTTCATTCCCCAGGTGAGGCTCGAACTCTCAACCCCCGCACAGCTCACGAGAAGTGTCGTATAAGTACCGTGCGCTAACCAATTGCGCCACTGTGGAACACGGTTGCACGTAAGAGTGTTTCCTTTAGGACTGTTGTCTACACACACCTCCAGTAAACAAATGTTTTCGAGCCAGGCAGTCGCCAGCATTGAGTATACAATATACCTCATGACTAAATATGAAAACTAATAAAAATTTCATTCCCCAGGTGAGGCTCGAACTCACAACCCCGGCATAGCTCACGAGAACTGTCGTAAAAGTACCGTGCGCTAACCAATTGCGCCACTGTGGAACATGGTTGCACGTAAGAGTGTTTCCTTTAGGACTGTTGTCTACACACACCTCCAGTAAACAATTGTTTTCGAGCCAGGCAGTTGCCAGCATTGAGTATACAATTAACCTCATGACTAAATATAAAAACTAATGAAAATTTCATTCCCCAGGTGAGGCTCGAACTCACAACCCCGGCATAGCTCACGAGAACTGTCGTATAAGTACCGCGCGCTGACCAATTGCGCCACTCGAGAACACGGTTGCACGTAAAAGTGTTTCCTTTAGGACTGTTGTCTACACACAACTCCAGTAAACAAATGTTTTCGGGCCAGGCAGTCGCCAGCATTGAGTATACAATTACCTCATGGCTAAATATGAAAACTAATGAAAATTTCACTCCCCAGGGGAAGCTCAAACTCACAACCCCAGCATAGCTCACGAGAACTGTCCTATAAATTCAGCGTTAACCAATTGCGCCACTGGGGAACACGGTTGCACGTAAAAGTGTTTCCTTTAGGACTGTTGTCTTTACACAACTCCAGTAAACAAATGTTTTCGGGCCAGGCAGTCGCCAGCATTGAGTATACAATTACCTCACGGCTAAATATGAAAACTTATAAAAATTTCACTCCCCAGGCGAGGCTCGAACTCACAACGCCGGCATAGCTCACGAGAACTGTCGTATAAGTACCGTGCGCTAACCAATTGTGCCACTGGGGAACACGGTCGCACGTAGGAGTCTTTCCTTTAGGACTGTTGTCTACACGCAACTCCAGTAAACAAATGTTTTCGAGCCAGGCAGTCACCAGCATTGAGTATACAATTAACCGCATGACTAAATATGAAAACTAATAAAAATTTCATTCCCCAGGTGAGGCTCGATCTCAAAACCCCGGCATAGCTCACGAGAACTGTCGTATAAATACCGTGCGCTAACCAATTGCGCCACTGGGGAACATGGTTGCACGTAAGAGTGTTTCTATTAGGACTGTTGTCTACACACACCTCCAGTAAACAAATGTTTTCGAGCCAGGCAGTCGTCAGCATTTAGTATACAACCAACCTCATGAATAAATATGAAATCTAATAAAAATTTGATTCCATAGGGGAGGCTCGAACTCACAACCCCGGCATAGCTTATGAGAACTGTCGTGTAAGTACCGTGTGCTAACTAATTGCGCCACTGGGTAACACGGTCGCACGTAGGAGTCTTTCCTTTAGGACTGTTGGCTACACACAACTCCAGTAAACAAATGTTTTCAAGCCAGGCAGTCGCCAGCATTGAGTATACAATTAACCTCATGACTAAATATGAATACTAATAAAAATTTCATTCCCCAGGTGAGGCTCGAACTCACAACCCCGGCATAGCTCACGAGAACTGTCGTATAAGTACCGTGCGCTAACCAATTGCGCCACTGGGGAACGCGGTTGCACGTAAGAGTGTTTCCTTTAGGACTGTTGTCTACACACACCTCCAGTAAACAAATGTTTTCGAGCCAGGCAGTCGCCAGCATTGAGTATACAATTAACCTCATGACAAAATAGGTAAACTAATAAAACTTTCATTCCCCAGGTGAGGCTCGAACTCTCAACCCCCGCATAGCTCACGAGAACTGTCGTATAAGTACCGTGCGCTAACCAATTACGCCACTGGGGAACACGGTCGCACGTAGGATTCTTTTCTTTAGGACTGTTGTCCACACACAACTCCAGTAAACAAATGTTTTCGAGCTAGGCAGTCGCCAGCATTGAGTATACAGTTAACCTCATGTATAAATATGAAAACTAATAAAAATTTCATTCCCCAGGTGAGGCTCGAACTCACAACCCCGGTATAGCTCACGAGAACTGTCGTATAAGTACCGTGCGCAAACCAATTGCGCCACTGGGGAACGCGGTTGCACGTAAGAGTGTTTCCTTTAGGACTGTTGTCGACACGCACCTCCAGTAAACAAATGTTTTCGAGCCAGGCAGTCGCCAGCATTGAGTATACAATTAACCTCATGACTAAATAGGAAAACTAATAAAAACTTCATTCCCCAGGTGAGGCTCGAACTCTCAACCCCCGCATAGCTCACGAAAACTGTCGTATAAGTACCGTGCGCTAATCAATTACGCCACTGGGGAACACGGTCACACGTAGGAGTTTTTCCTTTAGGACTGTTGTGTACACACAACTCCAGTAAACAAATGTTTTCGAGCCAGGCAGTCGCCAGCATTGAGTATACAATATACCTCATGACTAAATATGAAAAGTAATAAAAATTTCATTCCCCAGGTGAGGCTCGAACTCTCAACCCCCGCATAGCTCACGAGAACTGTCGTATAAGTACCGTGCGCTAATCAATTACGCCACTGTGGAACATGGTTGCACGTAAGAGTGTTTCCTTTAGGACTGTTGTCTACACACACCTCCAATAAACAAATGTTTTCGAGCCAGGCAGTCGCCAGCATTGAGTATACAATTAAACTCATGAAAAAATGTGAAAACTAATAAAAATTTTATTCCCCAGGTGAGGCTCGAACTCACAACCCCGGCATAGCTCACGAGAACTGTCGTATAAGTACCGTGCGCTAACCAATAGCGCCACTGGGGAACACGGTTGCACGTAAGAGTGTTTCCTTTACAACTGTTGTCTACACACTCCTCCAGTAAACAAATGTTTTCGAGCCAGGCCGTCGCCAGCATTGAGTATACAATTAACCTCATGACTACATATGAAAACTAATAAAAATGTCATTCCCCAGGTGGGGCTCGAACTTACAACCCCGGGATAGCTCACGAGAACTGTCGTATAAGTACCGTGCGCTAACCAATTGCGCCACTGGGGAACACGGTTGCACGTAAAAGTGTTTCCTTTAGGACTGTTGTCTACACACAACTCCAGTAAACAAATGTTTTCGGGCCAGGCAGTCGCTAGCATTGAGTATACAATTACCTCATGGCTAAATATAAAAACTAATAAAAATTTCACTCCCCAGGCGAGGCTCCAACTCACAACCCCGGCATAGCTCACGAGAACTGTCGTGTAAGTACCGTGCGCTAACCAATATCGCCACTGGGCAACACGGTCGCACGTAGGAGTCTTTCCTTTAGGACTGTTGTCTGCGCAAAACTCCAGTAAACAAATTTTTTCGAGCCAGGCAGTGGCCAGCATTGAGTATACATTTAACCTCATGACTAAATATGAAAACTAATAAAAATTTCATTCCACAGGTGAGTCTCGAACTCACAACCTCGGCATAGCTGACGAGAACTGTCGTATAAGTACCGTGCGCTAACCAATTGCGCCACTGGGGAACACGGTCGCACGTAGGAGTCTTTTCTTTAGGACTGTTGTCCACACACAACTCCAGTAAACAAATGTTTTCGAGCTAGGCAGTCGCCAGCATTGAGTATACAATAACCCTCATGTACAAATATGAAAACTAATAAAAATTTTATTCCCCAGGTGAGGCTCGAACTCACAACCCCGGCATAGCTCACGAGAACTGTCGTATAAGTACCGTGCGCTTACCAATTGCGCCACTGGGGAACACGGTTGCACGTAAGAGTGTTTCCTTTAGGACTGTTGCCTACACACACCTCCAGTAAGCAAATGTTTTCGAGCCAGGCAGTCGCCAGCATTTAGTATACAATTAACCTCATGACTACATATGAAATCTAATAAAAATTTGATTCCATAGGTGAGTCTCGAACTCACAACCTCGGCATAGCTGACGAGAACTGTCGTATAAGTACCGTGCGCTGACCAATTGCGCCACTGGGGAACACGGTTGCACGTAAGAGTGTTTCCTTTAGGACTGTTGTCTACACACACCTCCAGTAAACAAATGTTTTCGAGCCAGGCAGTCGCCAGCATTGAGTATACAATTAACCTCATGACTAAATAAGAAAACTAATAAAAATTTCATTCCCCAGGTGAGGCTTGAACTCTCAACCCGCGCATAGCTCACGAAAACTGTCGTATAAGTACCGTGCGCTAACCAATTGCGCCACTGGGGAACACGGTTGCACGTAAGAGGGTTTCCTTTACGACTGTTGTCTCCACACAACTCCAGTAAACAAATGTTTCCCAGCCAGGCAGTCGCCACCTTTAAGTATACAATTAACCTCAAGGCTAAATATTAAAACTAATGAAAATTCCATTCCCCAGGTGAGGCTCAAACTCACAACCCCGGTATAGCTCACGAGAACTTTCATAAAGGTACCGTGCGCTAACCGATTGCGCCACTAGGGAACACGGTCACACGTAGGAGTCTTTCCTTTAGGACTGTTGTCTGCGCAAAACTCCAGTAAATAAACGTTTTCGAGCCAGGCAGTCGCCAGCATTCAGTATACAATGAACCTCACGACTAAATATGAAAACTAATAAAAATTTCATTCCCCAGGTGAGGCTCGAACTCACAACGCCGGCATAGCTCACGAGAACTGTCGTATAAGTACCGTGCGCTAACCAATTGTGCCACTGGGGAACACGGTCGCACGTAGGAGTCTTTCCTTTAGGACTGTTGTCTACATACAACTCCAGTAAACAAATGTTTTCGAGCCAGGCAGTCACCAGCATTGAGTATACAATTAACCGCATGACTAAATATGAAAACTAATAAAAATTTCATTCCCCAGGTGAGGCTCGATCTCAAAACCCCGGCATAGCTCACGAGAACCGTCGTATAAGTACCGTGCGCTAACCAATTGCGCCACTGGGGAACATGGTTGCACGTAAGAGTGTTTCCTTTAGGACTGTTGTCTACACACACCTCCAGTAAACAAATGTTTTCGAGCCAGGCAGTCACCACCATTGAGTGTACAATTAACCTCATGACTAAATAGGTAAACTAATAAAACTTTCATTCCCCAGGTGAGGCTTGAACTCACAACCCCGGCATAGCTCACGAGAACTGTCGTATAAGTACCGTGCGCTGACCAATTGCGCCACTCGAGAACACGGTTGCACGTAAAAGTGTTTCCTTTAGGACTGTTGTCTACACACAACTCCAGTAAACAAATGTTTTCGGGCCAGGCAGTCGCCAGCTTTGAGTATACAATTACCTCATGGCTAAATATGAAAACTAATGAAAATTTCACTCCCCAGGGGAGGCTCAAACTCACAACCCCGGCATAGCTCACGAGAACTGTCCTATAAATTCAGCGCTAACCAATTGCGCCACTGGGGAACACGGTTGCACGTAAAAGTGTTTCCTTTAGGACTGTTGTCTTTACACAACTCCAGTAAACAAATGTTTTCGGGCCAGGCAGTCGCCAGCATTGAGTATACAATTACCTCACGGCTAAGTATGAAAACTTATAAAAATTTCACTCCCCAGGCGAGGCTTGAACTCACAACGCCGGCATAGCTCACGAGAACTGTCGTATAAGTACCGTGCGCTAACCAATTGTGCCACTGGGGAACACGGTCGCACGTAGGAGTCTTTCCTTGAGGACTGTTGTCTACACACAACTCCAGTAAACAAATGTTTTCGAGCCAGGCAGTCACCAGCATTGAGTATACAATTAACCGCATGACTAAATATGAAAACTAATAAAAATTTCATTCCCCAGGTGAGGCTCGATCTCAAAACCCCGGCATAGCTCACGAGAACTGTCGTATAAGTACCGTGCGCTAACCATTTGCGCCACTGGGGAACATGGTTGCACGTAAGAGTGTTTCTATTAGGACTGTTGTCTACACACACCTCCAGTAAACAAATGTTTTCGAGCCAGGCAGTCGTCAGCATTTAGTATGCAACCAACCTCGTGAATAAATATGAAATCTAATAAAATTTGATTCCATAGGTGAGGCTCGAACTCACAACCCCGGCATAGCTTATGAGAACTGTCGTGTAAGTACCGTGTGCTAACTAATTGCGCCACTGGGTAACACGGTCGCACGTAGGAGTCTTTCCTTTAGGACTGTTGTCTACACACAACTCCAGTAAACAAATGTTTTCAAGCCAGGCAGTCGCCAGCATTGAGTATACAATTAACCTCATGACTAAATATGAAAACTTATAAAAATTTCATTCCCCAGGTGAGGCTCGAACTCACAACCCCGGCATAGCTCACGAGAACTGTCGTATAAGTACCGTGCGCTAACCAATTGCGCCACTGGGGAACGCGGTTGCACGTAAGAGTGTTTCCTTTAGGACTGTTGTCTACACACACCTCCAGTAAACAAATGTTTTCGAGCCAGGCAGTCGCCAGCATTGAGTATACAATTAACCTCATGACGAAATAGGTAAACTAATAAAACTTTCATTCCCCAGGTGAGGCTCGAACTCTCAACCCCCGCATAGCTCACGAGAACTGTCGTATAAGTACCGTGCGCTAACCAATTGCGCCACTGGGGAACACGGTCGCACGTAGGAGTCTTTTCTTTAGGACTGTTGTCCACACACAACTCCAGTAAACAAATGTTTTCGAGCTAGGCAGTCGCCAGCATTGAGTATACAGTTAACCTCATGTATAAATATGAAAACTAATAAAAATTACATTCCCCAGGTGAGGCTCGAACTCACAACCCCGGCATAGCTCACGAGAACTGTCGTATAAGTACCGTGCGCTAACCAATTGCGCCACTGGGGACCGCGGTTGCACGTAAGAGTGTTTCCTTTAGGACTGTTGTCGACACGCACCTCCAGTAAACAAATGTTTTCGAGCCAGGCAGTCGCCAGCATTGAGTATACAATTAACCTCATGACTAAATAGGAAAACTAATAAAAACTTTATTCCCCAGGTGAGGCTCGAACTCTCAACCCCCGCATAGCTCACGAAAACTGTCGTATAAGTACCGTGCGCTAATCAATTACGCCACTGGGGAACACGATCGCACGTAGGAGTTTTTCCTTTAGGACTGTTGTGTACACACAACTCCAGTAAACAAATGTTTTCGAGCCAGGCAGTCGCCAGCATTGAGTATACAATATACCTCATGACTAAATATGAAAACTAATAAAAATTTCATTCCCCAGGTGAGGCTCGAACTCACAACCCCGGCATAGCTCACGAGAACTGTCGTAAAAGTACCGTGCACTAACCAATTGCGCCACTGTGGAACATGGTTGCACGTAAGAGTGTTTCCTTTAGGACTGTTGTCTACACACACCTCCAGTAAACAAATGTTTTCGAGCCAGGCAGTTGCCAGCATTGAGTATACAATTAACCTCATGACTAAATATGAAAACTAATGAAAATTTCATTCCCCAGGTGAGGCTCGAACTCACAACCCCGGCATAGCTCACGAGAACTGTCGTATAAGTACCGTGCGCTGACCAATTGCGCCACTCGAGAACACGGTTGCACGTAAAAGTGTTTCCTTTAGCACTGTTGTCTACACACAACTCCAGTAAACAAATGTTTTCGGGCCAGGCAGTCGCCAGCATTGAGTATACAATTACCTCATGGCTAAATATGAAAACTAATGAAAATTTCACTCCCCAGGGGAAGCTCAAACTCACAACCCCGGCATAGCTCACGAGAACTGTCCTATAAATTCAGCGCTAACCAATTGCGCCACTGGGGAACACGGTTGCACGTAAAAGTGTTTCCTTTAGGACTGTTGTCTTTACACAACTCCAGTAAACAAATGTTTTCGGGCCAGGCAGTCGCCAGCATTGAGTATACAATTACCTCACGGCTAAATATGAAAACTTATAAAAATTTCACTCCCCAGGCGAGGCTCGAACTCACAACGCCGGCATAGCTCACGAGAACTGTCGTATAAGTACCGTGCGCTAACCAATTGTGCCACTGGGGAACACGGTCGCACGTAGGAGTCTTTCCTTTAGGACTGTTGTCTACACGCAACTCCAGTAAACAAATGTTTTCGAGCCAGGCAGTCACCAGCATTGAGTATACAATTAACCGCATGACTAAATATGAAAACTAATAAAAATTTCATTCCCCAGGTGAGGCTCGATCTCAAAACCCCGGCATAGCTCACGAGAACTGTCGTATAAGTACCGTGCGCTAACCAATTGCGCCACTGGGGAACATGGTTGCACGTAAGAGTGTTTCTATTAGGACTGTTGTCTACACACACCTCCAGTAAACAAATGTTTTCGAGCCAGGCAGTCGTCAGCATTTAGTATACAACCAACCTCATGAATAAATATGAAATCTAATAAAAATTTGATTCCATAGGTGAGGCTCGAACTCACAACCCCGGCATAGCTTATGAGAACTGTCGTGTAAGTACCGTGTGCTAACTAATTGCGCCACTGGGTAACACGGTCGCACGTAGGAGTCTTTCCTTTAGGACTGTTGTCTACACACAACTCCAGTAAACAAATGTTTTCAAGCCAGGCAGTCGCCAGCATTGAGTATACAATTAACCTCATGACTAAATATGAATACTAATAAAAATTTCATTCCCCAGGTGAGGCTCGAACTCACAACCCCGGCATAGCTCACGAGAACTGTCGTATAAGTACCGTGCGCTAACCAATTGCGCCACTGGGGAACGCGGTTGCACGTAAGAGTGTTTCCTTTAGGACTGTTGTCTACACACACCTCCAGTAAACAAATGTTTTCGAGCCAGGCAGTCGCCAGCATTGAGTATACAATTAACCTCATGACGAAATAGGTAAACTAATAAAACTTTCATTCCCCAGGTGAGGCTCGAACTCTCAACCCCCGCATAGCTCACGAGAACTGTCGTATAAGTACCGTGCGCTAACCAATTACGCCACTGGGGAACACGGTCGCACGTAGGAGTCTTTTCTTTAGGACTGTTGTGTACACACAACTCCAGTAAACAAATGTTTGCGAGCCAGGCAGTCGCCAGCATTGAGTATACAATATACCTCATGACTAAATATGAAAACTAATAAAAATTTCATTCCCCAGGTGAGGCTCGAACTCTCAACCCCCGCATAGCTCACGAGAACTGTCGTATAAGTACCGTGCGCTAATCAATTACGCCACTGTGGAACATGGTTGCACGTAAGAGTGTTTCCTTTAGGACTGTTGTCTACACACACCTCCAATAAACAAATGTTTTCGAGCCAGGCAGTCGCCAGCATTGAGTATACAATTAAACTCATGAAAAAATGTGAAAACTAATAAAAATTTTATTCCCCAGGTGAGGCTCGAACTCACAACCCCGGCATAGCTCACGAGAACTGTCGTATAAGTACCGTGCGCTAACCAATAGCGCCACTGGGGAACACGGTTGCACGTAAGAGTGTTTCCTTTACAACTGTTGTCTACACACTCCTCCAGTAAACAAATGTTTTCGAGCCAGGCCGTCGCCAGCATTGAGTATACAATTAACCTCATGACTACATATGAAAACTAATAAAAATGTCATTCCCCAGGTGGGGCTCGAACTTACAACCCCGGGATAGCTCACGAGAACTGTCGTATAAGTACCGTGCGCTAACCAATTGCGCCACTGGAAAACACGGTTGCACGTAAAAGTGTTTCCTTTACAACTGTTGTCTACACACTCCTCCAGTAAACAAATGTTTTCGAGCCAGGCCGTCGCCAGCATTGAGTATACAATTAACCTCATGACTACATATGAAAACTAATAAAAATGTCATTCCCCAGGTGGGGCTCGAACTTACAACCCCGGGATAGCTCACGAGAACTGTCGTATAAGTACCGTGCGCTAACCAATTGCGCCACTGGGGAACACGGTTGCACGTAAAAGTGTTTCCTTAAGGACTGTTGTCTACACACAACTCCAGTAAACAAATGTTTTCGGGCCAGGCAGTCGCCAGCATTGAGTATACAATTACCTCATGGCTAAATATAAAAACTAATAAAAATTTCACTCCCCAGGCGAGGCTCCAACTCACAACCCCGGCATAGCTCACGAGAACTGTCGTGTAAGTACCGTGCGCTAACCAATATCGCCACTGGGGAACACGGTCGCACGTAGGAGTCTTTCCTTTAGGACTGTTGTCTGCGCAAAACTCCAGTAAACAAATTTTTTCGAGCCAGGCAGTGGCCAGCATTGAGTATACATTTAACCTCATGAATAAATAAGAAAACTAATAAAAATTTCATTCCCCAGGTGAGGCTTGAACTCTCAACCCGCGCATAGCTCACGAAAACTGTCGTATAAGTACCGTGCGCTAACCAATTGCGCCACTGGGGAACACGGTTGCACGTAAGAGGGTTTCCTTTACGACTGTTGTCTCCACACAACTCCAGTGAACAAATGTTTCCCAGCCAGGCAGTCGCCACCTTTAAGTATACAATTAACCTCAAGGTTAAATATGAAAACTAATGAAAATTCCATTCCCCAAATGAGGCTCAAACTCACAACCCCGGTATAGCTCACGAGAACTTTCATAAAGGTACCGTGCGCTAACCGATTGCGCCACTAGGGAACACGGTCACACGTAGGAGTCTTTCCTTTAGGACTGTTGTCTGCGCAAAACTCCAGTAAATAAACGTTTTCGAGCCAGGCAGTCGCCAGCATTCAGTATACAATGAACCTCACGACTAAATATGAAAACTAATAAAAATTTCATTCCCCAGGTGAGGCTCGAACTCACATCGCCGGCATAGCTCACGAGAACTGTCGTATAAGTACCGTGCGCTAACCAATTGTGCCACTGGGGAACACGGTCGCACGTAGGAGTCTTTGCTTTAGGACTGTTGTCTACATACAACTCCAGTAAACAAATGTTTTCGAGCCAGGCAGTCACCAGCATTGAGTATACAATTAACCGCATGACTAAATATGAAAACTAATAAAAATTTCATTCCCCAGGTGAGGCTCGATCTCAAAACCCCGGCATAGCTCACGAGAACCGTCGTATAAGTACCGTGCGCTAACCAATTGCGCCACTGGGGAACATGGTTGCACGTAAGAGTGTTTCCTTTAGGACTGTTGTCTACACACACCTCCAGTAAACAAATGTTTTCGAGCCAGGCAGTCGCCAGCATTGAGTATACAATTAACCTCATGACCAAATAGGTAAACTAATAAAACTTTCAATCCCCAGGTGAGGCTCGAACTCTCAACCCCCGCATAGCTCACGAGAACTGTCGTATAAGTACCATGCGCTAACCAATTACGCCACTGGGGAACACGGTCGCACGTAGGAGTGTTTCCTCTAGGACTGTTGTGTACACACAACTCCAGTAAACAAATGTTTTCGAGCCAGGCAGTCGCCAGCATTGAGTATACAATATACCTCATGACTAAATATGAAAACTAATGAAAATTTCATTCCCCAGGTGAGGCTCGAACTCACAACCCCGGCATAGCTCACGAGAACTGTCGTAAAAGTACCGTGCGCTAACCAATTGTGCCACTGTGGAACATGGTTGCACGTAAGAGTGTTTCATTTAGGACTGTTGTCTACACACACCTCCAGTAAACAAATGTTTTCGAGCCAGGCAGTCGCCAGCATTGAGTATACAATTAACCTCATGACTAAATATGAAAACTAATAAAAATTTTATTCCCCAGGTGAGGCTCGAACTCACAACCCCGGCATAGCTCACGAGAACTGTCGTATAAGTACCGTGCGCTAACCAATAGCGCCACTGGGGAACACGGTTGCACGTAAGTGTTTCCTTTACAACTGTTGTCTACACACTCCTCCAGTAAACAAATGTTTTCGAGCTAGGCAGTCGCCAGCATTGAGTATACAATTAACCTCATGACTAAATATGGAAACTAATAAAAATGTCATTCCCCAGGTGGGGCTCGAACTCACAACCCCGGGATAGCTCACGAGAACTGTCGTATAAGTACCATGCGCTAACCAATTGCGCCACTGGGGAACACGGTTGCACGTAAGAGTGTTTTCTTTAGGACTGTTGTCTCCACACAACTCCAGTAAACAAATGTTTTTGAGCCAGGCAGTTGCCAGCATTTAGTATACAATTAACCTCATGACTAAATATGAAAACTAATGAAAATTTCATTCCCCAGGTGAGGCTCGAACTCACAACCCCGGCATAGCTCACGAGAACTGTCGTATAAGTACCGATGGATGGATGGATGGATATGTCTGTACCCTTTAGATCGGGCGGTGGCTAGCGCCACCAAGCCGCAAAACCTAATGAACCAAAAACTATATTTTTTTCCCTTAAAAAGTGAGTTTGAGGACTCGTAACCTGCAGTGAAGAGTTTAATTTTCACTCGTGTCCTGACCCTAGCCACCAATCAGATAACCTCCTTCTTGTTAAGTCCACCCGCTTAAAGTTTATTTTGCCCTCCCGGTCCCTAAACCCTAGTGCTTTGAAAAACTCTGCGCCATCATCCTGAACCATAGGGTGAAGCCCTTTACAGAACATTATCAAGTGTTCGGATGTTTCTTCTTCCTTTCCACACGCACTGCATACTGTGTCTACCCCTTCGTATTTGGCCCGATATGTCTTGGTTCGCAGTACTCCCGTCCTGGCCTCAAACAGTAGATAACTACCCCGAGTATTATCATAGATCCTTTCCTTGGCGATTTCCTGCTTAAAAGTTCGATAGATCTCTAGTGCGGACTTCTTAATCATGCCCATTCTCCACATGTCAGTCTCCGTTTCCTTCACTTTCTTCTTAACCGATATTTCTTTTTGGTTTGGCCACCTGCTGTTTTCTAAGTATTTACCAGTCAACTTCCTGGTTCGCTTCCTCCATTTTGTATCGACATTCTTCATGTACAAGTAGCTGAAAACCTTCCTAGCCCAACGCTCTTCCCCCATTTCTCTCAATCGTTTCTCAAATTTTATCTTGCTGCTAGCTTCCCTGCCCTCAAATGATGTCCATCCCATATCACCTTGTACTCCCTGATTTGGTGTATTTCCGTGAGCTCCTAAAGCAAGCCTACCTATTCCACGTTGCTTAATTTCTAATCTTGCTTGAACTACTGATCTCATGCACAAGACCGCATTGCCGAACGTCAGCCCAGGAACCATGACCCCTTTCCATATTCCTCTCACAACATCATACCTATTGTAATTCCACAGTGCCCTATTTTTCATGACTGCTGCATTTCTGTTACCTTTAGTCGTCACGTATATTTCGTGTTCCCTCAGATACTCGGTCCCATTGCTTATCCATACGCCCAGATATTTGTATTTATCTGTTATATCTAGCGTGACCTCCTGTATTCTAAGCTCACTACCTTCGTTGTCATTGAAAATCATGACTGCTGATTTTTCCTTACTGAATCTAAAATCTAACCTATCTCCCTCATTACCGCTGATGTCCATCAATCTCTGCAAATCTTCCTTGTTGTTGGCCATTAGCACTATATCGTCTGCGTACATTAATGCTGGTAGTGCCTGATCAATAAGTTTTCCTTGTTTGACTAAAGAGAGGTTGAAGCCCAGTCCACTTCCCTCTAATTTTGCCTCTAATCCTTGTAGGTACATCATGAATAATAAGGGTGACAGGGGGCACCCCTGCCTGAGCCCCCGTTTTACCTCTGCAGGCTTGGATACCTGTTTTTCCCACTTTATAACTGCCTTGTTACCTTTATAGATACCCTTTAAAAGATTAGTGACTACATGTTCCACGCCTAGTGTGTCCAGTATTCCCCACAATTCCTCTTGAACCACGCTATCGTACGCTCTCTTGATATCCAAAAATGCTAGCCACAGGGGCCTGTGTTCCTTTTCTGCTATTTCGATGCACTGCGTCAGTGAGAACAGATTGTCTTCCAACCTCCTGTGTTTCCGAAACCCATTCCGCAGTTCCCCCAGCACCCCCTCATCCTCTATCCACGCCTGCAGTCTTTCCTTTATAATTTGCATCGCCAGCCTGTAGACCACTGATGTCACTGTTATAGGACGGTAGTTGTTTATGTCAGCTTTTTGCCCCTTTCCTTTATAGATCATGCTCATCCTGCTAAGTTTCCATCCATTGGGAACTTCACCATCGATTATTATTTCGCTCACTGCCTCTCTCAAAGCCTGCTTAGAATTTGGACCTAATGTCTTTATCAGCCTAATTGGAATGCCATCTGGGCCTGTTGATGTACTACTAGGAACCCTTTTCTCAGCCCTTTCCCACTCTTGTTGTGAAAATGGAGCCATTGCACCACTTGATTCGTCCTTGTCTATTGTGGTGCATAAAGTACTTCTTTGTTGAAATTTTTCTGTCACCCTTGTTCTTATATATTCAATAGCTTCGTCCCCTTCTAGCCTAGCACCTTGGGCTGTAGTTATAAAACTCTGCTCTAGGCTCGTCTCATTTCTTAGGGAGTTTAGATGGTTCCAAAATTTCGCAGCTGCTTTTCTATCTTTTTTATGTACTTCTGCCAGCCACTGAGCTCCCTTCCTTCTAATCTTTTCATTGATCAGAAGGGATGCATCCCTTCTACAGCTTAGAAAGGTTGCCCATTTTCTTTCAACATCATCTGTCGGTGCACCCCGCTGCTTAGCATGTCTGTGTTCTCTAGAGGCTTCCTGACGTTTCGCAATGGCTCTCTTAACTTCCTCATCCCACCAACTTTTGGGTTTGTGTCTTCTTTTCCGGGGTGATTTGTCACGCGTCTTAACAAGCTCTAGCTCAAAGAGTCTGATTAGATTCGTGTACGTCCACACCGTCTTGTTATCCTCCGTGATTACTTTCTCAATTTGTTTAGTGGCTATTTCAATTTGCCTTTCTGGATAAAAATTTTCCTGTAGTTGCTCATCTTGTCTCCTTCCCTCTTTCACTGCTCTTCCGAAACTTAGCTTGATACGTTTGTGATCGCTACCCAGACTTCTGGAGCCACCTTCATCTATGTGCATTCCCCTGAGCTTATCATACATCCTATGTGACATCAGTGCATAATCTATCGTCGACTGAAGCCTTCCTACCTCCCATGTTATTTGCCCTTCACACTTCTCGGTACTGTTGCAAATGATCAAATCAAGCCTTTCACACATATCCATGATCATTTTGCCTGTCGGGTCGGTATACCCATCTATATCTTCTATGTGCGCATTCATGTCTCCTAGTATAATTATCTCGCACTCTCTTCCTAACTCCGGAATGTCCTTTGATATACACTCTACCATTGCCTGGTTTTCCTCTCTGGCCTTTGCTCCCGTCCACAAGTACACGAAACCAAGGAGTGTCATTTGACCTGCCACTTTCCCTTTTAGCCATAAATGTTCCTTGCACTCCTGCTTGACCCTTTGCCAGTCTGTACTTTTATGAATGAATGCCCCAATACCACCCCCCTTTCTGCTGCCTTCTGTTCTGTTACAATATTCCCACGCGTAGTCCGGATTGTTCGGAGGTTGTTCCATGTCCCTGAGATGTGTTTCTACAAAACCGTATACCATCGGCCTCTCTTCCCTTAGCTGTTCTTCTATCTCTTCCCACTTCAGCCTGTTCCTACCACCCTGCATGTTAATATACCCTATGTCAGAATTGGCTCGGCGCTCGTGGCTACGTCTATTTATGCCCCGGCCTCTACCTATCTTAGATATTGGTGCCACTTTAGAATCGTATCTGTCCATACCAGCTGTCGAAGAGTCTCCCTGGTTGTTTTCCTCGTTACTAGCTATCCTGCACCCCGAAGGGCTCGCTTGCCCCCCAAAAAAGCTACTGCGCGTCCTGCAAGTCGCCAACCCACCTCATGACCTAGCCGCCCATCGAAGTGAATTCTGTCTCTTTGAAAACCCCCCCACCTATGCACCTCTCTGTTTATTTCCACCACCTCAAAGCCTTTCTCTCGACTCATCCGCCATATTTCTTGATTTGCGTTGACCACCGCTCTTTGCAGGTTGCTATCACGCACCGGTACCTCCGGTATCGTGCATATAACTACCTGTACCTTAGGAGAAGTGGCGCGCATGTCATCGACGCCTTTCGCCAGTGTGGCTGCTAGTCCTTCTGCATCTTCATTTAGGACATCGTTTAAACCGCCTGAAATTATCACGAGGTTTCGTCTATCAGCTGTCATTTTGAGCTTTGCGCTCGCTTGCCTCATGACTGCTTCCAGCTTGCGTCCTGGGAACGCCCCTACCGCAACCCTCTTGTCACCTCTTACCCTCTCTTTGATGGCTTCTGTGCATCGATTTAAATTTGAGTCCCCGGCTATTATCACATGCTGTGACTTTTCAGCTGGAGCGTTCTGCACCTGGGGGCTACTTGCACCTGTGACGCCGGCTGCTTCGTTCCCTTCCTGCCCCACCACTACCTCGCTGAAGCTGGGCCTTGCGACAGTGTAACCGGTTAAACCTGTTTTTTCCAAGCTTGCTTGCTTTTCCTTCTCCACCGTTCTCGTTGCCGGTTCCTTACTGTTCTCTCGGTAGGTCGCTTCTTTGTTCAGCTTCGCTAGCGCTTCCTCGGCGGACTTCAGTCTTTCTCCCATTGCCCTCGTTTTTTCTTGCTCTGTCGCCACCGCAGTCTCGAGCTCGGCGATTCTCCTCAGCAGTTCACTCTGAGCAACCATCATTTTCTCCAATTTTTCCTCGACCTCACATTGCCTACACTTCGCGCCAGCCTCTTCTCCATCCGCTTCTACGCTTGGGTCCACTTTCAAACCCACTCCACATCCTGAACACTTTACGGTCTTTTTAACCATACCTTTCTGACACCAATTGTCCCTATACTCAATAATTACTAAACTTGAGCACTGCACTTCGAAGAAAAAAAAGGGCAAGTCTAAGCTCTACTACAACAATTTGCGTGTTCAATGTACGCGCACCTCCCCCACGGGGTGGCAAAAAAAACAAAAAAATTTCAATCACACACACCCGCACTAACTAATAAATACCTGGTGTCTGGCCCCCGAAAAAGCCGTACCATAAAATAAGTACTACGAAAATTTCAACCGCTGCCTTACAATTATAAAGACTAGCTCAAAACATGCAAAAACACTTATCTGCGCAGTCGATCCGGAGCGCTCAAAAAACACGTCCATTCACCTTGACAGCCTGAACTGAACCGTGCGCTAACCAATTGCGCCACTGGTGAACACGGTCGCACGTAGGAGTCTTTTCTTTAGGACTGTTGTCTACACACAACTCCAGTAAACAAATGTTTTCGAGCTAGGCAGTCGCCAGCATTGAGTATACAATTAACCTCAGGTATAAATATGAAAACTAATAAAAATTTCATTCCCCAGGTGAGGCTCGAACTCACAACCCCGGCATAGCTCACGAGAACTGTCGTATAAGTACCGTGCGCTAACAAATTGCGCCACTGGGGAACACGGTCACACGGAGGAGTCTTTCCTTTAGGACTGTTGTCTGCGCAAACCTCCAGTAAACAAACGTTTTCGAGCCAGGCAGTCGCCAGCATTGAGTATAAAATTAACCTCATGACTAAATATGAACACTAATAAAAATTTCATTCCCCAGGTGAGGCTCGAACTCAAAACCCCGGCATAGCTCACGAGAACTGTCGTATAAGTACCGTGCGCTAACCAATTGCGCCACTGGGGAACACGGTTGCACGTAAGAGTGTTTCCTTTAGGACTGTTGTCTACACACAACTCTAGTAAACAAATGTTTTCGAGCCAGGAAGTCGCCATCATTGAGTATACAATTAACCTCATGACTAAATATGAACACTAATAAAAATTTCATTCCCCAGGTGAGGCTCGAACTCACAACCTCGGCATAGCTGACGAGAACTGTCGTATAAGTACCGTGCGCTAACCAATTGCGCCACTGGGGAACACGGTTGCACGTAAGAGTGTTTCCTTTAGGACTGTTGTCTACACACAACTCCAGTAAACAAATGTTTTCGGGCCAGGCAGTCGCCAGCATTGAGTATACAATTACCTCATGGCTAAATATGAAAACTAATGAAAATTTCACTCCCCAGGCGAGGCTCAAACTCACAACCCCGGCATAGCTCACGAGAACTGTCCTATAAATTCAGCGCTAACCAATTGCGCCACCGGGGAAACCGGTTGCACGTAAAAGTGTTTCCTTTAGGACTGTTGTCTACACACAACTCCAGTAAACAAATGTTTTCGGGCCAGGCAGTCGCCAGCATTGAGTATACAATTACCTCATGGTTAAATATGAAAACTAATAAAAATTTCACTCCCCAGGCGAGGCTCAAACTCACAACCCCTGCATAGCTCACGAGAACTGTCGTGTAAGTACCGTGCGCTAACCAATTGCGCCACTGGGGAACACGGTCGCTCGTAGGAGTCTTTCCTTTAGGACTGCTGTCTGCGCAAAACTCCAGTAAACAAATTTTTTCGAGCCAGGCAGTCGCCAGCATCGAGTATACATTTAACCTCATGACTAAATATGAAAACTAATAAAAATTTCATTCCACAGGTGAGTCTCGAACTCACAACCTCGGCATAGCTGACGAGAACTGTCGTATAAGTACCGTGCGCTAACCAATTGCGCCACTGGGGAACACGGTCGCACGTAGGAGTCTTTTCTTTAGGACTGTTGTCTACACACACCTCCAGTAAGCAAATGTTTTCGAGCCAGCCAGTCGCCAGCATTGAGTATACAATTAACCTCATGACTAATAATGAAAACTAATGAGAATTTCATTCCCCAGGTGAGGCTCGAACTCGAAACCCCGGCATAGCTCACGAGAACTGTCGTATAAGTACCGTGCGCTAACCAATTGCGCCACTGGGGAACACGGTTTCACGTAAGAGTGTTTCCTTTAGGACTGTTGTCTACACACACCTCCAGTAAACAAATGTTTTCGAGCCAGGCAGTGGCCAGCATTGAGTATACAATTAATCTCATGACTAAGTATGAACACTAATAAAAATTTCATTCCCCAGGTGAGGCTCAAACTCACAACCCCGGCATAGCTCACGAGAACTGTCGTATAAGTACCGTGCGCTACCCAATTGCGCCACTGGGGAACACGGTTTCACGTTAGAGTGTTTCCTTTACGACTGTTGTCTACACAAACCTCCAGTAAACAAATGTTTTCGAACTAGGCAGTCGCCAGCATTGAGTATACAATTAACCTCATGTATAAATATGAAAACTAATAAAAATTTCATTCCCCAGGTGAGGCTCCAACTCACAACCCAGGCATAGCTCACGAGAACTGTCGTATAAGTACCGTGCGCTAACCAATTGCGCCACTGGGGAACACGGTTGCACGTAAGAGTGTTTCCTTTAGGACTGTTGTCTACACACACCTCCAGTAAACAAATGTTTTCAAGCCAGGCAGTCGCCAGCATTGAGTACACAATTAACCTCATGACTAATATTGAAAACTAATGAAAATTTCATTCCCCAGGTGAGGCTCGAACTCACAACCCCGGCATAGCTCACGAGAACTGTCGTATAAGTACCGTGCGCTAACCAATTGCGCCACTCGGGAACACGGTTGCACGTAAAAGTGTTTCCTTTAGAACTGTTGTCTACACACACCTCCAGTAAGCAAATGTTTTCGAGCCAGGCAGTCGCCAGCATTGAGTATACAATTAACCTCAAGACTAATAATGAAAACTAATAAGAATTTCATTCCCCAGGTGAGGCTCGAACTCACAACCCCGGCATAGCTCACGAGAACTGTCGTATAAGTACCGTGCGCTAACCAACTGCGCCACTGGGGAACACGGTTTCACGTAAGAGTGTTTCCTTTAGGACTGTTGTCTACACACAACTCCAGTAAACAAATGTTTTCGAGCTAGGCAGTCGCCAGCATTGAGTATACAATTAACCTCATGTATAAATATGAAAACTAATAAAAATTTCATTCCCCAGGTGAGGCTCGAACTCACAACCCCGGCATAGCTCACGAGAACTGTCGTATAAGTACCGTGCGCTAACCAATTGCGCCACTGGGGAACACGGTCACACGTGGGAGTCTTTCCTTTAGGACTGTTGTCTGCGCAAACCTCCAGTAAACAAACGTTTTCGAGCCAGGCAGTCGCCAGCATTGAGTATACAATTACCTCATGGTTAAATATGAAAACTAATAAAAATTTCACTCCCCAGGCGAGGCTCAAACTCACAACCCCTGCATAGCTCACGAGAACTGTCGTGTAAGTACCGTGCGCTAACCAATTGCGCCGCTGGGGAACACGGTCGCTCGTAGGAGTCTTTCCTTTAGGACTGCTGTCTGCGCAAAACTCCAGTAAACAAATTTTTTCGAGCCAGGCAGTCGCCAGCATCGAGTATACATTTAACCTCATGACTAAATATGAAAACTAATAAAAATTTCATTCCACAGGTGAGTCTCGAACTCACAACCTCGGCATAGCTGACGAGAACTGTCGTATAAGTACCGTGCGCTAACCAATTGCGCCACTGGGGAACACGGTCGCACGTAGGAGTCTTTTCTTTAGGACTGTTGTCTACACACACCTCCAGTAAGCAAATGTTTTCGAGCCAGGCAGTCGCCAGCATTGAGTATACAATTAACCTCATGACTAATAATGAAAACTAATAAGAATTTCATTCCCCAGGTGAGGCTCGAACTCGCAACCCCGGCATAGCTCACGAGAACTGTCGTATAAGTACCGTGCGCTAACCAATTGCGCCACTGGGGAACACGGTTTCACGTAAGAGTGTTTCCTTTAGGACTGTTGTCTACACACACCTCCAGTAAACAAATGTTTTCGAGCCAGGCAGTGGCCAGCATTGAGTATACAATTAATCTCATGACTAAGTATGAACACTAATAAAAATTTCATTCCCCAGGTGAGGCTCAAACTCACAACCCCGGCATAGCTCACGAGAACTGTCGTATAAGTACCGTGCGCTACCCAATTGCGCCACTGGGGAACACGGTTTCACGTTAGAGTGTTTCCTTTACGACTGTTGTCTACACAAACCTCCAGTAAACAAATGTTTTCGAACTAGGCAGTCGCCAGCATGTATAAATATGAAAACTAATAAAAATTTCATTCCCCAGGTGAGGCTCCAACTCACAACCCAGGCATAGCTCACGAGAACTGTCGTATAAGTACCGTGCGCTAACCAATTGCGCCACTGGGGAACACGGTCGCACGTAAGAGTGTTTCCTTTAGGACTGTTGTCTCCACACAACTCTAGTAAACAAATGTTTTCGAGCCAGGCAGTCGCCAGCATTGAGTATACAATTAACCTCATGACTAAATATGAACACTAATAAAAATTTCATTCCCCAGGTGAGGCTCGAACTCACAACCCCGGCATAGCTCACGAGAACTTTCTTAAAAGTACCGTGCGCTAACCGATTGCGCCACTGGGGAACACGGTCACACGTAGGAGTCTTTCCTTTAGGACTGTTGTCTGCGCAAAACTCCAGTAAACAAACGTTTTCGAGCCAGGCAGTCGCCAGCATTCAGTATATAATGAACCTCACGACTAAATATGAAAACTAATAAAAATTTCATTCCCCAGGTGAGGCTCGAACTCACAACCCCGGCATAGCTCACGAGAACTGTCGTATAAGCACCGTGCGCTAACCAATTGCGCCACTGGGGAACACGGTCGCACGTAGGAGTCTTTCCTTCAAGACTGTTGTCTACACACAACTCCAGTAAACAAATGTTTTCGAGCCAGGCAGTCACCAGCATTGAGTATACAATTAACCTCATGACTAAATATGAGAACTAATGAAAATTTCATTCCCCAGGTGAGGCTCGAACTCACAACCCCTGCATAGCTCACGAGAACTGTCCTATAAATACAGCGCTAACCAATTGCGCCACTGGGGAACAAGGTTGCACGTAAAAGTGTTGCCTTTAGGACTGTTGTCTACACACAACTCCAGTAAACAAATGTTTTCGAGCCAGGCAGTCACCAGCATTGAGTATACAATTAACCTCATGACTAAATATGAGAACTAATGAAAATTTCATTCCCCAGGTGAGGCTCGAACTCACAACCCCAGCATAGCTCACGAGAACTGTCCTATAAATACAGCGCTAACCAAATGCGCCACTGGGGAACAAGGTTGCACGTAAAAGTGTTGCCTTTAGGACTGTTGTCTACACACAACTCCAGTAAACAAATGTTTTCGGGCCAGGCAGTCGCCAGCATTGAGTATACAATTACCTCATGTATAAATATGAAAACTAATAAAAATTTCATTCCCCAGGTGAGGGTCGAACTCACAACCCCAGCATAGCTCACGAGAACTGTCCTATAAATACAGCGCTAACCAATTGCGCCACTGGGGAACAAGGTTGCACGTAAAAGTGTTGCCTTTAGGACTGTTGTCTACACACAACTCCAGTAAACAAATGTTTTCGGGCCAGGCAGTCGCCAGCATTGAGTATACAATTACCTCATGGCTAAATATGAAAACTAATGAAAATTTCACTCCCCAGGCGAGGCTCAAACTCACAACCCCGGCATAGCTCACGAGAACTGTCCTATAAATTCAGCGCTAACCAATTGCGCCACCGGGGAAACCGGTTGCACGTAAAAGTGTTTCCTTTAGGACTGTTGTCTACACACAACTCCAGTAAACAAATCTTTTCGGGCCAGGCAGTCGCCAGCATTGAGTATACAATTACCTCATGGTTAAATATGAAAACTAATAAAAATTTCACTCCCCAGGCGAGGCTCAAACTCACAACCCCTGCATAGCTCACGAGAACTGTCGTGTAAGTACCGTGCGCTAACCAATTGCGCCACTGGGGAACACGGTCGCTCGTAGGAGTCTTTCCTTTAGGACTGCTGTCTGCGCAAAACTCCAGTAAACAAATTTTTTCGAGCCAGGCAGTCGCCAGCATCGAGTATACATTTAACCTCATGACTAAATATGAAAACTAATAAAAATTTCATTCCACAGGTGAGTCTCGAACTCACAACCTCGGCATAGCTGACGAGAACTGTCGTATAAGTACCGTGCGCTAACCAATTGCGCCACTGGGGAACACGGTCGCACGTAGGAGTCTTTTCTTTAGGACTGTTGTCTACACACACCTCCAGTAAGCAAATGTTTTCGAGCCAGGTAGTCGCCAGCATTGAGTATACAATTAACCTCATGACTAATAATGAAAACTAATAAGAATTTCATTCCCCAGGTGAGGCTCGAACTCACAACCCCGGCATAGCTCACGAGAACTGTCGTATAGGTACCGTGCGCTACCCAATTGCGCCACTGGGGAACACGGTTTCACGTTAGAGTGTTTCCTTTAGGACTGTTGTCTGCGCAAACCTCCAGTAAACAAACGTTTTCGAGCCAGGCAGTCGCCAGCATTGAGTATACAATTAACCTCATGTATAAATATGAACACTAATAAAAATTTCATTCCCCAGGTGAGGCTCGAACTCACAACCCCGGCATAGCTCACGAGAACTGTCGTATAAGTACCGTGCGCTAACCAATTGCGCCACTGGGGAACACGGTTGCACGTAAGAGTGTTTCCTTTAGGACTGTTGTCTACACACACCTCCAGTAAACAAATGTTTTCGAGCCAGGCAGTCACCAGCATTGAGTATACAATTAACCTCATGACTAAATATGAGAACTAATGAAAATTTCATTCCCCAGGTGAGGCTCGAACTCACAACCCCAGCATAGCTCACGAGAACTGTCCTATAAATACAGCGCTAACCAATTGCGCCACTGGGGAACAAGGTTGCACGTAAAAGTGTTGCCTTTAGGACTGTTGTCTACACACAACTCCAGTAAACAAATGTTTTCGGGCCAGGCAGTCGCCAGCATTGAGTATACAATTACCTCATGTATAAATATGAAAACTAATAAAAATTTCATTCCCCAGGTGAGGCTCCAACTCACAACCCAGGCATAGCTCACGAGAACTGTCGTATAAGTACCGTGCGCTAACCAATTGCGCCACTGGGGAACACGGTTGCACGTAAGAGTGTTTCCTTTAGGACTGTTGTCTACACACACCTCCAGTAAACAAATGTTTTCAAGCCAGGCAGTCGCCAGCATTGAGTACACAATTAACCTCATGACTAATATCGAAAACTAATAAAAATTTCATTCCCCAGGTGAGGCTCGAACTCACAACCCCGGCATAGCTCACGAGAACTGTCGTATAAGTACCGTGCGCTAACCAACTGCGCCACTGGGGAACACGGTTTCACGTAAGAGTGTTTCCTTTAGGACTGTTGTCTACACACACCTCCAGTAAACAAATGTTTTCGAGCCAGGCAGTCGCCAGCATT
Source organism: Rhipicephalus microplus (assembly GCF_043290135.1). Lineage (NCBI taxonomy): Eukaryota > Metazoa > Arthropoda > Arachnida > Ixodida > Ixodidae > Rhipicephalus > Rhipicephalus microplus. The sequence goes on along the minus strand of NC_134707.1, from coordinate 79,615,049 downwards.
GAGTATACAATTAACCTCATGACTAAATATGAACACTAATAAAAATTTCATTCCCCAGGTGAGGCTCGAACTCACAACCCCGGCATAGGTCACGAGAACTGTCGTATAAGTACCGTGCGCTAACCAATTGCGCCACTGGGGAAAACGGTTGCACGTAAGAGTGTTTCCTTTAGGACTGTTGTCTACACACACCTCCAGTAAACAAATGTTTTCAAGCCAGGCAGTCGCCAGCATTGAGTATACAATTAACCTCATGACTAAATATGAAAACTAATAAAAATTTCATTCCCCAGGTGAGGCTCGAACTCACAACCCCGGCATAGCTCACGAGAACTGTCGTATAGGTACCGTGTGCTAACTAATTGCGCCACTGGAGAACGCGGTCGCACGTAGGAGTCTTTCCTTTAGGACTGTTGTCTACACACAACTCCAGTAAACAAATGTTTTCGAGCCAGGCAGTCGCCAGCATTGAGTATACAATTAACCTCATGACTAATTATGAAAACTAATAAAAATTTTATTCCCCAGGTGAGGCTCGAACTCACAACCCCGGCATAGCTCACGAGAACTGTCGTATAAGTACCGTGCGCTAACCAATTGCGCCACTGGGGAACACGGTCACACGTAAGAGTGTTTCCTTTAGGACTGTTGTCTCCACACAACTCTAGTAAACAAATGTTTTCGAGCCAGGCAGTCGCCAGCATTGAGTATACAATTAACCTTATGACTAAATATGAAAACTAATGAAAATTTCATTCCCCAGGTGAGGCTCGAACTCACAAACCCAGCATAGCTCACGAGAACTGTCCTATAAATACAGCGCTAACCAATTGCGCCACTGGGGAACACGGTTGCACGTAAAAGTGTTTCCTTTAGGACTGTTGTCTACACACAACTCCAGTAGACAAATGTTTTCGGGCCAGGCAGTCGCCAGCATTGAGTATACAATTACCTCATGGCTAAATATGAAAACTAATGAAAATTTCACTCCCCAGGCGAAGCTCAAACTCACAACCCCGGCATAGCTCACGAGAACTGTCCTATAAATTCAGCGCTAACCAATTGCGCCACTGGAGAACACGGTTGCACGTAAAAGTGTTTCCTTTAGGACTGTTGTCTACACACAACTCCAGTAAACAAATGTTTACGGGCCAGGCAGTCGCCAGCATTGAGTATACAATTACCTCATGGCTAAATATGAAAACTAATAAAAATTTCATTCCCCAGGTGAGGCTCGAACTCACAACCCCGGCATAGCTCACGAGAACTGTCGTATAAGTACCGTGCGCTAACCAATTGCGCCACTGAGGAACACGGTCGCACGTAGGAGTCTTTTCTTTAGGACTGTTGTCTACACACAACTCCAGTAAACAAATGTTTTCGAGCTAGGCAGTCGCAAGCATTGAGTATACAATTAACCTCATGTATAAATATGAAAACTAATAAAAATTTCATTCCCCAGGTGAGGCTCGAACTCGCAACCCCGGCATAGCTCACGAGAACTGTCGTATAAGTACCGTGCGCTAACCAATTGCGCCACTGGGGAACACGGTTTCACGTAAGAGTGTTTCCTTTAGGACTGTTGTCTACACACATCTCCAGTAAACAAATGTTTTCGAGCCAGGCAGTGGCCAGCATTGAGTATACAATTAATCTCATGACTAAGTATGAACACTAATAAAAATTTCATTCCCCAGGTGAGGCTCAAACTCACAACCCCGGCATAGCTCACGAGAACTGTCGTATAAGTACCGTGCGCTACCCAATTGCGCCACTGGGGACACGGTTTCACGTTAGAGTGTTTCCTTTACGACTGTTGTCTACACAAACCTCCAGTAAACAAATGTTTTCGAGCTAGGCAGTCGCCAGCATTGAGTATACAATTAACCTCATGTATAAATATGAAAACTAATAAAAATTTCATTCCCAGGTGAGGCTCCAACTCACAACCCAGACATAGCTCACGAGAACTGTCGTATAAGTACCGTGCGCTAACCAATTGCGCCACTGGGGAACACGGTTGCACGTAAGAGTGTTTCCTTTAGGACTGTTGTCTACACACACCTCCAGTAAACAAATGTTTTCAAGCCAGGCAGTCGCCAGCATTGAGTACACAATTAACCTCATGACTAATATCGAAAACTAATAAAAATTTCATTCCCCAGGTGAGGCTCGAACTCACAACCCCGGCATAGCTCACGAGAACTGTCGTATAAGTACCGTGCGCTAACCAATTGCGCCACTCGGGAACACGGTTGCACGTAAAAGTGTTTCCTTTAGGACTGCTGTCTACACACACCTCCAGTAAGCAAATGTTTTCGAGCCAGGCAGTCGCCAGCATTGAGTATACAATTAACCTCATGACTAAATATGAACACTAATAAAAATTTCATTCCCCAGGTGAGGCTCGAACTCACAACCCCGGCATAGCTCACGAGAACTGTCGTGTAAGTACCGTGCGCTAACCAATTGTGCCACTGGGGAACACGGTTGCACGTAAGAGTGTTTCCTTTAGGACTGTTGTCTACACACACCTCCAGTAAACAAATGTTTTCGAGCCAGGCAGTCGCCAGCATTGAGTATACAATTAACCTCATCACTAAATATGAAAACTAATAAAAATTTTATTCCCCAGGTGAGGCTCGAACTCACAACCCCGGCATAGCTCACGAGAACTGTCGTATAAGTACCGTGCGCTAACCAATTGCGCCACTGGGGAGCACGGTCGCACGTAAGAGTGTTTCATTTAGGACTGTTGTCTCCACACAACTCTAGTAAAAAAATGTTTTCGAGCCAGGCAGTCGCCAGCATTGAGTATACAATTAACCTCATGACTAAATATGAACACTATTAAAAATTTCATTCCCCAGGTGAGGCTCGAACTCACAACCCCGGCATAGCTCACGAGAACTTTCTTAAAAGTACCATGCGCTAACCGATTGCGCCACTGGGGAACACGGTCACACGTAGGAGTCTTTCCTTTAGGACTGTTGTCTGCGCAAAACTCCAGTAAACAAACGTTTTCGAGCCAGGCAGTCGCCAGCATTCAGTATACAATGAACCTCACGACTAAATATGAAAACTAATAAAAATTTCATTCCCCAGGTGAGGCTCGAACTCACAACCCCGGCATAGCTCACGAGAACTATCGTGTAAGCACCGTGCGCTAACCAATTGCGCCACTGGGGAACACGGTCGCACGTAGGAGTCTTTCCTTCAAGACTGTTGTCTACACACAACTCCAGTAAACAAATGTTTTCGAGCCAAGCAGTCACCAGCATTGAGTATACAATTAACCTCATGACTAAATATGAGAACTAATGAAAATTTCATTCCCCAGGTGAGGCTCGAACTCACAACCCCAGCATAGCTCACGAGAACTGTCCTATAAATACAGCGCTAACCAATTGCGCCACTGGGGAACAAGGTTGCACGTAAAAGTGTTGCCTTTAGGACTGTTGTCTACACACAACTCCAGTAAACAAATGTTTTCGGGCCAGGCAGTCGCCAGCATTGAGTATACAATTACCTCATGGCTAAATATGAAAACTAATGAAAATTTCACTCCCCAGGCGAGGCTCAAACTCACAACCCCGGCATAGCTCACGAGAACTGTCCTATAAATTCAGCGCTAACCAATTGCGCCACCGGGAAAACCGGTTGCACGTAAAAGTGTTTCCTTTAGGACTGTTGTCTACACACAACTCCAGTAAACAAATGTTTTCGGGCCAGGCAGTCGCCAGCATTGAGTATACAATTACCTCATGGTTAAATATGAAAACTAATAAAAATTTCACTCCCCAGGCGAGGCTCAAACTCACAACCCCTGCATAGCTCACGAGAACTGTCGTGTAAGTACCGTGCGCTAACCAATTGCGCCACTGGGGAACACGGTCGCTCGTAGGAGTCTTTCCTTTAGGACTGTTGTCTGCGCAAAACTCCAGTAAACAAATTTTTTCGAGCCAGGCAGTCGCCAGCATCGAGTATACATTTAACCTCATGACTAAATATGAAAACTAATAAAAATTTCATTCCACAGGTGAGTCTCGAACTCACAACCTCGGCATAGCTGACGAGAACTGTCGTATAAGTACCGTGCGCTAACCAATTGCGCCACTGGGGAACACGGTCGCACGTAGGAGTCTTTTCTTTAGGACTGTTGTCTACACACACCTCCAGTAAGCAAATGTTTTCGAGCCAGGCAGTCGCCAGCATTGAGTATACAATTAACCTCATGACTAATAATGAAAACTAATAAGAATTTCATTCCCCAGGTGAGGCTCGAACTCGCAACCCCGGCATAGCTCACGAGAACTGTCGTATAAGTACCGTGCGCTAACCAATTGCGCCACTGGGGAACACGGTTTCACGTAAGAGTGTTTCCTTTAGGACTGTTGTCTACACACACCTCCAGTAAACAAATGTTTTCGAGCCAGGCAGTGGCCAGCATTGAGTATACAATTAATCTCATGACTAAGTATGAACACTAATAAAAATTTCATTCCCCAGGTGAGGCTCAAACTCACAACCCCGGCACAGCTCACGAGAACTGTTGTATAAGTACCGTGCGCTACCCAATTGCGCCACTGGGGAACACGATTTCACGTTAGAGTGTTTCCTTTACGACTGTTGTCTACACAAACCTCCAGTAAACAAATGTTTTCGAGCTAGGCAGTCGCCAGCATTGAGTATACAATTAACCTCATGTATAAATATGAAAACTAATAAAAATTTCATTCCCCAGGTGAGGCTCCAACTCACAACCCAGGCATAGCTCACGAGAACTGTCGTATAAGTACCGTGCGCTAACCAATTGCGCCACTGGGGAACACGGTTGCACGTAAGAGTGTTTCCTTTAGGACTGTTGTCTACACACAGCTCCAGTAAACAAATGTTTTCAAGCCAGGCAGTCGCCAGCATTGAGTACACAATTAACCTCATGACTAATATCGAAAACTAATAAAAATTTCATTCCCCAGGTGAGGCTCGAACTCACAACCCCGGCATAGCTAACGAGAACTGTCGTATAAGTACCGTGCGCTAACCAATTGCGCCACTCGGGAACACGGTTGCACGTAAAAGTGTTTCCTTTAGGACTGTTGTCTACACACACCTCCAGTAAGCAAATGTTTTCGAGCCAGGCAGTCGCCAGCATTGAGTATACAATTAACCTCAAGACTAATAATGAAAACTAATAAGAATTTCATTCCTCAGGTGAGGCTCGAACTCACAACCCCGGCATAGCTCACGAGAACTGTCGTATAAGTACCGTGCGCTAACCAACTGCGCCACTGGGGAACACGGTTTCACGTAGGAGTGTTTCCTTTAGGACTGTTGTCTACACACACCTCTAGTAAACAAATGTTTTCGAGCCAGGCAGTCGCCAGCATTGAGTATACAATTAACCTCATGACTAAATATGAACACTAATAAAAATTTCATTCCCCAGGTGAGGCTCGAACTCACAACTCCGGCATAGCTCACGAGAACTGTCGTATAAGTACTGTGCGCTAACCGATTGCGCCACTGGGGAACACGGTTTCACGTAAGAGTGTTTCCTTTAGGACTGTTGTCTACACACACCTCCAGTAAACAAATGTTTTCGAGCCAGGCCGTCGCCAGCATTGAGTATACAATTAACCTCATGACTAAATATGAACACTAATAAAAATTTCATTCCCCAGGTGAGGCTCGAACTCACAACCCCGGCATAGGTCACGAGAACTGTCGTATAAGTACCGTGCGCTAACCAATTGCGCAACTGGGGAACACGGTTGCCCGTAAGAGGGTTTCCTTTACGACTGTTGTCTCCACACAACTCCAGTAAACAAATGTTTCCGAGCCAGGCAGTCGCCAGCATTGAGTATACAATTAACCTCAAGGTTAAATATGAAAACTAATGAAAATTCCATTCCCCAGGTGAGGCTCAAACTCACAACTCCGGCATAGCTCACCAGAACTTTCGTAAAGGTACCGTGCGCTAACCGATTGCGCCACTGGGGAACACGGTCACACGTAGGAGTCTTTCCTTTAGGACTGTTGTCTGCGCAAAACTCCAGTAAACAAACGTTTTCGAGCAAGGCAGTCGCCAGCATTCAGTATACAATGAACCTCACGACTAAGTATGAAAACTAATAAAAATTTCTTTCCCCAGGTGAGGCTCGAACTCACAACCCCGGCATAGCTCACGAGAACTGTCGTATAAGTACCGTGCGCTAACCAATTGCGCCACTGGGGAACACGGTCGCACATAGAAGTCTTTCCTTTAAGACTGTTGTCTACACACAACTCCAGTAAACAAATGTTTTCGAGCCAGGCAGTCTCCAGCATTGAGTATACAATTAACCGCATGACTAAATATGAAAACTAATAAAAATTTCATTCCCCAGGTGAGGCTCGAGCTCAAAACTCTGGCATAGCTAACGAGAACTGTCGTATAAGTACCATGCGCTAACCAATTGCGCCACTGGGGAACATGGTTGCACGTAAGAGTGTTTCCTTTAGGACAGTTGTCTACACACACCTCCAGAAAACAAATGTTTTCGAGCCAGGCAGTCGTCAGCATTTAGTATACAATTAACCTCATGACTAAATATGAAATCTAAGAAAAATTTGATTCCAGAGGTGAGGCTCGAACTCACAACCCCGGCATAGCTCATGAGAACTGTCGTATAGGTACCGTGTGCTAACTAATTGCGCCACTGGAGAACACGGTCGCACGTAGGAGTCTTTCCTTTAGGACTGTTGTCTACACACAACCACAGTAAACAAATGTTTTCGAGCCAGGCAGTCGCCAGCATTGAGTATACAATTAACCTCATGACTAAGTATGAAAACTAATAAAAATTTTATTCCCCAGGTGAGGCTCGAACTCACAACCCCGGCATAGCTCACGAGAACTGTCGTATAAGTACCGTGCTCTAACCAATTGCGCCACTGGGGAACACGGTCACACGTAAGAGTGTTTCCTTTAGGACTGTTGTCTCCACACAACTCTAGTAAACAAATGTTTTCGAGCCAGGCAGTCGCCAGCATTGAGTATACAATTAACCTTATGACTAAATATGAAAACTAATGAAAATTTCATTCCCCAGGTGAGGCTCGAACTCACAACCCCAGCATAGCTCACGAGAACTGTCCTATAAATACAGCGCTAACCAATTGCGCCACTGGGGAACACGGTTGCACGCAAAAATTGTTTCCTTTAGGACTGTTGTCTACACACAACTCCAGTAAACAAATGTTTTCGGGCCAGGCAGTCGCCAGCATTGAGTATACAATTACCTCATGGCTAAATATGAAAACTAATGAAAATTTCACTCCCCAGGCGAAGCTCAAACTCACAACACCGGCATAGCTCACGAGACCTGTCCTATAATTTCAGCGCTAACCAATTGCGCCACTGGAGAACACGGTTGCACGTAAAAGTGTTTCCTTTAGGACTGTTGTCTACACACAACTCCAGTAAACAAATGTTTTCGGGCCAGGCAGTCGCCAGCATTGAGTATACAATTACCTCATGGCTAAATATGAAAACTAATAAAAATTTCACTCCCCAGGCGAGGCTCAAACTCACAACACCGGCATAGCTCACGAGAACTGTCGTATAAGTACTGTGCGCTAACCAATTGCGCCACTGGGGAAAACGGTTGCACGTAAGAGGGTTTCCTTTACGACTGTTGTCTCCACACAACTCCAGTAAACAAATGTTTCCGAGCCAGGCAGTCGCCAGCATTGAGTATACAAATAACCTCAAGGTTAAATATGAAAACTAATTAAAATTCCATTCCCCAGGTGAGGCTCAAGCTCACAACTCCGGCATAGCTCACGAGAACTTTCGTAAAGGTACCGTGCGCTAACCGATTGCGCCACTGGGGAACACGGTTGCACGTAAGAGTGTTTCCTTTAGGACTGTTGTCTACACACACCTCCAGTAAACAAATGTTTTCAAGCCAGGCAGTCGCCAGCATTGAGTACACAATTAACCTCATGACTAATATCGAAAACTAATAAAAATTTCATTCCCCAGGTGAGGCTCGAACTCACAACCCCGGCATAGCTCACGAGAACTGTCGTATAAGTACCGTGCGCTAACCAATTGCGCCACTCGGGAACACGGTTGCACGTAAAAGTGTTTCCTTTAGGACTGCTGTCTACACACACCTCCAGTAAGCAAATGTTTTCGAGCCAGGCAGTCGCCAGCATTGAGTATACAATTAACCTCATGACTAAATATGAACACTAATAAAAATTTCATTCCCCAGGTGAGGCTCGAACTCACAACCCCGGCATAGCTCACGAGAACTGTCGTGTAAGTACCGTGCGCTACCCAATTGCGCCACTGGGGACACGGTTTCACGTTAGAGTGTTTCCTTTACGACTGTTGTCTACACAAACCTCCAGTAAACAAATGTTTTCGAGCTAGGCAGTCGCCAGCATTGAGTATACAATTAACCTCATGTATAAATATGAAAACTAATAAAAATTTCATTCCCAGGTGAGGCTCCAACTCACAACCCAGACATAGCTCACGAGAACTGTCGTATAAGTACCGTGCGCTAACCAATTGCGCCACTGGGGAACACGGTTGCACGTAAGAGTGTTTCCTTTAGGACTGTTGTCTACACACACCTCCAGTAAACAAATGTTTTCAAGCCAGGCAGTCGCCAGCATTGAGTACACAATTAACCTCATGACTAATATCGAAAACTAATAAAAATTTCATTCCCCAGGTGAGGCTCGAACTCACAACCCCGGCATAGCTCACGAGAACTGTCGTATAAGTACCGTGCGCTAACCAATTGCGCCACTCGGGAACACGGTTGCACGTAAAAGTGTTTCCTTTAGGACTGCTGTCTACACACACCTCCAGTAAGCAAATGTTTTCGAGCCAGGCAGTCGCCAGCATTGAGTATACAATTAACCTCATGACTAAATATGAACACTAATAAAAATTTCATTCCCCAGGTGAGGCTCGAACTCACAACCCCGGCATAGCTCACGAGAACTGTCGTGTAAGTACCGTGCGCTAACCAATTGTGCCACTGGGGAACACGGTTGCACGTAAGAGTGTTTCCTTTAGGACTGTTGTCTACACACACCTCCAGTAAACAAATGTTTTCGAGCCAGGCAGTCGCCAGCATTGAGTATACAATTAACCTCATCACTAAATATGAAAACTAATAAAAATTTTATTCCCCAGGTGAGGCTCGAACTCACAACCCCGGCATAGCTCACGAGAACTGTCGTATAAGTACCGTGCGCTAACCAATTGCGCCACTGGGGAGCACGGTCGCACGTAAGAGTGTTTCATTTAGGACTGTTGTCTCCACACAACTCTAGTAAAAAAATGTTTTCGAGCCAGGCAGTCGCCAGCATTGAGTATACAATTAACCTCATGACTAAATATGAACACTATTAAAAATTTCATTCCCCAGGTGAGGCTCGAACTCACAACCCCGGCATAGCTCACGAGAACTTTCTTAAAAGTACCATGCGCTAACCGATTGCGCCACTGGGGAACACGGTCACACGTAGGAGTCTTTCCTTTAGGACTGTTGTCTGCGCAAAACTCCAGTAAACAAACGTTTTCGAGCCAGGCAGTCGCCAGCATTCAGTATACAATGAGCCTCACGACTAAATATGAAAACTAATAAAAATTTCATTCCCCAGGTGAGGCTCGAACTCACAACCCCGGCATAGCTCACGAGAACTATCGTGTAAGCACCGTGCGCTAACCAATTGCGCCACTGGGGAACACGGTCGCACGTAGGAGTCTTTCCTTCAAGACTGTTGTCTACACACAACTCCAGTAAACAAATGTTTTCGAGCCAAGCAGTCACCAGCATTGAGTATACAATTAACCTCATGACTAAATATGAGAACTAATGAAAATTTCATTCCCCAGGTGAGGCTCGAACTCACAACCCCGGCATAGCTCACGAGAACTGTCGTATAAGTACCGTGCGCTAACCAATTGCGCCACTCGGGAACACGGTTGCACGTAAAAGTGTTTCCTTTAGGACTGCTGTCTACACACACCTCCAGTAAGCAAATGTTTTCGAGCCAGGCAGTCGCCAGCATTGAGTATACAATTAACCTCATGACTAAATATGAACACTAATAAAAATTTCATTCCCCAGGTGAGGCTCGAACTCACAACCCCGGCATAGCTCACGAGAACTGTCGTGTAAGTACCGTGCGCTACCCAATTGCGCCACTGGGGACACGGTTTCACGTTAGAGTGTTTCCTTTACGACTGTTGTCTACACAAACCTCCAGTAAACAAATGTTTTCGAGCTAGGCAGTCGCCAGCATTGAGTATACAATTAACCTCATGTATAAATATGAAAACTAATAAAAATTTCATTCCCAGGTGAGGCTCCAACTCACAACCCAGACATAGCTCACGAGAACTGTCGTATAAGTACCGTGCGCTAACCAATTGCGCCACTGGGGAACACGGTTGCACGTAAGAGTGTTTCCTTTAGGACTGTTGTCTACACACACCTCCAGTAAACAAATGTTTTCAAGCCAGGCAGTCGCCAGCATTGAGTACACAATTAACCTCATGACTAATATCGAAAACTAATAAAAATTTCATTCCCCAGGTGAGGCTCGAACTCACAACCCCGGCATAGCTCACGAGAACTGTCGTATAAGTACCGTGCGCTAACCAATTGCGCCACTCGGGAACACGGTTGCACGTAAAAGTGTTTCCTTTAGGACTGCTGTCTACACACACCTCCAGTAAGCAAATGTTTTCGAGCCAGGCAGTCGCCAGCATTGAGTATACAATTAACCTCATGACTAAATATGAACACTAATAAAAATTTCATTCCCCAGGTGAGGCTCGAACTCACAACCCCGGCATAGCTCACGAGAACTGTCGTGTAAGTACCGTGCGCTAACCAATTGTGCCACTGGGGAACACGGTTGCACGTAAGAGTGTTTCCTTTAGGACTGTTGTCTACACACACCTCCAGTAAACAAATGTTTTCGAGCCAGGCAGTCGCCAGCATTGAGTATACAATTAACCTCATCACTAAATATGAAAACTAATAAAAATTTTATTCCCCAGGTGAGGCTCGAACTCACAACCCCGGCATAGCTCACGAGAACTGTCGTATAAGTACCGTGCGCTAACCAATTGCGCCACTGGGGAGCACGGTCGCACGTAAGAGTGTTTCATTTAGGACTGTTGTCTCCACACAACTCTAGTAAAAAAATGTTTTCGAGCCAGGCAGTCGCCAGCATTGAGTATACAATTAACCTCATGACTAAATATGAACACTATTAAAAATTTCATTCCCCAGGTGAGGCTCGAACTCACAACCCCGGCATAGCTCACGAGAACTTTCTTAAAAGTACCATGCGCTAACCGATTGCGCCACTGGGGAACACGGTCACACGTAGGAGTCTTTCCTTTAGGACTGTTGTCTGCGCAAAACTCCAGTAAACAAACGTTTTCGAGCCAGGCAGTCGCCAGCATTCAGTATACAATGAGCCTCACGACTAAATATGAAAACTAATAAAAATTTCATTCCCCAGGTGAGGCTCGAACTCACAACCCCGGCATAGCTCACGAGAACTATCGTGTAAGCACCGTGCGCTAACCAATTGCGCCACTGGGGAACACGGTCGCACGTAGGAGTCTTTCCTTCAAGACTGTTGTCTACACACAACTCCAGTAAACAAATGTTTTCGAGCCAAGCAGTCACCAGCATTGAGTATACAATTAACCTCATGACTAAATATGAGAACTAATGAAAATTTCATTCCCCAGGTGAGGCTCGAACTCACAACCCCAGCATAGCTCACGAGAACTGTCCTATAAATACAGCGCTAACCAATTGCGCCACTGGGGAACAAGGTTGCACGTAAAAGTGTTGCCTTTAGGACTGTTGTCTACACACAACTCCAGTAAACAAATGTTTTCGGGCCAGGCAGTCGCCAGCATTGAGTATACAATTACCTCATGGCTAAATATGAAAACTAATGAAAATTTCACTCCCCAGGCGAGGCTCAAACTCACAACCCCGGCATAGCTCACGAGAACTGTCCTATAAATTCAGCGCTAACCAATTGCGCCACCGGGAAAACCGGTTGCACGTAAAAGTGTTTCCTTTAGGACTGTTGTCTACACACAACTCCAGTAAACAAATGTTTTCGGGCCAGGCAGTCGCCAGCATTGAGTATACAATTACCTCATGGTTAAATATGAAAACTAATAAAAATTTCACTCCCCAGGCGAGGCTCAAACTCACAACCCCTGCATAGCTCACGAGAACTGTCGTGTAAGTACCGTGCGCTAACCAATTGCGCCACTGGGGAACACGGTCGCTCGTAGGAGTCTTTCCTTTAGGACTGTTGTCTGCGCAAAACTCCAGTAAACAAATTTTTTCGAGCCAGGCAGTCGCCAGCATCGAGTATACATTTAACCTCATGACTAAATATGAAAACTAATAAAAATTTCAATCCACAGGTGAGTCTCGAACTCACAACCTCGGCATAGCTGACGAGAACTGTCGTATAAGTACCGTGCGCTAACCAATTGCGCCACTGGGGAACACGGTCGCACGTAGGAGTCTTTTCTTTAGGACTGTTGTCTACACACACCTCCAGTAAGCAAATGTTTTCGAGCCAGGCAGTCGCCAGCATTGAGTATACAATTAACCTCATGACTAATAATGAAAACTAATAAGAATTTCATTCCCCAGGTGAGGCTCGAACTCGCAACCCCGGCATAGCTCACGAGAACTGTCGTATAAGTACCGTGCGCTAACCAATTGCGCCACTGGGGAACACGGTTTCACGTAAGAGTGTTTCCTTTAGGACTGTTGTCTACACACACCTCCAGTAAACAAATGTTTTCGAGCCAGGCAGTGGCCAGCATTGAGTATACAATTAATCTCATGACTAAGTATGAACACTAATAAAAATTTCATTCCCCAGGTGAGGCTCAAACTCACAACCCCGGCACAGCTCACGAGAACTGTTGTATAAGTACCGTGCGCTACCCAATTGCGCCACTGGGGAACACGATTTCACGTTAGAGTGTTTCCTTTACGACTGTTGTCTACACAAACCTCCAGTAAACAAATGTTTTCGAGCTAGGCAGTCGCCAGCATTGAGTATACAATTAACCTCATGTATAAATATGAAAACTAATAAAAATTTCATTCCCCAGGTGAGGCTCCAACTCACAACCCAGGCATAGCTCACGAGAACTGTCGTATAAGTACCGTGCGCTAACCAATTGCGCCACTGGGGAACACGGTTGCACGTAAGAGTGTTTCCTTTAGGACTGTTGTCTACACACAGCTCCAGTAAACAAATGTTTTCAAGCCAGGCAGTCGCCAGCATTGAGTACACAATTAACCTCATGACTAATATCGAAAACTAATAAAAATTTCATTCCCCAGGTGAGGCTCGAACTCACAACCCCGGCATAGCTAACGAGAACTGTCGTATAAGTACCGTGCGCTAACCAATTGCGCCACTCGGGAACACGGTTGCACGTAAAAGTGTTTCCTTTAGGACTGTTGTCTACACACACCTCCAGTAAGCAAATGTTTTCGAGCCAGGCAGTCGCCAGCATTGAGTATACAATTAACCTCAAGACTAATAATGAAAACTAATAAGAATTTCATTCCTCAGGTGAGGCTCGAACTCACAACCCCGGCATAGCTCACGAGAACTGTCGTATAAGTACCGTGCGCTAACCAACTGCGCCACTGGGGAACACGGTTTCACGTAGGAGTGTTTCCTTTAGGACTGTTGTCTACACACACCTCCAGTAAACAAATGTTTTCGAGCCAGGCAGTCGCCAGCATTGAGTATACAATTAACCTCATGACTAAATATGAACACTAATAAAAATTTCATTCCCCAGGTGAGGCTCGAACTCACAACTCCGGCATAGCTCACGAGAACTGTCGTATAAGTACTGTGCGCTAACCGATTGCGCCACTGGGGAACACGGTTTCACGTAAGAGTGTTTCCTTTAGGACTGTTGTCTACACACACCTCCAGTAAACAAATGTTTTCGAGCCAGGCCGTCGCCAGCATTGAGTATACAATTAACCTCATGACTAAATATGAACACTAATAAAAATTTCATTCCCCAGGTGAGGCTCGAACTCACAACCCCGGCATAGGTCACGAGAACTGTCGTATAAGTACCGTGCGCTAACCAATTGCGCAACTGGGGAACACGGTTGCCCGTAAGAGGGTTTCCTTTACGACTGTTGTCTCCACACAACTCCAGTAAACAAATGTTTCCGAGCCAGGCAGTCGCCAGCATTGAGTATACAATTAACCTCAAGGTTAAATATGAAAACTAATGAAAATTCCATTCCCCAGGTGAGGCTCAAACTCACAACTCCGGCATAGCTCACCAGAACTTTCGTAAAGGTACCGTGCGCTAACCGATTGCGCCACTGGGGAACACGGTCACACGTAGGAGTCTTTCCTTTAGGACTGTTGTCTGCGCAAAACTCCAGTAAACAAACGTTTTCGAGCAAGGCAGTCGCCAGCATTCAGTATACAATGAACCTCACGACTAAGTATGAAAACTAATAAAAATTTCTTTCCCCAGGTGAGGCTCGAACTCACAACCCCGGCATAGCTCACGAGAACTGTCGTATAAGTACCGTGCGCTAACCAATTGCGCCACTGGGGAACACGGTCGCACATAGAAGTCTTTCCTTTAAGACTGTTGTCTACACACAACTCCAGTAAACAAATGTTTTCGAGCCAGGCAGTCTCCAGCATTGAGTATACAATTAACCGCATGACTAAATATGAAAACTAATAAAAATTTCATTCCCCAGGTGAGGCTCGAACTCAAAACTCTGGCATAGCTAACGAGAACTGTCGTATAAGTACCATGCGCTAACCAATTGCGCCACTGGGGAACATGGTTGCACGTAAGAGTGTTTCCTTTAGGACAGTTGTCTACACACACCTCCAGTAAACAAATGTTTTCGAGCCAGGCAGTCGTCAGCATTTAGTATACAATTAACCTCATGACTAAATATGAAATCTAAGAAAAATTTGATTCCAGAGGTGAGGCTCGAACTCACAACCCCGGCATAGCTCATGAGAACTGTCGTATAGGTACCGTGTGCTAACTAATTGCGCCACTGGAGAACACGGTCGCACGTAGGAGTCTTTCCTTTAGGACTGTTGTCTACACACAACCCCAGTAAACAAATGTTTTCGAGCCAGGCAGTCGCCAGCATTGAGTATACAATTAACCTCATGACTAAGTATGAAAACTAATAAAAATTTTATTCCCCAGGTGAGGCTCGAACTCACAACCCCGGCATAGCTCACGAGAACTGTCGTATAAGTACCGTGCTCTAACCAATTGCGCCACTGGGGAACACGGTCACACGTAAGAGTGTTTCCTTTAGGACTGTTGTCTCCACACAACTCTAGTAAACAAATGTTTTCGAGCCTGGCAGTCGCCAGCATTGAGTATACAATTAACCTTATGACTAAATATGAAAACTAATGAAAATTTCATTCCCCAGGTGAGGCTCGAACTCACAACCCCAGCATAGCTCACGAGAACTGTCCTATAAATACAGCGCTAACCAATTGCGCCACTGGGGAACACGGTTGCACGCAAAAATTGTTTCCTTTAGGACTGTTGTCTACACACAACTCCAGTAAACAAATGTTTTCGGGCCAGGCAGTCGCCAGCATTGAGTATACAATTACCTCATGGCTAAATATGAAAACTAATGAAAATTTCACTCCCCAGGCGAAGCTCAAACTCACAACACCGGCATAGCTCACGAGACCTGTCCTATAATTTCAGCGCTAACCAATTGCGCCACTGGAGAACACGGTTGCACGTAAAAGTGTTTCCTTTAGGACTGTTGTCTACACACAACTCCAGTAAACAAATGTTTTCGGGCCAGGCAGTCGCCAGCATTGAGTATACAATTACCTCATGGCTAAATATGAAAACTAATAAAAATTTCACTCCCCAGGCGAGGCTCAAACTCACAACACCGGCATAGCTCACGAGAACTGTCGTATAAGTACTGTGCGCTAACCAATTGCGCCACTGGGGAAAACGGTTGCACGTAAGAGGGTTTCCTTTACGACTGTTGTCTCCACACAACTCCAGTAAACAAATGTTTCCGAGCCAGGCAGTCGCCAGCATTGAGTATACAAATAACCTCAAGGTTAAATATGAAAACTAATTAAAATTCCATTCCCCAGGTGAGGCTCAAGCTCACAACTCCGGCATAGCTCACGAGAACTTTCGTAAAGGTACCGTGCGCTAACCGATTGCGCCACTGGGGAACACGGTTGCACGTAAGAGTGTTTCCTTTAGGACTGTTGTCTACACACACCTCCAGTAAACAAATGTTTTCAAGCCAGGCAGTCGCCAGCATTGAGTACACAATTAACCTCATGACTAATATCGAAAACTAATAAAAATTTCATTCCCCAGGTGAGGCTCGAACTCACAACCCCGGCATAGCTCACGAGAACTGTCGTATAAGTACCGTGCGCTAACCAATTGCGCCACTCGGGAACACGGTTGCACGTAAAAGTGTTTCCTTTAGGACTGCTGTCTACACACACCTCCAGTAAGCAAATGTTTTCGAGCCAGGCAGTCGCCAGCATTGAGTATACAATTAACCTCATGACTAAATATGAACACTAATAAAAATTTCATTCCCCAGGTGAGGCTCGAACTCACAACCCCGGCATAGCTCACGAGAACTGTCGTGTAAGTACCGTGCGCTAACCAATTGTGCCACTGGGGAACACGGTTGCACGTAAGAGTGTTTCCTTTAGGACTGTTGTCTACACACACCTCCAGTAAACAAATGTTTTCGAGCCAGGCAGTCGCCAGCATTGAGTATACAATTAACCTCATCACTAAATATGAAAACTAATAAAAATTTTATTCCCCAGGTGAGGCTCGAACTCACAACCCCGGCATAGCTCACGAGAACTGTCGTATAAGTACCGTGCGCTAACCAATTGCGCCACTGGGGAGCACGGTCGCACGTAAGAGTGTTTCATTTAGGACTGTTGTCTCCACACAACTCTAGTAAAAAAATGTTTTCGAGCCAGGCAGTCGCCAGCATTGAGTATACAATTAACCTCATGACTAAATATGAACACTATTAAAAATTTCATTCCCCAGGTGAGGCTCGAACTCACAACCCCGGCATAGCTCACGAGAACTTTCTTAAAAGTACCATGCGCTAACCGATTGCGCCACTGGGGAACACGGTCACACGTAGGAGTCTTTCCTTTAGGACTGTTGTCTGCGCAAAACTCCAGTAAACAAACGTTTTCGAGCCAGGCAGTCGCCAGCATTCAGTATACAATGAACCTCACGACTAAATATGAAAACTAATAAAAATTTCATTCCCCAGGTGAGGCTCGAACTCACAACCCCGGCATAGCTCACGAGAACTATCGTGTAAGCACCGTGCGCTAACCAATTGCGCCACTGGGGAACACGGTCGCACGTAGGAGTCTTTCCTTCAAGACTGTTGTCTACACACAACTCCAGTAAACAAATGTTTTCGAGCCAAGCAGTCACCAGCATTGAGTATACAATTAACCTCATGACTAAATATGAGAACTAATGAAAATTTCATTCCCCAGGTGAGGCTCGAACTCACAACCCCAGCATAGCTCACGAGAACTGTCCTATAAATACAGCGCTAACCAATTGCGCCACTGGGGAACAAGGTTGCACGTAAAAGTGTTGCCTTTAGGACTGTTGTCTACACACAACTCCAGTAAACAAATGTTTTCGGGCCAGGCAGTCGCCAGCATTGAGTATACAATTACCTCATGGCTAAATATGAAAACTAATGAAAATTTCACTCCCCAGGCGAGGCTCAAACTCACAACCCCGGCATAGCTCACGAGAACTGTCCTATAAATTCAGCGCTAACCAATTGCGCCACCGGGAAAACCGGTTGCACGTAAAAGTGTTTCCTTTAGGACTGTTGTCTACACACAACTCCAGTAAACAAATGTTTTCGGGCCAGGCAGTCGCCAGCATTGAGTATACAATTACCTCATGGTTAAATATGAAAACTAATAAAAATTTCACTCCCCAGGCGAGGCTCAAACTCACAACCCCTGCATAGCTCACGAGAACTGTCGTGTAAGTACCGTGCGCTAACCAATTGCGCCACTGGGGAACACGGTCGCTCGTAGGAGTCTTTCCTTTAGGACTGTTGTCTGCGCAAAACTCCAGTAAACAAATTTTTTCGAGCCAGGCAGTCGCCAGCATCGAGTATACATTTAACCTCATGACTAAATATGAAAACTAATAAAAATTTCATTCCACAGGTGAGTCTCGAACTCACAACCTCGGCATAGCTGACGAGAACTGTCGTATAAGTACCGTGCGCTAACCAATTGCGCCACTGGGGAACACGGTCGCACGTAGGAGTCTTTTCTTTAGGACTGTTGTCTACACACACCTCCAGTAAGCAAATGTTTTCGAGCCAGGCAGTCGCCAGCATTGAGTATACAATTAACCTCATGACTAATAATGAAAACTAATAAGAATTTCATTCCCCAGGTGAGGCTCGAACTCGCAACCCCGGCATAGCTCACGAGAACTGTCGTATAAGTACCGTGCGCTAACCAATTGCGCCACTGGGGAACACGGTTTCACGTAAGAGTGTTTCCTTTAGGACTGTTGTCTACACACACCTCCAGTAAACAAATGTTTTCGAGCCAGGCAGTGGCCAGCATTGAGTATACAATTAATCTCATGACTAAGTATGAACACTAATAAAAATTTCATTCCCCAGGTGAGGCTCAAACTCGCAACCCCGGCACAGCTCACGAGAACTGTTGTATAAGTACCGTGCGCTACCCAATTGCGCCACTGGGGAACACGATTTCACGTTAGAGTGTTTCCTTTACGACTGTTGTCTACACAAACCTCCAGTAAACAAATGTTTTCGAGCTAGGCAGTCGCCAGCATTGAGTATACAATTAACCTCATGTATAAATATGAAAACTAATAAAAATTTCATTCCCCAGGTGAGGCTCCAACTCACAACCCAGGCATAGCTCACGAGAACTGTCGTATAAGTACCGTGCGCTAACCAATTGCGCCACTGGGGAACACGGTTGCACGTAAGAGTGTTTCCTTTAGGACTGTTGTCTACACACAGCTCCAGTAAACAAATGTTTTCAAGCCAGGCAGTCGCCAGCATTGAGTACACAATTAACCTCATGACTAATATCGAAAACTAATAAAAATTTCATTCCCCAGGTGAGGCTCGAACTCACAACCCCGGCATAGCTCACGAGAACTGTCGTATAAGTACCGTGCGCTAACCAATTGCGCCACTCGGGAACACGGTTGCACGTAAAAGTGTTTCCTTTAGGACTGTTGTCTACACACACCTCCAGTAAGCAAATGTTTTCGAGCCAGGCAGTCGCCAGCATTGAGTATACAATTAACCTCAAGACTAATAATGAAAACTAATAAGAATTTCATTCCTCAGGTGAGGCTCGAACTCACAACCCCGGCATAGCTCACGAGAACTGTCGTATAAGTACCGTGCGCTAACCAACTGCGCCACTGGGGAACACGGTTTCACGTAAGAGTGTTTTCTTTAGGACTGTTGTCTACACACACCTCCAGTAAACAAATGTTTTCGAGCCAGGCCGTCGCCAGCATTGAGTATACAATTAACCTCATGACTAAATATGAACACTAATAAAAATTTCATTCCCCAGGTGAGGCTCGAACTCACAACCCCGGCATAGGTCACGAGAACTGTCGTATAAGTACCGTGCGCTAACCAATTGCGCAACTGGGGAACACGGTTGCCCGTAAGAGGGTTTCCTTTACGACTGTTGTCTCCACACAACTCCAGTAAACAAATGTTTCCGAGCCAGGCAGTCGCCAGCATTGAGTATACAATTAACCTCAAGGTTAAATATGAAAACTAATGAAAATTCCATTCCCCAGGTGAGGCTCAAACTCACAACTCCGGCATAGCTCACCAGAACTTTCGTAAAGGTACCGTGCGCTAACCGATTGCGCCACTGGGGAACACGGTCACACGTAGGAGTCTTTCCTTTAGGACTGTTGTCTGCGCAAAACTCCAGTAAACAAACGTTTTCGAGCAAGGCAGTCGCCAGCATTCAGTATACAATGAACCTCACGACTAAGTATGAAAACTAATAAAAATTTCTTTCCCCAGGTGAGGCTCGAACTCACAACCCCGGCATAGCTCACGAGAACTGTCGTATAAGTACCGTGCGCTAACCAATTGCGCCACTGGGGAACACGGTCGCACATAGAAGTCTTTCCTTTAAGACTGTTGTCTACACACAACTCCAGTAAACAAATGTTTTCGAGCCAGGCAGTCACCAGCATTGAGTATACAATTAACCGCATGACTAAATATGAAAACTAATAAAAATTTCATTCCCCAGGTGAGGCTCGAACTCAAAACTCCGGCATAGCTAACGAGAACTGTCGTATAAGTACCATGCGCTAACCAATTGCGCCACTGGGGAACATGGTTGCACGTAAGAGTGTTTCCTTTAGGACAGTTGTCTACACACACCTCCAGTAAACAAATGTTTTCGAGCCAGGCAGTCGTCAGCATTTAGTATACAATTAACCTCATGACTAAATATGAAATCTAAGAAAAATTTGATTCCAGAGGTGAGGCTCGAACTCACAACCCCGGCATAGCTCATGAGAACTGTCGTATAGGTACCGTGTGCTAACTAATTGCGCCACTGGAGAACACGGTCGCACGTAGGAGTCTTTCCTTTAGGACTGTTGTCTACACACAACCCCAGTAAACAAATGTTTTCGAGCCAGGCAGTCGCCAGCATTGAGTATACAATTAACCTCATGACTAAGTATGAAAACTAATAAAAATTTTATTCCCCAGGTGAGGCTCGAACTCACAACCCCGGCATAGCTCACGAGAACTGTCGTATAAGTACCGTGCTCTAACCAATTGCGCCACTGGGGAACACGGTCACACGTAAGAGTGTTTCCTTTAGGACTGTTGTCTCCACACAACTCTAGTAAACAAATGTTTTCGAGCCAGGCAGTCGCCAGCATTGAGTATACAATTAACCTTATGACTAAATATGAAAACTAATGAAAGTTTCATTCCCCAGGTGAGGCTCGAACTCACAACCCCAGCATAGCTCACGAGAACTGTCCTATAAATACAGCGCTAACCAATTGCGCCACTGGGGAACACGGTTGCACGCAAAAATTGTTTCCTTTAGGACTGTTGTCTACACACAACTCCAGTAAACAAATGTTTTCGGGCCAGGCAGTCGCCAGCATTGAGTATACAATTATCTCATGGCTAAATATGAAAACTAATGAAAATTTCACTCCCCAGGCGAAGCTCAAACTCACAACACCGGCATAGCTCACGAGACCTGTCCTATAATTTCAGCGCTAACCAATTGCGCCACTGGAGAACACGGTTGCACGTAAAAGTGTTTCCTTTAGGACTGTTGTCTACACACAACTCCAGTAAACAAATGTTTTCGGGCCAGGCAGTCGCCAGCATTGAGTATACAATTACCTCATGGCTAAATATGAAAACTAATAAAAATTTCACTCCCCAGGCGAGGCTCAAACTCACAACACCGGCATAGCTCACGAGAACTGTCGTATAAGTACTGTGCGCTAACCAATTGCGCCACTGGGGAAAACGGTTGCACGTAAGAGGGTTTCCTTTACGACTGTTGTCTCCACACAACTCCAGTAAACAAATGTTTCCGAGCCAGGCAGTCGCCAGCATTGAGTATACAAATAACCTCAAGGTTAAATATGAAAACTAATTAAAATTCCATTCCCCAGGTGAGGCTCAAGCTCACAACTCCGGCATAGCTCACGAGAACTTTCGTAAAGGTACCGTGCGCTAACCGATTGCGCCACTGGGGAACACGGTCACACGTAGGAGTCTTTCCTTTAGGACTGTTGTCTGCGCAAAAATCCAGAAAACAAACGTTTTTGAGCCAGGCAGTCGCCAGCTTTCAGTATACAATGAACCTCACGACTAAATATGAAAACTAATAAAAATTTCATTCCCCAGGTGAGGCTCGAACTCACAACCCCGGCATAGCTCACGAGAACTGTCGTATAAGTACCGTGCGCTAACCAATTGCGCCACTGGGGAACACGGTCGCACGTAGGAGTCTTTCCTTTAAGACTGTTGTCTACACACAACTCCAGTAAACAAATGTTTTCAAGCCAGGCAGTCACCAGCATTGAGTATACAATTAACCGCATGACTAAATATGAAAACTAATAAAAATTTCATTCCCCAGGTGAGGCTCGAACTGAAAATCCCGGCATAGCTCACGAGAACTGTCGTATAAGTACCGTGCGCTAACCAATTGCGCCACTGGGGAACATGGTTGCACGTAAGAGTGCTTCCTTTAGGACTGTTGTCTACACACACCTCCAGTAAACTAATGTTTTCGAGCCAGGCAGTCGTCAGCATTTAGTATACAATTAACCTCATGACTAAATATGAAATCTAAGAAAAATTTGATTCCATAGGTGAGGCTCGAACTCACAACCCCGGCATAGCTCACGAGAACTGTCGTATAAGTACCGTGTGCTAACTAATTGCGCCACTGGAGAACACGGTCGCACGTAGGAGTCTTTCCTTTAGGACTGTTGTCTACACACAACTCTAGTAAACAAATGTTTTCGAGCCAGGCAGTCGCCAGCATTGATTATACAATTAACCTCATGACTAAATATGAAAACTAATGAAAATTTCATTCCCCAGGTGAGGCTCGAACTCACAACCCCAGCATAGCTCACGAGAACTGTCCTATAAATACAGCGCTAACCAATTGCGCCACTGGGGAACACGGTTGCACGTAAAAGTGTTCCCTTTAAGACTTGTCTACACAACACTCCAGTAAACAAATGTTTTCGGGCCAGGCAGTCGCCAGCATTGAGTATACAATTACTTATGGCTAAATATGAAAACTAATGAAAATTTCACTCCCCAGGCGAGGCTCAAACTCACAACCCCGGCATAGCTCACGAGAACTGTCCTATAAATTCAGCGCTAACCAATTGCGCCACTGGGGAACACGGTCGCACGTAGGAGTCTTTCCTTTAGGACTGTTGTCTGCGCAAAACTCCAGTAAACATATTTTTTCGAGCCATGCAGTCGCCAGCATTGAGTATACATTTAACCTCATGACTAAATATGAAAACTAATAAAAATTTCATTCCACAGGTGAGTCTCGAACTCACAACCTCGGCATAGCTGACGAGAACTGTCGTATAAGTACCGTGCGCTAACCAATTGCGCCACTGGGGAACACGGTTGCACGTAAGAGTGTTTCCTTTAGGACTGTTGTCTACACACACCTCCAGTAAACGAATGTTTTCGAGCCAGGCAGTCGCCAGCATTGAGTATACAATTAACCTCATGACTAATAATTAAAACTAATAAAAGTTTCATTCCCCAGGTGAGGCTCGAACTCACAACCCTGCATAGCTCACGAGAACTGTCGTATAAGTACCGTGCGCTAAGCAATTGCGCCACTCGGGAACACGGTTGCACGTAAAAGTGTTTCCTTTAGGACTGTTGTCTACACACACCTCCAGTAAGCAAATGTTTTTGAGCCAGGCAGTCGCCAGCATTTAGTATACAATTAACCTCATGACTAAATATCAAATCTAATAAAAATTTGATTCCATAGGTGAGTCTCGAACTCACAACCTCGGCATAGCTGACGAGAACTGTCGTATAAGTACCGTGCGCTAACCAATTGCGCCACTGGGGAACACGGTTGCACGTAAGAGGGTTTCCTTTACGACTGTTGTCTCCACACAACTCCAGTAAACAAATGTTTCCGAGCCAGGCAGTCGCCAGCATTAAGTATACAATTAACCTCAAGGCTAAATATGAAAACTAATGAAAATTCCATTCCCCAGGTGAGGCTCAAACTCACAACCCCGGCATAGCGCACGAGAACTTTCGTAAAGGTACCGTGCGCTAACCGATTGCGCCACTGGCGAACACGGTCACACGTAGGAGTCTTTCTTTAGGACTGTTGTCTGCGCAAAACTCCAGTAAACAAACGTTTTCGAGCCAGGCAGTCGCCAGCATTCAGTATTCAATGTACCTCACGACTAAATATGAAAACTAATAAAAATTTCATTCCCAAGGTGAGGCTCGAACTCACAACCCCGGCATAGCTCACGAGAACTGTCGTATAAATACCGTGCGCTAACCAATTGTGCCAATGGGGAACACGGTCGCACGTAGGAGTCTTTCCTTTAAGACTGTTGTCTACACACAACTCCAGTAAACAAATGTTTTCGAGCCAGGCAGTCACCAGCATTGAGTATACAATTAACCGCATGACTAAATATGAAAACTAATAAAAATTTCATTCCCCAGGTGAGGCTCGAACTCAAAACCCCGGCAAAGCTCACGAGAACTGTCGTATAAGTACCGTGTGCTAACCAATTGCGCCACTGGGGAACATGGTTGCACGTAAAAGTGTTTCCATTAGGACTGTTGTCTACACACACCTCCAGTAAACAAATGTTTTCGAGCCAGGCAGTCGTCAGCATTTAGTATACAACTAACCTCATGACTAAATAAGAAATCTAATAAAAATTTGATTCCATAGGTGAGGCTCGAACTCACAACCCCGGCATAGCTCACGAGAACTGTCGTATAAGTACCGTGTGCTAACTAATTGCGCCACTGGGGAACACGGTCGCACGTAGGAGTCTTTCCTTTAGGACTGTTGTCTACACACAACTGCAGTAAACAAATGTTTTCGAGCCAGGCAGTCGCCAGCATTGAGTATACAATTAACCTCATGGTTAATATGTAAACTTATAAAAATTTCGTTCCCCAGGTGAGGCTCGAACTCACAACCCCGGCATAGCTCACGAGAACTGTCGTATAATTACCGTGCGCTAACCAATTGCGCCACTGGGGAACGCGGTTGCACGTAAGAGTGTTTCTTTTAGGACTGTTGTCTACACACACCTCCAGTAAACAAATGTTTTCGAGCCAGGCAGTCGCCAGCATTGAGTATACAATTGACCTCATGACTAAATAGGAAAACTAATAAAAATTTCATTCCCCAGGTGAGGCTCGAACTCACAACCCCGGCATAGCTCACGAGAACTGTCGTATAAGTACCGTGCGCTAACCAATTGCGCCACTGGGGAACACGGTTTCACGTAAGAGTGTTTCCTTTAGGACTGTTGTCTACACACACCGCCAGAAACAAATGTTTTCGAGCCAGGCAGTCGCCAGCATTGAGTATACAATTAACCTCATGACTAAATATGAACACTAATAAAAAATTCCATTCCCCAGGTGAGGCTCGAACTCACAACCCCGGCATAGGTCACGAGAACTGTCGTATAAGTACCGTGCGCTAACCAATTGCGCCACTGGGGAACAGGGTTGCACGTAAGAGTGTTTCCTTTAGGACTGTTGTCTACACACACCTCCAGTAAACAAATGTTTTCGAGCCAGGCAGTCGCCAGCATTGAGTATACAATTAACCTCATGACTAGATATGAAAACTAATAAAAATTTCATTCCTCACGTGAGGCTCCAACTCACAACCCCGGCATAGCTCACGGGAACTGTCGTATAAGTACCGTGCGCTACCCAATTGCGCCACTGGGGAACACGGTTTCACGTTAGAGTGTTTCCTTTACGACTGTTGCCTACACAAACCTCCAGTAAACAAATGTTTTCGAGCCAGGCAGTCGCCAGCATTGCGTATACAATTAACCTCATGACTAAATATCAAAACTAATAAAAATTTCATTCCCCAGGTGAGGCTCGAACTCACAACCCCGGGATAGCTCACGAGAACTGTCGTATAAGTACCGTGCACTAACCAATTGCGCCACTTGGGAACGCGGTTGCACGTAAGAGTGTTTCCTTTAGGACTGTTGTCTACACACAACTCCAGTAAACAAATGTTTCCGAGCCAGGCAGTCGCCAGCATTGAGTATACAATTAACCTCAAGGTTAAATATGAAAACTAATGAAAATTCCATTCCCCAGGTGAGGCTCAAACTCACAACTCCGGCATAGCTCACGAGAACTTTAGTAAAGGTAGCGTGCGCTAACCAATTGCGCCACTGGGGAACACGGTCACACGTAGGAGTCTTTCCTTTAGGACTGTTGTCTGCGCAAAACTCCAGTAAACAAACGTTTTCGAGCCAGGCAGTCGCCAGCATTCAGTAAACAATGAACCTCACGACTAAATATGAAAACTAATAAAAATTTCATTCCCCAGGTGAGGCTCGAACTCACAACCCCGGCATAGCTCACGAGAACTGTCGTATAAGTACCGTGCGCTAACCAATTGCGCCACTGGGGAACACGGTTGCACGTAAAAGTGTTTCCTTTAGGACTGTTGTCTACACACAACTCCAGTAAAGAAATGTTTTCGGGCCAGGCAGTCGCCAGCATTGAGTATACAACTAACCTCATGACTAAACATGAAATCTAATAAAAATTTGATTCCATAGGTGAGGCTCGAACTCACAACCCTGGCATAGCTCGCGAGAACTGTCGTATAAGTACCGTGCGCTAACCAATTGCGCCACTGGGGAACATGGTTGCACGTAAGAGTGTTTCCTTTAGGACTGTTGTCTACACACACCTCCAGTAAACAAATGTTTTCGAGAGAGGCAGTCGTCAGCATTTAGTATACAATTAACCTCATGACTAAATATGAAATCTAAGAAAAATTTGATTCCATAGGTGAGGCTCGAACTCACAACCCCGGCATAGCTCACGAGAACTGTCGTATAAGTACCGTGTGCTACCTAATTGCGCCACTGGAGAACACGGTCGCACGTAGGAGTTTTTCCTTTAGGACTGTTGTCTACACACAACTCCAGTAAACAAATGTTTTCGAGCCAGGCAGTCGCCAGCATTGAGTATACAATTAACCTCCTGACTAAATATGAAAACTAATAAAAATTTTATTCCCCAGGTGAGGCTCGAACTCACAACCCCGGCATAGCTCACGAGAACTGTCGTATAAGTACCGTGCGCTAACCAATTGCGCCACTGGGGAACACGGTCGCACGTAAGAGTGTTTCCTTTAGGACTGTTGTCTCCACACAACTCTAGTAAACAAATGATTTCGAGCCAGGCAGTCGCCAGCATTGAGTATACAATTACCCTATTGACTAATTATGAAAACTAATGAAAGTTTCATTCCCCAGGTGAGGCTTGAACTCACAACCCCAGCATAGCTCACGAGAACTGTCCTATAAATACAGCGCTAACCAATTGCGCCACTGGGGAACACGGTTGCACGTAAAAGTGTTTCCTTTAGGACTGTTGTCTACACACAACTCCAGTAAACAAATGTTTTCGGGCCAGGCAGTCGCCAGCATTGAGTATTCAATTACCTCATGGCTAACTATGAAAACTAATAAAAATTTCACTCCCCAGGCGAGGCTCAAACTCACAACCCCGGCATAGCTCACGAGAACTGTCGTGTAAGTACCGTGCCCTAACCAATTGCGCCACTGGGGAACATGGTCACACGTAGGAGTCTTTCCTTTAGGACTGTTGTCTGCGCAAAACTCCAGTAAACAAATTTTTTCGCGCCAGGCAGTCGCCAGCATTGAGTATACATTTAACCTCATGACTAAATATGAAAACTAATAAAAATTTCATTCCACAGGTGAGTCTCGAACTCACAACCTCGGCATAGCTGACGAGAACTGTCGTATAAGTACCGTGCGCTAACCAATTGCGCCACTTGGGAACACGGTTGCACGTAGGAGTCCTTTCTTCAGGACTGTTGTCCACACACAACTCCAGTAAACAAATGTTTTCGAGCTAGGCAGTCGCCAGCATTGAGTATACAATTAACCTCATGTATAAATATGAAAACTAATAAAAATTTCATTCCCCAGGTGAGGCTCGAACTAGCAACCCCGGCATAGCTCACGAGAACTGTCGTATAAGTACCGTGCGCTAACCAATTGCGCCACTGTGGAACACGGTTGCACGTAAGAGTGTTTCCTTTAGGACTGTTGTCTACACACACCTCCAGTAAACACATGTTTTCGAGCCAGGCAGTCGCCAGCATTGAGTATACAATTCCCCTCATGACTAATAATGAAAACTAATAAACATTTCATTCCCCAGGTGAGGCTCGAACTCACAACCCCGGCATAGCTCACGAGAACTGTCGTATAAGTACCGTGCGCTAACCAATTGCGCCACTCGGGAACACGGTTGCACGTAAAAGTGTTTCCTTTAGGACTGTTGTCTACAGACACCTCCAGTAAACAAATGTTTTCGAGCCAGGCAGTCGCCAGCATTGAGTATACAATTAACCTCATGACTAAATAAGAAAACTAATAAAAATTTCATTCACCAGGTGAGGCTCGAACTCTCAACCCGCGCATAGCTCACGAGAACTGTCGTATAAATACCGTGCGCTAACCAATTGCGCCACTGGGGAACACGGTTGCACGTAAGAGGGTTTCCTTTACGACTGTTGTCTCCACACAACTCCAGTAAATAAATGTTTCCGAGCCAGGCAGTCGCCAGCATTAAGTATACAATTAACCTCAAGGCTAAATATGAAAACTAATGAAAATTCCATTCCCCAGGTGAGGCTCAAACTCACAACCCCGGCATAGCTCACGAGAACTTTCGTAAAGGTACCGTGCGCTAACCGATTGCGCCACTGGGGAACACGGTCACACGTAGGAGTCTTTCCTTTAGGACTGTTGTCTGCGCAAAACTCCAGTAAACAAACGTTTTCGAGCCAGGCAGTCGCCAGCATTCAGTATACAATGAGCCTCAAGACTAAATATGAAAACTAATAAAAATTTCATTCCCCAGGTGAGGCTCGAACTCACAACTCCGGCATAGTTCACGGGAACTGTCGTATAAGTACCGTGCGCTAACCAATTGTGCCACTGGGGAACACGGTCGCACGTAGGAGTCTTTCCTTTAAGACTGTTGTCTACACACAACTCCAGTAAACAAATGTTTTCGAGCCAGGCAGTCACCAGCATTGAGTATACAATTAACCGCATGACTAAATATGAAAACTAAAAAAAATTTGATTCCATAGGTGAGGCTCGAACTCACAACCCTGGCATAGCTCGCGAGAACTGTCGTATAAGTACCGTGTGCTAACTAATTGCGCCACTGGGGAACACGGTCGCACGTAGGAGTCTTTCCTTTAGGACTGTTGTCTACACACACCTCCAGTAAACAAATGTTTTCGAGCCAGGCAATCGCCAGCATTTAGTATACAACTAACCTCATGACTAAATATGAAATCTAATAAAAATTTGATTCCATAGGTGAGGCTCGAACTCACAACCCCGGCATAGCTCGCGAGAACTGTCGTATAAGTACCGTGTGCTAACTAATTGCGCCACTGGGGAACGCGGTCGCACGTAGGAGTCTTTCCTTTAGGACTGTTGTCTACACACACCTCCAGTAAACAAATGTTTTCGAGCCAGGCAGTCGCCAGCATTGAGTATACAATTAACCTCATGACTAAATATGAAAACTAATAAAAATGTCATTCCCCTGGTGGGGCTCGAACTCACAACCCCGGGATAGCTCACGAGAACTGTCGTATAAGTACCGTGCGCTAACCAATTGCGCCACTGGGGAACACGGTTGCACGTAAGAGTGTTTCCTTTAGGACTGTTGTCTCCACACAACTCCAGTAAACAAATGTTTTCGAGCCAGGCAGTTGCCAGCATTGAGTATACAAATAACCTCATGACTAAATATGAAAACTAATGAAAATTTCATTCCCCAGATGAGGCTCGAACTCACAACCCCGGCATAGCTCACGAGAACTGTCCTATAAATTCAGCGCTAACCAATTGCGCCACTGGGGAACACGGTTTCACGTAAGAGTGTTTCCTTTAGGACTGTTGTCTACACACACCTCCAGTAAACAAATGTTTTCGAGCCAGGCCGTCGCCAGCATTCAGTATACAATGAACCTCACGACTAAATATGAAAACTAATAAAAATTTCATTCCCCAGGTGAGGCTCGAACTCACAACCCCGGCATAGCTCACGAGAACTGTCGTATAAGTACCATGCGCTACCCAATTGCGCCACTGGGGAACACGGTCACACGTAGGAGTCTTTCCTTTAGGACTGTTGTCTGCGCAAAACTCCAGTAAACAAACGTTTTCGAGCCAGGCAGTCGCCAGCATTCAGTACACAATGAACCTCACGACTAAATATGAAAACTAATGAAAATTTCATTCCCCAGGTGAGGCTCGAACTCACAACCCCGGCATAGCTCACGAGAACTGTCGTATAAGTACCGTGCGCTAACCAATTGCGCCACTGGGGAACACGGTTGCACGTAAAAGTGTTTCCTTTAGGACTGTTGTCTACACACAACTCCAGTAAAGAAATGTTTTCGGGCCAGGCAGTCGCCAGCATTGAGTATACAACTAACCTCATGACTAAACATGAAATCTAATAAAAATTTGATTCCATAGGTGAGGCTCGAACTCACAACCCTGGCATAGCTCGCGAGAACTGTCGTATAAGTACCGTGCGCTAACCAATTGCGCCACTGGGGAACATGGTTGCACGTAAGAGTGTTTCCTTTAGGACTGTTGTCTACACACACCTACAGTAAACAAATGTTTTCGAGACAGGCAGTCGTCAGCATTTAGTATACAATTAACCTCATGACTAAATATGAAATCTAAGAAAAATTTGATTCCATAGGTGAGGCTCGAACTCACAACCCCGGCATAGCTCACGAGAACTGTCGTATAAGTACCGTGTGCTACCTAATTGCGCCACTGGAGAACACGGTCGCACGTAGGAGTTTTTCCTTTAGGACTGTTGTCTACACACAACTCCAGTAAACAAATGTTTTCGAGCCAGGCAGTCGCCAGCATTGAGTATACAATTAAGCTCATGACTAAATATGAAAACTAATAAAAATTTTATTCCCCAGGTGAGGCTCGAACTCACAACCCCGGCATAGCTCACGAGAACTGTCGTATAAGTACCGTGCGCTAACCAATTGCGCCACTGGGGAACACGGTCGCACGTAAGAGTGTTTCCTTTAGGACTGTTGTCTCCACACAACTCTAGTAAACAAATGATTTCGAGCCAGGCAGTCGCCAGCATTGAGTATACAATTACCCTATTGACTAATTATGAAAACTAATGAAAGTTTCATTCCCCAGGTGAGGCTTGAACTCACAACCCCAGCATAGCTCACGAGAACTGTCCTATAAATACAGCGCTAACCAATTGCGCCACTGGGGAACACGGTTGCACGTAAAAGTGTTTCCTTTAGGACTGTTGTCTACACACAACTCCAGTAAACAAATGTTTTCGGGCCAGGCAGTCACCAGCATTGAGTATACAATTACCTCATGGCTAACTATGAAAACTAATAAAAATTTCCCTCCCCAGGCGAAGCTCAAACTCACAACCCCGGCATAGCTCACGAGAACTGTCGTGTAAGTACCGTGCCCTAACCAATTGCGCCACTGGGGAACATGGTCACAAGTAGGAGTCTTTCCTTTAGGACTGTTGTCTGCGCAAAACTCCAGTAAACAAATTTTTTCGCGCCAGGCAGTCGCCAGCATTGAGTATACATTTAACCTCATGACTAAATATGAAAACTAATAAAAATTTCATTCCACAGGTGAGTCTCGAACTCACAACCTCGGCATAGCTGACGAGAACTGTCGTATAAGTACCGTGCGCTAACCAATTGCGCCACTTGGGAACACGGTTGCACGTAGGAGTCCTTTCTTCAGGACTGTTGTCCACACACAACTCCAGTAAACAAATGTTTTCGAGCTAGGCCGTCGCCAGCATTGAGTATACAATTAACCTCATGTATAAATATGAAAACTAATAAAGATTTCATTCCCCAGGTGAGGCTCGAACTAGCAACCCCGGCATAGCTCACGAGAACTGTCGTATAAGTACCGTGCGCTAACCAATTGCGCCACTGTGGAACACGGTTGCACGTAAGAGTGTTTCCTTTAGGACTGTTGTCTACACACACCTCCAGTAAACACATGTTTTCGAGCCAGGCAGTCGCCAGCATTGAGTATACAATTAACCTCATGACTAATAATGAAAACTAATAAACATTTCATTCCCCAGGTGAGGCTCGAACTCACAACCCCGGCATAGCTCACGAGAACTGTCGTATAAGTACTGTGCGCTAACCAATTGCGCCACTCGGGAACACGGTTGCACGTAAAAGTGTTTCCTTTAGGACTGTTGTCTACAGACACCTCCAGTAAACAAATGTTTTCGAGCCAGGCAGTCGCCAGCATTGAGTATACAATTAACCTCATGACTAAATAAGAAAACTAATAAAAATTTCATTCCCCAGGTGAGGCTCGAACTCTCAACCCGCGCATAGCTCACGAGAACTGTCGTATAAATACCGTGCGCTAACCAATTGCGCCACTGGGGAACACGGTTGCACGTAAGAGGGTTTCCTTTACGACTGTTGTCTCCACACAACTCCAGTAAATAAATGTTTCCGAGCCAGGCAGTCGCCAGCATTAAGTATACAATTAACCTCAAGGCTAAATATGAAAACTAATGAAAATTCCATTCCCCAGGTGAGGCTCAAACTCACAACCCCGGCATAGCTCACGAGAACTTTCGTAAAGGTACCGTGCGCTAACCGATTGCGCCACTGGGGAACACGGTCACACGTAGGAGTCTTTCCTTTAGGACTGTTGTCTGCGCAAAACTCCAGTAAACAAACGTTTTCGAGCCAGGCAGTCGCCAGCATTCAGTATACAATGAGCCTCAAGACTAAATATGAAAACTAATAAAAATTTCATTCCCCAGGTGAGGCTCGAACTCACAACTCCGGCATAGTTCACGGCAACTGTCGTATAAGTACCGTGCGCTAACCAATTGTGCCACTGGGGAACACGGTCGCACGTAGGAGTCTTTCCTTTAAGACTGTTGTCTACACACAACTCCAGTAAACAAATGTTTTCGAGCCAGGCAGTCACCAGCATTGAGTATACAATTAACCGCATGACTAAATATGAAAACTAATAAAAATTTCATTCCCCAGGTGAGGCTCGAACTCAAAACCCCGGCATAGCTCACGAGAACTGTCGTATAAGTACCGTGCGCTAACCAATTGCGCCACTGGGGAACATGGTTGCACGTAAGAGTGTTTCCATTAGGACTGTTGTCTACACACACCTCCAGTAAACAAATGTTTTCGAGCCAGGCAGTCGTCAGCATTTAGTATACAACTAACCTCATGACTAAACATGAAATCTAATAAAAATTTGATTCCATAGGTGAGGCTCGAACTCACAACCCTGGCATAGCTCGCGAGAACTGTCGTATAAGTACCGTGTGCTAACTAATTGCGCCACTGGGGAACACGGTCGCACGTAGGAGTCTTTCCTTTAGGACTGTTGTCTACACACACCTCCAGTAAACAAATGTTTTCGAGCCAGGCAGTCGCCAGCATTTAGTATACAACTAACCTCATGACTAAATATGAAATCTAATAAAAATTTGATTCCATAGGTGAGGCTCGAACTCACAACCCCGGCATAGCTCGCGAGAACTGTCGTATAAGTACCGTGTGCTAACTAATTGCGCCACTGGGGAACGCGGTCGCACGTAGGAGTCTTTCCTTTAGGACTGTTGTCTACACACACCTCCAGTAAACAAATGTTTTCGAGCCAGGCAGTCGCCAGCATTGAGTATACAATTAACCTCATGACTAAATATGAAAACTAATAAAAATTTTATTCCCCAAGTGAGGCTCGAACTCACATCCCCGGCATAGCTCACGAGAACTGTCGTATAAGTATCGTGCGCTAACCAATAGCGCCACTGGGGAACACGGTGTCACGTAAGAGTATTTCCTTTACAACTGTTGTCTACACACTCCTCCAGTAAACAAATGTTTTCGAGCTAGGCAGTCGCCAGCATTGAGTATACAAATAACCTCATGACTAAATATGAAAACTAATAAAAATGTCATTCCCCTGGTGGGGCTCGAACTCACAACCCCGGGATAGCTCACGAGAACTGTCGTATAAGTACCGTGCGCTAACCAATTGCGCCACTGGGGAACACGGTTGCACGTAAGAGTGTTTCCTTTAGGACTGTTGTCTCCACACAACTCCAGTAAACAAATGTTTTCGAGCCAGGCAGTTGCCAGCATTGAGTATACAATTAACCTCATGACTAAATATGAAAACTAATGAAAATTTCATTCCCCAGATGAGGCTCGAACTCACAACCCCGGCATAGCTCACGAGAACTGTCCTATAAATTCAGCGCTAACCAATTGCGCCACTGGGGAACACGGTTTCACGTAAGAGTGTTTCCTTTAGGACTGTTGTCTACACACACCTCCAGTAAACAAATGTTTTCGAGCCAGGCCGTCGCCAGCATTCAGTATACAATGAACCTCACGACTAAATATGAAAACTAATAAAAATTTCATTCCCCAGGTGAGGCTCGAACTCACAACCCCGGCATAGCTCACGAGAACTGTCGTATAAGTACCATGCGCTACCCAATTGCGCCACTGGGGAACACGGTTTCACGTTAGAGTGTTTCCTTTACGACTGTTGTCTACACAAACCTCCAGTAAACAAACGTTTTCGAGCCAGGCAGTCGCCAGCATTCAGTACACAATGAACCTCACGACTAAATATGAAAACTAATGAAAATTTCATTCCCCAGGTGAGGCTCGAACTCACAACCCCGGCATAGCTCACGAGAACTGTCGTATAAGTACCGTGCGCTAACCAATTGCGCCACTGGGGAACACGGTTGCACGTAAAAGTGTTTCCTTTAGGACTGTTGTCTACACACAACTCCAGTAAAGAAATGTTTTCGGGCCAGGCAGTCGCCAGCATTGAGTATACAACTAACCTCATGACTAAACATGAAATCTAATAAAAATTTGATTCCATAGGTGAGGCTCGAACTCACAACCCTGGCATAGCTCGCGAGAACTGTCGTATAAGTACCGTGCGCTAACCAATTGCGCCACTGGGGAACATGGTTGCACGTAAGAGTGTTTCCTTTAGGACTGTTGTCTACACACACCTCCAGTAAACAAATGTTTTCGAGAAAGGCAGTCGTCAGCATTTAGTATACAATTAACCTCATGACTAAATATGAAATCTAAGAAAAATTTGATTCCATAGGTGAGGCTCGAACTCACAACCCCGGCATAGCTCACGAGAACTGTCGTATAAGTACCGTGTGCTACCTAATTGCGCCACTGGAGAACACGGTCGCACGTAGGAGTTTTTCCTTTAGGACTGTTGTCTACACACAACTCCAGTAAACAAATGTTTTCGAGCCAGGCAGTCGCCAGCATTGAGTATACAATTAACCTCATGACTAAATATGAAAACTAATAAAAATTTTCTTCCCCAGGTGAGGCTTGAACTCACAACCCCAGCATAGCTCACGAGAACTGTCCTATAAATACAGCGCTAACCAACTGCGCCACTGGGGAACACGGTTGCACGTAAAAGTGTTTCCTTTAGGACTGTTGTCTACACACAACTCCAGTAAACAAATGTTTTCGGGCCAGGCAGTCGCCAGCATTGAGTATACAATTACCTCATGGCTAACTATGAAAACTAATAAAAATTTCACTCCCCAGGCGAAGCTCAAACTCACAACCCCGGCATAGCTCACGAGAACTGTCGTGTAAGTACCGTGCCCTAACCAATTGCGCCACTGGAGAACATGGTCACACGTAGGAGTCTTTCCTTTAGGACTGTTGTCTGCGCAAAACTCCAGTAAACAAATTTTTTCGCGCCAGGCAGTCGCCAGCATTGAGTATACATTTAACCTCATGACTAAATATGAAAACTAATAAAAATTTCATTCCACAGGTGAGTCTCGAACTCACAACCTCGGCATAGCTGACGAGAACTGTCGTATAAGTACCGTGCGCTAACCAATTGCGCCACTTGGGAACACGGTTGCACGTAGGAGTCCTTTCTTCAGGACTGTTGTCCACACACAACTCCAGTAAACAAATGTTTTCGAGCTAGGCCGTCGCCAGCATTGAGTATACAATTAACCTCATGTATAAATATGAAAACTAATAAAAATTTCATTCCCCAGGTGAGGCTCGAACTAGCAACCCCGGCATAGCTCACGAGAACTGTCGTATAAGTACCGTGCGCTAACCAATTGCGCCACTGTGGAACACGGTTGCACGTAAGAGTGTTTCCTTTAGGACTGTTGTCTACACACACCTCCAGTAAACACATGTTTTCGAGCCAGGCAGTCGCCAGCATTGAGTATACAATTAACCTCATGACTAATAATGAAAACTAATAAACATTTCATTCCCCAGGTGAGGCTCGAACTCACAACCCCGGCATAGCTCACGAGAACTGTCGTATAAGTACTGTGCGCTAACCAATTGCGCCACTCGGGAACACGGTTGCACGTAAAAGTGTTTCCTTTAGGACTGTTGTCTACAGACACCTCCAGTAAACAAATGTTTTCGAGCCAGGCAGTCGCCAGCATTGAGTATACAATTAACCTCATGACTAAAGAAGAAAACTAATAAAAATTTCATTCCCCAGGTGAGGCTCGAACTCTCAACCCGCGCATAGCTCACGAGAACTGTCGTATAAATACCGTGCGCTAACCAATTGCGCCACTGGGGAACACGGTTGCACGTAAGAGGGTTTCCTTTACGACTGTTGTCTCCACACAACTCTAGTAAATAAATGTTTCCGAGCCAGGCAGTCGCCAGCATTAAGTATACAATTAACCTCAAGGCTAAATATGAAAACTAATGAAAATTCCATTCCCCAGGTGAGGCTCAAACTCACAACCCCGGCATAGCTCACGAGAACTTTCGTAAAGGTACCGTGCGCTAACCGATTGCGCCACTGGGGAACACGGTCACACGTAGGAGTCTTTCCTTTAGGATTGTTGTCTGCGCAAAACTCCAGTAAACAAACGTTTTCGAGCCAGGCAGTCGCCAGCATTCAGTATACAATGAGCCTCAAGACTAAATATGAAAACTAATAAAAATTTCATTCCCCAGGTGAGGCTCGAACTCACAACTCCGGCATAGTTCACGGGAACTGTCGTATAAGTACCGTGCGCTAACCAATTGTGCCACTGGGGAACACGGTCGCACGTAGGAGTCTTTCCTTTAAGACTGTTGTCTACACACAACTCCAGTAAACAAATGTTTTCGAGCCAGGCAGTCACCAGCATTGAGTATACAATTAACCGCATGACTAAATATGAAAACTAATAAAAATTTCATTCCCCAGGTGAGGCTCGAACTCAAAACCCCGGCATAGCTCACGAGAACTGTCGTATAAGTACCGTGCGCTAACCAATTGCGCCACTGGGGAACATGGTTGCACGTAAGAGTGTTTCCATTAGGACTGTTGTCTACACACACCTCCAGTAAACAAATGTTTTCGAGCCAGGCAGTCGTCAGCATTTAGTATACAACTAACCTCATGACTAAACATGAAATCTAATAAAAATTTGATTCCATAGGTGAGGCTCGAACTCACAACCCTGGCATAGCTCGCGAGAACTGTCTATAAGTACCGTGTGCTAACTAATTGCGCCACTGGGGAACACGGTCGCACGTAGGAGTCTTTCCTTTAGGACTGTTGTCTACACACACCTCCAGTAAACAAATGTTTTCGAGCCAGGCAGTCGCCAGCATTTAGTATACAACTAACCTCATGACTAAATATGAAATCTAATAAAAATTTGATTCCATAGGTGAGGCTCGAACTCACAACCCCGGCATAGCTCGCGAGAACTGTCGTATAAGTGCCGTGTGCTAACTAATTGCGCCACTGGGGAACGCGGTCGCACGTAGGAGTCTTTCCTTTAGGACTGTTGTCTACACACACCTCCAGTAAACAAATGTTTTCGAGCCAGGCAGTCGCCAGCATTGAGTATACAATTAACCTCATGACTAAATATGAAAACTAATAAAAATTTTATTCCCCAAGTGAGGCTCGAACTCACATCCCCGGCATAGCTCACGAGAACTGTCGTATAAGTATCGTGCGCTAACCAATAGCGCCACTGGGGAACACGGTGTCACGTAAGAGTATTTCCTTTACAACTGTTGTCTACACACTCCTCCAGTAAACAAATGTTTTCGAGCTAGGCAGTCGCCAGCATTGAGTATACAAATAACCTCATGACTAAATATGAAAACTAATAAAAATGTCATTCCCCTGGTGGGGCTCGAACTCACAACCCCGGGATAGCTCACGAGAACTGTCGTATAAGTACCGTGCGCTAACCAATTGCGCCACTGGGGAACACGGTTGCACGTAAGAGTGTTTCCTTTAGGACTGTTGTCTCCACACAACTCCAGTAAACAAATGTTTTCGAGCCAGGCAGTTGCCAGCATTGAGTATACAATTAACCTCATGACTAAATATGAAAACTAATGAAAATTTCATTCCCCAGATGAGGCTCGAACTCACAACCCCGGCATAGCTCACGAGAACTGTCCTATAAATTCAGCGCTAACCAATTGCGCCACTGGGGAACACGGTTTCACGTAAGAGTGTTTCCTTTAGGACTGTTGTCTACACACACCTCCAGTAAACAAATGTTTTCGAGCCAGGCCGTCGCCAGCATTCAGTATACAATGAACCTCACGACTAAATATGAAAACTAATAAAAATTTCATTCCCCAGGTGAGGCTCGAACTCACAACCCCGGCATAGCTCACGAGAACTGTCGTATAAGTACCATGCGCTACCCAATTGCGCCACTGGGGAACACGGTTTCACGTTAGAGTGTTTCCTTTACGACTGTTGTCTACACAAACCTCCAGTAAACAAATGTTTTCGAGCCAGGCAGTCGCCAGCATTTCGTATACAATTAACCTCATGACTAAATATGAAAACTAATAAAAATTTCATTCCCCAGGTGAGGCTCGAACTCACAACCCCGGGATAGCTCAGGAGAACTGTCGTATAAGTACCGTGCACTAACCAATAGCGCCACTGGGGAACGCGGTTGCACGTAAGAGTGTTTCCTTTAGGACTGTTGTCTACACACACCTCCAGTAAACAAATGTTTTCGAGCCAGGCAGTCGCCAGCATTGAGTATACAATTAACCTCATGACTAAATTGAAAAACTAATAAAAATTTCATTCCCCAGGTGAGGCTCGAACTCTCAACCCGCGCATAGCTCACGAGAACTGTCGTATAAGTACCGTGCGCTAACCAATTGCGCCACTGGGGAACACGGTTGCACGTAAGAGGGTTTCCTTTTCGACTGTTGTCTCCACACAACTCCAGTAAACAAATGTTTCCGAGCCAGGCAGTCGCCAGCATTGAGTATACAATTAACCTCAAGGTTAAATATGAAAACTAATGAAAATTCCATTCCCCAGGTGAGGCTCAAACTCACAACTTCGGCATAGCTCACGAGAACTTTCGTAAAGGTACCGTGCACTAACCGATTGCGCCACTGGGGAACACGGTCACACGTAGGAGTCTTTCCTTTAGGACTGTTGTCTGCGCAAAACTCAAGTAAACAAACGTTTTCGAGCCAGGCAGTCGCCAGCATTCAGTATACAATGAACCTCACGAATAAATATGAAAACTAATAAAAATTTCATTCCCCAGGTGAGGCTCGAACTCACAACCCCGGCATAGCTCACGAGAACTGTCGTATAAGTACCGTGTGCTAACCAATTGCGCCACTGGGGAACACGGTCGCACGTAGGAGTATTTCCTTTAAGACTGTTGTCTACCTACAACTCCAGTAAACAAATGTTTTCGAACCAGGCAGTCACCAGCATTGAGTATACAATTAACCGCATGACTAAATATGAAAACTAATAAAAATTTCATTCCCCAGGTGAGGCTCGAACTCAAAACCCCGGCATAGCTCACGAGAACTGTCGTATAAGTACCGTGCGCTAACCAATTGCGCCAATGGGGAACATGGTTGCACGTAAGAGTGTTTCCTT
This sequence comes from Rhipicephalus microplus, assembly GCF_043290135.1. Lineage (NCBI taxonomy): Eukaryota > Metazoa > Arthropoda > Arachnida > Ixodida > Ixodidae > Rhipicephalus > Rhipicephalus microplus. The sequence continues at coordinate 79,575,001 of NC_134707.1, read as the reverse complement.
TAGGACTGTTGTCTACACACACCTCCAGTAAACAACTGTTTTCGAGCCAGGCAGTCGTCAGCACTTAGTATACAATTAAACTCATGACTAAATATGAAATCTAAGAAAACTTTGATTCCATATGTGAGGCTCGAACTCACAACCCCGGCATAGCTCACGAGAACTGTCGTATAAGTACCGTGTGCTAACTAATTGCGCCACTGGAGAACACGGTTGCACGTAAAAGTGTTTCCTTTAGGACTGTTGTCTACACACAACTCCAGTATGCAAATGTTTTTGAGCCAGGCAGTCGCCAGAATTGAGTATACAATTAACCTCATGACTAATAATGAAAACTAATAAACGTTTCATTCCCCAGGTGAGGCTCGAACTCACAACCCCGGCATAGCTCACGAGAACTGTCGTATAAGTACCGTGCGCTAACCAATTGCGCCACTCGGGAACACGGCTGCACGTAAAAGTGTTTCCTTTAGGACTGTTGTCTACACACACCTCCAGTAAGCAAATGTTTTCGAGCCAGGCAGACGCCAGCATTTAGTATACAATTAACCTCATGACTAAATATGAAATTTAATAAAAATTTTATTCCATAGGTGAGTCTCGAACTCACAACCTCGGCATAGCTGACGAGAACTGTCGTATAAGTACCGTGCGCTGACCAATTGCGCCACTGGGGAACACGGTCGCACGTAGGAGTCTTTTCTTTAGGACTGTTGTCTACACACAACTCCAGTAAAGAAATGTTTTCGAGCTAGGCAGTCGCCAGCATTGAGTATACAATTAACCTCATGACTAAATATGAAAACTTATAAAAATTTCATTCCCCAGGTGAGGCTCCAACTTACAACCCCAGCATAGCTCAAGAGAACTGCCGTATAAGTACCTTGCGCTAACCAATTGCGCCACTGGGGAACACGTTGCACGTAAGAGTGTTTCCTTTAGGACTGTTGTCTACACACACCTCCAGTAAACAAATGTTTTCGAGCCAGGCAGTCGCCAGCATTGAGTATACAATTAACCTCATGACTAAATAAGAAAACTAATAAAAATTTCATTCCCCAGGTGAGGCTCGAACTCTCAACCCGCGCATAGCTCACGAGAACTGTCGTATAAATACCGTGCGCTAACCAATTGCGCCACTGGGGAACACGGTTGCACGTAAGAGGGTTTCCTTTACGACTGTTGTCTCCACACAACTCCAGTAAACAAATGTTTCCGAGCCAGGCAGTCGCCAGCATTTAGTATACAACTAACCTCATGACTAAATATTAAAACTAATAAAAATTTCATTCCACATGTGAGTCTCGAACTCACAACCTCGGCAAGGCTGACGAGAACTGTCGTATAAGTACCGTGCACTAACCAATTGCGCCACTGGGGAACACGGTCGCACGTAGGAGTCTTTTCTTTAGGACTGTTGTCTACACACGACTCCAGTAAACAAATGTTTTCGAGCTAGGCAGTCGCCAGCATTGAGTATACAATTAACCTCATGTATAAATATAAAACTAATAAAAATTTCATTCCCCAGGTGAGGCTCGAACTCACAACCTCGGCATAGCTCACGAGAACTGTCGTGTAAGTACCGTGCGCTAACCATTTGCGCCACTTGGGAACACGGTTGCACGTAAAAGTGTTTCCTTTAGGACTGTTGTCTGCACATACCTCCAGTAAGCAAATGTTTTCGAGCCAGGCAGTCGCCAGCATTGAGTGTACAATTAACCTCATGACTAATGATGAAAACTAATAAAAATTTCATTCCCCAGGTGAGGCTCGAACTCACAACCCCGGCATAGCTCACGAGAACTGTCGTATAAGTACCGTGCGCTAACCAATTGCGCCACTGGGGAACACGGTTTCACGTAAGAGTGTTTCCTTTAGGACTTTTGTCTACACACACCTCCAGTAAACAAATGTTTCCGAGCCAGGCAGTCGCCAGCATTCAGTATACAATGAACCTCACGACTAAATATGAAAACTAATAAAAATTTCATTCCCCAGGTGAGGCTCGAACTCACAACCCCGGCATAGCTCACGAGAACTGTCGTATAAGTACCGTGCGCTACCCAATTGCGCCACTGGGGAACACGGTTTCACGTTAGAGTGTTTCCTTTACGACTGTTGTCCACACAAACCTCCAGTAAACAAATGTTTTCGAGCCAGGCAGTCGCCAGCATTTCGTATACAACTAACCTCATAACTAAATATGAAATATAATAAAAATTTCATTCCCCAGGTGAGGCTCGAACTCACAACCCCGGGATAGCTCACGAGAACTGTCGTATAAGTACCGTGCACTAACCAATTGCGCCACTGGGGAACGCGGTGTCACGTAAGAGTGTTTCCTTTAGGACTGTTGTCTACACACACCTCCAGTAAACAAATGTTTTCGAGCCAGGCAGTCGCCAGCATTGAGTATACAATTAACCTCATGACTAAAGAGAAAAACTAATAAAAATTTCATTCCCCAGGTGAGGCTCGAACTCTCAACCCGCGCATAGCTCACGAGAACTGTCGTATAAGTACTGTGCGCTAACCAATTGCGCCACTGGGGAACACGGTTGCACGTAAAAGGGTTTCCTTTTCGACTGTTGTCTCCACACAACTCCAGTAAACAAATGTTTCCGAGCCAGGCAGTCGCCAGCATTGAGTATACAATTAAACTCAAGGTTAAATATGAAAACTAATGGAAATTCCATTCCCCAGGTGAGGCTCAAACTCACAACTCCGGCATAGCTCACGAGAACTTTCGTAAAGGTACCGTGCGCTAACCGATTGCGCCACTGGGGAACACGGTCACACGTAGGAGTCTTTCCTTTAGGACTGTTGTCTGCGCAAAACTCAAGTAAACAAACGTTTTCGAGCCAGGCAGTCGCCAGCATTCAGTATACAATGAACCTCACGACTAAATATGAAAACTAATAAAAATTTCATTCCCCAGGTGAGGCTCGAACTCACAACCCCGGCATAACTCACGAGAACTGTCGTATAAGTACCGTGCGCTAACCAATTGCGCCACTGGGGAACACGGTCGCACGTAGGAGTATTTCCTTTAAGACTGTTGTCTACACACAACTCCAGTAAACAAATGTTTTCGAACCAGGCAGTCACCAGCATTGAGTATACAATTAACCGCATGACTAAATATGAAAAAAATAAAAATTTCATTCCCCAGGTGAGGCTCGAACTCAAAACCCCGGCATAGCTCACGAAAACTGTCGTATAAGTACCGTGCGCTAACCAATTGCGCCAGTGGGGAACATGGTTGCACGTAAGAGTGTTTCCTTTAGGACTGTTGTCTACACACACCTCCAGTAAACAAATGTTTTATGAGCCAGGCAGTCGTCAGCATTTAGTATACTATTAAAATCATGACTAAATATGAAATCTAAGAAAAATTTGATTCCATAGGTGAGGCTCGAACTTACAACCCCGGCATAGTTCACGAGAACTGTCGTATAAGTACCGTGTGCTAACTAATTGCGCCACTGGGGAACACGGTTGCACGTAAGAGTGTTTCCTTTAGGACTGTTGTCTACACACACCTCCAGTAAACAAATGTTTTCGAGCCAGGCAGTCGCCAGCATTGAGTATACAACTAACCTCATGACTAAATATGAAATCTAATAAAAATTTGATTCCATAGGTGAGGCTCGAACTCACAACCCTGGCATAGCTCGCGAGAACTGTCGTATAAGTATCGTGTGCTAACTAATTGCGCCACTGGGGAACACGGTCGCACGTAGGAGTCTTTCCTTTAGGACTGTTGTCTACACACACCTCCAGTAAACAAATGTTTTAGAGCCAGGCAGTCGCCAGCATTTAGTATACAACTAACCTCATGACTAAATATGAAATCTAATAAAAATTTGATTCCATAGGTGAGGCTCGAACTCACAACCCCGGCATAGCTCGCGAGAACTGTCGTATAAGTACCGTGTGCTAACTAATTGCGCCACTGGGGAACGCGGTCGCACGTAGGAGTCTTTCCTTTAGGACTGTTGTCTACACACACCTCCAGTAAACAAATGTTTTAGTGCCAGGCAGCCGCCAGCATTTAGTATACAACTAACCTCATGACTAAATATGAAAACTAATAAAAATTTCATTCCACATGTGAGTCTCGAACTCACAACCTCGGCAAGGCTGACGAGAACTGTCGTATAAGTACCGTGCACTAACCAATTGCGCCACTGGGGAACACGGTCGCACGTAAGAGTCTTTTCTTTAGGACTGTTGTCTGCACACACCTCCAGTAAGCAAATGTTTTCGAGCCAGGCAGTCGCCAGCATTGAGTATACAATTAACCTCATGACTAATGATGAAAACTAATAAAAATTTCATTCCCTAGGTGAGGCTCGAACTCACAACCCCGGCATAGCTCACGAGAACTGTCGTATAAGTACCGTGCGCTAACCAATTGCGCCACTGGGGAACACGGTTTCACGTAAGAGTGTTTCCTTTAGGACTTTTGTCTACACACACCTCCAGTAAACAAATGTTTTCGAGCCAGGCAGTCGCCAGCATTCAGTATACAATGAACCTCACGACTAAATATGAAAACTAATAAAAATTTCATTCCCCAGGTGAGGCTCGAACTCACAACCCCGGCATAGCTCACGAGAACTGTCGTATAAGTACCGTGCGCTACCCAATTGCGCCACTGGGGAACACGGTTTCACGTTAGAGTGTTTCCTTTACGACTGTTGTCCACACAAACCTCCAGTAAACAAATGTTTTCGAGCCAGGCAGTCGCCAGCATTTCGTATACAACTAACCTCATGACTAAATATGAAAACTAATAAAAATTTCATTCCCCAGGTGAGGCTCGAACTCACAACCCCGGGATAGCTCACGAGAACTGTCGTATAAGTACCGTGCACTAACCAATTGCGCCACTGGGGAACGCGGTGTCCCGTAAGAGTGTTTCCTTTAGGACTGTTGTCTACACACACCTCCAGTAAACAAATGTTTTCGAGCCAGGCAGTCGCCAGCATTGAGTATACAATTAACCTCATGACTAAAAAGAAAAACTAATAAAAATTTCATTCCCCAGGTGAGGCTCGAACTCTCAACCCGCGCATAGCTCACGAGAACTGTCGTATAAGTACTGTGCGCTAACCAATTGCGCCACTGGGGAACACGGTTGCACGTAAAAGGGTTTCCTTTTCGACTGTTGTCTCCACACAACTCCAGTAAACAAATGTTTCCGAGCCAGGCAGTCGCCAGCATTGAGTATACAATTAAACTCAAGGTTAAATATGAAAACTAATGGAAATTCCATTCCCCAGGTGAGGCTCAAACTCACAACTCCGGCATAGCTCACGAGAACTTTCGTAAAGGTACCGTGCGCTAACCGATTGCGCCACTGGGGAACACGGTCACACGTAGGAGTCTTTCCTTTAGGACTGTTGTCTGCGCAAAACTCAAGTAAACAAACGTTTTCGAGCCAGGCAGTCGCCAGCATTCAGTATACAATGAACCTCACGACTGAATATGAAAAAAATAAAAATTTCATTCCCCAGGTGAGGCTCGAACTCAAAACCCCGGCATAGCTCACGAAAACTGTCGTATAAGTACCGTGCGCTAACCAATTGCGCCACTGGGGAACACGGTTGCACGTAAAAGGGTTTCCTTTTCGACTGTTGTCTCCACACAACTCCAGTAAACAAATGTTTCCGAGCCAGGCAGTCGCCAGCATTGAGTATACAATTAAACTCAAGGGTTAATATGAAAACTAATGGAAATTCCATTCCCCAGGTGAGGCTCAAACTCACAACTCCGGCATAGCTCACGAGAACTTTCGTAAAGGTACCGTGCGCTAACCGATTGCGCCACTGGGGAACACGGTCACACGTAGGAGTATTTCCTTTAAGACTGTTGTCTACACACAACTCCAGTAAACAAATGTTTTCGAACCAGGCAGTCACCAGCATTGAGTATACAATTAACCGCATGACTAAATATGAAAAAAATAAAAATTTTATTCCCCAGGTGAGGCTCGAACTCAAAACCCCGGCATAGCTCACGAAAACTGTCGTATAAGTACCGTGCGCTAACCAATTGCGCCAGTGGGGAACATGGTTGCACGTAAGAGTGTTTCCTTTAGGACTGTTGTCTACACACACCTCCAGTAAACAAATGTTTTATGAGCCAGGCAGTCGTCAGCATTTAGTATACTATTAAAATCATGACTAAATATGAAATCTAAGAAAAATTTGATTCCATAGGTGAGGCTCGAACTTACAACCCCGGCGTAGTTCACGAGAACTGTCGTATAAGTACCGTGTTCTAACTAATTGCGCCACTGGAGAACACGGTTGCACATAAAAGTGTTTCCTTTAGGACTGTTGTCTACACACACCTCCAGTAAGCAAATGTTTTCGAGCCAGGCAGTCGCCAGAATTGAGTATACAATTAACCTCATGACTAAGAATGAAAACTAATAAAAATTTCATTCCCCAGGTGAGGCTCGAACTCACAACCCCGGCATAGCTCACGAGAACTTTCTTAAAAGTACCGTGCGCTAACCGATTGCGCCACTGGGGAACACGGTCACACGTAGGAGTCTTTCCTTTGGGACTGTTGTCTGCGCAAAACTCCAGTAAACAAACGTTTTCGAGCCAGGCAGTCGCCAGCATTCAGTATACAATGAACCTCACGACTGAATATGAAAACTAATAAAAATTTCATTCCCCAGGTGAGGCTCGAACTCAAAACCCCGGCATAGCTCACGAGAACTGTCGTATAAGTACCGTGCGCTAACCAAGTGCGCCACTGGGGAACACGGTCACACGTAGGAGTCTTTCCTTCAAGGCTGTTGTCTACACACAACTCCAGTAAACAAATGTTTTCGAGCCAGGCAGTCACCAGCATTGAGTATACAATTAACCGCATGACTAAATATGAAAACTAATAAAAATTTGATTCCCCAGGTGAGGCTCGAACTCCAAACCCCGGCATAGCTCACGAGAACTGTCGTATAAGTACCGTGCGCTAACCAATTGCGCCACTGGGGAACATGGCTGCACATAAGAGTGTTTCCTTTAGGACTGTGTTCTACACACACCTCCAGTAAACAAATGTTTTCGAGCCAGGCAGTCGCCAGCATTGAGTATACAATTAACCTCATAACTAAACATGAGAACTAATGAAAATTTCATTCCCCAGGTGAGGCTCGAACTCACAACCCCAGCATAGCTCACGAGAACTGTCCTATAAATACAGCGCTAACCAATTGCGCCACTGGGGAACAAGGTTGCACGTAAAAGTGTTTCCTTTAGAACTGTTGTCTACACACAACTCCAGTAAACAAATGTTTTCGGGCCAGGCAGTCGCCAGCATTGAGTATACAATTACCTCATGGCTAAATATGAAAACTAATGAAAATTTCACTCCCCAGGCGAGGCTCAAACTCACAACCCCGGCATAGCTCACGAGAACTGTCCTATAAATTCAGCGCTAACCAATTGCGCCACCGGGGAAACCGGTTGAGCGTAAAAGTGTTTCCTTTAGGACTGTTGTCGACACACAACTCCAGTAAACAAATGTTTTCGGGCCAGGCAGTCGCCAGCATTGAGTATACAATTACCTCATGGCTAAATATGAAAACTAATAAAAATTTCACTTCCAGGCGAGGCTCAAACTCACAACCCCTGCATAGCTCACGAGAACTGTCGTGTATGTACCGTGCGCTAACCAATTGCGCCACTGGGGAACACGGTCGCACGTAGGAGTCTTTCCTTTAGGACTGTTGTCTGCGCAAAACTCCAGTGAACAAATTTTTTCGAGCCAGGCAGTCGCCAGCATCGAGTATACATTTAACCTCATGACTAAATATGAAAACTAATAAAAATTTCATTCCCCAGGTGAGGCTCGAACTCACAACCCCGGCATAGCTCACGAGAACTGTCGTATAAGTACCGTGCGCTAACCAATTGCGCCACTCAGGAACATGGTTGCACGTAAAAGTGTTTCCTTTAAGACTGTTGTCTACACACACCTCCAGTAAGCAAATGTTTTCGAGCCAGGCAGTCGCCAGCATTGAGTATACAATTAATCTCATGACTAATAATGAAAACTAATAAGCATTTCATTCCCCAGGTGAGGCTCGAACTCACAACCCCGGCATAGCTCACGAGAACTGTCGTATAAGTACCGTGCGCTAACGAATTGCGCCACTGGGGAACACGGTTTCACGTAACAGTGTTTCCTTTAGGACTGTTGTCTACACACACCTCCAGTAAACAAATGTTTTCGAGCCAGGCAGTCACCAGCATTGAGTATACAATTAACCTCATGACTAAATATGAACACTAATAAAAATTTCATTCCCCAGGTGAGGCTCAAACTCACAACCCCGGCATAGCTCACGAGAACTGTCGTATAAGTACCGTGCGCTACACAATTGCGCCACTGGGGAACACGGTTTCACGTTAGAGTGTTTCCTTTACGACTGTTGTCTACACAAACCTCCAGTAAACAAATTTTTTCGAGCTAGGCAGTCGCCAGCATTGAGTATACAATTAACCTCATGTATAATTATGAAAACTAATAAAAATTTCATTCCCCAGGTGAGGCTCCAACTCACAACCCAGGCATAGCTCACGAGAACTGTCGTATAAGTACCGTGCGCTAACCAATTGCGCCACTGGGGAACACGGTTGCACGTAAGAGTGTTTCCTTTATGACTGTTGTCTACACACACCTCCAGTAAACAAATGTTTTCAAGCCAGGCAGTCGCCAGCATTGAGTACACAATTAACCTCATGACTAATAATGAAAATCAATAAAAATTTCATTCCCCAGGTGAGGCTCGAACTCACAACCCCGGCATAGCTCACGAGAACTGTCGTATAAGTACCGTGCGCTAACCAATTGCGCCACTCGGGAACACGGTTGCACGTAAAAGTGTTTCCTTTAGGACTGTTGTCTACACACACCTCCAGTAAACAAATGTTTTCGAGCCAGGCAGTCGCCAGCATTGAGTATACAATTAACCTCATGACTAATAATGAAAACTAATAAGAATTTCATTCCCCAGGTGAGGCTCGAACTCAAAACCCCAGCATAGCTCACGAGAACTGTCGTATAAGTACCGTGCGCTAACCAATTGGGCCAATGGGGAACATGGTTGCACGTAAGAGTGTTTCCTTTAGGACTGTTGTCTACACACACCTCCAGTAAACAAATGTTTTCGAGCCAGGCAGTCGTCAGCATTTAGTATACAATTAAACTCATGACTAAATATGAAATCTAAGAAAAATTTGATTCCATAGGTGAGGCTCGAACTCACAACCCCGGCATAGTTCACGAGAACTGTCGTATAAGTACCGTGTGCTAACTAATTGCGCCACTGGAGAACACGGTTGCACGTAAAAGTGTTTCCTTTAGGACTGTTGTCTACACACACCTCCAGTAAGCAAATGTTTTCGAGCCAGGCAGTCGCCAGAATTGAGTATACAATTAACCTCATGACTAATAATGAAAACTAATAAAAATTTCATTCCCCAGGTGAGGCTCGAACTCACAACCCCGGCATAGCTCACAAGAACTGTCGTATAAGTACCGTGCGCTAACCAATTGCGCCACTGAGGAACACGGTTTTACGTAAGAGTGTTTCCTTTAGGACTGTTGTCTACACACACCTCCAGTAAACAAACGTTTTCGAGCCAGGCAGTCGCCAGCATTGAGTATACAATTAACCTCTGGACTAAATATGAACACTAATAAAAATTTCATTCCCCAGGTGAGGCTCGAACTCACAACCGCGGCATAGCTCACGAGAACTTTCTTAAAAGTACCGTGCGCTAACCGATTGCGCCACTGGGGAACATGGTCACACGTAGGAGTCTTTCCTTTAGGACTGTTGTCTGCGCAAAACTCCAGTAAACAAACGTTTTCGAGCCAGGCAGTCGCCAGCATTCAGTATACAATGAACCTCACGACTGAATATGAAAACTAATAAAAATTTTATTCCCCAGGTGAGGCTCGAACTCACAACCCCGGCATAGCTCACGAGAACTGTCGTATAAGTACCGTGCGCTAACCAATTGCGCCACTGGGGAACACGGTCGCACGTAGGAGTCTTTCCTTCAAGACTGTTGTCTACACACAACTCCAGTAAACAAATGTTTTCGAGCCAGGCAGTCACCAGCATTGAGTATACAATTAACCGCATGACTAAATATGAAAACTAATAAAAATTTGATTCCCCAGGTGAGGCTCGAACTCCAAACCCCGGCATAGCTCACGAGAACTGTCGTATAAGTACCGTGCGCTAACCAATTGCGCCACTGGGGAACATGGTTGCACGTAAGAGTGTTTCCTTTAGGACTGTTGTCTACACACACCTCCAGTAAACAAATGTTTTCGAGCCAGGCAGTCGCCAGCATTGAGTATACAATTAACCTCATGACTAAATATGAAAACTAATAAAAATTTTATTCCCCAGGTAAGGCTCGAACTCACAACCCCGGCATAGCTCACGAGAACTGTCGTATAAGTACCGAGCGCTAACCAATTGCGCCACTGGGGAACACGGTCGCACGTAAGAGTGTTTCCTTTAGGACTGTTGTCTCCACACAACTCTAGTAAACAAATGTTTTCGAGCCAGGCAGTCGCCAGCATTGAGTACACAATTAACCTCAAGACTAAATATGAGAACTAATGAAAATATCATTCCCCAGGTGAGGCTCGAACTCACAACCCCAGCATAGCTCACGAGAACTGTCCTCTAAATACAGCGTTAACCAATTGCGCCACTAGGGAACGAGGTTGCACGTAAAAGTGTTTCCTTTAGGACTGTTGTCTACACAAACCTCCAGTAAACAAATGTTTTCGGGCCAGGCAGTCGCCAGCATTGAGTATACAATTACCTCATGGCTAAATATGAAAACTAATGAAAATTTCACTCCCCAGGCGAGGCTCAAACTCACAACCCCGGCATAGCTCACGAGAACTGTCCTATAAATTCAGCGCTAACCAATTGCGCCACCGGGGAAACCGGTTGCACGTAAAAGTGTTTCCTTTAGGACTGTTGTCGACACACAACTCCAGTAAACAAATGTTTTCGGGCCAGGCAGTCGCCAGCATTGAGTATACAATTACCTCATGGCTAAATATGAAAAGTAATAAAAATTTCACTTCCAGGCGAGGCTCAAACTCACAACCCCTGCATAGCTCACGAGAACTGTCGTGTATGTACCGTGCGCTAACCAATTGCGCCACTGGGGAACACGGTCGCACGTAGGAGTCTTTCCTTTAGGACTTTTGTCTGCGCAAAACTCCAGTGAACAAATTTTTTCGAGCCAGGCAGTCGCCAGCATCGAGTATACATTTAACCTCATGACTAAATATGAAAACTAATAAAAATTTCATTCCACAGGTGAGTCTCGAACTCACAACCTCGGCATAGCTGACGAGAACTGTCGTATAAGTACCGTGCGCTAACCAATTGCGCCACTGGGGAACACGGTCGCACGTAGGAGTCTTTTCTTTAGGACTGTTGTCTACACACAACTCCAGTAAACAAATGTTTTCGAGCTAGGCAGTCGCCAGCATTGAGTATACAATTAACCTCATGTATAAATATGAAAACTAATAAAAATTTCATTCCCCAGGTGAGGCTCGAACTCACAACCCCGGCATAGCTCACGAGAACTGTCGTATAAGTACCGTGCGCTAACCAATTTCGCCACTCAGGAACATGGTTGCACGTAAAAGTGTTTCCTTTAAGACTGTTGTCTACACACACCTCCAGTAAGCAAATGTTTTCGAGCCAGGCAGTCGCCAGCATTGAGTATACAATTAATCTCATGACTAATAATGAAAACTAATAAGAATTTCATTCCCCAGGTGAGGCTCGAACTCACAACCCCGGCATAGCTCACGAGAACTGTCGTATAAGTACCGTGCGCTACACAATTGCGCCACTGGGGAACACGGTTTCACGTTAGAGTGTTTCCTTTACGACTGTTGTCTACACAAACCTCCAGTAAACAAATTTTTTCGAGCTAGGCAGTCGCCAGCATTGAGTATACAATTAACCTCATGTATAATTATGAAAACTAATAAAAATTTCATTCCCCAGGTGAGGCTCCAACTCACAACCCAGGCATAGCTCACGAGAACTGTCGTATAAGTACCGTGCGCTAACCAATTGCGCCACTGGGGAACACGGTTGCACGTAAGAGTGTTTCCTTTAGGACTGTTGTCTACACACACCTCCAGTAAACAAATGTTTTCAAGCCAGGCAGTCGCCAGCATTGAGTACACAATTAACCTCATGACTAATAATGAAAATCAATAAAAATTTCATTCCCCAGGTGAGGCTCGAACTCAAAACCCCGGCATAGCTCACGAGAACTGTCGTATAAGTACCGTGCGCTAACCAATTGCGCCAATGGGGAACATGGTTGCACGTAAGAGTGTTTCCTTTAGGACTGTTGTCTACACACACCTCCAGTAAACAAATGTTTTCGAGCCAGGCAGTCGTCAGCATTTAGTATACAATTAAACTCATGACTAAATATGAAATCTAAGAAAAATTTGATTCCATAGGTGAGGCTCGAACTCACAACCCCGGCATAGTTCACGAGAACTGTCGTATAAGTACCGTGTGCTAACTAATTGCGCCACTGGGGAACACGGTCGCACGTAGGAGTCTTTTCTTTAGGACTGTTGTCTAAACACAACTCCAGTAAACAAATGTTTTCGAGCCAGGCAGTCGCCAGCATTGAGTATACAATTAACCTCATGTATAAATATGAAAACTAATAAAAATTTCATTCCCCAGGTGAGGCTCGAACTCACAACCCCGGCATAGCTCACGAGAACTGTCGTATAAGTACCGTGCGCTAACCAATTGCGCCACTCGGGAACACGGTCGCACGTAAAAGTGTTTCCTTTAGGACTGTTGTCTACACACACCTCCATTAAGCAAATGTTTTCGAGCCAGGCAGTCGCCAGCATTGAGTATACAATTAACCTCATGACTAATAATGAAAACTAATAAGAATTTCATTCCCCAGGTGAGGCTCGAACTCACAACGCCGGCATAGCTCACGAGAACTTTCTTAAAAGTACCGTGCGCTAACCGATTGCGCCACTGGGGAACATGGTCACACGTAGGAGTCTTTCCTTTAGGACTGTTGTCTGCGCAAAACTCCAGTAAACAAACGTTTTCGAGCCAGGCAGTCGCCAGCATTCAGTATACAATGAACCTCACGACTGAATATGAAAACTAATAAAAATTTCATTCCCCAGGTGAGGCTCGAACTCACAACCCCGGCATAGCTCACGAGAACTGTCGTATAAGTACCGTGCGCTAACCAATTGCGCCACTGGGGAACACGGTCGCACGTAGGAGTCTTTCCTTCAAGACTGTTGTCTACACACAACTCAGGTAAACAAATGTTTTCGAGCCAGGCAGTCACCAGCATTGAGTATACAATTAACCGCATGACTAAATATGAAAACTAATAAAAATTTGATTCCCCAGGTGAGGCTCGAACTCCAAACCCCGGCATAGCTCACGAGAACTGTCGTATAAGTACCGTGCGCTAACCAATTGCGCCACTGGGGAACATGGTTGCACGTAAGAGTGTTTCCTTTAGGACTGTTGTCTACACACACCTCCAGTAAACAAATGTTTTCGAGCCAGGCAGTCGCCAGCATTGAGTATACAATTAACCTCATGACTAAATATGAAAACTATTAAAAATTTTATTCCCTAGGTAAGGCCCGAACTCACAACCCCGGCATAGCTCACGAGAACTGTCGTATAAGTACTGTGCGCTAACCAATTGCGCCACTGGGGAACACGGTCGCACGTAAGAGTGTTTCCTTTAGGACTGTTGTCTCCACACAACCTAGTAAACAAATGTTTTCGAGCCAGGCAGTCGCCAGCATTGAGTATACAATTAACCTCATGACTAAATATGAGAACTAATGAAAATTTCATTCCCCAGGTGAGGCTCGAACTCACAACCCCAGCATAGCTCACGAGAACTGTCCTCTAAATACAGCGCTAACCAATTGCGCCACTAGGGAACGAGGTTGCACGTAGAAGTGTTTCCTTTAGGACTGTTGTCTACACACAACTCCAGTAAACAAATGTTTTCAGGCCAGGCAGTCGCCAGCATTGAGTATACAATTACCTCATGGCTAAATATGAAAACTAATGAAAATTTCACTCCCCAGGAGAGGCTCAAACTCACAATCCCGGCATAGCTCACGAGAACTGTCCTATAAATTCAGCGCTAACCAATTGCGCCACCGGGGAAACCGGTTGCACGTAAAAGTGTTTCCTTTAGGACTGTTGTCTACACACAACTCCAGTAAACAAATGTTTTCGGGCCAGGCAGTTGCCAGCATTGAGTATACAATTACCTCATGGCTAAATATGAAAACTAATAAAAATTTCACTCCCCAGGCGAGGCTCAAACTCACAACACCTGCATAGCTCACGAGAACTGTCGTGTAAGTACCGTGCGCTAACCAATTGCGCCACTGGGGAACACGGTCGCACGTAGGAGTCTTTCCTTTAGGACTGTTGTCTGCGCAAAACTCCAGTAAACAAATTTTTTCGAGCCAGGCAGTCGCCAGCATCGAGTATACATTTAACCTCATGACTAAATATGAAAACTAATAAAAATTTCATTCCACAGGTGAGTCTCGAACTGACAACCTCAGCATAGCTGACGAGAACTGTCGTATAAGTACCGTGCGCTAACCAATTGTGCCACTGGGGAACACGGTCGCACGTAGGAGTCTTTTCTTTAGGACTGTTGTCTACACACAACTCCAGTAAACAAATGTTTTCGAGCCAGGCAGTCGCCAGCATTGAGTATACAATTAACCTCATGTATAAATATGAAAACTAATAAAAATTTCATTCCCCAGGTGAGGCTCGAACTCACAACCCCGGCATAGCTCACGAGAACTGTCGTATAAGTACCGTGCGCTAACCAATTGCGCCACTCGGGAACACGGTCGCACGTAAAAGTGTTTCCTTTAGGACTGTTGTCTACACACACCTCCATTAAGCAAATGTTTTCGAGCCAGGCAGTCGCCAGCATTGAGTATACAATTAACCTCATGACTAATAATGAAAACTAATAAGAATTTCATTCCCCAGGTGAGGCTCGAACTCACAACCCCGGCATAGCTCACGAGAACTGTCGCATAAGTACCGTGCGCTAACCGATTGCGCCACTGGGGAACACGGTTTCACGTAAGAGTGTTTCCTTTAGGACTGTTGTCTACACACAACTCCAGTAAACAAATGTTTTCGGGCCAGGCAGTCGCCAGCATTGAGTATACAATTACCTCATGGCTAAATACGAAAACTAATGAAAATTTCACTCCCAAGGCGAGGCTCAAACTCACAACCCCGGCATAGCTCACGAGAACTGTCCTATAAATTCAGCGCTAACCAATTGCGCCACTGGGGAACATGGTCGCACGTAGGAGTCTTTCCTTTAGGACTGTTGTCTGCGCAAAACTACAGTAAACAAATTTTTTCGAGCGAGGCAGTCGCCAGCATTGAGTATACATTTAACCTCATGACTAATTATGAAAACTAATAAAAATTTCATTCCACAGGTGAGTCTCGAACTCACAACCTTGGCATAGCTGACGAGAACTGTCGTAAAAGTACCGTGCGCTAACTAATTGCGCCACTGGGGAACACGGTTGCACGTAAGAGTGTTTCCTTTAGGACTGTTGTCTACACACACCTCCAGTAAACAAATGTTTTCGAGCCAGGCAGTCGCCAGCATTGAGTATACAATTAACCTCATGACTAATATTGAAAACTAATAAAAGTTTCGTTCCCCAGGTGAGGCTCGAACTCACAACACCGGCATAGCTCACGAAAACTGTCGTATAAGTATCGTGCGCTAACCAATTGCGCCACTGGGGAACACGGTCGCACGTAGAAGTCTTTCCTTTAAGACTGTTGTCTACACACAACTCCAGTAAACAAATGTTTTCGAGCCAGGCAGTCACCAGCATTGAGTATACAATTAACCGCATGACTAAATATGAAAACTAATAAAAATTTCATTCCCCAGGTGAGGCTCGAACTCAAAACCCCGGCATAGGTCACGAGAACTGTCGTATAAGTACCGTGCGCTAACCAATTGCGCCACTGGGGAACACGGTTGCACGTAAAAGTGTTTCCTTTAGGACTGTTGTCTACACACAACTCCAGTAAACAAATGTTTTCGGGCCAGTCAGTCGCCAGCATTGAGTATACAATTACCTCATGGCTAAATATGAAAACTAATGAAAATTTCACTCCCCAGGCGAGGCTCAAACTCACAACCCCGGCATAGCTCACGAGAACTGTCCTATAAATTCAGCGCTAACCAATTGCGCTACTGGGAAACACGGTTGCACGTAAAAGTGTTTCCTTTAAGACTGTTGTCTACACACAACTCCAGTAAACAAACGTTTTCGAGCCAGGCAGTCGCCAGCTTTGAGTATACAATTAACCTCATGACTAAATATGAACACTAATAAAAATTTCATTCCCCAGGTGAGGCTCGAACTCACAACGCCGGGATAGCTCACGAGAACTTTCTTAAAAGTACCGTGCGCTAACCGATTGCGCCACTGGGGAACATGGTCACACGTAGGAGTCTTTCCTTTAGGAATGTTGTCTGCGCAAAACTCCAGTAAACAAACGTTTTCGAGCCAGGCAGTCGCCAGCATTCAGTATACAATGAACCTCACGACTGAATATGAAAACTAATAAAAATTTCATTCCCCAGGTGAGGCTCGAACTCACAACCCCGGCATAGCTCACGAGAACTGTCGTATAAGTACCGTGCGCTAACCAATTGTGCCACTGGGGAACACGGTCGCACGTAGGAGTCTTTTCTTTAGGACTGTTGTCTACACACAACTCCAGTAAACAAATGTTTTCGAGCCAGGCAGTCGCCAGCATTGAGTATACAATTAACCTCATGTATAAATATGAAAACTAATAAAAATTTCATTCCCCAGGTGAGGCTCGAACTCACAACCCCGGCATAGCTCACGAGAACTGTCGTATAAGTACCGTGCGCTAACCAATTGCGCCACTCGGGAACACGGTCGCACGTAAAAGTGTTTCCTTTAGGACTGTTGTCTACACACACCTCCATTAAGCAAATGTTTTCGAGCCAGGCAGTCGCCAGCATTGAGTATACAATTAACCTCATGACTAATAATGAAAACTAATAAGAATTTCATTCCCCAGGTGAGGCTCGAACTCACAACCCCGGCATAGCTCACGAGAACTGTCGCATAAGTACCGTGCGCTAACCGATTGCGCCACTGGGGAACACGGTTTCACGTAAGAGTGTTTCCTTTAGGACTGTTGTCTACACACAACTCCAGTAAACAAATGTTTTCGGGCCAGGCAGTCGCCAGCATTGAGTATACAATTACCTCATGGCTAAATACGAAAACTAATGAAAATTTCACTCCCCAGGCGAGGCTCAAACTCACAACCCCGGCATAGCTCACGAGAACTGTCCTATAAATTCAGCGCTAACCAATTGCGCCACTGGGGAACATGGTCGCACGTAGGAGTCTTTCCTTTAGGACTGTTGTCTGCGCAAAACTACAGTAAACAAATTTTTTCGAGCGAGGCAGTCGCCAGCATTGAGTATACATTTAACCTCATGACTAATTATGAAAACTAATAAAAATTTCATTCCACAGGTGAGTCTCGAACTCACAACCTTGGCATAGCTGACGAGAACTGTCGTAAAAGTACCGTGCGCTAACTAATTGCGCCACTGGGGAACACGGTTGCACGTAAGAGTGTTTCCTTTAGGACTGTTGTCTACACACACCTCCAGTAAACAAATGTTTTCGAGCCAGGCAGTCGCCAGCATTGAGTATACAATTAACCTCATGACTAATATTGAAAACTAATAAAAGTTTCGTTCCCCAGGTGAGGCTCGAACTCACAACACCGGCATAGCTCACGAAAACTGTCGTATAAGTACCGTGCGCTAACCAATTGCGCCACTGGGGAACACGGTCGCACGTAGAAGTCTTTCCTTTAAGACTGTTGTCTACACACAACTCCAGTAAACAAATGTTTTCGAGCCAGGCAGTCACCAGCATTGAGTATACAATTAACCGCATGACTAAATATGAAAACTAATAAAAATTTCATTCCCCAGGTGAGGCTCGAACTCAAAACCCCGGCATAGGTCACGAGAACTGTCGTATAAGTACCGTGCGCTAACCAATTGCGCCACTGGGGAACACGGTTGCACGTAAAAGTGTTTCCTTTAGGACTGTTGTCTACACACAACTCCAGTAAACAAATGTTTTCGGGCCAGTCAGTCGCCAGCATTGAGTATACAATTACCTCATGGCTAAATATGAAAACTAATGAAAATTTCACTCCCCAGGCGAGGCTCAAACTCACAACCCCGGCATAGCTCACGAGAACTGTCCTATAAATTCAGCGCTAACCAATTGCGCTACTGGGAAACACGGTTGCACGTAAAAGTGTTTCCTTTAAGACTGTTGTCTACACACAACTCCAGTAAACAAACGTTTTCGAGCCAGGCAGTCGCCAGCTTTGAGTATACAATTAACCTCATGACTAAATATGAACACTAATAAAAATTTCATTCCCCAGGTGAGGCTCGAACTCACAACGCCGGGATAGCTCACGAGAACTTTCTTAAAAGTACCGTGCGCTAACCGATTGCGCCACTGGGGAACATGGTCACACGTAGGAGTCTTTCCTTTAGGAATGTTGTCTGCGCAAAACTCCAGTAAACAAACGTTTTCGAGCCAGGCAGTCGCCAGCATTCAGTATACAATGAACCTCACGACTGAATATGAAAACTAATAAAAATTTCATTCCCCAGATGAGGCTCGAACTCACAACCCCGGCATAGCTCACGAGAACTGTCGTATAAGTACCGTGCGCTAACCAATTGCGCCACTGGGGAACACGGTCGCACGTAGGAGTCTTTCCTTCAAGACTGTTGTCTACACACAACTCCAGTAAACAAATGTTTTCGAGCCAGGCAGTCACCAGCATTGAGTATACAATTAACCGCATGACTAAATATGAAAACTAATAAAAATTTGATTCCCCAGGTGAGGCTCGAACTCCAAACCCCGGCATAGCTCACGAGAACTGTCGTATAAGTACCGTGCGCTAACCAATTGCGCCACTGGGGAACATGGTTGCACGTAAGAGTGTTTCCTTTAGGACTGTTGTCTACACACACCTCCAGTAAACAAATGTTTTCGAGCCAGGCAGTCGCCAGCATTGAGTATACAATTAACCTCATGACTAAATATGAAAACTAATAAAAATTTTATTCCCCAGGTAAGGCTCGAACTCACAACCCCGGCATAGCTCACGAGAACTGTCGTATAAGTACCGTGCGCTAACCAATTGCGCCACTGGGGAACACGGTCGCACGTATGAGTGTTTCCTTTAGGACTGTTGTCTCCACACAACTCTAGTAAACAAATGTTTTCGAGCCAGGCAGTCGCCAGCATTGAGTATACAATTAACCTCATGACTAAATATGAGAACTAATGAAAATTTCATTCCCCAGGTGAGGCTCGAACTCACAACCCCAGCATAGCTCACGAGAACTGTCCTCTAAATACAGCGCTAACCAATTGCGCCACTAGGGAACGAGGTTGCACGTAAAAGTGTTTCCTTTAGGACTGTTGTCTACACACAACTCCAGTAAACAAATGTTTTCGGGCCAGGCAGTCGCCAGCATTGAGTATACAATTACCTCATGGCTAAATATGAAAACTAATGAAAATTTCACTCCCCAGGAGAGGCTCAAACTCACAATCCCGGCATAGCTCACGAGAACTGTCCTATAAATTCAGCGCTAACCAATTGCGCCACCGGGGAAACCGGTTGCACGTAAAAGTGTTTCCTTTAGGACTGTTGTCTACACACAACTCCAGTAAACAAATGTTTTCGGGCCAGGCAGTCGCCAGCATTGAGTATACAATTACCTCATGGCTAAATATGAAAACTAATAAAAATTTCACTCCCCAGGCGAGGCTCAAACTCACAACACCTGCATAGCTCACGAGAACTGTCGTGTAAGTACCGTGCGCTAACCAATTGCGCCACTGGGGAACACGGTCGCACGTAGGAGTCTTTCCTTTAGGACTGTTGTCTGCGCAAAACTCCAGTAAACAAATTTTTTCGAGCCAGGCAGTCGCCAGCATCGAGTATACATTTAACCTCATGACTAAATATGAAAACTAATAAAAATTTCATTCCACAGGAGAGTCTCGAACTCACAACCTCAGCATAGCTGACGAGAACTGTCGTATAAGTACCGTGCGCTAACCAATTGCGCCACTGGGGAACACGGTCGCACGTAGGAGTCTTTTCTTTAGGACTGTTGTCTAAACACAACTCCAGTAAACAAATGTTTTCGAGCCAGGCAGTCGCCAGCATTGAGTATACAATTAACCTCATGTATAAATATGAAAACTAATAAAAATTTCATTCCCCAGGTGAGGCTCGAACTCACAACCCCGGCATAGCTCACGAGAACTGTCGTATAAGTACCGTGCGCTAACCAATTGCGCCACTCGGGAACACGGTCGCACGTAAAAGTGTTTCCTTTAGGACTGTTGTCTACACACACCTCCATTAAGCAAATGTTTTCGAGCCAGGCAGTCGCCAGCATTGAGTATACAATTAACCTCATGACTAATAATGAAAACTAATAAGAATTTCATTCCCCAGGTGAGGCTCGAACTCACAACCCCGGCATAGCTCACGAGAACTGTCGCATAAGTACCGTGCGCTAACCGATTGCGCCACTGGGGAACACGGTTTCACGTAAGAGTGTTTCCTTTAGGACTGTTGTCTACACACAACTCCAGTAAACAAATGTTTTCGGGCCAGGCAGTCGCCAGCATTGAGTATACAATTACCTCATGGCTAAATACGAAAACTAATGAAAATTTCACTCCCCAGGCGAGGCTCAAACTCACAACCCCGGCATAGCTCACGAGAACTGTCCTATAAATTCAGCGCTAACCAATTGCGCCACTGGGGAACACGGTCGCACGTAGGAGTCTTTCCTTTAGGACTGTTGTCTGCGCAAAACTACAGTAAACAAATTTTTTCGAGCGAGGCAGTCGCCAGCATTGAGTATACATTTAACCTCATGACTAATTATGAAAACTAATAAAAATTTCATTCCACAGGTGAGTCTCGAACTCACAACCTTGGCATAGCTGACGAGAACTGTCGTAAAAGTACCGTGTGCTAACTAATTGCGCCACTGGGGAACACGGTTGCACGTAAGAGTGTTTCCTTTAGGACTGTTGTCTACACACACCTCCAGTAAACAAATGTTTTCGAGCCAGGCAGTCGCCAGCATTGAGTATACAATTAACCTCATGACTAATATTGAAAACTAATAAAAGTTTCGTTCCCCAGGTGAGGCTCGAACTCAGAACCCCGGCATAGCTCACGAAAACTGTCGTATAAGTACCGTGCGCTAACCAATTGCGCCACTGGGGAACACGGTCGCACGTAGAAGTCTTTCCTTTAAGACTGTTGTCTACACACAACTCCAGTAAACAAATGTTTTCGAGCCAGGCAGTCACCAGCATTGAGTATACAATTAACCGCATGACTAAATATGAAAACTAATAAAAATTTCATTCCCCAGGTGAGGCTCGAACTCAAAACCCCGGCATAGGTCACGAGAACTGTCGTATAAGTACCGTGCGCTAACCAATTGCGCCACTGGGGAACACGGTCGCACGTAAGAGTGTTTCCTTTAGGACTGTTGTCTCCACACAACTCTAGTAAACAAATGTTTTCGAGCCAGGCAGTCGCCAGCATTGAGTATACAATTAAGCTTATGACTAAATATGAAAAGTAATGAAAATTTCATTCCCCAGGTGAGGCTCGAACTCACAACCCCAGCATAGCTCACGAGAACTGTCCTATAAATACAGCGCTAACCAATTGCGCCACTGGGGAACACGTTTGCACGTAAAAGTGTTTCCTTTAGGACTGTTGTCTACACACAACTCCAGTAAACAAATGTTTTCGGGCCAGGCAGTCGCCAGCATTGAGTATACAATTACCTCATGGCTAAATATGAAAACTAATGAAAATTTCACTCCCCAGGCGAGGCTCAAACTCACAACCCCGGCATAGCTCACGAGAACTGTCCTATATATTCAGCGCTAACCAATTGCGCTACTGGGAAACACGGTTGCACGTAAAAGTGTTTCCTTTAAGACTGTTGTCTACACACAACTCCAGTAAACAAATGTTTTCGGGCCAGGCAGTCGCCAGCATTGAGTATACAATTACCTCATGGCTAAATATGAAAACTAATAAAAATTTCACTCCCCAGGTGAGGCTCAAACTCACAACCCCGGCATAGCTCACCAGAACTGTCGTGTAAGTACCGTGCGCTAACCAATTGAACCACTGGGGAACACGGTCGCACGTAGGAGTTTTTCCTTTAGAACTGTTGTCTGCGCAAAACTCCAGTAAACAAATTTTTTCGAGCCAGGCAGTCGCCAGCATTGAGTATACATTTAACCTCATGACTAAATATGAAAACTAATAAAAATTTTATTCCACAGGTGAGTCTCGAACTCACAACCTCGGCATAGCTGACGAGAACTGTCGTATAAGTACCGTGCGCTAACCAATTGCGCCACTGGAGAACACGGTTGCACGTAAGAGTGTTTCCTTTAGGACTGTTGTCTACACACACCTCCAGTAAACAAATGTTTTCGAGCCAGGCAGTCGCCAGCATTGAGTATACAATTAACCTCAAGGTTAAATATGAAAACTAATGAAAATTCCATTCCCCAGGTGAGGCTCAAACTCACAATTCCGGCATAGCTCACGAGAACTTACGTAAAGGTACCGTGCGCTAACCAATTGCGCCACTGGGGAACACGGTCACACGTAGGAGTCTTTCCTTTAGGACTGTTGTCTGCGCAAAACTCCAGTAAACAAACGTTTTCGAGCCAGGCAGTCGCCAGCATTCAGTATACAATGAACCTCACGACTAAATATGAAAACTAATAAAAATTTCATTCCCCAGGTGAGGCTCGAACTCACAACCCCGGCATAGCTCACGAGAACTGTCGTATAAGTACCGTGCGCTAACCAATTGCGCCACTGGATAACACGGTCGCATGTAAGAGTGTTTCCTTTAGGACTGTTGTCTCCACACAACTCTAGTAAAGAAACGTTTTCGAGCCAGGCAGTCGCCAGCATTGAGTATACAATTAACCTCATGACTAAATATGAAAACTAATGAAAATTTCATTCTCCAGGTGAGGCTCGAACTCACAACCCCAGCATAGCTCACGAGAACTGTCCTCTAAATACAGCGCTAACCAATTGCGCCACTGGGGAACAAGGTTGCACGTAAAAGTGTTTCCTTTAGGACTGTTGTCTACACACAACTCCAGTAAACAAATGTTTTCGGGCCAGGCAGTCGCCAGCATTGAGTATACAATTACCTCATGGCTAAATATGAAAACTAATGAAAATTTCACTCCCCAGGCGAAGCTCAAACTCACAACCCCGGCATAGCTCACGAGAACTGTCCTATAAATTCAGCGCTAACCAATTGCGCCACCGGGGAACACGGTTGCACGTAAAAGTGTTTCCTTTAGGACTGTTGTCTACACACAACTCCAGTAAACAAATGTTTTCGGGCCAGACAGTCGCCAGCATTGAGTATACAATTACCTCACGGCTAAATATGAAAACTAATAAAAATTTCACTCCCCAGGCGAGGCTCAAACTCACAACCTCTGCATAGCTCACGAGAACTGTCGTGTAAGTACCGTGCGCTAACCAATTGCGCCACTGGGGAACACGGTCGCACGTAGGAGTCTTTCCTTTAGGACTGTTGTCTGCGCAAAACTCCAGTAAACAAATTTTTTCGAGCCAGGCTGTCGCCAATATCGAGTATACATTTAACCTCATGACTAAATATGAAAACTAATAAAAATTTTATTCCACAGGTGAGTCTCGAACTCACAACCTCGACATAGCTGACGAGAACTGTCGTATAAGTACCGTGCGCTAACCAATTGCGCCACTGGGGAACACGGTTTCACGTAAGAGTGTTTCCTTTAGGACTGTTGTCTACACACACCTCCAGTAAACAAATGTTTTCGAGCCAGGCAGTCGCCAGCATTGAGTATACAATTAACCTCATGACTAAATATGAAAACTAATAAAAATTTCATTCCCCAGGTGAGGCTCAAACTCACAACCCCGGCATAGCTCACCAGAACTGTCGTATAAGTACCGTGCGCTACCCAATTGCGCCACTGGGGAACACGGTTTCACGTTAGAGTGTTTCCTTTACGACTGTTGTCTACACAAACCTCCAGTAAACAGATGTTTTCGAGCCAGGCAGTCGCCAGCATTGCGTATACAATTAACCTCATGACTAAATATGAAAACTAATAAAAATTTCATTCCCCAGGTGAGGCTCGAACTCACAACCCCAGGATAGCTCACGAGAACTGTCGTATAAGTACCGTGCACTAACCAATTGCGCCACTGGGGAACGCGGTTGCACGTAAGAGTGTTTCCTTTAGGACTGTTGTCTACACACACCTCCAGTAAACAAATGTTTTCGAGCCAGGCAGTCGCCAGCATTGAGTATACAATTAACCTCATGACTAAATAGAAAAACAAATAAAAATTTCATTCCCCAGGTGAGGCTCGAACTCTCAACCCGCGCATAGCTCACGAGAACTGTCGTATAAGTACCGTGCGCTAACCAATTGCGCCACTGGGGAACACGGTTGCCCGTAAGAGGGTTTCCTTTACGACTGTTGTCACCACACAACTCCAGTAAACAAATGTTTCCGAGCCAGGCAGTCGCCAGCATTGAGTATACAATTAACCTCAAGGTTAAATATGAAAACTAATGAAAATTCCATTCCCCAGGTGAGGCTCAAACTCACAACTCCGGCATAGCTCACGAGAACTTTCGTAAAGGTACCGTGCGCTAACCGATTGCGCCACTGGGAAACACGGTCACACGTAGGAGTCTTTCCTTTAGGACTGTTGTCTGCGCAAAACTCCAGTAAACAAACGTTTTCGAGCCAGGCAGTCGCCAGCATTCAGTATACAATGAACCTCACGACTAAATATGAAAACTAATAAAAATTTCATTCCCCAGGTGAGGCTCGAACTCACAACCCCGGCATAGCTCACGAGAACTGTCGTATAAGTACCGTGCGCTAACCAATTGCGCCACTGGGGAACGCGGTCGCACGTAGAAGTCTTTCCTTTAGGACTGTGGTCTACACACAACTCCAGTAAACAAATGTTTTGGAGCCAGGCAGTCGCCAGCATTGAGTATACAATTAACCTCATGACTAAATATGAAAACTAATAAAAATTTTATTCCCCACGTGAGGCTCGAACTCACAACCCCGGCATAGCTCACGAGAACTGTCGTATAAGTACCGTGCGCTAACCAATTGCGCCACTGGGGAACACGGTCGCACGTAAGAGTGTTTCCTTTAGGACTGTTGTCTCCACACAACTCTAGTAAACAAATGTTTTCGGGCCAGGCAGTCGCCAGCATTGAGTATACAATTACCTCATGGCTAAACATGAAAACTAATGAAAATTTCACTCCCCAGGCGAGGCTCAAACTCACAACCCCGGCATAGCTCACGAGAACTGTCCTATAAATTCAGCGCTAACCAATTGCGCCACTGGGGAACACGGTTGCACGTAAAAGTGTTTCCTTTAGGACTGTTGTCTACACACAACTCCAGTAAACAAATGTTTTCGGGCCAGGCGGTCGCCAGCATTGAGTATACAATTACCTCATGGCTAAATATGAAAACTAATGAAAATTTCACTCCCCAGGCGAGGCTCAAACTCACAACCTCGGCATAGCTCACGAGAACTGTCCTATAAATTCAGCGCTAACCAATTGCGCCACTGGGGAACACGGTTGCACGTAAAAGGGTTTCCTTTTCGACTGTTGTCTCCACACAACTCCAGTAAACAAATGTTTCCGAGCCAGGCAGTCGCCAGCATTGAGTATACAATTAAACTCAAGGGTTAATATGAAAACTAATGGAAATTCCATTCCCCAGGTGAGGCTCAAACTCACAACTCCGGCATAGCTCACGAGAACTTTCGTAAAGGTACCGTGCGCTAACCGATTGCGCCACTGGGGAACACGGTCACACGTAGGAGTATTTCCTTTAAGACTGTTGTCTACACACAACTCCAGTAAACAAATGTTTTCGAACCAGGCAGTCACCAGCATTGAGTATACAATTAACCGCATGACTAAATATGAAAAAAATAAAAATTTCATTCCCCAGGTGAGGCTCGAACTCAAAACCCCGGCATAGCTCACGAAAACTGTCGTATAAGTACCGTGCGCTAACCAATTGCGCCAGTGGGGAACATGGTTGCACGTAAGAGTGTTTCCTTTAGGACTGTTGTCTACACACACCTCCAGTAAACAAATGTTTTATGAGCCAGGCAGTCGTCAGCATTTAGTATACTATTAAAATCATGACTAAATATGAAATCTAAGAAAAATTTGATTCCATAGGTGAGGCTCGAACTTACAACCCCGGCATAGTTCACGAGAACTGTCGTATAAGTACCGTGTGCTAACTAATTGCGCCACTGGAGAACACGGTTGCACGTAAAAGTGTTTCCTTTAGGACTGTTGTCTACACACACCTCCAGTAAGCAAATGTTTTCGAGCCAGGCAGTCGCCAGAATTGAGTATACAATTAACCTCATGACTAAGAATGAAAACTAATAAAAATTTCATTCCCCAGGTGAGGCTCGAACTCACAACCCCGGCATAGCTCACGAGAACTGTCGTATAAGTACCGTGCGCTAACCAATTGCGCCACTGGGGAACACGGTTTCACGTAAGAGTGTTTCCTTTAGGACTGTTGTCTACACACACCTCCAGTAAACAAATGTTTTCGAGCCAGGCAGTCGCCAGCATTGAGTATACAATTAACCTCATGACTAAATATGAACAATAATAAAAATTTCATTCCCCAGGTGAGGCTCGAACTCACAACCCCGGCATAGCTCACGAGAACTTTCTTAAAAGTACCGTGCGCTAACCGATTGCGCCACTGGGGAACACGGTCACACGTAGGAGTCTTTCCTTTAGGACTGTTGTCTGCACAAAACTCCAGTAAACAAACGTTTTCGAGCCAGGCAGTCGCCAGCATTCAGTATACAATAAACCTCACGACTGAATATGAAAACTAATAAAAATTTCATTCCCCAGGTGAGGCTCGAACTCAAAACCCCGGCATAGCTCACGAGAACTGTCGTATAAGTACCGTGCGCTAACCAAGTGCGCCACTGGGGAACACGGTCACACGTAGGAGTCTTTCCTTCAAGACTGTTGTCTACACACAACTCCAGTAAACAAATGTTTTCGAGCCAGGCAGTCACCAGCATTGAGTATACAATTAACCGCATGACTAAATATGAAAACTAATAAAAATTTGATTCCCCAGGTGAGGCTCGAACTCCAAACCCCGGCATAGCTCACGAGAACTGTCGTATAAGTACCGTGCGCTAACCAATTGCGCCACTGGGGAACATGGCTGCACGTAAGAGTGTTTCCTTTAGGACTGTTGTCTACACACACCTCCAGTAAACAAATGTTTTCGAGCCAGGCAGTCGCCAGCATTGAGTATACAATTAACCTCATAACTAAACATGAGAACTAATGAAAATTTCATTCCCCAGGTGAGGCTCGAACTCACAACCCCAGCATAGCTCACGAGAACTGTCCTATAAATACAGCGCTAACCAATTGCGCCACTGGGGAACAAGGTTGCACGTAAAAGTGTTTCCTTTAGAACTGTTGTCTACACACAACTCCAGTAAACAAATGTTTTCGGGCCAGGCAGTCGCCAGCATTGAGTATACAATTACCTCATGGCTAAATATGAAAACTAATGAAAATTTCACTCCCCAGGCGAGGCTCAAACTCACAACCCCGGCATAGCTCACGAGAACTGTCCTATAAATTCAGCGCTAACCAATTGCGCCACCGGGGAAACCGGTTGCACGTAAAAGTGTTTCCTTTAGGACTGTTGTCGACACACAACTCCAGTAAACAAATGTTTTCGGGCCAGGCAGTCGCCAGCATTGAGTATACAATTACCTCATGGCTAAATATGAAAACTAATAAAAATTTCACTTCCAGGCGAGGCTCAAACTCACAACCCCTGCATAGCTCACGAGAACTGTCGTGTATGTACCGTGCGCTAACCAATTGCGCCACTGCGGAACACGGTCGCACGTAGGAGTCTTTCCTTTAGGACTGTTGTCTGCGCAAAACTCCAGTGAACAAATTTTTTCGAGCCAGGCAGTCGCCAGCATCGAGTATACATTTAACCTCATGACTAAATATGAAAACTAATAAAAATTTCATTCCACAGGTGAGTCTCGAACTCACAACCTCGGCATAGCTGACGAGAACTGTCGTATAAGTACCGTGCGCTAACCAAGTGCGCCACTGGGGAACACGGTCACACGTAGGAGTCTTTCCTTCAAGACTGTTGTCTACACACAACTCCAGTAAACAAATGTTTTCGAGCCAGGCAGTCACCAGCATTGAGTATACAATTAACCTCATGACTAATAATGAAAATCAATAAAAATTTCATTCCCCAGGTGAGGCTCGAACTCACAACCCCGGCATAGCTCACGAGAACTGTCGTATAAGTACCGTGCGCTAACCAATTGCGCCACTCGGGAACACGGTTGCACGTAAAAGTGTTTCCTTTAGGACTGTTGTCTACACACACCTCCAGTAAGCATATGTTTTCGAGCCAGGCAGTCGCCAGCATTGAGTATACAATTAACCTCATGACTAATAATGAAAACTAATAAGAATTTCATTCCCCAGGTGAGGCTCGAACTCAAAACGCCGGCATAGCTCACGAGAACTGTCGTATAAGTACCGTGCGCTAACCAATTGCGCCAATGGGGAACATGGTTGCACGTAAGAGTGTTTCCTTTAGGACTGTTGTCTACACACACCTCCAGTAAACAAATGTTTTCGAGCCAGGCAGTCGTCAGCATTTAGTATACAATTAAACTCATGACTAAATATGAAATCTAAGAAAAATTTGATTCCATAGGTGAGGCTCGAACTCACAACCCCGGCATAGTTTACGAGAACTGTCGTATAAGTACCGTGTGCTAACTAATTGCGCCACTGGAGAACACGGTTGCACGTAAAAGTGTTTCCTTTAGGACTGTTGTCTACACACACCTCCAGTAAGCAAATGTTTTCGAGCCAGGCAGTCGCCAGAATTGAGTATACAATTAACCTCATGACTAATAATGAAAACTAATAAAAATTTCATTCCCCAGGTGAGGCTCGAACTCACAACCCCGGCATAGCTCACAAGAACTGTCGTATAAGTACCGTGCGCTAACCAATTCCGCCACTGGGGAACACGGTTTTACGTAAGAGTGTTTCCTTTAGGACTGTTGTCTACACACACCTCCAGTAAACAAACGTTTTCGAGCCAGGCAGTCGCCAGCATTGAGTATACAATTAACCTCTGGACTAAATATGAACACTAATAAAAATTTCATTCCCCAGGTGAGGCTCGAACTCACAACCCCGGCATAGCTCACGAGAACTTTCTTAAAAGTACCGTGCGCTAACCGATTGCGCCACTGGGGAACATGGTCACACGTAGGAGTCTTTCCTTTAGGACTGTTGTCTGCGCAAAACTCCAGTAAACAAACGTTTTCGAGCCAGGCAGTCGCCAGCATTCAGTATACAATGAACCTCACGACTGAATATGAAAACTAATAAAAATTTTATTCCCCAGGTGAGGCTCGAACTCACAACCCCGGCATAGCTCACGAGAACTGTCGTATAAGTACCGTGCGCTAACCAATTGCGCCACTGGGGAACACGGTCGCACGTAGGAGTCTTTCCTTCAAGACTGTTGTCTACACACAACTCCAGTAAACAAATGTTTTCGAGCCAGGCAGTCACCAGCATTGAGTATACAATTAACCGCATGACTAAATATGAAAACTAATAAAAATTTGATTCCCCAGGTGAGGCTCGAACTCCAAACCCCGGCATAGCTCACGAGAACTGTCGTATAAGTACCGTGCGCTAACCAATTGCGCCACTGGGGAACATGGTTGCACGTAAGAGTGTTTCCTTTAGGACTGTTGTCTACACACACCTCCAGTAAACAAATGTTTTCGAGCCAGGCAGTCGCCAGCATTGAGTATACAATTAACCTCATGACTAAATATGAAAACTAATAAAAATTTTATTCCCCAGGTAAGGCTCGAACTCACAACCCCGGCATAGCTCACGAGAACTGTCGTATAAGTACCGAGCGCTAACCAATTGCGCCACTGGGGAACACGGTCGCACGTAAGAGTGTTTCCTTTAGGACTGTTGTCTCCACACAACTCTAGTAAACAAATGTTTTCGAGCCAGGCAGTCGCCAGCATTGAGTATACAATTAACCTCATGACTAAATTTGAGAACTAATGAAAATATCATTCCCCAGGTGAGGCTCGAACTCACATCCCCAGCATAGCTCACGAGAACTGTCCTCTAAATACAGCGTTAACCAATTGCGCCACTAGGGAACGAGGCTGCACGTAAAAGTGTTTCCTTTAGGACTGTTGTCTACACAAACCTCCAGTAAACAAATGTTTTCGGGCCAGGCAGTCGCCAGCATTGAGTATACAATTACCTCATGGCTAAATATGAAAACTAATGAAAATTTCACTCACCAGGCGAGGCTCAAACTCACAACCCCGGCATAGCTCACGAGAACTGTCCTATAAATTCAGCGCTAACCAATTGCGCCACCGGGGAAACCGGTTGCACGTAAAAGTGTTTCCTTTAGGACTGTTGTCTACACACACCTCCAGTAAACAAACGTTTTCGAGCCAGGCAGTCGCCAGCATTGAGTATACAATTAACCTCATGACTAAGTATGAACACTAATAAAAATTTCATTCCCCAGGTGAGGCTCGAACTCACAACGCCGGCATAGCTCACGAGAACTTTCTTAAAAGTACCGTGCGCTAACCGATTGCGCCACTGGGGAACATGGTCACACGTAGGAGTCTTTCCTTTAGGACTTTTGTCTGCGCAAAACTCCAGTGAACAAATTTTTTCGAGCCAGGCAGTCGCCAGCATCGAGTATACATTTAACCTCATGACTAAATATGAAAACTAATAAAAATTTCATTCCACAGGTGAGTCTCGAACTCACAACCTCGGCATAGCTGACGAGAACTGTCGTATAAGTACCGTGCGCTAACCAATTGCGCCACTGGGGAACACGGTCGCACGTAGGAGTCTTTTCTTTAGGACTGTTGTCTACACACAACTCCAGTAAACAAATGTTTTCGAGCTAGGCAGTCGCCAGCATTGAGTATACAATTAACCTCATGTATAAATATGAAAACTAATAAAAATTTCATTCCCCAGGTGAGGCTCGAACTCACAACCCCGGCATAGCTCACGAGAACTGTCGTATAAGTACCGTGCGCTAACCAATTGCGCCACTCAGGAACATGGTTGCACGTAAAAGTGTTTCCTTTAAGACTGTTGTCTACACACACCTCCAGTAAGCAAATGTTTTCGAGCCAGGCAGTCGCCAGCATTGAGTATACAATTAATCTCATGACTAATAATGAAAACTAATAAGAATTTCATTCCCCAGGTGAGGCTCGAACTCACAACCCCGGCATAGCTCACGAGAACTGTCGTATAAGTACCGTGCGCTACACAATTGCGCCACTGGGGAACACGGTTTCACGTTAGAGTGTTTCCTTTACGACTGTTGTCTACACAAACCTCCAGTAAACAAATTTTTTCGAGCTAGGCAGTCGCCAGCATTGAGTATACAATTAACCTCATGTATAATTATGAAAACTAATAAAAATTTCATTCCCCAGGTGAGGCTCCAACTCACAACCCAGGCATAGCTCACGAGAACTGTCGTATAAGTACCGTGCGCTAACCAATTGCGCCACTGGGGAACACGGTTGCACGTAAGAGTGTTTCCTTTAGGACTGTTGTCTACACACACCTCCAGTAAACAAATGTTTTCAAGCCAGGCAGTCGCCAGCATTGAGTACACAATTAACCTCATGACTAATAATGAAAATCAATAAAAATTTCATTCCCCAGGTGAGGCTCGAACTCACAACCCCGGCATAGCTCACGAGAACTGTCGTATAAGTACCGTGCGCTAACCAATTGCGCCACTCGGGAACACGGTTGCACGTAAAAGTGTTTCCTTTAGGACTGTTGTCTACACACACCTCCAGTAAGCATATGTTTTCGAGCCAGGCAGTCGCCAGCATTGAGTATACAATTAACCTCATGACTAATAATGAAAACTAATAAGAATTTCATTCCCCAGGTGAGGCTCGAACTCAAAACCCCGGCATAGCTCACGAGAACTGTCGTATAAGTACCGTGCGCTAACCAATTGCGCCAATGGGGAACATGGTTGCACGTAAGAGTGTTTCCTTTAGGACTGTTGTCTACACACACCTCCAGTAAACAAATGTTTTCGAGCCAGGCAGTCGTCAGCATTTAGTATACAATTAAACTCATGACTAAATATGAAATCTAAGAAAAATTTGATTCCATAGGTGAGGCTCGAACTCACAACCCCGGCATAGTTCACGAGAACTGTCGTATAAGTACCGTGTGCTAACTAATTGCGCCACTGGAGAACACGGTTGCACGTAAAAGTGTTTCCTTTAGGACTGTTGTCTACACACACCTCCAGTAAGCAAATGTTTTCGAGCCAGGCAGTCGCCAGAATTGAGTATACAATTAACCTCATGACTAATAATGAAAACTAATAAAAATTTCATTCCCCAGGTGAGGCTCGAACTCCAAACCCCGGCATAGCTCACGAGAACTGTCGTATAAGTACCGTGCGCTAACCAATTGCGCCACTGGGGAACATGGTTGCACGTAAGAGTGTTTCCTTTAGGACTGTTGTCTACACACACCTCCAGTAAACAAATGTTTTCGAGCCAGGCAGTCGCCAGCATTGAGTATACAATTAACCTCATGACTAAATATGAAAACTAATAAAAATTTTATTCCCCAGGTAAGGCTCGAACTCACAACCCCGGCATAGCTCACGAGAACTGTCGTATAAGTACTGTGCGCTAACCAATTGCGCCACTGGGGAACACGGTCGCACGTAAGAGTGTTTCCTTTAGGACTGTTGTCTCCACACAACTCTAGTAAACAAATGTTTTCGAGCCAGGCAGTCGCCAGCATTGAGTATACAATTAACCTCATGACTAAATATGAGAACTAATGAAAATTTCATTCCCCAGGTGAGGCTCGAACTCACAACCCCAGCATAGCTCACGAGAACTGTCCTCTAAATACAGCGCTAACCAATTGCGCCACTAGGGAACGAGGTTGCACGTAGAAGTGTTTCCTTTAGGACTGTTGTCTACACACAACTCCAGTAAACAAATGTTTTCAGGCCAGGCAGTCGCCAGCATTGAGTATACAATTACCTCATGGCTAAATATGAAAACTAATAAAAATTTCATTCCACAGGTGAGTCTCGAACTCACAACCTCAGCATAGCTGACGAGAACTGTCGTATAAGTACCGTGCGCTAACCAATTGCGCCACTGGGGAACACGGTCGCACGTAGGAGTCTTTTCTTTAGGACTGTTGTCTACACACAACTCCAGTAAACAAATGTTTTCGAGCCAGGCAGTCGCCAGCATTGAGTATACAATTAACCTCATGTATAAATATGAAAACTAATAAAAATTTCATTCCCCAGGTGAGGCTCGAACTCACAACCCCGGCATAGCTCACGAGAACTGTCGTATAAGTACCGTGCGCTAACCAATTGCGCCACTCGGGAACACGGTCGCACGTAAAAGTGTTTCCTTTAGGACTGTTGTCTACACACACCTCCATTAAGCAAATGTTTTCGAGCCAGGCAGTTGCCAGCATTGAGTATACAATTAACCTCATGACTAATAATGAAAACTAATAAGAATTTCATTCCCCAGGTGAGGCTCGAACTCACAACCCCGGCATAGCTCACGAGAACTGTCGCATAAGTACCGTGCGCTAACCGATTGCGCCACTGGGGAACACGGTTTCACGTAAGAGTGTTTCCTTTAGGACTGTTGTCTACACACAACTCCAGTAAACAAATGTTTTCGGGCCAGGCAGTCGCCAGCATTGAGTATACAATTACCTCATGGCTAAATACGAAAACTAATGAAAATTTCACTCCCCAGGCGAGGCTCAAACTCACAACCCCGGCATAGCTCACGAGAACTGTCCTATAAATTCAGCGCTAACCAATTGCGCCACTGGGGAACACGGTCGCACGTAAGAGTGTTTCCTTTAGGACTGTTGTCTCCACACAACTCTAGTAAACAAATGTTTTCGAGCCAGGCAGTCGCCAGCATTGAGTATACAATTAAGCTTATGACTAAATATGAAAACTAATGAAAATTTCATTCCCCAGGTGAGGCTCGAACTCACAACCCCAGCATAGCTCACGAGAACTGTCCTATAAATACAGCGCTAACCAATTGCGCCACTGGGGAACACGGTTGCACGTAAAAGTGTTTCCTTTAGGACTGTTGTCTACACACAACTCCAGTAAACAAATGTTTTCGGGCCAGTCAGTCGCCAGCATTGAGTATACAATTACCTCATGGCTAAATATGAAAACTAATGAAAATTTCACTCCCCAGGCGAGGCTCAAACTCACAACCCCGGCATAGCTCACGAGAACTGTCCTATAAATTCAGCGCTAACCAATTGCGCTACTGGGAAACACGGTTGCACGTAAAAGTGTTTCCTTTAAGACTGTTGTCTACACACAACTCCAGTAAACAAATGTTTTCGAGCCAGGCAGTCGCCAGCATTGAGTATACAATTACCTCATGGCTAAATATGAA
The DNA here is from genome assembly GCF_043290135.1 of Rhipicephalus microplus. NCBI lineage: Eukaryota > Metazoa > Arthropoda > Arachnida > Ixodida > Ixodidae > Rhipicephalus > Rhipicephalus microplus. Next base: position 79,539,975 of record NC_134707.1, on the reverse strand, counting down.
AACTAATAAAAATTTCACTCCCCAGGCGAGGCTCAAACTCACAACCCCGGCATAGCTCACGAGAACTGTCGTGTAAGTACCGTGCGCTAACCAATTGAACCACTGGGGAACACGGTCGCACGTAGGAGTTTTTCCTTTAGAACTGTTGTCTGCGCAAAACTCCAGTAAACAAATTTTTTCGAGCCAGGCAGTCGCCAGCATTGAGTATACATTTAACCTCATGACTAAATATGAAAACTAATAAAAATTTCATTCCACAGGTGAGTCTCGAACTCACAACCTCGGCATAGCTGACGAGAACTGTCGTATAAGTACCGTGCGCTAACCAATTGCGCCACTGGGGAACACGGTTGCACGTAAGAGTGTTTCCTTTAGGACTGTTGTCTACACACACCTCCAGTAAACAAATGTTTTCGAGCCAGGCAGTCGCCAGCATTGAGTATACAATTAACCTCAAGGTTAATTATGAAAACTAATGAAAATTCCATTCCCCAGGTGAGGCTCAAACTCACAACTCCGGCATAGCTCACGAGAACTTTCGTAAAGGTACCGTGCGCTAACCAATTGCGCCACTGGGGAACACGGTCACACGTAGGAGTCTTTCCTTTAGGACTGTTGTCTGCGCAAAACTCCAGTAAACAAACGTTTTCGAGCCAGGCAGTCGCCAGCATTCAGTATACAATGAACCTCACGACTAAATATGAAAACTAATAAAAATTTCATTCCCCAGGTGAGGCTCGAACTCACAACCCCAGCATAGCTCACGAGAACTGTCCTATAAATACAGCGCTAACCAATTGCGCCACTGGGGAACACGGTTGCACGTAAAAGTGTTTCCTTTAGGACTGTTGTCTACACACAACTCCAGTAAACAAATGTTTTCGGGCCAGGCAGTCGCCAGCATTGAGTATACAATTACCTCATGGCTAAATATGAAAACTAATGAAAATTTCACTCCCCAGGCGAGGCTCAAACTCACAACCCCGGCATAGCTCACGAGAACTGTCCTATAAATTCAGCGCTAACCAATTGCGCTACTGGGAAACACGGTTGCACGTAAAAGTGTTTCCTTTAAGACTGTTGTCTACACACAACTCCAGTAAACAAACGTTTTCGAGCCAGGCAGTCGCCAGCTTTGAGTATACAATTAACCTCATGACTAAATATGAACACTAATAAAAATTTCATTCCCCAGGTGAGGCTCGAACTCACAATGCCGGGATAGCTCACGAGAACTTTCTTAAAAGTACCGTGCGCTAACCGATTGCGCCACTGGGGAACATGGTCACACGTAGGAGTCTTTCCTTTAGGAATGTTGTCTGCGCAAAACTCCAGTAAACAAACGTTTTCGAGCCAGGCAGTCGCCAGCATTCAGTATACAATGAACCTCACGACTGAATATGAAAACTAATAAAAATTTCATTCCCCAGGTGAGGCTCGAACTCACAACCCCGGCATAGCTCACGAGAACTGTCGTATAAGTACCGTGCGCTAACCAATTGCGCCACTGGGGAACACGGTCGCACGTAGGAGTCTTTCCTTCAAGACTGTTGTCTACACACAACTCCAGTAAACAAATGTTTTCGAGCCAGGCAGTCACCAGCATTGAGTATACAATTAACCGCATGACTAAATATGAAAACTAATAAAAATTTGATTCCCCAGGTGAGGCTCGAACTCCAAACCCCGGCATAGCTCACGAGAACTGTCGTATAAGTACCGTGCGCTAACCAATTGCGCCACTGGGGAACATGGTTGCACGTAAGAGTGTTTCCTTTAGGACTGTTGTCTACACACACCTCCAGTAAACAAATGTTTTCGAGCCAGGCAGTCGCCAGCATTGAGTATACAATTAACCTCATGACTAAATATGAAAACTAATAAAAATTTTATTCCCCAGGTAAGGCTCGAACTCACAACCCCGGCATAGCTCACGAGAACTGTCGTATAAGTACCGTGCGCTAACCAATTGCGCCACTGGGGAACACGGTCGCACGTATGAGTGTTTCCTTTAGGACTGTTGTCTCCACACAACTCTAGTAAACAAATGTTTTCGAGCCAGGCAGTCGCCAGCATTGAGTATACAATTAACCTCATGACTAAATATGAGAACTAATGAAAATTTCATTCCCCAGGTGAGGCTCGAACTCACAACCCCAGCATAGCTCACGAGAACTGTCCTCTAAATACAGCGCTAACCAATTGCGCCACTAGGGAACGAGGTTGCACGTAAAAGTGTTTCCTTTAGGACTGTTGTCTACACACAACTCCAGTAAACAAATGTTTTTGGGCCAGGCAGTCGCCAGCATTGAGTATACAATTACCTCATGGCTAAATATGAAAACTAATGAAAATTTCACTCCCCAGGAGAGGCTCAAACTCACAATCCCGGCATAGCTCACGAGAACTGTCCTATAAATTCAGCGCTAACCAATTGCGCCACCGGGGAAACCGGTTGCACGTAAAAGTGTTTCCTTTAGGACTGTTGTCTACACACAACTCCAGTAAACAAATGTTTTCGGGCCAGGCAGTCGCCAGCATTGAGTATACAATTACCTCATGGCTAAATATGAAAACTAATAAAAATTTCACTCCCCAGGCGAGGCTCAAACTCACAACACCTGCATAGCTCACGAGAACTGTCGTGTAAGTACCGTGCGCTAACCAATTGCGCCACTGGGGAACACGGTCGCACGTAGGAGTCTTTCCTTTAGGACTGTTGTCTGCGCAAAACTCCAGTAAACAAATTTTTTCGAGCCAGGCAGTCGCCAGCATCGAGTATACATTTAACCTCATGACTAAATATGAAAACTAATAAAAATTTCATTCCACAGGAGAGTCTCGAACTCACAACCTCAGCATAGCTGACGAGAACTGTCGTATAAGTACCGTGCGCTAACCAATTGCGCCACTGGGGAACACGGTCGCACGTAGGAGTCTTTTCTTTAGGACTGTTGTCTACACACAACTCCAGTAAACAAATGTTTTCGAGCCAGGCAGTCGCCAGCATTGAGTATACAATTAACCTCATGTATAAATATGAAAACTAATAAAAATTTCATTCCCCAGGTGAGGCTCGAACTCACAACCCCGGCATAGCTCACGAGAACTGTCGTATAAGTACCGTGCGCTAACCAATTGCGCCACTCGGGAACACGGTCGCACGTAAAAGTGTTTCCTTTAGGACTGTTGTCTACACACACCTCCATTAAGCAAATGTTTTCGAGCCAGGCAGTCGCCAGCATTGAGTATACAATTAACCTCATGACTAATAATGAAAACTAATAAGAATTTCATTCCCCAGGTGAGGCTCGAACTCACAACCCCGGCATAGCTCACGAGAACTGTCGCATAAGTACCGTGCGCTAACCGATTGCGCCACTGGGGAACACGGTTTCACGTAAGAGTGTTTCCTTTAGGACTGTTGTCTACACACAACTCCAGTAAACAAATGTTTTCGGGCCAGGCAGTCGCCAGCATTGAGTATACAATTACCTCATGGCTAAATACGAAAACTAATGAAAATTTCACTCCCCAGGCGAGGCTCAAACTCACAACCCCGGCATAGCTCACGAGAACTGTCCTATAAATTCAGCGCTAACCAATTGCGCCACTGGGGAACACGGTCGCACGTAGGAGTCTTTCCTTTAGGACTGTTGTCTGCGCAAAACTACAGTAAACAAATTTTTTCGAGCGAGGCAGTCGCCAGCATTGAGTATACATTTAACCTCATGACTAATTATGAAAACTAATAAAAATTTCATTCCACAGGTGAGTCTCGAACTCACAACCTTGGCATAGCTGACGAGAACTGTCGTAAAAGTACCGTGCGCTAACTAATTGCGCCACTGGGGAACACGGTTGCACGTAAGAGTGTTTCCTTTAGGACTGTTGTCTACACACACCTCCAGTAAACAAATGTTTTCGATCCAGGCAGTCGCCAGCATTGAGTATACAATTAAGCTTATGACTAAATATGAAAACTAATGAAAATTTCATTCCCCAGGTGAGGCTCGAACTCACAACCCCAGCATAGCTCACGAGAACTGTCCTAAAATACAGCGCTAACCAATTGCGCCACTGGGGAACACGGTTGCACGTAAAAGTGTTTCCTTTAGGACTGTTGTCTACACACAACTCCAGTAAACAAATGTTTTCGGGCCAGTCAGTCGCCAGCATTGAGTATACAATTACCTCATGGCTAAATATGAAAACTAATGAAAATTTCACTCCCCAGGCGAGGCTCAAACTCACAACCCCGGCATAGCTCACGAGAACTGTCCTATAAATTCAGCGCTAACCAATTGCGCTACTGGGAAACACGGTTGCACGTAAAAGTGTTTCCTTTAAGACTGTTGTCTACACACAACTCCAGTAAACAAATGTTTTCGAGCCAGGCAGTCGCCAGCATTGAGTATACAATTACCTCATGGCTAAATATGAAAACTAATAAAAATTTCACTCCCCAGGCGAGGCTCAAACTCACAACCCCGGCATAGCTCACGAGAACTGTCGTGTAAGTACCGTGCGCTAACCAATTGAACCACTGGGGAACACGGTCGCACGTAGGAGTTTTTCCTTTAGAACTGTTGTCTGCGCAAAACTCCAGTAAACAAATTTTTTCGAGCCAGGCAGTCGCCAGCATTGAGTATACATTTAACCTCATGACTAAATATGAAAACTAATAAAAATTTCATTCCACAGGTGAGTCTCGAACTCACAACCTCGGCATAGCTGACGAGAACTGTCGTATAAGTACCGTGCGCTAACCAATTGCGCCACTGGGGAACACGGTTGCACGTAAGAGTGTTTCCTTTAGGACTGTTGTCTACACACAACTCCAGTAAACAAATGTTTTCGGGCCAGTCAGTCGCCAGCATTGAGTATACAATTACCTCATGGCTAAATATGAAAACTAATGAAAATTTCACTCCCCAGGCGAGGCTCAAACTCACAACCCCGGCATAGCTCACGAGAACTGTCCTATAAATTCAGCGCTAACCAATTGCGCAACTGGGAAACACGGTTGCACGTAAAAGTGTTTCCTTTAAGACTGTTGTCTACACACAACTCCAGTAAACAAATGTTTTCGAGCCAGGCAGTCGCCAGCATTGAGTATACAATTACCTCATGGCTAAATATGAAAACTAATAAAAATTTCACTCCCCAGGCGAGGCTCAAACTCACAACCCCGGCATAGCTCACGAGAACTGTCGTGTAAGTACCGTGCGCTAACCAATTGAACCACTGGGGAACACGGTCGCACGTAGGAGTTTTTCCTTTAGAACTGTTGTCTGCGCAAAACTTTAGTAAACAAATTTTTTCGAGCCAGGCAGTCGCCAGCATTGAGTATACATTTAACCTCATGACTAAATATGAAAACTAATAAAAATTTCATTCCACAGGTGAGTCTCGAACTCACAACCTCGGCATAGCTGACGAGAACTGTCGTATAAGTACCGTGCGCTAACCAATTGCGCCACTGGGGAACACGGTTGCACGTAAGAGTGTTTCCTTTAGGACTGTTGTCTACACACACCTCCAGTAAACAAATGTTTTCGAGCCAGGCAGTCGCCAGCATTGAGTATACAATTAACCTCAAGGTTAATTATGAAAACTAATGAAAATTCCATTCCCCAGGTGAGGCTCAAACTCACAACTCCGGCATAGCTCACGAGAACTTTCGTAAAGGTACCGTGCGCTAACCAATTGCGCCACTGGGGAACACGGTCACACGTAGGAGTCTTTCCTTTAGGACTGTTGTCTGCGCAAAACTCCAGTAAACAAACGTTTTCGAGCCAGGCAGTCGCCAGCATTCAGTATACAATGAACCTCACGACTAAATATGAAAACTAATAAAAATTTCATTCCCCAGGTGAGGCTCGAACTCACAACCCCAGCATAGCTCACGAGAACTGTCCTATAAATACAGCGCTAACCAATTGCGCCACTGGGGAACACGGTTGCACGTAAAAGTGTTTCCTTTAGGACTGTTGTCTACACACAACTCCAGTAAACAAATGTTTTCGGGCCAGGCAGTCGCCAGCATTGAGTATACAATTACCTCATGGCTAAATATGAAAACTAATGAAAATTTCACTCCCCAGGCGAGGCTCAAACTCACAACCCCGGCATAGCTCACGAGAACTGTCCTATAAATTCAGCGCTAACCAATTGCGCTACTGGGAAACACGGTTGCACGTAAAAGTGTTTCCTTTAAGACTGTTGTCTACACACAACTCCAGTAAACAAACGTTTTCGAGCCAGGCAGTCGCCAGCTTTGAGTATACAATTAACCTCATGACTAAATATGAACACTAATAAAAATTTCATTCCCCAGGTGAGGCTCGAACTCACAACGCCGGGATAGCTCACGAGAACTTTCTTAAAAGTACCGTGCGCTAACCGATTGCGCCACTGGGGAACATGGTCACACGTAGGAGTCTTTCCTTTAGGAATGTTGTCTGCGCAAAACTCCAGTAAACAAACGTTTTCGAGCCAGGCAGTCGCCAGCATTCAGTATACAATGAACCTCACGACTGAATATGAAAACTAATAAAAATTTCATTCCCCAGGTGAGGCTCGAACTCACAACCCCGGCATAGCTCACGAGAACTGTCGTATAAGTACCGTGCGCTAACCAATTGCGCCACTGGGGAACACGGTCGCACGTAGGAGTCTTTCCTTCAAGACTGTTGTCTACACACAACTCCAGTAAACAAATGTTTTCGAGCCAGGCAGTCACCAGCATTGAGTATACAATTAACCGCATGACTAAATATGAAAACTAATAAAAATTTGATTCCCCAGGTGAGGCTCGAACTCCAAACCCCGGCATAGCTCACGAGAACTGTCGTATAAGTACCGTGCGCTAACCAATTGCGCCACTGGGGAACATGGTTGCACGTAAGAGTGTTTCCTTTAGGACTGTTGTCTACACACACCTCCAGTAAACAAATGTTTTCGAGCCAGGCAGTCGCCAGCATTGAGTATACAATTAACCTCATGACTAAATATGAAAACTAATAAAAATTTTATTCCCCAGGTAAGGCTCGAACTCACAACCCCGGCATAGCTCACGAGAACTGTCGTATAAGTACCGTGCGCTAACCAATTGCGCCACTGGGGAACACGGTCGCACGTATGAGTGTTTCCTTTAGGACTGTTGTCTCCACACAACTCTAGTAAACAAATGTTTTCGAGCCAGGCAGTCGCCAGCATTGAGTATACAATTAACCTCATGACTAAATATGAGAACTAATGAAAATTTCATTCCCCAGGTGAGGCTCGAACTCACAACCCCAGCATAGCTCACGAGAACTGTCCTCTAAATACAGCGCTAACCAATTGCGCCACTAGGGAACGAGGTTGCACGTAAAAGTGTTTCCTTTAGGACTGTTGTCTACACACAACTCCAGTAAACAAATGTTTTTGGGCCAGGCAGTCGCCAGCATTGAGTATACAATTACCTCATGGCTAAATATGAAAACTAATGAAAATTTCACTCCCCAGGAGAGGCTCAAACTCACAATCCCGGCATAGCTCACGAGAACTGTCCTATAAATTCAGCGCTAACCAATTGCGCCACCGGGGAAACCGGTTGCACGTAAAAGTGTTTCCTTTAGGACTGTTGTCTACACACAACTCCAGTAAACAAATGTTTTCGGGCCAGGCAGTCGCCAGCATTGAGTATACAATTACCTCATGGCTAAATATGAAAACTAATAAAAATTTCACTCCCCAGGCGAGGCTCAAACTCACAACACCTGCATAGCTCACGAGAACTGTCGTGTAAGTACCGTGCGCTAACCAATTGCGCCACTGGGGAACACGGTCGCACGTAGGAGTCTTTCCTTTAGGACTGTTGTCTGCGCAAAACTCCAGTAAACAAATTTTTTCGAGCCAGGCAGTCGCCAGCATCGAGTATACATTTAACCTCATGACTAAATATGAAAACTAATAAAAATTTCATTCCACAGGAGAGTCTCGAACTCACAACCTCAGCATAGCTGACGAGAACTGTCGTATAAGTACCGTGCGCTAACCAATTGCGCCACTGGGGAACACGGTCGCACGTAGGAGTCTTTTCTTTAGGACTGTTGTCTACACACAACTCCAGTAAACAAATGTTTTCGAGCCAGGCAGTCGCCAGCATTGAGTATACAATTAACCTCATGTATAAATATGAAAACTAATAAAAATTTCATTCCCCAGGTGAGGCTCGAACTCACAACCCCGGCATAGCTCACGAGAACTGTCGTATAAGTACCGTGCGCTAACCAATTGCGCCACTCGGGAACACGGTCGCACGTAAAAGTGTTTCCTTTAGGACTGTTGTCTACACACACCTCCATTAAGCAAATGTTTTCGAGCCAGGCAGTCGCCAGCATTGAGTATACAATAAACCTCATGACTAATAATGAAAACTAATAAGAATTTCATTCCCCAGGTGAGGCTCGAACTCACAACCCCGGCATAGCTCACGAGAACTGTCGCATAAGTACCGTGCGCTAACCGATTGCGCCACTGGGGAACACGGTTTCACGTAAGAGTGTTTCCTTTAGGACTGTTGTCTACACACAACTCCAGTAAACAAATGTTTTCGGGCCAGGCAGTCGCCAGCATTGAGTATACAATTACCTCATGGCTAAATACGAAAACTAATGAAAATTTCACTCCCCAGGCGAGGCTCAAACTCACAACCCCGGCATAGCTCACGAGAACTGTCCTATAAATTCAGCGCTAACCAATTGCGCCACTGGGGAACACGGTCGCACGTAGGAGTCTTTCCTTTAGGACTGTTGTCTGCGCAAAACTACAGTAAACAAATTTTTTCGAGCGAGGCAGTCGCCAGCATTGAGTATACATTTAACCTCATGACTAATTATGAAAACTAATAAAAATTTCATTCCACAGGTGAGTCTCGAACTCACAACCTTGGCATAGCTGACGAGAACTGTCGTAAAAGTACCGTGCGCTAACTAATTGCGCCACTGGGGAACACGGTTGCACGTAAGAGTGTTTCCTTTAGGACTGTTGTCTACACACACCTCCAGTAAACAAATGTTTTCGATCCAGGCAGTCGCCAGCATTGAGTATACAATTAAGCTTATGACTAAATATGAAAACTAATGAAAATTTCATTCCCCAGGTGAGGCTCGAACTCACAACCCCAGCATAGCTCACGAGAACTGTCCTAAAATACAGCGCTAACCAATTGCGCCACTGGGGAACACGGTTGCACGTAAAAGTGTTTCCTTTAGGACTGTTGTCTACACACAACTCCAGTAAACAAATGTTTTCGGGCCAGTCAGTCGCCAGCATTGAGTATACAATTACCTCATGGCTAAATATGAAAACTAATGAAAATTTCACTCCCCAGGCGAGGCTCAAACTCACAACCCCGGCATAGCTCACGAGAACTGTCCTATAAATTCAGCGCTAACCAATTGCGCTACTGGGAAACACGGTTGCACGTAAAAGTGTTTCCTTTAAGACTGTTGTCTACACACAACTCCAGTAAACAAATGTTTTCGAGCCAGGCAGTCGCCAGCATTGAGTATACAATTACCTCATGGCTAAATATGAAAACTAATAAAAATTTCACTCCCCAGGCGAGGCTCAAACTCACAACCCCGGCATAGCTCACGAGAACTGTCGTGTAAGTACCGTGCGCTAACCAATTGAACCACTGGGGAACACGGTCGCACGTAGGAGTTTTTCCTTTAGAACTGTTGTCTGCGCAAAACTCCAGTAAACAAATTTTTTCGAGCCAGGCAGTCGCCAGCATTGAGTATACATTTAACCTCATGACTAAATATGAAAACTAATAAAAATTTCATTCCACAGGTGAGTCTCGAACTCACAACCTCGGCATAGCTGACGAGAACTGTCGTATAAGTACCGTGCGCTAACCAATTGCGCCACTGGGGAACACGGTTGCACGTAAGAGTGTTTCCTTTAGGACTGTTGTCTACACACACCTCCAGTAAACAAATGTTTTCGAGCCAGGCAGTCGCCAGCATTGAGTATACAATTAACCTCAAGGTTAAATATGAAAACTAATGAAAATTCCATTCCCCAGGTGAGGCTCAAACTCACAACTCCGGCATAGCTCACGAGAACTTTCGTAAAGGTACCGTGCGCTAACCAATTGCGCCACTGGGGAACACGGTCACACGTAGGAGTCTTTCCTTTAGGACTGTTGTCTGCGCAAAACTCCAGTAAACAAACGTTTTCGCGCCAGGCAGTCGCCAGCATTCAGTATACAATGAACCTCACGACTAAATATGAAAACTAATAAAAATTTCATTCCCCAGGTGAGGCTCGAACTCACAACCCCAGCATAGCTCACGAGAACTGTCCTATAAATACAGCGCTAACCAATTGCGCCACTGGGGAACACGGTTGCACGTAAAAGTGTTTCCTTTAGGACTGTTGTCTACACACAACTCCAGTAAACAAATGTTTTCGGGCCAGGCAGTCGCCAGCATTGAGTATACAATTACCTCATGGCTAAATATGAAAACTAATAAAAATTTCACTCCCCAGGCGAGGCTCAAACTCACAACCCCGGCATAGCTCACGAGAACTGTCATGTAAGTACCGTGCGCTAACCAATTGAACCACTGGGGAACACGGTCGCACGTAGGAGTTTTTCCTTTAGAACTGTTGTCTGCGCAAAACTCCAGTAAACAAATTTTTTCGAGCCAGGCAGTCGCCAGCATTGAGTATACATTTAACCTCATGACTAAATATGAAAACTAATAAAAATTTCATTCCACAGGTGAGTCTCGAACTCACAACCTCGGCATAGCTGACGAGAACTGTCGTATAAGTACCGTGCGCTAACCAATTGCGCCACTGGGGAACACGGTTGCACGTAAGAGTGTTTCCTTTAGGACTGTTGTCTACACACACCTCCAGTAAACAAATGTTTTCGAGCCAGGCAGTCGCCAGCATTGAGTATACAATTAACCTCAAGGTTAAATATGAAAACTAATGAAAATTCCATTCCCCAGGTGAGGCTCAAACTCACAACTCCGGCATAGCTCACGAGAACTTTCGTAAAGGTACCGTGCGCTAACCAATTGCGCCACTGGGGAACACGGTCACACGTAGGAGTCTTTCCTTTAGGACTGTTGTCTGCGCAAAACTCCAGTAAACAAACGTTTTCGAGCCAGGCAGTCGCCAGCATTCAGTATACAATGAACCTCACGACTAAATATGAAAACTAATAAAAATTTCATTCCCCAGGTGAGGCTCGAACTCACAACCCCAGCATAGCTCACGAGAACTGTCCTATAAATACAGCGCTAACCAATTGCGCCACTGGGGAACACGGTTGCACGTAAAAGTGTTTCCTTTAGGACTGTTGTCTACACACAACTCCAGTAAACAAATGTTTTCGGGCCAGGCAGTCGCCAGCATTGAGTATACAATTACCTCATGGCTAAATATGAAAACTAATGAAAATTTCACTCCCCAGGCGAGGCTCAAACTCACAACCCCGGCATAGCTCACGAGAACTGTCCTATAAATTCAGCGCTAACCAATTGCGCTACTGGGAAACACGGTTGCACGTAAAAGTGTTTCCTTTAAGACTGTTGTCTACACACAACTCCAGTAAACAAACGTTTTCGAGCCAGGCAGTCGCCAGCTTTGAGTATACAATTAACCTCATGACTAAATATGAACACTAATAAAAATTTCATTCCCCAGGTGAGGCTCGAACTCACAACGCCGGGATAGCTCACGAGAACTTTCTTAAAAGTACCGTGCGCTAACCGATTGCGCCACTGGGGAACATGGTCACACGTAGGAGTCTTTCCTTTAGGAATGTTGTCTGCGCAAAACTCCAGTAAACAAACGTTTTCGAGCCAGGCAGTCGCCAGCATTCAGTATACAATGAACCTCACGACTGAATATGAAAACTAATAAAAATTTCATTCCCCAGGTGAGGCTCGAACTCACAACCCCGGCATAGCTCACGAGAACTGTCGTATAAGTACCGTGCGCTAACCAATTGCGCCACTGGGGAACACGGTCGCACGTAGGAGCCTTTCCTTCAAGACTGTTGTCTACACACAACTCCAGTAAACAAATGTTTTCGAGCCAGGCAGTCACCAGCATTGAGTATACAATTAACCGCATGACTAAATATGAAAACTAATAAAAATTTGATTCCCCAGGTGAGGCTCGAACTCCAAACCCCGGCATAGCTCACGAGAACTGTCGTATAAGTACCGTGCGCTAACCAATTGCGCCACTGGGGAACATGGTTGCACGTAAGAGTGTTTCCTTTAGGACTGTTGTCTACACACACCTCCAGTAAACAAATGTTTTCGAGCCAGGCAGTCGCCAGCATTGAGTATACAATTAACCTCATGACTAAATATGAAAACTAATAAAAATTTTATTCCCCAGGTAAGGCTCGAACTCACAACCCCGGCATAGCTCACGAGAACTGTCGTATAAGTACCGTGCGCTAACCAATTGCGCCACTGGGGAACACGGTCGCACGTATGAGTGTTTCCTTTAGGACTGTTGTCTCCACACAACTCTAGTAAACAAATGTTTTCGAGCCAGGCAGTCGCCAGCATTGAGTATACAATTAACCTCATGACTAAATATGAGAACTAATGAAAATTTCATTCCCCAGGTGAGGCTCGAACTCACAACCCCAGCATAGCTCACGAGAACTGTCCTCTAAATACAGCGCTAACCAATTGCGCCACTAGGGAACGAGGTTGCACGTAAAAGTGTTTCCTTTAGGACTGTTGTCTACACACAACTCCAGTAAACAAATGTTTTCGGGCCAGGCAGTCGCCAGCATTGAGTATACAATTACCTCATGGCTAAATATGAAAACTAATGAAAATTTCACTCCCCAGGAGAGGCTCAAACTCACAATCCCGGCATAGCTCACGAGAACTGTCCTATAAATTCAGCGCTAACCAATTGCGCCACCGGGGAAACCGGTTGCACGTAAAAGTGTTTCCTTTAGGACTGTTGTCTACACACAACTCTAGTAAACAAATGTTTTCGGGCCAGGCAGTCGCCAGCATTGAGTATACAATTACCTCATGGCTAAATATGAAAACTAATAAAAATTTCACTCCCCAGGCGAGGCTCAAACTCACAACACCTGCATAGCTCCCGAGAACTGTCGTGTAAGTACCGTGCGCTAACCAATTGCGCCACTGGGGAACACGGTCGCACGTAGGAGTCTTTCCTTTAGGACTGTTGTCTGCGCAAAACTCCAGTAAACAAATTTTTTCGAGCCAGGCAGTCGCCAGCATCGAGTATACATTTAACCTCATGACTAAATATGAAAACTAATAAAAATTTCATTCCACAGGAGAGTCTCGAACTCACAACCTCAGCATAGCTGACGAGAACTGTCGTATAAGTACCGTGCGCTAACCAATTGCGCCACTGGGGAACACGGTCGCACGTAGGAGTCTTTTCTTTAGGACTGTTGTCTACACACAACTCCAGTAAACAAATGTTTTCGAGCCAGGCAGTCGCCAGCATTGAGTATACAATTAACCTCATGTATAAATATGAAAACTAATAAAAATTTCATTCCCCAGGTGAGGCTCGAACTCACAACCCCGGCATAGCTCACGAGAACTGTCGTATAAGTACCGTGCGCTAACCAATTGCGCCACTCGGGAACACGGTCGCACGTAAAAGTGTTTCCTTTAGGACTGTTGTCTACACACACCTCCATTAAGCAAATGTTTTCGAGCCAGGCAGTCGCCAGCATTGAGTATACAATTAACCTCATGACTAATAATGAAAACTAATAAGAATTTCATTCCCCAGGTGAGGCTCGAACTCACAACCCCGGCATAGCTCACGAGAACTGTCGCATAAGTACCGTGCGCTAACCGATTGCGCCACTGGGGAACACGGTTTCACGTAAGAGTGTTTCCTTTAGGACTGTTGTCTACACACAACTCCAGTAAACAAATGTTTTCGGGCCAGGCAGTCGCCAGCATTGAGTATACAATTACCTCATGGCTAAATACGAAAACTAATGAAAATTTCACTCCCCAGGCGAGGCTCAAACTCACAACCCCGGCATAGCTCACGAGAACTGTCCTATAAATTCAGCGCTAACCAATTGCGCCACTGGGGAACACGGTCGCACGTAGGAGTCTTTCCTTTAGGACTGTTGTCTGCGCAAAACTACAGTAAACAAATTTTTTCGAGCGAGGCAGTCGCCAGCATTGAGTATACATTTAACCTCATGACTAATTATGAAAACTAATAAAAATTTCATTCCACAGGTGAGTCTCGAACTCACAACCTTGGCATAGCTGACGAGAACTGTCGTAAAAGTACCGTGCGCTAACTAATTGCGCCACTGGGGAACACGGTTGCACGTAAGAGTGTTTCCTTTAGGACTGTTGTCTACACACACCTCCAGTAAACAAATGTTTTCGAGCCAGGCAGTCGCCAGCATTGAGTATACAATTAAGCTTATGACTAAATATGAAAACTAATGAAAATTTCATTCCCCAGGTGAGGCTCGAACTCACAACCCCAGCATAGCTCACGAGAACTGTCCTATAAATACAGCGCTAACCAATTGCGCCACTGGGGAACACGGTTGCACGTAAAAGTGTTTCCTTTAGGACTGTTGTCTACACACAACTCCAGTAAACAAATGTTTTCGGGCCAGTCAGTCGCCAGCATTGAGTATACAATTACCTCATGGCTAAATATGAAAACTAATGAAAATTTCACTCCCCAGGCGAGGCTCAAACTCACAACCCCGGCATAGCTCACGAGAACTGTCCTATAAATTCAGCGCTAACCAATTGCGCTACTGGGAAACACGGTTGCACGTAAAAGTGTTTCCTTTAAGACTGTTGTCTACACACAACTCCAGTAAACAAATGTTTTCGAGCCAGGCAGTCGCCAGCATTGAGTATACAATTACCTCATGGCTAAATATGAAAACTAATAAAAATTTCACTCCCCAGGCGAGGCTCAAACTCACAACCCCGGCATAGCTCACGAGAACTGTCGTGTAAGTACCGTGCGCTAACCAATTGCGCCACTGGGGAACAAGGTTGCACGTAAAAGTGTTTCCTTTAGGACTGTTGTCTCCACACAACTCTAGTAAACAAATGTTTTCGAGCCAGGCAGTCGCCAGCATTGAGTATACAATTAAGCTTATGACTAAATATGAAAACTAATGAAAATTTCATTCTCCAGGTGAGGTTCGAACTCACAACCCCAGCATAGCTCACGAGAACTGTCCTATAAATACAGCGCTAACCAATTGCGCCACTGGGGAACAAGGTTGCACGTAAAAGTGTTTCCTTTAGGACTGTTGTCTACACACAACTCCAGTAAACAAATGTTTTCGGGCCAGGCAGTCGCCAGCATTGAGTATACAATTACCTCATGGCTAAATATGAAAACTAATGAAAATTTCACTCCCCAGGCGAAGCTCAAACTCACAACCCCGGCATAGCTCACGAGAACTGTCCTATAAATTCAGCGCTAACCAATTGCGCCACCGGGGAACACGGTTGCACGTAAAAGTGTTTCCTTTAGGACTGTTGTCTACACACAACTCCAGTAAACAAATGTTTTCGGGCCAGACAGTCGCCAGCATTGAGTATACAATTACCTCATGGCTAAATATGAAAACTAATAAAAATTTCACTCCCCAGGCGAGGCTCAAACTCACAACCCCTGCATAGCTCACGAGAACTGTCGTGTAAGTACCGTGCGCTAACCAATTGCGCCACTGGGGAACACGGTCGCACGTAGGAGTCTTTCCTTTAGGACTGTTGTCTGCGCAAAACTCCAGTAAACAAATTTTTTCGAGCCAGGCTGTCGCCAATATCGAGTATACATTTAACCTCATGACTAAATATGAAAACTAATAAAAATTTTATTCCACAGGTGAGTCTCGAACTCACAACCTCGACATAGCTGACGAGAACTGTCGTATAAGTACCGTGCGCTAACCAATTGAGCCACTGGGGAACACGGTTTCACGTAAGAGTGTTTCCTTTAGGACTGTTGTCTACACACACCTCCAGTAAACAAATGTTTTCGAGCCAGGCAGTCGCCAGCATTGAGTATACAATTAACCTCATGACTAAATATGAAAACTAATAAAAATTTCATTCCCCAGGTGAGGCTCAAACTCACAACCCCGGCATAGCTCACCAGAACTGTCGTATAAGTACCGTGCGCTACCCAATTGCGCCACTGGGGAACACGGTTTCACGTTAGAGTGTTTCCTTTACGACTGTTGTCTACACAAACCTCCAGTAAACAGATGTTTTCGAGCCAGGCAGTCGCCAGCATTGCGTATACATTTAACCTCATGACTAAATATGAAAACTAATAAAAATTTCATTCCACAGGTGAGTCTCGAACTCACAACCTCGGCATAGCTGACGAGAACTGTCGTATAAGTACCGTGCGCTAACCAATTGCGCCACTGGGGAACACGGTTGCACGTAAGAGTGTTTCCTTTAGGACTGTTGTCTACACACACCTCCAGTAAACAAATGTTTTCGAGCCAGGCAGTCGCCAGCATTGAGTATACAATTAACCTCAAGGTTAAATATGAAAACTAATGAAAATTCCATTCCCCAGGTGAGGCTCAAACTCACAATTCCGGCATAGCTCACGAGAACTTTCGTAAAGGTACCGTGCGCTAACCAATTGCGCCACTGGGGAACACGGTTGCCCGTAAGAGGGTTTCCTTTACGACTGTTGTCTCCACACAACTCCAGTAAACAAATGTTTCCGAGCCAGGCAGTCGCCAGCATTGAGTATACAATTAACCTCAAGGTTAAATATGAAAACTAATGAAAATTTCATTCCCCAGGTGAGGCTCAAACTCACAACTCCGGCATAGCTCACGAGAACTTTCGTAAAGGTACCGTGCGCTAACCGATTGCGCCACTGGGAAACACGGTCACACGTAGGAGTCTTTCCTTTAGGACTGTTGTCTGCGCAAAACTCCAGTAAACAAACGTTTTCGAGCCAGGCAGTCGCCAGCATTCAGTATACAATGAACCTCACGACTAAATATGAAAACTAATAAAAATTTTATTCCCCAGGTGAGGCTCGAACTCACAACCCCGGCATAGCTCACGAGAACTGTCGTATAAGTACCGTGCGCTAACCAATTGCGCCACTGGGGAACGCGGTCGCACGTAGAAGTCTTTCCTTTAGGACTGTGGTCTACACACAACTCCAGTAAACAAATGTTTTGGAGCCAGGCAGTCGCCAGCATTGAGTATACAATTAACCTCATGACTAAATATGAAAACTAATAAAAATTTTATTCCCCACGTGAGGCTCGAACTCACAACCCCGGCATAGCTCACGAGAACTGTCGTATAAGTACCGTGCGCTAACCAATTGCGCCACTGGGGAACACGGTCGCACGTAAGAGTGTTTCCTTTAGGACTGTTGTCTCCACACAACTCTAGTAAACAAATGTTTTCGGGCCAGGCAGTCGCCAGCATTGAGTATACAATTACCTCATGGCTAAATATGAAAACTAATGAAAATTTCACTCCCCAGGCGAGGCTCAAACTCACAACCCCGGCATAGCTCACGAGAACTGTCCTATAAATTCAGCGCTAACCAATTGCGCCACTGGGGAACACGGTTGCACGTAAAAGTGTTTCCTTTAGGACTGTTGTCTACACACAACTCCAGTAAACAAATGTTTTCGGGCCAGGCGGTCGCCAGCATTGAGTATACAATTACCTCATGTATAAATATGAAAACTAATAAAAATTTCATTCCCCAGGTGAGGCTCGAACTCACAACCCCGGCATAGCTCACGAGAACTGTCGTATAAGTACCGTGCGCTAACCAATTGCGCCACTCGGGAACACGGTCGCACGTAAAAGTGTTTCCTTTAGGACTGTTGTCTACACACACCTCCATTAAGCAAATGTTTTCGAGCCAGGCAGTCGCCAGCATTGAGTATACAATTAACCTCATGACTAATAATGAAAACTAATAAGAATTTCATTCCCCAGGTGAGGCTCGAACTCACAACCCCGGCATAGCTCACGAGAACTGTCGCATAAGTACCGTGCGCTAACCGATTGCGCCACTGGGGAACACGGTTTCACGTAAGAGTGTTTCCTTTAGGACTGTTGTCTACACACAACTCCAGTAAACAAATGTTTTCGGGCCAGGCAGTCGCCAGCATTGAGTATACAATTACCTCATGGCTAAATACGAAAACTAATGAAAATTTCACTCCCCAGGCGAGGCTCAAACTCACAACCCCGGCATAGCTCACGAGAACTGTCCTATAAATTCAGCGCTAACCAATTGCGCCACTGGGGAACACGGTCGCACGTAGGAGTCTTTCCTTTAGGACTGTTGTCTGCGCAAAACTACAGTAAACAAATTTTTTCGAGCGAGGCAGTCGCCAGCATTGAGTATACATTTAACCTCATGACTAATTATGAAAACTAATAAAAATTTCATTCCACAGGTGAGTCTCGAACTCACAACCTTGGCATAGCTGACGAGAACTGTCGTAAAAGTACCGTGCGCTAACTAATTGCGCCACTGGGGAACACGGTTGCACGTAAGAGTGTTTCCTTTAGGACTGTTGTCTACACACACCTCCAGTAAACAAATGTTTTCGAGCCAGGCAGTCGCCAGCATTGAGTATACAATTAACCTCATGACTAATATTGAAAACTAATAAAAGTTTCGTTCCCCAGGTGAGGCTCGAACTCAGAACCCCGGCATAGCTCACGAAAACTGTCGTATAAGTACCGTGCGCTAACCAATTGCGCCACTGGGAAACACGGTCGCACGTAGAAGTCTTTCCTTTAAGACTGTTGTCTACACACAACTCCAGTAAACAAATGTTTTCGAGCCAGGCAGTCACCAGCATTGAGTATACAATTAACCGCATGACTAAATATGAAAACTAATAAAAATTTCATTCCCCAGGTGAGGCTCGAACTCAAAACCCCGGCATAGGTCACGAGAACTGTCGTATAAGTACCGTGCGCTAACCAATTGCGCCACTGGGGAACACGGTCGCACTTAAGAGTGTTTCCTTTAGGACTGTTGTCTCCACACAACTCTAGTAAACAAATGTTTTCGAGCCAGGCAGTCGCCAGCATTGAGTATACAATTAAGCTTATGACTAAATATGAAAACTAATGAAAATTTCATTCCCCAGGTGAGGCTCGAACTCACAACCCCAGCATAGCTCACGAGAACTGTCCTATAAATACAGCGCTAACCAATTGCGCCACTGGGGAACACGTTTGCACGTAAAAGTGTTTCCTTTAGGACTGTTGTCTACACACAACTCCAGTAAACAAATGTTTTCGGGCCAGGCAGTCGCCAGCATTGAGTATACAATTACCTCATGGCTAAATATGAAAACTAATGAAAATTTCACTCCCCAGGCGAGGCTCAAACTCACAACCCCGGCATAGCTCACGAGAACTGTCCTATAAATTCAGCGCTAACCAATTGCGCTACTGGGAAACACGGTTGCACGTAAAAGTGTTTCCTTTAAGACTGTTGTCTACACACAACTCCAGTAAACAAATGTTTTCGGGCCAGGCAGTCGCCAGCATTGAGTATACAATTACCTCATGGCTAAATATGAAAACTAATAAAAATTTCACTCCCCAGGCGAGGCTCAAACTCACAACCCCGGCATAGCTCACCAGAACTGTCGTGTAAGTACCGTGCGCTAACCAATTGAACCACTGGGGAACACGGTCGCACGTAGGAGTTTTTCCTTTAGAACTGTTGTCTGCGCAAAATTCCAGTAAACAAATTTTTTCGAGCCAGGCAGTCGCCAGCATTGAGTATACATTTAACCTCATGACTAAATATGAAAACTAATAAAAATTTCATTCCACAGGTGAGTCTCGAACTCACAACCTCGGCATAGCTGACGAGAACTGTCGTATAAGTACCGTGCGCTAACCAATTGCGCCACTGGGGAACACGGTTGCACGTAAGAGTGTTTCCTTTAGGACTGTTGTCTACACACACCTCCAGTAAACAAATGTTTTCGAGCCAGGCAGTCGCCAGCATTGAGTATACAATTAACCTCAAGGTTAAATATGAAAACTAATGAAAATTCCATTCCCCAGGTGAGGCTCAAACTCACAACTCCGGCATAGCTCACGAGAACTTTCGTAAAGGTACCGTGCGCTAACCAATTGCGCCACTGGGGAACACGGTCACACGTAGGAGTCTTTCCTTTAGGACTGTTGTCTGCGCAAAACTCCAGTAAACAAACGTTTTCGAGCCAGGCAGTCGCCAGCATTCAGTATACAATGAACCTCACGACTAAATATGAAAACTAATAAAAATTTCATTCCCCAGGTGAGGCTCGAACTCACAACCCCGGCATAGCTCACGAGAACTGTCGTATAAGTACCGTGCGCTAACCAATTGCGCCACTGGATAACACGGTCGCATGTAAGAGTGTTTCCTTTAGGACTGTTGTCTCCACACAACTCTAGTAAACAAACGTTTTCGAGCCAGGCAGTCGCCAGCATTGAGTATACAATTAACCTCATGACTAAATATGAAAACTAATGAAAATTTCATTCTCCAGGTGAGGCTCGAACTCACAACCCCAGCATAGCTCACGAGAACTGTCCTATAAATACAGCGCTAACCAATTGCGCCACTGGGGAACAAGGTTGCACGTAAAAGTGTTTCCTTTAGGACTGTTGTCTACACACAACTCCAGTAAACAAATGTTTTCGGGCCAGGCAGTCGCCAGCATTGAGTATACAATTACCTCATGGCTAAATATGAAAACTAATGAAAATTTCACTCCCCAGGCGAAGCTCAAACTCACAACCCCGGCATAGCTCACGAGAACTGTCCTATAAATTCAGCGCTAACCAATTGCGCCACCGGGGAACACGGTTGCACGTAAAAGTGTTTCCTTTAGGACTGTTGTCTACACACAACTCCAGTAAACAAATGTTTTCGGGCCAGACAGTCGCCAGCATTGAGTATACAATTACCTCATGGCTAAATATGAAAACTAATAAAAATTTCACTCCCCAGGCGAGGCTCAAACTCACAACCCCTGCATAGCTCACGAGAACTGTCGTGTAAGTACCGTGCGCTAACCAATTGCGCCACTGGGGAACACGGTCGCACGTAGGAGTCTTTCCTTTAGGACTGTTGTCTGCACAAAACTCCAGTAAACAAATTTTTTCGAGCCAGGCTGTCGCCAATATCGAGTATACATTTAACCTCATGACTAAATATGAAAACTAATAAAAATTTTATTCCACAGGTGAGTCTCGAACTCACAACCTCGACATAGCTGACGAGAACTGTCGTATAAGTACCGTGCGCTAACCAATTGCGCCACTGGGGAACACGGTTTCACGTAAGAGTGTTTCCTTTAGGACTGTTGTCTACACACACCTCCAGTAAACAAATGTTTTCGAGCCAGGCAGTCGCCAGCATTGAGTATACAATTAACCTCAGGACTAAATATGAAAACTAATAAAAATTTCATTCCCCAGGTGAGGCTCAAACTCACAACCCCGGCATAGCTCACCAGAACTGTCGTATAAGTACCGTGCGCTACCCAATTGCGCCACTGGGGAACACGGTTTCACGTTAGAGTGTTTCCTTTACGACTGTTGTCTACACAAACCTCCAGTAAACAGATGTTTTCGAGCCAGGCAGTCGCCAGCATTGCGTATACAATTAACCTCATGACTAAATATGAAGACTAATAAAAATTTCATTCCCCAGGTGAGGCTCGAACTCACAACCCGAGGATAGCTCACGAGAACTGTCGTATAAGTACCGTGCACTAACCAATTGCGCCACTGGGGAACGCGGTTGCACGTAAGAGTGTTTCCTTTAGGACTGTTGTCTACACACACCTCCAGTAAACAAATGTTTTCGAGCCAGGCAGTCGCCAGCATTGAGTATACAATTAACCTCATGACTAATATTGAAAACTAATAAAAGTTTCGTTCCCCAGGTGAGGCTCGAACTCAGAACCCCGGCATAGCTCACGAAAACTGTCGTATAAGTACCGTGCGCTAACCAATTGCGCCACTGGGGAACACGGTCGCACGTAGAAGTCTTTCCTTTAAGACTGTTGTCTACACACAACTCCAGTAAACAAATGTTTTCGAGCCAGGCAGTCACCAGCATTGAGTATACAATTAACCGCATGACTAAATATGAAAACTAATAAAAATTTCATTCCCCAGGTGAGGCTCGAACTCAAAACCCCGGCATAGGTCACGAGAACTGTCGTATAAGTACCGTGCGCTAACCAATTGCGCCACTGGGGAACACGGTCGCACTTAAGAGTGTTTCCTTTAGGACTGTTGTCTCCACACAACTCTAGTAAACAAATGTTTTCGAGCCAGGCAGTCGCCAGCATTGAGTATACAATTAAGCTTATGACTAAATATGAAAACTAATGAAAATTTCATTCCCCAGGTGAGGCTCGAACTCACAACCCCAGCATAGCTCACGAGAACTGTCCTATAAATACAGCGCTAACCAATTGCGCCACTGGGGAACACGTTTGCACGTAAAAGTGTTTCCTTTAGGACTGTTGTCTACACACAACTCCAGTAAACAAATGTTTTCGGGCCAGGCAGTCGCCAGCATTGAGTATACAATTACCTCATGGCTAAATATGAAAACTAATGAAAATTTCACTCCCCAGGCGAGGCTCAAACTCACAACCCCGGCATAGCTCACGAGAAGTGTCCTATAAATTCAGCGCTAACCAATTGCGCTACTGGGAAACACGGTTGCACGTAAAAGTGTTTCCTTTAAGACTGTTGTCTACACACAACTCCAGTAAACAAATGTTTTCGGGCCAGGCAGTCGCCAGCATTGAGTATACAATTACCTCATGGCTAAATATGAAAACTAATAAAAATTTCACTCCCCAGGCGAGGCTCAAACTCACAACCCCGGCATAGCTCACCAGAACTGTCGTGTAAGTACCGTGCGCTAACCAATTGAACCACTGGGGAACACGGTCGCACGTAGGAGTTTTTCCTTTAGAACTGTTGTCTGCGCAAAATTCCAGTAAACAAATTTTTTCGAGCCAGGCAGTCGCCAGCATTGAGTATACATTTAACCTCATGACTAAATATGAAAACTAATAAAAATTTCATTCCACAGGTGAGTCTCGAACTCACAACCTCGGCATAGCTGACGAGAACTGTCGTATAAGTACCGTGCGCTAACCAATTGCGCCACTGGGGAACACGGTTGCACGTAAGAGTGTTTCCTTTAGGACTGTTGTCTACACACACCTCCAGTAAACAAATGTTTTCGAGCCAGGCAGTCGCCAGCATTGAGTATACAATTAACCTCAAGGTTAAATATGAAAACTAATGAAAATTCCATTCCCCAGGTGAGGCTCAAACTCACAACTCCGGCATAGCTCACGAGAACTTTCGTAAAGGTACCGTGCGCTAACCAATTGCGCCACTGGGGAACACGGTCACACGTAGGAGTCTTTCCTTTAGGACTGTTGTCTGCGCAAAACTCCAGTAAACAAACGTTTTCGAGCCAGGCAGTCGCCAGCATTCAGTATACAATGAACCTCACGACTAAATATGAAAACTAATAAAAATTTCATTCCCCAGGTGAGGCTCGAACTCACAACCCCGGCATAGCTCACGAGAACTGTCGTATAAGTACCGTGCGCTAACCAATTGCGCCACTGGATAACACGGTCGCATGTAAGAGTGTTTCCTTTAGGACTGTTGTCTCCACACAACTCTAGTAAACAAACGTTTTCGAGCCAGGCAGTCGCCAGCATTGAGTATACAATTAACCTCATGACTAAATATGAAAACTAATGAAAATTTCATTCTCCAGGTGAGGCTCGAACTCACAACCCCAGCATAGCTCACGAGAACTGTCCTATAAATACAGCGCTAACCAATTGCGCCACTGGGGAACAAGGTTGCACGTAAAAGTGTTTCCTTTAGGACTGTTGTCTACACACAACTCCAGTAAACAAATGTTTTCGGGCCAGGCAGTCGCCAGCATTGAGTATACAATTACCTCATGGCTAAATATGAAAACTAATGAAAATTTCACTCCCCAGGCGAAGCTCAAACTCACAACCCCGGCATAGCTCACGAGAACTGTCCTATAAATTCAGCGCTAACCAATTGCGCCACCGGGGAACACGGTTGCACGTAAAAGTGTTTCCTTTAGGACTGTTGTCTACACACAACTCCAGTAAACAAATGTTTTCGGGCCAGACAGTCGCCAGCATTGAGTATACAATTACCTCATGGCTAAATATGAAAACTAATAAAAATTTCACTCCCCAGGCGAGGCTCAAACTCACAACCCCTGCATAGCTCACGAGAACTGTCGTGTAAGTACCGTGCGCTAACCAATTGCGCCACTGGGGAACACGGTCGCACGTAGGAGTCTTTCCTTTAGGACTGTTGTCTGCACAAAACTCCAGTAAACAAATTTTTTCGAGCCAGGCTGTCGCCAATATCGAGTATACATTTAACCTCATGACTAAATATGAAAACTAATAAAAATTTTATTCCACAGGTGAGTCTCGAACTCACAACCTCGACATAGCTGACGAGAACTGTCGTATAAGTACCGTGCGCTAACCAATTGCGCCACTGGGGAACACGGTTTCACGTAAGAGTGTTTCCTTTAGGACTGTTGTCTACACACACCTCCAGTAAACAAATGTTTTCGAGCCAGGCAGTCGCCAGCATTGAGTATACAATTAACCTCATGACTAAATATGAAAACTAATAAAAATTTCATTCCCCAGGTGAGGCTCAAACTCACAACCCCGGCATAGCTCACCAGAACTGTCGTATAAGTACCGTGCGCTACCCAATTGCGCCACTGGGGAACACGGTTTCACGTTAGAGTGTTTCCTTTACGACTGTTGTCTACACAAACCTCCAGTAAACAGATGTTTTCGAGCCAGGCAGTCGCCAGCATTGCGTATACAATTAACCTCATGACTAAATATGAAGACTAATAAAAATTTCATTCCCCAGGTGAGGCTCGAACTCACAACCCGAGGATAGCTCACGAGAACTGTCGTATAAGTACCGTGCACTAACCAATTGCGCCACTGGGGAACGCGGTTGCACGTAAGAGTGTTTCCTTTAGGACTGTTGTCTACACACACCTCCAGTAAACAAATGTTTTCGAGCCAGGCAGTCGCCAGCATTGAGTATACAATTAACCTCATGACTAAATAGAAAAACAAATAAAAATTTCATTCCCCAGGTGAGGCTCGAACTCTCAACCCGCGCATAGCTCACGAGAACTGTCGGATAAGTACCGTGCGCTAACCAATTGCGCCACTGGGGAACACGGTTGCCCGTAAGAGGGTTTCCTTTACGACTGTTGTCTCCACACAACTCCAGTAAACAAATGTTTCCGAGCCAGGCAGTCGCCAGCATTGAGTATACAATTAACCTCAAGGTTAAATATGAAAACTAATGAAAATTCCATTCCCCAGGTAAGGCTCAAACTCACAACTCCGGCATAGCTCACGAGAACTTTCGTAAAGGTAC
Source organism: Rhipicephalus microplus (assembly GCF_043290135.1). NCBI lineage: Eukaryota > Metazoa > Arthropoda > Arachnida > Ixodida > Ixodidae > Rhipicephalus > Rhipicephalus microplus. Next base: position 79,514,386 of record NC_134707.1, on the reverse strand, counting down.
CGTGCGCTAACCAATTGCGCCACTGGGGAACGCGGTTGCACGTAAGAGTGTTTCCTTTAGGACTGTTGTCTACACACACCTCCAGTAAACAAATGTTTTCGAGCCAGGCAGTCGCCAGCATTGAGTATACAATTAACCTCATGACTAAATAGAAAAACAAATAAAAATTTCATTCCCCAGGTGAGGCTCGAACTCTCAACCCGCGCATAGCTCACGAGAACTGTCGGATAAGTACCGTGCGCTAACCAATTGCGCCACTGGGGAACACGGTTGCCCGTAAGAGGGTTTCCTTTACGACTGTTGTCTCCACACAACTCCAGTAAACAAATGTTTCCGAGCCAGGCAGTCGCCAGCATTGAGTATACAATTAACCTCAAGGTTAAATATGAAAACTAATGAAAATTCCATTCCCCAGGTAAGGCTCAAACTCACAACTCCGGCATAGCTCACGAGAACTTTCGTAAAGGTACCGTGCGCTAACCGATTGTGCCACTGGGAAACACGGTCACACGTAGGAGTCTTTCCTTTAGGACTGTTGTCTGCGCAAAACTCCAGTAAACAAACGTTTTCGAGCCAGGCAGTCGCCAGCATTCAGTATACAATGAACCTCACGACTAAATATGAAAACTAATAAAAATTTCATTCCCCAGGTGAGGCTCGAACTCACAACCCCGGCATAGCTCACGAGAACTGTCGTATAAGTATTGTGCGCTAACCAATTGCGCAACTTGGGAACACGGTTGCACGTAAGAGTGTTTCCTTTAGGACTGTTGTCTACACACACCTCCAGTAAACAAATGTTTTCGAGCCAGGCAGTCGCCAGCATTGAGTATACAATTAACCTCAAGGTTAAATATGAAAACTAATGAAAATTCTATTCCCCAGGTGAGGCTCAAACTCACAACTCCGGCATAGCTCACGAGAACTTTCGTAAAGGTACCGTGCGCTAACCAATTGCGCCACTGGGGAACACGGTCACACGTAGGAGTCTTTTCTTTAGGACTGTTGTCTGCGCAAAACTCCAATAAACCAACGTTTTCGAGCCAGGCAGTCGCCAGCATTCAGTATACAATGAACCTCACGACTAAATATGAAAACTAATAAAAATTTCATTCCCCAGGTGAGGCTCGAACTCACAACCCCGGCATAGCTCACGAGAACTGTCGTATAAGTACCGTGCGCTAACCAATTGCGCCACTGGGGAACACGGTCGCACGTAGGAGTCTTTCGTTTAAGACTGTTGTCTACACACAACTCCAGTAAACAAATGTTTTCGAGCCAGGCAGTCACCAGCATTGAGTATACGATTAACCGCATGAATAAATATGAAAACTAATAAAAATTTGATTCAATAGGTGAGGCTCGAACTCACAACCTCGGCATAGCTCACGAGAACTGTCGTATAAGTACCGTGCGCTAACCAATTGCGCCACTGGGGAACACGGTCGCACGTAAGAGTGTTTCCTTTAGGACTGTTGTCTCCACACAACTCTAGTAAACAGATGTTTTCGAGCCAGGCAGTCGCCAGCATTGAGTATACAATTAACCTCATGACTAAGTATGAAAACTAATGAACATTTCATTCCCCAGGTGAGGCTCGAACTCACAACCCCAGCATAGCTCACGAGAACTGTCCTATAAATACAGCGCTAACCAATTGCGGCACTGGGGAACAAGGTTGCACGTAAAAGTGTTTCCTTTAGGACTGTTGTCTACACACAACTCCAGTAAACAAATGTTTTCGGGCCAGGCAGTCGCCAGCATTGAGTATACAATTACCTCATGGCTAAATATGAAAACTAATGAAAATTTCACTCCCCAGGGGAGGCTCAAACTCACAACCCCGGCATAGCTCACGAGAACTGTCCTATAAATTCAGCGCTAACTAATTGCGCCACTGGGGAACACGGTTGCACGTAAAAGTGTTTCCTTTAGGACTGTTGTCTACACACAACTCCAGTAAACAAATGTTTTCGGGCCAGGCGGTCGCCAGCATTGAGTATACAATTACCTCATGGCTAAATATGAAAACTAATAAAAATTTCACTCCTCAGGCGAGGCTCAAACTCACAACCCCGGCATAGCTCACGAGAACTGTCGTGTAAGTACCGTGCGCTAACCAATTGCGCCCCTGGGGAACACGGTCGCACGTAGGAGTCTTTCCTTTAGAACTGTTGTCTGCGCAAAACTCCAGTAAACAAATTTTTTCGAGCCAGGCAGTCGCCAGCATTGAGTATACATTTAACCTCATGACTAAATATGAAAACTAATAAAAATTTCATTCCACAGGTGAGTCTCGAACTCACAACCTCGGCATAGCTGACGAGAACTGTCGTATAAGTATTGTGCACTAACCAATTGCGCAACTTGGGAACACGGTTGCACGTAAGAGTGTTTCCTTTAGGACTGTTGTCTACACACACCTCCAGTAAACAAATGTTTTCGAGCCAGGCAGTCGCCAGCATTGAGTATACAATTAACCTCAAGGTTAAATATGAAAACTAATGAAAATTCCATTCCCCAGGTGAGGCTCAAACTCACAACTCCGGCATAGCTCACGAGAACTTTCGTAAAGGTACCGTGCGCTAACCAATTGCGCCACTGGGGAACACGGTCGCACGTAGGAGTCTTTCCTTTAGGACTGTTTGCGCAAAACTCCAGTAAACAAATTTTTTCGAGCCAGGCAGTCACCAGCATCGAGTATACAATTAACCTCATGACTAAATATGAAAACTAATAAAAACTTCATTGCACAGGTGAGTTTCGAACTCACAACCTCGGCATAGCTCACGAGAACTGTCGTATAAGTACCGTGCGCATACCAATTGCGCCACTGGGGAACATGGTTGCACGTAAGAGTGTTTCCTTTAGGACTGTTGTCTACACACACCTCCAGTAAACAAATGTTTTCGAGCCAGGCAGTCGTCAGCATTTAGTATACAATTAACATCATGACTAAATATGAAATCTAAGAAAAATTTGATTCCATAGGTGAGGCTCGAACTCACAACCCCGGCATAGCTCACGAGAACTGTCGTATACGTACCGTGTGCTAACTAATTGCGCCACTGGAGAACACGGTCGCACGTAGGAGTCTTTCCTTTAGGACTGTTGTCTACACACAACTCCAGTAAACAAATGTTTTCGAGCCAGGCAGTCGCCAGCATTGAGTATACAATTAACCTCATGTATAATTATGAAAACTAATAAAAATTTCATTCCACAGGTGAGTCTCGAACTCACAACCTTGGCATAGCTGACGAGAACTGTCGTGAAAATACCGTGCGCTAACTAATTGCGCCACTGGGGAACACGGTTGCACGTAAGAGTGTTTCCTTTAGGACTGTTGTCTACACACACCTCCAGTAAACAAATGTTTTCGAGCCAGGCAGTCGCCAGCATTGAGTATACAATTAACCTCATGACTAATATTGAAAACTAATAAAAGTTTCATTCCCCAGGTGAGGCTCGAACTCACAACCCCGGCATAGCTCACGAGAACTGTCGTATAAGTACCGTGCGCTAACCAATTGCGCCACTGGGAACACGGTCGCACGTAGAAGTCTTTCCTTTAAGACTGTTGTCTACACACAACTCCAGTAAACAAATGTTTTCGAGCCAGGCAGTCACCAGCATTGAGTATACAATTAACCGCATGACTAAATATGAAAACTAATAAAAATTTCATTCCCCAGGTGAGGCTCGACCTCAAAACCCCGTCATAGGTCACGAGAACTGTCGTATAAGTACCGTGCGCTAACCAATTGCGCCACTAGGGAACACGGTCGCACGTAAGAGTGTTTCCTTTAGGACTGTTGTCTCCACACAACTCTAGTAAACAAATTTTTTCGAGCGAGGCAGTCGCCAGCATTGAGTATACATTTAACCTCATGACTAATTATGAAAACAATTAAAATTTCATTCCACAGGTGAGTCTCGAACTCACAACCTTGGCATAGCTGACGAGAACTGTCGTAAAAGTACCGTGCGCTAACTAATTGCGCCACTGGGGAACACGGTTGCACGTAAGAGTGTTTCCTTTAGGACTGTTGTCTACACACACCTCCAGTAAACAAATGTTTTCGAGCCAGGCAGTCGCCAGCATTGAGTATACAAATAACCTCATGACTAATATTGAAAACTAATAAAAGTTTCATTCCCCAGGTGAGGCTCGAACTCACAACCCCGGCATAGCTCACGAGAACTGTCGTATAAGTACCGTGCGCTAACCAATTGCGCCACTGGGGAACACGGTCGCACGTAGAAGTCTTTCCTTTAAGACTGTTGTCTACACACAACTCCAGTAAACAAATGTTTTCGAGCCAGGCAGTCACCAGCATTGAGTATACAATTAACCGCATGACTAAATATGAAAACTAATAAAAATTTCATTCCCCAGGTGAGATTCGAACTCAAAACCCCGGCATAGGTCACGAGAACTGTCGTATAAGTACCGTGCGCTAACCAATTGCGCAACTGGGGAACACGGTCGCACGTAAGAGTGTTTCCTTTAGGACTGTTGTCTCCACACAACTCTAGTAAACAAATGTTTTCGAGCCAGGCAGTCGCCAGCATTGAGTATACAATTAACCTCATGACTAAATATGAAAACTAATGAAAATTTCATTCCCCAGGTGAGGCTCGAACTCACAACCCCGGCATAGCTAACGAGAACTGTCGTATAAGTACCGTGCGCTAACCAATTGCGCCACTGGGGAACACGGTCGCACGTAGGAGTCTTTCGTTTAAGACTGTTGTCTACACACAACTCCAGTAAACAAATGTTTTCGAGCCAGGCAGTTGCCAGCATTGAGTATACAATTAACCTCATGACTAAATATGAAAACTAATGAACATTTCAGTCCCCAGGTGAGGCTCGAACTCACAACCCCAGCATAGCTCACGAGAACTGTCGTATAAGTACCGTGCGCTAACCAATTGCGCCACTGGGGAACACGGTCGCACGTAAGAGTGTTTCCTTTAGGACTGTTGTCTACACACAACTCCAGTAAACAAATGTTTTCGAGCCAGGCAGTCACCAGCATTGAGTATACAATTAACCGCATGAATAAATATGAAAACTAATAAAAATTTGATTCAATAGGTGAGGCTCGAACTCACAACCTCGGCATAGCTCACGAGAACTGTCGTATAAGTACCGTGCGCTAACCAATTGCGCCACTGGGGAACACGGTCGCACGTAAGAGTGTTTCCTTTAGGACTGTTGTCTCCACACAACTCTAGTAAACAGATGTTTTCGAGCCAGGCAGTCGCCAGCATTGAGTATACAATTAACCTCATGACTAAGTATGAAAACTAATGAACATTTCATTCCCCAGGTGAGGCTCGAACTCACAACCCCAGCATAGCTCACGAGAACTGTCCTATAAATACAGCGCTAACCAATTGCGGCACTGGGGAACAAGGTTGCACGTAAAAGTGTTTCCTTTAGGACTGTTGTCTACACACAACTCCAGTAAACAAATGTTTTCGGGCCAGGCAGTCGCCAGCATTGAGTATACAATTACCTCATGGCTAAATATGAAAACTAATGAAAATTTCACTCCCCAGGGGAGGCTCAAACTCACAACCCCGGCATAGCTCACGAGAACTGTCCTATAAATTCAGCGCTAACTAATTGCGCCACTGGGGAACACGGTTGCACGTAAAAGTGTTTCCTTTAGGACTGTTGTCTACACACAACTCCAGTAAACAAATGTTTTCGGGCCAGGCGGTCGCCAGCATTGAGTATACAATTACCTCATGGCTAAATATGAAAACTAATAAAAATTTCACTCCTCAGGCGAGGCTCAAACTCACAACCCCGGCATAGCTCACGAGAACTGTCGTGTAAGTACCGTGCGCTAACCAATTGCGCCCCTGGGGAACACGGTCGCACGTAGGAGTCTTTCCTTTAGAACTGTTGTCTGCGCAAAACTCCAGTAAACAAATTTTTTCGAGCCAGGCAGTCGCCAGCATTGAGTATACATTTAACCTCATGACTAAATATGAAAACTAATAAAAATTTCATTCCACAGGTGAGTCTCGAACTCACAACCTCGGCATAGCTGACGAGAACTGTCGTATAAGTATTGTGCACTAACCAATTGCGCAACTTGGGAACACGGTTGCACGTAAGAGTGTTTCCTTTAGGACTGTTGTCTACACACACCTCCAGTAAACAAATGTTTTCGAGCCAGGCAGTCGCCAGCATTGAGTATACAATTAACCTCAAGGTTAAATATGAAAACTAATGAAAATTCCATTCCCCAGGTGAGGCTCAAACTCACAACTCCGGCATAGCTCACGAGAACTTTCGTAAAGGTACCGTGCGCTAACCAATTGCGCCACTGGGGAACACGGTCGCACGTAGGAGTCTTTCCTTTAGGACTGTTTGCGCAAAACTCCAGTAAACAAATTTTTTCGAGCCAGGCAGTCACCAGCATCGAGTATACAATTAACCTCATGACTAAATATGAAAACTAATAAAAACTTCATTGCACAGGTGAGTTTCGAACTCACAACCTCGGCATAGCTCACGAGAACTGTCGTATAAGTACCGTGCGCATACCAATTGCGCCACTGGGGAACATGGTTGCACGTAAGAGTGTTTCCTTTAGGACTGTTGTCTACACACACCTCCAGTAAACAAATGTTTTCGAGCCAGGCAGTCGTCAGCATTTAGTATACAATTAACATCATGACTAAATATGAAATCTAAGAAAAATTTGATTCCATAGGTGAGGCTCGAACTCACAACCCCGGCATAGCTCACGAGAACTGTCGTATAAGTACCGTGTGCTAACTAATTGCGCCACTGGAGAACACGGTCGCACGTAGGAGTCTTTCCTTTAGGACTGTTGTCTACACACAACTCCAGTAAACAAATGTTTTCGAGCCAGGCAGTCGCCAGCATTGAGTATACAATTAACCTCATGTATAATTATGAAAACTAATAAAAATTTCATTCCACAGGTGAGTCTCGAACTCACAACCTTGGCATAGCTGACGAGAACTGTCGTGAAAATACCGTGCGCTAACTAATTGCGCCACTGGGGAACACGGTTGCACGTAAGAGTGTTTCCTTTAGGACTGTTGTCTACACACACCTCCAGTAAACAAATGTTTTCGAGCCAGGCAGTCGCCAGCATTGAGTATACAATTAACCTCATGACTAATATTGAAAACTAATAAAAGTTTCATTCCCCAGGTGAGGCTCGAACTCACAACCCCGGCATAGCTCACGAGAACTGTCGTATAAGTACCGTGCGCTAACCAATTGCGCCACTGGGAACACGGTCGCACGTAGAAGTCTTTCCTTTAAGACTGTTGTCTACACACAACTCCAGTAAACAAATGTTTTCGAGCCAGGCAGTCACCAGCATTGAGTATACAATTAACCGCATGACTAAATATGAAAACTAATAAAAATTTCATTCCCCAGGTGAGGCTCGACCTCAAAACCCCGTCATAGGTCACGAGAACTGTCGTATAAGTACCGTGCGCTAACCAATTGCGCCACTAGGGAACACGGTCGCACGTAAGAGTGTTTCCTTTAGGACTGTTGTCTCCACACAACTCTAGTAAACAAATTTTTTCGAGCGAGGCAGTCGCCAGCATTGAGTATACATTTAACCTCATGACTAATTATGAAAACAATTAAAATTTCATTCCACAGGTGAGTCTCGAACTCACAACCTTGGCATAGCTGACGAGAACTGTCGTAAAAGTACCGTGCGCTAACTAATTGCGCCACTGGGGAACACGGTTGCACGTAAGAGTGTTTCCTTTAGGACTGTTGTCTACACACACCTCCAGTAAACAAATGTTTTCGAGCCAGGCAGTCGCCAGCATTGAGTATACAAATAACCTCATGACTAATATTGAAAACTAATAAAAGTTTCATTCCCCAGGTGAGGCTCGAACTCACAACCCCGGCATAGCTCACGAGAACTGTCGTATAAGTACCGTGCGCTAACCAATTGCGCCACTGGGGAACACGGTCGCACGTAGAAGTCTTTCCTTTAAGACTGTTGTCTACACACAACTCCAGTAAACAAATGTTTTCGAGCCAGGCAGTCACCAGCATTGAGTATACAATTAACCGCATGACTAAATATGAAAACTAATAAAAATTTCATTCCCCAGGTGAGATTCGAACTCAAAACCCCGGCATAGGTCACGAGAACTGTCGTATAAGTACCGTGCGCTAACCAATTGCGCAACTGGGGAACACGGTCGCACGTAAGAGTGTTTCCTTTAGGACTGTTGTCTCCACACAACTCTAGTAAACAAATGTTTTCGAGCCAGGCAGTCGCCAGCATTGAGTATACAATTAACCTCATGACTAAATATGAAAACTAATGAAAATTTCATTCCCCAGGTGAGGCTCGAACTCACAACCCCGGCATAGCTAACGAGAACTGTCGTATAAGTACCGTGCGCTAACCAATTGCGCCACTGGGGAACACGGTCGCACGTAGGAGTCTTTCGTTTAAGACTGTTGTCTACACACAACTCCAGTAAACAAATGTTTTCGAGCCAGGCAGTTGCCAGCATTGAGTATACAATTAACCTCATGACTAAATATGAAAACTAATGAACATTTCAGTCCCCAGGTGAGGCTCGAACTCACAACCCCAGCATAGCTCACGAGAACTGTCGTATAAGTACCGTGCGCTAACCAATTGCGCCACTGGGGAACACGGTCGCACGTAAGAGTGTTTCCTTTAGGACTGTTGTCTACACACAACTCCAGTAAACAAATGTTTTCGAGCCAGGCAGTCGCCAGCATTGAGTATACAATTAACCTCATGACTAAATATGAAAACTAATAAAAATTTTATTCCCCAGGTGAGGCTCGAACTCACAATCCCGGCACAGCTCACGCGAACTGTCGTATAAGTACCGTGCGCTAACCAATTGCGCCACTGGGGAACACGGTCGCACGTAAGAGTGTTTCCTTTAGGACTGTTGTCTCCACACAACTCTAGTAAACAAATGTTTTCGAGCCAGGCAGTCACCAGCATTGAGTATACAATTAACCGCATGACTAAATATGAAAAATAATAAAAATTTCATTCCCCAGGTGAGGCTCGAACTCAAAACCCCGGCATAGCTCACGAGAACTGTCGTATAAGTACCGTGCGCTAACCAATTGCGCCACTGGGGAACATGGTTGCACGTAAGAGTGTTTCCTTTAGGACTGTTGTCTACACACACCTCCAGTAAACAAATGTTTTCGAGCCAGGCAGTCGTCAGCATTTATTATACAATTAACCTCATGACTAAATATGAAATCTAAGAAAAATTTGATTCCATAGGTGAGGCTCGAACTCACAACCCCGGCATATCTCACGAGAACTGTTGTATAAGTACCGTGCGCTAACCAATTGCGCCACTAGGGAACACGGTCGCACGTAAGAGTGTTTCCTTTAGGACTGTTGTCTCCACACAACTCTAGTAAACAGATGTTTTCGAGCCAGGCAGTCGCCAGCATTGAGTATACAATGAAGCGCATGACTAAATATGAAAACTAAAAAAAATTTCATTCCCCAGGTGAGGCTCGAACTCACAACCCCGGCATAGCTCACGAGAACTGTCGTATAAGTACCGTGCGCTAACCAATTGCGCCACTGGGGAACACGGTCGCACGTAGGAGTCTTTCGTTTAAGACTGTTGTCTACACACAACTCCAGTAAACAAATGTTTTCGAGCCAGGCAGTCACCAGCATTGAGTATACAATTAACCGCATGACTAAATATGAAAACTAATAAAAATTTGATTCCATAGGTGAGGCTCGAACTCACAACCTCGGCATAGCTCACGAGAACTGTCGTATAAGTACCGTGCGCTAACCAATTGCGCCACTGGGGAACACGGTCGCACGTAAGAATGTTTCCTTTAGGACTGTTGTCTCCACACAACTCTAGTAAACAGATGTTTTCGAGCCAGGCAGTCGCCAGCATTGAGTATACAATTAACCTCATGACTAAGTATGAAAACTTATGAACATTTCATTCCCCAGGTGAGGCTCGAACTCACAACCCCAGCATAGCTCACGAGAACTGTCCTATAAATACAGCGCTAACCAATTGCGGCACTGGGGAACAAGGTTGCACGTAAAAGTGTTTCCTTTAGGACTGTTGTCTACACACAACTCCAGTAAACAAATGTTTTCGGGCCAGGCAGTCGCCAGCATTGAGTATGCAATTACCTCATGGCTAAATATGAAAACTAATGAAAATTTCACTCCCCAGGGGAGGCTCAAACTCACAACCCCGGCATAGCTCACGAGAACTGTCCTATAAATTCAGCGCTAACTAATTGCGCCACTGGGGAACACGGTTGCACGTAAAAGTGTTTCCTTTAGGACTGTTGTCTACACACAACTCCAGTAAACAAATGTTTTCGGGCCAGGCGGTCGCCAGCATTGAGTATACAATTACCTCATGGCTAAATATGAAAACTAATAAAAATTTCACTCCTCAGGCGAGGCTCAAACTCACAACCCCGGCATAGCTCACGAGAACTGTCGTGTAAGTACCGTGCGCTAACCAATTGCGCCCCTGGGGAACACGGTCGCACGTAGGAGTCTTTCCTTTAGAACTGTTGTCTGCGCAAAACTCCAGTAAACAAATTTTTTCGAGCCAGGCAGTCGCCAGCATTGAGTATACATTTAACCTCATGACTAAATATGAAAACTAATAAAAATTTCATTCCACAGGTGAGTCTCGAACTCACAACCTCGGCATAGCTGACGAGAACTGTCGTATAAGTATTGTGCACTAACCAATTGCGCAACTTGGGAACACGGTTGCACGTAAGAGTGTTTCCTTTAGGACTGTTGTCTACACACACCTCCAGTAAACAAATGTTTTCGAGCCAGGCAGTCGCCAGCATTGAGTATACAATTAACCTCAAGGTTAAATATGAAAACTAATGAAAATTCCATTCCCCAGGTGAGGCTCAAACTCACAACTCCGGCATAGCTCACGAGAACTTTCGTAAAGGTACCGTGCGCTAACCAATTGCGCCACTGGGGAACACGGTCGCACGTAGGAGTCTTTCCTTTAGGACTGTTTGCGCAAAACTCCAGTAAACAAATTTTTTCGAGCCAGGCAGTCACCAGCATCGAGTATACAATTAACCTCATGACTAAATATGAAAACTAATAAAAACTTCATTGCACAGGTGAGTTTCGAACTCACAACCTCGGCATAGCTCACGAGAACTGTCGTATAAGTACCGTGCGCATACCAATTGCGCCACTGGGGAACATGGTTGCACGTAAGAGTGTTTCCTTTAGGACTGTTGTCTACACACACCTCCAGTAAACAAATGTTTTCGAGCCAGGCAGTCGTCAGCATTTAGTATACAATTAACATCATGACTAAATATGAAATCTAAGAAAAATTTGATTCCATAGGTGAGGCTCGAACTCACAACCCCGGCATAGCTCACGAGAACTGTCGTATAAGTACCGTGTGCTAACTAATTGCGCCACTGGAGAACACGGTCGCACGTAGGAGTCTTTCCTTTAGGACTGTTGTCTACACACAACTCCAGTAAACAAATGTTTTCGAGCCAGGCAGTCGCCAGCATTGAGTATACAATTAACCTCATGTATAATTATGAAAACTAATAAAAATTTCATTCCACAGGTGAGTCTCGAACTCACAACCTTGGCATAGCTGACGAGAACTGTCGTGAAAATACCGTGCGCTAACTAATTGCGCCACTGGGGAACACGGTTGCACGTAAGAGTGTTTCCTTTAGGACTGTTGTCTACACACACCTCCAGTAAACAAATGTTTTCGAGCCAGGCAGTCGCCAGCATTGAGTATACAATTAACCTCATGACTAATATTGAAAACTAATAAAAGTTTCATTCCCCAGGTGAGGCTCGAACTCACAACCCCGGCATAGCTCACGAGAACTGTCGTATAAGTACCGTGCGCTAACCAATTGCGCCACTGGGAACACGGTCGCACGTAGAAGTCTTTCCTTTAAGACTGTTGTCTACACACAACTCCAGTAAACAAATGTTTTCGAGCCAGGCAGTCACCAGCATTGAGTATACAATTAACCGCATGACTAAATATGAAAACTAATAAAAATTTCATTCCCCAGGTGAGGCTCGACCTCAAAACCCCGTCATAGGTCACGAGAACTGTCGTATAAGTACCGTGCGCTAACCAATTGCGCCACTAGGGAACACGGTCGCACGTAAGAGTGTTTCCTTTAGGACTGTTGTCTCCACACAACTCTAGTAAACAAATTTTTTCGAGCGAGGCAGTCGCCAGCATTGAGTATACATTTAACCTCATGACTAATTATGAAAACAATTAAAATTTCATTCCACAGGTGAGTCTCGAACTCACAACCTTGGCATAGCTGACGAGAACTGTCGTAAAAGTACCGTGCGCTAACTAATTGCGCCACTGGGGAACACGGTTGCACGTAAGAGTGTTTCCTTTAGGACTGTTGTCTACACACACCTCCAGTAAACAAATGTTTTCGAGCCAGGCAGTCGCCAGCATTGAGTATACAAATAACCTCATGACTAATATTGAAAACTAATAAAAGTTTCATTCCCCAGGTGAGGCTCGAACTCACAACCCCGGCATAGCTCACGAGAACTGTCGTATAAGTACCGTGCGCTAACCAATTGCGCCACTGGGGAACACGGTCGCACGTAGAAGTCTTTCCTTTAAGACTGTTGTCTACACACAACTCCAGTAAACAAATGTTTTCGAGCCAGGCAGTCACCAGCATTGAGTATACAATTAACCGCATGACTAAATATGAAAACTAATAAAAATTTCATTCCCCAGGTGAGATTCGAACTCAAAACCCCGGCATAGGTCACGAGAACTGTCGTATAAGTACCGTGCGCTAACCAATTGCGCAACTGGGGAACACGGTCGCACGTAAGAGTGTTTCCTTTAGGACTGTTGTCTCCACACAACTCTAGTAAACAAATGTTTTCGAGCCAGGCAGTCGCCAGCATTGAGTATACAATTAACCTCATGACTAAATATGAAAACTAATGAAAATTTCATTCCCCAGGTGAGGCTCGAACTCACAACCCCGGCATAGCTAACGAGAACTGTCGTATAAGTACCGTGCGCTAACCAATTGCGCCACTGGGGAACACGGTCGCACGTAGGAGTCTTTCGTTTAAGACTGTTGTCTACACACAACTCCAGTAAACAAATGTTTTCGAGCCAGGCAGTTGCCAGCATTGAGTATACAATTAACCTCATGACTAAATATGAAAACTAATGAACATTTCAGTCCCCAGGTGAGGCTCGAACTCACAACCCCAGCATAGCTCACGAGAACTGTCGTATAAGTACCGTGCGCTAACCAATTGCGCCACTGGGGAACACGGTCGCACGTAAGAGTGTTTCCTTTAGGACTGTTGTCTACACACAACTCCAGTAAACAAATGTTTTCGAGCCAGGCAGTCGCCAGCATTGAGTATACAATTAACCTCATGACTAAATATGAAAACTAATAAAAATTTTATTCCCCAGGTGAGGCTCGAACTCACAATCCCGGCACAGCTCACGCGAACTGTCGTATAAGTACCGTGCGCTAACCAATTGCGCCACTGGGGAACACGGTCGCACGTAAGAGTGTTTCCTTTAGGACTGTTGTCTCCACACAACTCTAGTAAACAAATGTTTTCGAGCCAGGCAGTCACCAGCATTGAGTATACAATTAACCGCATGACTAAATATGAAAAATAATAAAAATTTCATTCCCCAGGTGAGGCTCGAACTCAAAACCCCGGCATAGCTCACGAGAACTGTCGTATAAGTACCGTGCGCTAACCAATTGCGCCACTGGGGAACATGGTTGCACGTAAGAGTGTTTCCTTTAGGACTGTTGTCTACACACACCTCCAGTAAACAAATGTTTTCGAGCCAGGCAGTCGTCAGCATTTATTATACAATTAACCTCATGACTAAATATGAAATCTAAGAAAAATTTGATTCCATAGGTGAGGCTCGAACTCACAACCCCGGCATATCTCACGAGAACTGTTGTATAAGTACCGTGCGCTAACCAATTGCGCCACTAGGGAACACGGTCGCACGTAAGAGTGTTTCCTTTAGGACTGTTGTCTCCACACAACTCTAGTAAACAGATGTTTTCGAGCCAGGCAGTCGCCAGCATTGAGTATACAATGAAGCGCATGACTAAATATGAAAACTAAAAAAAATTTCATTCCCCAGGTGAGGCTCGAACTCACAACCCCGGCATAGCTCACGAGAACTGTCGTATAAGTACCGTGCGCTAACCAATTGCGCCACTGGGGAACACGGTCGCACGTAGGAGTCTTTCGTTTAAGACTGTTGTCTACACACAACTCCAGTAAACAAATGTTTTCGAGCCAGGCAGTCACCAGCATTGAGTATACAATTAACCGCATGACTAAATATGAAAACTAATAAAAATTTGATTCCATAGGTGAGGCTCGAACTCACAACCTCGGCATAGCTCACGAGAACTGTCGTATAAGTACCGTGCGCTAACCAATTGCGCCACTGGGGAACACGGTCGCACGTAAGAATGTTTCCTTTAGGACTGTTGTCTCCACACAACTCTAGTAAACAGATGTTTTCGAGCCAGGCAGTCGCCAGCATTGAGTATACAATTAACCTCATGACTAAGTATGAAAACTTATGAACATTTCATTCCCCAGGTGAGGCTCGAACTCACAACCCCAGCATAGCTCACGAGAACTGTCCTATAAATACAGCGCTAACCAATTGCGGCACTGGGGAACAAGGTTGCACGTAAAAGTGTTTCCTTTAGGACTGTTGTCTACACACAACTCCAGTAAACAAATGTTTTCGGGCCAGGCAGTCGCCAGCATTGAGTATGCAATTACCTCATGGCTAAATATGAAAACTAATGAAAATTTCACTCCCCAGGGGAGGCTCAAACTCACAACCCCGGCATAGCTCACGAGAACTGTCCTATAAATTCAGCGCTAACTAATTGCGCCACTGGGGAACACGGTTGCACGTAAAAGTGTTTCCTTTAGGACTGTTGTCTACACACAACTCCAGTAAACAAATGTTTTCGGGCCAGGCAGTCGCCAGCATTGAGTATACAATTACCTCATGGCTAAATATGAAAACTAATAAAATTTCACTCCCCAGGCGAGGCTCAAACTCACAACCCCGGCATAGCTCACGAGAACTGTCGTGTAAGTACCGTGCGCTAACCAATTGCGCCACTGGGGAACACGGTCGCACGTAGGAGTCTTTCCTTTAGGACTGTTGTCTACACACACCTCCAGTAAACAAATGTTTTCGAGCCAGGCAGTCGTCAGCATTTAGTATACAATTAACATCATGACTAAATATGAAAAATAATAAAAATTTCATTCCCCAGGTGAGGCTCGAACTCAAAACCCCGGCATAGCTCACGAGAACTGTCGTATAAGTACCGTGCGCTAACCAATTGCGCCACTGGGGAACATGGTCGCACTTAGGAGTCTTTCCTTTAGGACTGTTGTCTACACACAACTCCAGTAAACAAATGTTTTCGGGCCAGGCAGTCGCCAGCATTGAGTATACAATTACCTCATGGCTAAATATGAAAACTAATAAAAATTTTATTCCCCAGGTGAGGCTCGAACTCACAATCCCGGCATAGCTCACGCGAACCGTCGTATAAGTACCGTGCGCTAACCAATTGCGCCACTGGGGAACACGGTCGCACGTAAGAGTGTTTCCTTTAGGACTGTTGTCTCCACACAACTCTAGTAAACAAATGTTTTCGAGCCAGGCAGTCACCAGCATTGAGTATACAATTAACCGCATGACTAAATATGAAAAATAATAAAAATTTCATTCCCCAGGTGAGGCTCGAACTCAAAACCCCGGCATAGCTCACGAGAACTGTCGTATAAGTACCGTGCGCTAACCAATTGCGCCACTGGGGAACATGGTCGCACTTAGGAGTCTTTCCTTTAGGACTGTTGTCTACACACAACTCCAGTAAACAAATGTTTTCGGGCCAGGCAGTCGCCAGCATTGAGTATACAATTACCTCATGGCTAAATATGAAAACTAATGAAAATTTCACTCCCCAGGGGAGGCTCAAACTCACAACCCCGGCATAGCTCACGAGAACTGTCCTATAAATTCAGCGCTAACTAATTGCGCCACTGGGGAACACGGTTGCACGTAAAAGTGTTTCCTTTAGGACTGTTGTCTACACACAACTCCAGTAAACAAATGTTTTCGGGCCAGGCAGTCGCCAGCATTGAGTATACAATTACCTCATGGCTAAATATGAAAACTAATAAAATTTCACTCCCCAGGCGAGGCTCAAACTCACAACCCCGGCATAGCTCACGAGAACTGTCGTGTAAGTACCGTGCGCTAACCAATTGCGCCACTGGGGAACACGGTCGCACGTAGGAGTCTTTCCTTTAGGACTGTTTGCGCAAAACTCCAGTAAACAAATTTTTTCGAGCCAGGCAGTCACCAGCATCGAGTATACAATTAACCTCATGACTAAATATGAAAACTAATAAAAACTTCATTGCACAGGTGAGTTTCGAACTCACAACCTCGGCATAGCTCACGAGAACTGTCGTATAAGTACCGTGCGCATACCAATTGCGCCACTGGGGAACATGGTTGCACGTAAGAGTGTTTCCTTTAGGACTGTTGTCTACACACACCTCCAGTAAACAAATGTTTTCGAGCCAGGCAGTCGTCAGCATTTATATATACAATTAACATCATGACTAAATATGAAATCTAAGAAAAATTTGATTCCATAGGTGAGGCTCGAACTCACAACCCCGGCATAGCTCACGAGAACTGTCGTATAAGTACCGTGTGCTAACTAATTGCGCCACTGGAGAACACGGTCGCACTTAGGAGTCTTTCCTTTAGGACTGTTGTCTACACACAACTCCAGTAAACAAATGTTTTCGAGCCAGGCAGTCGCCAGCATTGAGTATACAATTAACCTCATGTATAATTATGAAAACTAATAAAAATTTCATTCCACAGGTGAGTCTCGAACTCACAACCTTGGCATAGCTGACGAGAACTGTCGTGAAAATACCGTGCGCTAACTAATTGCGCCACTGGGGAACACGGTTGCACGTAAGAGTGTTTCCTTTAGGACTGTTGTCTACACACACCTCCAGTAAACAAATGTTTTCGAGCCAGGCAGTCGCCAGCATTGAGTATACAATTAACCTCATGACTAATATTGAAAACTAATAAAAGTTTCATTCCCCAGGTGAGGCTCGAACTCACAACCCCGGCATAGCTCACGAGAACTGTCGTATAAGTACCGTGCGCTAACCAATTGCGCCACTGGGAACACGGTCGCACGTAGAAGTCTTTCCTTTAAGACTGTTGTCTACACACAACTCCAGTAAACAAATGTTTTCGAGCCAGGCAGTCACCAGCATTGAGTATACAATTAACCGCATGACTAAATATGAAAACTAATAAAAATTTCATTCCCCAGGTGAGGCTCGACCTCAAAACCCCGTCATAGGTCACGAGAACTGTCGTATAAGTACCGTGCGCTAACCAATTGCGCCACTAGGGAACACGGTCGCACGTAAGAGTGTTTCCTTTAGGACTGTTGTCTCCACACAACTCTAGTAAACAAATTTTTTCGAGCGAGGCAGTCGCCAGCATTGAGTATACATTTAACCTCATGACTAATTATGAAAACAATTAAAATTTCATTCCACAGGTGAGTCTCGAACTCACAACCTTGGCATAGCTGACGAGAACTGTCGTAAAAGTACCGTGCGCTAACTAATTGCGCCACTGGGGAACACGGTTGCACGTAAGAGTGTTTCCTTTAGGACTGTTGTCTACACACACCTCCAGTAAACAAATGTTTTCGAGCCAGGCAGTCGCCAGCATTGAGTATACAAATAACCTCATGACTAATATTGAAAACTAATAAAAGTTTCATTCCCCAGGTGAGGCTCGAACTCACAACCCCGGCATAGCTCACGAGAACTGTCGTATAAGTACCGTGCGCTAACCAATTGCGCCACTGGGGAACACGGTCGCACGTAGAAGTCTTTCCTTTAAGACTGTTGTCTACACACAACTCCAGTAAACAAATGTTTTCGAGCCAGGCAGTCACCAGCATTGAGTATACAATTAACCGCATGACTAAATATGAAAACTAATAAAAATTTCATTCCCCAGGTGAGGCTCGAACTCAAAACCCCGGCATAGGTCACGAGAACTGTCGTATAAGTACCGTGCGCTAACCGATTGCGCAACTGGGGAACACGGTCGCACGTAAGAGTGTTTCCTTTAGGACTGTTGTCTCCACACAACTCTAGTAAACAAATGTTTTCGAGCCAGGCAGTCGCCAGCATTGAGTATACAATGAACCTCATGACTAAATATGAAAACTAATGAAAATTTCATTCCCCAGGTGAGGCTCGAACTCACAACCCCGGCATAGCTAACGAGAACTGTCGTATAAGTACCGTGCGCTAACCAATTGCGCCACTGGGGAACACGGTCGCACGTAGGAGTCTTTCGTTTAAGACTGTTGTCTACACACAACTCCAGTAAACAAATGTTTTCGAGCCAGGCAGTTGCCAGCATTGAGTATACAATTAACCTCATGACTAAATATGAAAACTAATGAACATTTCAGTCCCCAGGTGAGGCTCGAACTCACAACCCCAGCATAGCTCACGAGAACTGTCGTATAAGTACCGTGCGCTAACCAATTGCGCCACTGGGGAACACGGTCGCACGTAAGAGTGTTTCCTTTAGGACTGTTGTCTACACACAACTCCAGTAAACAAATGTTTTCGAGCCAGGCAGTCGCCAGCATTGAGTATACAATTAACCTCATGACTAAATATGAAAACTAATAAAAATTTTATTCCCCAGGTGAGGCTCGAACTCACAATCCCGGCATAGCTCACGCGAACTGTCGTATAAGTACCGTGCGCTAACCAATTGCGCCACTGGGGAACACGGTCGCACGTAAGAGTGTTTCCTTTAGGACTGTTGTCTCCACACAACTCTAGTAAACAAATGTTTTCGAGCCAGGCAGTCACCAGCATTGAGTATACAATTAACCGCATGACTAAATATGAAAAATAATAAAAATTTCATTCCCCAGGTGAGGCTCGAACTCAAAACCCCGGCATAGCTCACGAGAACTGTCGTATAAGTACCGTGCGCTAACCAATTGCGCCACTGGGGAACATGGTTGCACGTAAGAGTGTTTCCTTTAGGACTGTTGTCTACACACACCTCCAGTAAACAAATGTTTTCGAGCCAGGCAGTCGTCAGCATTTATTATACAATTAACCTCATGACTAAATATGAAATCTAAGAAAAATTTGATTCCATAGGTGAGGCTCGAACTCACAACCCCGGCATATCTCACGAGAACTGTTGTATAAGTACCGTGCGCTAACCAATTGCGCCACTAGGGAACACGGTCGCACGTAAGAGTGTTTCCTTTAGGACTGTTGTCTCCACACAACTCTAGTAAACAGATGTTTTCGAGCCAGGCAGTCGCCAGCATTGAGTATACAATGAACCGCATGACTAAATATGAAAACTAAAAAAATTTCATTCCCCAGGTGAGGCTCGAACTCACAACCCCGGCATAGCTCACGAGAACTGTCGTATAAGTACCGTGCGCTAACCAATTGCGCCACTGGGGAACACGGTCGCACGTAGGAGTCTTTCGTTTAAGACTGTTGTCTACACACAACTCCAGTAAACAAATGTTTTCGAGCCAGGCAGTCACCAGCATTGAGTATACAATTAACCGCATGACTAAATATGAAAACTAATAAAAATTTGATTCCATAGGTGAGGCTCGAACTCACAACCTCGGCATAGCTCACGAGAACTGTCGTATAAGTACCGTGCGCTAACCAATTGCGCCACTGGGGAACACGGTCGCACGTAAGAATGTTTCCTTTAGGACTGTTGTCTCCACACAACTCTAGTAAACAGATGTTTTCGAGCCAGGCAGTCGCCAGCATTGAGTATACAATTAACCTCATGACTAAGTATGAAAACTTATGAACATTTCATTCCCCAGGTGAGGCTCGAACTCACAACCCCAGCATAGCTCACGAGAACTGTCCTATAAATACAGCGCTAACCAATTGCGGCACTGGGGAACAAGGTTGCACGTAAAAGTGTTTCCTTTAGGACTGTTGTCTACACACAACTCCAGTAAACAAATGTTTTCGGGCCAGGCAGTCGCCAGCATTGAGTATACAATTACCTCATGGCTAAATATGAAAACTAATGAAAATTTCACTCCCCAGGGGAGGCTCAAACTCACAACCCCGGCATAGCTCACGAGAACTGTCCTATAAATTCAGCGCTAACTAATTGCGCCACTGGGGAACACGGTTGCACGTAAAAGTGTTTCCTTTAGGACTGTTGTCTACACACAACTCCAGTAAACAAATGTTTTCGGGCCAGGCAGTCGCCAGCATTGAGTATACAATTACCTCATGGCTAAATATGAAAACTAATAAAAATTTCACTCCCCAGGCGAGGCTCAAACTCACAACCCCGGCATAGCTAACGAGAACTGTCGTATAAGTACCGTGCGCTAACCAATTGCGCCACTGGGGAACACGGTCGCACGTAGTAGTCTTTCGTTTAAGACTGTTGTCTACACACAACTCCAGTAAACAAATGTTTTCGAGCCAGGCAGTTGCCAGCATTGAGTATACAATTAACCTCATGACTAAATATGAAAACTAATGAACATTTCAGTCCCCAGGTGAGGCTCGAACTCACAACCCCAGCATAGCTCACGAGAACTGTCCTATAAATACAGCACTAACCAATTGCGGCACTGGGGAACAAGGTTGCACGTAAGAGTGTTTCCTTTAGGACTGTTGTCTACACACACCTCCAGTAAACAAATGTTTTTGAGCCAGGCAGTCGTCAGCATTTAGTATACAATTAACCTCATGACTAAATATGAAATCTAAGAAAAATTTGATTCCATAGGTGAGGCTCGAACTCACAACCCCGGCATAGCTCACGAGAACTGTCGTATAAGTACCGTGTGCTAACTAATTGCGCCACTGGAGAACACGGTCGCACGTAGGAGTCTTTCCTTTAGGACTGTTGTCTACACACAACTCCAGTAAACAAATGTTTTCGAGCCAGGCAGTCGCCAGCATTGAGTATACAATTAACCTCATGACTAAATATGAAAACTAATAAAAATTTTATTCCCCAGGTGAGGCTCGAACTCACAATCCCGGCATAGCTCACGAGAACTGTCGTATAAGTACCGTGCGCTAACCAATTGCGCCACTGGGGAACACGGTCGCACGTAAGAGTGTTTCCTTTAGGACTGTTGTCTCCACACAACTCTAGTAAACAAATGTTTTCGAGCCAGGCAGTCACCAGCATTGAGTATACAATTAACCACATGACTAAATATGAAAACTAATAAAAATTTCATTCCCCAGGTGAGGCTCGAACTCAAAACCCCGGCATAGCTCACGAGAACTGTCGTATAAGTACCGTGCGCTAACCAATTGCGCCACTGGGGAACATGGTTGCACGTAAGAGTGTTTCCTTTAGGACTGTTGTCTACACACACCTCCAGTAAACAAATGTTTTCGAGCCAGGCAGTCGTCAGCATTTAGTATACAATTAACCTCATGACTAAATATGAAATCTAAGAAAAATTTGATTCCATAGGTGAGGCTCGAACTCACAACCCCGGCATAGCTCACGAGAACTGTTGTATAAGTACCGTGCGCTAACCAATTGCGCCACTAGGGAACACGGTCGCACGTAAGAGTGTTTCCTTTAGGACTGTTGTCTCCACACAACTCTAGTAAACAGATGTTTTCGAGCCAGGCAGTCGCCAGCATTGAGTATACAATTAACCGCATGACTAAATATGAAAACTAATAAAAATTTCATTCCCCAGGTGAGGCTCGACCTCAAAACCCCGGCATAGGTCACGAGAACTGTCGTATAAGTACCGTGCGCTAACCAATTGCGCCACTAGGGAACACGGTCGCACGTAAGAGTGTTTCCTTTAGGACTGTTGTCTCCACACAACTCTAGTAAACAAATTTTTTCGAGCGAGGCAGTCGCCAGCATTGAGTATACATTTAACCTCATGACTAATTATGAAAACAATTAAAATTTCATTCCACAGGTGTGTCTCGAACTCACAACCTTGGCATAGCTGACGAGAACTGTCGTAAAAGTACCGTGCGCTAACTAATTGCGCCACTGGGGAACACGGTTGCACGTAAGAGTGTTTCCTTTAGGACTGTTGTCTACACACACCTCCAGTAAACAAATGTTTTCGAGCCAGGCAGTCGCCAGCATTGAGTATACAATTAACCTCATGACTAATATTGAAAACTAATAAAAGTTTCATTCCCCAGGTGAGGCTCAAACTCACAACCCCGGCATAGGTCACGAGAACTGTCGTATAAGTACCGTGCGCTAACCAATTGCGCCACTAGGGAACGCGGTCGCACGTAAGAGTGTTTCCTTTAGGACTGTTGTCTCCACACAACTCTAGTAAAAAAATTTTTTCGAGCGAGGCAGTCGCCAGCATTGAGTATACATTTAACCTCATGACTAATTATGAAAATAATTAAAATTTCATTCCACAGGTGAGTCTCGAACTCACAACCTTGGCATAGCTGACGAGAACTGTCGTAAAAGTACCGTGCGCTAACTAATTGCGCCACTGGGGAACACGGTTGCACGTAAGAGTGTTTCCTTTAGGACTGTTGTCTACACACACCTCCAGTAAACAAATGTTTTCGAGCCAGGCAGTCGCCAGCATTGAGTATACAATTACCCTCATGACTAATATTGAAAACTAATAAAAGTTTCATTCCCCAGGTGAGGCTCGAACTCACAACCCCGGCATAGCTCACGAGAACTGTCGTATAAGTACCGTGCGCTAACCAATTGCGCCACTGGGGAACACGGTCGCACGTAGGAGTCTTTCGTTTAAGACTGTTGTCTACACACAACTCCAGTAAACAAATGTTTTCGAGCCAGGCAGTTGCCAGCATTGAGTATACAATTAACCTCATGACTAAATATGAAAACTAATGAACATTTCATTCCCCAGGTGAGGCTCGAACTCACAACCCCAGCATAGCTCACGAGAACTGTCCTATAAATACAGCGCTAACCAATTGCGGCACTGGGGAACAAGGTTGCACGTAAGAGTGTTTCCTTTAGGACTGTTGTCTACACACACCTCCAGTAAACAAATGTTTTCGAGCCAGGCAGTCGTCAGCATTTAGTATACAATTAACCTCATGACTAAATATGAAATCTAAGAAAAATTTGATTCCATAGGTGAGGCTCGAACTCACAACCCCGGCATAGCTCACGAGAACTGTCGTATAAGTACCGTGTGCTAACTAATTGCGCCACTGGAGAACATGGTCGCACGTAGGAGTCTTTCCTTTAGGACTGTTGTCTACACACAACTCCAGTAAACAAATGTTTTCGAGCCAGGCAGTCGCCAGCATTGAGTATACAATTAACCTCATGACTAAATATGAAAACTAATAAAAATTTTATTCCCCAGGTGAGGCTCGAACTCACAATCCCGGCATAGCTCACGAGAACTGTCGTATAAGTACCGTGCGCTAACCAATTGCGCCACTGGGGAACACGGTCGCACGTAAGAATGTTTCCTTTAGTACTGTTGTCTCCACACAACTCTAGTAAACAAATGTTTTCGAGCCAGGCAGTCACCAGCATTGAGTATACAATGAACCGCATGACTAAATATGAAAACTAATAAAAATTTCATTCCCCAGGTGAGGCTCCAACTCAAAACCCCGGCATAGCTCACGAGAACTGTCGTATAAGTACCGTGCGCTAACCAATTGCGCCACTGGGGAACATGGTTGCACGTAAGAGTGTTTCCTTTAGGACTGTTGTCTACACACACCTCCAGTAAACAAATGTTTTCGAGCCAGGCAGTCGTCAGCATTTAGTATACAATTAACCTCATGACTGAATATGAAATCTAAGAAAAATTTGATTCCATAGGTGAGGCTCGAACTCACAACCCCGGCATAGCTCACGAGAACTGTCCTATAAACACAGCGCTAACCAATTGCGGCACTGGGGAACAAGGTTGCACGTAAAAGTGTTTCCTTTAGGACTGTTGTCTACACACAACTCCAGTAAACAAATGTTTTCGGGCCAGGCAGTCGCCGGCATTGAGTATACAATTACCTCATGGCTAAATATGAACACTAATGAAAATTTCACTCCCCAGGGGAGGCTCAAACTCACAACCCCGGCATAGCTCACGAGAACTGTCCTATAAATTCAGCGCTAACCAATTGCGCCACTGGGGAACACGGTTGCACGTAAAAGTGTTTCCTTTAGGACTGTTGTCTACACACAACTCCAGTAAACAAATGTTTTCGGGCCAGGCAGTCGCCAGCATTGAGTATACAATTACCTCATGGCTAAATATGAAAACTAATAAAAATTTCACTCCCCAGGCGAGGCTCAAACTCACAACCCCGGCATAGCTCACGAGAACTGTCGTGTAAGTACCGTGCGCTAACCAATTGCGCCACTGGGGAACATGGTTGCACGTAAGAGTGTTTCCTTTAGGACTGTTGTCTACACACACCTCCAGTAAACAAATGTTTTCGAGCCAGGCAGTCGTCAGCATTTAGTATACAATTAACCTCATGACTAAATATGAAATCTAAGAAAAGTTTGATTCCATAGGTGAGGCTCGAACTCACAACCCCGGCATAGCTCACGAGAACTGTCGTATAAGTACCGTGTGCTAACTAATTGCGCCACTGGAGAACACGGTCGCACGTAAGAGTGTTTCCTTTAGGACTGTTGTCTCCACACAACTCTAGTAAACAAATGTTTTCGAGCCAGGCAGTCGCCAGCATTGAGTATACAATTAACCTCATGACTAAATATGAAAACTAATGAAAATTTCATTCCCCAGGTGAGGCTCGAACTCACAACCCCAGCATAGCTCACGAGAACTGTCCTATAAATACAGCGCTAACCAATTGCGCCACTGGGGAACATGGTTGCACGTAAAAGTGTTTTCTTTAGGACTGTTGTCTACACACAACTCCAGTAAACAAATGTTTTCGGGCCAGGCAGTCGCCAGCATTGAGTATACAATTACCTCATGGCTAAATATGAAAACTAATGAAAATTTCACTCCCCAGGCGAGGTTCAAACTCACAACCCCGGCATAGCTCACGAGAACTGTCCTATAAATTCAGCGCTAACCAATTGCGCCACTGGGGAACACGGTCGCACGTAGGAGTCTTTCCTTTGGGACTGTTGTCTGCGCAAAACTCCAGTAAACAAAATTTTTCGAGCCAGGCAGTCGCCAGCATTGAGTATACATTTAACCTCATGACTAAATATGAAAACTAATAAAAATTTCATTCCACAGGTGAGTCTCGAACTCACAACCTTGGCATAGCTGACGAGAACTGTCGTAAAATACCGTGCGCTAACCAATTGCGCCACTGGGGAACACGGTTGCACGTAAGAGTGTTTCCTTTAGGACTGTTGTCTACACACACCTCCAGTAAACAAATGTTTTCGAGCCAGGCAGTCGCCAGCATTGAGTATACAATTAACCTCATGACTAATATTGAAAACTAATAAAAGTTTCATTCCCCAGGTGAGGCTCGAACTCACAACCCCGGCATAGCTGACGAGAACTGTCGTATAAGTACCGTGGGCTTACCAATTGCGCCACTGGGGAACACGGTTGCACGTAAGAGTGTTTCCTTTAGGACTGTTGTCTACACACACCTCCAGTAAACAAATGTTTTCGAGCCAGGCAGTCGCCTGCATTAAATATACAATTAACCTCAAGGTTAAATATGAAAACTAATGAAAATTCCATTCCCCAGGTGAGGCTCAAACTCACAACTCCGGCATAGCTCACGAGAACTTTCGTAAAGGTACCGTGCGCTAACCAATTGCGCCACTGGGGAACACGGTCACATGTAGGAGTCTTTCCTTTAGGACTGTTGTCTGCGCAAAACTCCAGTAAACCAACCTTTTCGAGCCAGGCAGTCGCCAGCATTCAGTATACAATGAACCTCACGACTAAATATGAAAACTAATAAAAATTTCATTCCCCAGGTGAGGCTCGAACTCACAACCCCGGCATAGCTCACGAGAACTGTCATATAAGTACCGTGCGCTAACCAATTGCGCCACTGAGGAACACGGTTCCACGTAGGCGTCTTTCGTTTAAGACTGTTGTCTACACACAACTCCAGTAAACAAATGTTTTCGAGCCAGGCAGTCACCAGCATTGAGTATACAATTACCGCATGACTAAATATGAAAACTAATAAAAATTTCATTCCCCAGGTGAGGCTCGAACTCAAAACCCCGGCATAGCTCACGAGAACTGTCGTATAAGTACCGTGCGCTAACCAATTGCGCCACTGGGGAACATGGTTGCACGTAAGAGTGTTTCCTTTAGGACTGTTGTCTGCACACACCTCCAGTAAACAAATTTTTTCGAGCCAGGCAGTCGTCAGCATTTAGTATACAATTAACCTCATGACTAAATTTGAAATCTAAGAAAAATTTGATTCCATAGGTAAGGCTCGAACTCACAACCCCGGCATAGCTCACGAGAACTGTCGTATAAGTACCGTGTGCTAACTAATTGCGCCACTGGAGAACACGGTCGCACGTAGGAGTCTTTCCTTTAGGACTGTTGTCTACGCACAACTCCAGTAAACAAATGTTTTCGAGCCAGGCAGTCGCCAGCATTGAGTATACAATTAACCTCATGACTAAATATGAAAACTAATAAAAATTTTATTCCCCAGGTGAGGCTCGAACTCACAACCCCGGCATAGCTCACGAGAACTGTCGTATAAGTACCGTGCACTAACCAATTGCGCCACTGGGGAACACGGTCGCACGTAAGAGTGTTTCCTTTAGGACTGTTGTCTCCACACAACTCTAGTAAACAGATGTTTTCGAGCCAGGCAGTCGCCAGCATTGAGTATACAATTAACCTCATGACTAAATATGAAAACTAATGAACATTTCATTCCCCAGGTGAGGCTCGAACTCACAACCCCGGCATAGCTCACGAGAACTGTCGTATAATTACCGTGCGCTAACCAATTGCGCCACTGGGGAACGCGGTTGCACGTAAGAGTGTTTCCTTTAGGACTGTTGTCTACACACACCTCCAGTAAACAAATGTTTTCGAGCCAGGCAGTCGCCAGCATTGAGTATACAATTGACCTCATGACTAAATAGGAAAACCAATAAAAATTTCATTTTCCAGGTGAGGCTCGAACTCTCAACCCCCGCATAGCTCACGAGAACTGTCGTATAAGTACCGTGCGCTAACCAATTACGCCACTGGGGAACACGGTCGCACGTAGGAGTCTTTCCTTTAGGACTGTTGTCTACACACACCTCCAGTAAGCAAATGTTTTCGAGCCAGGCAGTCGCCAGCATTGAGTATACAATTAACCTCATGACTAATAATGAAAACTAATAAAAATTTCATTCCCAAGGTGAGGCTCGAACTCACAACCCCGGCATAGCTCACGAGAACTGTCGTATAAGTACCGTGCGCTAACCAATTGCGCCACTGGGGAACACGGTTTCACGTTACAGTGTTTCCTTTACGACTGTTGTCTACACAAACCTCCAGTAAACAAATGTTTTCGAGCCAGGCAGTCGCCAGCATTGCGTATACAATTAACCTCATGACTAAATATGAAAACTAATAAAAATTTCATTCCCCAGGTGAGGCTCGAACTCACAACCCCGGGATAGCTCACGAGAACTGTCGTATAAGTACCGTGCACTAACCAATTGCGCCACTGGGGAACGCAGTTGCCCGTAAGAGTGTTTCCTTTAGGACTGTTGTCTACACACACCTCCAGTAAACAAATGTTTTCGAGCCAGGCAGTCGCCAGCATTGAGTATACAATTAACCTCATGACTAAATAGAAAAACTAATAAAAATTTCATTCCCCAGGTGAGGCTCGAACTCTCAACCCGCGCATAGCTCACGAGAACTGTCGTATAAGTACCGTGCGCTAACCAATTGCGCCACTGGGGAACACGGTTGCACGTAAGAGGGTTTCTTTTACGACTGTTGTCTCCACACAACTCCAGTAAACAAATGTTTCCGAGCCAGACATTCGCCAGCATTGAGTATACAATTAACCTCAAGGTTAAATATGAAAACTAATGAACATTTCATTCCCCAGGTGAGGGTCGAACTCACAACCCCGGCATAGCTCACGAGAACTGTCGTATAATTACCGTGCGCTAACCAATTGTGCCACTGGGGAACGCGGTTGCACGCAAGAGTGTTTCCTTTAGGACTGTTGTCTACACACACCTCCAGTAAACAAATGTTTTCGATCCAGGCAGTCGCCAGCATTGAGTATACAATTGACCTCATGACTAAATAGGAAAACCAATAAAAATTTCATTCCCCAGGTGAGGCTCGAACTCTCAACCCCCGCATAGCTCACGAGACCTGTCGTATAAGTACCGTGCGCTAACCAATTACGCCACTGGGGAACACGGTCGCACGTAGGAGTCTTTCCTTTAGGACTGTTGTCTACACACACCTCCAGTAAGCAAATGTTTTCGAGCCAGGCAGTTGCCAGAATTGAGTATACAATTAACCTCATGACTAAATATGAACACTAATAAAAAATTTCATTCCCCAGGTGAGGCTCGAACTCACAACCCCGGCATAGCTCACGAGAACTGTCGTATAAGTACCGTGCGCTACCCAATTTCGCCACTGGGGAACACGGTTTCACGTTAGAGTGTTTCCTTTACGACTGGTGTCTACACAAACCTCCGGTAAACAAATGTTTTCGAGCCAGGCAGTCGCCAGCATTGCGTATACAATTAACCTCATGACTAAATATGAAAACTAATAAAAATTTCATTCCCCAGGTGAGGCTCGAACTCACAACCCCGGGATAGCTCATGAGAACTGTCGTATAAGTACCGTGCACTAACCAATTGCGCCACTGGAGAACGCAGTTGCACGTAAGAGTGTTTCCTTTAGGACTGTTGTCTACACACACCTCCAGTAAACAAATGTTTTCGAGCCAGGCAGTCGCCAGCATTGAGTATACAATTAACCTCAAGACTAAATAGAAAAACTAATAAAAATTTCATTCCCCAGGTGAGGCTCGAACTCTCAACCCGCGCATAGCTCACGAGAACTGTCGTATAAGTACCGTGCGCTAACCAATTGCGCCACTGGGGAACACGGTTGCACGTAAGAGGGTTTCTTTTACGACTGTTGTCTCCACACAACTCCAGTAAACAAATGTTTCCGAGCCAGACATTCGCCAGCATTGAGTATACAATTAACCTCAAGGTTAAATATGAAAACTAATGAACATTTCATTCCCCAGGTGAGGGTCGAACTCACAACCCCGGCATAGCTCACGAGAACTGTCGTATAATTACCGTGCGCTAACCGATTGCGCCACTGGGGAACGCGGTTGCACGCAAGAGTGTTTCCTTTAGGACTGTTGTCTACACACACCTCCAGTAAACAAATGTTTTCGATCCAGGCAGTCGCCAGCATTGAGTATACAATTGACCTCATGACTAAATAGGAAAACCAATAAAAATTTCATTCCCCAGGTGAGGCTCGAACTCTCAACCCCCGCATAGCTCACGAGACCTGTCGTATAAGTACCGTGCGCTAACCAATTACGCCACTGGGGAACACGGTCGCGCGTAGGAGTCTTTCCTTTAGGACTGTTGTCTACACACACCTCCAGTAAGCAAATGTTTTCGAGCCAGGCAGTTGCCAGAATTGAGTATACAATTAACCTCATGACTAAATATGAACACTAATAAAAAATTTCATTCCCCAGGTGAGGCTCGAACTCACAACCCCGGCATAGCTCACGAGAACTGTCGTATAAGTACCGTGCGCTACCCAATTTCGCCACTGGGGAACACGGTTTCACGTTAGAGTGTTTCCTTTACGACTGGTGTCTACACAAACCTCCGGTAAACAAATGTTTTCGAGCCAGGCAGTCGCCAGCATTGCGTATACAATTAACCTCATGACTAAATATGAAAACTAATAAAAATTTCATTCCCCAGGTGAGGCTCGAACTCACAACCCCGGGATAGCTCATGAGAACTGTCGTATAAGTACCGTGCACTAACCAATTGCGCCACTGGAGAACGCAGTTGCACGTAAGAGTGTTTCCTTTAGGACTGTTGTCTACACACACCTCCAGTAAACAAATGTTTTCGAGCCAGGCAGTCGCCAGCATTGAGTATACAATTAACCTCAAGACTAAATAGAAAAACTAATAAAAATTTCATTCCCCAGGTGAGGCTCGAACTCTCAACCCGCGCATAGCTCACGAGAACTGTCGTATAAGTACCGTGCGCTAACCAATTGCGCCACTGGGGAACACGGTTGCACGTAAGAGGGTTTCTTTTACGACTGTTGTCTCCACACAACTCCAGTAAACAAATGTTTCCGAGCCAGGCAGTCGCCAGCATTGAGTATACAATTAACCTCAAGGTTAAATATGAAAACTAATGAAAATTTCATTCCCCAGGTGAGGCTCAAACTCAACTCCGGCATAGCTCACGAGAACTTTAGTAAAGGTACCGTGCGCTAACCAATTGCGCCACTGGGGAACACGGTCACACGTAGGAGTCTTTCCTTTAGGACTGTTGTCTGCGCAAAATTCCAATAAACAAACGTTTTCGAGCCAGGCAGTCGCCAGCATTCAGTACACATCGAACCTCACGACTAAATATGAAAACTAATGAACATTTCAGTCCCCAGGTGAGGCTCGAACTCACAACCCCAGCATAGCTCACGAGAACTGTCCTATAAATACAGCACTAACCAATTGCGGCACTGGGGAACAAGGTTGCACGTAAGAGTGTTTCCTTTAGGACTGATGTCTACACACACCTCCAGTAAACAAATGTTTTCGAGCCAGGCAGTCGTCAGCATTTAGTATACAATTAACCTCATGACTAAATATGAAATCTAAGAAAAATTTGATTCCATAGGTGAGGCTCGAACTCACAACCCCGGCATAGCTCACGAGAACTGTCGTATAAGTACCGTGTGCTAACTAATTGCGCCACTGGAGAACACGGTCGCACGTAGGAGTCTTTCCTTTAGGACTGTTGTCTACACACAACTCCAGTAAACAAATGTTTTCGAGCCAGGCCGTCGCCAGCATTGAGTATACAATTAACCTCATGACTAAATATGAAAACTAATAAAAATTTTATTCCCCAGGTGAGGCTCGAACTCACAATCCCGGCATAGCTCACGAGAACTGTCGTATAAGTACCGTGCGCTAACCAATTGCGCCACTGGGGAACACGGTCGCACGTAAGAGTGTTTCCTTTAGGACTGTTGTCTCCACACAACTCTAGTAAACAAATGTTTTCGAGCCAGGCAGTCACCAGCATTGAGTATACAATTAACCGCATGACTAAATATGAAAACTAATAAAAATTTCATTCCCCAGGTGAGGCTCGAACTCAAAACCCCGGCATAGCTCACGAGAACTGTCGTATAAGTACCGTGCGCTAACCAATTGCGCCACTGGGGAACATGGTTGCACGTAAGAGTGTTTCCTTTAGGACTGTTGTCTACACACACCTCCAGTAAACAAATGTTTTCGAGCCAGGCAGTCGTCAGCATTTAGTATACAATTAACCTCATGACTGAATATGAAATCTAAGAAAAATTTGATTCCATAGGTGAGGCTCGAACTCACAACCCCGGCATAGCTCACGAGAACTGTCCTATAAACACAGCGCTAACCAATTGCGGCACTGGGGAACAAGGTTGCACGTAAAAGTGTTTCCTTTAGGACTGTTGTCTACACACAACTCCAGTAAACAAATGTTTTCGGGCCAGGCAGTCGCCGGCATTGAGTATACAATTACCTCATGGCTAAATATGAAAACTAATGAAAATTTCACTCCCCAGGGGAGGCTCAAACTCACAACCCCGGCATAGCTCACGAGAACTGTCCTATAAATTCAGCGCTAACCAATTGCGCCACTGGGGAACACGGTTGCACGTAAAAGTGTTTCCTTTAGGACTGTTGTCTACACACAACTCCAGTAAACAAATGTTTTCGGGCCAGGCAGTCGCCAGCATTGAGTATACAATTACCTCATGGCTAAATATGAAAACTAATAAAAATTTCACTCCCCAGGCGAGGCTCAAACTCACAACCCCGGCATAGCTCACGAGAACTGTCGTGTAAGTACCGTGCGCTAACCAATTGCGCCACTGGGGAACATGGTTGCACGTAAGAGTGTTTCCTTTAGGACTGTTGTCTACACACACCTCCAGTAAACAAATGTTTTCGAGCCAGGCAGTCGTCAGCATTTAGTATACAATTAACCTCATGACTAAATATGAAATCTAAGAAAAGTTTGATTCCATAGGTGAGGCTCGAACTCACAACCCCGGCATAGCTCACGAGAACTGTCGTATAAGTACCGTGTGCTAACTAATTGCGCCACTGGAGAACACGGTCGCACGTAAGAGTGTTTCCTTTAGGACTGTTGTCTCCACACAACTCTAGTAAACAAATGTTTTCGAGCCAGGCAGTCGCCAGCATTGAGTATACAATTAACCTCATGACTAAATATGAAAACTAATGAAAATTTCATTCCCCAGGTGAGGCTCGAACTCACAACCCCAGCATAGCTCACGAGAACTGTCCTATAAATACAGCGCTAACCAATTGCGCCACTGGGGAACACGGTTGCACGTAAAAGTGTTTTCTTTAGGACTGTTGTCTACACACAACTCCAGTAAACAAATGTTTTCGGGCCAGGCAGTCGCCAGCATTGAGTATACAATTACCTCATGGCTAAATATGAAAACTAATGAAAATTTCACTCCCCAGGCGAGGTTCAAACTCACAACCCCGGCATAGCTCACGAGAACTGTCCTATAAATTCAGCGCTAACCAATTGCGCCACTGGGGAACACGGTCGCACGTAGGAGTCTTTCCTTTGGGACTGTTGTCTGCGCAAAACTCCAGTAAACAAAATTTTTCGAGCCAGGCAGTCGCCAGCATTGAGTATACATTTAACCTCATGACTAAATATGAAAACTAATAAAAATTTCATTCCACAGGTGAGTCTCGAACTCACAACCTTGGCATAGCTGACGAGAACTGTCGTAAAATACCGTGCGCTAACCAATTGCGCCACTGGGGAACACGGTTGCACGTAAGAGTGTTTCCTTTAGGACTGTTGTCTACACACACCTCCAGTAAACAAATGTTTTCGAGCCAGGCAGTCGCCAGCATTGAGTATACAATTAACCTCATGACTAATATTGAAAACTAATAAAAGTTTCATTCCCCAGGTGAGGCTCGAACTCACAACCCCGGCATAGCTGACGAGAACTGTCGTATAAGTACCGTGGGCTTACCAATTGCGCCACTGGGGAACACGGTTGCACGTAAGAGTGTTTCCTTTAGGACTGTTGTCTACACACACCTCCAGTAAACAAATGTTTTCGAGCCAGGCAGTCGCCTGCATTAAATATACAATTAACCTCAAGGTTAAATATGAAAACTAATGAAAATTCCATTCCCCAGGTGAGGCTCAAACTCACAACTCCGGCATAGCTCACGAGAACTTTCGTAAAGGTACCGTGCGCTAACCAATTGCGCCACTGGGGAACACGGTCACATGTAGGAGTCTTTCCTTTAGGACTGTTGTCTGCGCAAAACTCCAGTAAACCAACCTTTTCGAGCCAGGCAGTCGCCAGCATTCAGTATACAATGAACCTCACGACTAAATATGAAAACTAATAAAAATTTCATTCCCCAGGTGAGGCTCGAACTCACAACCCCGGCATAGCTCACGAGAACTGTCATATAAGTACCGTGCGCTAACCAATTGCGCCACTGAGGAACACGGTTCCACGTAGGCGTCTTTCGTTTAAGACTGTTGTCTACACACAACTCCAGTAAACAAATGTTTTCGAGCCAGGCAGTCACCAGCATTGAGTATACAATTACCGCATGACTAAATATGAAAACTAATAAAAATTTCATTCCCCAGGTGAGGCTCGAACTCAAAACCCCGGCATAGCTCACGAGAACTGTCGTATAAGTACCGTGCGCTAACCAATTGCGCCACTGGGGAACATGGTTGCACGTAAGAGTGTTTCCTTTAGGACTGTTGTCTGCACACACCTCCAGTAAACAAATTTTTTCGAGCCAGGCAGTCGTCAGCATTTAGTATACAATTAACCTCATGACTAAATTTGAAATCTAAGAAAAATTTGATTCCATAGGTAAGGCTCGAACTCACAACCCCGGCATAGCTCACGAGAACTGTCGTATAAGTACCGTGTGCTAACTAATTGCGCCACTGGAGAACACGGTCGCACGTAGGAGTCTTTCCTTTAGGACTGTTGTCTACGCACAACTCCAGTAAACAAATGTTTTCGAGCCAGGCAGTCGCCAGCATTGAGTATACAATTAACCTCATGACTAAATATGAAAACTAATAAAAATTTTATTCCCCAGGTGAGGCTCGAACTCACAACCCCGGCATAGCTCACGAGAACTGTCGTATAAGTACCGTGCACTAACCAATTGCGCCACTGGGGAACACGGTCGCACGTAAGAGTGTTTCCTTTAGGACTGTTGTCTCCACACAACTCTAGTAAACAGATGTTTTCGAGCCAGGCAGTCGCCAGCATTGAGTATACAATTAACCTCATGACTAAATATGAAAACTAATGAACATTTCATTCCCCAGGTGAGGCTCGAACTCACAACGCCGGCATAGCTCACGAGAACTGTCGTATAATTACCGTGCGCTAACCAATTGCGCCACTGGGGAACGCGATTGCACGTAAGAGTGTTTCCTTTAGGACTGTTGTCTACACACACCTCCAGTAAACAAATGTTTTCGAGCCAGGCAGTCGCCAGCATTGAGTATACAATTGACCTCATGACTAAATAGGAAAACCAATAAAAATTTCATTTTCCAGGTGAGGCTCGAACTCTCAACCCCCGCATAGCTCACGAGAACTGTCGTATAAGTACCGTGCGCTAACCAATTACGCCACTGGGGAACACGGTCGCACGTAGGAGTCTTTCCTTTAGGACTGTTGTCTACACACACCTCCAGTAAGCAAATGTTTTCGAGCCAGGCAGTCGCCAGCATTGAGTATACAATTAACCTCATGACTAATAATGAAAACTAATAAAAATTTCATTCCCAAGGTGAGGCTCGAACTCACAACCCCGGCATAGCTCACGAGAACTGTCGTATAAGTACCGTGCGCTAACCAATTGCGCCACTGGGGAACACGGTTTCACGTAAGAGTGTTTCCTTTAGGACTGTTGTCTACACACACCTCCAGTAAACAAATGTTTTCGAGCCAGGCAGTTGCCAGCATTGAGTATACAATTAACCTCATGACTAAATATGAAAACTAATAAAAATTTCATTCCCCAGGTGAGGCTCGAACTCACAACCCCGGGATAGCTCACGAGAACTGTTGTATAAGTACCGTGCACTAACCAATTGCGCCACTGGGGAACGCAGTTGCCCGTAAGAGTGTTTCCTTTAGGACTGTTGTCTACACACACCTCCAGTAAACAAATGTTTTCGAGCCAGGCAGTCGCCAGCATTGAGTATACAATTAACCTCATGACTAAATAGAAAAACTAATAAAAATTTCATTCCCCAGGTGAGGCTCGAACTCTCAACCCGCGCATAGCTCACGAGAACTGTCGTATAAGTACCGTGCGCTAACCAATTGCGCCACTGGGGAACACGGTTGCACGTAAGAGGGTTTCTTTTACGACTGTTGTCTCCACACAACTCCAGTAAACAAATGTTTCCGAGCCAGACATTCGCCAGCATTGAGTATACAATTAACCTCAAGGTTAAATATGAAAACTAATGAACATTTCATTCCCCAGGTGAGGGTCGAACTCACAACCCCGGCATAGCTCACGAGAACTGTCGTATAATTACCGTGCGCTAACCAATTGCGCCACTGGGGAACGCGGTTGCACGCAAGAGTGTTTCCTTTAGGACTGTTGTCTACACACACCTCCAGTAAACAAATGTTTTCGAGCCAGGCAGTCGCCAGCATTGAGTATACAATTGACCTCATGACTAAATAGGAAAACCAATAAAAATTTCATTCCCCAGGTGAGGCTCGAACTCTCAACCCCCGCATAGCTCACGAGACCTGTCGTATAAGTACCGTGCGCTAACCAATTACGCCACTGGGGAACACGGTCGCACGTAGGAGTCTTTCCTTTAGGACTGTTGTCTACACACACCTCCAGTAAGCAAATGTTTTCGAGCCAGGCAGTTGCCAGAATTGAGTATACAATTAACCTCATGACTAAATATGAACACTAATAAAAAATTTCATTCCCCAGGTGAGGCTCGAACTCACAACCCCGGCATAGCTCACGAGAACTGTCGTATAAGTACCGTGCGCTACCCAATTTCGCCACTGGGGAACACGGTTTCACGTTAGAGTGTTTCCTTTACGACTGGTGTCTACACAAACCTCCGGTAAACAGATGTTTTCGAGCCAGGCAGTCGCCAGCATTGCGTATACAATTAACCTCATGACTAAATATGAAAACTAATAAAAATTTCATTCCCCAGGTGAGGCTCGAACTCACAACCCCGGGATAGCTCATGAGAACTGTCGTATAAGTACCGTGCACTAACCAATTGCGCCACTGGAGAACGCAGTTGCACGTAAGAGTGTTTCCTTTAGGACTGTTGTCTACACACACCTCCAGTAAACAAATGTTTTCGAGCCAGGCAGTCGCCAGCATTGAGTATACAATTAACCTCAAGACTAAATAGAAAAACTAATAAAAATTTCATTCCCCAGGTGAGGCTCGAACTCTCAACCCGCGCATAGCTCACGAGAACTGTCGTATAAGTACCGTGCGCTAAACAATTGCGCCACTGGGGAACACGGTTGCACGTAAGAGGGTTTCTTTTACGACTGTTGTCTCCACACAACTCCAGTAAACAAATGTTTCCGAGCCAGGCAGTCGCCAGCATTGAGTATACAATTAACCTCAAGGTTAAATATGAAAACTAATGAAAATTTCATTCCCCAGGTGAGGCTCAAACTCAACTGCGGCATAGCTCACGAGAACTTTAGTAAAGGTACCGTGCGCTAACCAATTGCGCCACTGGGGAACACGGTCACACGTAGGAGTCTTTCCTTTAGGACTGTTGTCTGCGCAAAATTCCAATAAACAAACGTTTTCGAGCCAGGCAGTCGCCAGCATTCAGTACACATCGAACCTCACGACTAAATATGAAAACTAATGAACATTTCAGTCCCCAGGTGAGGCTCGAACTCACAACCCCAGCATAGCTCACGAGAACTGTCCTATAAATACAGCACTAACCAATTGCGGCACTGGGGAACAAGGTTGCACGTAAGAGTGTTTCCTTTAGGACTGTTGTCTACACACACCTCCAGTAAACAAATGTTTTCGAGCCAGGCAGTCGTCAGCATTTAGTATACAATTAACCTCATGACTAAATATGAAATCTAAGAAAAATTTGATTCCATAGGTGAGGCTCGAACTCACAACCCCGGCATAGCTCACGAGAACTGTCGTATAAGTACCGTGTGCTAACTAATTGCGCCACTGGAGAACACGGTCGCACGTAGGAGTCTTTCCTTTAGGACTGTTGTCTACACACAACTCCAGTAAACAAATGTTTTCGAGCCAGGCCGTCGCCAGCATTGAGTATACAATTAACCTCATGACTAAATATGAAAACTAATAAAAATTTTATTCCCCAGGTGAGGCTCGAACTCACAATCCCGGCATAGCTCACGAGAACTGTCGTATAAGTACCGTGCGCTAACCAATTGCGCCACTGGGGAACACGGTCGCACGTAAGAGTGTTTCCTTTAGGACTGTTGTCTCCACACAACTCTAGTAAACAAATGTTTTCGAGCCAGGCAGTCACCAGCATTGAGTATACAATTAACCGCATGACTAAATATGAAAACTAATAAAAATTTCATTCCCCAGGTGAGGCTCGAACTCAAAACCCCGGCATAGCTCACGAGAACTGTCGTATAAGTACCGTGCGCTAACCAATTGCGCCACTGGGGAACATGGTTGCACGAAAGAGTGTTTCCTTTAGGACTGTTGTCTACACACACCTCCAGTAAACAAATGTTTTCGAGCCAGGCAGTCGTCAGCATTTAGTATACAATTAACCTCATGACTAAATATGAAATCTAAGAAAAATTTGATTCCATAGGTGAGGCTCGAACTCACAACCCCGGCATAGCTCACGAGAACTGTTGTATAAGTACCGTGCGCTAACCAATTGCGCCACTAGGGAACACGGTCGCACGTAAGAGTGTTTCCTTTAGGACTGTTGTCTCCACACAACTCTAGTAAACAGATGTTTTCGAGCCAGGCAGTCGCCAGCATTGAGTATACAATTAACCGCATGACTAAATATGAAAACTAATAAAAATTTCATTCCCCAGGTGAGGCTCGACCTTAAAACCCCGGCATAGGTCACGAGAACTGTCGTATAAGTACCGTGCGCTAACCAATTGCGCCACTAGGGAACACGGTCGCACGTAAGAGTGTTTCCTTTAGGACTGTTGTCTACACACACCTCCAGTAAACAAATGTTTTCGAGCCAGGCAGTCGCCAGCATTGAGTATACAATTGACCTCATGACTAAATAGGAAAACCAATAAAAATTTCATTCCCCAGGTGAGGCTCGAACTCTCAACCCCCGCATAGCTCACGAGACCTGTCGTATAAGTACCGTGCGCTAACCAATTACGCCACTGGGGAACACGGTCGCACGTAGGAGTCTTTCCTTTAGGACTGTTGTCTACACACACCTCCAGTAAGCAAATGTTTTCGAGCCAGGCAGTTGCCAGAATTGAGTATACAATTAACCTCATGACTAAATATGAACACTAATAAAAAATTTCATTCCCCAGGTGAGGCTCGAACTCACAACCCCGGCATAGCTCACGAGAACTGTCGTATAAGTACCGTGCGCTACCCAATTTCGCCACTGGGGAACACGGTTTCACGTTAGAGTGTTTCCTTTACGACTGGTGTCTACACAAACCTCCGGTAAACAAATGTTTTCGAGCCAGGCAGTCGCCAGCATTGCGTATACAATTAACCTCATGACTAAATATGAAAACTAATAAAAATTTCATTCCCCAGGGGAGGCTCGAACTCACAACCCCGGGATAGCTCATGAGAACTGTCGTATAAGTACCGTGCACTAACCAATTGCGCCACTGGAGAACGCAGTTGCACGTAAGAGT
Organism: Rhipicephalus microplus; assembly: GCF_043290135.1. Lineage (NCBI taxonomy): Eukaryota > Metazoa > Arthropoda > Arachnida > Ixodida > Ixodidae > Rhipicephalus > Rhipicephalus microplus. The sequence goes on along the minus strand of NC_134707.1, from coordinate 79,474,950 downwards.
GTTTCCTTTAGGACTGTTGTCTACACACACCTCCAGTAAACAAATGTTTTCGAGCCAGGCAGTCGCCAGCATTGAGTATACAATTAACCTCAAGACTAAATAGAAAAACTAATAAAAATTTCATTCCCCAGGTGAGGCTCGAACTCTCAACCCGCGCATAGCTCACGAGAACTGTCGTATAAGTACCGTGCGCTAAACAATTGCGCCACTGGGGAACACGGTTGCACGTAAGAGGGTTTCTTTTACGACTGTTGTCTCCACACAACTCCAGTAAACAAATGTTTCCGAGCCAGGCAGTCGCCAGCATTGAGTATACAATTAACCTCAAGGTTAAATATGAAAACTAATGAAAATTTCATTCCCCAGGTGAGGCTCAAACTCAACTGCGGCATAGCTCACGAGAACTTTAGTAAAGGTACCGTGCGCTAACCAATTGCGCCACTGGGGAACACGGTCACACGTAGGAGTCTTTCCTTTAGGACTGTTGTCTGCGCAAAATTCCAATAAACAAACGTTTTCGAGCCAGGCAGTCGCCAGCATTCAGTACACATCGAACCTCACGACTAAATATGAAAACTAATGAACATTTCAGTCCCCAGGTGAGGCTCGAACTCACAACCCCAGCATAGCTCACGAGAACTGTCCTATAAATACAGCACTAACCAATTGCGGCACTGGGGAACAAGGTTGCACGTAAGAGTGTTTCCTTTAGGACTGTTGTCTACACACACCTCCAGTAAACAAATGTTTTCGAGCCAGGCAGTCGTCAGCATTTAGTATACAATTAACCTCATGACTAAATATGAAATCTAAGAAAAATTTGATTCCATAGGTGAGGCTCGAACTCACAACCCCGGCATAGCTCACGAGAACTGTCGTATAAGTACCGTGTGCTAACTAATTGCGCCACTGGAGAACACGGTCGCACGTAGGAGTCTTTCCTTTAGGACTGTTGTCTACACACAACTCCAGTAAACAAATGTTTTCGAGCCAGGCCGTCGCCAGCATTGAGTATACAATTAACCTCATGACTAAATATGAAAACTAATAAAAATTTTATTCCCCAGGTGAGGCTCGAACTCACAATCCCGGCATAGCTCACGAGAACTGTCGTATAAGTACCGTGCGCTAACCAATTGCGCCACTGGGGAACACGGTCGCACGTAAGAGTGTTTCCTTTAGGACTGTTGTCTCCACACAACTCTAGTAAACAAATGTTTTCGAGCCAGGCAGTCACCAGCATTGAGTATACAATTAACCGCATGACTAAATATGAAAACTAATAAAAATTTCATTCCCCAGGTGAGGCTCGAACTCAAAACCCCGGCATAGCTCACGAGAACTGTCGTATAAGTACCGTGCGCTAACCAATTGCGCCACTGGGGAACATGGTTGCACGAAAGAGTGTTTCCTTTAGGACTGTTGTCTACACACACCTCCAGTAAACAAATGTTTTCGAGCCAGGCAGTCGTCAGCATTTAGTATACAATTAACCTCATGACTAAATATGAAATCTAAGAAAAATTTGATTCCATAGGTGAGGCTCGAACTCACAACCCCGGCATAGCTCACGAGAACTGTTGTATAAGTACCGTGCGCTAACCAATTGCGCCACTAGGGAACACGGTCGCACGTAAGAGTGTTTCCTTTAGGACTGTTGTCTCCACACAACTCTAGTAAACAGATGTTTTCGAGCCAGGCAGTCGCCAGCATTGAGTATACAATTAACCGCATGACTAAATATGAAAACTAATAAAAATTTCATTCCCCAGGTGAGGCTCGACCTCAAAACCCCGGCATAGGTCACGAGAACTGTCGTATAAGTACCGTGCGCTAACCAATTGCGCCACTAGGGAACACGGTCGCACGTAAGAGTGTTTCCTTTAGGACTGTTGTCTCCACACAACTCTAGTAAACAAATTTTTTCGAGCGAGGCAGTCGCCAGCATTGAGTATACATTTAACCTCATGACTAATTATGAAAACAATTAAAATTTCATTCCACAGGTGTGTCTCGAACTCACAACCTTGGCATAGCTGACGAGAACTGTCGTAAAAGTACCGTGCGCTAACTAATTGCGCCACTGGGGAACACGGTTGCACGTAAGAGTGTTTCCTTTAGGACTGTTGTCTACACACACCTCCAGTAAACAAATGTTTTCGAGCCAGGCAGTCGCCAGCATTGAGTATACAATTAACCTCATGACTAATATTGAAAACTAATAAAAGTTTCATTCCCCAGGTGAGGCTCGAACTCACAACCCCGGCATAGGTCACGAGAACTGTCGTATAAGTACCGTGCGCTAACCAATTGCGCCACTAGGGAACACGGTCGCACGTAAGAGTGTTTCCTTTAGGACTGTTGTCTCCACACAACTCTAGTAAACAAATTTTTTCGAGCGAGGCAGTCGCCAGCATTGAGTATACTTTTAACCTCATGACTAATTATGAAAACAATTAAAATTTCATTCCACAGGTGAGTCTCGAACTCACAACCTTGGCATAGCTGACGAGAACTGTCGTAAAAGTACCGTGCGCTAACTAATTGCGCCACTGGGGAACACGGTTGCACGTAAGAGTGTTTCCTTTAGGACTGTTGTCTACACACACCTCCAGTAAACAAATGTTTTCGAGCCAGGCAGTCGCCAGCATTGAGTATACAATTAACCTCATGACTAATATTGAAAACTAATAAAAGTTTCATTCCCCAGGTGAGGCTCAACCTCACAACCCCGGCATAGCTCACGAGAACTGTCGTATAAGTACCGTGCGCTAACCAATTGCGCCACTGGGGAACACGGTCGCACGTAGAAGTCTTTCCTTTGAGACTGTTGTCTACACACAACTCCAGTAAACAAATGTTTTCGAGCCAGGCAGTCACCAGCATTGAGTATACAATTAACCGCATGACTAAATATGAAAACTAATAAAAATTTCATTCCTCAGGTGAGGCTCGAACTCAAAACCCCGGCATAGGTCACGAGAGCTGTCGTATAAGTACCGTGCGCTAACCAATTGCGCCACTGGGGAACACGGTCGCACGTAAGAGTGTTTCCTTTAGGACTGTTGTCTCCACACAACTCTAGTAAACAAATGTTTTCGAGCCAGGCAGTCGCCAGCATTGAATATACAATTAACCTCATGACTAAATATGAAAACTAATGAAAATTTCATTCCCCAGGTGAGGCTCGAACTCACAACCCCGGCATAGCTCACGAGAACTGTCGTATAAGTACCGTGCGCTAACCAATTGCGCCACTGGGGAACACGGTCGCACGTAGGAGTCTTTCGTTTAAGACTGTTGTCTACACACAACTCCAGTAAACAAATGTTTTCGAGCCAGGCAGTTGCCAGCATTGAGTATACAATTAACCTCATGACTAAATATGAAAACTAATGAACATTTCATTCCCCAGGTGAGGCTCGAACTCACAACCCCAGCATAGCTCACGAGAACTGTCCTATAAATACAGCGCTAACCAATTGCGGCACTGGGGAACAAGGTTGCACGTAAGAGTGTTTCCTTTAGGACTGTTGTCTACACACACCTCCAGTAAACAAATGTTTTCGAGCCAGGCAGTCGTCAGCATTTAGTATACAATTAACCTAATGACTAAATATGAAATCTAAGAAAAATTTGGTTCCATAGGTGAGGCTCAAACTCACAACCCCGGCATAGCTCACGAGAACTGTCGTATAAGTACCGTGTGCTAACTAATTGCGCCACTGGAGAACATGGTCGCACGTAGGAGTCTTTCCTTTAGGACTGTTGTCTACACACACCTCCAGTAAACAAATGTTTTCGAGCCAGGCAGTCGTCAGCATTTAGTATACAATTAACCTCATGACTGAATATGAAATCTAAGAAAAATTTGATTCCATAGGTGAGGCTCGAACTCACAACCCCGGCATAGCTCACGAGAACTGTCGTATAAGTACCGTGCGCTAACCAATTGCGCCACTAGGTAACACGGTCGCACGTAAGAGTGTTTCCTTTAGGACTGTTGTCTCCACACAACTCTAGTAAACAGATGTTTTCGAGCCAGGCAGTCACCAGCCTTGAGTATACAATTAACCTCATGACTAAATATAAAAACTAATGAACATTTCATTCCCCAGGTGAGGCTCGAACTCACAACCCCAGCATAGCTCACGAGAACTGTCCTATAAACACAGCGCTAACCAATTGCGGCACTGGGGAACAAGGTTGCACGTAAAAGTGTTTCCTTTAGGACTGTTGTCTACACACAACTCCAGTAAACAAATGTTTTCGGGCCAGGCAGTCGCCGGCATTGAGTATACAATTACCTCATGGCTAAATATGAAAACTAATGAAAATTTCACTCCCCAGGGGAGGCTCAAACTCACAACCCCGGCATAGCTCACGAGAACTGTCCTATAAATTCAGCGCTAACCAATTGCGCCACTGGAGAACACGGTTGCACGTAAAAGTGTTTCCTTTAGGACTGTTGTCTACACACAACTCCAGTAAACAAATGTTTTCGGGCCAGGCAGTCGCCAGCATTGAGTATACAATTACCTCATGGCTAAATATGAAAACTAATAAAAATTTCACTCCCCAGGCGAGGCTCAAACTCAGAACCCCGGCATAGCTCACGAGAACTGTCGTGTAAGTACCGTGCGCTAACCAATTGCGCCACTGGGGAACATGGTTGCACGTAAGAGTGTTTCCTTTAGGACTGTTGTCTACACACACCTCTAGTAAACAAATGTTTTCGAGCCAGGCAGTCGTCAGCATTTAGTATACAATTAACCTCATGACTAAATATGAAATCTAAGAAAAATTTGATTCCATAGGTGAGGCTCGAACTCACAACCCGGCATAGCTCACGAGAACTGTCGTATAAGTACCGTGTGCTAACTAATTGCGCCACTGGAGAACACGGTCGCACGTAAGAGTGTTTCCTTTAGGACTGTTGTCTCCACACAACTCTAGTAAACAAATGTTTTCGAGCCAGGCAGTCGCCAGCATTGAGTATACAATTAACCTCATGACTAAATATGAAAACTAATGAAAATTTCATTCCCCAGGTGAGGCTCGAACTCACAACCCCAGCATAGCTCACGAGAACTGTCCTATAAATACAGCGCTAACCAATTGCGCCACTGGGGAACACGGTTGCACGTAAAAGTGTTTTCTTTAGGACTGTTGTCTACACACAACTCCAGTAAACAAATGTTTTCGGGCCAGGCAGTCGCCAGCATTGAGTATACAATTACCTCATGGCTAATTATGAAAACTAATGAAAATTTCACTCCCCAGGCGAGGTTCAAACTCACAACCCCGGCATAGCTCAGGAGAACTGTCCTATAAATTCAGCGCTAACCAATTGCGCCACTGGGGAACACGGTCGCACGTAGGAGTCTTTCCTTTGGGACTGTTGTCTGCGCAAAACTCCAGTAAACAAAATTTTTCGAGCCAGGCAGTCGCCAGCATTGAGTATACATTTAACCTCATGACTAAATAAGAAAACTAATAAAAATTTCATTCCACAGGTGAGTCTCGAACTCACAACCTTGGCATAGCTGACGAGAACTGTCGTAAAATACCGTGCGCTAACCAATTGCGCCACTGGGGAACACGGTTGCACGTAAGAGTGTTTCCTTTAGGACTGTTGTCTACACACACCTCCAGTAAACAAATGTTTTCGAGCCAGGCAGTCGCCAGCATTGAGTATACAATTAACCTCATGACTAATATTGAAAACTAATAAAAGTTTCATTCCCCAGGTGAGGCTCGAACTCACAACCCCGGCATAGCTGACGAGAACTGTCGTATAAGTACCGTGGGCTTACCAATTGCGCCACTGGGGAACACGGTTGCACGTAAGAGTGTTTCCTTTAGGACTGTTGTCTACACACACCTCCAGTAAACAAATGTTTTCGAGCCAGGCAGTCGCCTGCATTAAATATACAATTAACCTCAAGGTTAAATATGAAAACTAATGAAAATTCCATTCCCCAGGTGAGGCTCAAACTCACAACTCCGGCATAGCTCACGAGAACTTTCGTAAAGGTACCGTGCGCTAACCAATTGCGCCACTGGGGAACACGGTCACATGTAGGAGTCTTTCCTTTAGGACTGTTGTCTGCGCAAAACTCCAGTAAACCAACCTTTTCGAGCCAGGCAGTCGCCAGCATTCAGTATACAATGAACCTCACGACTAAATATGAAAACTAATAAAAATTTCATTCCCCAGGTGAGGCTCGAACTCACAACCCCGGCATAGCTCACGAGAACTGTCATATAAGTACCGTGCGCTAACCAATTGCGCCACTGAGGAACACGGTTCCACGTAGGCGTCTTTCGTTTAAGACTGTTGTCTACACACAACTCCAGTAAACAAATGTTTTCGAGCCAGGCAGTCACCATCATTGAGTATACAATTACCGCATGACTAAATATGAAAACTAATAAAAATTTCATTCCCCAGGTGAGGCTCGAACTCAAAACCCCGGCATAGCTCACGAGAACTGTCGTATAAGTACCGTGCGCTAACCAATTGCGCCACTGGGGAACATGGTTGCACGTAAGAGTGTTTCCTTTAGGACTGTTGTCTGCACACACCTCCAGTAAACAAATTTTTTCGAGCCAGGCAGTCGTCAGCATTTAGTATACAATTAACCTCATGACTAAATTTGAAATCTAAGAAAAATTTGATTCCATAGGTAAGGCTCGAACTCACAACCCCGGCATAGCTCACGAGAACTGTCGTATAAGTACCGTGTGCTAACTAATTGCGCCACTGGAGAACACGGTCGCATGTAGGAGTCTTTCCTTTAGGACTGTTGTCTACGCACAACTCCAGTAAACAAATGTTTTCGAGCCAGGCAGTCGCCAGCATTGAGTATACAATTAACCTCATGACTAAATATGAAAACTAATAAAAATTTTATTCCCCAGGTGAGGCTCGAACTCACAACCCCGGCATAGCTCACGAGAACTGTCGTATAAGTACCGTGCACTAACCAATTGCGCCACTGGGGAACACGGTCGCACGTAAGAGTGTTTCCTTTAGGACTGTTGTCTCCACACAACTCTAGTAAACAGATGTTTTCGAGCCAGGCAGTCGCCAGCATTGAGTATACAATTAACCTCATGACTAAATATGAAAACTAATGAACATTTCATTCCCCAGGTGAGGCTCGAACTCACAACCCCGGCATAGCTCACGAGAACTGTCGTATAATTACCATGCGCTAACCAATTGCGCCACTGGGGAACGCGGTTGCACGTAAGAGTGTTTCCTTTAGGACTGTTGTCTACACACACCTCCAGTAAACAAATGTTTTCGAGCCAGGCAGTCGCCAGCATTGAGTATACAATTGACCTCATGACTAAATAGGAAAACCAATAAAAATTTCATTTTCCAGGTGAGGCTCGAACTCTCAACCCCCGCATAGCTCACGAGCACTGTCGTATAAGTACCGTGCGCTAACCAATTACGCCACTGGGGAACACGGTCGCACGTAGGAGTCTTTCCTTTAGGACTGTTGTCTACACACACCTCCAGTAAGCAAATGTTTTCGAGCCAGGCAGTCGCCAGCATTGAGTATACAATTAACCTCATGACTAATAATGAAAACTAATAAAAATTTCATTCCCAAGGTGAGGCTCGAACTCACAACCCCGGCATAGCTCACGAGAACTGTCGTATAAGTACCGTGCGCTAACCAATTGCGCCACTGGGGAACACGGTTTCACGTAAGAGTGTTTCCTTTAGGACTGTTGCCTACACACACCTCCAGTAAACAAATGTTTTCGAGCCAGGCAGTTGCCAGCATTGAGTATACAATTAACCTCATGACTAAATATGAACACTAAAAAATTTCATTCCCCAGGTGAGGCTCGAACTCACAACCCCGGCATAGCTCACGAGAACTGTTGTATAAGTACCGTGCGCTAACCAATTGCGCCACTGGGGAACACGGTTTCACGTAAGAGTGTTTCCTTTAGGACTGTTGTCTACACACACCTCCAGTAAACAAATGTTTTCGAGCCAGGCAGTTGCCAGCATTGAGTATACAATTAACTTCATGACTAAATATGAACACTAAAAAATTTCATTCCCCAGGTGAGGCTCGAACTCACAACCCCGGCATAGCTCACGAGAACTGTTGTATAAGTACCGCGCGCTACCCAATTGCGCCACTGGGGAACACGGTTTCACGTTAGAGTGTTTCCTTTACGACTGTTGTCTACACAAACCTCCAGTAAACAAATGTTTTCGATCCAGGCAGACGCCAGCATTGCGTATACAATTAACCTCATGACTAAATATGAAAACTAATAAAAATTTCATTCCCCAGGTGAGGCTCGAACTCACAACCCCGGGATAGCTCACGAGAACTGTCGTATAAGTACCGTGCACTAACCAATTGCGCCACTGGGGAACGCAGTTGCCCGTAAGAGTGTTTCCTTTAAGACTGTTGTCTACACACACCTCCAGTAAACAAATGTTTTCGAGCCAGGCAGTCGCCAGCATTGAGTATACAATTAACCTCATGACTAAATAGAAAAACTAATAAAAATTTCATTCCCCATGTGAGGCTCGAACTCTCAACCCCGGCATAGCTCACGAGAACTGTCGTATAAGTACCGTGCGCTAACCAATTGCGCCACTGGGGAACACGGTTGCACGTAAGAGGGTTTCTTTTACGACTGTTGTCTCAACACAACTCCAGTAAACAAATGTTTCCGAGCCAGACATTCGCCAGCATTGAGTATACAATTAACCTCAAGGTTAAATATGAAAACTAATGAACATTTCATTCCCCAGGTGAGGGTCGAACTCACAACCCCGGCATAGCTCACGAGAACTGTCGTATAATTACCGTGCGCTAACCAATTGCGCCACTGGGGAACGCGGTTGCACGCAAGAGTGTTTCCTTTAAGACTGTTGTCTACACACACCTCCAGTAAACAAATGTTTTCGAGCCAGGCAGTCGCCAGCATTGAGTATACAATTGACCTCATGACTAAATAGGAAAACCAATAAAAATTTCATTCCCCAGGTGAGGCTCGAACTCTCAACCCCTGCATAGCTCACGAGACCTGTCGTATAAGTACCGTGCGCTAACCAATTACGCCACTGGGGAACATGGTCGCACGTAGGAGTCTTTCCTTTAGGACTGTTGTCTACACACACCTCCAGTAAGCAAATGTTTTCGAGCCAGGCAGTCGCCAGCATTGAGTATACAATTAACCTCATGACTAATAATGAAAACTAATAAAAATTTCATTCCCAAGGTGAGGCTCGAACTCACAACCCCGGCATAGCTCACGAGAACTGTCGTATAAGTACCGTGCGCTAACCAATTGCGCCACTCGGGAACACGGTTGCACGTAAAAGTGTTTCCTTTAGGACTGTTGTCTACACACACCTCCAGTAAGCAAATGTTTTCGAGCCAGGCAGTCGCCAGCATTGAGTATACAATTAACCTCATGACTAATAATGAAAACAAATAAAAATTTCATTCCCCAGGTGAGGCTCGAACTCACAACCCCGGCATAGCTCACGAGAACTGTCGTATAAGTACCGTGCGCTAACCAATTGCGCCACTGGGGAACACGGTTTCACGTAAGAGTGTTTCCTTTAGGACTGTTGTCTACACACACCTCCAGTAAACAAATGTTTTCGAGCCAGGCAGTTGCCAGAATTGAGTATACAATTAACCTCATGACTAAATATGAACACTAATAAAAAATTTCATTCCCCAGGTGAGGCTCGAACTCACAACCCCGGCATAGCTCACGAGAACTGTCGTATAAGTACCGTGCGCTACCCAATTTCGCCACTGGGGAACACGGTTTCACGTTAGAGTGTTTCCTTTACGAATGGTGTCTACACAAACCTCCGGTAAACAAATGTTTTCGAGCCAGGCAGTCGCCAGCATTGCGTATACAATTAACCTCATGACTAAATATGAAAACTAATAAAAATTTCATTCCCCAGGTGAGGCTCGAACTCACAACCCCGGGATAGCTCATCAGAACTGTCGTATAAGTACCGTGCACTAACCAATTGCGCCACTGGGGAACACGGTTGCACGTAAGAGGGTTTCTTTTACGACTGTTGTCTCCACACAACTCCAGTAAACAAATGTTTCCGAGCCAGGCAGTCGCCAGCATTGAGTATACAATTAACCTCAAGGTTAAATATGAAAACTAATGAAAATTCCATTCCCCAGGTGAGGCTCAAACTCAACTCCGGCATAGCTCACGAGAACTTTAGTAAAGGTACCGTGCGCTAACCAATTGCGCCACTGGGGAACACGGTCACACGTAGGAGTCTTTCCTTTAGGACTGTTGTCTGCGCAAAATTCCAGTAAACAAACGTTTTCGAGCCAGGCAGTCGCCAGCATTCAGTACACATCGAACCTCACGACTAAATATGAAAACTAATGAAAATTTCATTCCCCAGGTGAGGCTCGAACTCACAACCCCGGCATAGCTCACGAGAACTGTCGTATAAGTACCGTGCGCTAACCAATTGCGCCACTGGGGAACACGGTCGCACGTAGGAGTCTTTCCTTTAAGACTGTTGTCTACACACAACTCCTGTAAACAAATGTTTTCGAGCCAGGCAGTCACCAGCATTGAGTATACAATTAACCGCATGACTAAATATGAAAACTAATAAAAATTTAATTCCCCGGGCGAGGCTCGAACTCAAAACCCCGGCATAGCTCACGAGAACTGTCGTATAAGTACCGTGCGCTAACCAACTGCGCCACTGGGGAACATGGTTGCACGTAAGAGTGTTTCCTTTAGGACTGTTGTCTACACACAACTCCAGTAAACAAATGTTTTCGAGCCAGGCAGTCGCCAGCATTGAGTATACAATTAACCTCATGACTAAATATGAAAACTAATGAAAATTTCATTCCCCAGGTGAGGCTCGAACTCACAACCCCAGCATAGCTCACGAGAACTGTCCTATAAATACAGCGCTAACCAATTGTGCCACTGGGGAACACGGTTGCACGTAAAAGTGTTTCCTTTAGGACTGTTGTCTACACACAACTCCAGTAAACAAATGTTTTCGGGCCAGGCAGTCCCCATTATTGAGTATACAATTACCTCATGGCTAACTATGAAAACTAATAAAAATTTCACTCCCCAGGCGAGGCTCAAACTCACAACCCTGGCATAGCTCACGAGAACTGTCGTGTAAGTACCGTGCGCTAACCAATTGCGCCACTGGGGAACACGGTCGCACGTAGGAGTCTTTCCTTTAGGACTGTTGTCTGCGCAAAACTCCAGTAAACAAATTTTTTCGCGCCAGGCAGTCGCCAGCATTGAGTATACATTTAACCTCATGACTAATTATGAAAACTAATAAAAATTTCATTCCACAGGTGAGTCTCGAACTCACAACCTCGGCATAGCTGACGAGAACTGTCGTATAAGTACCGTGCGCTAACCAATTGCGCCACTGGGGAACACGGTTGCACGTAGGAGTCCTTTCTTCAGGACTGTTGTTCACACACAACTCCAGTAAACAAATGTTTTCGAGCTAGGCAGTCGCCAGCATTGAGTATACAATCACCCTCATGTATAAATATGAAAACTAATAAAAATTTCATTCCCCAGGTGAGGCTCGAACTAGCAACCCCGGCATAGCTCACGAGAACTGTCGTATAAGTACCGTGCGCTAACCAATTGCGCCACTGGGGAACGCAGTTGCCCGTAAGAGTGTTTCCTTTAGGACTGTTGTCTACACACACCTCCAGTAAACAAATGTTTTCGAGCCAGGCAGTCGCCAGCATTGAGTATACAATTAACCTCATGACTAAATAGAAAAACTAATAAAAATTTCATTCCCCAGGCGAGGCTCGAACTCTCAACCCGCCCATAGCTCACGAGAACTGTCGTATAAGTACCGTGCGCTAACCAATTGCGCCACTGGGGAACACGGTTGCACGTAAGAAGGTTTTTTTTACGACTGTTGTCTCCACACAACTCCAGTAAACAAATGTTTCCGAGCCAGGCAGTCGCCAGCATTGAGTATACAATTAACCTCAAGGTTAAATATGAAAACTAATGAACATTTCATTCCCCAGGTGAGGCTCGAACTCACAACCCCGGCATAGCTCACGAGAACTGTCGTATAATTACCGTGCGCTAACCAATTGCGCCACTGGGGAACGCGGTTGCACGCAAGAGTGTTTCCTTTAGGACTGTTGTCTACACACACCTCCAGTAAACAAATGTTTTCGAGCCAGGCAGTCGCCAGCATTGAGTATACAATTGACCTCATGACTAAATAGGAAAACCAATAAAAATTTCATTCCCCAGGTGAGGCTCGAACTCTCAACCCCCGCATAGCTCACGAGACCTGTCGTATAAGTACCGTGCGCTAACCAATTACGCCACTGGGGAACACGGTCGCACGTAGGAGTCTTTCCTTTAGGACTGTTGTCTACACACACCTCCAGTAAGCAAATGTTTTCGAGCCAGGCAGTCGCCAGCATTGAGTATACAATTAACCTCATGACTAATAATGAAAACTAATAAAAATTTCATTCCCAAGGTGAGGCTCGAACTCACAACCCCGGCATAGCTCACGAGAACTGTCGTATAAGTACCGTGCGCTAACCAATTGCGCCACTCGGGAACACGGTTGCACGTAAAAGTGTTTCCTTTAGGACTGTTGTCTACACACACCTCCAGTAAGCAAATGTTTTCGAGCCAGGCAGTCGCCAGCATTGAGTATACAATTAACCTCATGACTAATAATGAAAACTAATAAAAATTTCATTCCCCAGGTGAGGCTCGAACTCACAACCCCGGCATAGCTCACGAGAACTGTCGTATAAGTACCGTGCGCTAACCAATTGCGCCACTGGGGAAAACGGTTTCACGTAAGAGTGTTTCCTTTAGGACTGTTGTCTACACACACCTCCAGTAAACAAATGTTTTCGAGCCAGGCAGTTGCCAGAATTGAGTATACAATTAACCTCATGACTAAATATGAACACTAATAAAAAATTTCATTCCCCAGGTGAGGCTCGAACTCACAACCCCGGCATAGCTCACGAGAACTGTCGTATAAGTACCGTGCGCTACCCAATTTCGCCACTGGGGAACACGGTTTCACGTTAGAGTGTTTCCTTTACGACTGTTGTCTACACAAACCTCCAGTAAACAAATGTTTTCGAGCCAGGCGGTCGCCAGCATTGCGTATACAATTAACCTCATGACTAAATATGAAAACTAATAAAAATTTCATTCCCCAGGTGAGGCTCGAACTCACAACCCCGGGATAGCTCATGAGAACTGTCGTACAAGTACCGTGCACTAACCAATTGCGCCACTGGGGAACGCAGTTGCACGTAAGAGTGTTTCCTTTAGGACTGTTGTCTACACACACCTCCAGTAAACAAATGTTTTCGAGCCAGGCAGTCGCCAGCACTGAGTATACAATTAACCTCAAGACTAAATAGAAAAACTAATAAAAATTTCATTCCCCAGGTGAGGCTCGAACTCTCAACCCACGCATAGCTCACGAGAACTGTCGTATAAGTACCGTGCGCTAACCAATTGCGCCACTGGGGAACACGGTTGCACGTAAGAGGGTTTCTTTTACGACTGTTGTCTCCACACAACTCCAGTAAACAAATGTTTCCGAGCCAGGCAGTCGCCAGCATTGAGTATACAATTAACCTCAAGGTTAAGTATGAAAACTAATGAAAATTCCATTCCCCAGGTGAGGCTCAAACTCAACTCCGGCATAGCTCACGAGAACTTTAGTAAAGGTACCGTGCGCTAACCAATTGCACCACTGGGGAACAAAGTCACACGTAGGAGTCTTTCCTTTAGGACTGTTGTCTGCGCAAAACTCCAGTAAACAAACGTTTTCGAGCCAGGCAGTCGCCAGCATTCAGTACACATCGAACCGCATGACTAAATATGAAAACTAATAAAAATTTAATTCCCCGGGTGAGGCTCGAACTCAAAACCCCGGCATAGCTCAAGAGAACTGTCGTATAAGTACCGTGCGCTAACCAATTGCGCCACTGGGGAACATGGTTGCACGTAAGAGTGTTTCCTTTAGGACTGTTGTCTACACACAACTCCAGTAAACAAATGTTTTCGAGCCAAGCAGTCGCCAGCATTGAGTATACAATTAACCTCATGACTAAATATGAAAACTAATGAAAATTTCATTCCCCAGGTGAGGCTCGAACTCACAACCCCAGCATAGCTCACGAGAACTGTCCTATAAATACAGCACTAACCAATTGTGCCACTGGGGAACACGGTTGCACGTAAAAGTGTTTCCTTTAGGACTGTTGTCTACACACAACTCCAGTAAACAAATGTTTTCGGGCCAGGCAGTCCCCAGCATTGAGTATACAATTACCTCATGGCTAACTATGAAAACTAATAAAAATTTCACTCCCCAGGCGAGGCTCAAACTCACAACCCCGGCATAGCTCACGAAAACTGTCGTGTAAGTACCGTGCGCTAACCAATTGCGCCACTGGGGAACACGGTCGCACGTAGGAGTCTTTCCTTTAGGACTGTTGTCTGCGCAAAACTCCAGTTAACAAACTTTTTCGCGCCAGGCAGTCGCCAGCATTGAGTATACATTTAACCTCATGACTAAATATGAAAACTAATAAAAATTTCATTCCCCAGGTGAGGCTCGAACTAGCAACCCCGGCATAGCTCACGAGAACTGTCGTATAAGTACCGTGCGCTAACCAATTGCGCCACTGGGGAACACGGTTGCACGTAAGAGTGTTTCCTTTAGGACTGTTGTCTACACACACCTCCAGTAAACACATGTTTTCGAGCCAGGCAGTCGCCAGCATTGAGTATACAATTAACCTCATGACTAAATAGAAAAACTAATAAAAATTTCATTCCCCAGGTGAGGCTCGAACTCTCAACCCGCGCATAGCTCACGAGAACTGTCGTATAAGTACCGTGCGCTAACCAATTGCGCCACTGGGGAACACGGTTGCACGTAAGAGGGTTTCTTTTACGACTGTTGTTTCCACACAGCTCCAGTAAAGAAATGTTTCCGAGCCAGGCAGTCGCCAGCATTGAGTATACAATTAACCTCAAGGTTAAATATAAAAACTAATGAACATTTCATTCCCCAGGTGAGGCTCGAACTCACAACCCCGGCATAGCTCACGAGAACTGTCGTATAATTACCGTGCGCTAACCAATTGCGCCACTGGGGAACGCGGTTGCAAGCAAGAGTGTTTCCTTTAGGACTGTTGTCTACACACACCTCCAGTAAACAAATGTTTTCGAGCCAGGCAGTCGCCAGCATTGAGTATACAATTGACCTCATGACTAAATAGGAAAACTAATAAAAATTTCATTCCCCAGGTGAGGCTCGAACTCACAACCCCGGCATAGCTCACGAGAACTGTCGTATAAGTACCGTGCGCTAACCAATTGCGCCACTGGGGAACACGGTTTCACGTAAGAGTGTTTCCTTTAGGACTGTTGTCTACACACACCTCCAGTAAACAAATGTTTTCGAGCCAGGCAGTTGCCAGAATTGAGTATACAATTAACCTCATGACTAAATATGAACACTAATAAAAAATTTCATTCCCCAGGTGAGGCTCGAACTCACAACCCCGGCATAGCTCACGAGAACTGTCGTATAAGTACCGTGCGCTACCCAATTTCGCCACTGGGGAACACGGTTTCACGTTAGAGTGTTTCCTTTACGACTGTTGTCTACACAAACCTCCAGTAAACAAATCTTTTCGAGCCAGGCAGTCGCCAGCATTGCGTATACAATTAACCTCATGACTAAATATGAAAACTAATAAAAATTTCATTCCCCAGGTGAGGCTCGAACTCACAACCCCGGGATAGCTCACGAGAACTATCGTATAAGTACCGTGCACTAACCAATTGCGCCACTGGGGAACGCAGTTGCACGTAAGAGTGTTTCCTTTAGGACTGTTGTCTACACACACCTCCAGTAAACAAATGTTTTCGAGCCAGGCAGTCGCCAGCATTGAGTATACAATTAACCTCAAGACTAAATAGAAAAACTAATAAAAATTTCATTCCCCAGGTGAGGCTCGAACACTCAACCCGCGCATAGCTCACGAGAACTGTCGTATAAGTACCGTGCGCTAACCAATTGCGCCACTGGGGAACACGGTTGCACGTAAGAGGGTTTCTTTTATGACTGTTGTCTCCACACAACTCCAGTAAACAAATGTTTCCGAGCCAGGCAGTCGCCAGCACTGAGTATACAATTAACCTCAAGGTTAAATATGAAAACTAATGAAAATTCCATTCCCCAGGTGAGGCTCAAACTCAACTCCGGCATAGCTCACGAGAACTTTAGTAAAGGCACCGTGCGCTAACCAATTGCGCCACAGGGGAACACGGTCACACGTAGGAGTCTTTCCTTTAGGATTGTTGTCTGCGCAAAACTCCAGTAAACAAACGTTTTCGAGCCAGGCAGTCGCCAGCATTCAGTACACAATGAACCTCACGACTAAATATGAAAACTAATGAAAATTTTATTCCCCAGGTGAGGCTCGAACTCACAACCCCGGCATAGCTCACGAGAACTGTCGTATAAGTACCGTGCGCTAACCAATTGCGCCACTGGGGAACATGGTCGCACGTAGGAGTCTTTCCTTTAAGACTGTTGTCTACACACAACTCCAGTAAACAAATGTTTTCGAGCCAGGCAGTCACCAGCATTGAGTATACAATTAACAGCATGACTAATTATGAAAACTAATAAAAATTTAATTCCCCGGGTGAGGCTCGAACTCAAAACCCCGGCATAGCTCACGAGAACTGTCGTATAAGTACCGTGCGCTAACCAATTGCGCCACTGGGGAACATGGTTGCACGTAAGAGTGTTTCCTTTAGGACTGTTGTCTACACACACCTCCAGTAAACAAATGTTTTCGAGCCAGGCAGTCGTCAGCATTTAGTATACAATTAACCTCATGACTAAATATGAAATCTAAGAAAAATTTGATTCCATAGGTGAGGCTCGAACTCACAACCCCGGAATAGCTCACGAGAACTGTCGCATAAGTACCGTGTGCTAACTAATGGCGCCACTTGAGAACACGGTCGCACGTAGGAGTCTTTCCTTTAGGACTGTTGTCTACACACAACTCCAGTAAACAAATGTTTTCGAGCCAGGCAGTCGCCAGCATTGAATATACAATTAACCTCGTGACTAAATATGAAAACTAATGAAAATTTCATTCCCCAGGTGAGGCTCGAACTCACAACCCCAGCATAGCTCACGAGAACTGTCCTATAAATACAGCGCTAACCAATTGTGCCACTGGGGAACACGGTTGCACGTAAAAGTGTTTCCTTTAGGACTGTTGTCTACACACAACTCCAGTAAACAAATGTTTTCGGGCCAGGCAGTCCCCAGCATTGAGTATACAATTACCTCATGGCTAACTATGAAAACTAATAAATATTTCACTCCCCAGGTGAGGCTCAAACTCACAACCCCGGCATAGCTCACGAGAACTGTCGTGTAAGTACCGTGCTTTAACCAATTGCGCCACTGGGGAACACGGTCGCACGTAGGAGTCTTTCCTTTAGGACTGTTGTCTTCGCAAAACTCCAGTAAACAAATGTTTTCGCGCCAGGCAGTCGCAAGCATTGAGTATACATTTAACCTCATGACTAAATATGAAAACTAATAAAAATTTCATTCCACAGGTGAGTCTCGAACTCACAACCTCGGCATAGCTGACGAGAACTGTCGTATAAGTACCGTGCGCTAACCAATTGCGCCACTGGGGAACACGGTTGCACGTAGGAGTCCTTTCTTCAGGACTGTTGTTCACACACAACTCCAGTAAACAAATGTTTTCGAGCTAGGCAGTCGCCAGCATTGAGTATACAATTAACCTCATGTATAAATATGAAAACTAATAAAAATTTCATTCCCCAGGTGAGGCTCGAACTAGCAACCCCAGCATAGCTCACGAGAACTGTCGTATAAGTACCGTGCGCTAACCAATTGCGCCACTGGGGAACACGGTTGCACGTAAGAGTGTTTCCTTTAGGACTGTTGTCTACACACACCTCCAGTAAACACATGTTTTCGAGCCAGGCAGTCGCCAGCATTGAGTATACAATTAACCTCATGACTAATAATGAAAACTAATAAACGTTTCATTTTCCAGGTGAGGCTCGAACTCACAACCCCGGCATAGCTCACGAGAACTGTCGTATAAGTACCGTGCGATAACCAATTGCGTCACTCGGGAACACGGTTGCACGTAAAAGTGTTTCCTTTAGGACTGTTGTCTACACACACCTCCAGTAAGCAAATGTTTTCGAGCCAGGCAGTCGCCAGTATTTAGTATACAATTAACCTCATGACTAAATATGAAATCTAATAAAAATTTGATTCCATAGGTGAGTCTCGAACTCACAACCTCGGCATAGCTGACGAGAACTGTCGTATAAGTACCGTGCGCTGACCAATTGCGCCACTGGGGAACACGGTCGCACGTAGGAGTCTTTTCTTTAGGACTGTTGTCTACACACAACTCCAGTAAAGAAATGTTTTCGAGCTAGGCAGTCGCCAGCATTGAGTATACAATTAACCTCATGACTAAATATGAAAACTAATAAAAATTTCATTCCCCAGGTGAGGCTCCAACTCACAACCCAAGCATAGCTCACGAGAACTGCCGTATAAGTACCTTGCGCTAACCAATTGCGCCACTGGGGAACACGGTTGCACGTAAGAGAGTTTCCTTTAGGACTTTTGTCTACACACACCTCCAGTAAACAAATGTTTTCGAGCCAGGCAGTCGCCAGCATTGAGTATACAATTAACCTCATGACTAAATAAGAAAACTAATAAAAATTTCATTCCCCAGGTGAGGCTCGAACTCTCAACCCGCGCATAGCTCACGAGAACTGTCGTATAAATACCGTGCGCTAACCAATTGCGCCACTGGGGAACACGGTTGCACGTAAGAGGGTGTCCTTTACGACTGTTGTCTCCACACAACTCCAGTAAACAAATGTTTCCGAGCCAGGCAGTCGCCAGCATTAAGTATACAATTAACCTCAAGGCTAAATATGAAAACTAATGAAAATTCCATTCCCCAGGTGAGGCTCAAACTCACAACCCCGGCATAGCTCACGAGAACTTTCGTAAAGGTACCGTGCGCTAACCGATTGCGCCACTGGGGAACACGGTCGCACGTAGGAGTCTTTCCTTTAAGACTGTTGTCTACACACAACTCCAGTAAACAAATGTTTTCGAGCCAGGCAGTCACCAGCATTGAGTATACAATTACCGCAAGACTAAATATGAAAACTAATAAAAATTTCATTCCCCAGGTGAGGCTCGAACTCAAAACCCCGGCATAGCTCACGAGAACTGTCGTATAAGTACCGTGCGCTAACCAATTGCGCCACTGGGGAACATGGTTGCACGTAAGAGTGTTTCCTTTAGGACTGTTGTCTACACACACCTCCAGTAAACAAATGTTTTCGAGCCAGGCAGTCGTCAGCATTTAGTATACAATTAACCTCATGACTAAATTTGAAATCTAAGAAAAAATTTGATTCCATAGGTGAGGCTCGAACTCACAACCCCGGCATAGCTCACGAGAACTGTCGTATAAGTACCGTGTGCTAACTAATTGCGCCACTGGAGAACACGGTCGCACGTAGGAGTCTTTCCTTTAGGACTGTTGTCTACGCACAACTCCAGTAAACAAATGTTTTCGAGCCAGGCAGTCGCCAGCATTGAGTATACAATTGACCTCATGACTAAATATGAAAACTAATAAAAATTTTATTCCCCAGGTGAGGCTCGAACTCACAACCCCGGCATAGCTCACGAGAACTGTCGTATAAGTACCGTGCGCTTACCAATTGCGCCACTGGGGAACACGGTCGCACGTAAGAGTGTTTCCTTTAGGACTGTTGTCTCCACACAACTCTAGTAAACAGATGTTTTCGAGCCAGGCAGTCGCCAGCATTGAGTATACAATTAACCTCATGACTAAATATGAAAACTAATGAACATTTCATTCCCCAGGTGAGGCTCGAACTCACAACCCCGGCATAGCTCACGAGAACTGTCGTATAATTACCGTGCGCTAACCAATTGCGCCACTGGGGAACGCGGTTGCACGTAAGAGTGTTTCCTTTAGGACTGTTGTCTACACACACCTCCAGTAAACAAATGTTTTCGAGCCAGGCAGTCGCCAGCATTGAGTATACAATTGACCTCATGGGTAAATAGGAAAACCAATAAAAATTTCATTCCCCAGGTGAGGCTCGAACTCTCAACCCCCGCATAGCTCACGAGAACTGTCGTATAAGTACCGTGCGCTAACCAATTACGCCACTGGGGAACACGGTCGCACGTAGGAGTCTTTCCTTTAGGACTGTTGTCTACACACACCTCCAGTAAGCAAATGTTTTCGAGCCAGGCAGTCGCCAGCATTGAGTATACAATTAACCTCATGACTAATAATGAAAACTAATAAAAATTTCATTCCCAAGGTGAGGCTCGAACTCACAACCCCGGCATAGCTCACGAGAACTGTCGTATAAGTACCGTGCGCTAACCAATTGTGCCACTCGGGAACACGGTTGCACGTAAAAGTGTTTCCTTTAGGACTGTTGTCTACACACACCTCCAGTAAGCAAATGTTTTCGAGCCAGGCAGTCGCCAGCATTGAGTATACAATTAACCTCATGACTAATAATGAAAACTAATAAAAATTTCATTCCCCAGGTGAGGCTCGAACTCACAACCCCGGCATAGCTCACGAGAACTGTCGTATAAGTACCGTGCGCTTACCAATTGCGCCACTGGGGAACACGGTCGCACGTAAGAGTGTTTCCTTTAGGACTGTTGTCTCCACACAACTCTAGTAAACAGATGTTTTCGAGCCAGGCAGTCGCCAGCATTGAGTATACAATTAACCTCATGACTAAATATGAAAACTAATGAACATTTCATTCCCCAGGTGAGGCTCGAACTCACAACCCCGGCATAGCTCACGAGAACTGTCGTATAATTACCGTGCGCTAACCAATTGCGCCACTGGGGAACGCGGTTGCACGTAAGAGTGTTTCCTTTAGGACTGTTGTCTACACACACCTCCAGTAAACAAATGTTTTCGAGCCAGGCAGTCGCCAGCATTGAGTATACAATTGACCTCATGGGTAAATAGGAAAACCAATAAAAATTTCATTCCCCAGGTGAGGCTCGAACTCTCAACCCCCGCATAGCTCACGAGAACTGTTGTATAAGTACCGTGCGCTGCCCAATTGCGCCACTGGGGAACACGGTTTCACGTTAGAGTGTTTCCTTTACGACTGTTGTCTACACAAACCTCCAGTAAACAAATGTTTTCGAGCCAGACAGTTGCCAGCATTGCGTATACAATTAACCTCATGACTAAATATGAAAACTAATGAACATTTCATTCCCCAGGTGAGGCTCGAACTCACAACCCCGGCATAGCTCACGAGAACTGTCGTATAATTACCGTGCGCTAACCAATTGCGCCACTGGGGAACGCGGTTGCACGTAAGAGTGTTTCCTTTAGGACTGTTGTCTACACACACCTCCAGTAAACAAATGTTTTCGAGCCAGGCAGTCGCCAGCATTGAGTATACAATTGACCTCATGACTAAATAGGAAAACCAATAAAAATTTCATTCCCCAGGTGACGCTCGAACTCTCAACCCCCGCATAGCTCACGAGAACTGTCGTATAAGTACCGTGCGCTAACCAATTACGCCACTGGGGAACACGGTCGCACGTAGGAGTCTTTCCTTTAGGACTGTTGTCTACACACACCTCATGTAAGCAAATGTTTTCGATCCAGGCAGTCGCCAGCATTGAGTATACAATTAACCTCATGACTAATAATGAAAACTAATAAAAATTTCATTCCCAAGGTGAGGCTCGAACTCACAACCCCGGCATAGCTCACGAGAACTGTCGTATAAGTACCGTGCGCTAACCAATTGCGCCACTCGGGAACATGGTTGCACGTAAGAGTGTTTCCTTTAGGACTGTTGTCTTCACACACCTCCAGTAAACAAATGTTTTCGAGCCAGGCAGTCGCCAGCATTGAGTATACAATGAACCTCAAGACTAAATAGAAAAACTAATAAAAATTTCATTCCCCAGGTGAGGCTCGAACTCTCAACCCGCGCATAGCTCACGAGAACAGTCGTATAAGTACCGTGCACTAACCAATTGCGCCACTGGGGAACACGGTTGCACGTAAGAGGGTTTCTTTTATGACTGTTGTCTCCACACAACTCCAGTAAACAAATGTTTCCGAGCCAGGCAGTCGCCAGCATTGAGTATACAATTAACCTCAAGGTTAAATATGAAAACTAATGAAAATTCCATTCCCCAGGTGAGGCTCAAACTCAACTCCGGCATAGCTCACGAGAACTTTAGTAAAGGTACCGTGCGCTAACCAATTGCGCCACAGGGGAACACGGTCACACGTAGGAGTCTTTCCTTTAGGATTGTTGTCTGCGCAAAACTCCAGTAAACAAACGTTTTCGAGCCAGGCAGTCGCCAGCATTCAGTACACAATGAACCTCACGACTAAATATGAAAACTAATGAAAAATTCATTCCCCAGGTGAGGCTCGGACTCACAACCCCGGCATAGCTCACGAGAACTGTCGTATAAGTACCGTGCGCTAACCAATTGCGCCACTGGGGAACACGGTCGCACGTAGGAGTCTTTCCTTTAAGACTGTTGTCTACACACAACTCCAGTAAACAAATGTTTTCGAGCCAGGCAGTCACCAGCATTGAGTATACAATTAACCGCATGACTAATTATGAAAACTAATAAAAATTTAATTCCCCGGGTGAGGCTCGAACTCACAACCCCGGCATAGCTCACGAGAACTGTCGTATAAGTACCGTGCGCTAACCAATTGCGCCACTGGGGAACACGGTCGCACGTAGGAGTCTTTCCTTTAAGACTGTTGTCTACACACAACTCCAGTAAACAAATGTTTTCGAGCCAGGCAGTCACCAGCATTGAGTATACAATTAACCGCATGACTAAATATGAAAACTAATAAAAATTTAATTCCCCGGGTGAGGCTCGAACTCAAAACCCCGGCATAGCTCACGAGAACTGTCGTATAAGTACCGTGCGCTAACCAATTGCACCACTGGGGAACATGGTTGCACGTAAGAGTGTTTCCTTTAGGACTGTTGTCTACACACAACTCCAGTAAACAAATGTTTTCGAGCCAGGCAGTCGCCAGCATTGAGTATACAATTAACCTCGTGACTAAATATGAAAACTAATGAAAATTTCATTCCGCAGGTGAGGCTCGAACTCACAACCCCAGCATAGCTCACGAGAACTGTCCTATAAATACAGCGCTAACCAATTGTGCCACTGGGGAACACGGTTGCACGTAAAAGTGTTTCCTTTAGGACTGTTGTCTACACACAACTCCAGTAAACAAATGTTTTCGGGCCAGGCAGTCCCCAGCATTGAGTATACAATTACCTCAAGGCTAACTATGAAAACTAATAAAAATTTCACTCCCCAGGTGAGGCTCAAACTCACAACCCCGGCATAGCTCACGAGAACTGTCGTGTAAGTACCGTGCGCTAACCAATTGCGCCACTGGGGAACATGGTCGCACGTAGGAGTCTTTCCTTTAGGACTGTTGTCTGCGCAAAACTCCAGTAAACAAATGTTTCCGAGCCAGGCAGTCGCCAGCATTGAGTATACAATTAACCTCAAGGTTAAATATGAAAACTAATGAACATTTCATTCCCCAGGTGAGGCTCGAACTCACAACCCCGGCATAGCTCACGAGAACTGTCGTATAATTACCGTGCGCTAACCAATTGCGCCACTGGGGAACGCGGTTGCACGTAAGAGTGTTTCCTTTAGGACTGTTGTCTACATACACCTCCAGTAAACAAATGTTTTCGAGCCAGGCAGTCGCCAGCATTGAGTATACAATTGACCTCATGACTAAATAGGGAAACCAATAAAAATTTCATTCCCCAGGTGAGGCTCGAACTCTCAACCCCCGCATAGCTCACGAGAACTGTCGTATAAGTACCGTGCGCTAACCAATTACGCCACTGGGGAACATGGTCGCACGTAGGAGTCTTTCCTTTAGGACTGTTGTCTACACACACCTCCAGTAAGAAACGTTTTCGATCCAGGCAGTCGCCAGCATTGAGTATACAATTAACCTCATGACTAATAATGAAAACTAATAAAAATTTCATTCCCAAGGTGAGGCTCGAACTCACAACCCCGGCATAGCTCACGAGAACTGTCGTATAAGTACCGTGCGCTAACCAATTGCGCCACTCGGGAACACGGTTGCACGTAAAAGTGTTTCCTTTAGGACTGTTGTCTACACACACCTCCAGTAAGCAAATGTTTTCGAGCCAGGCAGTCGCCAGCATTGAGTATACAATTAACTTCATGACTAATATTGAAAACTAATAAAAATTTCACTCCCCAGGTGAGGCTCGAACTCACAACCCCGGCATAGCTCACGAGAACTGTCGTATAAGTACCGTGCGCTAACCAATTGCGCCACTGGGGAACACGGTTTCACGTAAGAGTGTTTCCTTTAGGACTGTTGTCTACACACACCTCCAGTAAACAAATGTTTTCGAGCCAGGCAGTTGCCAGCATTGAGTATACAAATAACCTCATGACTAAATATGAACACTAATAAAAAATTTCATTCCCCAGGTGAGGCTCGAACTCACAACCCCGGCATAGCTCACGAGAACTGTCGTATAAGTACCGTGCACCCAATTGCGCCACTGGGGAACACGGTTTCACGTTAGAGTGTTTCCTTTACGACTGTTGTCTACACAAACCTCCAGTAAACAAATGTTTTCGAGCCAGGCAGTCGCCAGCATTGCGTATACAAGTAACCTCATGACTAAATATGAAAACTAATAAAAATTTCATTCCCCAGGTGAGGCTCGAACTCACAACCCCGGGATAGCTCACGAGAACTGTCGTATAAGTACCGTGCACTAACCAATTGCGCCACTGGGGAACGCAGTTGCACGTAAGAGTGTTTCCTTTAGGACTGTTGTCTTCACACACCTCCAGTAAACAAATGTTTTCGAGCCAGGCAGTCGCCAGCATTGAGTATACAATTAACCTCAAGACTAAATAGAAAAACTAATAAAAATTTCATTCCCCAGGTGAGGCTCGAACTCTCAACCCGCGCATAGCTCACGAGAACAGTCGTATAAGTACCGTGCGCTAACCAATTGCGCCACTGGGGAACACGGTTGCACGTAAGAGGGTTTCTTTTATGACTGTTGTCTCCACACAACTCCAGTAAACAAATGTTTCCGAGCCAGGCAGTCGCCAGCATTGAGTATACAATTAACCTCAAGGTTAAATATGAAAACTAATGAAAATTCCATTCCCCAGGTGAGGCTCAAACTCAACTCCGGCATAGCTCACGAGAACTTTAGTAAAGGTACCGTGCGCTAACCAATTGCGCCACAGGGGAACACGGTCACACGTAGGAGTCTCCTTTAGGATTGTTGTCTGCGCAAAACTCCAGTAAACAAACGTTTTCGAGCCAGGCAGTCGCCAGCATTCAGTACACAATGAACCTCACGACTAAATATGAAAACTAATGAAAATTTCATTCCCCAGGTGAGGCTCGGACTCACAACCCCGGCATAGCTCACGAGAACTGTCGTATAAGTACCGTGCGCTAACCAATTGCGCCACTGGGGAACACGGTCGCACGTAGGAGTCTTTCCTTTAAGACTGTTGTCTACACACAACTCCAGTAAACAAATGTTTTCGAGCCAGGCAGTCACCAGCATTGAGTATACAATTAACCGCATGACTAATTATGAAAACTAATAAAAATTTAATTCCCCGGGTGAGGCTCGAACTCACAACCCCGGCATAGCTCACGAGAACTGTCGTATAAGTACCGTGCGCTAACCAATTGCGCCACTGGGGAACACGGTCGCACGTAGGAGTCTTTCCTTTAAGACTGTTGTCTACACACAACTCCAGTAAACAAATGTTTTCGAGCCAGGCAGTCACCAGCATTGAGTATACAATTAACCGCATGACTAAATATGAAAACTAATAAAAATTTAATTCCCCGGGTGAGGCTCGAACTCAAAACCCCGGCATAGCTCACGAGAACTGTCGTATAAGTACCGTGCGCTAACCAATTGCACCACTGGGGAACATGGTTGCACGTAAGAGTGTTTCCTTTAGGACTGTTGTCTACACACAACTCCAGTAAACAAATGTTTTCGAGCCAGGCAGTCGCCAGCATTGAGTATACAATTAACCTCGTGACTAAATATGAAAACTAATGAAAATTTCATTCCCCAGGTGAGGCTCGAACTCACAACCCCAGCATAGCTCACGAGAACTGTCCTATAATTACAGCGCTAACCAATTGTGCCACTGGGGAACACGGTTGCACGTAAAAGTGTTTCCTTTAGGACTGTTATCTACACACAACTCCAGTAAACAAATGTTTTCGGGCCAGGCAGTCCCCAGCATTGAGTATACAATTACCTCATGGCTAACTATGAAAACTAATAAAAATTTCACTCCCCAGGTGAGGCTCAAACTCACAACCCCGGCATAGCTCACGAGAACTGTCGTGTAAGTACCGTGCGCTAACCAATTGCGCCACTGGGGAACACGGTCGCACGTAGGAGTCTTTCCTTTAGGACTGTTGTCTGCGCAAAACTCCAGTAAACAAATTTTTTCGCGCCAGGCAGTCGCCAGCATTGAGTATACATTTAACCTCATGACTAAATATGAAAACTAATAAAAATTTCATTCCACAGGTGAGTCTCGAACTCACAACCTCGGCATAGCTGACGAAAACTGTCGTATAAGTACCGTGCGCTAACCAATTGCGCCACTGGGGAACACGGTTGCACGTAGGAGTCCTTTCTTCAGGACTGTTGTTCACACACAACTCCAGTAAACAAATGTTTTCGAGCTAGGCAGTCGCCAGCATTGAGTATACAATTAACCTCATGTATAAATATGAAAACTAATAAAAATTTCATTCCCCAGGTGAGGCTCGAACTAGCAACCCCGGCATAGCTCACGAGAACTGTCGTATAAGTACCGTGCGCTAACCAATTGCGCCACTGGGGAACACGGTTGCACGTAAGAGTGTTTCCTTTAGGACTGTTGTCTACACACACCTCCAGTAAACACATGTTTTCGAGCCAGGCAGTCGCCAGCATTGAGTATACAATTAACCTCATGACTAAATAGAAAAACTAATAAAAATTTTATTCCCCAGGTGAGGTTGAACTCTCAACCCGCGCATAGCTCACGAGAACTGTCGTATAAGTACCGTGCGCTAACCAATTGCGCCACTGGGGAACACGGTTGCACGTAAGAGGGTTTCTTTTACGACTGTTGTCTCCACACAACTCCAGTAAACAAATGTTTCCGAGCCAGGCAGTCGCCAGCATTGAGTATACAATTAACCTCAAGGTTAAATATGAAAACTAATGAACATTTCATTCCCCAGGTGAGGCTCGAACTCACAACCCCGGCATAGCTCACGAGAACTGTCGTATAATTACCGTGCGCTAACCAATTGCGCCACTGGGGAACGCGGTTGCACGCAAGAGTGTTTCCTTTAGGACTGTTGTCTACACACACCTCCAGTAAACAAATGTTTTCGAGCCAGGCAGTCGCCAGCATTGAGTATACAATTGACCTCATGACTAAATAGGAAAACCAATAAAAATTTCATTCCCCAGGTGAGGCTCGAACTCTCAACCCCCGCATAGCTCACGAGAACTGTCGTATAAGTACCGTGCGCTAACCAATTACGCCACTGGGGAACACGGTCGCACGTAGGAGTCTTTCCTTTAGGACTGTTGTCTACACACACCTCCAGTAAGCAAATGTTTTCGAGCCAGGCAGTCGCCAGCATTGAGTATACAATTAACCTCATGACTAATAATGAAAACTAATAAAAATTTCATTCCCAAGGTGAGGCTCGAACTCACAACCCCGGCATAGCTCACGAGAACTGTCGTATAAGTACCGTGTGCTAACCAATTGCGCCACTCGGGAACACGGTTGCACGTAAAAGTGTTTCCTTTAGGACTGTTGTCTACACACACCTCCAGTAAGCAAATGTTTTCGAGCCAGGCAGTCGCCAGCATTGAGTATACAATTAACCTCATGACTAATAATGAAAACTAATAAAAATTTCATTCCCCAGGTGAGGCTCGAACTCACAACCCCGGCATACCTCACGAGAACTGTCGTATAAGTACCGTGCGCTAACCAATTGCGCCACTGGGGAACACGGTTTCACGTAAGAGTGTTTCCTTTAGGACTGTTGTCTACACACACCTCCAGTAAACAAATGTTTTCGAGCCAGGCAGTTGCCAGAATTGAGTATACAATTAACCTCATGACTAAATATGAACACTAATAAAAATTTCATTCCCCAGGTGAGGCTCGAACTCACAACCCCGGCATAGCTCACGAGAACTGTCGTATAAGTACCGTGCGCTACCCAATTGCGCCACTGGGGAACACGGTTTCACGTTAGAGTGTTTCCTTTACGACTGTTGACTACACAAACCTCCAGTAAACAAATCTTTTCGAGCCAGGCAGTCGCCAGCATTGCGTATACAATTAACCTCATGACTAAATATGAAAACTAATAAAAATTTCATTCCCCAGGTGAGGCTCGAACTCACAACCCCGGGATAGCTCACGAGAACTGTCGTATAAGTACCGTGCACTAACCAATTGCGCCACTGGGGAACGCAGTTGCACGTAAGAGTGTTTCCTTTAGGACTGTTGTCTACACACACCTCCAGTAAACAAATGTTTTCGAGCCAGGCAGTCGCCAGCATTGAGTATACAATTAACCTCAAGACTAAATAGAAAGACTAATAAAAATTTCATTCCCCAGGTGAGGCTCGAACACTCAACCCGCGCATAGCTCACGAGAACTGTCGTATAAGTACCGTGCGCTAACCAATTGCGCCACTGGGGAACACGGTTGCACGTAAGAGGGTTTCTTTTATGACTGTTGTCTCCACACAACTCCAGTAAACAAATGTTTCCGAGCCTGGCAGTCGCCAGCATTGAGTATACAATTAACCTCAAGGTTAAATATGAAAACTAATGAAAATTCCATTCCCCAGGTGAGGCTCAAACTCAACTCCGGCATAGCTCACGAGAACTTTAGTAAAGGTACCGTGCGCTAACCAATTGCGCTACAGGGGAACACGGTCACACGTAGGAGTCTTTCCTTTAGGATTGTTGTCTGCGCAAAACTCCAGTAAACAAACGTTTTCGAGCCAGGCAGTCGCCAGCATTCAGTACACAATGAACCTCACGACTAAATATGAAAACTAATGAAAATTTCATTCCCCAGGTGAGGCTAGAACTCACAACCCCGGCATAGCTCACGAGAACAGTCGTATAAGTACCGTGCGCTAACCAATTGCGCCACTGGGGAACACGGTCGCACGTAGGAGTCTTTCCTTTAAGACTGTTGTCTACACACAACTCCAGTAAACAAATGTTTTCGAGCCAGGCAGTCACCAGCATTGAGTATACAATTAACCGCATGACTAATTATAAAAACTAATAAAAGTTTAATTCCCCGGGTGAGGCTCGAACTCAAAACCCCGGCATAGCTCACGAGAACTGTCGTATAAGTACCGTGCGCTAACCAATTGCGCCACTGGGGAACATGGTTGCACGTAAGAGTGTTTCCTTTAGGACTGTTGTCTACACACACCTCCA
Organism: Rhipicephalus microplus; assembly: GCF_043290135.1. Taxonomy (NCBI): domain Eukaryota; kingdom Metazoa; phylum Arthropoda; class Arachnida; order Ixodida; family Ixodidae; genus Rhipicephalus; species Rhipicephalus microplus. The sequence goes on along the minus strand of NC_134707.1, from coordinate 79,445,126 downwards.
GTAAACAAATGTTTTCGAGCCAGGCAGTCGTCAGCATTTAGTATACAATTAACCTCATGACTAAATATGAAATCTAAGAAAAATTTGATTCCATAGGTGAGGCTCGAACTCACAACCCCGGCATAGCTCACGAGAACTGTCGCATAAGTACCGTGTGCTAACTAATGGCGCCACTGGAGAACACGGTCGCACGTAGGAGTCTTTCCTTTAGGACTGTTGTCTACACACAACTCCAGTAAACAAATGTTCTCGAGCCAGGCAGTCGCCAGCATTGAGTATACAATTAAGCTCGTGACTAAATATAAAAACTAATGAAAATTTCATTCACCAGGTGAGGCTCGAACTCACAACCCCAGCATAGCTCACGAGAACTGTCCTATAAATACAGCGCTAACCAATTGTGCCACTGGGGAACACGGTTGCACGTAAAAGTGTTTCCTTTAGGACTGTTGTCTACACACAACTCCAGTAAACAAATGTTTTCGGGCCAGGCAGTCCCCAGCATTGAGTATACAATTACCTCATGGCTAGCTAAGAAAACTAATAAAAATTTCACTCCCCAGGCGAGGCTCAAACTCACAACCCCGGCATAGCTCACGAGAACTGTCGTGTAAGTACCGTGCGCTAACCAATTGCGCCACTGGGGAACACGGTCGCACGTAGGAGTCTTTCCTTTAGGACTGTTGTCTGCGCAAAACTCCAGTAAACAAATGTTTTCGCGCCAGGCAGTCGCAAGCATTGAGTATACATTTAACCTCATGACTAAATATGAAAACTAATAAAAATTTCATTCCACAGGTGAGTCTCGAACTCACAACCTCGGCATAGCTGACGAGAACTGTCGTATAAGTACCGTGCGCTAACCAATTGCGCCACTGGGGAACACGGTTGCACGTAGGAGTCCTTTCTTCAGGACTGTTGTTCACACACAACTCCAGTAAACATATGTTTTCGAGCTAGGCAGTCGCCAGCATTGAGTATACAATTAACCTCATGTATAAATATGAAAACTAAAAAAAATTTCATTCCCCAGGTGAGGCTCGAACTAGCAACCCCGGCATAGCTCACGAGAACTGTCGTATAAGTACCGTGCGCTAACCAATTGCGCCACTGGGGAACACGGTTGCACGTAAGAGTGTTTCCTTTAGGACTGTTGTCTACACACACCTCCAGTAAACACATGTTTTCGAGCCAGGCAGTCGCCAGCATTGAGTATACAATTAACCTCATGACTAAATATGAAAACTAATAAAAATTTCATTTTCCAGGTGAGGCTCGAACTCACAACCCCGGCATAGCTCACGAGAACTGTCGTATAAGTACCGTGCGATAACCAATTGCGTCACTCGGGAACACGGTTGCACGTAAAAGTGTTTCCTTTAGGACTGTTGTCTACACACACCTCCAGTAATCAAATGTTTTCGAGCCAGGCAGTCGCCAGCATTTAGTATACAATTAACCTCATGACTAAATATGAAATCTAATAAAAATTTGATTCCATAGGTGAGTCTCGAACTCACAACCTCGGCATAGCTGACGAGAACTGTCGTATAAGTACCGTGCGCTGACCAATTGCGCCACTGGGGAACACGGTCGCACGTAGGAGTCTTTTCTTTAGGACTGTTGTCTACACACCACTCCAGTAAAGAAATGTTTTCGAGCTAGGCAGTCGCCAGCATTGAGTATACAATTAACCTCATGACTAAATATGAAAACTAATAAAAATTTCATTCCCCAGGTGAGGCTCGAACTCACAACCCAAGCATAGCTCACGAGAACTGCCGTATAAGTACCTTGCGCTAACCAATTGCGCCACTGGGGAACACGGTTGCACGTAAGAGAGTTTCCTTTAGGACTGTTGTCTACACACACCTCCAGTAAACAAATGTTTTCGAGCCAGGCAGTTGCCAGAATTGAGTATACAATTAACCTCATGACTAAATATGAACACTAATAAAAATTTCATTCCCCAGGTGAGGCTCGAACTCACAACCCCGGCATAGCTCACGAGAACTGTCGTATAAGTACCGTGCGCTACCCAATTGCGCCACTGGGGAACACGGTTTCACGTTAGAGTGTTTCCTTTACGACTGTTGACTACACAAACCTCCAGTAAACAAATCTTTTCGAGCCAGGCAGTCGCCAGCATTGCGTATACAATTAACCTCATGACTAAATATGAAAACTAATAAAAATTTCATTCCCCAGGTGAGGCTCGAACTCACAACCCCGGGATAGCTCACGAGAACTGTCGTATAAGTACCGTGCACTAACCAATTGCGCCACTGGGGAACGCAGTTGCACGTAAGAGTGTTTCCTTTAGGACTGTTGTCTACACACACCTCCAGTAAACAAATGTTTTCGAGCCAGGCAGTCGCCAGCATTGAGTATACAATTAACCTCAAGACTAAATAGAAAGACTAATAAAAATTTCATTCCCCAGGTGAGGCTCGAACACTCAACCCGCGCATAGCTCACGAGAACTGTCGTATAAGTACCGTGCGCTAACCAATTGCGCCACTGGGGAACACGGTTGCACGTAAGAGGGTTTCTTTTATGACTGTTGTCTCCACACAACTCCAGTAAACAAATGTTTCCGAGCCTGGCAGTCGCCAGCATTGAGTATACAATTAACCTCAAGGTTAAATATGAAAACTAATGAAAATTCCATTCCCCAGGTGAGGCTCAAACTCAACTCCGGCATAGCTCACGAGAACTTTAGTAAAGGTACCGTGCGCTAACCAATTGCGCCACAGGGGAACACGGTCACACGTAGGAGTCTTTCCTTTAGGATTGTTGTCTGCGCAAAACTCCAGTAAACAAACGTTTTCGAGCCAGGCAGTCGCCAGCATTCAGTACACAATGAACCTCACGACTAAATATGAAAACTAATGAAAATTTCATTCCCCAGGTGAGGCTGGAACTCACAACCCCGGCATAGCTCACGAGAACTGTCGTATAAGTACCGTGCGCTAACCAATTGCGCCACTGGGGAACACGGTCGCACGTAGGAGTCTTTCCTTTAAGACTGTTGTCTACACACAACTCCAGTAAACAAATGTTTTCGAGCCAGGCAGTCACCAGCATTGAGTATACAATTAACCGCATGACTAATTATGAAAACTAATAAAAATTTAATTCCCCGGGTGAGGCTCGAACTCAAAACCCCGGCATAGCTCACGAGAACTGTCGTATAAGTACCGTGCGCTAACCAATTGCGCCACTGGGGAACATGGTTGCACGTAAGAGTGTTTCCTTTAGGACTGTTGTCTACACACACCTCCAGTAAACAAATGTTTTCGAGCCAGGCAGTCGTCAGCATTTAGTATACAATTAACCTCATGACTAAATATGAAATCTAAGAAAAATTTGATTCCATAGGTGAGGCTCGAACTCACAACCCCGGCATAGCTCACGAGAACTGTCGCATAAGTACCGTGTGCTAACTAATGGCGCCACTGGAGAACACGGTCGCACGTAGGAGTCTTTCCTTTAGGACTGTTGTCTACACACAACTCCAGTAAACAAATGTTCTCGAGCCAGGCAGTCGCCAGCATTGAGTATACAATTAAGCTCGTGACTAAATATAAAAACTAATGAAAATTTAATTCCCCAGGCGAGGCTCAAACTCACAACCCCGGCATAGCTCACGAGAACTGTCGTGTAAGTACCGTGCGCTAACCAATTGCGCCACTGGGGAACACGGTCGCACGTAGGAGTCTTTCCTTTAGGACTGTTGTCTGCGCAAAACTCCAGTAAACAAATGTTTTCGCGCCAGGCAGTCGCAAGCATTGAGTATACATTTAACCTCATGACTAAATATGAAAACTAATAAAAATTTCATTCCACAGGTGAGTCTCGAACTCACAACCTCGGCATAGCTGACGAGAACTGTCGTATAAGTACCGTGCGCTAACCAATTGCGCCACTGGGGAACACGGTTGCACGTAGGAGTCCTTTCTTCAGGACTGTTGTTCACACACAACTCCAGTAAACAAATGTTTTCGAGCTAGGCAGTCGCCAGCATTGAGTATACAATTAACCTCATGTATAAATATGAAAACTAAAAAAATTTCATTCCCCAGGTGAGGCTCGAACTAGCAACCCCGGCATAGCTCACGAGAACTGTCGTATAAGTACCGTGCGCTAACCAATTGCGCCACTGGGGAACACGGTTGCACGTAAGAGTGTTTCCTTTAGGACTGTTGTCTACACACACCTCCAGTAAACACATGTTTTCGAGCCAGGCAGTCGCCAGCATTGAGTATACAATTAACCTCATGACTAATAATGAAAACTAATAAACGTTTCATTTTCCAGGTGAGGCTCGAACTCACAACCCCGGCATAGCTCACGAGAACTGTCGTATAAGTACCGTGCGATAACCAATTGCGTCACTCGGGAACACGGTTGCACGTAAAAGTGTTTCCTTTAGGACTGTTGTCTACACACACCTCCAGTAAGCAAATGTTTTCGAGCCAGGCAGTCGCCAGCATTGAGTATACAATTAACCTCATGACTAAATAGAAAAACTAATAAAAATTTCATTCCCCAGGTGAGGCTCGAACTCTCAACCCGCGCATAGCTCACGAGAACTGTCGTATAAGTACCGTGCGCTAACCGATTGCGCCACTGGGGAACACGGTTGCACGTAAGAGGGTTTCTTTTACGACTGTTGTCTCCACACAACTCCAGTAAACAAATGTTTCCGAGCCAGGCAGTCGCCAGCATTGAGTATACAATTAACCTCATGACTAAATATGAAAACTAATAAAAATTTCATTCCCCAGGTGAGGCTCCAACTCACAACCCAAGCATAGCTCACGAGAACTGCCGTATAAGTACCTTGCGCTAACCAATTGCGCCACTGGGGAACACGGTTGCACGTAAGAGAGTTTCCTTTAGGACTTTTGTCTACACACACCTCCAGTAAACAAATGTTTTCGAGCCAGGCAGTCGCCAGCATTGAGTATACAATTAACCTCATGACTAAATAAGAAAACTAATAAAAATTTCATTCCCCAGGTGAGGCTCGAACTCTCAACCCGCGCATAGCTCACGAGAGCTGTCGTATAAATACCGTGCGCTAACCAATTGCGCCACTGGGGAACACGGTTGCACGTAAGAGGGTGTCCTTTACGACTGTTGTCTCCACACAACTCCAGTAAACAAATGTTTCCGAGCCAGGCAGTCGCCAGCATTAAGTATACAATTAACCTCAAGGCTAAATATGAAAACTAATGAAAATTCCATTCCCCAGGTGAGGCTCAAACTCACAACCCCGGCATAGCTCACGAGAACTTTCGTAAAGGTACCATGCGCTAACCCATTGCGCCACTGGGGAACACGGTCACACGTAGGAGTCTTTCCTTTAGGACTGTTGTCTGCGCAAAACTCCAGTAAACAAACGTTTTCGAGCCAGGCAGTCGCCAGCATTCAGTATACGATGAACCTCACGACTAAATATGAAAACTAATAAAAATTTCATTCCCCAGGTGAGGCTCGAACTCAAAACCCCGGCATAGCTCACGAGAACTGTCGTATAAGTACCGTGCGCTAACCAATTGCGCCACTGGGGAACATGGTTGCACGTAAGAGTGTTTCCTTTAGGACTGTTGTCTACACACACCTCCAGTAAACAAATGTTTTCGAGCCAGGCAGTCGTCAGCATTTAGTATACAATTAACCTCATGACTAAATTTGAAATCTAAGAAAAATTTGATTCCATAGGTGAGGCTCGAACTCACAACCCCGGAACAGCTCACGAGAACTGTCGTATAAGTACCGTGTGCTAACTAATTGCGCCACTGGAGAACACGGTCGCACGTAGGAGTCTTTCCTTTAGGACTGTTGTCTACGCACAACTCCAGTAAACAAATGTTTTCGAGCCAGGCAGTCGCCAGCATTGAGTATACAATTAACCTCAAGACTAAATATGAAAACTAATAAAAATTTTATTCCCCAGGTGAGGCTCGAACTCACAACCCTGGCATAGCTCACGAGAACTGTCGTATAAGTACCGTGCACTTACCAATTGCGCCACTGGGGAACACGGTCGCACGTAAGAGTGTTTCCTTTAGGACTGTTGTCTCCACACAACTCTAGTAAACAGATGTTTTCGAGCCAGGCAGTCGCCAGCATTGAGTATACAATTAACCTCATGACTAAATATGAAAACTAATGAACATTTCATTCCCCAGGTGAGGCTCGAACTCACAACCCCGGCATAGCTCACGAGAACTGTCGTATAATTACCGTGCGCTAACCAATTGCGCCACTGGGGAACGCGGTTGCACGTAAGAGTGTTTCCTTTAGGACTGTTGTCTACACACACCTCCATTAAACAAATGTTTTCGAGCCAGGCAGTCGCCAGCATTGAGTATACAATTGACCTCATGAGTAAATAGGAAAACCAATAAAAATTTCATTCCCCAGGTGAGGCTCGAACTCTCAACCCCCGCATAGCTCACGAGAACTGTCGTATAAGTACCGTGCGCTAACCAATTACGCCACTGGGGAACACGGTCGCACGTAGGAGTCTTTCCTTTAGGACTGTTGTCTACACACACCTCCAGTAAGCAAATGTTTTCGAGCCAGGCAGTCGCCAGCATTGAGTATACAATTAACCTCATGACTAATAATGAAAACTAATAAAAATTTCATTTCCAAGGTGAGGCTCGAACTCACAACCCCGGCATAGCTCACGAGAACTGTCGTATAAGTACCGTGCGCTAACCAATTGCGCCACTGGGGAACACGGTTTCACGTAAGAGTGTTTCCTTTAGGACTGTTGTCTACACACACCTCCAGTAAACAAATGTTTTCGAGCCAGGCAGTTGCCAGCATTGAGTATACAATTAACCTCATGACTAAATATGAACACTAAAAAATTTCATTCCCCAGGTGAGGCTCGAATTCACAACCCCGGCATAGCTCACGAGAACTGTTGTATAAGTACCGTGCGCTACCCAATTGCGCCACTGGGGAACACGGTTTCACGTTAGAGTGTTTCCTTTACAACTGTTGTCTACACAAACCTCCAGTAAACAAATGTTTTCGAGCCAGGCAGTCGCCAGCATTGCGTATACAATTAACCTCATGACTAAATATGAAAACTAATAAAAATTTCATTCCCCAGGTGAGGCTCGAACTCACAACCCCGGGATAGCTCACGAGAACTGTCTTATAAGTACCGTGCACTAACCAATTGCGCCACTGGGGAACGCAGTTGCACGTAAGAGTGTTTCCTTTAGGACTGTTGTCTACACACACCTCCAGTAAACAAATGTTTTCGAGCCAGGCAGTCGCCAGCATTGAGTATACAATTAACCTCATGACTAAATAGAAAAACTAATAAAAATTTCATTCCCCAGGTGAGGCTCGAACTCTCAACCCGCGCATAGCTCACGAGAACTGTCGTATAAGTACCGTGCGCTAACCGATTGCGCCACTGGGGAACACGGTCGCATGTAAGAGTTTTTCTTTAGGACTGTTGTCTCCACACAACTCTAGTAAACAAATGATTTCGAGCCAGGCAGTCGCCAGCATTGAGTATACATTTAACCTCATAACTAAATATGAAAACTAATAAAATTTCATTCCACAGGTGAGTCTCAAACTCACAACCCCGGCATAGCTCACGAGAACTGTCGTATAAGTACCGTGCGCTAACCAATTGCGCCACTGGGGAACATGGTTGCACGTAGGAGTCCTTTCTTCAGTACTGTTGTCCACACACAACTCCAGTAAACAAATGTTTTCGAGCTAGGCAGTCGCCAGCATTGAGTATACAATTAACCTCGTGACTAAATATGAAAACTAATAAAAATTTTATTCCCCAGGTGAGGCTCGAACTCACAACCCCGGCATAGCTCAGGAGAACTGTCGTATAAATACAGCGCTAACCAATTGTGCCACTGGGGAACACGGTTGCACGTAAAAGTGTTTCCTTTAGGACTGTTGTCTACACACAACTCCAGTAAACAAATGTTTTCGGGCCAGGCAGTCGCCAGCATTGAGTATACAATTACCTCATGGCTAACTATGAAAACTAATAAAAATTTCACTCCCCAGGCGAGGCTCAAACTCACAACCCCGGCATAGCTCACGAGAACTGTCGTGTAAGTACCGTGCGCTAACCAATTGCGCCACTGGGGAACACGGTCGCACGTAGGAGTCTTTCCTTTAGGACTGTTGTCTGCGCAAAACTCCAGTAAACAAATTTTTTCGCGCCAGGCAGTCGCCAGCATTGAGTATACATTTAACCTCATGACTAAATATGAAAACTAATAAAATTTCATTCCACAGGTGAGTCTCGAACTCACAACCTCGGCATAGCTGACGAGAACTGTCGTATAAGTACCGTGCGCTAACCAATTGCGCCACTGGGGAACACGGTTGCACGTAGGAGTCCTTTCTTCAGTACTGTTGTCCACACACAACTCCAGTAAACAAATGTTTTCGAGCTAGGCAGTCGCCAGCATTGAGTATACAATTAACCTCGTGACTAAATATGAAAACTAATAAAAATTTTATTCCCCAGGTGAGGCTCGAACTCACAACCCCGGCATAGCTCAGGAGAACTGTCGTATAAGTACCGTGCGCTAACCAATTGCGCCACTGGGGAACACGGTCGCTCGTAAGAGTGTTTCCTTTAGGACTGTTGTCTCCACACAACTCTAGTAAACAAATGATTTCGAGCCAGGCAGTCGCCAGCATTGAGTATACATTTAACCTCATGACTAAATATGAAAACTAATAAAATTTCATTCCACAGGTGAGTCTCGAACTCACAACCTCGGCATAGCTGACGAGAACTGTCGTATAAGTACCGTGCGCTAACCAATTGCGCCACTGGGGAACACGGTTGCACGTAGGAGTCCTTTCTTCAGGACTGTTGTCCACACACAACTCCAGTAAACAAATGTTTTCAAGCTAGGCAGTTGCCAGCATTGAGTATACAATTAACCTCATGTATAAATATGAAAACTAATAAAAATTTCATTCCCCAGGTGAGGCTCGAACTAGCAACCCCGGTATAGCTCACGAGAACTGTCGTATAAGTACCGTGCGCTAACCAATTGCGCCACTGGGGAACACGGTTGCACGTAAGAGTGTTTCCTTTAGGACTGTTGTCTACACACACCTCCAGTAAACACATGTTTTCGAGCCAGGCAGTCGCCAGCATTGAGTATACAATTAACCTCATGACTAATAATGAAAACTAATAAACGTTTCATTCCCCAGGTGAGGCTCGAACTCACAACCCCGGCATAGCTCACGAGAACTGTCGTATAAGTACCGTGCGCTAACCAATTGCGCCCCTGGGGAACACGGTCGCACGTAGGAGTCTTTCCTTTAGGACTGTTGTCTGCGCAAAACTCCAGTAAACAAAGTTTTTCACGCCAGGCAGTCGCCAGCATTGAGTATACATTTAACCTCATGACTAAATATGAAAACTAATAAAATTTCATTCCACAGGTGAGTCTCGAACTCACAACATCGGCATAGCTGACGAGAACTGTCGTATAAGTACCGTGCGCTAACCAATTGCGCCACTGGGGAACACGGTTGCACGTAGGAGTCCTTTCTTCAGGACTGTTGTCCACACACAACTCCAGTAAACAAATGTTTTCGAGCTAGGCAGTCGCCAGCATTGAGTATACAATTAACCTCATGTATAAATATGAAAACTAATAAAAATTTCATTCCCCAGGTGAGGCTCGAACTAGCAACCCTGGCATAGCTCACGTGAACTGTCGTATAAGTACCGTGCGCTAACCAATTGCGCCACTGGGGAACATGGTTGCACGTGAGAGTGTTTCCTTTAGTACTGTTGTCTACACACACCTCCAGTAAACAAATGTTTTCGAGCCAGGCAGTCGTCAGCATTTAGTATACAATTAACCTCATGACTAAATATGAAAACTAATGAAAATTTCATTCCCCAGGTGAGGCTCGAACTCACAACCCCAGCATAGCTCACGAGAACTGTCCTATAAATACAGCGCTAACCAATTGTGCCACTGGGGAACACGGTTGCACGTAAAAGTGTTTCCTTTAGGACTGTTGTCTACACACAACTCCAGTAAACAAATGTTTTCGGGCCAGGCAGTCGCCAGCATTGAGTATACAATTACCTCATGGCTAACTATGAAAACTAATAAAAATTTCACTCCCCAGGCGAGGCTCAAACTCACAACCCCGGCATAGCTCACGAGAACTGTCGTGTAAGTACCGTGCGCTAACCAATTGCGCCACTGGGGAACACGGTCGCACGTAGGAGTCTTTCCTTTAGGACTGTTGTCTGCGCAAAACTCCAGTAAACAAATTTTTTCGCGCCAGGCAGTCGCCAGCATTGAGTATACATTTAACCTCATGACTAAATATGAAAACTAATAAAATTTCATTCCACAGGTGAGTCTCGAACTCACAACCTCGGCATAGCTGACGAGAACTGTCGTATAAGTACCGTGCGCTAACCAATTGCGCCACTGGGGAACACGGTTGCACGTAGGAGTCCTTTCTTCAGTACTGTTGTCCACACACAACTCCAGTAAACAAATGTTTTCGAGCTAGGCAGTCGCCAGCATTGAGTATACAATCACCCTCATGTATAAATATGAAAACTAATAAAAATTTCATTCCCCAGGTGAGGCTCGAACTAGCAACCCCGGCATAGCTCACGAGAACTGTCGTATAAGTACCGTGCGCTAACCAATTGCGCCACTGGGGAACACGGTTGCACGTAAGAGTGTTTCCTTTAGGACTGTTGTCTACACACACCTCCAGTAAACACAAGTTTTCGAGCCAGGCAGTCGCCAGCATTGAGTATACAATTAACCTCATGACTAATAATGAAAACTAATAAACGTTTCATTCCCCAGGTGAGGCTCGAACTCACAACCCCGGCATAGCTCACGAGAACTGTCGTATAAGTACCGAGCGCTAACCAATTGCGTCACTCGGGAACACGGTTGCACGTAAAAGTGTTTCCTTTAGGACTGTTGTCTACACACACCTCCAGTAAGCAAATGTTTTCGAGCCAGGCAGTCGCCAGCATTTAGTATACAATTAACCTCATGACTAAATATGAAATCTAATAAAAATTTGATTCCATAGGTGAGTCTCGAACTCACAACCTCGGCATAGCTGACGAGAACTGTCGTATAAGTACCGTGCGCTGACCTATTGCGCCACTGGGGAACACGGTCGCACGTAGGAGTCTTTTCTTTAGGACTGTTGTCTACACACAACTCCAGTAAAGAAATGTTTTCGAGCTAGGCAGTCGCCAGCATTGAGTATACAATTAACCTCATTACTAAATATGAAAACTAATAAAAATTTCATTCCCCAGGTGAGGCTCCAACTCACAACCCCGGCATAGCTCACGAGAACTGCCGTATAAGTACCTTGCGCTAACCAATTGCGCCACTGGGGAACACGGTTGCACGTAAGAGTGTTTCCTTTAGAACTTTTGTCTACACACACCTCCAGTAAAGAAATGTTTTCGAGCTAGGCAGTCGCCAGCATTGAGTATACAATTAACCTCATGACTAAATATGAAAACTAATAAAAATTTCATTCCCCAGGTGAGGCTCCAACTCACAACCCCGGCATAGCTCACGAGAACTGCCGTATAAGTACCTTGCGCTAACCAATTGCGCCACTGGGGAACACGGTTGCACGTAAGAGTGTTTCCTTTAGAACTTTTGTCTACACACACCTCCAGTAAACAAATGTTTTCGAGCCAGGCAGTCGCCAGCATTGAGTATACAATTAACCTCATGACTAAATAAGAAAACTGATAAAAATTTCATTCCCCAGGTGAGGCTCGAACTCTCAACCCGCGCATAGCTCACGAGAACTGTCGTATAAATACCGTGCACTAACCAATTGCGCCACTGGGGAACACGGTTGCACGTAAGAGGGTGTCCTTTACGACTGTTGTCTCCACACAACTCCAGTAAACAAATGTTTCCGAGCCAGGCAGTCGCCAGCATTAAGTATACAATTAACCTCAAGGCTAAATATGAAAACTAATGAAAATTCCATTCCCCAGGTGAGGCTCAAACTCACAACCCCGGCATAGCTCACGAGAACTTTCGTAAAGGTACCGTGCGCTAACCGATTGCGCCACTGGGGAACACGGTCACACGTAGGAGTCTTTCCTTTAGGACTGTTGTCTGCGCAAAACTCCAGTAAACAAACGTTTTCGAGCCAGGCAGTCGCCAGCATTCAGTATACAATGAACCTCACGACTAAATATGAAAACTAATAAAAATTTCATTCCCCAGGTGAGGCTCGAACTCACAACCCCGGCATAGCTCAAGGGAACTGTCGTATAAGTACCGTGCGCTAACCAATTGCGCCACTGGGGAACATGTTTGCACGTAAGAGTGTTTCCATTAGGACTGTTGTCTACACACACCTCCAGTAAACAAATGTTTTCGAGCCTGGCAGTCGTCAGCATTTATTATACAACTAACCTCATGACTAAATATGAAATCTAATGAAAATTTGATTCCATAGGTGAGGCTCGAACTCACAACCCTGGCATAGCTCGCGAGAACTGTCGTATAAGTACCGTGTGCTAACTAATTGCGCCACTGGGGAACACGGTCGCACGTAGGAGTCTTTCCTTTAGGACTGTTGTCTACACACACCTCCAGTAAACAAATGTTTTCGAGCCAGGCAGTCGCCAGCTTTTAGTATACAACTAACCTCATGACTAAATATGAAAACTAATAAAAATTTTATTCCCCAGGTGAGGCTCGAACTCACAACCCCGGCATAGCTCACCAGAACTGTCGTATAAGTACCGTGCGCTAACCAATAGCGCCACTGGGGAACACGGTTGCACGTAAGAGTGTTTCCTTTACAACTGTTGTCTACACACTCCTCCAGTAAACAAATATTTTCGAGCTAGGCAGTCGCCAGCATTGAGTATACAATTACCCTCATGACTAAATATGAAAACTAATAAAAATGTCATTCCCCAGGTGGGGCTCGAACTCACAACACCGGGATATCTCACAAAAACTGTCGTATAAGTACCGTGCGCTAACCAATTGCGCCACTGGGGAACACGGTTGCACGTAAGAGTGTTTCCTTTAGGACTGTTGTCTAAACACAACTCCAGTAAAAAATTGTTTTCGAGCCAGGCAGTTGCCAGCATTGAGTATATAATTAACCTCATGACTAAATATGAAAACTAATGAAAATTTCATTCCCCAGGTGAAGCTCGAACTCACAACCCCAGCATAGCTCACGAGAACTGTCCTATAAATTCAGCGCTAACCAACTGCGCCACTGGGGAACACGGTTGCACGTAAAAGTGTTTCCTTTGGGACTGTTGTCTACACACAACTCCAGTAAAGAAATGTTTTGGGGCCAGGCAGTCGCCAGCATTGAGTATACAATTACCTCATGGCTAATTATGAAAACTAAAAAAAATTTCACTCCCCAGGCGAGGCTCAAACTCACAACCCCGGCATAGCTCCCGAGAACTGTCGTGTAAGTACCGTGCGCTAACCAATTGCGCCACTGGGGAACACGGTCGCACGTAGGAGTCTTTCCTTTAGGACTGTTGTCGGCGCAAAACTCCAGTAAACAAATTTTTTCGAGCCAGGCAGTCGCCAGCATCGAGTATACATTTAACCTCATGACTAAATATAAAAACTAATAAAAATTTTATTCCACAGGTGAGTCTCGAACTCACAACCTCGGCAAGGCTGACGAGAACTGTCGTATAAGTACCGCGCGCTAACCAATTGCGCCACTGGGGAACACGGTCGCACATAGGAGTCTTTTCTTTAGGACTGTTGTCTACACAGAACTCCAGTAAACAAATGTTTTCGAGCTAGGCAGTCGCCAGCATTGAGTATACAATTAACCTCACGTATAAATATAAAACTAATAAAAATTTCATTCCCCAGGTGAGGCTCGAACTCACAACCCCGGGATAGCTCACGAGAACTGTCGTATAAGTACCGTGCACTAACCAATTGCGCCACTGGGGAACGCAGTTGCACGTAAGAGTGTTTTCTTTAGGACTGTTGTCTACACACACCTCCAGTAAACAAATGTTTTCGAGCCAGGCAGTCGCCAGAATTGAGTATACAATTAACCTCATGACTAAAGAGAAAAACTAATAAAAATTTCATTCCCCAGGTGAGGCTCGAACTCTCAACCCGCGCATAGCTCACGAGAACTGTCGTATAAATACCGTGCGCTAACCAATTGCGCCACTGGGGAACACGGTTGCACGTAAGAGGGTGTCCTTTACGACTGTTGTCTCCACACAACTCCAGTAAACAAATGTTTCCGAGCCAGGCAGTCGCCAGCATTAAGTATGCAATTAACCTCACGTATAAATATAAAACTAATAAAAATTTCATTCCCCAGGTGAGGCTCGAACTTAAAACCCCGGTATAGCTCACGAGAACTGTCGTATAAGTACCGTGCGCTAACCAATTGCGCCACAGGGGAACACGGTGGCACGTAAGAGTGTTTCCTTTAGGACTGTTGTCTACACACACCTCCAGTAAACAAATGTTTTCAAGCCAGGCAGTCGCCAGCATTGAGTATACAATTAATCTCATGACTAATAATGAAAACTAATAAAAATTTCATTCCCCAGGTGAGGCTCGAACTCACAACCCCGGCATAGCTCACGAGAACTGTCGTATAAGTACCGTGCGCTAACCAATTGCGCCACTCGGGAACACGGTTGCACGTAAAAGTGTTTCCTTTAGGACTGTTGTCTGCACACACCTCCAGTAAGCAAATGTTTTCGAGCCAGGCAGTCGCCAGCATTGAGTATACAATTAACCTCATGACTAATAATGAAAACTAATAAAAATTTCAATCCCCAGGTGAGGCTCGAACTCACAACCCCGGCATAGCTCACGAGAACTGTCGTATAAGTACCGTGCGCTAACCAATTGCGCCACTGGGGAACACGGTTTCACGTAAGAGTGTTTCCTTTAGGACTGTTGTCTACACACACCTCCAGTAAACAAATGTTTTCGAGCCAGGCAGTCGCCAGCATTCAGTATACAATGAACCTCACGACTAAATATGAAAACTAATAAAAATTTCATTCCCCAGGTGAGGCTCGAACTCACAACCCCAGCATAGCTCACGAGAACTGTCGTATAAGTACCGTGCGCTACCCAATTGCGCCACTGGGGAACACGGTTTTACGTTAGAGTGTTTCCTTTACGACTGTTGTCTACACAAACCTCCAGTAAACAAATGTTTTCGAGCCAGGCAGTCGCCAGCATTTCGTATACAATTACCTCATGACTAAATATGAAAACTAATAAAAATTTCATTCCCCAGGTGAGGCTCGAACTCACAACCCCGGGATAGCTCACGAGAACTGTCGTATAAGTACCGTGCACTAACCAATTGCGCCACTGGGGAACGCGGTTGCACGTAAGAGTGTTTCCTTTAGGACTGTTGTCTACACACACCTCCAGTAAACAAATGTTTTCGAGCCAGGCAGTCGCCAGAATTGAGTATACAATTAACCTCATGACTAAAGAGAAAAACTAATAAAAATTTCATTCCCCAGATGAGGCTCGAACTCTCAACCCGCGCATAGCTCACGAGAACTGTCGTATAAGTACCGTGCGCTAACCAATTGCGCCACTGGGGAACACGGTTGCACGTAAGAGGGTTTCCTTTTCGACTGTTGTCTCCACACAACTCCAGTAAACAAATGTTTCCGAGCCAGGCAGTCGCCAGCATTGAGTATACAATTAACCTCAAGGTTAATTATGAAAACTAATGAAAATTCCATTCCCCAGGTGAGGCTCAAACTCACAACTCCGGCATAGCTCACGAGAACTTTCGTAAAGGTACCGTGCGCTAACCAATTGCGCCACTGGGGAACACGGTCGCACGTAGGAGTATTTCCTTTAAGACTGTTGTCTACACACAACTCCAGTAAACAAATGTTTTCGAACCAGGCAGTCACCAGCATTGAGTATACAATTAACCGCATGACTAAATATGAAAACTAATAAAAAGTTCTTTCCCCAGGTGAGGCTCGAACTCAAAACCCCGGCATAGCTCACGAGAACTGTCGTATAAGTACCGTGCGCTAACCAATTACGCCAATGGGGAAAATGGTTGCACGTAAGAGTGTTTCCTTTAGGACTGTTGTCTACACACACCTCCAGTAAACAAATGTTTTCGAGCCAGGCAGTCGTCAGCATTTAGTATACAATTAAACTCATGACTAAATATGAAAACTAATAAAAATGTCATTCCCCAGGTGGGGCTCGAACTCACAACCCCGGGATAGCTCACGAGAACTGTCGTATAAGTACCGTGCGCTAACCAATTGCGCCACTGGGGAACACGGTTGCACGTAAGAGTGTTTCCTTTAGGACTGTTGTCTACACACAACTCCAGTAAAGAAATGTTTTCGAGCTAGGCAGTCGCCAGCATTGAGTATACAATTAACCTCAAGGCTAAATATGAAAACTAATGAAAATTCCATTCCCCAGGTGAGGCTCAAACTCACAACCCCGGCATAGCTCACGAGAACTTTCGTAAAGGTACCGTGCGCTAACCGATTGCGCCACTGGGGAACACGGTCACACGTAGGAGTCTTTCCTTTAGGACTGTTGTCTGCGCAAAACTCCACTAAACAAACGTTTTCGAGCCAGGCAGTCGCCAGCATTCAGTATACAATGAACCTCACGACTAAATATGAAAACTAATAAAAATTTCATTCCCCATGTGAGGCTCGAACTCACAACCCCGGCATAGCTCAAGGGAACTGTCGTATAAGTACCGTGCGCTAACCAATTGCGCCACTGGGGAACATGTTTGCACGTAAGAGTGTTTCCATTAGGACTGTTGTCTACACACACCTCAGGTAAACAAATGTTTTCGAGCCTGGCAGTCGTCAGCATTTATTATACAACTAACCTCATGACTAAATATGAAATCTAATGAAAATTTGATTCCATAGGTGAGGCTCGAACTCACAACCCTGGCATAGCTCGCGAAAACTGTCGTATAAGTACCGTGTGCTAACTAATTGCGCCACTGGGGAACACGGTCGCACGTAGGAGTCTTTCCTTTAGGACTGTTGTCTACACACACCTCAAGTAAACAAATGTTTTCGAGCCAGGCAGTCGCCAGCTTTTAGTATACAACTAACCTCATGACTAAATATGAAATCTAATAAAAATTTGATTCCATAGGTGAGGCTCGAACTCACAACCCCGGCATAGCTCGCGAGAACTGTCGTATAAGTACCGTGTGCTAACTAATTGCGCCACTGGGGAACGCGGTCGCACGTAGGAGTCTTTCCTTTAGGACTGTTGTCTACACACACCTCCAGTAAACAAATGTTTTCGAGCCAGGCAGTCGCCAGCATTGAGTATACAATTAACCTCATGACTAAATATGAAAACTAATAAAAATTTTATTCCCCAGGTGAGGCTCGAACTCACAACCCCGGCATAGCTCACCAGAACTGTCGTATAAGTACCGTGCGCTAACCAATAGCGCCACTGGGGAACACGGTTGCACGTAAGAGTGTTTCCTTTACAACTGTTATCTACACACTCCTCCAGTAAACAAATGTTTTCGAGCTAGGCAGTCGCCAGCATTGAGTATACAATTACCCTCATGACTAAATATGAAAACTAATAAAAATGTCATTCCCCAGGTGGGGCTCGAACTCACAACCCCGGGATAGCTCACGAGAACTGTCGTATAAGTACCGTGCGCTAACCAATTGCGCCACTGGGGAACACGGTTGCACGTAAGAGTGTTTCCTTTAGGATTGTTGTCTAAACACAACTCCAGTAAAAAATTGTTTTCGAGCCAGGCAGTTGCCAGCATTGAGTATACAATTAACCTCATGACTAAATATGAAAACTAATGAAAATTTCATTCCCCAGGTGAAGCTCGAACTCACAACCCCAGCATAGCTCACGAGAACTGTCCTATAAATTCAGCGCTAACCAATTGCGCCACTGGGGAACACGGTTGCACGTAAAAGTGTTTCCTTTGGGACTGTTGTCTACACACAACTCCAGTAAAGAAATGTTTTCGGGCCAGGCAGTCGCCAGCATTGAGTATACAATTACCTCATGGCTAAATATGAAAACTAAAAAAAATTCACTCCCCAGGTGAGTCTCGAACTTACAACCTCGGCAAGGCTGACGAGAACTGTCGTATAAGTACCGCGCGCTAACCAATTGCGCCACTGGGGAACACGGTCGCACATAGGAGTCTCTTCTTTAGGACTGTTGTCTACACACAACTCCAGTAAACAAATGTTTTCGAGCTAGGCAGTCGCCAGCATTGAGTATACAATTAACCTCACGTATAAATATAAAACTAATAAAAATTTCATTCCCCAGGTGAGGCTCGAACCTAAAACCCCGGTATAGCTCACGAGAACTGTCGTATAAGTACCGTGCGCTAACCAATTGCGCCACTGGGGAACACGGTTGCACGTAAGAGTGTTTCCTTTAGGACTGTTGTCTGCACACACCTCCAGTAAACAAATGTTTTCAAGCCAGGCAGTCGCCAGCATTGAGTATACAATTAACCTCATGACTAATAATGAAAACTAATAAAAATTTCAATCCCCAGGTGAGGCTCGAACTCACAACCCCGGCATAGGTCACGAGAACTGTCGTATAAGTACCGTGCGCTAACCAATTGCGCCACTGGGGAACACGGTTTCACGTAAGAGTGTTTCCTTTAGGACTGTTGTCTACACACACCTCCAGTAAACAAATGTTTTCGAGCCAGGCAGTCGCCAGCATTCAGTATACAATGAACCTCACGACTAAATATGAAAACTAATAAAAATTTCATTCCCCAGGTGAGGCTCGAACTCACAACCCCGGCATAGCTCACGAGACCTGTCGTATAAGTACCGTGCGCTACCCAATTGCGCCACTGGGGAACACGGTTTTACGTTAGAGTGTTTCCTTTACGACTGTTGTCTACACAAACCTCCAGTAAACAAATGTTTTCGAGCCAGGCAGTCGCCAGCATTTCGTATACAATTACCTCATGACTAAATATGAAAACTAATAAAAATTTCATTCCCCAGGTGAGGCTCGAACTCACAACCCCGGGATAGCTCACGAGAACTGTCGTATAAGTACCGTGCACTAACCAATTGCGCCACTGGGGAACGCGGTTGCACGTAAGAGTGTTTCCTTTAGGACTGTTGTCTACACACACCTCCAGTAAACAAATGTTTTCGAGCCAGGCAGTCGCCAGCATTGAGTATACAATTAACCTCATGACTAAAGAGAAAAACTAATAAAAATTTCATTCCCCAGATGAGGCTCGAACTCTCAACCCGCGCATAGCTCACGAGAACTGTCGTATAAGTACCGTGCGCTAACCAATTGCGCCACTGGGGAACACGGTTGCACGTAAGAGGGTTTCCTTTTCGATTGTTGTCTCCACACAACTCCAGTAAACAAATGTTTCCGAGCCAGGCAGTCGCCAGCATTGAGTATACAATTAACCTCAAGGTTAAATATGAAAACTAATGAAAATTCCATTCCCCAGGTGAGGCTCAAACTCACAACTCCGGCATAGCTCACGAGAACTTTCGTAAAGGTACCGTGCGCTAACCAATTGCGCCACTGGGGAACACGGTCGCACGTAGGAGTATTTCCTTTAACCCTGTTGTCTACACACAACTCCAGTAAACAAATGTTTTCGAACCAGGCAGTCACCAGCATTGAGTATACAATTAACCGCATGACTAAATATGAAAACTAATAAAAATTTCATTCCCCAGGTGAGGCTCGAACTCAAAACCCCGGCATAGCTCACGAGAACTGTCGTATAAGTACCGTGCGCTAACCAATTGCGCCAATGGGGAACATGGTTGCACGTAAGAGTGTTTCCTTCAGGACTGTTGTCTACACACACCTCCAGTAAACAAATGTTTTCGAGCCAGGCAGTCGTCAGCATTTAGTATACAATTAAACTCATGACTAAATATGAAAACTAATAAAAATGTCATTCCCCAGGTGGGGCTCGAACTCACAACCCCGGGATAGCTCACGAGAACTGTCGTATAAGTACCGTGCGCTAACCAATTGCGCCACTGGGGAACACGGTTGCACGTAAGAGTGTTTCCTTTAGGACTGTTGTCTCCACACAACTCCAGTAAAAAATTGTTTTCGAGCCAGGCAGTTGCCAGCATTGAGTATACAATTAACCTCATGACTAAATATGAAAACTAATGAAAATTTCATTCCCCAGGTGAAGCTCGAACTCACAACCCCAGCATAGCTCACGAGAACTGTCCTATAAATTCAGCGCTAAACAATTGCGCCACTGGGGAACACGGTTGCACGTAAAAGTGTTTCCTTTAGGACTGTTGTCTACACACAACTCCAGTAAAGAAATGTTTTCGGGCCAGGCAGTCGCCAGCATTGAGTATACAATTAACCTCATGACTAAAGAGAAAAACTAATAAAAATTTCATTCCCCAGGCGAGGCTCAAACTCACAACCCCGGCATAGCTCCCGAGAACTGTCGTGTAAGTACCGTGCTCTAACCAATTGCGCCACTGGGGAACACGGTCGCACGTAGGAGTCTTTCCTTTAGGACTGTTGTCGGCGCAAAACTCCAGTAAACAAATTTTTTCGAGCCAGGCAGTCGCCAGCATCGAGTATACATTTAACCTCATGACTAAATATGAAAACTAATAAAAATTTCATTCCACAGGTGAGTCTCGAACTCACAACCTCGGCAAGGCTGACGAGAACTGTCGTATAAGTACCGTGCGCTAACCAATTGCGCCACTGGGGAACACGGTCGCACATAGGAGTCTTTTCTTTAGGACTGTTGTCTACACACAACTCCAGTAAACAAATGTTTTCAAGCCAGGCAGTCGCCAGCATTGAGTATACAATTAACCTCATGACTAAATATGAAAACTAATAAAAATTTTATTCCCCAGGTGAGGCTCGAACTCACAACCCCGGGATAGCTCACGAGAACTGTCGTATAAGTACCGTGCGCTAACCAATTGCGCCACTGGGGAACACGGTTGCACGTAAGAGTGTTTCCTTTAGGACTGTTGTCTAAACACAACTCCAGTAAAAAATTGTTTTCGAGCCAGGCAGTTGCCAGCATTGAGTATACAATTAACCTCATGACTAAATATGAAAACTAATGAAAATTTCATTCCCCAGGTGAAGCTCGAACTCACAACCCCAGCATAGCTCACGAGAACTGTCCTATAAATTCAGCGCTAACCAATTGCGCCACTGGGGAACACGGTTGCACGTAAAAGTGTTTCCTTTGGGACTGTTGTCTACACACAACTCCAGTAAAGAAATGTTTTCGGGCCAGGCAGTCGCCAGCATTGAGTATACAATTACCTCATGGCTAAATATGAAAACTAAAAAAATTTCACTCCCCAGGCGAGGCTCAAACTCACAACCCCGGCATAGCTCCCGAGAACTGTCGTGTAAGTACCGTGCGCTAACCAATTGCGCCACTGGGGAACACGGTCGCACGTAGGAGTCTTTCCTTTAGGACTGTTGTCGGCGCAAAACTCCAGTAAACAAATTTTTTCGAGCCAAGCAGTCGCCAGCATCGAGTATACATTTAACCTCATGACTAAATATAAAAACTAATAAAAATTTCATTCCACAGGTGAGTCTCGAACTCACAACCTCGGCAAGGCTGACGGGAACTGTCGTATAAGTACCGCGCGCTAACCAATTGCGCCACTGGGGAACACGGTCGCACATAGGAGTCTTTTCTTTAGGACTGTTGTCTACACACAACTCCAGTAAACAAATGTTTTCGAGCTAGGCAGTCGCCAGCATTGAGTATACAATTAACCTCACGTATAAATATAAAACTAATAAAAATTTCATTCCCCACGTGAGGCTCGAACTTAAAACCCCGGTATAGCTCACGAGAACTGTCGTATAAGTACCGTGCGCTAACCAATTGCGCCACTGGGGAACACGGTTGCACGTAAGAGTGTTTCCTTTAGGACTGTTGTCTGCACACACCTCCAGTAAACAAATGTTTTCAAGCCAGGCAGTCGCCAGCATTGAGTATACAATTAACCTCATGACTAATAATGAAAACTAATAAAAATTTCATTCCCCAGGTGAGGCTCGAACTCACAACCCCGGCATAGCTCACGAGAACTGTCGTATAAGTACCGTGCGCTAACCAATTGCGCCACTCGGGAACACGGTTGCACGTAAAAGTGTTTCCTTTAGGACTGTTGTCTGCACACACCTCCAGTAAGCAAATGTTTTCGAGCCAGGCAGTCGCCAGCATTGAGTATACAATTAACCTCATGACTAATAATGAAAACTAATAAAAATTTCAATCCCCAGGTGAGGTTCGAACTCACAACCCCGGCATAGCTCACGAGAACTGTCGTATAAGTACCGTGCGCTAACCAATTGCGCCACTGGGGAACACGGTTTCACGTAAGAGTGTTTCCTTTAGGACTGTTGTCTACACACACCTCCAGTAAACAAATGTTTTCGAGCCAGGCAGTCGCCAGCATTCAGTATACAATGAACCTCACGACTAAATATGAAAACTAATAAAAATTTCATTCTCAGGTGAGGCTCGAACTCACAACCCCGGCATAGCTCACGAGAACTGTCGTATAAGTACCGTGCGCTACCCAATTGCGCCACTGGGGAACACGGTTTTACGTTAGAGTGTTTCCTTTACGACTGTTGTCTACACAAACCTCCAGTAAACAAATGTTTTCGAGCCAGGCAGTCGCCAGCATTTCGTATACAATTACCTCATGACTAAATATGAAAACTAATAAAAATTTCATTCCCCAGGTGAGGCTCGAACTCACAACCCCGGGATAGCTCACGAGAACTGTCGTATAAGTACCGTGCACTAACCAATTGCGCCACTGGGGAACGCGGTTGCACGTAAGAGTGTTTCCTTTACGACTGTTGTCTACACAAACCTCCAGTAAAGAAATGTTTTCGAGCCAGGCAGTCGCCAGCATTTCGTATACAATTACCTCATGACTAAATATGAAAACTAATAAAAATTTCATTCCCCAGGTGAGGCTCGAACTCACAACCCCGGGATAGCTCACGAGAACTGTCGTATAAGTACCGTGCACTAACCAATTGCGCCACTGGGGAACGCGGTTGCACGTAAGAGTGTTTCCTTTAGGACTGTTGTCTACACACACCTCCAGTAAACAAATGTTTTCGAGCCAGGCAGTCGCCAGAATTGAGTATACAATTAACCTCATGACTAAAGAGAAAAACTAATAAAAATTTCATTCCCCAGATGAGGCTCGAACTCTCAACCCGCGCATAGCTCACGAGAACTGTCGTATAAGTACCGTGCGCTAACCAATTGCGCCACTGGGGAACACGGTTGCCCGTAAGAGGGTTTCCTTTTCGACTGTTGTCTCCACACAACTCCAGTAAACAAATGTTTCCGAGCCAGGCAGTCGCCAGCATTGAGTATACAATTAACCTCAAGGTTAATTATGAAAACTAATGAAAATTCCATTCCCCAGGTGAGGCTCAAACTCACAACTCCGGCATAGCTCACGAGAACTTTCGTAAAGGTACCGTGCGCTAACCAATTGCGCCACTGGGGAACACGGTCGCACGTAGGAGTATTTCCTTTAAGACTGTTGTCTACACACAACTCCAGTAAACAAATGTTTTCGAACCAGGCAGTCACCAGCATTGAGTATACAATTAACCGCATGACTAAATATGAAAACTAATAAAAAGTTCATTCCCCAGGCGAGGCTCGAACTCAAAACCCCGGCATAGCTCACGAGAACTGTCGTATAAGTACCGTGCGCTAACCAATTACGCCACTGGGGAACACGGTTTTACGTTAGAGTGTTTCCTTTACGACTGTTGTCTACACAAACCTCCAGTAAACAAATGTTTTCGAGCCAGGCAGTCGCCAGCATTTCGTATACAATTACCTCATGACTAAATATGAAAACTAATAAAAATTTCATTCCCCAGGTGAGGCTCGAACTCACAACCCCGGGATAGCTCACGAGAACTGTCGTATAAGTACCGTGCACTAACCAATTGCGCCACTGGGGAACGCGGTTGCACGTAAGAGTGTTTCCTTTACGACTGTTGTCTACACAAACCTCCAGTAAACAAATGTTTTCGAGCCAGGCAGTCGCCAGCATTTCGTATACAATTACCTCATGACTAAATATGAAAACTAATAAAAATTTCATTCCCCAGGTGAGGCTCGAACTCACAACCCCGGGATAGCTCACGAGAACTGTCGTATAAGTACCGTGCACTAACCAATTGCGCCACTGGGGAACGCGGTTGCACGTAAGAGTGTTTCCTTTAGGACTGTTGTCTACACACACCTCCAGTAAACAAATGTTTTCGAGCCAGGCAGTCGCCAGAATTGAGTATACAATTAACCTCATGACTAAAGAGAAAAACTAATAAAAATTTCATTCCCCAGATGAGGCTCGAACTCTCAACCCGCGCATAGCTCACGAGAACTGTCGTATAAGTACCGTGCGCTAACCAATTGCGCCACTGGGGAACACGGTTGCACGTAAGAGGGTTTCCTTTTCGACTGTTGTCTCCACACAGCTCCAGTAAACAAATGTTTCCGAGCCAGGCAGTCGCCAGCATTGAGTATACAATTAACCTCAAGGTTAATTATGAAAACTAATGAAAATTCCATTCCCCAGGTGAGGCTCAAACTCACAACTCCGGCATAGCTCACGAGAACTTTCGTAAAGGTACCGTGCGCTAACCAATTGCGCCACTGGGGAACACGGTCGCACGTAGGAGTATTTCCTTTAAGACTGTTGTCTACACACAACTCCAGTAAACAAATGTTTTCGAACCAGGCAGTCACCAGCATTGAGTATACAATTAACCGCATGACTAAATATGAAAACTAATAAAAAGTTCATTCCCCAGGTGAGGCTCGAACTCAAAACCCCGGCATAGCTCACGAGAACTGTCGTATAAGTACCGTGCGCTAACCAATTACGCCAATGGGGAAAATGGTTGCACGTAAGAGTGTTTCCTTTAGGACTGTTGTCTACACACACCTCCAGTAAACAAATGTTTTCGAGCCAGGCAGTCGTCAGCATTTAGTATACAATTAAACTCATGACTAAATATGAAAACTAATAAAAATGTCATTCCCCAGGTGGGGCTCGAACTCACAACCCCGGGATAGCTCACGAGAACTGTCGTATAAGTACCGTGCGCTAACCAATTGCGCCACTGGGGAACACGGTTGCACGTAAGAGTGTTTCCTTTAGGACTGCTGTCTACACACAACTCCAGTAAAGAAATGTTTTCGAGCTAGGCAGTCGCCAGCATTGAGTATACAATTAACCTCAAGGCTAAATATGAAAACTAATGAAAATTCCATTCCCCAGGTGAGGCTCAAACTCACAACCCCGGCATAGCTCACGAGAACTTTCGTAAAGGTACCGTGCGCTAACCGATTGCGCCACTGGGGAACACGGTCACACGTAGGAGTCTTTCCTTTAGGACTGTTGTCTGCGCAAAACTCCACTAAACAAACGTTTTCGAGCCAGGCAGTCGCCAGCATTCAGTATACAATGAACCTCACGACTAAATATGAAAACTAATAAAAATTTCATTCCCCAGGTGAGGCTCGAACTCACAACCCCGGCATAGCTCAAGGGAACTGTCGTATAAGTACCGTGCGCTAACCAATTGCGCCACTGGGGAACATGTTTGCACGTAAGAGTGTTTCCATTAGGACTGTTGTCTACACACACCTCAGGTAAACAAATGTTTTCGAGCCTGGCAGTCGTCAGCATTTATTATACAACTAACCTCATGACTAAATATGAAATCTAATGAAAATTTGATTCCATAGGTGAGGCTCGAACTCACAACCCTGGCATAGCTCGCGAGAACTGTCGTATAAGTACCGTGTGCTAACTAATTGCGCCACTGGGGAACGTGGTCGCACGTAGGAGTCTTTCCTTTAGGACTGTTGTCTACACACACCTCAAGTAAACAAATGTTTTCGAGCCAGGCAGTCGCCAGCTTCTAGTATACAACTAACCTCATGACTAAATATGAAATCTAATAAAAATTTGATTCCATAGGTGAGGCTCGAACTCACAACCCCGGCATAGCTCGCGAGAACTGTCGTATAAGTACCGTGTGCTAACTAATTGCGCCACTGGGGAACGCGGTCGCACGTAGGAGTCTTTCCTTTAGGACTGTTGTCTACACACACCTCCAGTAAACAAATGTTTTCGAGCCAGGCAGTCGCCAGCATTGAGTATACAATTAACCTCATGACTAAATATGAAAACTAATAAAAATTTTATTCCCCAGGTGAGGCTCGAACTCACAACCCCGGCATAGCTCACCAGAACTGTCGTATAAGTACCGTGCGCTAACCAATAGCGCCACTGGGGAACACGGTTGCACGTAAGAGTGTTTCCTTTACAACTGTTATCTACACACTCCTCCAGTAAACAAATGTTTTCGAGCTAGGCAGTCGCCAGCATTGAGTATACAATTACCCTCATGACTAAATATGAAAACTAATAAAAATGTCATTCCCCAGGTGGGGCTCGAACTCACAACCCCGGGATAGCTCACGAGAACTGTCGTATAAGTACCGTGCGCTAACCAATTGCGCCACTGGGGAACACGGTTGCACGTAAGAGTGTTTCCTTTAGGATTGTTGTCTAAACACATCTCCAGTAAAAAATTGTTTTCGAGCCAGGCAGTTGCCAGCATTGAGTATACAATTAACCTCATGAATAAATATGAAAACTAATGAAAATTTCATTCCCCAGGTGAAGCTCGAACTCACAACCCCAGCATAGCTCACGAGAACTGTCCTATAAATTCAGCGCTAACCAATTGCGCCACTGGGGAACACGGTTGCACGTAAAACTGTTTCCTTTGGGACTGTTGTCTACACACAACTCCAGTAAAGAAATGTTTTCGGGCCAGGCAGTCGCCAGCATTGAGTATACAATTACCTCATGGCTAAATATGAAAACTAAAAAAAATTCACTCCCCAGGTGAGTCTCGAACTTACAACCTCGGCAAGGCTGACGAGAACTGTCGTATAAGTACCGCGCGCTAACCAATTGCGCCACTGGGGAACACGGTCGCACATAGGAGTCTCTTCTTTAGGACTGTTGTCTACACACAACTCCAGTAAACAAATGTTTTCGAGCTAGGCAGTCGCCAGCATTGAGTATACAATTAACCTCACGTATAAATATAAAACTAATAAAAATTTCATTCCCCAGGTGAGGCTCGAACTTAAAACCCCGGTATAGCTCACGAGAACTGTCGTATAAGTACCGTGCGCTAACCAATTGCGCCACTGGGGAACACGGTTGCACGTAAGAGTGTTTCCTTTAGGACTGTTGTCTGCACACACCTCCAGTAAACAAATGTTTTCAAGCCAGGCAGTCGCCAGCATTGAGTATACAATTAACCTCATGACTAATAATGAAAACTAATAAAAATTTCATTCCCCAGGTGAGGCTCGAACTCACAACCCCGGCATAGCTCACGAGAACTGTCGTATAAGTACCGTGCGCTAACCAATTGCGCCACTCGGGAACACGGTTGCACGTAAAAGTGTTTCCTTTAGGACTGTTGTCTGCACACACCTCCAGTAAGCAAATGTTTTCGATCCAGGCAGTCGCCAGCATTGAGTATACAATTAACCTCATGACTAA
This sequence comes from Rhipicephalus microplus, assembly GCF_043290135.1. NCBI lineage: Eukaryota > Metazoa > Arthropoda > Arachnida > Ixodida > Ixodidae > Rhipicephalus > Rhipicephalus microplus. Next base: position 79,417,381 of record NC_134707.1, on the reverse strand, counting down.
TAATGAAAACTAATAAAAATTTCAATCCCCAGGTGAGGCTCGAACTCACAACCCCGGCATAGGTCACGAGAACTGTCGTATAAGTACCGTGCGCTAACCAATTGCGCCACTGGGGAACACGGTTTCACGTAAGAGTGTTTCCTTTAGGACTGTTGTCTACACACACCTCCAGTAAACAAATGTTTTCGAGCCAGGCAGTCGCCAGCATTCAGTATACAATGAACCTCACGACTAAATATGAAAACTAATAAAAATTTCATTCCCCAGGTGAGGCTCGAACTCACAACCCCGGCATAGCTCACGAGAACTGTCGTATAAGTACCGTGCGCTACCCAATTGCGCCACTGGGGAACACGGTTTTACGTTAGAGTGTTTCCTTAACGACTGTTGTCTACACAAACCTCCAGTAAACAAATGTTTTCGAGCCAGGCAGTCGCCAGCATTTCGTATACAATTACCTCATGACTAAATATGAAAACTAATAAAAATTTCATTCCCCAGGTGAGGCTCGAACTCACAACCCCGGGATAGCTCACCAGAACTGTCGTATAAGTACCGTGCACTAACCAATTGCGCCACTGGGGAACGCGGTTGCACGTAAGAGTGTTTCCTTTAGGACTGTTGTCTACACACACCTCCAGTAAACAAATGTTTTCGAGCCAGGCAGTCGCCAGCATTGAGTATACAATTAACCTCATGACTAAAGAGAAAAACTAATAAAAATTTCATTCCCCAGATGAGGCTCGAACTCTCAACCCGCGCATAGCTCACGAGAACTGTCGTATAAGTACCGTGCGCTAACCAATTGCGCCACTGGGGAACACGGTTGCACGTAAGAGGGTTTCCTTTTCGACTGTTGTCTCCACACAACTCCAGTAAACAAATGTTTCCGAGCCAGGCAGTCGCCAGCATTGAGTATACAATTAACCTCAAGGTTAAATATGAAAACTAATGAAAATTCCATTCCCCAGGTGAGGCTCAAACTCACAACTCCGGCATAGCTCACGAGAACTTTCGTAAAGGTACCGTGCGCTAACCAATTGCGCCACTGGGGAACACGGTCGCACGTAGGAGTATTTCCTTTAACCCTGTTGTCTACACACAACTCCAGTAAACAAATGTTTTCGAACCAGGCAGTCACCAGCATTGAGTATACAATTAACCGCATGACTAAATATGAAAACTAATAAAAATTTCATTCCCCAGGAGAGGCTCGAACTCTCAACCCGCGCATAGCTCACGAGAACTGTCGTATAAGTACCGTGCGCTAACCAATTGCGCCACTGGGGAACACGGTTGCACGTAAGAGGGTTTCCTTTTCGACTGTTGTCTCCACACAACTCCAGTAAACAAATGTTTCCGAGCCAGGCAGTCGCCAGCATTGAGTATACAATTAACCTCAAGGTTAATTATGAAAACTAATGAAAATTCCATTCCCCAGGTGAGGCTCAAACTCACAACTCCGGCATAGCTCACGAGAACTTTCGTAAAGGTACCGTGCGCTAACCAATTGCGCCACTGGGGAACACGGTCGCACGTAGGAGTATTTCCTTTAAGACTGTTGTCTACACACAACTCCAGTAAACAAATGTTTTCGAACCAGGCAGTCACCAGCATTGAGTATACAATTAACCGCATGACTAAATATGAAAACTAATAAAAAGTTCATTCCCCAGGTGAGGCTCGAACTCAAAACCCCGGCATAGCTCACGAGAACTGTCGTATAAGTACCGTGCGCTAACCAATTACGCCAATGGGGAAAATGGTTGCACGTAAGAGTGTTTCCTTTAGGACTGTTGTCTACACACACCTCCAGTAAACAAATGTTTTCGAGCCAGGCAGTCGTCAGCATTTAGTATACAATTAAACTCATGACTAAATATGAAAACTAATAAAAATGTCATTCCCCAGGTGGGGCTCGAACTCACAACCCCGGGATAGCTCACGAGAACTGTCGTATAAGTACCGTGCGCTAACCAATTGCGCCACTGGGGAACACGGTTGCACGTAAGAGTGTTTCCTTTAGGACTGCTGTCTACACACAACTCCAGTAAAGAAATGTTTTCGAGCTAGGCAGTCGCCAGCATTGAGTATACAATTAACCTCAAGGCTAAATATGAAAACTAATGAAAATTCCATTCCCCAGGTGAGGCTCAAACTCACAACCCCGGCATAGCTCACGAGAACTTTCGTAAAGGTACCGTGCGCTAACCGATTGCGCCACTGGGGAACACGGTCACACGTAGGAGTCTTTCCTTTAGGACTGTTGTCTGCGCAAAACTCCACTAAACAAACGTTTTCGAGCCAGGCAGTCGCCAGCATTCAGTATACAATGAACCTCACGACTAAATATGAAAACTAATAAAAATTTCATTCCCCAGGTGAGGCTCGAACTCACAACCCCGGCATAGCTCAAGGGAACTGTCGTATAAGTACCGTGCGCTAACCAATTGCGCCACTGGGGAACATGTTTGCACGTAAGAGTGTTTCCATTAGGACTGTTGTCTACACACACCTCAGGTAAACAAATGTTTTCGAGCCTGGCAGTCGTCAGCATTTATTATACAACTAACCTCATGACTAAATATGAAATCTAATGAAAATTTGATTCCATAGGTGAGGCTCGAACTCACAACCCTGGCATAGCTCGCGAGAACTGTCGTATAAGTACCGTGTGCTAACTAATTGCGCCACTGGGGAACGTGGTCGCACGTAGGAGTCTTTCCTTTAGGACTGTTGTCTACACACACCTCAAGTAAACAAATGTTTTCGAGCCAGGCAGTCGCCAGCTTCTAGTATACAACTAACCTCATGACTAAATATGAAATCTAATAAAAATTTGATTCCATAGGTGAGGCTCGAACTCACAACCCCGGCATAGCTCGCGAGAACTGTCGTATAAGTACCGTGTGCTAACTAATTGCGCCACTGGGGAACGCGGTCGCACGTAGGAGTCTTTCCTTTAGGACTGTTGTCTACACACACCTCCAGTAAACAAATGTTTTCGAGCCAGGCAGTCGCCAGCATTGAGTATACAATTAACCTCATGACTAAATATGAAAACTAATAAAAATTTTATTCCCCAGGTGAGGCTCGAACTCACAACCCCGGCATAGCTCACCAGAACTGTCGTATAAGTACCGTGCGCTAACCAATAGCGCCACTGGGGAACACGGTTGCACGTAAGAGTGTTTCCTTTACAACTGTTATCTACACACTCCTCCAGTAAACAAATGTTTTCGAGCTAGGCAGTCGCCAGCATTGAGTATACAATTACCCTCATGACTAAATATGAAAACTAATAAAAATGTCATTCCCCAGGTGGGGCTCGAACTCACAACCCCGGGATAGCTCACGAGAACTGTCGTATAAGTACCGTGCGCTAACCAATTGCGCCACTGGGGAACACGGTTGCACGTAAGAGTGTTTCCTTTAGGATTGTTGTCTAAACACAACTCCAGTAAAAAATTGTTTTCGAGCCAGGCAGTTGCCAGCATTGAGTATACAATTAACCTCATGAATAAATATGAAAACTAATGAAAATTTCATTCCCCAGGTGAAGCTCGAACTCACAACCCCAGCATAGCTCACGAGAACTGTCCTATAAATTCAGCGCTAACCAATTGCGCCACTGGGGAACACGGTTGCACGTAAAACTGTTTCCTTTGGGACTGTTGTCTACACACAACTCCAGTAAAGAAATGTTTTCGGGCCAGGCAGTCGCCAGCATTGAGTATACAATTACCTCATGGCTAAATATGAAAACTAAAAAAAATTCACTCCCCAGGTGAGTCTCGAACTTACAACCTCGGCAAGGCTGACGAGAACTGTCGTATAAGTACCGCGCGCTAACCAATTGCGCCACTGGGGAACACGGTCGCACATAGGAGTCTCTTCTTTAGGACTGTTGTCTACACACAACTCCAGTAAACAAATGTTTTCGAGCTAGGCAGTCGCCAGCATTGAGTATACAATTAACCTCACGTATAAATATAAAACTAATAAAAATTTCATTCCCCAGGTGAGGCTCGAACTTAAAACCCCGGTATAGCTCACGAGAACTGTCGTATAAGTACCGTGCGCTAACCAATTGCGCCACTGGGGAACACGGTTGCACGTAAGAGTGTTTCCTTTAGGACTGTTGTCTGCACACACCTCCAGTAAACAAATGTTTTCAAGCCAGGCAGTCGCCAGCATTGAGTATACAATTAACCTCATGACTAATAATGAAAACTAATAAAAATTTCATTCCCCAGGTGAGGCTCGAACTCACAACCCCGGCATAGCTCACGAGAACTGTCGTATAAGTACCGTGCGCTAACCAATTGCGCCACTCGGGAACACGGTTGCACGTAAAAGTGTTTCCTTTAGGACTGTTGTCTGCACACACCTCCAGTAAGCAAATGTTTTCGATCCAGGCAGTCGCCAGCATTGAGTATACAATTAACCTCATGACTAATAATGAAAACTAATAAAAATTTCAATCCCCAGGTGAGGCTTGAACTCACAACCCCGGCATAGGTCACGAGAACTGTCGTATAAGTACCGTGCGCTAACCAATTGCGCCACTGGGGAACACGGTTTCACGTAAGAGTGTTTCCTTTAGGACTGTTGTCTACACACACCTCCAGTAAACAAATGTTTTCGAGCCAGGCAGTCGCCAGCATTCAGTATACAATGAACCTCACGACTAAATATGAAAACTAATAAAAATTTCATTCCCCAGGTGAGGCTCGAACTCACAACCCCGGCATAGCTCACGAGAACTGTCGTATAAGTACCGTGCGCTACCCAATTGCGCCACTGGGGAACACGGTTTTACGTTAGAGTGTTTCCTTAACGACTGTTGTCTACACAAACCTCCAGTAAACAAATGTTTTCGAGCCAGGCAGTCGCCAGCATTTCGTATACAATTACCTCATGACTAAATATGAAAACTAATAAAAATTTCATTCCCCAGGTGAGGCTCGAACTCACAACCCCGGGATAGCTCACGAGAACTGTCGTATAAGTACCGTGCACTAACCAATTGCGCCACTGGGGAACGCGGTTGCACGTAAGAGTGTTTCCTTTAGGACTGTTGTCTACACACACCTCCAGTAAACAAATGTTTTCGAGCCAGGCAGTCGCCAGCATTGAGTATACAATTAACCTCATGACTAAAGAGAAAAACTAATAAAAATTTCATTCCCCAGATGAGGCTCGAACTCTCAACCCGCGCATAGCTCACGAGAACTGTCGTATAAGTACCGTGCGCTAACCAATTGCGCCACTGGGGAACACGGTTGCACGTAAGAGGGTTTCCTTTTCGACTGTTGTCTCCACACAACTCCAGTAAACAAATGTTTCCGAGCCAGGCAGTCGCCAGCATTGAGTATACAATTAACCTCAAGGTTAAATATGAAAACTAATGAAAATTCCATTCCCCAGGTGAGGCTCAAACTCACAACTCCGGCATAGCTCACGAGAACTTTCGTAAAGGTACCGTGCGCTAACCAATTGCGCCACTGGGGAACACGGTCGCACGTAGGAGTATTTCCTTTAACCCTGTTGTCTACACACAACTCCAGTAAACAAATGTTTTCGAACCAGGCAGTCACCAGCATTGAGTATACAATTAACCGCATGACTAAATATGAAAACTAATAAAAATTTCATTCCCCAGGAGAGGCTCGAACTCAAAACCCCGGCATAGCTCACGATAACTGTCGTATAAGTACCGTGCGCTAACCAATTGCGCCAATGGGGAACATGGTTGCACGTAAGAGTGTTTCCTTTAGGACTGTTGTCTACACACACCTCCAGTAAACAAATGTTTTCGAGCCAGGCAGTCGTCAGCATTTAGTATACAATTAAACTCATGACTAAATATGAAAACTAATAAAAATGTCATTCCCCAGGTGGGGCTCGAACTCACAACCCCGGGATAGCTCACGAGAACTGTCGTATAAGTACCGTGCGCTAACCAATTGCGCCACTGGGGAACACGGTTGCACGTAAGAGTGTTTCCTTTAGGACTGTTGTCTCCACACAACTCCAGTAAAAAATTGTTTTCGAGCCAGGCAGTTGCCAGCATTGAGTATACAATTAACCTCATGACTAAATATGAAAACTAATGAAAATTTCATTCCCCAGGTGAAGCTCGAACTCACAACCCCAGCATAGCTCACGAGAACTGTCCTATAAATTCAGCGCTAAACAATTGCGCCACTGGGGAACACGGTTGCACGTAAAAGTGTTTCCTTTAGGACTGTTGTCTACACACAACTCCAGTAAAGAAATGTTTTCGGGCCAGGCAGTCGCCAGCATTGAGTATACAATTACCTCATGGCTAAATATGAAAACTAATAAAAATTTCACTCCCCAGGCGAGGCTCAAACTCACAACCCCGGCATAGCTCCCGAGAACTGTCGTGTAAGTACCGTGCTCTAACCAATTGCGCCACTGGGGAACACGATCGCACGTAGGAGTCTTTCCTTTAGGACTGTTGTCGGCGCAAAACTCCAGTAAACAAATTTTTTCGAGCCAGGCAGTCGCCAGCATCGAGTATACATTTAACCTCATGACTAAATATGAAAACTAATAAAAATTTCATTCCACAGGTGAGTCTCGAACTCACAACCTCGGCAAGGCTGACGAGAACTGTCGTATAAGTACCGTGCGCTAACCAATTGCGCCACTGGGGAACACGGTCGCACATAGGAGTCTTTTCTTTAGGACTGTTGTCTACACACAACTCTAGTAAACAAATGTTTTCAAGCCAGGCAGTCGCCAGCATTGAGTATACAATTAACCTCATGACTAAATATGAAAACTAATAAAAATTTTATTCCCCAGGTGAGGCTAGAACTCACAACCCCGGGATAGCTCACGAGAACTGTCGTATAAGTACCGTGCGCTAACCAATTGCGCCACTGGGGAACACGGTTGCACGTAAGAGTGTTTCCTTTAGGACTGTTGTCTAAACACAACTCCAGTAAAAAATTGTTTTCGAGCCAGGCAGTTGCCAGCATTGAGTATACAATTAACCTCATGACTAAATATGAAAACTAATGAAAATTTCATTCCCCAGGTGAAGCTCGAACTCACAACCCCAGCATAGCTCACGAGAACTGTCCTATAAATTCAGCGCTAACCAATTGCGCCACTGGGGAACACGGTTGCACGTAAAAGTGTTTCCTTTGGGACTGTTGTCTACACACAACTCCAGTAAAGAAATGTTTTCGGGCCAGGCAGTCGCCAGCATTGAGTATACAATTACCTCATGGCTAAATATGAAAACTAAAAAAAATTTCACTCCCCAGGCGAGGCTCAAACTCACAACCCCGGCATAGCTCCCGAGAACTGTCGTGTAAGTACCGTGCGCTAACCAACTGCGCCACTGGGGAACACGGTCGCACGTAGGAGTCTTTCCTTTAGGACTGTTGTCGGCGCAAAACTCCAGTAAACAAATTTTTTCGAGCCAAGCAGTTGCCAGCATCGAGTATACATTTAACCTCATGACTAAATATAAAAACTAATAAAAATTTCATTCCACAGGTGAGTCTCGAACTCACAACCTCGGCAAGGCTGACGGGAACTGTCGTATAAGTACCGCGCGCTAACCAATTGCGCCACTGGGGAACACGGTCGCACATAGGAGTCTTTTCTTTAGGACTGTTGTCTACACACAACTCCAGTAAACAAATGTTTTCGAGCTAGGCAGTCGCCAGCATTGAGTATACAATTAACCTCACGTATAAATATAAAACTAATAAAAATTTCATTCCCCACGTGAGGCTCGAACTTAAAACCCCGGTATAGCTCACGAGAACTGTCGTATAAGTACCGTGCGCTAACCAATTGCGCCACTGGGGAACACGGTTGCACGTAAGAGTGTTTCCTTTAGGACTGTTGTCTGCACACACCTCCAGTAAACAAATGTTTTCAAGCCAGGCAGCCGCCAGCATTGAGTATACAATTAACCTCATGACTAATAATGAAAACTAATAAAAATTTCATTCCCCAGGTGAGGCTCGAACTCACAACCCCGGCATAGCTCACGAGAACTGTCGTATAAGTACCGTGCGCTAACCAATTGCGCCACTCGGGAACACGGTTGCACGTAAAAGTGTTTCCTTTAGGACTGTTGTCTGCACACACCTCCAGTAAGCAAATGTTTTCGAGCCAGGCAGTCGCCAGCATTGAGTATACAATTAACCTCATGACTAATAATGAAAACTAATAAAAATTTCAATCCCCAGGTGAGGCTCGAACTCACAACCCCGGCATAGCTCACGAGAACTGTCGTATAAGTACCGTGCGCTAACCAATTGCGCCACTGGGGAACACGGTTTCACGTAAGAGTGTTTCCTTTAGGACTGTTGTCTACACACACCTCCAGTAAACAAATGTTTTCGAGCCAGGCAGTCGCCAGCATTCAGTATACAATGAACCTCACGACTAAATATGAAAACTAATAAAAATTTCATTCCCCAGGTGAGGCTCGAACTCACAACCCCGGCATAGCTCACGAGAACTGTCGTATAAGTACCGTGCGCTACCCAATTGCGCCACTGGGGAACACGGTTTTACGTTAGAGTGTTTCCTTTACGACTGTTGTCTACACAAACCTCCAGTAAACAAATGTTTTCGAGCCAGGCAGTCGCCAGCATTTCGTATACAATTACCTCATGACTAAATATGAAAACTAATAAAAATTTCATTCCCCAGGTGAGGCTCGAACTCACAACCCCGGGATAGCTCACGAGAACTGTCGTATAAGTACCGTGCACTAACCAATTGCGCCACTGGGGAACGCGGTTGCACGTAAGAGTGTTTCCTTTAGGACTGTTGTCTACACACACCTCCAGTAAACAAATGTTTTCGAGCCAGGCAGTCGCCAGCATTGAGTATACAATTAACCTCATGACTAAAGAGAAAAACTAATAAAAATTTCATTCCCCAGATGAGGCTCGAACTCTCAACCCGCGCATAGCTCACGAGAACTGTCGTATAAGTACCGTGCGCTAACCAATTGCGCCAATGGGGAACACGGTTGCACGTAAAAGTGTTTCCTTTGGGACTGTTGTCTACACACAACTCCAGTAAACAAATGTTTTCGAGCTAGGCAGTCGCCAGCATTGAGTATACAATTAACCTCACGTATAAATATAAAACTAATAAAAATTTCATTCCCCACGTGAGGCTCGAACTTAAAACCCCGGTATAGCTCACGAGAACTGTCGTATAAGTACCGTGCGCTAACCAATTGCGCCACTGGGGAACACGGTTGCACGTAAGAGTGTTTCCTTTAGGACTGTTGTCTGCACACACCTCCAGTAAAAAAATGTTTTCAAGCCAGGCAGTCGCCAGCATTGAGTATACAATTAACCTCATGACTAATAATGAAAACTAATAAAAATTTCATTCCCCAGGTGAGGCTCGAACTCACAACCCCGGCATAGCTCACGAGAACTGTCGTATAAGTACCGTGCGCTAACCAATTGCGCCACTCGGGAACACGGTTGCACGTAAAAGTGTTTCCTTTAGGACTGTTGTCTGCACACACCTCCAGTAAGCAAATGTTTTCGAGCCAGGCAGTCGCCAGCATTGAGTATACAATTAACCTCATGACTAATAATGAAAACTAATAAAAATTTCAATCCCCAGGTGAGGCTCGAACTCACAACCCCGGCATAGCTCACGAGAACTGTCGTATAAGTACCGTGCGCTAACCAATTGCGCCACTGGGGAACACGGTTTCACGTAAGAGTGTTTCCTTTAGGACTGTTGTCTACACACACCTCCAGTAAACAAATGTTTTCGAGCCAGGCAGTCGCCAGCATTCAGTATACAATGAACCTCACGACTAAATATGAAAACTAATAAAAATTTCATTCCCCAGGTGAGGCTCGAACTCACAACCCCGGCATAGCTCACGAGAACTGTCGTATAAGTACCGTGCGCTACCCAATTGCGCCACTGGGGAACACGGTTTTACGTTAGAGTGTTTCCTTTACGACTGTTGTCTACACAAACCTCCAGTAAACAAATGTTTTCGAGCCAGGCAGTCGCCAGCATTTCGTATACAATTACCTCATGACTAAATATGAAAACTAATAAAAATTTCATTCCCCAGGTGAGGCTCGAACTCACACCCCGGGATAGCTCACGAGAACTGTCGTATAAGTACCGTGCACTAACCAATTTCGCCACTGGGGAACGCGGTTGCACGTAAGAGTGTTTCCTTTAGGACTGTTGTCTACACACACCTCCAGTAAACAAATGTTTTCGAGCCAGGCAGTCGCCAGCATTGAGTATACAATTAACCCCATGACTAAAGAGAAAAACTAATAAAAATTTCATTCCCCAGATGAGGCTCGAACTCTCAACCCGCGCATAGCTCACGAGAACTGTCGTATAAGTACCGTGCGCTAACCAATTGCGCCACTGGGGAACACGGTTGCACGTAAGAGGGTTTCCTTTTCGACTGTTGTCTCCACACAACTCCAGTAAACAAATGTTTCCGAGCCAGGCAGTCGCCAGCATTGAGTATACAATTAACCTCAAGGTTAAATATGAAAACTAATGAAAATTCCATTCCCCAGGTGAGGCTCAAACTCACAACTCCGGCAAAGCTCACGAGAACTTTCGTAAAGGTACCGTGCGCTAACCAATTGCGCCACTGGGGAACACGGTCGCACGTAGGAGTATTTCCTTTAAGACTGTTGTCTACACACAACTCCAGTAAACAAATGTTTTCGAACCAGGCAGTCACCAGCATTGAGTATACAATTAACCGCATGTATAAATATGAAAACTAATAAAAATTTCATTCCCCAGGTGAGGCTCGAACTCAAAACCCCGGCATAGCTCACGAGAACTGTCGTATAAGTACCGTGCGCTAACCAATTGCGCCAATGGGGAACATGGTTGCACGTAAGAGTGTTTCCTTTAGGACTGTTGTCTACACACACCTCCAGTAAACAAATGTTTTCGAGCCAGGCAGTCGTCAGCATTTAGTATACAATTAAACTCATGACTAAATATGAAAACTAATAAAAATGTCATTCCCCAGGTGGGGCTCGAACTCACAACCCCGGGAAAGCTCACGAGAACTGTCGTATAAGTACCGTGCGCTAACCAATTGCGCCACTGGGGAACACGGTTGCACGTAAGAGTGTTTCCTTTAGGACTGTTGTCTCCACACAACTCCAGTAAAAAATTGTTTTCGAGCCAGGCAGTTGCCAGCATTGAGTATACAATTAACCTCATGACTAAATATGAAAACTAATGAAAATTTCATTCCCCAGGTGAAGCTCGAACTCACAACCCCAGCATAGCTCACGAGAACTGTCCTATAAATTCAGCGCTAACCAATTGCGCCACTGGGGAACACGGTTGCACGTAAAAGTGTTTCCTTTAGGACTGTTGTCTACACAAAACTCCAGTAAAGAAATGTTTTCGGGCCAGGCAGTCGCCAGCATTGAGTATACAATTACCTCATGGCTAAATATGAAAACTAATAAAAATTTCACTCCCCAGCTGAGGCTCAAACTCACAACCCCGGCATAGCTCCCGAGAACTGTCGTGTAAGTACCGTGCGCTAACCAATTGCGCCACTGGGGAACACGGTCGCACGTAGGAGTCTTTCCTTTAGGACTGTTGTCGGCGCAAAACTCCAGTAAACAAATTTTTTCGAGCCAGGCAGTCGCCAGCATTGAGTATACATTTAACCTCATGACTAAATATGAAAACTAATAAAAATTTCATTCCACAGGTGAGTCTCGAACTCACAACCTCGGCAAGGCTGACGAGAACTGTCGTATAAGTACCGTGCGCTAACCAATTACGCCACTGGGGAACACGGTCGCACATAGGAGTCTTTTCTTTAGGACTGTTGTCTACACACAACTCCAGTAAACAAATGTTTTCGAGCTAGGCAGTCGCCAGCATTGAGTATACAAAAAACCTCACGTATAAATATAAAACGAATAAAAATTTCATTCCCCAGGTGAGGCTCGAACTTAAAACCCCGGTATAGCTCACGAGAACTGTCGTATAAGTACCGTGCACTAACCAATTGCGCCACTGGGGAACACGGTTGCACGCAAGAGTGTTTCCTTTAGGACTATTGTCTACACACACCTCCAGTAAACAAATGTTTTCAAGCCAGGCAGTCGCCAGCATTGAGTATACAATTAACCTCATGACTAATAATGAAAACTAATAAAAATTTCATTCCCCAGGTGAGGCTCGAACTCACAACCCCGGCATAGCTCACGAGAACTGTCGTATAAGTACCGTGCCCTAACCAATTGCGCCACTCGGGAACACGGTTGCACGTAAAAGTGTTTCCTTTAGGACTGTTGTCTGCACACACCTCCAGTAAGCAAATGTTTTCGAGCCAGGCAGTCGCCAGCATTGAGTATACAATTAACCTCATGACTAATAATGAAAACTAATAAAAATTTCAATCCCCAGGTGAGGCTCGAACTCACAACCCCAGCATAGCTCACGAGAACTGTCGTATAAGTACCGTGCGCTAACCAATTGCGCCACTGGGGAACACGGTTTCACGTAAGAGTGTTTCCTTTAGGACTGTTGTCTACACACACCTCCAGTAAACAAATGTTTTCGAGCCAGGCAGTCGCCAGCATTCAGTATACAATGAACCTCACGACTAAATATGAAAACTAATAAAAATTTCATTCCCCAGGTGAGGCTCGAACTCACAACCCCGGCATAGCTCACGAGAACTGTCGTATAAGTACCGTGCGCTACCCAATTGCGCCACTGGGGAACACGGTTTCACGTTAGAGTGTTTCCTTTACGACTGTTGTCTACACAAACCTCCAGTAAACAAATGTTTTCGAGCCAGGCAGTCGCCAGCATTTCGTATACAATTAACCTCATGACTAAATATGAAAACTAATAAAAATTTCATTCCCCAGGTGAGGCTCGAACTCACAACCCCGGGATAGCTCACGAGAACTGTCGTATAAGTACCGTGCACTAACCAATTGCGCCACTGGGGAACGCGGTTGCACGTAAGAGTGTTTCCTTTAGGACTGTTGTCTACACACACCTCCAGTAAACAAATGTTTTCGAGCCAGGCAGTCGCCAGCATTGAGTATACAATTAACCTCGTGACTAAAGAGAAAAACTAATAAAAATTTCATTCCCCAGGTGAGGCTCGAACTCTCAACCCGCGCATAGCTCACGAGAACTGTCGTATAAGTACCGTGCGCTAAACAATTGCGCCATTGGGGAACACGGTTACACGTAAGAGGGTTTCCTTTTCGACTTTTGTCTCCACACAACTCCAGTAAACAAATGTTTCCGAGCCAGGCAGTCGCCAGCATTGAGTATACAATTAACCTCAAGGTTAAATATGAAAACTAATGAAAATTCCATTCCCCAGGTGAGGCTCAAACTCACAACTCCGGCATAGCTCACGAGAACTGTCGTATAAGTACCGTGTGCTAACTAATTGCGCCACTGGAGAACACGGTCGCACGTAGAAGTCTTTCCTTTAGGACTGTTGTCTACACACAACTCCAGTAAACAAATGTTTTCGAGCCAGGCAGTCGCCAGCATTGAGTATACAATTAACCTCATGACTAAATATGAAAACTAATAAAAATTTTATTCCCCAGGTGAGGCTCGAACTCACAACCCCGGCATAGCTCACGACAACTGTCGTATAAGTACCGTGCGGTAACCAATTGCGCCACTAGGGAACACGGTTGCACGTAAGAGTGTTTCCTTTAGGACTGTTGTCTCCACACAACTCTAGTAAACAAATGTTTTCGAGCCAGGCAGTCGCCAGCATTGAGTATACAATTAACCTCATGACTAAATATGAAAACTAATGAAAATTTCATTCCCCACCCCGGCATAGCTCACGAGAACTGTCCTATAAATTCAGCGCTAACCAATTGCGCCACTGGGGAACACGGTTGCACGAAAAAGTGTTTCCTTTAGGACTGTTGTCTACACACAACTCCAGTAAACAAATGTTTTCGAGCCAGGCAGTCGCCAGCATTGAGTATACAATTACCTCATGGCTAAATATGAAAACTAATGAAAATTTCACTCCCCAGGTGATGCTCGAACTCACAACCCCGGCATAGCTCACGAGAACTGTCGTATAAGTACCGTGCGCTAACCAATTGCGCCACTGTGGAACATGGTTGCACGTAAGAGTGTTTCCTTTAGGACTGTTGTCTACACACACCTGCAGTAAACAAATGTTTTCGAGCCAGGCAGTCGCCAGCATTGAGTATACAATTAACCTCATGACTAAATATGAAAACTAATAAAAATGTCATTCCCCAGGTGGGGCTCGAACTCACAACCCCGGGATAGCTCACGAGAACTGTCGTATAAGTACCGTGCGCTAACCAATTGCGCCACTGGGGAACACGGTTGCACGTAAGAGTGTTTCCTTTAGGACTGTTGTCTCCACACAACTCCAGTAAACAAATGTTTTCGAGCCAGGCAGTTGCCAGCATTGAGTATACAATTAACCTCATGACTGAATATGAAAAATAATGAAAATTTCATTCCCCAGGTGAGGCTCGAACTCACAACCCCGGCATAGCTCACAAGAAATGTCCTATAAGTTCAGCGCTAACCAATTGCGCCACTGGGGAACACGGTTGCACGTAAAAGTGTTTCCTTTAGGACTGTTGTCTACACACAACTCCAGTAAAGAAATGTTTTCGGGCCAGGCAGTCGCCAGCATTGAGTATACAATTACCTCATGGCTAAATATGAAAACTAATAAAAATTTCACTCCCCAGGCAAGGCTTAAACTCACAACCCCGGCATAGCTCACGAGAACTGTCATATAAGTACCGTGCGCTAACCAATTGCGCCACTGGGGAACACGGTTGCACGTAAGAGTGTTTCCTTTAGGACTGTTGTCTACACACACGTCCAGTAAACAAATGTTTTCAAGCCAGGCAGTCGCCAGCATTGAGTATACAATTAACCTCATGACTAATAATGAAAACTAATAAAAATTTCATTCCCCAGGTGAGGCTCGAACTCACAACCCCGGCATAGCTCACGAGAACTGTCGTATAAGTACCGTGCGCTAACCAATTGCGCCACTCGGGAACACGGTTGCACGTAAAAGTGTTTCCTTTAGGACTGTTGTCTACACACACCTCCAGTAAGCAAATGTTTTCGAGCCAGGCAGTCGCCAGCATTGAGTATACAATTAACCTCATGACTAATAATGAAAACTAATAAAAATTTCATTCGCCAGGTGAGGCTCGAACTCACAACCCCGGCATAGCTCACGAGAACTGTCGTATAGGTACCATGCGCTAACCAATTGCGCCACTGGGGAACACGGTTTCACGTAAGAGTGTTTCCTTTAGGACTGTTGTCTACACACACCTCCAGTAAACAAATGTTTTCGAGCCAGGCAGTCGCCAGCATTGAGTATACAATTACCTCATGGCTAAATATGAAAACTAATGAAAATTTCACTCCCCAGGTGATGCTCGAACTCACAACCCCGGCATAGCTCACGAGAACTGTCGTATAAGTACCGTGCGCTAACCAATTGCGCCACTGTAGAACATGGTTGCACGTAAGAGTGTTTCCTTTAGGACTGTTGTCTACACACACCTGCAGTAAACAAATGTTTTCGAGCCAGGCAGTCGCCAGCATTGAGTATACAATTAACCTCATGACTAAATATGAAAACTAATAAAAATGTCATTCCCCAGGTGGGGCTCGAACTCACAACCCCGGGATAGCTCACGAGAACTGTCGTATAAGTACCGTGCGCTAACCAATTGCGCCACTGGGGAACACGGTTGCACGTAAGAGTGTTTCCTTTAGGACTGTTGTCTCCACACAACTCCAGTAAACAAATGTTTTCGAGCCAGGCAGTTGCCAGCATTGAGTATACAATTAACCTCATGACTGAATATGAAAAATAATGAAAATTTCATTCCCCAGGTGAGGCTCGAACTCACAACCCCGGCATAGCTCACAAGAAATGTCCTCTAAATTCAGCGCTAACCAATTGCGCCACTGGGGAACACGGTTGCACGTAAAAGTGTTTCCTTTAGGACTGTTGTCTACACACAACTCCAGTAAAGAAATGTTTTCGGGCCAGGCAGTCGCCAGCATTGAGTATACAATTACCTCATGGCTAAATATGAAAACTAATAAAAATTTCACTCCCCAGGCAAGGCTTAAACTCACAACCCCGGCATAGCTCCCGAGAACTGTCGTGTAAGTACAGTGCGCTAACCAATTGCGCCACTGGGGAACACAGTCGCACGTAGGAGTCTTTCCTTTAGGACTGTTGTCTGCGCAAAACTTCAGTAAAGAAATTTTTTCGAGCCAGGCAGTCGCCAGCATCGAGTATACATTAAACCTCATGACTAAATATGAAAACTAATAAAAATTTCATTCCACAGGTGAGTCTCGAACTCACAACCTCGGCATAGCTGACGAGAACTGTCGTATAAGTACCGTGCGCTAACCTATTGCGCCACTGGGGAACACGGTCGCACGTAGGAGCCTTTTCTTTAGGACTGTTGTCTACACACAACTCCAGTAAACAAATGTTTTCGAGCTAGGCAGTCGCCAGCATTGAGTATTATATTAACCTCATGTATAAATATAAAACTAACAAAAATTTCATTCCCCAGGTGAGACTAGAACTTCAAACCCCGGCATAGCTCACGAGAACTGTCGTATAAGTACCGTGCGCTAACCAATTGCGCCCCTGGGGAACACGGTTGCACGTAAGAGTGTTTCCTTTAGGACTGTTGTCTACACACACGTCCAGTAAACAAATGTTTTCAAGCCAGGCAGTCGCCAGCATTGAGTATACAATTAACCTCATGACTAATAATGAAAACTAATAAAAATTTCATTCCCCAGGTGAGGCTCGAACTCACAACCCCGGCATAGCTCACGAGAACTGTCGTATAAGTACCGTGCGCTAACCAATTGCGCCACTCGGGAACACGGTTGCACGTAAAAGTGTTTCCTTTAGGACTGTTGTCTACACACACCTCCAGTAAGCAAATGTTTTCGAGCCAGGCAGTCGCCAGCATTGAGTATACAATTAACCTCATGACTAATAATGAAAACTAATAAAAATTTCATTCGCCAGGTGAGGCTCGAACTCACAACCCCGGCATAGCTCACGAGAACTGTCGTATAAGTACCATGCGCTAACCAATTGCGCCACTGGGGAACACGGTTTCACGTAAGAGTGTTTCCTTTATGACTGTTGTCTACACACACCTCCAGTAAACAAATGTTTTCGAGCCAGGCAGTCGCCAGCATTCAGTATACAATGAACCTCACGACTAAATATGAAAACTAATAAAAATTTCATTCCCCAGGTGAGGCTCGAACTCACAACCCCGGCATAGCTCACGAGAACAGTCGTATAAGTACCGTGCGCTACCCAATTGCGCCACTGGGGAACACGGTTTCACGTTAGAGTGTTTCCTTTACGACTGTTATCTACACAAACCTCCAGTAAACAAATGTTTTCGAGCCAGGCAGTCGCCAGCATTGCGTATACAATTAACCTCATGAATAAATATGAAAACTAATAAAAATTTTATTCCCCAGGGGAGGCTCGAACTCACAACCCCGGGATAGCTCACGAGAACTGTCGTATAAACACCGTGCGCTAACCAATTGTGCCACTGGGGAACACGGGTGCACGTAAGAGTGTTTCCTTTAGGACTGTTGTCTCCACACAACTCCAGTAAACAAATGTTTTCGAGCCAGGCAGTTGCCAGCATTGAGTATACAATTAACCTCATGACTGAATATGAAAAATAATAAAAATTTCATTCCCCAGGTGAGGCTCGAACTCACAACCCCGGCATAGCTCACAAGAAATGTCCTATAAATTCAGCGCTAACCAATTGCGCCACTGGGGAACACGGTTGCACGTAAAAGTGTTTCCTTTAGGACTGTTGTCTACACACAACTCCAGTAAAGAAATGTTTTCGGGCCAGGCAGTCGCCAGCATTGAGTATACAATTACCTCATGGCTAAATATGAAAACTAATAAAAATTTCACTCCCCAGGCAAGGCTTAAACTCACAACCCCGGCATAGCTCCCGAGAACTGTCGTGTAAGTACAGTGCGCTAACCAATTGCGCCACTGGGGAACACAGTCGCACGTAGGAGTCTTTCCTTTAGGACTGTTGTCTGCGCAAAACTTCAGTAAAGAAATTTTTTCGAGCCAGGCAGTCGCCAGCATCGAGTATACATTAAACCTTATGACTAAATATGAAAACTAATAAAAATTTCATTCCACAGGTGAGTCTCGAACTCACAACCTCGGCATAGCTGACGAGAACTGTCGTATAAGTACCGTGCGCTAACCAATTGCGCCACTGGGGAACACGGTCGCACGTAGGAGCCTTTTCTTTAGGACTGTTGTCTACACACAACTCCAGTAAAGAAATGTTTTCGAGCTAGGCAGTCGCCAGCATTGAGTATAATATTAACCTCAAGTATAAATATAAAACTAACAAAAATTTCATTCCCCAGGTGAGACTAGAACTTAAAACCCCGGCATAGCTCACGAGAACTGTCGTATAAGTACCGTGCGCTAACCAATTGCGCCACTGGGGAACACGGTTGCACGTAAGAGTGTTTCCTTTAGGACTGTTGTCTACACACACGTCCAGTAAACAAATGTTTTCAAGCCAGGCAGTCGCCAGCATTGAGTATACAATTAACCTCATGACTAATAATGAAAACTAATAAAAATTTCATTCCCCAGGTGAGGCTCGAACTCACAACCCCGGCATAGCTCACGAGAACTGTCGTATAAGTACCGTGCGCTAACCAATTGCGCCACTCGGGAACACGGTTGCACGTAAAAGTGTTTCCTTTAGGACTGTTGTCTACACACACCTCCAGTAAGCAAATGTTTTCGAGCCAGGCAGTCGCCAGCATTGAGTATACAATTAACCTCATGACTAATAATGAAAACTAATAAAAATTTCATTCGCCAGGTGAGGCTCGAACTCACAACCCCGGCATAGCTCACGAGAACTGTCGTATAAGTACCGTGCGCTAACCAATTGCGCCACTGGGGAACACGGTTTCACGTAAGAGTGTTTCCTTTAGGACTGTTGTCTACACACACCTCCAGTAAACAAATGTTTTCGAGCCAGGCAGTCGCCAGCATTCAGTATACAATGAACCTCACGACTAAATATGAAAACTAATAAAAATTTCATTCCCCAGGGGAGGCTCGAACTCACAACCCCGGGATAGCTCACGAGAACTGTCGTATAAGTACCGTGCACTAACCAATTGCGCCACTGGGGAACGCGGTTGCACGTAAGAGTGTTTCCTTTAGGACTGTTGTCTACACACACCTCCAGTAAACAAAAGTTTTCGAGCCAGGCAGTCGCCAGCATTGAGTATATTATTAACCTCATGACTAAAGAGAAAAACTAAGAAAAATTTCATTCCCCAGGTGAGGCTCGAACTCTCAACCCGCGCATAGCTCACGAGAACTGTCGTATAAGTACCGTGCGCTAACCAATTGCGCCACTGGGGAACACGGTTGCACGTAAGAGGGCTTCCTTTACGACTGTTGTCTCCACACAACTCCAGTAAACAAATGTTTCCGAGCCAGGCAGTCGCCAGCATTGAGTATACAATTAACCTCATGACTAATTATGAAAACTAATGAAAACTCCATTCCCCAGGTGAGGCTCAAACTCACGCCTCCGGCATAGCTCACGAGAACTTTCGTAAAGGTACAGTGCGCTAACCGATTGCGCCACTGGGGAACACGGTCACACGTAGGAGTCTTTCCTTTAGGACTGTTGTCCGCGCAAAACTCAAGTAAACAAATGTTTTCGAGCTAGGCAGTCGTAGCATTGAGTATACAATTAACCTCATGAATAAATATGAAAACTAATAAAAATTTCATTCCCCAGGTGAGGCTCGAACTCAGAACCCCGGCATAGCTCACGAGAACTGTCGTATAAGTACCGTGCGCTAACCAATAGCGCCACTGGAGAACACGGTTGCACGTAAGATTGTTTCCTTTACAACTGTTGTCTACACACTCCTCCAGTAAACAAATGTTTTCGAGCCAGGCAGTCGCCAGCATTCAGTATACAATTAACCTCATGACTAAATATGAAAACTAATAAAAATTTCACTCCCCAGACGAGGCTCAAACTCACAACCCCGGCATAGCTCCCGAGAACTGTCGTATAAGTACCGTGCGCTAACCAATTGCGCCACTGGGGAACACGGTCGCACATAGGAGTCTTTTCTTTAGGACTGTTGTCTACACACAACTCCAGTAAACAAATGTTTTCGAGCTAGGCAGTCACCAGCATTGAGTATACAATTAACCGCATGTATAAATATGAAAACTAATAAAAATTTCATTCCCCAGGTGAGGCTCGAACTCAAAACCCCGGCATAGCTCACGAGAACTGTCGTATAAGTACCGTGCGCTAACCAATTGCGCCAATGGGGAACATGGTTGCACGTAAGAGTGTTTCCTTTAGGACTGTTGTCTACACACACCTCCAGTAAACAAATGTTTTCGAGCCAGGCAGTCGTCAGCATTTAGTATACAATTAAACTCATGACTAAATATGAAAACTAATAAAAATGTCATTCCCCAGGTGGGGCTCGAACTCACAACCCCGGGAAAGCTCACGAGAACTGTCGTATAAGTACCGTGCGCTAACCAATTGCGCCACTGGGGAACACGGTTGCACGTAAGAGTGTTTCCTTTAAGACTGTTGTCTCCACACAACTCCAGTAAAAAATTGTTTTCGAGCCAGGCAGTTGCCAGCATTGAGTATACAATTAACCTCATGACTAAATATGAAAACTAATGAAAATTTCATTCCCCAGGTGAAGCTCGAGCTCACAACCCCAGCATAGCTCACGAGAACTGTCCTATAAATTCAGCGCTAACCAATTGCGCCACTGGGGAACACGGTTGCACGTAAAAGTGTTTCCTTTAGGACTGTTGTCTACACAAAACTCCAGTAAAGAAATGTTTTCGGGCCAGGCAGTCGCCAGCATTGAGTATACAATTACCTCATGGCTAAATATGAAAACTAATAAAAATTTCACTCCCCAGGCGAGGCTCAAACTCACAACCCCGGCATAGCTCCCGAGAACTGTCGTGTAAGTACCGTGCGCTAACCAATTGCGCCACTGGGGAACACGGTCGCACGTAGGAGTCTTTCCTTTAGGACTGTTGTCGGCGCAAAACTCCAGTAAACAAATTTTTTCGAGCCAGGCAGTCGCCAGCATCGAGTATACATTTAACCTCATGACTAAATATGAAAAATAATAAAAATTTCATTCCACAGGTGAGTCTCGAACTCACAACCTCGGCAAGGCTGACGAGAACTGTCGTATAAGTACCGTGCGCTAACCAATTGCGCCACTGGGGAACACGGTCGCACATAGGAGTCTTTTCTTTAGGACTGTTGTCTACACACAACTCCAGTAAACAAATGTTTTCGAGCTAGGCAGTCGCCATCATTGAGTATACAATTAACCTCACGTATAAATATAAAACTAATAAAAATTTCATTCCCCAGGTGAGGCTCGAACTTAAAACCCCGGTATAGCTCACGAGAACTGTCGTATAAGTACCGTGCGCTAACCAATTGCGCCACTGGGGAACACGGTTGCACGCAAGAGTGTTTCCTTTAGGACTGTTGTCTACACACACCTCCAGTAAACAAATGTTTTCAAGCCAGGCAGTCGCCAGCATTGAGTATACAATTAACCTCATGACTAATAATGAAAACTAATAAAAATTTCATTCCCCAGGTGAGGCTCGAACTCACAACCCCGGCATAGCTCACGAGAACTGTCGTATAAGTACCGTGCCCTAACCAATTGCGCCACTCGGGAACACGGTTGCACGTAAAAGTGTTTCCTTTAGGACTGTTGTCTGCACACACCTCCAGTAAGCAAATGTTTTCGAGCCAGGCAGTCGCCAGCATTGAGTATACAATTAACCTCATGACTAATAATGAAAACTAATAAAAATTTCAATCCCCAGGTGAGGCTCGAACTCACAACCCCGGCATAGCTCACGAGAACTGTCGTATAAGTACCGTGCGCTAACCAATTGCGCCACTGGGGAACACGGTTTCACGTAAGAGTGTTTCCTTTAGGACTGTTGTCTACACACACCTCCAGTAAACAAATGTTTTCGAGCCAGGCAGTCGCCAGCATTCAGTATACAATGAACCTCACGACTAAATATGAAAACTAATAAAAATTTCATTCCCCAGGTGAGGCTCGAACTCACAACCCCGGCATAGCTCACGAGAACTGTCGTATAAGTACCGTGCGCTACCCAATTGCGCCACTGGGGAACACGGTTTCACGTTAGAGTGTTTCCTTTACGACTGTTGTCTACACAAACCTCCAGTAAACAAATGTTTTCGAGCCAGGCAGTCGCCAGCATTTCGTATACAATTAACCTCATGACTAAATATGAAAACTAATAAAAATTTCATTTTTCAGGTGAGGCTCGAACTCACAACCCCGGGATAGCTCACGAGAACTGTCGTATAAGTACCGTGCACTAACCAATTGCGCCACTGGGGAACGCGGTTGCACGTAAGAGTGTTTCCTTTAGGACTGTTGTCTACACACACCTCCAGTAAACAAATGTTTTCGAGCTAGGCAGTCACCAGCATTGAGTATACAATTAACCGCATGTATAAATATGAAAACTAATAAAAATTTCATTCCCCAGGTGAGGCTCGAACTCAAAACCCCGGCATAGCTCACGAGAACTGTCGTATAAGTACCGTGCGCTAACCAATTGCGCCAATGGGGAACATGGTTGCACGTAAGAGTGTTTCCTTTAGGACTGTTGTCTACACACACCTCCAGTAAACAAATGTTTTCGAGCCAGGCAGTCGTCAGCATTTAGTATACAATTAAACTCATGACTAAATATGAAAACTAATAAAAATGTCATTCCCCAGGTGGGGCTCGAACTCACAACCCCGGGAAAGCTCACGAGAACTGTCGTATAAGTACCGTGCGCTAACCAATTGCGCCACTGGGGAACACGGTTGCAGGTAAGAGTGTTTCCTTTAGGACTGTTGTCTCCACACAACTCCAGTAAAAAATTGTTTTCGAGCCAGGCAGTTGCCAGCATTGAGTATACAATTAACCTCATGACTAAATATGAAAACTAATGAAAATTTCATTCCCCAGGTGAAGCTCGAACTCACAACCCCAGCATAGCTCACGAGAACTGTCCTATAAATTCAGCGCTAACCAATTGCGCCACTGGGGAACACGGTTGCACGTAAAAGTGTTTCCTTTAGGACTGTTGTCTACACAAAACTCCAGTAAAGAAATGTTTTCGGGCCAGGCAGTCGCCAGCATTGAGTATACAATTACCTCATGGCTAAATATGAAAACTAATAAAAATTTCACTCCCCAGGCGAGGCTCAAACTCACAACCCCGGCATAGCTCCCGAGAACTGTCGTGTAAGTACCGTGCGCTAACCAATTGCGCCACTGGGGAACACGGTCGCACGTAGGAGTCTTTCCTTTAGGACTGTTGTCGGCGCAAAACTCCAGTAAACAAATTTTTTCGAGCCAGGCAGTCGCCAGCATCGAGTATACATTTAACCTCATGACTAAATATGAAAACTAATAAAAATTTCATTCCACAGGTGAGTCTCGAACTCACAACCTCGGCAAGGCTGACGAGAACTGTCGTATAAGTACCGTGCGCTAACCAATTGCGCCACTGGGGAACACGGTCGCACATAGGAGTCTTTTCTTTAGGACTGTTGTCTACACACAACTCCAGTAAACAAATGTTTTCGAGCTAGGCAGTCGCCAGCATTGAGTATACAATTAACCTCACGTATAAATATAAAACTAATAAAAATTTCATTCCCCAGGTGAGGCTCGAACTTAAAACCCCGGTATAGCTCACGAGAACTGTCGTATAAGTACCGTGCGCTAACCAATTGCGCCACTGGGGAACACGGTTGCACGCAAGAGTGTTTCCTTTAGGACTGTTGTCTACACACACCTCCAGTAAACAAATGTTTTCAAGCCAGGCAGTCGCCAGCATTGAGTATACAATTAACCTCATGACCAATAATGAAAACTAATAAAAATTTCATTCCCCAGGTGAGGCTCGAACTCACAACCCCGGCATAGCTCACGAGAACTGTCGTATAAGTACCGTGCCCTAACCAATTGCGCCACTCGGGAACACGGTTGCACGTAAAAGTGTTTCCTTTAGGACTGTTGTCTGCACACACCTCCAGTAAGCAAATGTTTTCGAGCCAGGCAGTCGCCAGCATTGAGTATACAATTAACCTCATGACTAATAATGAAAACTAATAAAAATTTCAATCCCCAGGTGAGGCTCGAACTCACAACCCCGGCATAGCTCACGAGAACTGTCGTATAAGTACCGTGCGCTAACCAATTGCGCCACTGGGGAACACGGTTTCACGTAAGAGTGTTTCCTTTAGGACTGTTGTCTACACACACCTCCAGTAAACAAATGTTTTCGAGCCAGGCAGTCGCCAGCATTCAGTATACAATGAACCTCACGACTAAATATGAAAACTAATAAAAATTTCATTCCCCAGGTGAGGCTCGAACTCACAACCCCGGCATAGCTCACGAGAACTGTCGTATAAGTACCGTGCGCTACCCGATTGCGCCACTGGGGAACACGGTTTCACGTTAGAGTGTTTCCTTTACGACTGTTGTCTACACAAACCTCCAGTAAACAAATGTTTTCGAGCCAGGCAGTCGCCAGCATTTCGTATACAATTAACCTCATGACTAAATATGAAAACTAATAAAAATTTCATTTTTCAGGTGAGGCTCGAACTCACAACCCCGGGATAGCTCACGAGAACTGTCGTATAAGTACCGTGCACTAACCAATTGCGCCACTGGGGAACGCGGTTGCACGTAAGAGTGTTTCCTTTAGGACTGTTGTCTACACACACCTCCAGTAAACAAATGTTTTCGAGCTAGGCAGTCACCAGCATTGAGTATACAATTAACCGCATGTATAAATATGAAAACTAATAAAAATTTCATTCCCCAGGTGAGGCTCGAACTCAAAACCCCGGCATAGCTCACGAGAACTGTCGTATAAGTACCGTGCGCTAACCAATTGCGCCAATGGGGAACATGGTTGCACGTAAGAGTGTTTCCTTTAGGACTGTTGTCTACACACACCTCCAGTAAACAAATGTTTTCGAGCCAGGCAGTCGTCAGCATTTAGTATACAATTAAACTCATGACTAAATATGAAAACTAATAAAAATGTCATTCCCCAGGTGGGGCTCGAACTCACAACCCCGGGAAAGCTCACGAGAACTGTCGTATAAGTACCGTGCGCTAACCAATTGCGCCACTGGGGAACACGGTTGCAGGTAAGAGTGTTTCCTTTAGGACTGTTGTCTCCACACAACTCCAGTAAAAAATTGTTTTCGAGCCAGGCAGTTGCCAGCATTGAGTATACAATTAACCTCATGACTAAATATGAAAACTAATGAAAATTTCATTCCCCAGGTGAAGCTCGAACTCACAACCCCAGCATAGCTCACGAGAACTGTCCTATAAATTCAGCGCTAACCAATTGCGCCACTGGGGAACACGGTTGCACGTAAAAGTGTTTCCTTTAGGACTGTTGTCTACACAAAACTCCAGTAAAGAAATGTTTTCGGGCCAGGCAGTCGCCAGCATTGAGTATACAATTACCTCATGGCTAAATATGAAAACTAATAAAAATTTCACTCCCCAGGCGAGGCTCAAACTCACAACCCCGGCATAGCTCCCGAGAACTGTCGTGTAAGTACCGTGCGCTAACCAATTGCGCCACTGGGGAACACGGTCGCACGTAGGAGTCTTTCCTTTAGGACTGTTGTCGGCGCAAAACTCCAGTAAACAAATTTTTTCGAGCCAGGCAGTCGCCAGCATCGAGTATACATTTAACCTCATGACTAAATATGAAAACTAATAAAAATTTCATTCCACAGGTGAGTCTCGAACTCACAACCTCGGCAAGGCTGACGAGAACTGTCGTATAAGTACCGTGCGCTAACCAATTGCGCCACTGGGGAACACGGTCGCACATAGGAGTCTTTTCTTTAGGACTGTTGTCTACACACAACTCCAGTAAACAAATGTTTTCGAGCTAGGCAGTCGCCAGCATTGAGTATACAATTAACCTCACGTATAAATATAAAACTAATAAAAATTTCATTCCCCAGGTGAGGCTCGAACTTAAAACCCCGGTATAGCTCACGAGAACTGTCGTATAAGTACCGTGCGCTAACCAATTGCGCCACTGGGGAACACGGTTGCACGCAAGAGTGTTTCCTTTAGGACTGTTGTCTACACACACCTCCAGTAAACAAATGTTTTCAAGCCAGGCAGTCGCCAGCATTGAGTATACAATTAACCTCATGACCAATAATGAAAACTAATAAAAATTTCATTCCCCAGGTGAGGCTCGAACTCACAACCCCGGCATAGCTCACGAGAACTGTCGTATAAGTACCGTGCCCTAACCAATTGCGCCACTCGGGAACACGGTTGCACGAAAAAGTGTTTCCTTTAGGACTGTTGTCTACACACAACTCCAGTAAACAAATGTTTTCGAGCCAGGCAGTCGCCAGCATTGAGTATACAAATACCTCATGGCTAAATATGAAAACTAATGAAAATTTCACTCCCCAGGTGATGCTCGAACTCACAACCCCGGCATAGCTCACGAGAACTGTCGTATAAGTACCGTGCACTAACCAATTGCGCCACTGTGGAACATGGTTGCACGTAAGAGTGTTTCGTTTAGGACTGTTGTCTACACACACCTGCAGTAAACAAATGTTTTCGAGCCAGGCAGTCGCCAGCATTGAGTATACAATTAACCTCATGACTAAATATGAAAACTAATAAAAATGTCATTCCCCAGGTGGGGCTCGAACTCACAACCCCGGGATAGCTCACGAGAACTGTCGTATAAGTACCGTGCGCTAACCAATTGCGCCACTGGGGAACACGGTTGCACGTAAGAGTGTTTCCTTTAGGACTGTTGTCTCCACACAACTCCAGTAAACAAATGTTTTCGAGCCAGGCAGTTGCCAGCATTGAGTATACAATTAACCTCATGACTGAATATGAAAAATAATGAAAATTTCATTCCCCAGGTGAGGCTCGAACTCACAACCCCGGCATAGCTCACAAGAAATGTCCTATAAATTCAGCGCTAACCAATTGCGCCACTGGGGAACACGGTTGCACGTAAAAGTGTTTCCTTTAGGACTGTTGTCTACACACAA
Organism: Rhipicephalus microplus; assembly: GCF_043290135.1. Classification (NCBI taxonomy): domain Eukaryota; kingdom Metazoa; phylum Arthropoda; class Arachnida; order Ixodida; family Ixodidae; genus Rhipicephalus; species Rhipicephalus microplus. The sequence continues at coordinate 79,390,028 of NC_134707.1, read as the reverse complement.
CTCCAGTAAAGAAATGTTTTCGGGCCAGGCAGTCGCCAGCATTGAGTATACAATTACCTCATGGCTAAATATGAAAACTAATAAAAATTTCACTCCCCAGGCAAGGCTTAAACTCACAACCCCGGCATAGCTCCCGAGAACTGTCGTGTAAGTACAGTGCGCTAACCAATTGCGCCACTGGGGAACACAGTCGCACGTAGGAGTCTTTCCTTTAGGACTGTTGTCTGCGCAAAACTTCAGTAAAGAAATTTTTTCGAGCCAGGCAGTCGCCAGCATCGAGTATACATTAAACCTCATGACTAAATATGAAAACTAATAAAAATTTCATTCCACAGGTGAGTCTCGAACTCACAACCTCGGCATAGCTGACGAGAACTGTCGTATAAGTACCGTGCGCTAACCTATTGCGCCACTGGGGAACACGGTCGCACGTAGGAGCCTTTTCTTTAGGACTGTTGTCTACACACAACTCCAGTAAACAAATGTTTTCGAGCTAGGCAGTCGCCAGCATTGAGTATAATATTAACCTCATGTATAAATATAAAACTAACAAAAATTTCATTCCCCAGGTGAGACTAGAACTTAAAACCCCGGCATAGCTCACGAGAACTGTCGTATAAGTACCGTGCGCTAACCAATTGCGCCACTGGGGAACACGGTTGCACGTAAGAGTGTTTCCTTTAGGACTGTTGTCTACACACACGTCCAGTAAACAAATGTTTTCAAGCCAGGCAGTCGCCAGCATTGAGCATACAATTAACCTCATGACTAATAATGAAAACTAATAAAAATTTCATTCCCCAGGTGAGGCTCGAACTCACAACCCCGGCATAGCTCACGAGAACTGTCGTATAAGTACCGTGCGCTAACCAATTGCGCCACTCGGGAACACGGTTGCACGTAAAAGTGTTTCCTTTAGGACTGTTGTCTACACACACCTCCAGTAAGCAAATGTTTTCGAGCCAGGCAGTCGCCAGCATTGAGTATACAATTAACCTCATGACTAATAATGAAAACTAATAAAAATTTCATTCGCCAGGTGAGGCTCGAACTCACAACCACGGCATAGCTCACGAGAACTGTCGTATAAGTACCATGCGCTAACCAATTGCGCCACTGGGGAACACGGTTTCACGTAAGAGTGTTTCCTTTAGGACTGTTGTCTACACACACCTCCAGTAAACAAATGTTTTCGAGCCAGGCAGTCGCCAGCATTCAGTATACAATGAACCTCACGACTAAATATGAAAACTAATAAAAATTTCATTCCCCAGGTGAGGCTCGAACTCACAACCCCGGCATAGCTCATGAGAACTGTCGTATAAGTACCGTGCGCTACCCAATTGCGCCACTGGGGAACACGGTTTCACGTTAGAGTGTTTCCTTTACGACTGTTATCTACACAAACCTCCAGTAAACAAATGTTTTCGAGCCAGGCAGTCGCCAGCATTGCGTATACAATTAACCTCATGAATAAATATGAAAACTAATAAAAATTTCATTCCCCAGGGGAGGCTCGAACTCACAACCCCGGGATAGCTCACGAGAACTGTCGTATAAGTACCGTGCACTAACCAATTGCGCCACTGGGGAACGCGGTTGCACGTAAGAGTGTTTCCTTTAGGACTGTTGTCTACACACACCTCCAGTAAACAAAAGTTTTCGAGCCAGGCAGTCGCCAGCATTGAGTATACAATTAACCTCATGACTAAAGAGAAAAACTAATAAAAATTTCATTCCCCAGGTGAGGCTCGAACTCTCAACCCGCGCATAGCTCACGAGAACTGTCGTATAAGTACCGTGCGCTAACCAATTGCGCCACTGGGGAACACGGTTGCACGTAAGAGGGCTTCCTTTACGACTGTTGTCTCCACACAACTCCAGTAAACAAATGTTTCCGAGCCAGGCAGTCGCCAGCATTGAGTATACAATTAACCTCAAGACTAATTATGAAAACTAATGAAAATTCCATTCCCCAGGTGAGGCTCAAACTCACGCCTCCGGCATAGCTCACGAGAACTTGCGTAAAGGTACAGTGCGCTAACCGATTGCGCCACTGGGGAACACGGTCACACGTAGGAGTCTTTCCTTTAGGACTGTTGTCCGCGCAAAACTCAAGTAAACAAATGTTTTCGAGCTAGGCAGTCGTAGCATTGAGTATACAATTAACCTCATGAATAAATATGAAAACTAATAAAAATTTCACTCCACAGGTGAGTCTCGAACTCACAACCTCGGCATAGCTCACGAGAACTGTCGTATAAGTACCGTGCGCTAACCAATTGCGCCACTGGGGAACACGGTTTCACGTTAGAGTGTTTCCTTTACGACTGTTGTCTACACACACCTCCAGTAAACAAATGTTTTCGAGCCAGGCAGTCGCCAGCATTGCGTATACAACTAACCTCATGACTAAATATGAAAACTAATAAAAATTTCATTCCTCAGGTGAGGCTCGAACTCAGAGCCCCGGCATAGCTCACGAGAACTGTCGTATAAGTACCGTGCGCTAACCAATAGCGCCACTGGAGAACACGGTTGCACGTAAGAGTGTTTCCTTTACAACTGTTGTCTACACACTCCTCAAGTAAACAAATGTTTTCGAGCCAGGCAGTCGCCAGCATTCAGTATACAATTAACCTCATGACTAAATATGAAAACTAATAAAAATTTCACTCCCCAGGCGAGGCTCAAACTCACAACCCCGGCATAGCTCACGAGAACTGTCGTGTAAGTACCGTGCGCTAACCAATTGCGCCACTGGGGAACACGGTCGCACGTAGGAGTTTTTCCTTTAGGACTGTTGTCTGCGCAAAACTCCATTAAACAAATTTTTTCGAGCCAGGCAGTCGCCAGCATTGAGTATACAATTAACCTCATGACTAAATATGAAAACTAATAAAAATTTCATTCAACAGGTGAGTCTCGAACTCACAACCCTGGCATAGCTGACGAGAACTGTCGTATAAGTACCATGCGCTAACCAATTGCGCCACTGGGGAACACGGTCGCACGTAGGAGTCTTTTCTTTAGGACTGTTGCCTACACACAACTCCAGTAAACAAATGTTTTCGAGCTAGGCAGTCGCCAGCATTGAGTATACAATTAACCTCATGACTAATGACGAAAACTAATAAAAATTTCATTCCCCAGGTGACGCTCGGACTCACAACCCCGGCATAGCTCACGAGAACTGTCGTATAAGTACCGTGCGCAAACAAATTGCGCCACTGGGGAACATGGTTGCACGTAAGAGTGTTTCCTTTAGGACTGTTGTCTACACACAACTTCAGTAAACAAATGTTTTCGGGCCAGGCTGTCGCCAGCATTGAGTATACAATTAACCTCATAAATTAATATGAAAACTAATAAAAATTTCATTCCCCAGATGAGGCTCGAACTCACAACCCCGGCATAGCTCACGAGAACTGTCGTATAAGTACCGTGCGCTAACCAATTGCGCCACTGGGGAACACGGTTGCACGTAAGAGTGTTTCCTTTAGGACTGTTGTCTACACACACCTCCTGTAAAAAATGTTTTCGAGCCAGGCAGTCGCCAGCATTGAGTATACAATTAACCTCATGACTAATAATGAAAACTAATAAAAATTTCATTCCCCAGGTGAGGCTCGAACTCACAACCCCGGCATAGCTCACGAGAACTGTCGTATAAGTACCGTGCGCTAACCAATTGCGCCACTGGGGAACACGGTTTCACGTAAGAGCGTTTCCTTTAGGACTGTTGTCTACACACACCTCCAGTAAGCAAATGTTTTCGAGCCAGGCAGTCGCCAGCATTGAATATACAATTAACCTTATGACTAATAATGAAAACTAATAAAAATTTCATTCCCCAGGTGAGGCTCGAACTCACAACCCCGGCATAGCTCACGAGAACTGTCGTATAAGTACCGTGCCCTAACCAATTGCGCCACTCGGGAACACGGTTGCACGTAAAAGTGTTTCCTTTAGGACTGTTGTCTGCACACACCTCCAGTAAGCAAATGTTTTCGAGCCAGGCAGTCGCCAGCATTAAGTATGCAATTAACCTCATGACTAATAATGAAAACTAATAAAAATTTCAATCCCCAGGTGAGGTTCGAACTCATAACCCCGGCATAGCTCACGAGAACTGTCGTATAAGTACCGTGCGCTAACCAATTGCGCCACTGGGGAACACGGTTTCACGTTAGAGTGTTTCCTTTACGACTGTTGTCTACACAAACCTCCAGTAAACAAATGTTTTCGAGCCAGGCAGTCGCCAGCATTTCGTATACAATTAACTTCATGACTAAATATGAAAACTAATAAAAATTTCATTCCCCAGGTGAGGCTCGAACTCACAACCCCGGGATAGCTCACGAGAACTGTCGTATAAGTACCGTGCACTAACCAATTGCGCCACTGGTGAACGCGGTTGCACGTAAGAGTGTTTCCTTCAGGACTGTTGTCTACACACACCTCCAGTAAACAAATGTTTTCGAGCCAGGCAGTCGCCAGCATTGAGTATACAATTGACCTCATGACTAATAATGAAAACTAATAAAAATTTCATTACCCAGGTGAGGCTCGAACTCACAACCCCGGCATAGCTCACGAAAACTGTCGTATAAGTACCGTGCCCTAACCAATTGCGCCTTTCGGGAACACGGTTGCACGTAAAAGTGTTTCCTTTAGGACTGTTGTCTGCACACACCTCCAGTAAGCAAATGTTTTCGAGCCAGGCAGTCGCCAGCATTGAGTATACAATTAACCTCATGACTAATAATGAAAACTAATAAAAATTTCAATCCCCAGGTGAGGCTCGAACTCACAACCCCGGCATAGCTCACGAGAACTGTCGTATAAGTACCGTGCGCTAACCAATTGCGCCACTGGGGAACACGGTTTCACGTAAGAGTGTTTCCTTTAGGACTGTTGTCTACACACACCTCCAGTAAACAAATGTTTTCGAGCCAGGCAGTCGCCAGCATTCAGTATACAATGAACCTCACGACTAAATATGAAAACTAATAAAAATTTCATTCCCCAGGTGAGGCTCGAACTCACAACCCCGGCATAGCTCACGAGAACTGTCGTATAAGTACCGTGCGCTACCCAATTGCGCCACTGGGGAACACGGTTTCACGTTAGAGTGTTTCCTTTACGACTGTTGTCTACACAAACCTCCAGTAAACAAATGTTTTCAAGCCAGGCAGTCGCCAGCATTGAGCATACAATTAACCTCATGAATTATAATGAAAACTAATAAAAATTTCATTCCCCAGGTGAGGCTCCAACTCACAACCCCGGCATAGCTCACGAGAACTGTCGTATAAGTACCGTGCGCTAACCAATTGCGCCACTCGGGAACACGGTTGCACGTAAAAGTGTTTCCTTTAGGACTGTTGTCTACACACACCTCCAGTAAGCAAATGTTTTCGAGCCAGGCAGTCGCCAGCATTGAGTATACAATTAACCTCATGACTAATAATGAAAACTAATAAAAATTTCATTCGCCAGGTGAGGCTCGAACTCACAACCCCGGCATAGCTCACGAGAACTGTCGTATAAGTACCATGCGCTAACCAATTGCGCCACTGGGGAACACGGTTTCACGTAAGAGTGTTTCCTTTAGGACTGTTGTCTACACACACCTCCAGTAAACAAATGTTTTCGAGCCAGGCAGTCGCCAGCATTCAGTATACAATGAACCTCACGACTAAATATGAAAACTAATAAAAATTTCATTCCCCAGGTGAGGCTCGAACTCACAACCCCGGCATAGCTCATGAGAACTGTCGTATAAGTACCGTGCGCTACCCAATTGCGCCACTGGGGAACACGGTTTCACGTTAGAGTGTTTCCTTTACGACTGTTATCTACACAAACCTCCAGTAAACAAATGTTTTCGAGCCAGGCAGTCGCCAGCATTGCGTATACAATTAACCTCATGAATAAATATGAAAACTAATAAAAATTTCATTCCCCAGGGGAGGCTCGAACTCACAACCCCGGGATAGCTCACGAGAACTGTCGTATAAGTACCGTGCACTAACCAATTGCGCCACTGGGGAACGCGGTTGCACGTAAGAGTGTTTCCTTTAGGACTGTTGTCTACACACACCTCCAGTAAACAAAAGTTTTCGAGCCAGGCAGTCGCCAGCATTGAGTATACAATTAACCTCATGACTAAAGAGAAAAACTAATAAAAATTTCATTCCCCAGGTGAGGCTCGAACTCTCAACCCGCGCATAGCTCACGAGAACTGTCGTATAAGTACCGTGCGCTAACCAATTGCGCCACTGGGGAACACGGTTGCACGTAAGAGGGCTTCCTTTACGACTGTTGTCTCCACACAACTCCAGTAAACAAATGTTTCCGAGCCAGGCAGTCGCCAGCATTGAGTATACAATTAACCTCAAGACTAATTATGAAAACTAATGAAAATTCCATTCCCCAGGTGAGGCTCAAACTCACGCCTCCGGCATAGCTCACGAGAACTTGCGTAAAGGTACAGTGCGCTAACCGATTGCGCCACTGGGGAACACGGTCACACGTAGGAGTCTTTCCTTTAGGACTGTTGTCCGCGCAAAACTCAAGTAAACAAATGTTTTCGAGCTAGGCAGTCGTAGCATTGAGTATACAATTAACCTCATGAATAAATATGAAAACTAATAAAAATTTCACTCCACAGGTGAGTCTCGAACTCACAACCTCGGCATAGCTCACGAGAACTGTCGTATAAGTACCGTGCGCTAACCAATTGCGCCACTGGGGAACACGGTTTCACGTTAGAGTGTTTCCTTTACGACTGTTGTCTACACACACCTCCAGTAAACAAATGTTTTCGAGCCAGGCAGTCGCCAGCATTGCGTATACAACTAACCTCATGACTAAATATGAAAACTAATAAAAATTTCATTCCTCAGGTGAGGCTCGAACTCAGAGCCCCGGCATAGCTCACGAGAACTGTCGTATAAGTACCGTGCGCTAACCAATAGCGCCACTGGAGAACACGGTTGCACGTAAGAGTGTTTCCTTTACAACTGTTGTCTACACACTCCTCAAGTAAACAAATGTTTTCGAGCCAGGCAGTCGCCAGCATTCAGTATACAATTAACCTCATGACTAAATATGAAAACTAATAAAAATTTCACTCCCCAGGCGAGGCTCAAACTCACAACCCCGGCATAGCTCACGAGAACTTTCGTGTAAGTACCGTGCGCTAACCAATTGCGCCACTGGGGAACACGGTCGCACGTAGGAGTTTTTCCTTTAGGACTGTTGTTTGCGCAAAACTCCATTAAACAAATTTTTTCGAGCCAGGCAGTCGCCAGCATTGAGTATACAATTAACCTCATGACTAAATATGAAAACTAATAAAAATTTCATTCAACAGGTGAGTCTCGAACTCACAACCCTGGCATAGCTGACGAGAACTGTCGTATAAGTACCATGCGCTAACCAATTGCGCCACTGGGGAACACGGTCGCACGTAGGAGTCTTTTCTTTAGGACTGTTGCCTACACACAACTCCAGTAAACAAATGTTTTCGTGCTAGGCAGTCGCCAGCATTGAGTATACAATTAACCTCATGACTAATGACGAAAACTAATAAAAATTTCATTCCCCAGGTGACGCTCGGACTCACAACCCCGGCATAGCTCACGAGAACTGTCGTATAAGTACCGTGCGCTAACCAACTGCGCCACTGGGGAAAACGGTTGCACGTAAAAGTGTTTTCTTTAGGACTGTTGTCTACACACAACTTCAGTAAACAAATGTTTTCGGGCCAGGCTGTCGCCAGCATTGAGTATACAATTAACCTCATAAATTAATATGAAAACTAATAAAAATTTCATTCCCCAGATGAGGCTCGAACTCACAACCCCGGCATAGCTCACGAGAACTGTCGTATAAGTACCGTGCGCTAACCAATTGCGCCACTGGGGAACACGGTTGCACGTAAGAGTGTTTCCTTTAGGACTGTTGTCTACACACACCTCCTGTAAAAAATGTTTTCGAGCCAGGCAGTCGCCAGCATTGAGTATACAATTAACCTCATGACTAATAATGAAAACTAATAAAAATTTGATTCCCCAGGTGAGGCTCGAACTCACAACCCCGGCATAGCTCACGAGAACTGTCGTATAAGTACCGTGCGCTAACCAATTGCGCCACTGGGGAACAGGGTTTCACGTAAGAGCGTTTCCTTTAGGACTGTTGTCTACACACACCTCCAGTAAGCAAATGTTTTCGAGCCAGGCAGTCGCCAGCATTGAATATACAATTAACCTCATGACTAATAATGAAAACTAATAAAAATTTCATTCCCCAGGTGAGGCTCGAACTCACAACCCCGGCATAGCTCACGAGAACTGTCGTATAAGTACCGTGCCCTAACCAATTGCGCCACTCGGGAACACGGTTGCACGTAAAAGTGTTTCCTTTAGGACTGTTGTCTGCACACACCTCCAGTAAGCAAATGTTTTCGAGCCAGGCAGTCGCCAGCATTAAGTATGCAATTAACCTCATGACTAATAATGAAAACTAATAAAAATTTCAATCCCCAGGTGAGGTTCGAACTCATAACCCCGGCATAGCTCACGAGAACTGTCGTATAAGTACCGTGCGCTAACCAATTGCGCCACTGGGGAACACGGTTTCACGTAAGAGTGTTTCCTTTAGGACTGTTGTCTACACACACCTCCAGTAAAGAAATGTTTTCGAGCCAGGCAGTCGCCAGCATTCAGTATACAATGAACCTCACGACTAAATATGAAAACTAATGAAAATTTCATTCCCCAGGTGAGGCTCGAACTCACAACCCCGGCACAGCTCACGAGAACTGTCGTATAAGTACCGTGCGCTACCCAATTGCGCCACTGGGGAACACGGTTTCACGTTAGAGTGTTTCCTTTACGACTGTTGTCTACACAAACCTCCAGTAAACAAATGTTTTCGAGCCAGGCAGTCGCCAGCATTTCGTATACAATTAACTTCATGACTAAATATGAAAACTAATAAAAATTTCATTCCCCAGGTGAGGCTCGAACTCACAACCCCGGGATAGCTCACGAGAACTGTCGTATAAGTACCGTGCACTAACCAATTGCGCCACTGGGGAACGCGGTTGCACGTAAGAGTGTTTCCTTCAGGACTGTTGTCTACACACACCTCCAGTAAACAAATGTTTTCGAGCCAGGCAGTCGCCAGCATTGAGTATACAATTGACCTCATGACTAATAATGAAAACTAATAAAAATTTCATTACCCAGGTGAGGCTCGAACTCACAACCCCGGCATAGCTCACGAAAACTGTCGTATAAGTACCGTGCCCTAACCAATTGCGCCTTTCGGGAACACGGTTGCACGTAAAAGTGTTTCCTTTAGGACTGTTGTCTGCACACACCTCCAGTAAGCAAATGTTTTCGAGCCAGGCAGTCGCCAGCATTGAGTATACAATTAACCTCATGACTAATAATGAAAACTAATAAAAATTTCAATCCCCAGGTGAGGCTCGAACTCACAACCCCGGCATAGCTCACGAGAACTGTCGTATAAGTACCGTGCGCTAACCAATTGCGCCACTGGGGAACACGGTTTCACGTAAGAGTGTTTCCTTTAGGACTGTTGTCTACACACACCTCCAGTAAACAAATGTTTTCGAGCCAGGCAGTCGCCAGCATTCAGTATACAATGAACCTCACGACTAAATATGAAAACTAATAAAAATTTCATTCCCCAGGTGAGGGTCGAACTCACAACCCCGGCATAGCTCACGAGAACTGTCGTATAAGTACCGTGCGCTACCCAATTGCGCCACTGGGGAACACGGTTTCACGTTAGAGTGTTTCCTTTACGACTGTTGTCTACACAAACCTCCAGTAAACAAATGTTTTCGAGCCAGGCAGTCGCCAGCATTTCGTATACAATTAACCTCATGACTAAATATGAAAACTAATAAAAATTTCATTCCCCAGGTGAGGCTCGAACTCACAACCCCGGGATAGCTCACGAGAACTGTCGTATAAGTACCGTGCACTAACCGATTGCGCCACTGGGGAACGCGGTTGCACGTAAGAGTGTTTCCTTTAGGACTGTTGTCTACACACACCTCCAGTAAACAAATGTTTTCGAGCCAGGCAGTCGCCAGCATTGAGTATACAATTAACCTCATGACTAAAGAGAAAAACTAATAAAAATTTCATTCCCCAGGTGTGGCTCGAACTCTCAACCCGCGCATAGCTCACGAGAACTGTCGTATAAGTACCGTGCGCTAAACAATTGCGCCACTGGGGAACACGGTTGCACGTAAGAGGGTTTCCTTTTCTACTGTTGTCTCCACACAACTCCAGTAAACAAATGTTTCCGAGCCAGGCAGTCGCCAGCATTGAGTATACAATTAACCTCAAGGTTAAATATGAAAACTAATGAAAATTCCATTCCCCAGGTGAGGCTCAAACTCACAACTCCGGCATAGCTCACGAGAACTTTCGTAAAGGTACCGTGCGCTAACCGATTGCGCCACTGGGGAACACGGTCACACGTAGGAGTCTTTCCTTTAAGACTGTTGTCTACACACAACTCCAGTAAACAAATGTTTTCGAACCAGGCAGTCACCAGCATTGAGTATGCAATTAACCGCATGACTAAATATGAAAACTAATAAAAATTTCATTCCCCAGGTGAGGCTCGAACTCAAAACCCCGGCATAGCTCACGAGAACTGTCGTATAAGTACCGTGCGCTAACCAATAGCGCCACTGGAGAACACGGTTGCACGTAAGAGTGTTTCCTTTACAACTGTTGTCTACACACTCCTCCAGTAAACAAATGTTTTCGAGCCAGGCAGTCGTCAGCATTTAGTATACAATTAAACTCATGACTAAATATGAAATCTAAGAAAAATTTGATTCCATAGGTGAAGCTCGAACTCACAACCCTGGCATAGCTCACGAGAACTGTCGTATAAGTACCCTGTGCTAACTAATTGCGCCACTGGAGAACACGGTCGCTCGTAGAAGTCTTTCCTTTAGGACTGTTGTCTAAGCACAACTCCAGTAAACAAATGTTTTAGAGCCAGGCAGTCGCCAGCATTGAGTATACAATTAACCTCATGTCTAAATATGAAAACTAATAAAAATTTTATTCCCCAGGTGAGGCTCGAACTCACAACCCCGGCATAGCTCACGACAACTGTCGTATAAGTACCGTGCGGTAACCAATTGCGCCACTAGGGAACACGGTTGCACGTAAGAGTGTTTCCTTTAGGACTGTTGTCTCCACACAACTCTAGTAAACAAATGTTTTCGAGCCAGGCAGTCGCCAGCATTGAGTATACAATTAACCTCATGACTAAATATGAAAACTAATGAAAATTTCATTCCCCACCCCGGCATAGCTCACGAGAACTGTACTATAAATTCAGCGCTAACCAATTGCGCCACTGGGGAACACGGTTGCACGAAAAAGTGTTTCCTTTAGGACTGTTGTCTACACACAACTCCAGTAAACAAATGTTTTCAGGCCAGGCAGTCGCCAGCATTGAGTATACAATTAACCTCATGACTAAATATGAAAACTAATGAAAATTTCACTCCCCAGGTGATGCTCGAACTCACAACCCCGGCATAGCTCACGAGAACTGTCGTATAAGTACCGTGCGCTAACCAATTGCGCCACTGTGGAACATGATTGCACGTAAGAGTGTTTCCTTTAGGACTGTTGGCTACACACACCTGCAGTAAACAAATGTTTTCGAGCCAGGCAGTCGCCAGCATTGAGTATACAATTAACCTCATGACTAAATATGAAAACTAATAAAAATTTATTCCCCAGGTGAGGCTCGAACTCACAACCCCGGCATAGCTCACGAGAACTGTCGTATAAGTACCATGCGCTAACCAATAGCGCCACTGGGGAACACGGTTGCACGTAAGAGTGTTTCCTTTACAACTGTTGTCTACACACTCCTCCAGTAAACAAATGTTTTCGAGCTAGGCAGTCGGCAGCACTGAGTATACAATTAACCTCATGACTAAATATGAAAACTAATAAAAATGTCATTCCCCAGGTGGGGCTCGAACTCACAACCCCGGGATAGCTCACGAGAACTGTCGTATAAGTACCGTGCGCTAACCAATTGCGCCACTGGGGAACACGGGTTCACGTAAGAGTGTTTCCTTTAGGACTGTTGTCTCCACACAACTCCAGTAAACAAATGTTTTCGAGCCAGGCAGTTGCCAGCATTGAGTATACAATTAACCTCATGACTGAATATGAAAAATAATAAAAATTTCATTCCCCAGGTGAGGCTCGAACTCACAACCCCGGCATAGCTCACAAGAAATGTCCTATAAATTCAGCGCTAACCAATTGCGCCACTGGGGAACACGGTTGCACGTAAAAGCGTTTCCTTTAGGACTGTTGTCTACACACAACTCCAGTAAAGAAATGTTTTCGGGCCAGGCAGTCGCCAGCATTGAGTATACAATTACCTCATGGCTAAATATGAAAACTAATAAAAATTTCACTCCCCAGGCAAGGCTTAAACTCACAACCCCGGCATAGCTCCCGAGAACTGTCGTGTAAGTACAGTGCGCTAACCAATTGCGCCACTGGGGAACACAGTCGCACGTAGGAGTCTTTCCTTTAGGACTGTTGTCTGCGCAAAACTTCAGTAAAGAAATTTTTTCGAGCCAGGCAGTCGCCAGCATCGAGTATACATTAAACCTCATGACTAAATATGAAAACTAATAAAAATTTCATTCCACAGGTGAGTCTCGAACTCACAACCTCGGCATAGTTGACGAGAACTGTCGTATAAGTACCGTGCGCTAACCAATTGCGCCACTGGGGAACACGGTCGCACGTAGGAGCCTTTTCTTTAGGACTGTTGTCTACACACAACTCCAGTAAACAAATGTTTTCGAGCTAGGCAGTCGCCAGCATTGAGTATAATATTAACCTCATGTATAAATATAAAACTAACAAAAATTTCATTCCCCAGGTGAGACTAGAACTTAAAACCCCGGCATAGCTCACGAGAACTGTCGTATAAGTACCGTGCGCTAACCAATTGCGCCACTGGGGAACACGGTTGCACGTAAGAGTGTTTCCTTTAGGACTGTTGTCTACACACACGTCCAGTAAACAAATGTTTTCAAGCCAGGCAGTCGCCAGCATTGAGTATACAATTAACCTCATGACTAATAATGAAAACTAATAAAAATTTCATTCCCCAGGTGAGGCTCGAACTCACAACCCCGGCATAGCTCACGAGAACTGTCGTATAAGTACCGTGCGCTAACCAATTGCGCCACTCGGGAACACGGTTGCACGTAAAAGTGTTTCCTTTAGGACTGTTGTCTACACACACCTCCAGTAAGCAAATGTTTTCGAGCCAGGCAGTCGCCAGCATTGAGTATACAATTAACCTCATGACTAATAATGAAAACTAATAAAAATTTCATTCGCCAGGTGAGGCTCGAACTCACAACCCCGGCATAGCTCACGAGAACTGTCGTATAAGTACCGTGCGCTAACCAATTGCGCCACTGGGGAACACGGTTTCACGTAAGAGTGTTTCCTTTAGGACTGTTGTCTACACACACCTCCAGTAAACAAATGTTTTCGAGCCAGGCAGTCGCCAGCATTCAGTATACAATGAACCTCACGACTAAATATGAAAACTAATAAAAATTTCATTCCCCAGGGGAGGCTCGAACTCACAACCCCGGGATAGCTCACGAGAACTGTCGTATAAGTACCGTGCACTAACCAATTGCGCCACTGGGGAACGCGGTTGCACGTAAGAGTGTTTCCTTTAGGACTGTTGTCTACACACACCTCCAGTAAACAAAAGTTTTCGAGCCAGGCAGTCGCCAGCATTGAGTATATTATTAACCTCATGACTAAAGAGAAAAACTAAGAAAAATTTCATTCCCCAGGTGAGGCTCGAACTCTCAACCCGCGCATAGCTCACGAGAACTGTCGTATAAGTACCGTGCGCTAACCAATTGCGCCACTGGAGAACACGGTTGCACGTAAGAGGGCTTCCTTTACGACTGTTGTCTCCACACAACTCCAGTAAACAAATGTTTCCGAGCCAGGCAGTCGCCAGCATTGAGTATACAATTAACCTCATGACTAATTATGAAAACTAATGAAAACTCCATTCCCCAGGTGAGGCTCAAACTCACGCCTCCGGCATAGCTCACGAGAACTTTCGTAAAGGTACAGTGCGCTAACCGATTGCGCCACTGGGGAACACGGTCACACGTAGGAGTCTTTCCTTTAGGACTGTTGTCCGCGCAAAACTCAAGTAAACAAATGTTTTCGAGCTAGGCAGTCGTAGCATTGAGTATACAATTAACCTCATGAATAAATATGAAAACTAATAAAAATTTCACTCCACAGGTGAGTCTCGAACTCACAACCTCGGCATAGCTCACGAGAACTGTCGTATAAGTACCGTGCGCTAACCAATTGCGCCACTGGGGAACACGGTTTCACGTTAGAGTGTTTCCTTTACGACTGTTGTCTACACACACCTCCAGTAAACAAATGTTTTCGAGCCAGGCAGTCGCCAGCATTGCGTATACAACTAACCTCATGACTAAATATGAAAACTAATAAAAATTTCATTCCCCAGGTGAGGCTCGAACTCAGAACCCCGGCATAGCTCACGAGAACTGTCGTATAAGTACCGTGCGCTAACCAATAGCGCCACTGGAGAACACGGTTGCACGTAAGAGTGTTTCCTTTACAACTGTTGTCTACACACTCCTCCAGTAAACAAATGTTTTCGAGCCAGGCAGTCGCCAGCATTCAGTATACAATCAACCTCATGACTAAATATGAAAACTAATAAAAATTTCACTCCCCAGGCGAGGCTCAAACTCACAACCCCGGCATAGCTCACGAGAACTGTCGTGTAAGTACCGTGCGCTAACCAATTGCGCCACTGGGGAACACGGTCGCACGTAGGAGTTTTTCGTTTAGGACTGTTGTCTGCGCAAAACTCCATTAAACAAATTTTTTCGAGCCAGGCAGTCGCCAGCATTGAGTATACAATTAACCTCATGACTATTGACGAAAACTAATAAAAATTTCATTCCCCAGGTGACGCTCGGACTCACAACCCCGGCATAGCTCACGAGAACTGTCGTATAAGTACCGTGCGCTAACAAATTGCGCCACTGGAGAACACGGTTTCACGTAAGAGTGTTTCCTTTAGGACTGTTGTCTACACACACCTCCAGTAAACAAATGTTTTCGAGCCAGGCAGTCGCCAGCATTCAGTATACAATGAACCTCACGACTAAATATGAAAACTAATAAAAATTTCATTCCCCAGGGGAGGCTCGAACTCACAACCCCGGGATAGCTCACGAGAACTGTCGTATAAGTACCGTGCACTAACCAATTGCGCCACTGGGGAACGCGGTTGCACGTAAGAGTGTTTCCTTTAGGACTGTTGTCTACACACACCTCCAGTAAACAAAAGTTTTCGAGCCAGGCAGTCGCCAGCATTGAGTATATTATTAACCTCATGACTAAAGAGAAAAACTAAGAAAAATTTCATTCCCCAGGTGAGGCTCGAACTCTCAACCCGCGCATAGCTCACGAGAACTGTCGTATAAGTACCGTGCGCTAACCAATTGCGCCACTGGAGAACACGGTTGCACGTAAGAGGGCTTCCTTTACGACTGTTGTCTCCACACAACTCCAGTAAACAAATGTTTCCGAGCCAGGCAGTCGCCAGCATTGAGTATACAATTAACCTCATGACTAATTATGAAAACTAATGAAAACTCCATTCCCCAGGTGAGGCTCAAACTCACGCCTCCGGCATAGCTCACGAGAACTTTCGTAAAGGTACAGTGCGCTAACCGATTGCGCCACTGGGGAACACGGTCACACGTAGGAGTCTTTCCTTTAGGACTGTTGTCCGCGCAAAACTCAAGTAAACAAATGTTTTCGAGCTAGGCAGTCGTAGCATTGAGTATACAATTAACCTCATGAATAAATATGAAAACTAATAAAAATTTCACTCCACAGGTGAGTCTCGAACTCACAACCTCGGCATAGCTCACGAGAACTGTCGTATAAGTACCGTGCGCTAACCGATTGCGCCACTGGGGAACACGGTTTCACGTTAGAGTGTTTCCTTTACGACTGTTGTCTACACACACCTCCAGTAAACAAATGTTTTCGAGCCAGGCAGTCGCCAGCATTGCGTATACAACTAACCTCATGACTAAATATGAAAACTAATAAAAATTTCATTCCCCAGGTGAGGCTCGAACTCAGAACCCCGGCATAGCTCACGAGAACTGTCGTATAAGTACCGTGCGCTAACCAATAGTGCCACTGGAGAACACGGTTGCACGTAAGAGTGTTTCCTTTACAACTGTTGTCTACACACAACTTCAGTAAACAAATGTTTTCGGGCCAGGCTGTCGCCAGCATTGAGTATACAATTAACCTCATGATTTAATATGAAAACTAATAAAAATTTCATTCCCCAGATGAGGCTCGAACTCACAACCCCGGCATAGCTCACGAGAACTGTCGTATAAGTACCGTGCGCTAACCAATTGCGCCACTGGGGAACACGGTTGCACGTAAGAGTGTTTCCTTTAGGACTGTTGTCTACACACACCTCCTGTAAAAAATGTTTTCGAGCCAGGCAGTCGCCAGCATTGAGTATACAATTAACCTCATGACTAAATATGAAAACTAATAAAAATTTCATTCCACAGGTGAGTCTCGAACTCACAACCCCGGCATAGCTGACGCGAACTGTCGTATAAGTAGCGTGCGCTAACCAATTGCGCCACTGGGGAACACAGTCGCACGTAGGAGTCTTTTCTTTAGGACTGTTGTCTACACACAACTCTAGTAAACAAATGTTTTCGAGCTAGGCAGTCGCCAGCATTGAGTATACAATTAACCTCATGACTAATTATGAAAACTAATGAAAATTCCATTCCCCAGGTAAGGCTCAAACTCACACCTCTGGCATAGCTCACGAGAACTTTCGTAAAGGTACAGTGCGCTAACCGATTGCGCCACTGGGGAACACGGTCACACGTAGGAGTCTTTCCTTTAGGACTGTTGTCTGCGCAAAACTCAAGTAAACAAATGTTTTCGAGCTAGGCAGTCGTAGCATTGAGTATACAAATAACCTCATGAATAAATATGAAAACTAATAAAAATTTCACTCCACAGGTGAGTCTCGAACTCACAACCTCAGCATAGCTCACGAGAACTGTCGTGTAAGTACCGTGCGCTAACCAATTGCGCCACTGAGGAACACGGTCGCACGTAGGAGTCTTTCCTTTAGGACTGTTGTCTGCGCATAACTCCATTAAACGAATTTTTTCGAGCCAGGCACTCGCCAGCATTGAGTATACAATTAACCTCATGTATAAATATAAAACTAATAAAAATTTCATTCCCCAGGAGAGGGTCGAACTTCAAACCCCGGCATAGCTCACGAGAACTGTCGTATAAGTACCGTGCGCTAACCAACTGCGCCACTGGGGAAAACGGTTGCACGTAAAAGTGTTTCCTTTAGGACTGTTGTCTACACACACCTCCAGTAAGCAAATGTTTTCGAGCCAGGCAGTCGCCAGCATTGAATATACAATTAACCTCATGACTAATAATGAAAACTAATAAAAATTTCATTCCCCAGGTGAGGCTCGAACTCACAACCCCGGCATAGCTCACGAGAACTGTCGTATAAGTACCGTGCGCTAACCAATTGCGCCACTGGGGAACACGGTTTCACGTAAGAGCGTTTCCTTTAGGACTGTTGTCTACACACACCTCCAGTATACAAATGTTTTCGAGCCAGGCCGTCGCCAGCATTGAGTATACAATTACCCTCATGACTAATAATGAAAACAAATAAAAATTTCATTCCCCAGGTGAGGCTCGAACTCACAACCCCGGCATAGCTCACGAGAACTGTCGTATAAGTACCGTGCGCTAACCAATTGCGCCACTGGGGAACACGGTTGCACGTAAGAGTGTTTCCTTTAGGACTGTTGTCTACACACACCTCCAGTAAACAAATGTTTTCGAGCCAGGCAGTCGCCAGCATTGAGTATACAATTAACCTCATGACTAAATATGAAAACTAATAAAAATTTCATTCCCCAGGTGAGGCTCGAACTCACAACCCCGGCATAGCTCACGAGAACTGTCGTATAAGTACCGTGCGCTAACCAATTGCGCCACTGGGGAACACGGTTTCACGTTAGAGTGTTTCCTTTACGACTGTTGTCTACACACAACTCCAGTAAACAAATGTTTTCGAGCCAGGCAGTCGCCAGCATTGCGTATACAACTAACCTCATGACTAAATATGAAAACTAATAAAAATTTCATTCCCCAGGTGAGGCTCGAACTCAGAACCCCGGCATAGCTCACGAGAACTGTCGTATAAGTACCGTGCGCTAACCAATAGCGCCACTGGAGAACACGGTTGCACGTAAGAGTGTTTCCTTTACAACTGTTGTCTACACACTCCTCCAGTAAACAAATGTTTTCGAGCCAGGCAGTCGCCAGCATTCAGTATACAATTAACCTCATGACTAAATATGAAAACTAATAAAAATTTCACTCCCCAGGCGAGGCTCAAACTCACAACCCCGGCATAGCTCACGAGAACTGTCGTATAAGTACCGTGCGCTAACAAATTGCGCCACTGGGGAACATGGTTGCACGTAAGAGTGTTTCCTTTAGGACTGTTGTCTACACACAACTTCAGTAAACAAATGTTTTCGGGCCAAGCTGTCGCCAGCATTGAGTATACAATTAACCTCATGATTTAATATGAAAACTAATAAAAATTTCATTCCCCAGATGAGGCTCGAACTCACAACCCCGGCATAGCTCACGAGAACTGTCGTATAAGTACCGTGCGCTAACCAATTGCGCCACTGGGGAACACGGTTGCACATAAGAGTGTTTCCTTTAGGACTGTTGTCTACACACACCTCATGTAAAAAATGTTTTCGAGCCAGGCAGTCGCCAGCATTGAGTATACAATTAACCTCATGACTAAATATGAAAACTAATAAAAATTTCATTCCACAGGTGAGTCTCGAACTCACAACCCCGGCATAGCTGACGAGAACTGTCGTATAAGTACCGTGCGCTAACCAATTGCGCCACTGAGGAACACGGTCGCACGTAGGAGTCTTTCCTTTAGGACTGTTGTCTGCGCAAAACTCCATTAAACAAATTTTTTCGAGCCAGGCAGTCGCCAGCATTGAGTATACAATTAACCTCATGTATAAATATAAAACTAATAAAAATTTCATTCCCCAGGAGAGGGTCGAACTTAAAACCCCGGCATAGCTCACGAGAACTGTCGTATAAGTACCGTGCGCTAACCAACTGCGCCACTGGGGAAAACGGTTGCACGTAAAAGTGTTTTCTTTAGGACTGTTGTCTACACACACCTCCAGTAAGCAAATGTTTTCGAGCCAGGCAGTCGCCAGCATTGAATATACAATTAACCTCATGACTAATAATGAAAACTAATAAAAATTTCACTCCCCAGGTGAGGCTCTAGCTCACAACCCCGGCATAGCTCACGAGAACTGTCGTATAAGTACCGTGCCCTAACCAATTGCGCAACTAGGGAACACGGTCGCACGTAGGAGTCTTTCCTTTAGGACTGTTGTCTACACACACCTCCAGTAAACAAATGTTTTCGAGCCAGGCAGTCGCCAGCATTGAGTATACAATTAACCTCATGACTAAATATGAAAACTAATAAAAATTTCATTCCACACGTGAGTCTCGAACTCACAACCCCGGCATAGCTGACGAGAACTGTCGTATAAGTACCGTGCGCTAACCAATTGCGCCACTGGGGAACACGGTTGCACGTAAGAGTGTTTCCTTTAGGACTGTTGTCTACACACACCTCCAGTAAGCAAATGTTTTCGAGCAAGGCACTCGCCAGCAGTGAGTATACAATAAACCTCATGACTAATAATGGAAACTAATAAGAATTTCATTCCCGAGGTGAGGCTCAAACTCACAATCTCGGCATAGCTCACGAGAACTGTCGTATAAGTACCGTGCGCTAACCCATTGCGCCACTGGGGAACACGGTTGCACGTAAGAGTGTTTCCTTTAGGACTGTTGTCTACACACAACTCCAGTAAACAAATGTTTTCGGGCCAGGCTGTCGCCAGCATTGAGTACACAATTAACCTCATGATTTAATATGAAAACTAATAAAAATTTCATTCCCCAGGTGAGGCTCGAACTCACAACGCCGGCATAGCTCACGAGAACTGTCGTATAAGTACCGTGCGCTAACCAATTGCGCCACTGGGGAACACGGTTGCACGTAAGAGTGTTTCCTTTAGGACTGTTGTCTACACACACCTCCTGTAAGCAAATGTTTTCGAGCCAGGCAGTCGCCAGCAGTGAGTATACAATTAACCTCATGACTAAATATGAAATCTAATAAAAATTTTATTTCCCAGGTGAGGCTCGAACTCACAACCCCGGCATTGCTCACGAGAACTGTCGTATAAGTACCGTGCGCTAACCAATTGCGCCTCTGGGAAACACGGTTGCACGTAAGAGTGTTTCCTTTAGGACTGTTGTCTACACACAACTTCAGTAAACAAATGTTTTCGAGCCAGCAAGTCGCCAGCATTGAGTATACAATTTACCTCATGACTAATTATGAAAACTAATAAAAGCTTCATTCCCCAGGTGATGCTCGAGCTCACAACCCCGACATAGCTCACGATAACTGTCGTATACGTACCGTGCGCTAACCAATTGCGCCACTGGGGAATACGACTGCCCGTAGGAGTGTTTCCTTTTGGACTGTTGTCTACACACCACTCCAGTTAACAAATGTTTTCGAGCCAGGGAGTCGCCAGCATTGAGTATACAACCTCATGACTAAACATGAAAAGTAATAAAAATTCATTACCCAGGTGAGGCTCGAACTCACAACGCCGGCATAGCTGACGAAAGCTCTCGTATAATTACCATGCGCTAACCCATTGCGCCACTGGTTTTCTTTTCTTTATTTAAAACTTGTTCATAGCTATACAGACATTAGACAGCCGAGATGGTATCAGCCCCAGCCGAAAAATTAAAATGTGCAATGTGCGAGTGTATCTTGTTGATAGTATAAATTAGTAATATTTGATCGCAGCTTATTGTTCAAAGACAGGTAACCACTCTGGTGGTTCAATAAAGGATTTAAACAGTTCTATAATAAACAGAATGTTTTCTTTAAAATATTCACTAGCAGGCCTTACATTTACATCTAGATTTTGAAAAGCCATTAGTGTTTTCTACACACTATGCATGCACAGTAGCATCACCATGTCGTAGGGCACCCATCCTGTACCTTCGAATGGTAAAAACCGGATACCGAGTTGAGGTAATGGGAATTCCTTTTTGAATGTCTCTTGCAGAATATTCCAAAGGAAGACAGAGAACGAGAAATCCAGGAAACTATGATCAATTGTTTCCGGTTTTTGCGGATGTAGCAGTTTACGCCCCAAGGTAAAAATATTCCCTGGTATTTTAACCCCGGCTTTACAGGAAGCGTGCCTGTGTGTAGCATGAAGAAAAATGTTTTTGTGGTAGCTCTCACTGGCATTCGTTTAACTCTCTGTAAAACATTCTTTTCGTTACCCAGTAAATATATTGCCCTGTATCTTGGAACAGGACATGTAACATCAACCAAATCTCTGTACAATTGTTTTTTTCTGGCAGAAATCAAATATTTTAGCAAAAATGTGCTCTCATGAACCGATAAGCACCTGTAATTTCAAATCAAAACCCTTTCACTGACACTAGTTGAAACTAGTCGAAGTCCATTCGCCAGATGAGGATTCAACTCACATTCCCCACCACGGTGGTCTTCTGCCTAAGGTACTCGGCTGCTGACCCGCAGGTCGTGGGATCAAATCGCGGCTGTGGCGGCTGCATTTCTGATGGAGGCGGAAATGGTGTAGGCCCGTGTACTCAGATTTGGGTGCACGTTAAAGAACCCCAGGTGGTCGAAATTTCCGGAGCGCTCCACTACGGCGTCTCTCATAATCATATGGTGGTTTTGGGACGTTAAACCCCACAAATCAATCAACTCACAGCCCCGGCATAGCTCACGAGAACGGTCGTATAAGACCCGCGCGCTAACCAATTGCGCCACTGGAGATTTTTTTCTTTATTGCCTGGTTTATTAGCACAAAATACACAGCACACAGGGATTCATATCTTTGAATTTATCATTTCACAAGACATGTATATGTACATTCTAAAAACGGGAACGACAGCATGTCCCGTGTTACATAGTCAGAAATATTTCACTATCAGCAATTTGTCAAGTGTGGGTGACCAGTGAGGTGGCTTGCGTAGATCAAGTAACACAGTTTTAACTTATAGCAGATATCCATGTAAATACACCTTAGCAGCTTTTCTATCTTCTTGCTCATGCCTAATATCCATTCTTGTTTGCCTCATGCAATGCATATTGATATGCATTATCAGATCACATGGCACGTCATCTGCTAGTTCCCAGGGCAAAAAGCGGATGCCGAATGGCGTGAGCTGTGTTTCTTGATCGTCCTCTGGAGGACGTCCCACAGGAACACTGAGTCATAGCAGTCTAGACAGATGTGATAGATTGTTTCGGGCCTCCTGCAAATGTTCCAATAGGCGATGGTTATAGCGCGAGATCAGAGTACATATGACTGGTGCAAACAATATATTCATAAGATGCTTATCATGTGAGAACATGACTACACGCCACAGTTACGGTGTCAATACATTTAGACGAGACACGGTGCGTGGGCTCGCCGGCGTTCGTTTTGGCGCGTCACGCCAACGTTAGCACGCCAGGCGCCGGTGCTGCCATTTATTCGCCGGCGCCCCGTGCTGCATTACTTTGGCGCATGCGCGTTTCAGCGCGTCCGGTGTCCCGACGTCACGAAAAGAGGGAGACGCAGTGTCGTCTATGTAACGTATCGGCGCGTAATGTAGCATTTCGCATTTCGCACCGGTTGCCGTCTGGTAGCGCCGACAGACGCTAGTCTCGCCTGGTGTCAGATTATAGAGTGCTCGCGTTTTGCTAACGTAGCGTCGCTGTGCGCAGAGTGCGTGCGCGTCAACGCTACATTGAAATATATTGGGCCTTTCATTATACGCTCACGGCAGTTTTGCTGGCACCACATATACCAAGTTTAGTGTTACGTAACGTCAATGAATGACAAAATTGATTGATTGATTTGTGGGGTTTAACGTCCCAAAACCACCATATGATTATGAGAGACGCCGTAGTGGAGGGCTCCGGAAATTTCGACCACCTGGGGTTCTTTAACGTGCACCCAAATCTGAGCACACGGGCCTACAACATTTCCGCTTCCATCGGAAATGCAGCCGCCGCAGCCGGGATTCGAACCCGCGACCTGCGGGTCAGCAGCCGAGTACCTTAGCCACTAGACCACCGCGGCGGGGCAATGAATGACAAAATTTATGTCTAGCGCAAACATAATAATCCTGACACGCGGGTCATGTAAGAACATGACAACATACCGTGCTCATAGCGTGCTAGCGGGTGTTTCGCTAGCTCCACATATACTAAATTTGGTATCACATGACGTGCATAGATGACGAAGGCAAATGACACATTCAAACATGATAATCATGACATGGAAGTCATGTACAGCATCATTTACCTGCACCTCGTAACGTTGTGCTGATTTTAAAGTGACATATCAACATTTCTCTTTCGTGCTTCGCATATTATCGATTCCCGCTGTATGTGGGATCTGCCAAATTTTATTTTTGCTTTTCTTTATATCTTACCGCTCCTGCTCTCCTGATTGCGTACATTTTAACTTCAATTTTAAATTGTTCCCCGACTTCTATAGCGCTTGCTTTCTCATTTAACAGAGCATCCTGAGCCTTCTGGCTTCCCACTTTCACGAAAGTCTCGTCTCTTAATTCGTTTAACTTCCAGAAGTTCCTGTTAAACTTGGCATTTCTCTTTTCCCTGCCAACTTCGAGCATTACAAGACTATGATCACTACAGCTAACATGCTTTATGGTACTATTCGCACATACAGGCACGATATTTTCAACCACATTTATATGACCTAGTCTAGCATGACTTTGATGCTGAAAATGTGTATATTGCCTATAGCTGCCTCGGATAACATCACCAATGTCTGCTTTACCACACTCTTCAGTTATTGCACACCACTGTAGGGCACGTTTATGGCAAACTGGTGCGTTCTTTACACTATCCTCGGGCATGCAAATACAATTGAAGTTCTTGAGCAATACAACAACTCTATTACACTTTAGAAACGTGGCTACATAATAATAAAAACATTTCCTGTCGGGGGCTATATTTGGCGTGTACACACAAACGATTCGCCATTCTTTCCCGCATAAAGCAAAATCACACAGAACTAATCTTCCATCATCAGAAGTGACGACTCTTTCTTCAACGATACCAAAAAATTCTTTAAATACAAAATGCAGCCCTCGGACTTCCCAACGGCATGGCATACACATACATTATAATATGCTTTAAAAAGGTTCACTATGCGATCTGCCTGCTCAACGCTCTCAATCCTACATTTTTGCAATGCTTATACGTCTACGTCATTTTCGATTAGCATTCTCTTTAACTGCGTTTGCCTTTTTTTGCACCGCTAACCCTCGTGTATTTAATGTGCCTATCTTCGGTGCAAAGCCTGAATTCGAAGAACCCGAGAGCGGTGAGGCTTGTTTTTCGCATTGTGCCTGTTTTATATTATCGGGTGACTGACTTCGATCTTGTCGCTCTGCTTGAAGTGGCCTGGCCTTCTCAGGCCTGGCCCGAGTGTTTTTTTCTGGTGGTGCAAATTTTTACCTTTCGACACTGCACGTCTATCTCCAGCTCCGTCTGGAAGTCTCACAAGCCAACATACCCACTAAGCGGGTCGGCTGGCGATGCCTTTTTTTTTCTGATGATGATGCAGACCTATCGGGTGGCACCTTGGGTTGTATCTTCAAGGTTGGTCGCCTGACGAATGGCGCCTTCGGAAGTGGTTCACCGGTGGAAGCTGCCCCTGTGTCACTTCCTTGATTTACCTCAAGCGGCCTCTTAACGATCAGTTACGTAGAGTTTCAGTCGTACTCCCTGTAGGTGGGGTCTTTAGCTGGTCCGTCCACACCGGGCTCGCTGATTTACTAGTGAAAGTTCTTCTTCGCTGTGTTCTTGTCCCCCTCCAATGCCTCCTTCATGCTGGCGGCGGGTACAGCCCCACCTTTGTTTTTGTCCTTGTTCTCACCGGATGGTGTCACCTGCTGTTTACCTTCAGTCCTCACTGAGTCTCCGCCCCCCATGACGATTGCCTCCGCGTCAGGCTGGTCCATAAAGTGCTCTTCCATAGCTTCGCTACGTCCGGAGCCTGTCATGTTTGCGTAACTGCGCACGCACTGGGTTTCGTCATGGCCGAAGCGATGGCAGAGCCCGCAACGTGGTACTCGGCACTCGCGCCGTATGTGTCCGGTGCCGCGGCACGGTGGCAAAGCGGTGGTCGGCCTGGAACGTTCACGAGCGCATGGTCTTCTCTAATGCAAAGTCCATGCTGCAAATATTCTAAGGTGTATCCGGGCTTCAAACGCAGAGACACCTAATGCGTGTGCGACCTTTTGTCTACGCAGCCTTGTACACGCCATTTATCCCGGGAAGTTTCGCTGACATTTCCGAAACTCAACAGGGCGGTCCTTATGGCTTCATCCAGAGTAGTATACAAAAGCCAATATAACTTCATACGAATATCTTGATTGCATGGTTCTATCACCACACATAGTTCAGATCCTTGACACTGAAAGTTGGACTTGAAAGAATCTTCTTGGCGTTTCCGTCCTTGAACGTTATCGCCCACACGTGGTTCATGTGATAGGCCCCAAGGGCCAACACCTCCGGCATAAGGTGTAGTATGCTCAAAGCATCTCGGAAATTTTCAACTTGGTAAGGTCTGGCCTTTCCGACAGTGTGCAAAAATACCGTTGTGGTTACGGTCGTACCTGTAGGCAACTGGGGCAACATAAGCTGGTAGTCTCGTGTCGAAGTCGTGTCGTTGAACCTGATAACGCGGCCCAGTTGGGGTGCTCAAACCGCCCCTTTCGAGGAGCACAATATTCCGCGTCCGTTCACTGCGGTGCCCGGAAGTGGAATGACTTTGCACCACTGGCGAATACGGTTGCACGTAGGAGCGGTGCCTTGATGACTGTTCTCTGCACATAACTTCACTAAACAAATGTTTTTGAACCAGTCAGTCGATAGGTTAGGGCTCTTATACAATTCGCGTTAATACGTTACGGTAGCACATCTTTGCTTCTTCCAATAAGACGGAACCTGTATACATTGACGTGTTCTGTGACAAGGAAAGCAATGGCATGTGTTAGCTTATCAAAAGGCTTCTCCGAGTCTAGTCATACTACTGCTACTTCTTGCAAGAAGGCATCGCGGCACTCGAGCATTGTACTCGCAACGTGAATATTTGTTATGGAATTCCTCCTCATCTCGCACTTTTAGCGGTGACCTACTATTTGTCGCACTACATTTTGCAACCTGCTTGCTGATACGTTCGCATGTATCTTGTGGTGTTTCCAATTTGTAGTGTAACGTCCGTTTGTCCATGCATCTGTCTCCTGGTGAAGAGAAAAGAAGCGCGCCAAAAGCGAGGATGGATGGATAGATAGATGTATCCGGCTGTGCCGTTTAGATCGGGCGGTAGCTCACGCCACCTAGCCATAAAGTTAAGTACTATCACTACGTGTTTATGGATTGAATTTCACTCACGCCTTCATTGCAGCTGCCTATCAGTTAGCCTACTCCTGGCTATTTCTACCCGTTTAAAGTCTATTGTGCCTTCACTATTCCTAAACCCCTATGCTTTAAAAAATTCCGCGCCATTATCTTGGACTATAGAGTAGATGATGATGATATATGGTGTTTTTTGCGCAAGGGCCATTTGATGGCCAAAGAGCGCCAGTTTATGGGATAAGGAATGTGGACAATGATTGTGATTAGCGGCTGTATAAGGGCCATAAAATTCCTCGCAGTAAGGGGGGTAAAATCATACAAGTAATAAAATCATGACCATGCCGTGAAAGGTGTGTGGTGCGAATAGATGACAAAAGTTGGTGATGATAAAAACGATGGCGGACATGTATGGCATTAGCACAAGTGCCTCACTCGTTCGTACCCTTGCGTCCAAGGGCCGTGAGGCAAGTGCTTTGTTGTGTAGCCACCGCAGCAAAAACCTCTCTGGAGAGGTCGTGCTACGGTATGCCCGGGTATATAATATGAAAATTATGAATTTCCTATAAAAACGCGAATAGTGATTTGTGACTAAAAAGCGGTTCCCTACCGACGAACATTGCAGGGTGTAAAGGTATATGTTGTCGGTAGGATAGTGGGAAAGTGGTGTCTTCTTAGACTGTCTAAATGTTTACATTGAATTAAAACGTGAAGAGCAGTTAATGTCTCACCACATTTATCACACAATGGTGGATCACCACCGGATAAAAGATGTGTGTGTGTGTCGTGTATGTGTGTCCTATCCTGAGTCTTGTTAGTGTTACCTCTGTTAGACGTGATTTTGATACTGGTGGCCAATGACCAAGGTGTGGCTTAATAATGTGTAGTTTGTTTTGTGTGTGTGTATCCCACTTGCTCTGCCAGTATACCCTGAGGTTTCGTTTGAGAGACGGCTTAAGATCAAGGGCCGGGATTGATATGGGTGTAGGGGCAGTGCTTCTGTGGACGGATGCAGCGAGCTGATCCGCCCTCACGTTGCCTTGAATCTCTCGGTGCCCTGGCACCCAGCACACTAAAACATGTTGGTTGAGTGTGTAGAGTGTGCATAAAATGGAGTAAAGTGAGACGAGGACCGGTTTTTTTGTTTTTATGACTGTGCAGAGCCGTTACCACACTGACGGAGTCTGTAAAATATACTGCTTTTTGTATTTGTAATTGTTTGATGTGTTTAGCTGCCACAAGTATCGCGTAAGCGTCCGCTGTGAAGATACTTGTGCCTGGATGTAGAGGGTGTTATGCCTGCGAGTACACAGCAGACGTCCGTGCCTTTGAAAAAGGCAATCTGTGTCAAAGCCAGCCCGCCTGACGCGAACAACTCAACGGCGTGAACACGCGCGGCGCCTTTGTCGCCCACGTGCAGTGAGTCAGCGCAGCCAGCGAAACCGTCGAGTAAACAACCGGCGTCCTCCTGTCTGGGGGGGGGGGTGACGCAATGCGTGGCAACGTCACTCGTCCTTGGGTGCAGCCACCTGCAGCGCAGCCTCTCCAGATTCGATGAGAAAGAAGGACGTGGCCCAGCGGTGCCCTCATTAGAGGATTCTGACCTCGCGACCAGCGACGCTTCGGGTTGGACATTGAGGTTGGACCCGGGGCATATAAAAGAAGCCCTGCGGCGCGTCAAGAGAGACCCCTTTGACAGCGGACCCATTTGAGAGCAGAGCTCTGTGTTAGAGGGAAGAGCTCGGCTCTTCGCGTCTCAGTTGGCCCCAGTGCCGAAATTGTAACGCCTCTGTATATATGCTCGACATAAACCTTGTTTAACTCACCGTCGTCTCGTCCGCTCGTCTATCAGCTCTGCGCAGAAGCAGTCGCGAGCTGAGAAACCTACGCTACCAAACGGCTGGTGACCTTCCCTGCGGAGTTCGAAGCAGTGGCGCCTTCGGGACCGTGTTGGCGTCGCCGTCTTTTGAAACAGTGGTTGCAGCGGTGAGATTTCGAGGCGCCCTTCGTAACATCGTCGGAGGCGCGCTTCGCAACAGTGGTTGGCAGCTGCGGGATCGGCCGGCGTCAGCGACATCTATGCGGTGAGTGCCTGATGTTTTCCCCTCAGTTCACCAGACTACTCTAGCTCAGGTTGTAGTAGTTTAGAGAAGGGCTGTGTGAAGCATTGAAGTGAGCTTTGATTGTTTCAAGCCAAGTCGAAGTGCTTTGAAACCAAAGTTAATGCGGAGGGTGTAAAAACGGTAGTGTTTAAAATTGCTTGCACGTCTTGCTAGTAGGCTTATAGTGGGTACGGCAAGTAGATTCTTAACAGGGGCAAACAGCAAGAGGCTAGTGTGTACGATGGAGACCTTAGAGTGAAGGAACTCATCGAAATTTGTGAGGAACTCGGCATTACTTTGGGCCGTGCGAAACGAAAGCAAGCGATCCTTGAGATCATGAAGGATGGGGGAGTGTCGGCTGAGGAAGTTGATGAGGCCTGGGTGGATATCAAAGCACGCCGCGAGGAGCCTGAAAGGCGAGAAGCTCGCGAACGTGAAGAGGCTGAAAGGCGAGAAGCTCGCGAACGTGAAGAAGCTGAAAGGCGAGAAGCTCGCGAACGTGAAGAACCTGAAAGGCGAGAAGCTCGCGAACGTAAAGAAAGGCGAGAAGCTCGCGAACGTGAAGAGGCTGAAAGGCGAGAAGCTCGCGAACATGAGGAAGCTGAAAAGCGATACATCGTGGTTAACAGCGCGAAACACCCGGACAGGAGCGATAGAAGGACACGGTACAGCGCTGTACCGTGTCCTTCTATCGCTCCTGTCCGGGTGTTTCGCGCTGTTAACCACGATGAATGCTCACCAACTAGCCCAGTTTTCCATCTTGCTGAAAAGCGATAACGTCGCGAGCGCGAGGAGGCCGAGAGACAGGAGCGCCTCGAGTTGAAGCGAATAGAATTGGCAATCCTACAGTGTTCGCAGGCGCCTAGCGTAGCTTCTCCGACGATTCAGGTCAGCGGTTTTAGAATTCGGGACCAACTGCCACCGTTCGTAGTAGGCGAGGACATGGCGAAGTATCTCGTCGAGTTTGAACACGTCTGTGAGCGAAACGCTTTGGAGCGGTCTCTTTGGGTGCGGAACCTGTTAGCTCTTCTTCCCGGCGAAGTGTCCGACGCGATAACTTGCTTGTCGAGGGAAGCGTTTGAGAGCTATGACGAGGTTCAGGAAGTGCTCTTGAGACGTTATAAGTTGTCACCCGAGGCTTTCAGGCAAAGGTACCGGTATGCTAAAAAGGGGAATGAGTCACACGTTGACTTCTCGTTTCGTCTTAAAGCCGATTTAATTGAATGGCTCAAGGGCGAAGGTGTTTATGACGACCGCGATAAAGTGGTGGAATGCGTTGCATTGGAGCAATTCTACCGCTGCATCGAGGAGGATGTCAAACTTTGGCTGCAGGTCAAAATTGGTGAAGTACAGCTAAACAAGGCAGCAGAGATGCTGAGGACTATTATACTCGCCGAAAGTTGCGTAGCAGGGCAGTGCGCGTTGAAAAGGATGAAAGAAAAGAGGGCTTTTCAAAGAAACCTGATCAACGGAAACCCGCTCCGCACCGTAATTTCAAGAAGGACCTGTCTCTTACGAAGGACAGTGAAGGGGAAGGGCAAACAGAAGCGGAGAAATCGAGTGAGGTTCCTAAACAACGCACTGATACCACACAGGCGTTTGAATCACGGAAGCCACTAATCTGCTACAACTGCAAAAAGGAAGGGCACATCGCGATAAACTGTAAGCAAAAGTTTGCTTTTGCAACAATCCGAGAATCGGAAAAGAACATGCGGTTGTTGGAGCCGTATATCCAAGAACTTAGTGTGAATGGGCAAACGTGTCGAGCACTTCGTGACTCAGCGGCAGCCATGGATGTTGTCCATCCTTTATTGGTGTCTCCGGATGACTTTACAGGAGAATGCGCGTGGATCAGGCAAGTCGCCGAGGAGCGGAGTGCTTGCTTACCAATCGCCACGGTTCATTGAAGGCCCGTTCGGTAAGCTTCGCACCGAAGCGGCTGTGTCTGCCGCGCTTCCCGATCGTTTTCCTTATCTTTTCTCTAACAACTCAGAGCAGCTTCTCCAAGAGCAGGGTAAATCGTTCTTCCCCAACTTAGCGTACATGGCCCTCACGCGATCGCAAGCGAGGAAGCTTTCGCAGGAGCTTGATCTTGTTCAATGCGGTGAACTCTCAAGCGACCTTGCAGGTGGGTCGACGGAACCTCAGAGAGGAAATTTCCCGCGTGTGTCATGTGATCAGTCACGCGAGCGGCCCGTCGCCGAAGCGACCGGCGCAGTTTCCGTAGCAAGGGGAGACGACGTGGCGCCATTGAATCAGAGCGAGAGGGCTGCAACGCTCTCGCCTGTAGCGGAAAGTTGGAGTGAGCTGTCGAGGGTTGATCGAGAAACGCTCATTCGAGAGCAACGTGAGGACCTCTCGATTAAAGCGCTAATGAAAAGCGTGAACTTGGGAAAAAAGAAAAAGAATGTTTCTTTTTTTGAGAAAGCAGGGCTTTTGTATCGGAGCTACACAAATGAGCAAGGTCGGAAGTATGAGCAGCTCTTGGTGCCACAAAAGTATCGTCGCCAACTATTGGAACTGGCGCATGAAAACGCATGGGCAGGGCATCTCGGCATAAAAAAAGCAAGGCTAGAGTTTCCCTTGAGTTTTATTGGCCAAAATGCTGGAAGGATATCGAAGACTTTGTACGCTCATGCGACACTTGTCAGAGAGCGGGAAAATCCACGGACAAGTGGAAGGCACCCATGAAGCTTGTGCCAAATATAACAGAACCTTTTCGGCGCCTAGTAATTGATATAGTAGGGCCATTGCCAGAGTCAAGGCAAGGTCGTTGGTACATCCTGACGGCTCTCTGTGTAGCCACAAAATTTCCGGAAGCGATACCACTTAAGGAGCTCAATTCTCCTGATGTCGTGGATGCACTGCTATCTATATTTGCACGCGTCGGATTTCCTTCTGAAATCCAATGCGACAATGGTAGTGTCTTCACCAGCTGCCTTACCTCTACCTTTATGGTAAATGTGGAATAAAAGTAGTGCACAGCTCGATCCATCACCCGCAATCTAATCCGGTAGAGCGTATGCATTCCGTTCTGAAACGGATACTGAGAGCTCTCTACTACGAGCACAAATGCGAATGGGAAGCGTGCATTCCTCCCGCTATGTTCGCTTTGAGATCAGCTCCTCATGAGAACACTGGTTTTAGCCCTGCAGAGCTTGTGTATGGCAGGAGTTTGAGAACACCATTGCGAATGCTAAGCGAGTCCTGGGAGGGATTCGATGAGGACCCTAATGTAGTTGCGTATGTTTTAGATTTCCTTCAGAGGCTTGGAAAAACGAAAGATCTCGTGGAAAGCCACATGAAGGCTGCACAAGTGTTGTCGAAGGAGTACTACGACAAATCGGCGAAGAAGCGCACATTTGAAGTTGGTAGTCAAGTAATGCTGCTGCGGCCGTCCAAAAAGAACAAGCTTGAGGTTCATTGGGAAGGGCCCGCCAAAGTAATATCGAAGCTTTCTGATACTAATTATGAAGTGAAGTTAGGAAGGCTGCCTAACAAACTTTACCACAGTAACTTGATGAAACCATACGTTCAACGTCAAGCGGTCGTAAATCTGCTGTTGAATGCTTCAGAGGAAGAGGGAGAAGAAATTTTGAGTTCTAGTGGTGTAATCAAAAGGGGATCGGAGGTAATCTTGGAGTAGTTGAACCTAGAGCCTAGGTTAAGTGAAGTCCAGAAGGAGGACTTGAGAAGGATTGTCTCCGAGTTTCGAGACGTGTTTTCGGACCGTCCCGGAAACACGACGGTGATCGAGCACGATATCGAGCTAACTTGTGAGGAGCCAATCCGTAGCAAGCCGTATCGTTGTTCCCCCGTGCAAAAGCAGATCATGAAAGAGAAGATCGATAAAATGCTGGAGTTGGGAGTCATAGTACCGGGCGAGAGTGACTATACATCCCCTCTAATATTGGTTCAGGTGCCAGGAAAAGATCCGAGGCCATGCAACGATTACCGGCGTCTTAACGCAATAACTCGAGACCAAACTTACCCGATACCAAACCTAGAGGAGAGGGTGGAAACTGTGTCACAGTCCAGCTATATTTCCACGTTAGACCTCGTGCGAGGGTATTGGCAAGTCCCCCTTACAGAGCGTGCTAGCCGCTATGCCAAATTTGTTTCTCCATTCGGAACGTATCGTCCACTTAAGCTGAGCTTTCGATTGAAAATTGCACCATTTTGTTTTTCAGGCTTAATGGACCGCGTTCTTAAAGGCCTCCCCGAGTTCGCTCTGCGGTATCTTGACGATGTCGCCATCTTCTCCAACAACTGGGAAGAACATGTCGAGCATTTACGCGTCGTGCTGAACAGGTTGAGAGAGGCTGGCTTTACCGTGAAACCTACTAAATGTCACCTAGGGTGTGGCGAGGTGTCTTACCTAGGGCACGTTGTGGGGTGTGGCTGGCGTAGACCTTCAGAAATTAAGGTAGCCGCTGTCGTGAACTATCCACGACCAACCACAAAATCTGAGATAAGGGCATTCTTGGGCTTGGCTGGATACTATCAGCATTACGTGCAAAATTACTCTAGCATTGCCAGCCCTCTAACTGACGCACTTCGAAAATCCGAGCCGGTTAAAGTAGTATGGGACTCAGAAAAGGAGAATGTGTTTTGCCAGCTAAAACAGGCCCTAATCGAAAAGCCTGTTCTCGTGGCACCCGACTTCTCTAAGAGATTTGTGATTCAATGCGACGCGAGTGATCGCGGCATGGGAGCTGTATTGTGCCAGGAAGACAATGCTGGTAACGAAAGGCCAGTTTTGTATTTAAGTCGAAAACTCAGCGGCAGGGAAGAGGCGTACAGTACCTCTGAAAAGAAATGCGCTTGCCTCGTGTGGGCCGTTCAAAAGATAGCTTGTTATGTCTCCGGTTCGAGGTTTGTGGTTGAAACGCACCACTGTCCTCTAACCTGGTTAAATAACATGTCGCCTAAAAGTGGCCGGTTACTAAGGTGGAGCATGATACTCCAACAGCACAACTTTGACGTTCGCTACAAAAAAGGAAAGCTAAACGCTAATGCAGACGCATTAAGCCGTGCGTTTAGTTAGTATCTTCTCGACCTTTCGGTTTCTCGCTGGCGATTCGGGACAAAATTTTGACGTCATCACGATCTGAGCTGAGCGCTCTCGTCCAGAATGAGCTCAAGGAGCCAACTTTATGTTCTATTCTAATTCGTAAAGTTATTGTACGTGTAAAAATTTGAGTTGTCATTTTAAGAGTCTTGTGTCCCACATGTGCCTCTTGATGTAGAGGGAACGAAATTCCGAAAGACACGTAGCTATAGGTATATGTTGTACTATACTTTGTCTGGTGTTCTGTCGGGTGACCGAGGGCACTTGCTTGTGTCGTGTGTTGTCTGTTGTCGAACCGTTCGTGACAAGTTGCAGAACCATCGACAAGTGCTGAAACCAAGGATCGTCAGAAGACACGACCGAAGCTGGTCGACAAGTTGTGGCGACAAGCCAGTGGAGCTGCAATCCGTCCACAAGAATGGGATGTGTTCCCGGAACAGAGTCTGGAGCTGCATTTTCCACATGGCCCTGGAGACGAACCTGGTGGGACCTGGCGAACGAGCGCGCCTGACATCCGAGCCACGTGGAAGCAGCTCGTCTTTTCGGCGCATTGTCTGGCGGCAGGGGTGCTGTTATGCCTGCGAGTCCACAGCGGACGTCCGTGCCTCTGAAAAAGGCAATCTGCGTCAAGACCAGCCCACCTGACGCGAACAACTCAACGGCGTAAACACGCGCGGCGCCTTTGTCGCCCACGTGCAGTGAGTCAGCGCAGCCAGCGAAACCATCGAGTAAACAACCGGCGCCTTCCTGTCGGGGGGGGGGGGGGGTGACGCAATGCGCAGCGACGTCACTCGTCCTTGGGTAGAGCCACCTGCAGCGCAGCCTCTCCAGATTCGATGAGAAAGAAGGACGCGGCCCAGCGGTGCCCTCAATGGAGGATTCTGACCTCGCGACCAGCGGCGCTTCGGGTTGGACATTTGGGTTGGACCCGGGGCATATAAAAGAAGCCCTGCGGCGCGTCGAGAGAGACCCCTTTGACAGCGGACCCATTTCAGAGCAGAGCTCTGTGTTAGAGGGAAGAGCTCGGCTCTTCGCGTCTCTGTCGGCTCCAGTGCCAAAATTGTAACGCCTCTGTATATATGCTGTACATAAACCTTGTTTAACTCACCGTCGTCTCGTCCGCTCGTCTATCAGCTCTGCGCAGAAGCAGTCGCGAGCTGAGAAACCTACGCTACCAAACGGCTGGTGACCTTCCCTGCGGAGTTCAAAGCAGTGGCGCCTTCGGGACCGTGTTGGCGTCACCGTCTTTCGAAACAGTGGTTGCAGCGGTGAGATTTAGAGACGCCCTTCGAAACGTCGTCGGAGGGGCGCTTCGCAACAAGGGCAAGCATCCGAAAAGGATGGGCCGACAACAGCGTAGGACACAGAGGAGTTGGACTTGGAGGCATCTGTAAAGAACTCAGGACGTGTGTATTTGTGTTGAAGTTCCAGGAAGTATGTTCGAATATGGGCAATAGGCGTTGTATCTTCAAGAAAGGACACATCGCAGTCTATAGTCTGCCATTGCCACGGTGGCGGGTATGCTACAGGAGCCATTAAACTGTGTTCAAGTGAGACTCCAGTTTCCTCAGCTAGACTTTTCAGTCGAACTGAGAAGGGCTGCCTCATCAAAGGCCTGTTTTGAAACAGAATGGAGCTCGACAAATCATAAATAGTAGAATATGTGGGGTGCTTCTTATCTGCTTTCACCTTAAGGAAATAAACAAAGGACATGTAAGTTCTCTGCAGATGTAGCAATCACTCATTTGACTCAACATAAAGGCTTTCTACGGGGCTGGTGCGAAAAGCACCCGTAGAAAGGCGGATGCCCAAATGGTGCACGGGGTCCAGCATCTTCAAAGCACTTTGAGTTGCAGACTGATAAACAACGGCCCCATAATCTAAGCGGGTGCGAATGAGGCTTCGATACAGATTCATGAGACATTGCCTGTCACTACCCCACGTAGTACGTGACAACACTTTTAAAATATTCATGGCCTTAAAGCATTTTGTTTTTAAATACTTGATATGCGGTATGAAGGTCCACTTGTTGTCCAATATTAATCCTAAGAATATATGCTCCGCGTTAACAGACAAACGTTGACCGTTCAGTTCAATGTCGGGTTCTAGGTGCATGCCTCTCTTTCGAGAGAACAAGACACACGTGCTTTTTTGTGGGTTCAGTCGGAATCCGTTTTCTTCTGCCCATTGGGAGACCTTGTTTAAACTAAAATGAACCTGCCACTCACACATTGCCAGATTTCAAGACCTAAAGCCGAGCTGGACGTTATCGACATATGCAGAATAAAACATATTGCGAGGGATGGTCAAGCGCAAGGAATTCATTTTTATGAGAAAAAGTGTGGAGCTGAGTACGCCACCTTGTGGCACGCCTGTTTCCTGGACAAATGTTT
Organism: Rhipicephalus microplus; assembly: GCF_043290135.1. NCBI lineage: Eukaryota > Metazoa > Arthropoda > Arachnida > Ixodida > Ixodidae > Rhipicephalus > Rhipicephalus microplus. The sequence continues at coordinate 79,353,651 of NC_134707.1, read as the reverse complement.
GGTAAAGAACCGTGCCCACACGGACACAAAATGTCCGGTTTGACAGGTAACATTCGATTATGTGAAACATTCTTCCGCGCACGCCAAGGTGGGACAGGTCTCTTAGAATTCCGAAATGCCATGTTGTATCATAAGCCTTTTCGATATCGAGGAACACAGAGAGAAAATATTGTTTATGGACGAAGGCGTCTCTGATCTGTGCCTTGATACAAACAATGTGGTCTGTGGTAGATCTACTTTCTCGAAACATGCACTGAAATGGGTCGAGCAAACTATTTGTTTCAAGAAAATGTACAAGTCGGCCGTTTATCCTTTTTTCGAAGACTTTGCGCAAGCAGCTTGTAAGTGCTATAGGCCTATAACTCGAGGGTAAAGAAAAGTGCTTGCCCTCTTTCAAAAAGGGAATAATAATAGCCTCTTTCCAGGAGGTAGGGATAGTGCCAGAAAACCAGATAGCATTGTACAAACAAAGTAAAGTTTTTCGTGTTTCGATTGGTATGTTTTTTAACATTCCATACACCACACGGTCAGAACCTGGGGCAGAAGTACTGCAGGAGTTTAGAGACATTCGCAACTCAGCTAGACTGGAAGCTTGGTTATATGCCTCGGATCTAGTGCATTTGTGTTCGAGTTTCTGCTTTTCTATTCTTGTTCTGTATTTTTGGAAAGTGTCAGTATAGTGGGATGAGCTGGACACCTGTTCGAAGTGTGCACCGAGGAAGTTTGCCTGATGTTCCAAGGTATCACCCTGAGTGTCCACAAGTGGAAGTGTGTGTACTTGTTTTCCTGCTATCCTACCGACCATGTTCCAGACTTTAGCCTCCTGTGTGTATGAATTGACCCCTGATAAAAATTTCTGCCAGCTTTCTCTTCTAGCCTGCCGACGCGTTCTCCTGCCTTGAGACTTTATTTTCTTGAAGGTTCAAGATTTTCGGCTGTCGGTGAGTTCCGAAGCAGCCTCCAAGCTCTGTTTTGCTGTTTGCGTGCGTTTCGGCATTCAGAGTTCCACCATGGCACACGCCGTTTTCCTGGGTGTCCATTTGTTTTTGGGATGCATTTTGTTGCAGCATCAATCAAAAAAGCTGTAAAGTAGTCGACAGCAACATCAATGCTTAAAGTACATATGTCACTCCAATCTATACGAGCGATGGTATAAAACCGTTCCCAGTTGGCTCTGTTTATGAGCCATTTGGGAACACGGGGTGGACACTCAGTTGCTGTAGTTGTGCGTAAAACTGCGGGAAAGTGGTCGCTTCCGTACAGATTACTGACGACTTTCCACTGTTGTAGAGGCAGAAGAGATGGAGATACTATGCTTAGGTCTATGGAGGAGTAGGTGTTATGTGCGAGATTATAATAGGTTGGTTCTTTTCTATTTAGGAGACATGCATTCGACGAGAGAAGGAACTGTTCAATCGGTCGACCTCGCGCGTCGCAATGAGAGTCTCCCCATAGCCTGCTATGTGCATTGAAGTCTCCAAGGAGAACATAAGGCTCCGGAAGTTCATCAATTAAATTTAAATCACGTTTTTGCAGCTGATAGCTAGGAGGAATCTAAATAGTGCAGATTGTGATCAGTTTATCAAAAAGAACCACTCGAACAGCCACTGCCTCAAGGAATGTTTGGAGTTGTAAGTGTATGCATGCAATTCCTTGATTCACTATGATGGCAACACCTCCGGATGATGTCATGGCATCATCACGGTCTTTTCGAAAAATAACGTACTTACGAAGAAAATTTGTGTGTTTTGAATTAAGGTGTGTTTCTTGTACATACAGCACTTTTGGTGAGTGTTCGTGTGAGAGCTCTTGGATGTCGTCAAGGTTTCTGAGAAGGCCCCTGACGTTCCATTGTATAATTTGAGTGTTCATGGTGAATGTAAAATAGTGCTGTGTGTACGAAACGCGAGTGGCTGTTTAGACGGAGAATTTGAGTTCACTTAACAGGGCCGTCACCAGACCCTGTTATTTGCTTTTTCGTTTTCTTGGCGCGCTCCAAGGAGCCACGCCGCTCTTTCGGCACCAAGGGTACCGACGTATCCATTGCCTCCTCGGAGGCACTGGACGCCCGCACAAGCGGGCTGTTCAGATTTCGGGCCTCGCCTGGTGAGGGGAGGCCTTGAGACCCGAGGACTCTGAAGTCTCCAGTCTCTGTTTGGGAGTAGGCGGTGTAGCCTGGGCTACAGCCGCCTTGGGGGCATGTGCCACAACCACCGGCTCCGTATACGCGGGCCGAAAGAGTGCCGAAGGCTGGTGCGGCGGTGCCCCCTGACACGCCGCATCAGCGTATGTAGGTCCATAGAATGGAGCGACTCTTCGCCGTGCTTCCTTAAATGATATGTTCTCCTTCACCATTAATGTAATTATTTCTTTTTCTTTTTTCCAGTATGTGCAGGACCGTGAATATGCGGCATGGTTTCCTTCGCAGTTTACACAGTGTGGCGGTTGTTTGCAGTTCTCAAACACGTGGCCTAGGACTCCACATTGTGCACAAGTCTGGCGACCACGACAGGTTTTAGAGCCATGGCCATACCTCTGGCATTGGAAGCAACGACGAGGGTTTGGTATATACGGCCTGATAGATGTTTTCGTGTACCCTGTTTGAATGGAATCTGGTAGTTTACTAGATGCAAACGTGAGTATTAAGTGTTTCGTTGGTATTTCCTTATTATCTCTTCTAATGATAATTCTCTGTACATTATTGACATTTTGGCTCTTCCACCCTTCCGAAAGTCCAGTTTCGGTCAAGTCAAGTAAGTCTGCGTCAGATACCACTCCGCGAGTGATGTTCATAGATCTGTGTGGTGTTACGGTGATCGGTACGTCACCAAATGTTGAGAGGCTGTCTAGCTTTACAAATTGTGCTTTGTCTCGAATTTCTAGAAGAAGGTCTCCACTAGCCATTTTGGTTACTTTGTATCCAGCCCCGAGCGTTTCCGTAAGACACCTGGCATCTACGAAAGGAGATACGGTACTGGCTTGCTTTCCGGTTTTTTCACAGTGAATGACGTGGAAGTGGGGGAAAGTTTCTATTCGCTGGTTGAAGAGATTTATGTCGTCGGTGCGTACCTGCTTTAGGCCGGTACGATCAGATAGCAGAGGGAAGGTGCCATGCATGCCGGTCTTATTTTTGTTCAGCAGCGTTGGCGGCCACCCACCGCGGAGCTCAACAAGGGGACACTGCAAGTTTACAGGTGCTGAAAGCTTGCAGACGTCAGCCGTACAACACTGCCATAACCCAGTGCGCCTAGACCAAGGTAGGCTATTTGCACAGGGTTAACCCTTGCCACCAGGAAAATTGGAAGTAAACAGAAGAGAGTAGAAGACAGGACAGATAGATAGTGAGAGATAAAGATGAAGTTGTAGGCAGAGAGAGATAGGAAAAGGCGACTGCCGATTTCCCCTGGGTGGGTCAGCCCAGGGGTGCCGTCTACGTGAAGCCGGGGCCAAAAGGGTGTGTTGCCTCTGCCAGGGGGCCTTAAAGGTCCAATCACCCAGCGTCGGCTCAACCCCCAGGATCTTTTCCCCGGACACGGCAAAGCCACGCACGGCTAGGCGTGGGAGGGAGTAGCAACTCCCCCGTTAGCTCGGGTCCGTGGTGTCGCTACACACCAAACGCCTACTTGCGCAGGCGCCCCTGTGGGGGTACTATAGAGTAGAGCCCTTTACAGAACATTATCAAATGTTCAGTCGTTTCTTCCTCCCCTCCACACGCACTACACATTGTGTCTGTGCCTTCGTATTCGGCTTGGTACGTCTTGGTCCGCAATACTCCCGTTCTGACCTCGAACAGCAGAGAACTACCCCGAGAATCATCGTAGATTTTTTTCTTTTTCAATTTCCAGCTTGAAAGTTCGGTAGGGCTCCAGTGATGATTTCGTAAGCATTCCAATCTTCCACGTGTCCCTCTCTGTTTCCTTCAGCTTCTTCTTAACGAATATTTCCTTTTTGCTTGTTATTCTGCTGTCGAAATACTTACTCGATAATTTTCGAGTTAGGTTTCTCCATTTAGTCTCGAGATTCTTCATGTATAAGTAGCTGAAAACTTTCCTAACCCAACGCTCCTCTTCTAATGTTCTCAATCACTTTTCAAGTTCGATGTCGCTGCTAGCTTCCCTGCACTCAAACGATGACCATCCCATTTCACCCTGTACCTCTCTGATTTAAGGTATTCCCGTGTGCTCCCAAAGCAAGTTTAACTATGCCACGTTGTTTAATTTCCAATCTTGCTTGAACCTCTAATTTCATTCACAAGACCACATTGCTGAACGTCAAACCCGAAACCATGACACTTTTCCAAATCCCTACATACAACTACGATGGTATACCGGCATTGCAAGCATTTGAAGGCGATGCCCAGATTAGGAGGCGTTTCAAGAAGAGCTGGAAAAGACTTGTAGCTCGATAGTATCTCCGACAGAAATTGAAGAAAGAATTGCCACAGCAGTACAAACCGTTACACGTGTTGTCACATCTAATTCCAGGAAGCCAGTTGATGTGGTATAGGAAGAGCTGCGGGCAGTAAGTCGTCGAGCTGAACGCAAATACAGGTGAACGAAATCAATCACAGACCTGAGGACCTCTCGTAACGTTCAAAAGAAAAGCCAGAGGTACTTAGAAAAACTGGAAGTCATTTTGCACCACCCTGGGCCCACGAAAGCCACTTTCTAAGGTATGGAACGTCGTACGAGCTCTACCATCTGCTCTTCAGCAACTGCGTCCTTTCCTTGCACTGGCCACCATAAGAACATGCAGCGAGAAACAGATCGCCGAAGAATTTTGCATGCGCTTTTCTGGCTCTGCAACAACGAATGGCTCACTGCTTCGGTGCGCACCCCCTACGGAAAACGTCTGTCTCGACCATCTTTTCAGGCTCTAAGAGCTTCGTGCGGCTATGTCCACTTCACAACGTTCCAGTGCACCTGGGCCTGATGAAATAACCTATGCTACCCTGCATTCCCTTGGTCCTCGGGCAACCGAAGAACTGCTGTGTTTGTACAACCTCTTTTGGGCATCTGTAAGTGTACCGGTACACTGGAAAACTAGCAAGATCGTGGCATTGCTGAAACCAGGCAATCTCCCAGTGATATGCTATCCTACAGACCTGTGGCGCTAGCAATTTCTGAAGGAAAACTGATGGAACGAATGATTCTGATGCGCTTGGAATGGTTCCTAGTTAAGCAAAGAGTATATCCAGACGCCTTGACAGGCTTCCGGAAGGGACGTTCATCAATTGACTGTGTGACTCATTTGGCAACAACCGTTGTACATCAGAAACGGCGCCGCCGATTAACGGCTGCAGTACTTCTTGATATCAAAGGTTCATTCGACAATGTTCGGCATGTCGCCATTCTAAATGATTTTGAAGACTATAGCATTGGCGGCCGCATGCATCAATGAATAGCCAGCTATCTTCAAGAACAAACTATATTCATGTCTACTGCCGACGGTGACACTAATAAGCATCCCGTCTATCGTGGCGTGCCTCAAGGCGGAGTCCTGAACCCAACATCATTTAATATTGTCCTTGTTGGCCTCGGTAAAAAGCTCGTTAAACTAGGAGGCGAAATTTCGGTGTCTGTGTGAGCACAGATGACATTTGAATTTGGACCACGAGTCTAACACATTTGCAAGTACAAAAGAAACTACAACGCGCAGTATGGACAACTTCCGCATTCCTCAGTACCTGCGAACTGCAACTGTCACCGACGAAAAGTGCAACCCTGCTATTTACGAGAAAGTTCATGGCTTGCTACCTCATAGTGATCGATGGGACCTTAATACCTTCGGTAACTCATCACAAGTTCTTCAGAGTTATCATCGATCGTTATTTGTCTTGGTCAAAGCACATCTCATCGCTAAGAAAAAAAACTAGACAGCCTTGTCCAGGTCATTTTCCGTATCTCTGGAAAATCATGGGGATCATCGAAATCATCTCTAATGAAGCTATACCAGGCACTTTTTATTGGATACCTTCAATACAGTGTTCCTGTTCTTTCCCGTGCTCACACATCGGCTGTACGCACACTCGAGGGAGCTCAGGCGCAGGCCGTAATAATTTGCCTAGTAGTACATCGATCTACTTCCGCTGGCTATTGCAGAAGCACGTCATTGTCCAGCTCGTGTTTATCTTCAACACAAACCCCTACGAGTAAATCTGACGCTACTGACAAGGCATCGAGACCATTCACTGGCCGACACTTTTAACACAAGACCCAAAGGTGCATACTCAGAAGCTATGATGTCTCAACGAGATCTGCTGCCTTAAAATTATGCACCACATGTTATCTCCGACATACCACTCTGGACGATTCCTAAGCCGATTATGCGACTTTCGATCTCAGGGATAACAAAGAAGAAAAAAATACTAACTGCTGGTCTTAAGCATTTCAATTTTGTCGTATATTGACTATATGTACGGATATACAGTACAAATTTTTGCAGATGGCTCTGTCACGCAGACCTCCTCAGCAACAGCTTTCACTGTACCTCGAATCGGAATCACTCAACGCTTCAAAATAGCACACCGGACATCATCTACTGCCACCGAGCTGACCGGCGTCCGACAAGCTGCGTGCTACATTTTACGGCAGAGACCAGCGAAATTGACATTATTCTGCGACTCCAAGCCGGCCCTTCAGCTAATAAAAAACTACATGCAACAAGACTTTGGATACAGTGCTCTGATGTGTGGCATAATAAATATGTTGAATGAGGCATTTCAATAAGGACATACCGTTGCGTCGCAATGAATTCCCAGTCATTAATTGTGACATAACTGGGAGTGAACAAGCTGATGCAGAAGCGAAAATGGCGCACACTAGTGACGAAGTGATATCAATTCACTTTTCCCGATATAACATCAACGTCTTGCTGTCTAAAGGTATGACGACACTTATGCAAGGACTATGGAATGATCCGGTTTATCGCCACGAGCGCATTAACTTGCTTGACTCTTATCGCGCTTTTCGCTTTCTGTGCTGACTAAGAAGAGACCAAGAAACGCTACTACATAGACTGCGGCTGGGTGTTGCATACACGCGACGATACTTACGCAAGATTGGACAAGAGCAAAATCCCAACTGCCACTTGTGTGACAAGGCAGATACTATTAATCACACCCTGTTTGTGTGCCATTTATACGTAGTTGAAAGACAGTCTCTTAAGCGCCTCGCAGATGACCTAGACTGGTGACCCTTTTCTGATGATGATTGATTTGTGGGGTTTAACGTCCCAAAACCACCACATGATTATGAGAGACGCCGTAGTGGAGGGCTCCGGAAATTTCTACCACCGGCGGTTGTTTAACGTGCACCCAAATCCGAGTACACGGGCCTACAACATTTCCGCCTCCATCGGAAATGCAGCCGCCACAGCCGGGATTTGATCCCACGACCTGAGGGTCAGCAGCCTCGTACCTTAGCCACTAGGCCACCGTGGTGGGGCGACCCTTTTGTTTCAGAAGAGAAACGTTTGGGTGCTTGGGAACGTGTGGATCACGTCCAACGCAGTGTAAAGGGCGGCTCGCATTTCTAAGCAAGACAGGTTTTGATTTTCGTATTCAGAGCATCTGATAATTTAGAGACTTTTGTGCGTGTACTACACCAAACGAAACATTGTCTGCAGTGATTCATTGTGCTATACTACAACAATCACCCCTCATGATACCTTCCTCTTTCTTTACCTTTTCCCCTTACCGCCGTGAGGAGTAGCAGGCCAGAAACCCTCTTTGAAGGCCGACCTCTTCTCCTTCTTCTCATTAAACACGTCCTTCTTCTTTCTCTCACTACGTCATATCTATTGTAGTTCCACAGTGCCCTATTTTTCATTACAGCTTCATTCCTGTCATCACGTATCTTTAGTACTCCCTTAGGTACTCAGCCCCGTTATTTTTTCATACGCCCAAATATTTGTATTTAGCCACAATTTCTAGTGTCACTTCTTGTATCTTATGCTAACTGCCTTTGTTATCATTAAAGTCATGATTGCCAATTTTTTCCCTGCTGAACTTCAAATTTACCCTATCTCCCACATTACCAAAGACGTCTATCAATCACTGCAGATCTTCCTTGTCGGCTAGTGAAACTATATCATCTGCATATATGAATGTTCATAATGACTGTTCAATGCGTTTTTATTGCTTAACAAAAGAGGCTGAAGCCGAGTCGACTCCCCTCTAATTTGGCTTCTAGTTCTGATTGATTGATTTGTGGGGTTTAATGTCCCAAAACCACTATCTGATTATGAGAGACGCCGTAGTGGAGGACTCCGAAAATTTTGACCACCTGGGGTTCTTTAACGTGCACCCAAATCTGAGTACACGGGCCTACAACATTTCCGCCTCCATCGGAAATGCAGCCACCACAGCCGGTATTTGATCCCGCGACCTGCGGTGGCTTCTAGTTCTGTATATAGAGCATAAATAACAAAGGTGATAACGGACATCCCTGTTGAAGCCCGCGTTTATTTCTATAGGTTCAAATACCTGTTCTTCCCATTTCATAACTACCTTGTTATTTTCCTAGATATCCTTTAAAAGATTACGTATTCAATCTTCCACATCTAGTGTATCCAGTATTCCCACAAGTCTTCTTTAATCACACTGTCGTAAGCTCCCTTGATACCTAGAAATGCCAGCCACACAGGCCTCCGTTCTTTTTCCGCTAATTCAATACACTGCATCAATTAAAACAGACTGTCAGCAAACCTCCTTCGTTTGCGGAACCCATTCTGTAGTTCTTGCAGAACCCCCTCACTCTCCACCCATGTCTGTAGCCTTTCCTTTACTATCTGCATCACCAGCCTGTAAACTACTGATGTCAATGTTATAGGACGGTAGTTGTTTATATCGGATTTGTCCCCTTTTCCTTTACAGATCATGCTCATTCTGCTTAGTTTCCACCCATTGGGGGCTTACCATCCATTACTGCTTTGCTCGCTGCCTCTCTTGATGTTTGCTTAGAGTTTGGTCCTAGTTTCTCTATTAGGATAATTGGGATGCTGTCAGGGCCTGTTGATGTGCTATTAGGAACCCTTTTCTCTGCCCTTTCCCACTTTCGTTGTCCCAGTGGAGCCACTTCACTAATTGGTTCATCCTCATCTGGTACGGTGCATGAAGCGCTCACTTTTCTGTCATTACTTTCTGACCCCTTGAACTGTAGTTATACACCTCTGTTCATTGTTTGTTTTACTACACAGAGAATTTAGATGTTTCCAAAACTTTACAGCTGCCTTTCTGTCCTTTTTGTTTACTTCCGCCATCCATTTTAGGCCCCCCTTCTTCAAATCTTTTCACTGACCCAATCGGACGCTTCCCTTCTGAAGCTCAAAAAGTTATCCCATTTTCTTCTGACATCATCTTCCGGTTCACCACTCTGTTTAGCATACCTGTGTTCCCTGGAGGCTTCCTGACGTGTTAGTATGGCTCGCTTGACTTTCTCATCCCACCAACTCTTGGGTTTGTGTCTCTCTTTCCCGGTTGGTTTGACTCGTACCTTAGCAAGTTCTAACTCAAACAATCCAGTTAGATTTGTGTACGTCCACTCTTTTTTAGTATGCTTGGTGATCATATTCTCAATCTCCTTAGTTGCTATTTCTGTTTGCCTTTCTGAATAAATATAACCGCGTGGTTGCTCACAATGCCTTGTTTTCATTTTCCGTTCCTTTCCAAAACTCAGCTTGATGCGTTTGTGATCACTACCTAAGCTTATGGACTCATATTCATATCTATGTTCATCACCCTTAGCCGATCATACATCCTATGTGGCATCATTGCGTAATCTATAGTCGACTGCAGCCTTCCCACCTCCCATATTATCTGACCTTCGCATTTCTCGGTGCGATATGAATTTCATGCCTTTCACAAATATCTATTAGCATTCTGCTAATTGTGCCAGCATATCCATCCAAATATTCTATGTGCGCATTCATATCTTCTAATATAATTACCTCGCACTTTTCTCCCAGTTTGTCAATGTCATTTTATATGCACTGCACCATTTCTTGGTTTTGCTCTCTGACTTTTACCCCAGTCCACAGGTATACAAAACCCATGAGCGTCATGTGCCCTGCCACTTTCCATTTCAGTCATAAATTTTCCCTGCCCTCCTGCTTGACCCTTTCCCAGTGTGTACTTGTATGGATGAATGCCCCAATACCCACCCCCTTTTCTGCTGCTTTCTGTTCAATTACAATATTCCCATGCGTAGTACGGATCGCTAGGTGGTTGTTGCATGTTCCGTAAGACGCGTTTCAACAAACCCTTGTACCACCAGCTTCTCCTCCCTTAGTTGTTCTTCTATCTTTCCCCACTTCAGCCTATTCCTGCCGCCCTGCATGTTAATAACACCCTACGTCTCAATTGGCTCGGTCCTCGTGGCTACGTCGATTTCTGCCCCGGACTCTACGTGTCTTAGATATTGGTGCCACTTTGAAATCGTATCTGCCTATACCACCTTTCAAAAAGCCCCCCGGTCGTTTTCCTCGTTACTAGCCATCTTGGAGCCCGAAGGGCCCGCGTGCCCTCCCAAAAAGTTACTGCGCGTCCCGCGGCGAGTCACCAACCCACCTCATGACCTAGCCTCCATTTGAAGTGAATTCTATCTCGCTGACAAACCACCCCACCGATGCGCCTCTGTGTTTATTTCCGCTACCTCAAAGCCTTTCTCTTGACTCATCTGCCCTATCTCTTTGTTTGCAATGACAACCGTTTTTTGCAGGTGGCCGTCACGCACCGGTACATCCGGTATCGTGGATATTACTACCTGTGCCTTGAGTAAAATGGCGCGCATGTCATCAACCCCTTTCGGCAGTGTGGTCACTTGTCCTGCCGAATCTTCATTTAGACATCGTTTAAACAACCCGCATTTATTACGAGGTTTCGTCTATCAGCTTTAGTTGTGAGTTTCGTGCTTGTTCGCCTTATGCCTGCTTCCAGCTTACATCCTACGCCTTGTATAGGAGCGCCATCTAGTGAGAATTGCTGAAATCAGAGTAAAAGCTGAGCCTCTCGTGGTCATTTCTAGAACTGAGGTTAAGGGCGGGGACTTTGCTCCAGTCTAATAACCTGGCGAGCCAGCTCCTGAAACATGAAGGACTTTTCATCAACTAACGTACCGAAAAGGTAACGTAACTTCACTGCTTCAGTGATTTCCTGTTTACTTTTATTATGCACCAGATTTAAAAACGACGTGTTGTAAAGAACAGCTTGCTCGGTAACATAAACTGCGCGTCAAAAACTAACGTGGTGGGTAATTCCTTTCGTTGAAAACAGCGCGAATGAACAGTTGTTTGAAAGTTTTTACGTTTCTTGTTGGCGATTTTTGCCCTAATTTGTGCGGCCTATCATAAAACAGGTGTATGTTACGGCCCACCAGAAAACTATCATTAACATAAAGAGTATGTTACGCATAATTTGGGTAAATGGAGAATGACCTCTCATCAATTACTCGTTTCTTGACAATCCCCTAGAATGAATGTGAGCCATGCAATAAGCCCATAATCATCATCATTTGGGTAAATCCCACAGCTAACCAATAAGAATGAAGGCAGCGATCACCTCAGTAAATGATTACGAAGCGACTGCGTCAAGCTGAAGTCTTCGAATACCTACAACGAGAGAGTGCTCGGGAACGGAAAGGGCAAAGGCGGCTGAGAAACCTCGAAGCGGTAAAAGGCCCACACCAACGACGACGCGCCCATAAACCTACGAGAGGTGCTAACGCTCAGATTTGTCGCGAGGTTCTGGCTTTGGAGTTTGGGCATCCATGTTGCGTCTGTGACACTGCCGGTTTTAGTCGAAACTTTTTGCGCTGAGAATCAACGTAGACACAACCTAGACTCACCTGGCTAGAGCCTAGCACTAATATAGAAGCAACCTAGAAGCAACCTGCATCAGCTAGCTAACGCCCGCAAACAATCCAGGAGCAACCTGATTAGTCTTCAGAATCGTCTCTATTCGTTGTTTCACGCCTTGGCTGACTTTGTGTAGGCTTCAAGTTTTTTGAGGCCTCTCTTTTTCTTCTTTCTCCTTCCATTGTTTTTATGTCTTGTCTTTCCTGAAAAATTTTATACTGCACCACATTACTTTGTATGGTAATGCACAAACTCCCTCAACTAGGTCGTCATATTTTTGACCAATATTTACTGTATTACGATATCTTGCCGCACTTCTTTACATGCACCTTTTGTGTGCACATCACTTTAACAAGACTCTAGACAACACATTGGCTCAGTCATTGGAGAGCCCCTCGGACATCCGAAACTATTGCGAAACGTCGGCGAATGACGCAGCGCAGCGTTAACATCCAAAGGTGACATAGTTACAGGAAGTCTACCACACTTGTCGTACACCCACATTAGGTACACCAACTGAACGATCGATATTTCGGTATTGTTCACCATTTGTATCGTGTTCCACTGAGGTTCCACGATATCATCGACGGCGGTCGGTACCGCCAAAGCGGCTGTGGCAGTCTTCACGGGGTCTTTACCGGTAGATCCGTTCGCATGCTTTTTACTGAAACACTGCAGGCTCGCTTTAATGCTCTCGCGAGTCTTCGGGGGCCATGGTTTCTCCAGCAGGAAAGTCCACATCTGGGTGGCTATCTGCACTCCGAAGGTGGGAATGACCAACGGACTTGTGACATTGGGTTCCTTATTGAGTAAAACGTACAAGTTTGTCGGGAAGTAGATAACGTTACCGAATCTTACGAGAGACGGCAAGAAGAGACTGTCTGCGCTGGGGATGTCTCGAGCAACTTTGGCCGTCCGCACGTCGTAAGCGTAGGAACGCGCTTTGAGCAGGTTGGTAGCGAAAGTCTTCGATACGGTCGGGATCGGAACGTCCGAGGCGACGATTTCCAGAGGAAGCATTAGTTTGAGCTTGCTCATTTCGTTGGTGAGCTCTTGCTCCGACGTCGCTTCAAACATGGGATGCCGCTTCGCGCGCTGGATTACGTCGGCGCGTGTCTTAGAAAACACGAATAGGATGTGGCTGTCCATGCGGGAACTACGCACCATGTCAGTCACGAGCCTGTCCTCGAGTTCGCAGACCTGAAGCACCTGGCACGGAACGTCCGTCATCTGTCCAGGAGCGTCTTCCTCAATTGCGTCACGGGTCGTCAGGGCAGTGCACATGATAGCATACACCACTGTCAGATGTTGTGGCGACTTGTCAATTAGGGCGCTGAATAGCTCGTTTATTCTGTCTTTCTTTTGCATTACCACAACCGTAAGGTTGGGGTACGCCGGCAAGATCAGGTCCCTCAATATAGTAGCCCACTCGGTTTCGAGTAATGAAGTAAACGGGGATTCATGCAGCCCGTGGGATATTGTTTTGGAAGCGCTTGTGGACGACTGCTTGGTCAAGTTGCTTGCTACTTGTGTGAGCTGATCGAAGGTTACCGAAACGTTGAGTGCCTTATTGAGAGCTTCAAGACCTCGGATAAGGATTCTTCTGTAGCCGTCACCCGCGATGCAGTCGTTTCTGTCGATCGCAAGGGACGTGCCTGCTTTGCTGACCGAGAAAAAAATAACTGCCGGCAGACCGTACCTGAGACTTAATTCGACGAAGAAGCGAGCCATTGTGGACGAATTCATACGCTTATCGGCAAGTCCGGTGTCCAAGATGGCCATCGCGAAGTCTGCAACGTCTTCGTCGAAAGGTGTGTCGTCGCTAAGAAAGCGGTCGTTCAGTGATTCGAGAAGTCGGCCGGCGGCAGTTCTGTCCGATCCAAGGGCGCTCGATTCCAGGAGCCTTCGGTTCGTGGCGACCCGAAACGCTGGAGACAGGTAGTACACCGCCTCTTCATCGACCCTGGAGCACACGTGAGCGTAGAAGTCCTCGCAAGGGGAGATGCTGGAGTTGACGACGCTCAGCACTACGAGGGCTTCGTTGACACAGCAGAAGGAGCTGGCGTTGCCCGATGAGTGTCCTGCCTTGGCGCTCCCGAAGAGAGCGACGACCACGAGGGCGAGCATGAAGACTGAAAAAGCGGCGCCCAGGAAGACCGTCACCACCAGTAGAGTGCCCGACCGTTGCTCGACCCCGACCTGCTCGGCCGGTGAAGCGATTTGCGATATGGGAGGTGGTAGTGCGGTGGCTGTCTCGGTGGTTTCTGGGGCAGCATGTTGCACGGCGGCTGGCTGAGAACATGGTACGTCGGTTTGTACCACCGGTATTGGCTTGGACGTGCGTGAAGACTTGTGCTTGACACTGCTCTTGCTCATGGCGGATAGTCGACGGTTAGGGGTGATTGGTTGTTACGATGTTGATTGCGATGAGGAACCGCATTCATGGCAGATACCCCCTGCGGTCGGATGCGGGTGAAGAATTGGGCCGTAAGCCATTGCTTTCAATTAGTCCCTAAGCTTCGAGGAAGGAGCGAAAGTCACCACCGAACCATATCAAGATTTGTTTATTCATTCACTTACTTCATTATATCTAAACCTCAAATGCCCCTTCGTAGGCTCGCTAAGTACGTTCACTATTCGATGGTGATGACCAAAGGCCGGATTATAGGCAAATGCCTGTTTTGTACTTTGCGTTCCTATCGGGCGATTTTTATATATGAGCATGAATGAGAGGTTAAGAAGAGCTGTCATACTGTTTTGATAGTGCATATAAATGCCTGTTTTCGACGTTGGTGCGTAAACCAATGAAAGTACATACAAATGCCTATTTTCATAATCAGTACCTATATGAACGCTATTTAACACCAAATATCGCTTTTTAGTACAATTGGAGATTACTATTGACGTTACCAGGCAAAACCGAGCTTTTGAAATTGTATGGTATGCAACCTTTTCACTCGAGACTCTCTGGGTGCCGCCATAGTCCTCTCTGGGCTGTAGTACGCATGACCCCCGAAAAATGCACTGCCGAGGCTGCGACGTTGACTTTTGTACTAGTGCAACAGCACAGAAAGGGGGAAATCCTCCTCTCCATAAAAAAACGTCCATACTCCACATCACAAGATCGTTTCATAAATTTCAAGGCTACAAATCCTATTTGTCAATAGGAACGCTGATTAGCTTCTACAGCTTCTACAGATGTATTCATCCGCGTCGCGTCGTCTGTTCATCTTTTAACGCAATAAGGGACACAGACACAGACACCAGAACAGGTGTGTCAATACCAGGTTGCAAGAACATAGGAGACCGTTGGACACAAATAATAGTTCACACTTGCCCAACATTGCAGCTCCTACATTTGCAAGCCCTTTTTTGTGATGCTATTGTTTTATCAAAACACCCAGATCGGACCACCAGAGAACTGATGGAGGCGTTTCACATTAAGAGAAGTGGGAAGAATTGCGTTAGCGCACCCTCCATCATGTCAACAGAAAAAAAAATCATATTTAATCAGCACTCTGCGGATATGATCTGAGGCACGTGTTTTATAGCCCCATCTTTTTAAAATGCAGTTTCGCTTGCACTACGTGACAGAAGTGAGATATATGTAGCTGCCTTTCCTTCGAATAAACATTAGTTGCGAGTAGGTGCTCTTGTGTAGTGTAATTTCCTGTTCAAGTGTCCGTGTCTGTGTGCGCGCCCTTATTGCGTTAAAATATGAACCAATACCAACGATCCCAGTTATCCTTGTTACTGCGTCGTCTGCTCGGCATCTCCCCGGAATCTGTTCGCATGCACGGGGAACAGGAGTGAGAGGAACTTTTTAATAGAAAAGCAATTTTTGCTGGCACATATATATCAATGCGTGCTACTCTGTATAGGACGGGGAAGGGGACTTAACAATTTCAGAAGAGAGGGAAGAAAAAAATGATTAAAAGACTATATACAAATATGAAATGTACAAGTGAACATGATAAAAGTTTATTAACAGCTAGCGTGACATGTAATAAAGTTTTTCTGATCTGAATTGATCTATCACTTAATTTTTTCGGCTTGGATAATTTCGGAGAGGTAATTTTGTTGTGAACGCACAACCCGACGCTTTTTTGACGGTCCTGGCACTAAACATAGTATGTTTAGGGAAGACGAGGTGCTTGTGTGCAGCCGCAGGATGATGAAGAGCGAAAGAAAAACAATGGAGTTGCATCAGGGGAATGTAGAATAGATAAACAATATGTCCACGTTGTTTTTGTTTCGTTTGTTATTTACTTCTTAAACGTAGCTTCACTGGGTCACATGATTTTACTTAGGCACTAAAAGTTTTTGCGTGCTCAATGCAAGGCTTTGCACCGATACAATTTTTTTAAATTGGTTCCTAACAAGGCGCGAAAGCATGATGCGAGGAGATGAGCTTGAAGCCTTTGCCACTGGCCTGGTGTAGACTTGGCAAGCCAAATTTCTTACGTGCCCTTTACGGTATCGGAGCGACGCGCAGCCGGAAGATCACACGACGCAGTCGCATCAACACGTCAGGCGCACCCACGGTTACATTCCCGTGACATGCCCATGCCAGGTAGTGCACGCAAGTGGTGTTGTGTCGTTTCGACGTTCTCTGTATTGCACTGCCTGTTTCTGTGGGGTGGATGCCTCTATGCGTGCACGTTTGAAGAGGCTAGCACGGATCATGTGTCCTTACCACGATACACAGCGTCGCACTGCTGGAGCTGCTCTAATGAACGATGCAGCTCAAATATGTGGAGCGTTAATTGTGAATGCTGGCACCGGCGCAATGCGAGAACGGTGAGAGCACCAATGCAAACAAAATAAAGGCAGCATCCCGCTCGATAAGAATAAAACAAATAGATAGTGCGCATACATTCTGTTTGTATGTTTCGATATTTCTCTCAAACTTCACACTTCTGTTCAGGCAACAGAGTACACAAATTGCACACGTGGCTTCGAAAAATTTGCGCAGTGTCACGTACTACTTCGACGTACGCAGGACCATTCCTTGTTTTATGCGTTAGCACGGAAATGGCGGGGCGCGCGCCAGTGAGATGAAGTTCAAGCGGCATTCAGTCTGACATTTGCGGGGCGCGTAGCATTCCAAATCTCGGCTGTTGTGATCGTGAGCGCCTAGTGCATGCAGTGCCCGCGCGGAATTTTCGGGCCTGCTGAAGGGTCCTTTAAGGTGTTCACAGGTAGAAGAGAAATTTATCCTGCATGGTTAGGCCAAGTTAATACGAGGCGAAAAGATAACCTCCTGTCCTATTAGCCCTCTGACTATTTGTGGTAGTGTTGCCCATCACAGCCATGCCGAAAAGAAAGAGATCCAGAAGCGTGTTTATTCGACGGTGGACACTTTACTCACCTAGCTGGACAAGGAAAGGAGATATAGTACTTCTGCAAACCATCAAAAAAAAAGGCATGGCTATGCTAAATTAGGGCGCCTTTGTACCATCAATAACTTAAACAATTTTGTTTGCTTTCCTGTCGGTGACGCATATTCAACACGTCTTTCTTCGACATTTTGAATTTTCTCAAAATTTATTGTCCCTATATTCACGTTTTTGGGGACCTGAAACAATTTTATGACCGCCTATTTCTGGCGCCTGTAACCTGGTTTCTCAGTGCCCATAAATCCGGCCTCTACTTATCATAATCTTCAGCAGCAAAACAAACAAGCTAGTGCACTGGCGTAACGCAAACAAAACCATGCACGGATGAAAATTTATATAAAAACAGGAAGCTATGCGGAAGCTAGCACTAAATAGGAAGGAAAAAAAAGAAAAAATTACGACGAAAAATAAAGAAGCACAAAGACAAAGAAGTTGGCAAAAAGAGGAAGAAATAAATAGAAATAAAGACAAAAAGTGACGAGAGTGAAAACAGAACGAAAAAAAGGAAAAAAAAGAAAAGAGCCGCACAGAAAATGGTATAAGACATATATCACAAATTAATCGGGTTATGTAAACTCAATTGTCTGGTCAGCTCCAAAAAATACACTATCTTGATTGTAATAACTAATAACGCTTGTTTGCTTTTTTTGCTTCTCACTTTCTAGCACTTTATTTTTGTAATGTTTTCTTTCGTTTACATTATTTTGTTGGTAAGCCATAGTGCACTTTACCTTACATGGGCTACTGTACGTTTCTTTGTCCCTTCTCCTGCGTGGGTATGTGCCATGGTATTGAGGCTACAAGTAAACAAACAAATGCTGTCCAGCTCTGCAGTTTCGGCTTGTCAACCCTAGTGTGAAGCTAACTTTTTAAAAACTTTACATCACAGTTAAACACAGTTATAAATGCGGCTGTACAAGCGATTTACTGGAGTGCACAGCTGAAACAGAACGATTCCATTTTATGCTTGGTGTTTTCACCTTTCTATCTGCAGTATTTTTTAAATGCGAAGTATTTCTTGGCGAACATTAGCGACTATGAGCGTATCTATCTATCTATCTATCTATCTATCTATCTATCTATCTATCTATCTATCTATCTATCTATCTATCTATCTATCTATCTATCTATCTATCTGTCTGTCTGTCTGTCTGTCTGTCTGTCTGTCTGTCTGTCTATCTATCTATCTATCTATCTATCTATCTATCTATCTATCTATCTATCTATCTATCTATCTATCTATCTATCTAGCCACCTACGACTTTGAGCTCTCCTGGCCGTCTCTATAATGGTATCGATACCAAAATTGATATCACATAGCATGACTGTATGACAAGCATAACTGACCAGCCATAACATGAAAATCCTTACATATATTTCATGAATGTCATGATTTACATTTCATCGTCTTCTTGCTCTTGCGGTGGTTTCGCTCACAAGACATTTTGCAAAACTGGTATGGTATGACGTGACTGCATAGCGAACATAAGTGACAGACCCTAATGCGGCAATCGTGACATGCTTGTCATGATATTTATGTTATGGCTAGTCATGATTATACACGCCACGCTCATGGTGCGCTCGCGGTCGTTTTGCTAGCTTCACATATACCAAATTTGGTGTTACAGGGCGTGAATGGATGGCAAAAGTACAAGACTGGTACAAACGTGATAATAATGAAATGCATGTTATGTAATAACATCACAACATGGGACGCTCGTGATGCGCTCGCGGGCCTTTCGCTTGCTTCACAAATACCAAATTTGGTATTACGTGACGTGAATGGACGCGAGGGTGAATGACACGTCCAAACTTAATAATCATTACATGCATGTCATGTAAAACATGACTACACAATACGCTCATAGCGCACTCACAGCCGTTTTGATAGCTCTACATATACTAAATTTGATATTACGTGACATGAACAGACGACAAACATAAATGACACTTCGAAACGTGATAATCACCGCATGGTAGTCATGTACAGCGTAATTTACGCGCTCTTCGTAACGCTCTGCTAAATTTAAAGTGACATATGAACCTTCCTCATTCGTGCTTCGCATATCATCGATTGCCAAAGTACGTGGGATCTACCTTTTTTTTCTGTGCAATGCTTTGCATGATGTGATTTTGCAGTGTGCAGACATCATTCACAATTGCGTGTTTTGCAGCATGCATTACACGCCGCACAAGAGTATTTAACGGTGACCGTGTTCGCAAGTATCTACGTCAATGTCTTCTAGAATTGACGTCGCAATGGAGCTGACAGTGAAGCCTCGTTGGTTGCTGCGTGCAAGGAAGGGGTTTGCGTGACGTTTCAAGTTTTTCGGCAAATGTTGTGACTAACACCCCGCACAGAGTGCATGGTGGCTGAAGCTCTAACCATCTTTACCGGCTCAGTTTCGATTCAACTTTCATATTCTTGTTCCCCGGATCAGCAAACCCGTATCTTGGCTAGTCTATAGCGTGCTTGCATGTGCCCAATTTCTGCGAGAAAAGCTTGCTTGAACCTCTATTTTCGCTCGAACCCACTACGGGTGATTGGCTGTTAAACCAGTGATTAAAAAAAGAGATTAAACATTTAGATGTATAAAACCAGATGAATCATTGTCTATGGAGTATAAAAAGAAAGATTGATGATGTTACGTACGAATAAATAATTATAACAACATTATTCAAACCTCGATGAGGTCACGAAGAAGAAGCTGACGACGGTCTGGAAGGCGGATTCTAGAGTTCGTAAGAAGTACTTTTCAACTCGCAGCTGCCGTCCTCGTGACGACTTCCAGGTGCAATGGTGACACAGACGAAGCCACTCGACCATCAACGACGCTGTCCTCGGTGGCTGCAAGACAACTGGAGGCGTATCGTACTGGTTCTGGTTCCGACGCTTCTCACACCTGCTTTCATGTACATGTCGCCCGTGAGTGCATTTATCGTTCCTCTCGGAACCAAGCTCACGATTTCATGCATGCCATGTAAGCTCTCACTTAGCCGGGTACATTATCCGACTGTTAGTTTATTATTGCACGTCGTAGCACAAAAACATTTGGGGGAGAGACAAAGGCAACACGAACAAGCTTTGGCTTATGTCCTTCGGCCAAAAAAGGTTTTCCGACATGACGTATTATCAGGCTCTCACTGTCGACCTGAGCAATATTTTATTCACAGACCGTGAAAATTTTAATTCAAAACAAAAAGCTATTGAAAGAATATCAATTAGAAATTATGATGTTCTTCCGCGCTGTGGCAAGATAACACCGTTGAACGGCAGTATTTCTTTCTGTAAAAGTTGATTGTTGTAAAATGTTGTGACGAACAATTAGTAAAGATACGGGGTAAAATTACACGCATGTGCGCTCGTACTGTGCAGTTTCGTTCATATTTAAAGTTCGCGCTATTTTTCATATTAATTGGCATACCATACCTAGTTACCCGCTTTTTCCAGATGGTATTGTGGGGATATGGCTTAAACGCCAATAAAAAACTGTGGCGGCATTCACACAATACACGAACGCCAGCATTGTAAGTTCACGTGTATTTTTAATGAGTGGATGACCACTGTCGCGTGCTATGGTAAAAAACCTGCTATCACCAGTGATGCCTATTATGTTAAGTTCATTGAAGATCCCTTGAATTAGCTAGATTATTGGGCCATTACTTTGAAGTCTTCCAAGTTTTCTTTTACTTGGAGGCAGTTTTTTTTTCAAAGTTAAGCCGCTAGAGGCGTGATAGACTGTCTATTTTTTTTACTTTCTCTTTGCCCGTGGTTGCCCACGTCATTGTGACTGGTTTCTTCTGCGCACTTCGGCTGTTGATCACCACGGCCGTCCTGCACCCAAGCAGCAGTTGCGATGCGTCTTCGAGATCTGTGTGCTCAACTGCTTCTTACTGGTCAGCGAGATTCCCGCTGCGATCAGTGCCCTGCTTCCCGTGCTCCTGGTGCCCTTACTAGGACCAATGTCCACTTCAGAAGTATGCGCAATCTACTTTGGTGTAAGTACAGCAGAATTGGCAGTAATTCGACTATTTCAATTTATATGTGCATTTACACACACTACAGCCTTTCAAAGGGCCATTGCAGGAGCAGGGGAATACATACCAAGAACATGAACATGTGGAACACCTAACGACAATCACTAACTTTTTCCTCTGCCAAGTGACTGCCTCACCAGGCATCGTTCTGAGATTCTGTAGTCCCGAGAGATCCCAGCAGCGGCGATCACACTGCGGTGGAGGCAAAATGGTAGAGCCCACCTGGTCGTGTGCTCTGTGATGTCGGTGCACGTCGAGGAACACCTGATGGTTCAAATTTCCGGAGCCCTGCACTACAGTGTCCCTCGTGATCACATCGTGGTTTTGAGACGTTAGAACTCCGGATAGTCTTATATTAGTCTCGGATAAAAACATGAGAGTATAAGTGCAGTGAAGAAGGACCAAAAGTTTAGTTTATTACTACTCCTTGTGACCGTAGGGGTCTTGCACGTGACACACGAGTATTAGGGGATGAGCGGTGTGATGGGCGAAAAAACTAGTGTTAGCGTTCCGAAGATTAAGTGTGGTGAGGGTGGTGTACGAGGAGTTAAACCAAGCAGAGCTAAATTAGATGAAAGCAAAAAAGTTATCTCATAGCGAGAATGATATTACAGTGAATAATTTTTTTATGCTGTGATGGGTAGTGTAACTCTGCAGTGTTCTTTATATACGAAGTGTCTATTGATGGGAAGAAAACCAGAATGCTGGAAGAACGCCCACACCATCCTAATCTATAAGAAAAGAGACTTCAAGAACTTGAAAAATTACAGGTCCGTTCTCCGCAAACTATTTGGAAAAAATGGCTAATAGAAATAAGGTAACATTAGAGTTCAATCAACCAAAGGACCAAGCAGGATTTCGTACAGGCTACTGTACAATTGACCATAATCATACTATCAATCAGGTAATAAAGACGTGCGCGGAATACAACCAGCCTCTATACATCGCCTTCATGGATCACGAAAAGCCGTCAACTCAGTCGAGACATCAGCAGTAATGCAGGCACTACGGAACCAGGGCTTCGAAGAAACCTACATAAACATACTGGAAGAAATCTCAATAAATTCGCAGCCACCATAATTATTCTTAAAGAAAGCGACAGAATCCCTATACAGAAGGGTATAGGGCAGTGAGACAAGATCTCTCTAATGCTATTTACCGCGTATTTAAAGGAGGTTTTGAGGGCCATATATTGCGAACAGTTAGGGATTAAAGTTAATGGAGAGAATCTTAGTAACGTGCGATTCACTGATGACATTGCCTTGATGAGTAACTCAGGGGATGAACTACAGCTCATGATCATTGAACGGGACATGTAAAAGAGAAGAGCAGTTCTGAAAATAAAATGTATAAAGCTAAAGTAATATGCAACAGTCTCGGCAGAAAACATCGCTTTGCGATAGGTGGAGAGACGCTGCAACATGTAAAGAAATTTGTCTACTTAGGACAGGTAGTAATAGCGAAGCTGGACCATGAGAATGCAATATCTAAAAGTATAAAGGTGGAATGGTTAATATTCGGCAAGCATACTAGAACCATGAATGGTAATCAACCACTAAAACTCAAAAAGAAGGTATATAACAGCTGCATATTGCCGGTACTTATCTACGGAGCAGAAGCCACGAGGGTTACAGAGAGCGTTCAGCCTAAATTGACGACGACGCTTCGAGCGATGGAAATGAAAACGATAGGTGTAACCTTAAGAGACAAGAAGAGAGAAGAGCAAGTCAGGTAACAAACCGGGGTTAAGGATATTATAATTGAAATCAAGAAGAAGGAATGGACATAGGCCGGGCACGTAGTACGTAGGGCGTATACCCACTGGTCATGAAGGGTAACTGACTGGATTCCCAGAGACGGCAAACGCACGAAAGGGAGACAAGTTAGGGGAGCCGATGAGATGAAAAAGTTTGCAGGTTTAACGTGGCAACGGAAAGCACAAGACCAGGTTGAGTGGCGGATCATGGGAGAGGTCTTTGTCCAGCAGTGGGCGCAGTCAGGCTGGTAGTGATGATGATGAATTCTGTGCAACATTTATCAGCTGTAAATTGAGTAATCCAGTGAATTACTTCGAGGGAGTACTTTCAAGAAAATTGCAGATTTCATTGCATTTACGTTTTAGTAAAATACAGCATATATGCGTATCTTGTGTAAAACAAATTGACCAAAGCAAGCAAAGAAAAATAGCAAGGAAATATGAGTGCCAAACCTCAAGCGTGGGAAGAGCCCTGAGATATCAACGTAGTACATGTGCCTTAATTACAGTGTACATCAGTTATGCAAGAATGAATAACTTTTGTTGATCATTCTTCCAAACGTACTCTGACTTTTGAAATTTATGCCGAAGTCTCTACACGTGACGTCACGAATTTCGATGTGACGTACTTTTGCGACATTGGCCGACGAAGCTTTCTGAAACTTGGTACGTTCTGTCTAAGGTCTTATGAGAGCGCAATGTAGTTCTCGTCTACTTATTACGAACGACGTACGATTTAGTAAAGCTGTGACGTCACTGTGAGTGGTGCGAAAAATAAAGGTGGTGTTGACACCCGTATTTTTTTCTAGCGCATTTTTTCCTTCAACAAGAATCCAGTCACTGCAAGCTTGGAAACTTTGGTATTGAGAAGGTAATCTTCTGATATAATGATCGTTTTTTTTAATACCCTTTTAGGCTTTGCCTGGTTTCTAGAAAAGGGAAGTCAGGGCGCTATATAGGTAACTTAAATTCCTAAAAAGAGGGAGTTTTGTATATTCTCTTTTGTAGTCAAAATCATACCTTGTCTTTTTTACTGATGCTTTCCTACCCACAATGAGCTCATACTTTTTTACAGCCCTCGCAGCTGTACTTCGTATCGGCCACGACCATCGCTGCAGCTATGGCCGAGTCGACGCTGGCGAGGCGCGCTGCACTACACCTGCTTGTCAGGCTCGGACCTGGCACCCTCAGGTCTCTGCGAATCATTTTATCGAATAAGTTTGCCTGAACTCTTGCTGTTGAGCCAGACCTACCTACCTACCTACCTACCTACCTACCTACCTACCTACCTACCTACCTACCTACCTACCTACCTACCTACCTACCTACCTACCTACCTACCTACCTACCTGCGTGCCTACCTACCTACCTACCTACCTACCTACCTACCTACCTACCTACCTACCTACCTACCTACCTACCTACCTGCCTGCCTGCCTGCCTGCCTGCCTACCTGCCTGCCTATCTATCTATCTATCTATCTATCTATCTATCTATCTATCTATCTATCTATCTATCTCCCTTAAGGCAGAACAATGGACAATAACCACTCAGCTACCACTGGGCATGCCCCGCCACGGTGGTCTAGTGGCTAAGGTACTCGGCTGCTGACTCGCAGGTCGCGGGATCAAATCCCGTCTGCGGCGCCTGCACTTCCGATGGAGGCGGAAATGTTGTAGGCCCGTGTGCTCAGATTTGGGTGCACGTTAAAGAACCCCTGGAGGTCGAAAATTCCGGAGTCCTCCCCTACGGCGTCTATCATAATCATATGGTTGTTTTCGGACGTTAAACCCTGCGTATCAATCAAAACCTCTGGGCAAACACGTTTAACTTGTTTTACCAATACTTATAGCAGAAAGATCACCCATGCTTTTTTTTTTATCCAGTCTGCTGACGGCTGCTGCTCTCGGTAGCGTGCTCCTGTGTTTCGTCTTCCACTCCCTGGTGACGACACTTCTGTTGGTCTCGGTTGTGGACGGTGTGTGCGACGAACTCTGCCTTGTGCTCCTAGATCCCACAATCAAGCGTGAGTCTACGATACTAGGATAGCTCAGCTGGATTGCGTTAAGCTTTAGACGCCGACTCACAAGCATGTTATCGAAGGAGGTAAGCATAGAAGACGATGCAATCATCTGGCTTCTACACTCGCAGAACAATCTTGCGCTAGAATTGTTTATAAAAAGACTGTTGTCACCGATCATCCCGGTGCGCATTAGCGATAAAATGGATAACTGGGTAGCCGATATCCTGGAGCATATTAAAAAAATGGACATGGGCAGGCCACTTAATTTGATGTACAGGCAACAGATTGTCGGTTAGGACACTAAAATGAGTACTGTGACATGTTGATGACGATGACATTGATGATAAACGGTGCTCTTTTGCACGTTCGATAAGAAGCACCAGTTCGCAATATATATAATGTGATCAGTTATGGCGACTAGAGGCTTATGTGGTACCACGATAAGCGCGATACTGAATGACCAACAGTTAGGTGCAGGGTCAAAATTATTTATACGGTACGTCATAATGGAACTAGACCGTGCAGTACAGGTTGTGTTGGGAATTATTGAGACATGGGGTGTGTTCCAATACTCACCGTAGACGGCTAAGTAGACGGCTAAATTGACGATGGTCATCTTAAGTCCCATTCAATTCTCACGTAGCCGGGAAAATAGACAGCTCCGAGCAGACTGCATTGTAGACAAATACGATGCACGCTACTTTGCTGTCTCAACAAGATGTCGGCTCAACGAATCGCTCAGATCAGCTCAGATAGATCGGATCTCGCCGGTATAGTCGGTCCAGTAGCTCAATGCAAGTAACGCTTAATTTTTTCAGATTTTAATGCGAAATA
Source organism: Rhipicephalus microplus (assembly GCF_043290135.1). Lineage (NCBI taxonomy): Eukaryota > Metazoa > Arthropoda > Arachnida > Ixodida > Ixodidae > Rhipicephalus > Rhipicephalus microplus. Next base: position 79,327,748 of record NC_134707.1, on the reverse strand, counting down.
AACCAGAAATTAGTGCTGTTACGTTTGTTTATTTTGGCTTTCTCTTCTCGACGCGAGGTGGCGCCTCGTCGCGTAACAGCCGTCTAAACGTTTTCCGATTCTCGGACAGCATGGGCTCGGTGCTGTCTTCTAAGCAGTCTGCGTTGACTGTCTATGTGCTGTCTATGAATTGGAACACAGCAATGGTCTCGTCTTGCAGCGGAAATAAGACAGGCTGATGATGATGGCTATCGAAGGAAACGCTTTTTAAAGACAATAGTCTTTCTTGGGGACCTTTGACGCAAAAAAGTTAGTCTGTCTGTCTGTTTGTCCACTCTTACCGACATCTGGTGCTTGAAACGGCCGACTCCATCCGCAGCGACCACCAATGTTGCTCAAAGTTGAGCGTTCATGCTTGTGCAATTGTCAAATAAAAAGCAAATATTGCGCATTTTTGTGGCGCCATAACAACACGCATATATTCTGCATATGCATCTCTTACTAGAAAACGCGTACATAAGTAATTTTAAGGACCGTAGCGCTTATCACACTGCGCTTACCATGCAACACTTGCAACACTTGCACGGAACGGGGAGTGTTTCCAACGCTTTGCTAAGACGAGGTGGTGATGGAACCTACTCGTCGCCTCGCGTTCTACAGCTTATCACCTCTGAGACGGGCGCGCACGGCCACGCGCTTTGCTTTCCAAAAGAAACTGCCAGATGTCGCTCATGTCTCACGTGTGACGTGACTTGATGCGCTCGTTCACCTCCGCTGCACGCTCGACGCACTCTAACGCAGCGCCTCCGGAATACCATTCACCGATTTTCTTACGCAGAACATCAGATGTTTTGTTCACTCTCTCCACACGCAAGACTATCGTCTTTCGACGACATTTGCAGATTACATGCAGATACGGGGCCAATTTCTTTTAGGGGCGAAGCTCCTTAGGGCGTGGGCTGTGCGTCCCCTGTAGCCTGTATGTAGCCACCTCTAGTTTAGTTCTTGCAGTGTTCACTAGATGGCGGTACCGTCCCCTGTATGTAGCCACCTCTAGTTTAGTTCTTGCAGTGTTCACTAGATGGCGGTACCGTCCCCTGTATGTAGCCACCTCTAGTTTAGTTCTTACAGTGTTCACTAGATCGCGGTACCGTCTCCTGTATGTAGCCACCTCTCGTTTAGTTCTTGTAGTGTTTACTAGATGGTGGTACTTGTAGCTGATGATGAAAAAATGCAAGATGTTATAAACTAGAAAGCGGTACTTGTAGTTGATGAAAGACGCGAGATCTTATAAAATAGGAATGATGTCACATATGGCGCGTGTCATTGGTTGAAGGCAATCGTTCGATTTAGTGCGGCGACGTACGCTATGGGGGAGCGTTGTAATAAAATCCGTTCGCTGTTGGCGCGCGCTCGGAGTCGCCGGATGGATAAGGCTGCACAGCGGAGAGAGCGCAAGGCGGCAGCAGCGCGCGCTCGCAGACAGAATCCCGATGTGCGAGCGCGCGAGGCAAGGGACATCGCAAGCCATCCATCGTCTAAGAACAAATAAAAGTTGATTTGTGTATATACACACACAGCGTTTCTCACGTCTTTACATGATGATCGACTGGCCGAATTACACGGAAGATTCACAGTTTACCGATGAATCCCTCCGGAGCTTCGCCCATTTATCATCATTCACCCCGTGAATATGCCGTAATTTTTTTCTAACAAGAGGTGCTCGGTGTTTTGCGACCTAGTACTAAACAGAGACTACGGAAATGGAAAGCGCCATTTTTATGTCCAGCGTTGCCCGATACCAGGAGCGACATGATGGCTGAACCAACGCGCGCCGAGAAGGCACCCACGACGGAGACGACGCGAGCAGGCAGCATCGACACCCAGAGGGCTTCCGTCACGGACAAGTCGGTTCAGGAAGCTGCCGCCATCCAGCATCCGCCATCCTTGAACACCCTTGAGGTATTCGGAACAATCGACGATCCCGCAGGCGTGCACATAGTTGTCCATCAAATGATACTCGGAGTTCGGTGGCACGTCAGTTTATTCGTAGTAGCACTAACGAGGTTGTAGTGGGGGGGGGGGCAAATTTCACCGTAATGCCTTGCTCCTGCATCTGGTGGTCGAGTACAAAATTAGACAAGCTTAACAATAGAGTGAGAATTGAAGATGAGGTGATGACGGGCTTCCCACAACAGCCAGCCTTCGGTGCCCGGCTTTCGGCAGTTAAAGTGTGATATGAAGAACCTTTAAAAAAAAAGACCGAAAGACGAGCTTGTTGGTGCGAATAAAGCTTGCGAACTTTTGTGTGCGAACTAAGACAGGACAACACGCTCGTGTCGTTTCCTCCCTTTTTATGCCAGCACTAATTCGGGCTCGAAAGTTCCTATGTTCTTAGAATTTAGCCCCAGAGGCTCCCAGCCGTCAAAAGGTTTAAAAATCTGCGTCATATTAACTCAGTAGGATGAACGGTGAAAGGCTACGTTTGACTGAATAAGAGTATAGAGCTGCCTTAGTATCCCTCTTTGGATGATTAAGGAGGGTCGAGGAAGGCACCCCTCATGCGCTCGCCTGTGAACAAGCCTGTCGCCATGCTAACAACGAGGGTATGGTTAGCACTGCTACAGGAAGTTGAATAAAGGTGACTTCGCCGGTAGAGTAGGGCCAAAAGAAAGGCTTTAATGACTCGTACGACAAAGCACTTCCATATCTCGCAAACTTTCGGTTCACCACACCAGGAACAAACTCTCCTCTCGTGCCCACACTTCATTCTCTTCTTCTTTCTTGACATACACATACTGCGGTGGCTGCATTTTAGATGGAGGCGAGAATGCTGTAGGGATGTGTACTCAGATTCGGGTGCACGCTGGCCCCGCAGTGGTGGTCTAGTGGCTAAAATACTCGCCTGCTGACCCGAAGGTCGCGGGATCAAATCCCGGCATCGGCTGCTGCATTTCCGATGGAGGCGGAAATGTTGTAGGCCCGTGTGCTCTGATTTGAGGGCATGTTAAAGAACCCCAGGTGGTAGAAATTTCCGGAGCCCTCCACTATGGCGTCTCTTATAATCATGCGGTAGTTTTGGGACGTTAAACCACACATATCAATCAATTGACACACATATTGAACAACATTTAACACAATCTAATCCCTAAGTCACGAAGCGCGAGGGTGAGATAACCGTTGGACATTAAGGATCACAGAATGGATTCTAAGAGAAGGCAAGTGGGTGAAGGGTTGATTGAAATGTGGGGTTTACCGTCCCAAAACCACCATGTGATTGAGATACGCCGTAGTGGAGGGCTTTGGAAATTTCGACCACCTGGAGATCTTTAATGAAAGGGAATGGGAAAACTTTATTTTGGAGATCTTTGACATGAACCCAAATCTGAGCACACAGGTACACAGCATTTTCGTCCGCATCGAAAATGCAGCTGCCACAGCCGAGATTCGATCCAGTAAACTGCGGGTCAGCAGCCGACCGAGTACCTTAGCCACAAGACCACCGCGGCGGGGCAGCGGGAAACAAAGGTAGGTGGGCAGGTGAGGTTAGGAAGTTCGCGGGTATAAAATGGCAGCACCAAGCACAGGACAGACTTGGGCGGCGGAATATGGGAGAAGCCTTTGTCCTGCAGTGGGCGTAGTCAGGCTGATGATGATAACAATGATGCCAATGGCTTAAAATTAGTTCGGGGGGGGGGGGGGGGCGCACGGGCCTGTAGTGCTACTCCTTAGCTACACCCGGCCCTGATGTGGCCACGATAGTTTAGCACTTGTGACCTGGTCTGATCTCCAAAACTGCAGCATCGCATGACTCCAAAAGCATGAACGGCCACTAAAAGGATCGTGAGAAAGTTGCGCTCTTTTGAGAGTGTTTTAGCCAATTCTTGTTCTTCGATGTGGACGTTCTCTCGCCTAATTTATCAAAGCATTGACTTGCGTGAGCTGGCCAGTGTGATAAATCTCTTATCACCTCGAGCCTGGGACGTCCAGAAGTGGGCGAGTGAAGCGCGATACTTGGAGTACGTAGCTGCAGGCGGTGTGGGCGACAGTTACGGCGAGAGCATTCGCAACGCAATTGCGCCATAGAGAAATATTGCACTGTATTTTGTACTCAGTCGTTCCTTCTGTGGTTCAATCAATCAATCAATCAATCAGCGTTTATTCAATGAACTGAATACAAAAGTGGTTACAAAATATTTGGACCATTAGCCTGTGGGGCTAGTTAGCAGCCCAATCTAATACATGAATATGTTTCTCATGTCTGGAGCAGAGGAGCACATGATATGATTATGAATCTTTATACAAGTTTACTGATTGAATAGCTTCAAACATACAATATATATAATGAAACGCAGATGACAATAAATACGAAATTGCTGCTAAGTCCTAAGTACAAAAGTAATAAAAAAGAACTCATGGCATACATTGTGTAAAAAGTAAAAAAGACGGGGCACCGAAATGAATGCACAAAATTTTCGCATAAGGCTGCCTTGAAGAATAAATAACAGTCGTACTTCAATCAGAACCAAGAAGAAAAAAAAACAAGAAAGGGAGAGATATGTACCAGGTGAGACATAACAAATTATGGGCGTGATCTTCACTGTGGTCAAGCAGACGACTGATTGACGAAGTGTATTTTGCAAGTCAAATTAAATTTTCGGGCAAGTTTCTCTTCAGTTGAAATTGTGTTCCAGATGTTTAAGCACCAATGAACTGAATCAACCGTTTGCCATATAGATTTCTACAATTGAAAAGGTTAAAGTTGCCATTGCCTGCACGCCTTGTGTTGCGGGCACGTGCAGACAACGTACTCACGTGTAGTGGAAAGTTGGTGTTAATTGAATTTCTTAACACCGCGGTTTTATAATTTCGCTGAGATGTGAAAGGCAGTATCCGAGTATAGGAAAACAGATCCGAGCTTGTGGTAGAAGACGTAATGATACGTAGGGCACGTTTTTGTAACCGTACGATCGGTTCGATGTAAGTTGGTTAAGTAAAGCGCCATACCTCGCAACAATAACTGATTTGAGAGTAAAATATAGAGAAGTGTAATGATCGAAGCACGTTATATGGAAAGCAACATCTGGCTTTCATGAGCGTGAAGCATTTCCGATTTCTGTTTTAGTCTATATTTGAACCCCCAAATATTTAAACGTGGAAACTCGCTCAGTGGGCGAGTTGTTGATTTCCAAGTGCATATGGCTGTAATCTAGATTTTTTTTCTCCTGGAATAAAACATAACGTCCTTAGTTTTGCCTATATTTATTGCAAGCTTGTTGCGGGCGAACCATGTGGAAATATGTGATAACTCTGCTGTGACTTGTTCTTTTAGCGAACGGAGATAGTTACCTCAAAAAAGTAATGTGGTGTCATCAGCGTGCATTATGGTTTTAATGAAAGTACAGATGGTAGGTCAATTATGTATAACGAAAATAACGTAGGGCCTAGCACGTTTCCCTGGGGGTTCTCGATATATTGCCGGTGGATCGCTGGCAACCCTTCGTAGCACGCCCCATCAGGCTCTGCAGCCGCATCTTACGGCGAGGCACGTGCAAGCCATTGCTAGCGGTGTTCCGCCAGCGCCAAGAACACTAGACCGAACGGCTGCCTTCCGAAGGCGTCGCAGACGCTTTCGCTGCGACCATTACCGCCGTCAGACACGCGACCCAAGTATCGCGGATTAGCCCACGTGTCTGCGATATGTGCACCTGAACTGGCATGATTGCATCGGGAACCACGGTTCCAATTCCACTATGTAGTAGTGTATATCATTTTTTCTGTGAAGAGTTATGTCGTGCGGACAAAGTCTGGTACTTGTCTATGTATACATTTCGCAAAGCGCTTAATGACGAGAAAAATGAAGATTCGCATCTATTTCGTCAGAAAGACTTCATTTCACAGCCACATTACTTATCGCACCGTGTAAACCATCGCTTCCAAGTCGGAAATCAAGCAGGAAATACCAACACCTTCCGCCCTTCCTTTTTTTCCTAAAACATCTTGGCAATAAAGGCACCTTCCCAATTACACATATAGTCACCATCATTGACAAAAAATTTTTTTCGCAAGGTTATAGCTAACATTGTTTAACTAGGTATTCATGACGTCTTGTTATTGTTGTCGTAAAGCTGTATAAACAGGGATAAATGTCATGTTACCTTGTTTGTTCATATTACTAATTGCAAAGCATTTCCTTACTACATTGTATGTACTGCTATTTCTAGTTTATTATTTTATTACACTGTTGAGTTATGTTCTTGTTGTGTTATTTACTACCCGATTTTGTACAATTTCTCGTTCCCCACTCTTTGCTGTAATGTCCTGAGGTTTCGAGGGCACAATAAATGAATAGATAAGTAAAATATCAACTAACTAATTAACTAACTAAATAAGTAAATAAAAAGGCGACGCAAGCGTTGCCAATGACCGGATGCGTGCTTCAAGCATAAACGCAGTGTATGTCACCCAATAGGATTAATGCAGACGCACGAGCCGATGTCTTTTTGTGGTGTACGTCGCTGCAGGCAACCTGCCCGCTTCCCAGGAGCGGCACTGCCTCTCCAGTGACGCACAACCATCGCGACGAGCATAGCTCTACGCTGTATGTCACGGCCGAAGATAGCGTGCTCTCGGAGAACCATCGCAGCGCTTTTCGACAGCGTATGCGCGAGCAAGCACTGATGCCGGAAGGAAATATGCACGTCATGTGAGTGTACACAAGTAATCGTTGTAGTTGATACGTGTGGTGACACTGCTGACACAGTGACGTGGCTTAAAATTGTGATATTTGGCGATATTTAACATTCCAATGCACAATTTCATTATGAAAGACGCTGAAGTCACACCTGAGCGCGAGTTTTGCTAGGGCCTCTCCACAATGCCGAAGTGAGCTGCCATGCGATTTTCACGACACAGATATCACTGATGGGCCTGCTCAGTTACTGAGGCTAAAGTCCGAGAGACCTCACTAAACAGGAAACTTGACTGTCGGTGAGGGCGGCGTCAGCACGATTGATGCTAAACAAATTATGTAAAGATGTCATTATGACGTCACGTATAGCAAAATGCTGTGACGTCGTCACATCCTAACTATGACGCCACAAGATAACGTCATCGTCTGGTCAAAGACGGGCCGATCAAGGAGGCAGCCGAAAACCAGGGGAGAGGCAGAACGGTTCTCATGTTACGATTGCGGAGGCGTAGCGAAACCATAGTGGGGGCGTACAAAGTTTTCAGGAGAAGAGGGGTTCAGTATATTGAACGAGAAGAGAAAGAAGAATTCCGTCCATCGAGTCGTCTCAGGCAAAATCATGGGGAGCCTGTGATCTTTTTGACAACATGTCTGAGCGATGAGCCGTCCAAATTATTAGAGCGACATGACATTTTATTCACTGCTATGATGACGCGAATAAAATAACACAGTTATCAGTCCGTGACTGGCACAGAATAGCCTTAGAAAGCCAGTAAGTGCACGGATACGAGTAAAAAAAAAAGACGACACACAAATGCTCTGTGCGTCGTCTCGTTGTTCTCGCCGTCGGGCACTTACTGGTTTCATAACGTCACTGTACATCAACTAGTTCAAACCCAGCCTCTGACATAGCTTTAGTCTCTGTGGGGATAGTGAACTCAACTCAACTAGCTGAAATATTACAGTGTCTGGAATCGAAAGCATCAAGAGTGCATAATCAAGGAGCTGATCTACACTTTAAGGAGCAGCGGTTTGTATTGTTCAAGCATTCAGAGCCATTTCTATGTATTTATAAAATTAAGCGTTCCCGAAAGCTTGGACTGGCCGGTGAAGTTACGGTAACCAACAACATTTCGTACTTGTGATTGTGAAATTAACCTAATTTCTGTGGTTTATTTGGTTTCCTCCATGTAGACCTACAGATCACGCAAGGTACTAACCGCCACCCTTCATTATTGCGTGTGTGACGTAATTTGCGTAAACGTATATAACCGTAACGAACAGTGGCGTCTCGAAGGCTAACGAAGAAGGCTGAAAGAATGTGAAGCAAGACCACATGGCCTAATTGATGCTCTGCTAAATAAAGTATTCTGCGTTCACTAAAAGGAGGCAGAGCACTAGCACCGGTGTAGATTTTCAAACTATATCAATAGCGTACATATCTTACGCATCACGTATATTACAGCCATAATCTCAGGCAATGTTATAGTCTCAAAATGTTACAGGTGCCATCAACACGTAAAATAAGTTAGCTCAAGTGCGTAAGAGAGAGAATTCTGCGCGGTATCAATAGCTTTTCAATATTTTCATTTTTAGTCATAAAGCTGCCGGAGGTGCTCTTTAATATAAGGTAAAGTTCAAGCAATAAAAAGTACAAGTGTTAGCATGGGCGATAAGAAGCAAGTGTCACGGATCTACCATTCTGTCCAATTTTATTTGTCTTCAGGAAGTACCGCCAAAGACTACGCCGCTGCCTCCTTACGATGGTAATCTACGGCTCGACACTGGCTTCGACGGCACAGCTCCACTCTGCGGCCTTCAGCGACCTGCTGGCATTCATGGCTAAGTGAGAAGAAAAGGTCACTTTACCTAACTAATGCACGACACAGAACACGACTACTGTTGTTCAGAAAACAAATCCATTTTGACGAGAATGAAACATTCGAGAATGAATGACGAGAATGGTCGGCGTACTTCTTTTCCTTCATTATGTTTCATCCCGACCAGCCGGGTTCCCGTTATATTTGAAATATAATGACCATTATATTTCTGTTAGCCAGCTGAAAGTACTGCCATAAAAGCAGCCTTAATCGTATACAACTTTGCTTAACAATGCTGACTTCTTTTGTTTTATTTTGCTGCCACATTTTCAGGGAGTATCCAGAGTACCATGTTCTCGGAAGTTTCACCTTCACGTTCTACTCACTGCCGACCATTCTCCTGTGCTCCCTCTACCTCTGGTGTTGCTTGCTGAGGAGGATGAGGACTGAGCGGTGAGCAGCATTACCGCCATCTCTGAGATTCCGATATTTTGTCACCATGCACGTGGCTTTGACAGCGTGAGTTATCATCAGTCCCTAATGTCAGCCAATCGTGGGTGCAGATGTGAAGTCACAGAAAAGAATGCAGTTTGAGACAGACTTGAACCCTGGTACGTGGCAGTCTGGTATTTTACCGCAGAGCCAATCCGGTGCTCGGAAGTTTGCAAGAAAGGCCTCCTACAGGCTCCAAGTCGGACGAGAAATCACAATATAACGATCAGGGTTTTACGTCCTGACACGCGATACGATTACCAGTGCTTCAGAATAACGACGATGACGACGACGACGGCGACAACAACAGTATTAATGATACTATGTGACTTCTCGTTAGCAGCCAGTTAATGTAGTCGTGCATTTGCCAACGAATGTCGTGATATCATTGACAAAAAAACACTCAATTCATGGCCGCTTCTTGCTTACCTCATTACCATTTATGGTGCACAAGTTACTGTTTACATTTTCATTACCTGTCTAAAGTTTTGTAACTTTCATACAGGCGAACCAAACAGCACACCTTAAGTCGAAAGCTTTCAATGTCTTATCCTCATGTGCGACCGTCCATCCGTACGCCCGTGCCCAGATATGTCTGAACCCGTGATGATACAGACCCAGCATTGTGTTCCTGGTTTTATTTCAGAAACTTGATTGTCGTCCTGATGAATACAGTTCGATATTTTGTCATCAGTCAAACACATTATTACAAACAACATATTAATATGGGTATATTATTATGAACGACGATTGTTTAATTAAGGTACGTAGTGCCTATATTCACTGACAAACGGTACTTCTGAATTGAGCGAGAACTAGCTAGCGCGGATGTTTATCTCATGAGAGGGGCAGGCACACGGGCAAGCAATTCCGCGGCAAGCGCTTCGGAGGGGTGCCCCAAGAATGTGAGTTCCCCGAATACCAAACACAATACCGTTGAATGAGAGACAGAGACAAAGACATGGTAAAGTTGGTTCAATGGCTCGAGGCTTTCGCTAAACACACTGCATGGAATTTACTAAGTGTCCTTCATTTTTTTTAAACTTCTTGTTCCGAACAAAACTATCAGCTTTCGCTTTATAAAAAATACTGTCTCCCGTGTGTTACAAGATTCAACGTGTGCTGCTTCTTCAGTCAACACTAGCGAACTCACCCGTTGCTTTCTTCGTGATGGCCACCCTTACAAGTCGTTCTGTGATCGATAAAATGTGATACTGCAAGCATCTGCGGTTTTGCCCTGGAAGTAATGAAGCAAAGCGTCATGTTTTCTGCGCACCTAGTGCGAGTGGTCCGTTAAAGTTGCGTTGCGCGTTTTACAATTCCTTATACGGTTTCTTTCTTTTCGCGTTCTTTCAGCGCGAAGATTCGCCCCGAAGAGCGCAGGCTGCCGACTGGAGTGTTCGAGAACAGGCTCACTCTGCACGGGCCCTGGACGTGAGTCGTTTACGTTTTCTTTGACGTTGTTCAAAACTGCACTTACAAACCCGGTTAAGGCACGCAACCTTATCTGCAAAACTATTTGACTCATTCTCCAATTTTCAACAAGTGTCGAATTTCTTAGTGTTTGAGGAATGGTGGTGGTAGCGCTAGAGAGAAAGTCGCTATACTCAAGTTCAGGGTGAATAAATGTTTTTACTAATCGATGCATATCCTTTCTCGTTTCTTCCAAAGTGCTACTGAAGCAATCGCCCGTACGTCCTTTGAAAACGCCTTCCACGATAGCTGCAGAATTTGTGGATCGTTTTAATAATGTCAATTGAGTGCCAGTGTTTTAGCAAAGATGTCACTGCCATAGAGAGCTGTGTGTAAATATTACTTGTTTTCGTGAACTCACCGTTCGACAATTATTTCGTACTAGGCTAGATGGGGCGTTGCTTTTCGGAAAGATTAAACACGCAAGCAGACATGAATGTGGATATATACAGGACAGTCGTTAACTGCCAGCCACATTTGTTCGCCGCTCCGCCAGCAAGTAATTAAAGGAAAAGATACATGCCCAGTATGACTTTAATAGTAATACCACTCAAGCTCTGCGGAAACCGATCTACAATTATTACCGAGTAATCACAAGGATTTACTCAAAGAAGCAGCTGCTTCAAGAATTTATACAGTTGAGCCCACTTATAAGGACACCACTTTTAACAAAATATCGGCTATAGCTATCAGAAGCTGCTGCTGCACCATCAAATTTTAGGTGCTCTCTGTGGTTCATTACCCCGCTTACAGCAATGTCACCGGGCCGAATCATCAGTTACAACAATGAATATGGCTGCTGAGTTTCCGCGCCAAAAGGTGTTGGAGCTAGAAATTCTCGAAGAAAAAGAAGAAAGCGACAAATTCAGGCTGCTTGACTCCCACCCACAACTTCAACGGGATCCAGCGCGCCTTCAAACTCGCGGCATGCTTCAGCTCATAGTGTTGTGGCACTGCGACAGCGCTGACTTTCCAATTCCACTACGGCGCGAGAAATGCAGCGGCTTCAGGTCATGCACACTTTGACATACAATTTGAGTAAAAGGCTCAGGCTTGAAAATTTTCAGCATCCCGAAACTTCAAAAGTTTTCATTTACATTGTCTCTTGGACCTGTGCCGTTCCCGCGAAAGCATCTGAATTTTCAAACATGTCAAAAAAAATCGGCAGCTTTGTCATTCTTAGTAACAGTTATGTCTGTCGGCATGTATTGCAGCTTTTTTCGCAATAAGCTGCCTTCCCCGTATTTTAGTTTTCGTGAAACCCGTTTATAGTAGCTATCCGTTATAAAAACAAAATTTTTTGTGGCATTAGAGTATTGTTATCAGGGTGTTCAACTGATTAAAGGGCGGCTTCCTATGTACTCACGTATTTGTACAGCTGGTATAATGATACATGTGCACCAGTGATTTCAAACGTAGATTGTATGTTGCATCCACGTAATCATACGTGCTTCTGCGTTATTTACTTTTCGCATCGCAGTTTCCGGGAACTCTGCACAATGGTAGTGGCTGTGATGGCCTTGGTGGTCTCTTCCATTCCCAAGACAGCGTGGACGTTCGTATTCACCAGAAGGTCGCTGATCATCTTTGTGACTTCTGCGTCGTTATACGTGCGAAAGCTGGTTGCTTCTTTTAACGCTTAAATGCCTGACCCGCTTGGTAACCGCTACTTTCTCATTTAATAATAATTGGTGGAGTTTAAAGTCTTGAAGCCACTATATGATTGTGTGAGACGCCGTAGTCGAGGGCTCCGTAAATGTTGACCACGTGGGTTTTTTTTTTAACGTGCAGCTAAATCTAAGCACTTGGGCCTCAAACATTTTCGCCTCCATCGAAAACGTGGCCGCCACAGCCGGGACGATCCCGCGACCTGCGGGTCAGGAGTCGAGTGCCTTATAGGCACTAGACCACCATGGCAAGTGCTCTTTTCTCATTTAACCATCAGAAAAATTAGCACATATTTCAGTTGAGGTTATCTCCCTGGACAACATTACTTTACGTTAATAGGCCTAATAGTTCATGTTTTGACGAAATTATACAAACTCTTGCTGCGGTCTCGGCATTGTCTGCTGTCACGATAATAAATAGCCATATGCAGGCCATGCGCGGAAAGTTGGGAAGATTTTTTTCGTGTGGACGCAACCCTCTTACATCCAAAAGCAGACGAAACACCGCTCTGGTTTTTCTGCAAAGGTGGTTGAGCTTATCGAGAGAGTTTTTCCACGTGGCAATGTTAACGTTTAGGCAAGGAACCTCTGCGTGCCTGCCGTGAATCTGGAAACATTTAAAAGCGCAAGCATGGAGCGAGGACGCGCCGTTTAAGAGGAACATTTCAGTGATTCGAATGTCGATCTGAGCGCTCATGTACGTTCTTTCACGGTAGAAAGTCCGACAGGGCTTCCAGTGTACTGCGAACTATTTTATGCTAAGAACGCCAATAGCACGAGTCCCGACCCATATGTATGCTGTAGGAAAGATGCAGAACATTTTTTTACAGGATTTGTGCCGATGCACCTAACTGAACGCGTGTGCAGCCGCTGACAAGGCAAGCCTCTGGTTGAGACATAACATTTGGCATGAGCGGGCCTTTTTATTCTCGTGGAGAACGTGCAGTAGGCGATGGCATCGTGGCAGCGTCGAAGAATGCAATATTCCTCCCGCGCTGCATACACCCCGTAAATATTAGTTTCCAATCCGCACAATATACTGGCGTATGGGGTGCATTAACTTCTTTCCTGTGTCTTGCAGAGTCCGCCATTGTGGAACAGTGACTACGGTGCTTGGCTGCTGATCCGAAAGTCGCGGGTTCGATCCCGGCCACGGCAGTCGCTTTTCGATTACGGTGAAATTGTGTAGGCCCGTGTACAGTACGATGTCATTGCACATTAAGTCATTGCACCAAGATTTTCGGAGCCCTTCACTATATACGGCGTCTCTCATAGTTATACGGACGTTCTAGGTCGTAAAACCCCATGTAATAATATTATGTGTCTTGAGTTATCCCAGTTTCTTACTTGTTCCCGTTTCTGAGAAGCTGCGCATACAAAAGCACCTAACATTCGGGACACTTCAGGGAAAACAAGTCCCAAGAAGATTGATGTGAGACTGTACCTAAGTGGCACTTCACATAAATTCAAAAAAGGTAGCACGAAGAGTGTGCTTGTGAGTGGTTTATTCGACACCTAAAAGCTCTCTGAATTATTTACCGGAGATGTCAGCAAGGCTCTCCCGCCATTGCGTAATCATTCTTTATTGAAACGATCCGCATGTGATGTCTAATAATTGCATATGTTTCCGTAAGAATCTTACGGAAATATATGGAAAATATATAGGAAACATGTATTCTTACGGAAACACGCGGAATTATTGGACATCGCATACGGAGTGTTTCAGTAGGGATCACCGTAAGAAATTCGTTGAGTGTGCTATGGGAGCTCTTTACAGCATAACTTTCTCTTGTAGGTGCAGTAATGTTGGCCAGAAGGGTGGGCGCCTTAACGTAAGGCTACAGGAACAGTGTCTAGAGCATCGAAAACATGGGTTGGAAAGGATTCTAGGGTACCGATTGTCCCGAATTTGATTGCAAGCCTTTTAGAAAACACGAGTTTTGCGACTCACCCTATGAAAGCACCAGGATCTTCAGTGAGGGTTGCTTGTTAACTTGATCTGATTTATTGATTGTTATAATGCATCGAGGGTCCCGTTACAGTTTTTAACTTTGGGACCCTCGTCTGTATATTAATATTACTGTACTACTTTTTTAAAATGAATAATAAACTGAAACTGAAACTGAATGATGGCACAAGGAAGCTATATCAGTAAACGGTGAATATTCTTATCGGAAAAAAAACGGGCCAATCGAGATTGATTGGCACGTCGTGATCCGGAGTACTTAGTTCTTTTATCTAAATCACCTCTCTGCCATTCAAATAATTGCCACCTCTTGAATCCCCTTCGTGCAGCCAAGTGACCCCCGAAACCTTGGTCCTGCTGCTCTCCCTGTCATTGTTCTCACTTCCTGCTGAACCGGGCACATCGTTGACAGCTCCGGTGCTGCCCTGGACGGCAGCCAGGACACGCTTTCCCTGGAGCTGCATGGCGCTCACCGCCTGCGGGCAGGTGCACGTTGCCTTGTTCCAGGTCAGCACTCCACAAGTCTTCATTGACAAAGTGCACTGCGCGAACACTCATACGGTCATTGCTACTTTGACAAAGAGGTTATGCCGTCTTGTATAGTTGAGGAACCAACTTGCTAGTTGTTTTTGAAGACGCGAAGCTGTTCGAAATGTAACGAGATTCAGATTGACTTTAGTGATATACCAGCAGTTTGCCTGATAAAAAAAGCCCAGAAGAAGCAAACGTACGAAGTGAACATAATTAACGTGGACACCATACGTTGGAGCTTTGATGGAAAAGTCTGGGAGGGGGGATAATTTTTTTATTGTAATGTCTAGGTAAGTGGTCATTTCTGAATGTCAAGGTAATGTAAGGGAACCGAGGGGATTAGCTTGTAAACCAGCCGGCGGTAGCTACAAGTACAAGCTCTTATTGCTAATGCCTGGGTTTACTAATTCTGCGGTACATTTTTCGCATAATATTCCCTCAGGAATAAGATTGCAACGATCATTACAGTTTAAGGGCAGCGCTACAATTCCAATGCTACTCAGTGAAAAGCGGAATATCAAAACATTATGGATATGCATACGTTGACATTGAAACTACTTTGCTTTTGCTGCATTGCATGTAACTCCGACTACCCTGTGGGCACGTCGTCAGCGTTCAGGCATGAACGACGTGCTGGTCTCGTGGGTGAAGTACATTTCCGGGAAGACGTCGCAGGGCTTCCTCCCCCTGCTTGGAATCCTCTCCATGCTTACGGCCGAGCTGACCAGCAAGGACAAGGGCGTCTCCTTCCTCTTGCCCACACTGGACGCAATCGTAAGAGTCGCTACGCCCTGGAAAAAAAAGAGCGATTAAAAAGGGTGTCGTTTAGTTTTTTAACAAGAATCGTCATCTGGCTTGCGTGCGATTTCCTTCTTGAAAACTCGGTGCTGGGCTACTTTCGTATCAACAGTGCTATGTCACGAATGTCGTTCGTGACCTGAAACAGCCGGGTGCGCGGCGACAATGCGAGGGAAGGAACGCCAGATAGATGCCGATAGTCGCTGCGAAACGACAAAGACACCCTTTTTACTCGACTATTTCTTTAAGAGTAGCGCGATAACTTCACTGCACGACACGCCGTAATTTAGTTTAAAGAACCAGTGCCTCCTTACTCTTAAATGATCCGCGACACGAAGCTCTTCCGCTACTCAGCGAAGCTGAGCGGAACATTCTTCCGAGAATTACTACCGCGTGCTGTCAATAGGACCTTTAAGCAAGCTACGGATATACGGTACGCAAACATTGTCAGGCAGTACGATATACCGCTCTTCCTTTCCAGTGACGGTGCGTTCACTGGACGACAGGTTTCTCGTTCACCATGCGTAGGCTGAGAGTCCACAACGAGGCGTGACAACGCCGCCATAATTTTTGAAAACGCTCTTGCTTTGTTGGGATGCCATCAATAAAGAATGGTCAATGACCGGGAAGCGAGGAGCGGTACGGTAATATCGTATCGTATATCTGTAATTTTCTAAACGACCCTAATGAGGTACCAGTAACTTCTTGTCTCAAAAGCGGCGTTATCGTTCTTCGCGCTAAGTTCCTTATTTTCCCGAGGCGAGTAGTTCATGTATTTGAGCATGAAAATAAGTGTTGTCAGTTTTTCTCTCAATATAGCAATACCTCTGTCTTAAGATGTTTACGCATTGTTACCTGAGAGATGTTTTTGCGTTTTGTTCGTTTTTTTCTTCAAATCTTGCCTGTGGTATATCTCGATTGGCTTCTTCAGTTATGTTAGTTGAAACAAAGAGCTTACCTAATGGAAAGACGCATTAAACGGCTGATTTAACATTGACCCACTACCACTAATTATTTATTTATTTAGGTGCGGCTGTTTAGCAGTGCTTAAGTTATATGCGAACTCAAAATATCAACTACTACTTGCGCAACATTTTTGAGACAACGGACGAAACAGACATGAATAGGCGCTGGCTCGTGTCTGTTTCGTTCGTTGTCCAAAAACGTTTGCGCGAGTAGTAGCTGATCATGGAGTACCAACTGAGCTCGAACCCATACCTTCGAAATATAGGGTCGCGGACGTCTACCATCAATTATTTCAGTACGTCTACTTTGAGGTAATATACTGCCAATAACCGACATCATTAAAAATAAAGATAATCAGGCTGTAGAAGTTGGTATTCTTAGCCGAATTACTGGAAGAACACCTCCAGTCGGTGATGCCTTAGAGCGGCTGTCGGCAACCATTCGGTGTGGAGGACCCTGAGTTGTATAATCTACACTGTGGGGGTCGAACGAATAATAAAAGGTTGGTGGAATGAGGTGAATTTATAACAATGCACAAAACAGGAATAGAAATCAGGCTTATTTTCAGCACGAATGTCACAAGGATGAAATTCACTAACAGGGTATAGGCAACCAGCACACTTGAGGTCAAAAGTGCCATGTCAGCCTCCACATGAGACGTGACAAGGAGAGCGGTCGTTGCTCCGACTTCGCGCTGTCGGCCACGTATCACTGCTCTGCGGACCGCACGCCGACAGGTGCCTTAGATAACAAATTTCGTACGAAAAGCAAGCACCGAGGCCAAAGCGTGCATACAGGCGTTGTCACTGGTGATGTTTATTTGAAATGTAGTAGTAATGACATTAAAAAAAAACCTAGATCATAACTGAAAAAAAAGTACAGGCGCATTGTTCCCTCCGGGCGTTTCGGGGCTTTACGGCACAATTCGTGCCCCGCCGCGGTGGTCTAGTGGCTAAGGTACTCGGCTGCTGACCCGCAAGTCGCGGGATCAAATCTCGGCAGTGGCGACTGCATTTTCGATGGACGCGAAAACGCTATAGGCCCATGTGCCCAGATTTGGGTGCACGTTAATGAAGGTGGTGGTAAAAATTTCTGGAGTCCTCCACTACAGCGTCTTTCATAATAATATGGTGGTTTCGGGCCGTTAAACCCCACATATCAGTCAATCAATCGGTACAATTCGTGGCGCCAGATGTTCGTTCACGTGACATACGGATAAGACAAGCTCTCGATTGGGCTGATATACGAAAGGTATCTGTTGCGAATGGTCGCAACAGATACCTCTATGAACCAGCGATGAAAATTCGGGCCTTGCACTTTCCAACCAGTGTCATCAATTGACCTCTTGCAGTTCTTATATTGGGTCCGTGCCATGGCATCTTCACCTTCCTTAGAGTTTCGGCTAGGTGTAGGCTTATTATAGAAATGTGGGAGCCGGTGTCCACAAGAGCCGTCACTTGGTGGCCGTCAATGTGAACGACGAGGTGAGTGCTGATAACGTCGGTTACGTCGGCAGTTGTCTCATTCGTCGAATTAGTCGTTGCTGTCGTCTTCTTCGGCATCGGTGGTTTCGAGTTGTCATTGAAGTCGCGCGAACTATGAAGTCACATTAACGGTCTGCTTCGTCTCACATGACTGTATTCCGTGTGCGATGAACTAATTTTACTTCGTTTCCTGCATTTGTGACGGCGCAAGCGGAGATGGTAGCGTGAAGTCAAAATGCACGAAATCCTGATAGGCTTACTCCCATATTCACAAACGCTCCTCGACTTGATCTTCACCATTCACTTGACAGAGTTGAGCACTGCGCCACAGCTCGGCTCAAAAATGACGCTGCGCTACTGAAGAATTGCAGCAAGTTATCGTTGATATGTAGTGACTTGCCGTGCCTAGAGACCGCGCTCCCATCGGGTTTCTCAAGTGAAGGTGAAGCGCTGAGCGAAGGGACGTTCTTGAATACGGGGGTTAATGGTTAGTTCTTACATTCCATGTGTTTTCTGAAGAAGTAAGTGGCGAGGAGAAGGGAGCGCTTGTAGCAAGAGTAGTCAAGATGACGACGAAGCTACTGTCTCGCCTTTGAACTCGGTGTGGTTTAGTGACCTTTTAAAGTAAGCGAAAGGGGTCAGACAAAAAAAAAACGCCAGGCCTGCGCGGTAGGCGCAGCGCAGTCACAGCGAAAGCTAGAAGTGCGGCCTTTCAGAGCATTTTCAAAACACCCATTGGGTAACTACTGCGAGAACACTTGGTTGGTACCCACAAGAGCACTATTAAAAGACAGCAACATTTGGGTGGTAGGCCAGCATTTGCAAATTTTCGTCATTCTTCTGATAAGCGTGGTATCCGCTAAACACTTGCAAGAAACTTTGTGCCACTTGTCCATGCAGTGGCTGACGACGATGAGGAATTCTGGCTGAAGTGGGTGTGCGCCACAGTTGATAAGGGAACAGGAACAAGCTTTTACAATCGTTTGTAGCATTGGACGGCCCACTCGTTACGCTATTCGCATTTCGACGAATGTTTTTTTTTTGTCGCTGTTTTAAAAAGCTTTATAAGTCGTAATAACGCGATTGTTTTCCCGAGATCGAGCCAGTCTAAGGTAAGTTTGACAACAAGTCACAAGCACCGGTGTAGATCAGTGGTTGAATATAGGGCTGGCACCCAGCGGACTCGGGTTCAAGCCCCACAGTGCCATTGGTGCAAGGTCATGCCTGCCTAAGGCAAGTTTGACAACAAGTCGCAATCACCAGTGTAGATCAGTGGTTGAATACTGGACTGGCACCCAGTGGACCCGGGTTCAAGCCCCACGGTGTCATTGGTGCAAGGTTTTTTTCTAATTTCGCGCAATTTGGTTATGGACACAGGTGGCGGCGGCGGACAACAACTGCACGTGACCCGAAAAGTGATCTAATAACCGCTTTCGCTGTAAAACTCGTCAGCAAGGTTAAACACCCTGTATCCTTCGAATTACGTGTGCGGTGCGTCGCAAATTTACGAACTGCGCAACAGTACACCTGCCCACTTTCTGTATGCGCACGAGATTCGTCGGGATGGTGTTGGCCAGCGTCGCTCAAGTGAAGTCACAAGCTCGAGTCACAAGCTCAAGAAGCGTCACTGTGCGTGTGTACGCGCGTGCAGATCCCGGTGCTTTATATGTCACGCAGTGATGTTTCGTGCAGTAAATTTTCCCTTTGCGGGGACTTCCCACGTGAAAATTTGAGTTAAAGGGAAAAAGGGAATCTTCGTGATACTGCAGTGAATTTCCGAAATGTTTATATTCTTCTATTATGACCGATAATTAGCGGTCACAGTGTGCCTTCATCTGCTGTATTCTGTTCTGACGCATGCACCACGCAAGCATAGCCTTTGAGATTTGTTTCTGAAATTTACGCAGAGCAATTTCTAGTTTACTAGCGGTGCTAGACTTGAAGCTCACAATGTGCACACAAGATTGAAGCTCATAATGTGCAGTGTACTAACAACATATGAATTAATAAAGTCATGCTTTCGTTGTGCAGCAGTGGAGGGGCTAGTCATGATTTCATAAGTCACCAGTACGTGAGAAACGTGTAGTTATAGTATGTGTGTGCGTAGGTGAGGGCAGAAATTAGTACTTTTGTGCTGGGAATTTCGTCAGCATTTGCAGGGAAAATTCTCCAAAATAGGGAAGTTTCATGTCTCTGAATGGGAAATCTCCGGCGCACTAGGGAACACCGCTGTATATGCGCAGTCTTAATTGACCCCATATAAACTGCTAACATGTCCATATAGTGCTGATCTATAATACTAACGCTCATGACTTGTCACGCTATGTTCGGACGCGCTTCAAGAAAGCTTCGAAGTGCGTTCTCAAAGCGTGCTTATCGCGTGCTTATCGATAACCGCGATGCCGTGCCGCGCAGATCCGTGCCCAGAAGGTGAACCCGTTGACGCTGATGCTGCCCGCGACCCGGCTGTCCTCGGCCACCTTCTCCATCTCAACGTCGTCGCAGAATAACGCTTTGCTCAGGGACTGCGGTGGGCTCTCAGCTCTCGACATGGTGAGTAGTTACGAAATAATACGAAGTGCAATAAGTTTGAGCGCTGGGCTAGATTGTGACTCTTCAATAGTGATTAGTCATTGAGTGTGCGAAAACATTGTTGATTGTTAATTCTTTTCTGTGTAGCTAGGGGTTGCATGGGCGCATATAGTAGATTTTTTCTAAATTAAATTCAGTTACGAGTGCGCCGAGCATCTTTCCTTCTTGTCTCCGTCCTTGTCTCCTTTGTCTTCGTCTAAAGTGCGCTACTTCACCCGCACGGTATAGTGATGAGTTGCAGCAATACTATTATTGTAATAACAATATCTGGGTGTTTCGTCACAAAACCACCACAAGAGTATCGGAGACTGCCTTAGTGGAGCGCCCTTACCATTTCGGTCACCTGGTATTCTTTTAACATGCACCCACATAATTAGCACACGAACATTCAGAATTTTCGCCTCCATCGAAACATTCGGCACACGTGGGGTGGAGATTTGATCCTGTCACCTTTGGGTCAGCACTCACGCTCCACAACCACCATACCACCGGGATGGTCAAGTAGTTATGGAATAGTCCCTGCTTGTAGTAGTGTACTTGTACTCCACTTTACCGCGTCCATTACGAGCTCGGTTCACGGCGTTTTGTGCATCAGCGCAGTGAAACCAAGTTTTTTGTCTGCATGGTCAATTTTCTAACGTGAATGCAATGCAGCAAAGTGGGGCTGGGGGGCGAAAACAGTTCGCTACACCGCATTGTGTGGGCTTAGTTAGAAAAAGTCGGAGACGAAAGTTAACGAAGCTTAGCAATAAAAGCAATCAAGTTGCTGCCAATAATAAACGTATTAGACGTATAATATTCTTTTGTATTCCAGTGTCCACATAAATAGGCATGAAATACCAGCCAATTCTGATTAAGCTAGCCATCGCTTTTCCCCAAAATCTCACTTTCTTAAGAGCAAGAAGTTGACCAGTTGAAGCACAGTGTGCTAGTATGTTTAGTCCGCACATGAGGACGCTGCTATACAAAGGGTTAAACGTTTCAAGTGTAGGGCAGCGTGATGAATGGTGAGGGCAAGATAAATAATAAGCATCCCGACTAAACCAGCAGTTCGGACGGCACCTGCGCGCCACGCCCTGTGTTAATTTTTTGGCATCAATTGAATTTTCTTGACTACATGCAGCTCTTTTTGGTTGTGAGCTAACATGCTTCACAATCATAAGGCCGAAGGGCGAAAATTAGTCACAGCGCCCCCCCCCCTAACACGTCAATGTGTCAGTCCTCGTCCCTATTAGCTGAATGTATGAGGCCGATATTGCGCATCCTTTTTTAGGTGATTGGGGGGAGGGGGCGGACACCTGCCGCCCTCGCGTGCACGCTCACGTTCACAACCGCATCTCACTGCTGTTTTTATTATTCATTCCATGCCTCTTAATTTCCCGCTAACTGCAGCTCGTGTTAGCAAGACTTGGAAAACCAACAACATAAGTGGTATTCATAGCTAAGGAACTTGCGCAACAAAAACGTGGACGAGAGAAGGGACCGACACCAACATTTGTAGCGCAAGCTCTAGCTCTGAATCAGTGCCAACTCTTCCAACTTTCAGTACTCTTGAAATGTAATAGTGCTGCAATACCATTTGTTACATTTCTTCTATTTTCCTTTTGTCCTCGTGAAGGCAAAGATTAAAATCTTCTTCAGCGGCTGCATATCTTGCCTAAAGGCGCTAGCTGTTTCACATATGCTATGCTTGGGGCTAAAAGTGCGCCACTATAAATGGGTACGCCGGCAGCCTTTCTTCGCATTACGTTTCCTCTCATTATTTAGTCGAGTTTCACCTCTGTAGTACACAGTGGTTAGGATACTTCCATGCTTACCCAATAGTGGCAGCTTTGCCCCTGTCACGGCGGTCGCATTTCCATGGGAACAAAAGGCTTTGGTCCTTGTGAGGTACGATGTCAGTGCACGTAACCGCGTGCCCCCTATTTATAAATTGGTTTTGGCACGTGAGACCTAATATGGTATATTTAAGCCGAGGGCCCTCAGTATACGTGTCTTAGCAGTGATAAGCCAACTACACGCGACATGTAGATGAAGTATCTTGGTGAGCCTTAACAATGTATAGGGGCCCAGACTTAGGTTATTTTCAAGCCGAGGGCCTTAAGCATACGTGTCTTAGCAGTGATAAGCCTACTTCACACGACATCTAGACGAAGTATCTTAGTAAGTCTTAACTATGAATAGGGGCCCACACTTATGTAGAGTTTTTTGTTGGGCTAGTGGGTGCTTGTTTTACAGAACGAATAATGCACAAACGAGACGAGTTCAATAAGAAGCCTGGACGAACGCCTGCAAACAACTGATTTTATTCGCAGGAAAGGGGAATACATACAGGCCCTGATGTCGACAGCGCTAATCACATTGTGTTTTTTAAAGCAATAAATGTTGGACGTGATGACGTATGTTCGGCAATAGAGGAAATATGATCAATGACACGTGGTGTATAAGGCCAATGTTACATGAAAATGAAGCATAAATAGCATGGCGATTGCAGCAACAAAATCTTCCGACATAAAACCATTAACTTTGGCCTTATACAACACGTGTCATTGATGATATTTCCTTTTTTTTTGTCAAAGATACGCCATCACATACCAATTTTATCGGTTTTAGGAACACCATGTGATCAGTGCCGTCGAAATGAGGGCTTGTACATACTTCCTTTTCCTGCGAATAAAATCGGGCTGTTTGCAGACGTTCGTTCATGTGTTCGTCTGGTTTAAGCCTCATTCCTTCCGTGAAACCCAGACTTTAGAATCTGCATAAATGACTGAATCCCACCGTCCTTCCAGATTACCATAGGAGGTCAGCTGCACGTGGTGTTCGCTGCCCTGGAACTTCTCAGCGTCCTGACTGTCGGCGACGCCATGTTCAACCTCGATTCCTTTCCCTACTGGGCACTTCCTAATGCAACCCGAACCACTTCGAGGATGTGATGAACTAACGCATCCAGTGGCTTTGCGGCTTTGTGAATTTCTTTGAGTTAGTCGGCTGGACAATGATGATGGCTTGAACGTTTTTTAACAAGTTGCGCTGTATGATTTTTTTTTAAATTCGTGGACCAGTTTTTCTATAAAGAAGTTGAAGATATATAGCACAAATAAGACATAGAGAATGTCATACTGTGTACAGTTTTTTTTTTTTGGCTTCTGATGCAGTGCCATCTTTTTGTCCTCGTCTTTCATACACTAAATCAATTGAAATAGCGTGAGCTGCTATTTAATGGCATTTGGGCTTAGGCGGCCTTGCGAGTGCGCGTCGTCTTGCCTCGCTCAAGACCTTTCACCCTTCAATGTTGTAAAACTCAACGTAGGTTAACTTTTATTACCGCTGCTACTCTGCACATTGCCACCGTCACGTTAAGTATACATAGGTGTTTGTCTCGATGCCATCGACATTTTGCCTCATTTGCATTGTTCGCATAAAATAATATACTAACCACATCTTGTCAAGGACATGAGCTCGAAGTCCAGCACTCCTTAAAAAAATTGAGGGGCTGTTCCACGCACTGTAGGTCTGTTAGGTAATTCCGTGCTGCAATAATTACGTAATCTTGCGGTTCACTATAGGGTCGCGGACGTGGGTTCAATTTATGGCCGTGGTGACCCGAGTCCAAACCACAAAATATTAAAACCTAACAAACACCATTGCGCTATTGATATGTGGGTATGTGCTACAAGTGAGGTCATTCCGTGCTGCAATAATTACGTAATCTTGCGGTTTACTATAGGGTCGCGGACGTGGGTTCAATTTATGGCCGTGGTGACCCGAGTCCTAACCACAGCATATTAAAACGTAACAAACACCATTGCGCTTTTGATATGTGGGTATGTGCTACAAGTGATTGACACTTCGTATATACCCAGGAACGGCGAAAACACACACGAATAATTTCAACGCGTGAACGTTAAATAAGCTTACATCAGCAACATTTGCACAATGAATGCAAAGAATAAATCTAAGGGTCCCAGCAGGCATCAAACTAAAGCATTCTGCACGGCAATCAAGTATACCACAGAGCCACGCCAGGTCTAATAACTACTTTTTAACTAGATCCTAATGTTCGTGAAGCGTCAATTGCGGTTCCAGTAACTGGCTATCAAATTTTATAAACAATGCGTATACGTACTTCTACAATACAGCCGTCACGTTGAATTAACGTGAATTGTAGTTACGTGCCATCCATTGAAGTTTATTTATGTAGCAGTGTCCAGGGCTACCATCCTCGCAGCACCAACACTTCATTATCCCATCTGGTGTTGCTAATACTCGTGTTCCTGTTGGCATCATTGCGCAAGTGCTAACAACTACTTATATAAACATATGCAATTATTCAGCATATGTCGGTACGAGCAACATTTGTACATATAATTAGCGTGATTTCATAACGTGTCTTTCAATAAAAAAATTAGAACACAGTGACTTTCCCTCAGCGCGCTTCGCAAAACGTTTATTCCCAAGGTACGTAGAATCTGCAGAACTTTTTCTTCTTTGTGTTTCCTTTGCGCTACATCTGCAAAAGCGACCGGTTGCGTTCCACATCGGAGGATTGACGGAAGTCGCATGGCATGGTCGGTGACGTTGCAAGCACACCGGGTTGCCAAGAAGCACTTGAGCATGCACCTGTGAGATTGGCATCGCAGCAAGGAGCGCGAAAACGTAAGCAGCCTTCAATACAGACCCACCCATCGCTCATCGGGAATGCGATTGCGGTGGACCACTGCTGTGCGCTGCGCAACTTGAACGCAACTCGCACCTACTTGAGAAGAGGAACACGACATTGCAGTTGCGTACCTTGCTCACTACTCGATTGCTCCTCGCTAAATGGCGCCCAGTCGCTGAGTGGCAATGACCAACGAGCCGGTGGTTAGAGCAAGGCGGAAGTTTATAAAAAATGAAATACGGGAAGAAAAGAAAAGAGTAAGAAAGGTGAATGCTCACTATTACCACAGTTACACCCTGTGTGAAATCAGCTGATGCGCGGTTCCCGTGTTTTATCTCTTAAAATTTTCTGAGATGTGATGTGGTTTTGTGAGGATACCCGCACCTTTTATGGCCATAATAACTTTCTACCCTATTCACGAAGAAAGCACCTTTGACCGTTTCATTGTGCCGCAAACACTTCATCCACGGAAGAGGCAATTACACAGCTGCACAGGTGTTCTTAGAAGAATCTCTGAACAATAACGGCCACTTGCTTTTACATGGCGCAACCATGTATTGATAGGTGGAGTATGTGCAGACATGTGCGTCAGTTGGTCTTCGTCATAGCTATGGAACAGTGCTGGCAAACAAGAACAAATATGCCAACAACGCCGGCGGTGCTTGTGTCTGGCGCCGTCGGTGTCTCTCTCTTCGTCCATGCCCTTGTTTTCCGCTATCTTGTTATACAGCCGGTGTTACCTTTTCGTAGATGCAATTTTAGTTCTTGAAATCAATTCACCTTGGCCAAGTCGTGTTCCGATGACATTACGATCAAGCCTCAATATATCAATTTGGTGGCCAATATTGTCGTATTTCCGTTATTTGGATCGACAGCCAACAGCTCATTTGCCGTTGTCGTCTTTACGTCATCCCTACCACGTCTGTTTCTTGGCATCACTTGTGCGTCATACCAAATTAACATTAGGCGTAGAACAAGTTCTCAAGGATTTCTTGCTCTTGGGAATTCCTGACCTATAATGGTGTAATGCACAGTCAGCCAAAACATTAACTATTGTGCACAGTGGCCACATTTTGCTATCAGCGCTGTATTTTGGAACGAAGTTAAAAAATTGCTTTGTGGACATGTGCTTCGTGGACATACACTAATCCCCAATTTTTTTTTAAGATTTCAGTCGTACGGTGAAGGTACACACACAAAAAAAATCTGCCACTCATGCACAACAGCTGAAAAATTGGCCGATTGTTTGTGGTCGTTTTAAGTTAACCTCGGCGCATATAGTTAAAACACATGAATTTCAATAGCGTGATTACGACTTACCTCATATCGTCGCACATTACACGACATATATTATGCTGCGCACTCTTTCAACGGCTGCGGAAATACTTGTGTTATTCCACGCTACCACAATATCGAACAATCAATCGTAAATTTTTATAACGCAATGTTTACATAATCTCCCCATGCTCCCACGGGCAGGTAACCAAACAGCATGTCGGAACAGCGCACCTCGAAGCAATACACACTCGATGCATTTCCCGCTTGCTCGTATCACTGGACACCGAGTGAGGGCTCGACGTCGTGGAGTGCCAGAAACTGCATCACCTGCTCCGGTACGGCAACGAGCGCCTCTCGCGGCAGCAGGTGCATACGGTCGCGGTACGGCGCGACTTCAACAACGTGCACGCACTCGCGTAGACCCGCCTGACGGCGTGAGAGCAGGTCCCTGCGGAGTGCGCGGCTGCAGCCTTCCTCGCCTATGACCATAAGCACGACGGACACGGCGCAGGCGGACGCCTTCGACAAGCAGTCCAGCGTGCTGAGCCCGTAGTCGAGCCTGCCGTCGGTGAGTACCAGTACCACGTAATAGTGGGCCGGTTGCGCCAGCTGGGCCACGTACGTCAGGGACGGACCAAGCTCCGATGGTTCCGAAGAGAACAGGCGTTCCAGGCTTTGCGCGTACGCCTCCAATACGCCTTGCACACCGTTGACCCGAGGCTCGCCCTTGCCCGAAAGAAAAATGTATGGCTGACTCATCAAACCGGCCGAAGTGCGCGCACCGAACGCCAAGGCCGGCAGGAGCTGGTCCTCATCGAACTGCTGCACCACCTCATCGAACGCGAAGATGACCGACTCATACTCGCGTCGCATGTCGCTTCCGGGCCTCAGGTCACCGTTGGAGGAGCTCAGGTCGATGATGAAGGCGAAGTGAAGCGAGAAGTCGCCATGCAGGTAGTCTATGAGCGTCCAGGGAAACTGGCGACACCGCTCGACGAGCAGCGATGGTCGCTCGTCATCGACCGAATTGGGCTCGAGGCCCGCGGCCGCCACTTCAGGCACCTCGAGCGGAAGCATGGTGCCGACTTCCACTTCGTCCAGTAGGACGGTCGCCTCCCCGACGAAGGTTCGCTCTCCCGTCAGGTTGACGTCATAGCATCGGGCTTTGAGTACGCCGCCCGGAAAGCGGTCCGAGTTGATCACCTGAGGTTTCCAGCGCGGCGTCCGATTTCTAGAGACGACCTCGGTGACGAGGACCGCGTTGCCGTCCTGCGCGCAGAGCTCGAGCATGGGATCGCTCGAACGGAACAGCTTCTTGACCGGAAGCGAGCGGGCAGAAAATTCGAGAGCGACGAAGCCTCCCGGCTGGCTGACGGCACGTGGCATCACCGTGATGCTTCCGGGTACCTTGGCTCCCTTGCGGTCCACCAGAGTTCGAATGTAGGGAGTGTCCAGATAGACGAGCATGTCGACCGCGCCGCACACAGCGCGGCCGAGCGGCTCGCTCGCTTTGGTGATGCGGTTCACGCTGAATAGTTCGAAGAGGAGCAGGTGCGTCTCGCCGAACCGGTACGAGGTGGCGAAGACGGCCGCACAGTCCTTGCCTGGTTTGGTGCGGTCCAACTCGCGGAACGCGGCTCGGTCAGGGCCGTCGCTCACCGAGTAGACGGCGAACGTGTCCAACCATGAGCCCGTGTTGCTGCGTCGGTCGCGCACGCCCTCCCAGGTGACTTCGAGGCGGATATCGAGCGCTTCGCTCGACGTCGACGCCTCGAACGCCATTTTGCTTGCTTACGCCTCGTTCCTTGGCTGCTACCCACAACGGGGGACCGGCCATGAATATGATGGTGCTTCTGGGATGATTGGCACCTATGCGCTTAGGGGGATCGGCTAAGATCCTGGTGATTCATGTAGACCATGTGTCACTAACTCATCTTAGGCGAAAAGCCCCAGTCACAGAATGCAGCCCCGCAAAGGGCCGGGTCGAGAAAGAAGGTAAGAGGGCAGGCAGGGAGGGGGGGGTGAGTCGTACATATACCATTCACGTACACAAACGATACCATGCAATAGAAACCCTTTCCCGTATATCAAATACGGGTGACTGCTTAAGATTTCAGGCTAAAATTACATCCAACGACATGTCGATACCATTCTCCAAAATGAGTTAAATCTAGACTCTGATTCTGGCATGCTGCTTTTGTTTGTCAGTTACACTTTAACACATGGTGACCTTATTGGGCTGCCTTACGAAAACAACGCTTTAAACCAGATATGCCTGAGTAGCTCACGCTCATGCTTTTCATGAAAATAAAAATAAATGTGGGGTGAAGACAGCAATGTGCAGGTCGCGGGCCACTTGTTTGAGGTCACTGATATATTTCACGAATGGGTCCAAGTGCGGCCATACTGTGCTGTTAACATTTGTGTCTTGCAGCTTTAACAAATAAACTAAAAATATTATGGTAGGCACATTCACACGAAAACGGCAGGATTGGTACATATGATGTTTCATAACCCCGCGGCGCTGGCCACTTTCCTGTCGGGAAAGCTATGCCACACTGATAACGCGCGCGCCGTTCGCGACCGCGAACTACCGGAACCGTGGGGATAGCGCGAGGAAAGTACTCGAAGTAGATGACGATTTATTGTTGTGTAGCAGAGACACTCTTGTCAATTTTTTTAGAGTGAATAACCACATATGGTGTAGCCAAGATAAATACCCATACAAAGTAAACCCTTGCCGCCAGAAAAAAAAATATGAGTGAACAGAAAAGAGGAGTGGATAGGAAAAATTGAAAGTAACAGAAGATGAACACATGAGAACATATAGACAAAAAATGCAACTGCCCATTTTCCCTTGTTTGGTCAGCACAAGGGTGTCGTTTATGCGAAGCAACAGACGAAGAGGCACGTTGCCTTTTCCGGGGGCCCTCAAAGGTGCTAGCTACCAGCATCGGTTCAATCCCCAGAGTCTCTCTTTTCCCTGGCCCCGCCGTGGTTGTTTAGTGGCTAAGGTTCTCGGCTGCTAACCCGCAGGTCGCGGGGTCGAATCCTGGCTGCGGCGGCTGCATTTCTGATGGAGGCGGAAATGTTGTAGGCCCGTGTGCTCAGATTTGGGTGCACGTCAAAAAACCCCAGGTGGTCGAAATTCCGGGAGCCCTCCACTATGGCGTCTCTCATAATCATATGGCGGTTTAGGGACGTTAAACCCCACATATCCATCTCTTATCCCTGACACAGCTAAGCAACGCATGGCGAGGCGTCGGCGGGTGTTCTAGCTCGGGTCCATGATGGCACTACTGACCACATTTCTATCGAATAAGACGTCCCTGCAGAGGCATGATCTTTTGAGAACTTACAAATGTTTTCGTATCGACGATGTAGGGGTGATGTCACCCCTGTAAGGTCGTTTGCGCGCGCGCGGTAGGCCACATTTAGGTTCAACAGCCACCGAGCTGGAGGTGGCGCTGCGGTCGAGCGGAATTGTCATCAACATTATGGTAGTAGTGGAAGTCCCAGAAACGCCACCCAGCGGCGAGGCTGGGTAATAATAATAACTGTTAGGGGTTAACGTCTAGAAACCACCATATGATGATGAGAGACGCCGAAGTGGAGAGCTCCGGAAATTTTGACCCCCTGGTGTTCACTAACAAGCACAAGTACTTTCGCCTCAACCGGAAATGGGGCCGCCACAGCTGGGACTCGATCTCGCGACCTGCAGGTCAGCAGCCGAATGCCTTAGCCACCAGACCACCGTGGCAAGTGACGATGCAAGGTGGCAGCGCATAAAATATTGGAGAGTATCTTTGACATTGTGGCGGCGACCGTGATTGGCGTCTACCACGGTGGGTCCGCAGGAGCCGGCAACCGCGGGTCGGCTTTCGTGGACCCATCGTGTTGCGTCGTATCTCAGAGACGCCGCGTCCGTAGTACCTTTGTTACGAGTGACGTTCGTTTCACCTTGTTGTTTTTTGTTTGAATGTAGTATTGGTAATGTTGTACAAAGTTGTTCAGCGTGTCTCTAGCGACGTGTTCAATTCGGCCGGCGATATCGTCGTTTGTAAAAGTAGTTGAGCGAATGTACACGAAGTTTGGTTCGACCACTTCTGCTGCGTCCATGCGTTCCGAGGCCGGCGTTTCCTTTCGAGATCCCAAAACGTATAAAACATAGCCCCATCATGTTCACAACACCATGTTTCTTGAGTGAAAAATCTAATCGACCATGAACATGTATGACAGCCATTTAACATCGCAGAGCCAGTTTATTTCGGCAAGGGTGCACGTTGATACTTCTTGGGTGTATGCACCTGTCCAAGCCGCTTTCTGCTGCGAACGTCATTCAGATAACTCAACCTGCCAAGAAAAAAGAACCACATGGAGTTCTATATCGCAACAGTAAAGAAGGAAAAGAACACAAATAGCAGCAAGAACAATGATAAGTTACAAAAATACACGCAATGATTTCGGTTTAATGATATGCAAATGCTTCTCGATATTATTAGAAAAGGTTCTTCAGCAGCCACTCGTTGTGTTAAAAGTATTTCATACTCTGAAAGTGATTTTGTACCTGTGAGGTTGAAAATTTACCTCTGCAGTAGAACAGGACATTCTAAAGGAAGCTCGCGTTTTTCATTAGTCTAGCACGTGCACCGCCGTAAAATGCAGACACACCATGTATATTTAGAGTACGCCTACCTTTCTGTAAGAACATTCGCACGCTTAAGGATCAATCTTGTTCTGAAGCAGTAATCATCGCCTATATAGCTTGTGCGCCTTTCTTTCTGCCATGCTGCGTGCCCAGTCCGTGTATATCAAGAAATGAATGCGCATTGTAGTCGTTACGTGCATTATTTTACGGAAATATACCACGCGATAGTTGATCGAGAAAGAAGTCAAGCAAGACAACCAACGATTAATTCTTGGGAAGGTTAAACTTTTTCGGTTGAACGTTTACGATTCACTCACGGAGGCAGGCGATCTCGCACTCTCTCATGGTTTCGTATCGGTTCTGGTTGCCGCCGCAGCCTCCGTAGATGAACTGCTTGCATTCGCCGGCAGTCACGTCGAAATACCAGCGAACGAAGGAAGCTTTGCACAGACCGGTTACAGGTGCCGGTCGGCAGCCCGCTTGGAAGTCCACGCCATGGTACCAGTCCTTGACGTCCACCTGTGCCGAGGCCATTGCTGTGAAAGACGTAACGAAAGCGAAACCGTTGAGTACAGTACATGAGGACAGGTTCTGCCAGACGCTAACTTGCAGCTAAGCTTTATGTAAACGACCACTAAAAAGGGGAGTGGGAGCGCATGCGTCGTAACAAACTGAACTCGCATAAAAACACTGAAAAGTTTCTGATATGTTAATGCCTTGCGAAATCGCGTAGTCCTTAGTCCGTACGGCAGTGATAACGTGCCACGATTCGAAAACATTTCTGCGTAGCTAGTAGCTAGATGGCACACAAACGAATATAAGCAGGGTGAGCAATATAGATCTTGCATACTGAAACAGCCACGTGCCGACCACCAGGGTAACACTATTGAGGCACTTACCGTACAAACAATTGGTGGTATACTAGAACACGTTAGTACAGATCATGGCGCTCGTATACCGTGCACTGAGTCATCTTTGTCACTGTCTTGCTTCTCCGTGTTCTCCACATTGGGTTACAGATCAGCTTGCCTAATTCAAAATCCCGCTTAATGTGATAAAATCTGTCACAATCACAAATAAACTTTTATCGCCAAAATAAAACTTGAAAAAAAAATTCTTGATCCAGCACGTTACGTTAGGATTGCACACAGTTCGCATAGTTGGTATGAATTGACGATATACAAAAAGGAATACAAGACGGAGGTATAAGGACGACACAAACGACATTGGTGTTGCGCTGACTTTTTTCTTGCGTTCACATTTACATGCTTACAGCATTTCATCAAGAACATGACGTCAGCAGGAGCTCGCTCGAAAATCGGTGCGTTTCACCGCAAGCATTATGAGGACTCATTTCCCCGAGTTTAGCCTTTCTTGCCCACTACGCATGATAAGTGGAACTCATTCTAGTGGTCCTTGGTTGAAGTTGAGAATTTGGGACATGTCCCCGTGGATAACAGACATAAAGATAAAATAGCGAAACTCTGTTAAGCATTCAACATTTCACTGCATTTAATTTTGTAAATGATTTAGCCTATTCACGCTAATTTACGCGATGAAAAAAGCAATGCGATCTACTAAAGCATGTTAATGAAAACTGACAAAACGTGGTGGTGTTGACCGGGGAACCCTGGTGCACCGTTTCGTCCAATCATCGTAGCGCCTGGGCACGGACCAATGCGATTTTTAGAAGATGCTAGAAGTCCTCCTTGTATAGTGACGTGCGAATCATATTTTAAAAAATTTGAATAACAATTACTACAGGCAAACACTATGATCTAAGCCTGCAGTACGTGTAAGCCAACGCACAGGACGTTTTATGGCACTGTAATTAAATTCTTTTTATCTTAATGGTCCTAGCGCGCTGTACGACGCGGACATGCAGATGTCACTCCAAGAAAAAAAAAGAAAACAGAAAAGATGAAAAAACGTCAAGGAGGAATGTGTCGAACAATGAGCATCACTTCCGCATCGTGTTTGACAGGTATTTTGACGCAACTGCTCGACCACTGATTTAATTTTGCAATAAGTTACAACGTGAAAATAAGTGAAAGCTCCGCATCTCGAACTATGGCGCGCTTGCCACTGATCTGTGCAAGATGATGATGATGATGATGAGTAGATTTTAGTGGCGCAAGGGCCAATTGATGGCCAAAGAGCGCCATTTCAATTGACTACAGATATGAACAATGATATGGTGCGTGGCTGTAAAGGGGCCTTAAAATTCCTCGCTCTAACGCGGGTTAAAACATGAAAGTAATAAAATTATGACAGTGGCGTGACATATGTGTGGTGATAGCTGATGGCAAAATTGTCTTGATAATCAAACCATGATGAAGATATAGTCACCGCAGCGACGACCACACTATAGAGGTCGTGCTACGGATGACCTCGAAATATCGGGTGAAAGCTTTGCACATCTTTTAAAAACCTATAAAGTGTATGCAGTTTAAAAAGCGGATCCCTACCGATGAGCATCCGAGGGTGTAGAGGGAGCTGCTGTCGGTAGGGCAGTAAAAAGTGCTTTTTTCTTAGAGCATCTAGCTCATTGCACTGGACGAGAATGTGGAGAACCGTAAGGGGGTCTCCACATCTCTCACAATATGGTGGATCACCGGTGGACAGAAGAAATGAGTGTGTGGAATGTGTGTGTCCTGTTCTAAGCCTTGTTAGTATTACTTCTGTGTGTCGTGATTTTGATAGTGGAGGCCAATAACCTAGTTGCGGCTTAATAGCATGTAGTTTATTATCTGTGTGTTTATCCAACATCCTCTGCCAATACTCTCTGAGCTTTCGTTTCATGAAAGGTTTTAAGTCAAGTGCAGGGACTGGTGTTGATGCATTGGCAGTAGTGACATTGGCGCA
This sequence comes from Rhipicephalus microplus, assembly GCF_043290135.1. Lineage (NCBI taxonomy): Eukaryota > Metazoa > Arthropoda > Arachnida > Ixodida > Ixodidae > Rhipicephalus > Rhipicephalus microplus. Next base: position 79,293,835 of record NC_134707.1, on the reverse strand, counting down.
AGCAGCCAGATTGTCGGCCAAAACGTTTCCTTGTATTTCACGGTGCCCTGGAACCCAGCAGACAACGACATGCTGTTTTGATGTGTAAAGTGTGCACAGAAGTGAGTAGAGTGACACCAGCACGGGGTTCTTGTGTTTTTTAGGAGTTTTCAGGGCTTTGACCACGCTTAGGGAATCTGTGTATATTACCGCCTTTTGTAATTTTATCTGTTTAATGTGTTTTACGACCGCCAGTATTGCGTAAGCTTCTCCTGTGAAAATGCTTGCATTAGGATGAAGAACGCCAGCCTCGGAAAAGGATTGGCCTACCGCTGCATATGACACAGAAGTGTTTGACTTTGACGCATCGGTAAAGAACTCGGGGCATGTGTATTTATGTTGTAGTTCTAGGAAAAATGTATGTATGTGTGCAAGTGGTGCGTGCTTTGTGACATCAACAAAAGAGATATCACAGTCTATAAGCTGCCATTGCCACGGTGGCAGATATGTTGCAGGAGCCATCAAACTGGGTTCAAGAAGAGGCACACCCGTTTCTTCGGCCAGGCTCCTTACACGCAGCGCGTAGGGCTGCCTAAACGAAGGACGGTTCTCGAACAAGCCAGAACAAGACAAATCATTAATTATGAAATGGGAAGGGTGTTTCTTGTCTGCCTTCACCTTCAAAAAGTACAGAAAGGACAAGGAACATCTTTGTAGGTGGAGCGACCATTCATTCGAATCCACGTACAGGCTCTCCACAGGGCTGGTGCGGAAAGCACCCGTAGAGAGGCGAATGCCTAAATGGTGGACAGGGTCGAGAATTTTCAAGGCTGATGGTGTTGCCGACTGATAAATTATAGCACCGTAATCTAGGCGTGTACGTACGAGGCTTTTATATAAGTTAATTAAACATTTCCTGTCGCTACCCCATGTAGTGCGTGACAACACTTTCAAAATGTTCATTGTTTTTAAGCACCTGTCCCTTAAATACTTGATGTGTGGGATGAAGGTTAGCTTAGTGTCTAATATGAGACCAAGAAACTTGTGCTCGGTCTTCACTGACAGAGGTTGACCATGCAGGTCAATGTCTGGGTCAGGATGGAGGCCCCTCTTTCGGCTGAACAAGACACAAGTGCTCTTTTGCGCGTTGAGTATAAAACCATTCTCGTTTGCCCATTGAGATACCTTGTTCAACCCTAGTTGAACTTGGCGTTGGCACATTGAGATGTTGCACGATTTGTAACCAATCTGCACATCATCGACATATATGCAGTAAAAAATATTTCGTGGGAGAGACAGGTGCAAGGAATTCATTTTAACTATGAAAAGTGTGCAGCTCAATACACCTCCTTGTGGCACTCCTGTTTCTTGGACAAATACTCGAGAGAAGACGGTGCCAACTTGGACACGGAATGTACGATTGGACAGGTAGCTTTCGATAACTGTCAGCATTCTACCCCGCACACCTAAATGTGACAGGTCTCGCAATATGCCGAAGCGCCATGCAGTGTCATATGCCTTTTCCATATCGAGGAACACAGACAGAAAAAATTGCTTATGAACAAAAGCATCGCGAATTTGTGCTTCGATACGGACAAGGTGGTCAGTGGTGGACCGAGCCTCTCGAAATCCACACTGGTATGGGTCAAGTAGGCCATTAATTTCAAGGAAGTGCATCAGGCGCCTGTTAATCATTTTTTCAAAGACTTTGCAAATACAGCTGGTTAATGCTATTGGCCTGTAGCTGGAAACTGAGGCCGGGTCCTTGCCTTGTTTTAGAATTGGGATAATCATAGCTTCCTTCCAGGCTGAGGGTAGCTCGCCAGAAGACCATATCGCATTATAGAGAGAGAGGAGAGCTTTCTGAGTTTCAGTGGGCAGGTGTTTCAACATTTCATATGCCACACGGTCCGGGCCTGGGGCAGATTTATTGCAGCAGGCAAGTGAGGCCTGCAGTTCAGCCAAACAGAAAGGTTCGTTGTATGCCTCATGTGTTCTGGGCTTGCGCTCTAATCTCTGTTTTTCTATTGCGGTTTTGTATCGTCGGAACGCTTCACTATAGTGTGTTGAGCTGGAGACCTGTTCAAAGTGTGCTCCGAGAGTGTTTGCCTGGTCTTCCAAACTCTCGCCTTGGGTGTTCACTAGAGGAAGAGAATGTGCTCCTCGTCCTGCCACCTTACCAACCATACTCCAGACTCTCGACTCATCTGTGTATGAGTTAATGCCCGACACAAATTTGTGCCAACTTTCTCTTTTCGCCTGTCGGCGCGTCCTCCTTGCTTGCGACTTAACGTTTTTAAAGTTTACAAGATTCTCGGCTGTGGGCGAGTATCTAAGCAACCTCCATGCCTTATTTTGTTTTTTTCGAGCATCACGGCACTCATTATTCCACCATGGTACTCGTCGTTTGCTTGACGGTCCACATGTTTGGGGAATACATTTTGTTGCTGCATCAACCAAGAAAGCTGTGAAGTAGCATACAGCATCCTCTATGCTCAATGTCGCCATGTCAGTCCAAGATAATAAAGTCATTTTTTGAAACTTTTCCCAATTGGCTTTGTCGGTGAGCCATTTGGGAACCTGTGCAGGACATGTATTTGTTATTGATGTGCTAATAACGATAGGAAAATGGTCACTACCATATGGATCATTAATGACTTCCCATTTAAGTAGAGGCAGGAGTGATGGGGATATTATGCTGAGGTCTATTGCTGAGTACGTATTGTTAGCGATGTTGTAATATGTTGGCTCTTTCCGATTCAGCAGGCACGCACCGGAAGAAAACAGGACCTGTTCAATCAGGCGACCTCGAGCATCGCAGCGAGAGTCACCCCATAGATTGCTATGTGCATTGAAATCTCCCAGGAGAATATAGGGTTCTGGAAGTTCCTCTATGAGGGACTCGAATTCATGCTTTTCAAGACGGTGTTGCGGAGGTATGTAGAGAGAGCAGATGGTGACGAGCTTATTTAAAAGAACTGCTCGAACAGCCACCGCCTCAAGGGATGTTTGTAGTGGTAGGTGTGTGCATGCAATCCCTTGATTGACTATAATGGCAACACCACCGGATGGCACTATGGCATCATTCCGGTCTTTCCGAAAGATAACGTAATGACGTAAAAAGTTGGTGTGTTTAGGTTTCAGGTGTGTCTCTTGTACGCACAGCACCTTAGGTGTATGTTTGTGTAAAAGTTCATGGATATCGTCGAGGTTTCTCAACAGTCCTCTGACGTTCCACTGTAGTATTTGTGTCATTTTAATGTAGTGTGGTGCTGTGTGTACAGAGGTGTTGCGTTAGTTTACAGGGCCTTTTGAGGGCCCCGTGATTCGAGGTTTTTCTTTTTTGGCGCGCTCTAAGGAGTTGCGCCTATCCTTCGGCGTCTGAGGCGCCGGAGGAGTGGGACTTGTATCCATCACCTCTTGTGAGGTGGTGGATGGTGCCTGCTGGGCAGGCACATTCACTGAACTTTTGGACCTAACTGCGCCTGCAGTGGTCCCAGGTTCGGCAGACACCGGGGTCTGCCGGCTCTGTTTGTCGGGTGGCGGAGCAGTACAGGCTGCTCCAGCCGGGGGCGCTGGCGGCACGACCGCGGCCACACACTGTGTGACATTCGCGGGTGCCGAGGCATGTGGCGCGGCGCCCCGGCGCGTCACATCTGCAAAGGAGGGATAAGATGGGTTGTGTATTGCGAAACGTTGGCGTGCTTCTTGGAATGTGAGATTGAATTTAACCTTGAGTTCTACTATTTGTTTTTCTTTTTTCCATGCGGGGCATGATCGTGAGTAGGCAGCGTGATCTCCTTCACAGTTCGAACAATGAGATGTTTCTGAGGTGCAGTTGTCTGATATGTGTTGAATGGATGCGCACTTTGCGCAAGTGGCACGCCCTCTGCAACTCTGCGATCCATGACCGAAACGTTGGCACTTGAAACATCGACGAGGGTTGGGAATGTATGGTCTTACACGAAGCTTACAATAGCCGGTTTCGATTGATTCTGGTAGGTCACTTGTTCCGAAGGTAATTATTACGTGTTTTGTAGGGGTAAGTTTGTTGTTGCGCCTTATTGTTATTCGTTGGACTTTGACCACGTTCTGGTCCTGCCAACCTTCGAGCAGCTCACTTTCAGAAAGCTCAGTAAGGTCATCATCAGAAACTACGCCACGGACAGTGTTCATGGACCTGTGTGGGCCCACCGAAACAGGGGTTTCCCCAAAGGCTACAAGCTTAGACAGCTTTTCATACTGGGCTTTGTCACGTACCTCTAAAAGAAGATCGCCACTTCCCATCTTTGTCACTTTATAACCTGGGCCTATTGCTTCTGTGAGAGTTTTGGAAACGAGGAAAGGTGAAATGGCTCGGACTGTCTTGTTTTCGTTTTGACTGTGGATTACATGGTACTTTGGGAATGTCGGCTTTGGTGTGTTTAGCAGTTAAGTATCATCGGTGCGCCACCTTTTTAGGGAGCGATCAGGAAGGAGGGGAAAAGCTTTTGCCATAAAAATACTATAAAGTTCGGCGGCGATGGTGGCCACCCACCACCGAGCCCAACAAGGGGACGCTACAAGGTTGACTAGTGAACACTTGGAGACGCCAGCCATGCATCGCCGCTATAACCGAATATAACTACCCAAGGTTGGGTAACTACACAGGGTTAACCCTCGCCGCCAGGAAATTCGGAAGTAAACGGAAAAGAGAAGATCACAGGACAGATAAAAAGAGAGAGATACAGACGAAGATGTAAGAAGAGAGAGATAGGAAAAGGCGTGATCTGTGCAAGAGTCGGGCTAAGTACTTCCAGTTGAAACAGTAGGTACTTTTCACTAGTTAATGTAAGTGTGCGTGCATTAAGTAAGGTTCATCATTCGTATACTTGATATCCTACGTTTGTCTAGCCAGTCTTGTCAGAATGTTTCCTAAAACTTGGCACAGAGTCCAAGCTTTCAACCCAAACCTAGCGACACGAATATGTGTCTGTAAGGAGAAGTCACCAATTCTAAATACGTGAAAGGTGTTGTCGTCACGGAAATGAGCCAATGCGATTAACAGAGCATCTGCACAATTCTTTTCATGGGTGCGACAGCGACGGCAATAGGTGTAGCTTACGTTGCCAATACTAAACTTGTAGTCGACTACAGTCCCTGGTATTGCAACGCTGACGGAAGCGCATCCGGACAGAAACATCGTCGCGATGGTGAACAATAACGAAACCCCCCCGTACAGTCTTTTATATATACACTACATGGAACTCTGGCGCTAGTGCAGAAAGGAGCTGCACCGTACGGCGCATCAGCCAACATGGAAATGATGGGTATAGTGCACGAATGTGTACAAACTTCGTACTTTCTGCTCCAATTGGCTTTACATGGCTTCAAGCTGCTTCGTCATGAGACGATCATCAGCAAATGTTCAACAGTTGCACCTCACCACATTAGCCTTTTAGACTCACCAATTCAAAGCATCCCGCGAAGTTCCCAACGTTTCACCCTTTTATTTGAAACAAGCCCGAAACGCAACAATAAACAAAGCCACAAGTGTGTTTGAAGCCCGCGAGCACGAAGACTAAGCCAATCTGTGTACTACGCATCATTCATATGGTTACTGAACGATCGCAGCGCCAGAGTCCCCTGTATTGATTGGTATGTGGAATTTAACGTCCCAAAACGACCATATGATTGTGAGACACGCCGTAATGAAGGGCTCCGGAAATTTCCACCACCTGGGGTTCTTTAACGTGCACCCAAATCTAAGCACACGGGCTTACAGCATTTCCGTCTCCATTGGAAATGCAGCCGCTGCAGCCGGGATCTGATCCCGTGACCTGCGGGTCAGCAGCCGAGTACCTTAGCCACTAGACCACCGCGGCGCGGCAGAGTCCCCTCTACATAATTTTATGAAACTTTGTAGGCCTTTTGAAGCTGATGAATCGTCGAACCGGCTTACCAGAAAAGACGATGGTCAGAAGGCAAAAAATCATGGCAGCATTCATTCTTAAATGCGTTCGGCTCACTTGAAACAAGCTCCCACAACAACGTCGCCTGACGTATAGACATCGACGACACCTGAAAAGCTTTTATACACCAAGAAAACGGGAGAGCGGTGGAACTCAACGCAGCTGCGACTCACGGACTGCCGATAATGCACGCGTGGGTCAATGATCCGGATTGAGGCCGGTAACAAACTGCAAAAGCTGATGGGAATGAGGTATCTGACTAGGAAGGAAAGATAAGCGATTCGCAGCTTTAGGATGAACAGGTGCGTGACCGCAAATAAGTAAGGGTGAATGCGAAGCGTTAACTCGTATTTGGATAATACACTTTCACAAAAATACAATGGTAGTCAGGTACCTGACGCTTTCCCTGCAGAGAAACGCTACGTCGAGGCGGAAATGCTCTACTGCTGCTAAATTCTCACGGAAAGACACATTTACACAACTTCTCAATTAGCTTTTTTTTTAATTTCTTGAGATATTTCACGTTTACGGGGGAAAGTTGCGAGATGCCACATAACGTTTCATGTAAATTTTAAATAGATAGGCAGGAAATTGCACGCAGCGCACAGATATTCGGCTTCTAAATTTAGCACTCCGATTCAGGAGATGTCAGAAGTGGGCAAGCACTGAAGGCAACCGCTCTGCTACGTTAGATCAGGACTTCCCGAGGGTATAATAATTGACGAACACTGAGTTAAGGCGGCCCGCGGCAGTACTGTGTCGTGGGAAGCAGCAAGTCGTCTCATTTGTGACAGCGGATCACCTTAATTACGTCTGAACGGCCACAGTGGTAAGACGGTAAGTTGGGCCAGTTGGTTCTCTTTTGCTCCTTCCCTGTCCAGTATTTTTTCTGGTGTTGCGCTGCAAGTAAGTTCACGATGGCCACAGTGGTCTGTGTATTGCCTGCTATATGCATATGGTGCGGGCTGGGGATTTTTTTTCCAACCTCACAATAAAGAATATAGTGGTTATGGTAATCCACTGCTAACCCGAAGGTCACAGGATTAACCTGATTTCTGTAGCACATACCCCATTACAATTGGTGTTGCCACGGCGGCGAACGAGAAAGCCTCGACTTATAACATCTCCGCGTTATTTGAAGGTCGCAGGTTCAGATCCTGCCAGCGGCAAGTTACTTTTTCATCCACTTTCCTTTCTTCTAGATCATTTACATACAATTACATCTGATAACATCCCCTTCACTTTCTCTCGCATTATTGTCTGTTAGTTCTCGTTAATGTTGTGTCAAAGAAAGACTAGCCCTTGATTTACCCTTTCTTCCGCTGTCGAAATAATTTGTTTTCTCGCGCGCCACCCTGTAATACGAACATGCAAAAATCAAAGCCTTGCTGCACGCAGGTTTCGGTACTCAGAACCGACGCGATTGAAGGTGTGATGCCGCGGTGTGAGACCACGCGCAAGTGATGAATGAAGATGAAGAGCCTGCAAAAATTAAATCTAAAAGGCTATGCAGTGATTCAATCACACCCTAGTTTTTATACGGGCGATGTTTGTATCAAACACATGGTTAAACAGATGGATACACGGATTTCAGAAGTTTTAGATGTCAAGCCACGATGTGACTGTGAGCGTAGAGGGGAACTTTCAGTATGACGTGAGGGTATGTCCCGTAAATAAGTAGCTTTAATATATGAGCATGCAGAGAGGCAATCGCGAAGCCTTCCGAACATTGCGACGCGATCTGCGCCTCGCGTTACAGCTTTCGTGGATGAAAAACAAAGCAAGAAACGGGTGTGGCAATATTATAAAAAAATTAACGCGCACGCACAAAACATCATTTGGGGGAAAACGCACTTGTAACCCTACCGTCGAGTTTCCAATCGAAGTGGATTACATCGCACTGTGTAGACGCTGGGAGCCGCAGCTGTTAAGTTACTGGTACTGTTCAGCCATACCATTGTTTAAGATCTGTGATTACACAAGTTCGAACATTTGGGGCAAATGATCAAAGTATATGTTTTGTCTTTTCTTGAATACAGGCGTAGCTCCGTTGATGACGATGGTGGGTTTTGGCGCAAGGAAATAGGCGACCAATGAACGCCACATATTTTAACTTAGCTTTATGATTGATTGATTTGCGGGGTTTAACGTCCCAAAACCACCATTTGATTATGAGAGACGCCGTAGTGGAGGGCTCCGGAAATTTTGACCACCTCGGGTTCTTTAACGTGCACCCAAATCTGAGCACACGGGCCTACAACATTTCCGCCTCCATCAGAAATGCAGCCGCCGCAGCCGGGAATCGAACCCACGATCTACGGGTCAGCAGCCGAGTACCTTAGCCACTAGACCACCGCGGCGGGGCCACTTAGCTTTATCGAAGTGGGTTCTCCCCTAACAGGCATCACTCAATGTTCTCATTATACATCTATCTGGTCTCTTGCTAAACTCCTCAGTGAATGGTCTGTAGTGGGCACAGGCCAAAAAAATTTCAGGGAGAAGAGGTTCCTAGCCACCGCCCACCGTTCTGTTCGGGACCAGGAACAAGTGCCGCACGCAGCGTTAAAAGACAGCCACCAAGCTGAAGTATCGGATAAAGTCAGTGTCTAGAAACGCAGCCGTGAAGGAAGATACGGCTAGCCCGGTCAGGTATGCAGCTCATCAGCCAGGACAGCAAGATCTCCGATCAGTCGCCGGCTTCCAACTCGCGTGGTGGCGGCTTCATTGGCGATCAGGTGGCGGTCAGGCAAAGCTCGAACCCCACCGTGCTCGTGGTATCCACCTTCCTCGGCGTCGCGTTCTCCGCTGCTCTGCTCGGTCTCCTGCTCCTCGCTACTTTCGGCCGGCCGAGCGTGAGCCGGTCTTCCGAGAACACCAGCTCCTTCTGCTGCCCCGATGAGGCCCGCGCCGTGCTGCGAGGCGTCAACGCCAGCGTCGATCCCTGCGAAGACTTCTACGGCTACGTCTGCTCCATGGCCGACGGCGGCACCAGAGTCCGCCTCTCGCCGACAGTCCGCGTCGCCGTAATGCGAAGGCGTCTAGAACTGGCCGCCGTCGGGGCCGGGACGACAGCGGCCGGCCGGATGCTTGCCTCTATCAAGAAACACCTCCTGGAAAAAGAGGAACCTCTGCAAAAAGACATCGCAGATTTTGTGGCTGCCATCCTAGCCACGGGACTCACGAACGGACGCATGAACTCTTCCAGTATGGTCCGCTTCTTCGCTCAGCTCAGCTTCAGGTACGGCCTGCCTGGAGTTGTGTCGTTCTTCGTGCCCCAAGTAGGCACCACTCTCGTTATTGAAAGGAATGACCACTGCTTTCTAGATGACGACCACAGCTTCGTCGAACCAGCCGTTTACAACGTCAACGGTGCGCTCAAGACATCCGTCACAGTCGATCAGCTAGCACAGCTCGAAAAACGCCTGCCCGCAAGGCAGCACGTCAATGCTTCACACACTCATTCCCAAGCGCTTGCCATTTCTCCTTTCTCTGCCCTCTCCAAAGGTGACTGGGCTGTCATCGTGGATGACATCATCAAGCCAGTGTACTCGAACCTAACCGATACAGCCACGCGGGCAGAAGAGAGACTAAGCGACGTCTTGAGCTTCTTGGTCGACGCATCGCGCCAGCCTACGGCGATCGCCTACGTGATAGTGTGCACGGCTGTGAAGAGTCTCGAGAAGATCGACAACGGCGCAATTGGTCTGCGTGAGCACCCGCAGCACATTTCGTGCAAGTCACTCGGCATCGGCGAAATTGAGGACAGAATCGTAATGGACGCGGTGCACAGCGGCGGTATGGATGACTACATCCGAGCCACGTTCGCCAAGACCCGTACCAACGTTATCCACCGCGCTAAAGGGCATCCGATGTTCTACGGTACGCCCGGGCAAGACCTCGTTGGTGCACTGGAGAGGCTCAAGATGATGCTTCCGGATGAAATAACCTCTGATATTGCAGTTCCGGACTTGTCGGAAACGTTCGCGCACAACTTGTTCGCCACCCGGTCTTACGGCTTCGACGTCCGAAAAGCGAAGGTGGCGCGAAAAGTGCCTAGCTCCGAGGACCTCTTATCGCCATCGCTAGTGAGGTATGGCGACGTCATCTACGTCCCAACGAACATGTACGCCCTGCTCCATCACAAGGTCCACAATACCATGGCTCTGAATGTTCCTACATTGGCGATGGAGATGGCCAATGAAATGTGGTCTTTCCTCCTGGAACGCCCCTGGTCTCCGAAAACACGCGAAAATATCGAGATGCGCCTTGAGTGCTTTGCGGATCGATACCTCAATGGGTCCAACTACCAAGCCACAGCCACTAACGCATTGGCAGTGGTGTCGGCGATCGATGCCGCTATGACGGCGCGCTCGAACACCATTGGAAAAGTGGATGGCACGAAAATGTCTATTGGACGGCTCGCGTACATCACGTGGGTGTACGACAGGTGCGCGAGCTTCCTGGAAGCGACGCCGCACTTGGACGCCAACGTTGTCCTGAGGAATTCGCCGGCTTTTGTGAAAACTTTCGAATGCCCCGCGAGCTCATATATGACTCAGCGAATATGCTGCATCAATTCCTGTTAAGAAATGACTGTTTGCCAAAATGTGCCCTATAGGGTCACTCTGGGCACCTTCAAATAAGAGTTAAATGTTGAGAATTTTTCTTGTAAGAAAAAGTAGTGCATTACTGTGCCTTATGGATAACTCATTCGTTGCTATATATATGTGCCTGAGAACAACGTTGGTTCTATAATTGTATTACAGTGGTTTAACGTCGCAGCCCAACGACGAGCGAGTCATATTGGGTCTAGCAGCGCGTAATTTACTAAGGCTATACCGTACATAAGGAGGTGGCACAGAAGGCAAAGGTAAAAGGAGGAACGGGTAGACGACACGGCCGCTAACTTTACACTACATCTTAAAGAAATTCCCAACTCTTTGATAGTTAACAGTCATGATCCCAAAAGTACATCGCATTGAACGTCTCATGCCGCTCCCATGACTTTGTGGTATAACAGCACGGAAGAACAGCTTAGTGGGCCCTTGAACTAAAAAATTAATACTTCGATATTTCAAAAATTACTGCCCACATCTTCCCACGGGGGGAATTCGCGTACATGCGTCGCAGAGTTGTGGGGGTAAAGGTGAATGTCGTGTAATTGATTGTGGTTTGGGAGATCCTAATCGTTATTTCGTCTTTATTATTCTTATTTATTATTCGCTCTATTGCGGCAACCATCAACGGGGCCTTGTGCCCCCAAATGAGGATGGAGCTTCTAGAGGCTGCGCTCTCAACACGAAAAAAAAAAACAGTCCCAAAAGTGTACCTGGAGCAGCCGTGTTCTTTTTAAACGCGTTCCCACTATATAGACGCACGTACATGTCATTAATTTTGGTCTGCCGACAGTCATTGAGAGTGTATTTTGTCGTGTCGTCGCCATATTCACAGTATAACGACACAAACAGTCCACCGATGGTCTCTGGAAGACTCCGTCCGAGCCTTGTCGTGCTCTGAACATTTCGTTGACACTTGTTGTTCACACTGGAGGCACACGTAGCGACACCAAACTAGCACACCTGCACCTCATTTTCAGCCATGCTCTCTGCTCTCTGCCATTGTCCATCTCCGGCTACGTCGCGCAGCCCCAGCCTAATCCACAGCGTCGAGGGACCGGATGGGGATACACAAAACAAAAGCGAAGAACAGACTTGCGTGGGGTCCGCAAAATGCCTACTCAAACGCCGTTGAAGCCTTGGAGGTGGCATTGTTGTCTCCCCCAAGATTTTTCCTCTTGTGGTCGTTTGAAGCAAATACTTGGACAAATTTTCGCTCAGCTGCAGATCTTCCGCGATCACTCGCCGGCGACAGGTCTGCTGATGCGTTTCGCTGGTGCTTTCGGTTTGTAATTTTGTTACACTACGACGAAGTGCTGTCTTTTGAAGACTCGTCATCAGCCCAATGTGACGCAACGTTTTTAGATACTCTAAAAATTTTTGTGTGACCCTGGAGTCTGGTGACTTCGTCGGCGGGTGACTTGATGATGATGAGTAGTTTTTAGTGGCGCAAGAGCCAATTGATGGCCAAAGAGCGCCATTTCAATTGACTACAGATATGAACAATGATATGGTGCGTGGCTGTAAAGGGGCCTTAAAATTCCTCGCTCTAACGCGGGCTAAAACATGAAAGTAATAAAATCATGACAGTGGCGTGACATATGTGTGGTGATAGCTGATGGCAAAATGTCATGATAATAAAACCATCATGAATAGTCACCGCAGCCACGACCACTCCATGGAGGTCAGGCTACGGATGACCTCGAAATATCGGGTGAAAGCTTTGCACTTCTTTTAAAAATGTAAAAAGTGTTTGTAGTTTAAAAAGCGGATCCCTACCGATGAGCATCCCAGCGTGTAGAGGGAGCTGCTGTCGATGATGATGATGTTTGATGTTTTATGGCGCAAGGGCCGATTCACGGCCAAAGAGCGCCAGTTCATCTTACTAAAAAATATGGACAATGATTGTGATAAGCGGCTGTATAAGGGCCATAAAATTCCTCGCAGTAAGGCGGGTAAAAACATACAGGTAATAAAATCATGACCATGCCGTGAAAGGTGTGTGTGATGTGAACAGATGACAAAAGTTGGTGATAATAAAAGACGATGGTGGATATGTATGACAATAGCACAAGTGCCTCACTCGTTCAAACCCTTGCGTCCAAGGGCCGTGAGGCATGTGCTTTTTTGTGTAGCCACCGCAGCAAAAACCTCTCTGGAGAGGTCCTGCTACGGTATGCCCGGGTATATGACATGAAAGCTGTGAATTTCTTTTAAAAACGCTAACAATGAATTATGACTAAAAAGTGGTTCCCTACCGACAAACATTGCAGGGTGTAAAGGTATATGTTGTCGGTAGAGTATTGGAAAATGTTGTTTTCTAAGAGTTTCTAAGTGTTTACACTGAATTAACATGTGAAGGACGGTTAAGTATTCCCCACATCTGTCACACAATGGTGGATTGCCACCAGACAAAAGGTGTGTGTGTGTCGTGTATGTGTGTCCTATCCTGAGTCTTGTTAGTGTTACCTCTGTTAGACGCGATTTTGATACTGGTGGCCAATGGCCAAGGTGTGGCTTGATAGCGTGTAGTTTGTTTTGTGTGTGTGTATCCCACTTGCTCTGCCAGTAGTCCCTGAGTTTTCGTTTGAGAGACGGCTTAAGATCAAGGACCGGGATTGATGTCGGTGTAACGGCGGTGCTTTCGTGGGCGGATGCAGCAAGCTGATCCGCCATCACGTTGCCTTGAATCTCACGGTGCCCTGGCACCCAGCACACAACAACATGTCTGTTGAGTGTGTAGAGGGTGCATAAAATGGAGTAAAGTGAAACGAGGACAGGGTTTTTTTGTTTTTTAAGACTGTGCAGAGCCGTTACCACACTGAGGGAGTCTGTATAAATTACTGCTTTTTGTATTTGTGATTGTTTGATGTGTTTAGCTGCCACAAGTATCGCGTAAGCTTCCGCTGTGAAGATACTTGTGCCTGGATGTAGAGGGCCAGCATCCGAAAAGGAAGGGCCAACAGCAGCGTAGGACACAGAAGAGTTAGACTTAGAGGCATCTGTGAAAAACTCAGGACGTGTGTATTTGTATTGAAGTTCCAAGAAGTATGTTCGAATATGGGCAATAGGCGCATGTTTTGTAACTTCTAAAAAAGACACATCGCAATCTATAGTCTGCCACTGCCACGGTGGCGGGTATGCAACAGGAGCCATTAAACTGTGTTCAAGTGATACTGCAGTTTCTTCAGCTAGACCCTTCAGGCGAACTGAGAAGGGCTGCCTCATTGAAGGCCTGTTTTGAAAAAGAATGGAGCTCGATAAGTCATTAATAGTAGAGTATGAGGGGTGCCTCTTGTCTGCTTTCACCTTAAGGAAATATATAAAGGACATGTAGGTTCTTTGCAGATGAAGGGACCACTCATTTGACTCAACGTAAAGGCTTTCTACGGGGCTGGTGCGAAAAGCACCCGTAGAAAGGCGGATGCCCGAATGGTGCACGGGATCCAGCATCTTCAAAGCACTTTGAGTCGCTGACTGATAAACAATGGCCCCATAATCTAAGCGGGTGCGAATAAGGCTTCTATACAGGTTCATGAGGCATTTCCTGTCACTACCCCACGTAGTACGTGACAACACTTTTATAACATTCATGGCTTTTAAACATTTTGTTTTTAAATACTTTATGTGGGGTACGAAGGTCAACTTGTTGTCCAAGATTAAGCCTAAAAATTTATGCTCGGCTTTGACGGACAGTTGTTGCCCGTTCAGTTGAATGTCGGGTTCCGAGTGCATGCCTCTCTTTCGAGAGAACAAGACACATGTGCTTTTTTGTGGGTTAAGTCGAAATCCGTTTTCATCTGCCCATTTGGAGACCTTATTTAAACCAAGCTGAACCTGCCGCTCACACATGGCCAAGTTGCATGACTTGAAGCCAAGCTGAACGTCGTCGACATATGTACAATAGAACATATTGCGAGGGATGGACAAGTGCAAGGAATTCATCTTGATGAGAAAAAGTGTGCAGCTAAGTACACCACCTTGTGGCACGCCTGTTTCCTGGACGAATGTTTGGGAAAGAACCGTGCCCACTCGGACACGGAATGTCCGGTTTGACAGGTAACTTTCGATTATGTGAAACATTCTTCCGCGCACGCCAAGGTGGGACAGGTCTCTTAGAATTCCGAAACGCCATGTTGTATCATAAGCCTTTTCGATATCGAGGAATACAGAGAGAAAATATTGTTTATGGACGAAGGCGTCTCTGATCTGTGCCTCGATACGAACAAGGTGGTCTGTGGTGGATCTACTTTCTCGAAACCCGCACTGAAATGGATCGAGCAAATTGTTTATTTCAAGAAAGTGTACAAGTCTGCAGTTTATCATTTTTTCAAAGATTTTGCACAAGCAGCTTGTGAGTGCAATAGGCCTATAACTGGAAGGTAAAGAAGGGTCCTTGCCCTCTTTCAAAACGGGAATTATAATAGCCTCTTTCCAGGAGTTGGGGATAGTGCCAGAAAACTAGATAGCATTGTACAAACAAAGTAAGGTTTTTCGCGTTTCGATCGGCAGGTTTTTTAACATTTCATAAACGACACGGTCAGAACCTGGGGCAGAAGTACTGCAGGAGTTTAGGGATGTTCGGAGCTCAGCTAGACTGAACGCTTGATTATATGCCTCGTATCCAGTGCATTTGTGTTCGAGTTTCTGCTTTTCTATTCTTGTTCTGTATTTTTGGAAAGTGTCAGTATAGTGGGATGAGCTGGACACCTGTTCGAAGTGTGCACCGAGGAAGTTTGCCTGATCTTCCAAGGTGTCGCCCTGAGTGTTTACGAGTGGAAGTGTGTGTACTTGTTTTCCTGCTATCCTACCGACCATGTTCCACACTTTAGCTTCCTGTTTGTATGAATTGATCCCTGACAAAAACTTCTGCCAACTTTCTCTTCTTGCCTGCCGACGCGTTCGCCTGCCTTGAGACTTTATTTTCTTGAAGGTGTCAAGATTTTCGGCTGTCGGTGAGTTCCGAAGCAGCCTCCAAGCTCTGTTTTGCTGTTTGCGCGCGTTTCGGCATTCAGAGTTCCACCATGGCACACGCCGTTTTCCAGGGTGTCCATTTGTTTGTGGGATGCATTTTGTTGCAGCATCAATCAAAAATGCTGTGAAGTAGTTGACAGCAACATCAATGTTCAAAGTACTTATGTCATTCCAACCTAGACGAGCGATGGTATAAAAGTGTTCCCAGTCGGCTCTGGTTATGAGCCACTTGGGAACACGTGATGGACGCTCAGTTACTGTAGTTGTGCTCAAAACTATGGGGAAGTGGTCACTTCCGTACAGATTACTGATGACTTTCCACTGGAGTAGGGGCACAAGAGATGGGGATACTATGATTAGGTCTATGGAGGAGTAGGTGTTATTGGCGAGATTATAATACGTTGAGTCTTTTCGATTTAGAAGACACGCGCTTGAGGAGAGAAGGAACTCTTCAATCAGTCGACCTCGCGCGTCATACCGAGAGTCACCCCATAGCCTGCTATGCGCATTAAAGTCTCCAAGGAGAACATAGGGCTCCGGAAGTTCATCAATTAAAGAGTGTAAATCACGTTTTTGCAGCTGATAGCTAGGAGGAATGTAGATAGTGCAGATTGTGATCAGTTTATCAAAAAGAACTGCTCGAACAGCCACTGCCTCAAGGGATGTTTGGAGTTGTAAGTGTGTGCATGCAATTCCTTGATTCACAATGATGGCAACACCTCCGGATGATGTCATAGCATCAACACGGTCCTTTCGGAATATAACGTTTTTACGGAGAAAATTTGTGTGCTTTGAATTAAGGTGTGTTTCTTGTACACACAGCACTTTTGGTGAGTATTCGTGTAAGAGTTCTTGGATGTCGTCAAGGTTTCTGAAAAGGCCCCTGACGTTCCATTGTATAATTTGTGTGTTCATGGTGAATGTAAAATAGTGCTGTGTGTACGAAAAGCGAGTGGCTGTTTAGACAGAGTTTGACTTCACTTAACAGGGCCGTCACCAGGCCCTGTTATCGGCTTTTTTGTTTTCTTGGCGCGCTCCAAGGAGCCACGCCGCTCTTTCGGCACCAAGGGTGCCGACGTATCCATTGCCTCCTCGGAGGCACTGGATGCCCGCACGTGCGGGCTGCTAGTTCGAATTTCGGGCCTCACCTGCGGAGGTGAGGCCTTGAGACTGGAGGACTCTGGAGTCTCCGGTCTCTGTTTGGGAGTAGGCGGTGTAGCCTGGGCTACAGCCGCCTTGGGGGCAGGTGCCACAACCACCGGCTCGGTATGCGCGGGCCGAGGGAGTGGCGAGGGCTGGTGCGGCGGTGCCCCCTGACGCGCCGCATCAGCGTATGTAGCTCCATAGAATGGAGCGACTCTTCGCCGTGCTTCCTTAAATGTAATGTTTTCCTTCACCTTCAACGTAATTATTTCTTTTTCTTTTTTCCAGTATGTGCAGGAGCGTGAATATGCGGCATGGTTTCCTTCGCAGTTCACACAGTGTGCCGGTTCTTTGCAGTTCTCGGACACGTGGCCTAGGACTCCACATTGTGCACAAGTCTGGCGACCACGACAGGTCTTAGAGCCATGGCCATATTTCTGGCATTGGAAGCAACGGCGGGGGTTGGGAATATATGGTCTCACGGATGTCTTTGTGTACCCAGTCTGAATAGTTTCCGGCAAATCGCTCGAAGCAAAGGTCAGTACTAAGTGTTTGGTTGGGATTTCCTTTTGATCTCTTCTGATCTTAATACGCTGTACGTTTGTCACGTTCTGGCTCTTCCATCCTTCCAGAAGTTCAGCTTCCGTCAGCTCAAGCAAATCTACGTCTGATACGACCCCGCGAGATGAGTTCATGGACCTGTGTGGCGTAATACTGATGGGTGTGTCTCCAAACGTTGTGAGGGTGTTCAGTTTATCGAATTGGTTTTGTTCATGTATTTCAAGGAGTAGATCTCCACTGGCCATTTTGGTAACCTTGTACCCGGCACCGAGAGTTTCGGTTAAGGACCTAGCCACTACGAAGGAGGATACTGTTCTGGCTTGCTTGTTAGTTTTTTCACAGTGTATAACATGGAATCGAGGAAAGGTTTGTCTTGGCCGCATGAAAAAGTTGATATCTTCGGTGCATACCCGCTTTGAGGAGGCACGATCACTTAGTAAAGGGAATGCTTTGTGCATGCTAATTGTATGTTGTTCGGTAGCGTTGGCGGCCACCCACCACGGAGCCCAACGAGGGGACGCTGCAGGTTTACAGATGCTGAAACCTGCAGACGCCAGCCGTACAACGCCACTATAACCCAATGCGCCTAGACCAAGGTAGGCTATTTGCACAGGGTTAACCCTAGCCGCCAGGAAGTTTGGAAGTAAACGGAAGAGAGTAGAAGACAGGACAGATAAACAGTAAGAGATAAAGAGATAAAGACGAAGATGTAGGGAGAGAGAGATAGGAAAAGGCGACTGCCGATTTCCCCTGGGTGGGTCAGCCCAGGGGTGCCGTCTACGTGAAGCCAGGGCCAAAGGGGTGTGTTGCCTCTGCCAGGGGGCCTTAAAGGTCCAATCACCCAGCGTCGGCCCAACCCCCAGGATCCCCTTTTCCCCGGACACGGCAAAGCCACGCACGGCTAGGCGTGGGAGGGAGTAGAAAATCCCCCGTTAGCTCGGGTCCGTGGTGTCGCTACACACCAAACGCCTACTTGCGCAGGCGCCCCTGCGGGGGGAGCTGCTGTCGGTAGGGCAGTAAAAAGTGCTTTTTTCTTACAGCATCTAGCTCATTGCACTGGACGAGAATGTGGAGAACCGTAAGGGGCTCTCCACATCTCTCACAATATGGTGGATCACCGGTAGACAGAAGAAATGAATGTGTAGAATGTGTGTGTCCAGTCCTAAGCCTTGTTAGTATTACTTCCGTGTGTCGTGATTTTGATAGTGGCGGCCAATAACCTAGTTGCGGCTTAATAGCATGGAGTTTATTATCTGTTTGTTTATCCCACATGCTCTGCCAATACTCCCTGAGCTTTCGTTTTATAAAAGGTTTTAAGTCAAGTGCAGGGACTGGTGTTGGTGCATTGGCAGTAGTGACATTGGCGCAAGCAGCCATATTGTCGGCCAAAACGTTCCCTTGTATTTCACGGTGCCCTGGAACCCAGCAGACAACGACATGCTGTTTTGATGCGTAGAGTGTGCACAGAAGTGAGTAGAGTGACACCAGCACGGGGTTCTTGTGTTTTTTAGGAGTTTTCAGGGCTTTGACCACGCTTAGGGAATCTGTGTATATTACCGCCTTTTGTAATTTTATCTGTTTAATGTGTTTTACGACCGCCAGTATTGCGTAAGCTTCTCCTGTGAAAATGCTTGCATTAGGTTGAAGAATGCCGGCCTCAGAAAAGGATTGGCCTATTGCTGCATATGACACAGAAGTGTTTGACTTTGACGCATCAGTAAAGAACTCAGGGCATGTGTATTTATGTTGTAGTTCTAAAAAGTATGTATGTATGTGTGCAAGTGGTGCGTGCTTTGTGACATCAACAAAAGAAACATCACAGTCTATAAGCTGCCACTGCCACGGTGGCAGATAAGTTGCAGGAGCCATCAAACTGGGTTCAAGAAGAGGCACACCTGTTCCTTCGGCCAAGCTCCTTACACGCAGCGCGTAGGGCTGCCTAAACGAAGGTCGGTTCTCGAACAAGCCAGAACAAGACAAATCATTAATTGTGAAATGGGAAGGATGTTTCTTGTCTGCCTTCACCTTCAAAAAGTACAAAAAGGACAGGGAACATCTTTGTAGGTGGAGCGACCATTCATTCGAATCCACGTACAGGCTCTCCACAGGGCTGGTGCGGAAAGCACCCGTAGAGAGGCGAATGCCTAGATGGTGGACAGGGTCGAGAATTTTCAAGGCTGATGGTGTTGCCGACTGGTAGACTATATCACCGTAATCTAGGCGTGTGCGTATGAGGCTTTTATATAAGTTAATTAAACATTTCCTGTCACTTCCCCATGTAGTGTGTGACAACACTTTCAAAATGTTCATTGTTTTTAAGCACCTGTCCCTTAAATACTTGATGTGTGGGATGAAAGTTAGCTTAGTGTCTAATATGAGACCGAGAAACTTGTGCTCGGTCTTCACTGATAGAAGTTGACCATGCAGGTCAATGTCGGGGTCAGGATGGAGGCCCCTCTTTCGGCTGAACAAGACACAAGTGCTCTTTTGCGCGTTGAGTATAAAACCATTCTCGTTTG
Organism: Rhipicephalus microplus; assembly: GCF_043290135.1. Taxonomy (NCBI): domain Eukaryota; kingdom Metazoa; phylum Arthropoda; class Arachnida; order Ixodida; family Ixodidae; genus Rhipicephalus; species Rhipicephalus microplus. Next base: position 79,274,092 of record NC_134707.1, on the reverse strand, counting down.
CCCATTGAGATACCTTGTTCAACCCTAGTTGAACTTGACGTTGGCACATTGAGATGTTGCAAGATTTGTAACCAATCTGCACATCATCGACATATATGCAGTAAAAAATATTTCGTGGGAGAGACAGGTGCAAGGAATTCATTTTAACTATGAAAAGTGTACAGCTCAATACACCTCCTTGTGGCACTCCTGTTTCTTGGACAAATACTCGAGAAAAGACAGTGCCAACTTGGACACGGAATGTACGGTTGGACAGGTAGCTTTCGATAACTGTCAGCATTCTACCCCGCACACCTAAATGTGACAGGTCTCGCAATATGCCGAAGCGCCATGCAGTGTCATATGCCTTTTCCATATCGAGAAACACAGAAAGAAAAAATTGCTTATGAACAAAAGCGTCGCGAATTTGTGCCTCGATACGGACAAGGTGGTCAGTGGTGGACCGAGCCTCTCGAAACCCACACTGGTATGGGTCAAGTAGGCCACTAATTTCAAGGAAGTGCATCAGGCGCCTGTTAATCATTTTTTCAAGGACTTTGCAAATACAGCTGGTTAATGCTATTGGCCTGTAGCTGGAAACTGAGGCCGGATCCTTGCCTTGTTTTAGAATTGGGATAATGATAGCTTCCTTCCAGGCTGAGGGTAGCTCGCCAGAAGACCATATCGCATTATAGAGAGAGAGCAGAGCTTTCTGGGTTTCAGTGGGCAGGTGTTTCAACATTTCATATGCCACACGGTCCGGGCCTGGGGCAGATTTATTGCAGCAGGCAAGTGAGGCCTGCAGTTCAGAAAAACAGAAAGGTTCATTGTATGCCTCATATGTTCTGGGCTTGCGCTCTAATCTCTGTTTTTCTATTGCGGTTTTGTATCGTCGGAACGCTTCACTATAGTGTGTTGAGCTGGAGACCTGTTCAAAGTGCGCTCCGAGAGTGTTTGCCTGGTCTTCCAAACTCTCCCCTTGTGTGTTCACTAGAGGAAGCGAATGTGCTTCTCGTCCTGCCACCTTGCCAACCATGCTCCAGACTCTCGACTCATCTGTGTATGAGTTAATGCCCGATACGAATTTGTGCCAACTTTCTCTTCTCGCCTGTCGGCGCGTCCTCCTTGCTTGCGACTTGACGTTCTTAAAGTTTACAAGATTCTCGGCTGTGGGCGAGTCTCTAAGCAACCTCCATGCCTTATTTTGTTTTTTTCGAGCATCACGGCACTCATTATTCCACCATGCGACTCGTCATTTGCTTGACGGTCCACATGTTTGGGGAATACATTTTGCTGCTGCATCAACCAAGAAAGCTGTAAAGTAGCATAGAGCATCCTCTATGCTCAATGCCGCCATGTCAGTCCAAGATAATAAAGTCATTTTTTGAAACTTTCCCCAATCAGCTTTGTCGGTGAGCCATTTTGGAACTTGTACAGGACAGGTATTTGTTATTGATGAGCTGATAACGATAGGAAAATGGTCACTACCATATGGATCATTAATAACTTCCCATTTAAGTAGAGGCAGGAGTGATGGGGATATTATGCTGAGGTCTATTGCTGAGTACGTATTGTTAGCAATGTTGTAGTATGTCGGCGCTTTCCGATTCAGAAGGCATGCACCGCAAGAAAAAAGAAGCTGTTCAATCAGGCGACCTCGAGCATCGCAGCGAGAGTCACCCCACAGATTGCTATGTGCATTGAAATCTCCCAGAAGAATATAAGGTTCTGGAAGTTCGTCTATGAGGGACTCGAATTCATGCTTTTCGAGACGGTGTTGTGGAGGTATGTATAGAGAGCAGATGGTGACGAGCTTATTCAATAGAACTGCTCGAACAGCCACCGACTCAAGGGATGTTTGTAATGTTAGGTGTGTGCATGCAATCCCTTGATTGACTATAATGGCAACACCACCGGATGGCACAATGGCATCATTCCGGTCTTTCCGAAAGATAATGTAGTGACGTAAAAAGTTGGTGTGTTTCGGTTTCAGGTGTGTCTCTTGTACGCACCGCACTTTAGGTGTATGTTTGTGTAAAAGTTCCTGGATATCGTCGAGGTTTCTCAACAGTCCTCTGACGTTCCACTGTAGTATTTGTGTCATTTTAATTTAGTGTGGTGCTGTGCATACAGAGGTGTTGCGTTAGTTTACAGGGCCTTTTGAGGGCCCTGTGATTCGAGGTTTTTCTTTTTTGGCGCGCTCCAAGGAGTTGCGCCTATCCTTCGGCGTCTGAGGCGCCGAAGGAGTGGGACTTGTATCCATAACTTCGTGTGAGGTGGTGGATGTTGCCTGCTGGGCAGGCACATTCACTGAACTTTCGGACCTGACTGCGCCTGCAGTGGTCCGAGGTTCAGCAGACACTAGGGTCTGCCGGCCCTGTTTGTCAGGGGGCGGAGCAGTACAGGCTGCTCCAGCCGGGGGCGCTGGTGGCACGACCGCGGCCACACACTGTGTGGCATTCGCGGGTGCCGAGGCATGTGGCGCGGCGCCCCGGCGCGTCACATCTGCAAAGGAGGGATAAAATGGGTTGTGTATTGCGAAGCGTTGGCGCGCTTCTTGGAATGTGAGATTAAATTTAACTTTAAGTTCTACTATTTGTTTCTCTTTTTTCCATGCGGGGCATGATCGTGAGTAGGCAGCGTGATCTCCTTAACAGTTCGAACAATGAGTTGTTTCTGAGGTGCAGTTGTCTGATATGTGTTGAATGGATGCGCACTTTGCGCAAGTGGCACGCCCTCTGCAACTCTGCGATCCATGACCGAAACGTTGGCACTTGAAACATCGACGAGGGTTGGGAATGTATGGTCTTACACGAAGCTTACAATAGCCGGTTTCGATTGATTCTGGTAGGTCACTTGTTCCAAACGTAATTATTACGTGTTTTGTAGGGGTCAGTTTGTTGTTGCGTCTTATTGTTATTCGTTGGACTTTGACCACGTTCTGGTCCTGCCAACCTTCAAGCAGCTCACTTTCAGAAAGCTCAGTAAGATCATCATCAGAAATTACGCCACGGACAGTGTTCATGGACCTGTGTGGGCCCACCGAAACAGGGGTTTCCCCAAAGGCCACAAGCTTAGACAGCTTTTCATACTGAGCTTTGTCACGAACCTCCAGAAGAAGATCGCCACTTCCCATCTTTGTTACTTTGTAACCTGGGCCTATTGCTTCTGTGAGAGTTTTGGAGACGAGAAAAGGTGAAATAGCTCGGACTGTCTTCTTTTCGTTTTGACTGTGAATTACATGGTACTTTGGGAATGTGGGCTTTGGTGTGTTAGGCAAGAAAGTATCTTCGGTGCGCCACCTTTTTAGGGAGTGATCAGGAAGGGGGGGAAAAGATTTTGCCATAAAATACAATAAAGTTCGGCGGCGATGGTGGCCACCCACCACCGAGCCCAACAAGGGGACGCTACAAGGTTGACTAGTGAACACTTGGAGACGCCAGCCATGCATCGCCGCTATAACCGAATATAACTACCCAAGGTTGGGTAACTACACAGGGTTAACCCTCGCCGCCAGGAAATTCGGAAGTAAACGGAAAAGAGAAGATGACAGGACAGATAAAAAGTGAGAGATAAAGACGAAGATGTAGGAAGAGAGAGATAGGAAAAGGCGACTGCCGATTTCCCCTGGGTGGGTCAGCCCAGGGGTGCCGTCTACGTGAAGCCGGGGCCAAAGGGGTGTGTTGCCTCTGCCGGGGGGCCTTAAAGATCCAATCACCCAGCGCCGGCTCAACCCCCAGGATCCCCTTTTCCCCGGACACGGCAAAGCCACGCACGGCTAGGCGTGGGAGGGAGTCAAAACTCCCCCGTTAGCTCGGGTCCGTGGTGTCGCTACACACCAAACGCCTACTTGCGCAGGCGCCCCTGCGGGGGCGGCGGGTGACTTGTCGGCCGATGGTCTGCGTCTGCCTCGTTTCTTCGTCGGGGTCGTGTCAGTGTCGTGCCGCTCTAGTGTAAACGCGCCTTTACACCAGCATTTTGTCGAGTATCGTGTGATCGGATGCTCGCCTTGCTTCTTAAAACATTCGAATATGTCGTCATCGCATTCATTGCTTCGCCTTTTTGACAAAACTGTGACTTTTTTCGCAGTATCACTCATCACAGCTGTTTCTTTAATCTAGCTTCAGCTTCTAAGTACTGCTAAAACGTAGCGCTAAATGTCAAGCAGAAGAAGTTGGACAGCGAGAACATTTATGGCAAGGGTAATTATTGGTTTCCGTCACTTACTTTTACTTAGGTCAGCCTCACAAGACTATAGGTAAACTTTCGTCATTATATAGGTATACTTACGCAAGAGCATTTGCACAAAAATTCTGAATTTTTTTTGACAATGCCGGCACGTTCAACTGTTCGCATACACCTCGTGATCGCTATATTGAAGGTACTAACCAAATATCTTCTTTTTCTTTGTTTAGTGTCAGATGCAACACTGAAAGATCAGACAGACCATCACTGCTTTGGCTGTATTCGGTTAAGCGTGGTTTCAGCCAAGCGAATATCGTTTAATTTCAGTTTCTCTTTTTTCAAGCAGGCCAGCGGTCAGGGATCGGGAGCCGCGTATCAATATGGTATTGAGCACACTAGGCCGACCCAATTGTTCGATAAACTCCGCTAGGTGACGGTGAGTGGCGACACCGCGGACCCCGAGCTCCCAACATAAGCTGTGCCCAACCGTGGCGAGGTGTTTATAGGTGAAGGGTAGAAGCCGTAAACGGTGGCCGTCGGAGCCTTGGTCAAGCTCCGGCCGATGGGCTCCCTGCCTGTCTACCAGGCAGGGAGCTCCGGGACCTCTCTCGGCATCAGGGTAAACCGAGCGACGAAAGTACCCCCGTTCCCTGCTTTTCAATCTGTCACATGGCATTTTCCAAACCCCCCCCCCCCCAAACGTGATCGGCCCCCGAAAAGGAGCCGCACCGAAGTTTCTTTCCCACCACTACCTAACTTGAGTCCTCCCAAACCGAACAACTTTCCTCGCTTCATGGTGATGGAATCGGTCGACCAATCCAAACCTCTTTCTTCACTGTCGGTATTTCCTGTGTCAAAGTTTCTTGAGAGTGTTGTTGGAGAGTCGTACAAGGCCAAAAAACAACGAACTGGCGAAGTCCTTGTCGAGCTCAGTAGACAGGACCAGGCCGACAAACTCCTTGCTCAAACCCGCATCGCCGATCTGGCCATTCGAGTCACGCCCCACCGCAGCCTCAACAGCTCCCAGGGCGTGATTTCGGAGCCAGATCTGGCAAACGAGACAGAGGCCGACCTCCTTGAAGGCCTGCGAAACCAAGGTGTGACGGCAGTTCGGCGCATTACCATCAGAAGAGATGACAAGGAAATACCCACTAGGCACATAATCCTCACATTTGTTCGGTCCAATCTTCCAGATTATATTAATGCAGGCTTTATCCGGTGCTCCGTCCGAGCGTACATCCCGAACCCGCGGCGCTGTTTCAAGTGCCAGAGGTTCGGGCATGGTACTAACTCGTGTCGGGGCCAAATAACCTGTGCCAAGTGCGTTCAACATGACCATCCCACTGATAATTGTAGCTCTCAACAACTTCTCTGCATCAACTGTCAGGGCCCACACGCGGCGTACTCCAGAAAATGCGAGAAGTTTCAATTGGAAAAGAAAATAATAAACATAAAGGTCACAGAGAACATCACCTTCCCGGAGGCGCGAAAGAGGTTCGCCTCTTTCCCTCTGGGGAGGTACGCCGACGCAGCTCGCCGGGGGGTGGAGCGGCGTCTTGTTTCGGCGGGGACCCAGTACCGCGAGTCGGACTTGGTCCCGCCCCCGCCCCCCCCCCCCCCCCCCTGGGTTGCCTCTTGCAGCCCAATCTGTCGCCACACCGCTTGCTGAGGCAGCAGCGGATGTGGTGCAAACCAGTTCTGTCGGGACCGGTGCCGCTCCCGCCTCGGCCTCCCCGTCCTCCAGTGCGTTGGAGGGTGCCGAGATGATGGACACCGCGGACCCCGCACCGGATCCCACCGCCACCGCACCGCCCGTGCCACCTGTGGCACCCCCGGGGGTGGCGGCTCAAACGAAGGGCTCCCGAAAGGGGGCCAAGTCCGGGGGGCCCGGCTTGACGGGCATCCCTCGGACATCTGATGATGACTTGGATGTCTGGCCGTTCCTGCCTGCCACGCAGCGCAAGGAGCGGCCTGTGACGGCCAAGTCTCCAGAAGGGCCTAAAAAGCCCAAGCCGAGAGTAACAGCCCCGATGATGTTTGATGTTTTATGGCGCAAGGGCCATTTCACGGCCAAAGAGCGCCAGTTCATCTTACTAAAATTATGGACAATGATTGTGATAAGCGGCTGTATAAGGGCCATAAAATTCCTCGCAGTAAGGCGGGTAAAAACATACAAGTAATAAAATCATGACCATGCGGTGAAAGGTGTGTGTGATGTGAATAGATGACAAAAGTTGGTGATAATAAAAGACGATGGTGCATATGTATGGCATTAGCACAAGTGCCTCACTCGTTCATACCCTTGCGTCCAAGGGCCGTGAGGCATGTGCTTTCTTGTGTAGCCACCGCAGCAAAAACCTCTCTGGAGAAGTCATGCTACGGTATGCCCGGGTATATGACATGAAAGCTATGAATTTCTTTTAAAAACGCTAACAATGATTTATAACTAAAAAGCGGTTCCCTACCGACAAACATTGCAGGGTGTAAAGGTATATGTTGTCGGTAGGGTAATGGAAAGTGTTGTTTTCTTACAGTGTCCAATTGTTTGCACTCAATTAAAATGTGAAGGACTGTGAATGCTTCACCACATCTGTCACACAATGGTGGATCGCCACCGGACAAAAGGTGTGTGTGTGTCGTGTATGTGTGTCCTATCCTGAGTCTCGTTAGTATCACCTCTGTATAACGCGATTTTGATACTGGCAGCCAATGACCAAGGTGTGGCTTAATAATGTGTAGTTTGTTTTGTGTGTGTGTATTCCACTTGCTCTGCCAGTATACTCTGAGGTTTCGTTTGAGGGATGGTTTAAGATCGAGGGCCGGGATTGATATGGGTGTAGGGGCAGTGCTTTTGTGCACGGATGCAGCGAGCTGATCCGCCCTCACGTTGCCTTGAATCTCACGGTGCCCTGGCACCCAGCACACTACAACATGTTGTTTGAGTGTGTAAAGTGTGCATAAAGTAGAGTAAAGTGAGACAAGGACTGGGTTTTTTTGTTTTTTAAGACTGTGCAGAGCCGTTACCACACTTAGGGAGTCTGTATAAATTACTGCTTTTTGTATTTGTAATTGTTTGATGTGTTTAGCTGCCACAAGTATCGCGTACGCTTCCGCTGTGAAGATACTTGTGCGTGGATGTAGTGGACCAGCATCCGAAAAGGATGGGCCTACAGCAGCGTAGGACACAGAGGAGTTAGTCTTGGAGGCATCTGTGAAGAACTCAGGACATGTGTATTTGTGTTGAAGTTCCAAAAAGTATGTTCGGATATGGGCAACAGGTGCATGTTTTGTAACTTCTAGGAAAGACACATCGCAGTCTATAGTCTGCCATTGCCACGGTGGCGGATATGCTACAGGAGCCATTAAACTGTGTTCTAGTGAGATTCCAGTTTCCTCAGCTAGACTCTTCAGGCGAATAGAGAAGGGCTGCCTCATCGAAGGCCTGTTTTGAAAAAAAATTGAGCTCGACAAATCATTAATAGTAGAGTATGAGGGGTGCTTCTTGTCTGCTTTCACCTTAAGGTAATAAACAAAGGACATGTAAGTTCTCTGCAGATGAAGCGACCACTCATTTGACTCAACATAAAGGCTTTCTACGGGGCTGGTGCGAAAAGCACCCGTAGAAAGGCGGATGCCCAAATGGTGCACGGGGTCCAGCATCTTCAAAGCACTTTGAGTCGCAGACTGATAAACAACGGCCCCATAATCTAAGCGGGTGCGAATGAGGCTTCTATATAGGTTCATGAGACATTGCCTGTCACTACCCCACCTAGTACGTGACAACACTTTTAAAACATTCATGGCTTTTAAACATTTTGTCTTTAGATACTTGATGTGCGGTACGAAGGTCAACTTGTTGTCCAAGATTAATCCTAGGAATTTATGCTCCGTATTAACAGACAGACACTGACCGTTCAGTTCAATGTCGGGTTCTGAGTGCATGCCTCTCTTTCTGGAGAACAGGACACACGTGCTTTTTTGTGGGTTCAGTCGGAATCCGTTTTCCTCTGCCCATTTTGAGAGATTGTTTAAACCTAACTGAACCTGCCGCTCACACATTGCCAGATTGCAAGACCTAAAGCCAAGCTGGACGTCATCCACATATGTACAATAAAACATATTGCGAGGGATGGTCAAGCGCAAGGAATTCATTTTTATGAGAAAAAGTGTGCAGCTAAGTACACCACCTTGTGGAACGCCTGTTTCCTGGACAAATGTTTGAGAATGAACCGTGCCCACTCGGACACGGAATGTCCGGTTTGACAGGTAACTTTTGATTATGTGAAACATTCTTCCGCGCACGCCAAGGTTGGATAGGTCTCTTAGAATTCCAAAACGCCATGTTGTATCATAAGCCTTTTCGATATCGAGGAACACGGAGAGAAAATATTGTTTATGGACGAAGGCGTCTCTGATCTGTGCCTCGATACGAACAAGGTGGTCTGTCGTGGATCTACTCTCTCGAAACCCGCACTGAAATGGGTCGAGCAAATTGTTTGTTTCAAGAAAGTGTACAAGTCGGCAGTTTATCATTTTTTCGAAGACTTTGCACAAGCAGCTTGTAAGTGCAATAGGCCTATAACTCGAAGCTAAAGAAGGGTCCCTGCCCTCTTTCAAAATGGGAATAACAATAGCCTCTTTCCAGGAGGTAGGAATAGTGCCAGAAGACCAAATAGCATTGTACAAACAAAGTAAGGTTTTTCGGGTTTCGTTTGGTAGGTTCTTTAACATTTCATACATCACACGGTCACAACCTGGGGCAGAAGTACTGCAGGAGTTCAGAGATGTTCGGAGCTCAGCAAGACTGAAAGCTTGGTTATATCCCTCGTATCTAGTGGATTTGTGTTCAAGTTTCTGCTTTTCTATTCTTGTTCTGTATTTTTGGAAAGTGTCAGTATAATGGGACGAGCTGGATACCTGTTCGAAGTGTGCACCGAGGAAGTTTGCCTGATCTTCCAAGGTATCACCCTGAGTGTTTACGAGTGGAAGTGTGTGTACTTGTTTTCCTGCTATCCTATGGACCATGTCCCAGACTTTAGCCTCCTGTGTGTATGAATTAACCCCTGATAAAAACTTCTGCCAGCTTTCTCTTCTGGCCTGCCGACGCGTTCTCCTGCCTTGAGACTTTATTTTCTTCAAGGTTTCAAGATTTTCGGCTGTCGGCGAGTTCCGAAGCAGCCTCCAAGCTCTGTTTTGCTGTTTGCGCGCGTTTCGGCATTCAGAGTTCCACCATGGCACACGTCGTTTTCCAGGGTGTCCATTTGTTTGTGGGATGCATTTTGTTGCAGCATCGATCAAAAACGCTGTGAAGTAGTTCACCGCAACATCAATGTTAAAAGTACGGATGTCATTCCAACCTAGACTAGCAATAGTATAAAACTGTTCCCAGTCGGCTCTGTTTATGAGCCACTTGGGAACACGTAATGGACACTCAGTTACTGTCGTGCTCAAAACTACGGGGAAGTGGTCACTTCCGTACGGATTACTGACGACTTTCCACTGGAGTAGAGGCACAAGAGATGGAGATACTATGCTCAGGTCTATGGAGGAGTAGGTGTTATTGGCGAGATTATAATAGGTTGGTTCTTTTCGGTTTAGGAGACACGCGCTCGACGAGAGAAGGAACTGTTCGATCAGTCGACCTCGCGCGTCATACCGAGAGTCTCCCCATAGCCTGCTATGCGCATTAAAGTCTCCAAGGAGAACATAAGGTTCCGGAAGTTCATCAATTAAAGAGTGTAAATCACGTTTCTGTAGCTGATAACTAGGAGGAATGTAAATCGTGCAGATTGTGATCAGTTTATCAAAAAGAACCGCTCGAACAGCCACTGCCTCAAGGGATGTTTGGAGTTGTAAGTGTGTGCATGCAATTTCTTGATTCACTATGATGGCAACACCTCCGGATGATGTCACGGCATCATCACGGTCCTTTCGAAAAATAACGTATTTGCGAAGAAAATTTGTGTGTTTTGAATTAAGGTGTGTTTCTTGTACACACAGCACTTTTGGTGAGTGTTCGTGTAGGAGTTCTTGGATGTCGTCAAGGTTTCTGAGAAGGCCCCTGACGTTCCATTGTATAATTTGAGTGTTCATGGTGAATGAAAAATAATGCTGTGTGTACGAAAAACAAGTGGCTGTTTAGACGGGGAGTTTGAGTTCACTTAACAGGGCCATCACCAGGCCCTGTTATTTGCTTTTTTGTTTTCTTGGCGCGCTCCAAGGAGCCACGCCGCTCTTTCGGCACCAAGGGTGCCGACGTATCCATTGCCTCCTCGGAGGCACTGGATGCCCGCACGTGCGGGCTGTTAGTTTGGATTTTGGGCCTCGCCTGGTGAGGGGAGGCCTTGAGACCCGAAGACTCTGGAGTCTCCAGTCTCTGTTTGAGAGTAGGCGGTGTAGCCTGGGCTACAGCCGCCTTGGGGGCAGGTGCCACAGCCGACGGCTCGCTCTGCGCGGGCCGAAGGGGTGGCGAGGGCTGGTGCGGCGGTGCCCCCTGACGCACCGCATCAGCGTATGTAGGTCCATAGAATGGAGCGACTCTTCGCCGTGCTTCCTTAAACGTAATGTTCTCCTTCACCTTCAATGTAATTATTTCTTTTTCTTTTTTCCAGTATGTGCAGGAGCGTGAATATGCGGCATGGTTTCCTTCGCAGTTCACACAGTGTGCCGGTTCTTTGCAGTTCTCGGACACGTGGCCTAGGACTCCACATTGTGCACAAGTCTGGCGACCACGACAGGTCTTAGAGCCATGGCCATACTTCTGGCGTTGGAAGCAACGACGAGGATTTGGTATATACGGCCTGATAGATGTTTTCGTGTACCCTGTTTGAATGGAATCCGGTAGTTTACTGGATGCAAACGTGAGTATCAAGTGTTTTGTCGGTGTTTCCTTATTGTCTCTTCTGATGATGATTCTCTGTACATTAGTGACATTTTGGCTCTTCCACCCCTCCAAAAGTTCAGTCTCAGTCAAGTCAATTAAGTCCATGTCAGATACCACTCCGCGAGTTGTGTTCATTGACCTATGTGGTGTTATGGTTATTGGTATGCCACCGAAATCTGAGAGACGGTCTAGCTTTTCAAATTGTTCTTTGTCGCGGATTTCGAGGAGAAGGTCTCCACTAGCCATTTTGGTTACCTTGTATCCCGTGCCAAGAGTTTCGGTGAGACATCTAGAAACTAGGAAAGGAGAGACGGTCCTGGCTTGCTTTTCAGTTTTTTCACAATGGATAACATGAAAGTGAGGATATGTTTCTTTTGGCTGGTTGAAAAAATTTATAGCATCGGTGCGTACCCGCTTTAAGCCGGTACGATCAGACATTAGGGGGGATGCTCCATGCATGCCTTTCTTATTTTTGTTCAGCAGCGTTGGCGGCCACCCACCACGGAGCCCAACGAGGGGACGCTACAAGTTTACAGGTGCTGAAAACTGCAGACGCCAGCCGTACAACGCTACTATAACCCAATGCGCCTAGACCTAGGTAGGCTATTTGCACAGGGTTAACCCTAGCCGCCAGGAAGTTTGGAAGTAAACGGAAGAGAGTAGAAGACAGGACAGATAAATAGTAAGAGATAAAGACGAAGATGTAGGGAGAGAGAGAGATAGGAAAAGGCGACTGCCGATTTCCCCTGGGTGGGTCAGCCCAGGGGTGCCGTCTACGTGAAGCCGGGGCCAAAGGGGTGTGTTGCCTCTGCCGGGGGGCCTTAAAGGCCCAATCACCCAGCGTCAGCTCAACCCCCAGGATCCCCTTTTCCCCGGACACGGCAAAGCCACGCACGGCTAGGCGTGGGAGGGAGTAGAAACTCCCCCGTTAGCTCGGGTCCGTGGTGTCGCTACACACCAAACGCCTGCTTTAACAGGCGCCCCTGCGGGGAGAGTAACAGCCCCGAAAGACGACACATGAACACACACAAACACACACACTCCAGTCATTCTTAAATTCAAATAATGGGAACAGAAAACATAATCCAATGGAACTGCAGAGGCCTCCTTAAAAACCTGGACGATGTGTATGAGATTCTGCATGACAGACAGCCAAGTATCATGTGTCTCCAGGAAACCCACCTTAATTCTAAAAACACAAATTTCTTAAATAGGTATATGGTATTCAGAAAGGACAGGGTTGGCTGCACCCACTCCTCAGGAGGTGTTGCTATTATCGCACTGAAGTCATTAGCATGCCACCTATCTCTTTAAACACTGTCCTCGAGGCTGTAGCGATCCGTACAATAATATTTAATAAGCTGATAACGGTATGCTCCGTTTACATCTCTCCGGATTTTTCACTTGTGAGCTCTGACTTCGAGGCGCTGGTCGACCAGCTGCCCGAACCGTACATCCTCATAGGCGACCTTGATGCGCACAACCCTCTTTGGGGCTCCTCCAGAACGGATGCCCGAGGTCGCCTAATAGAGAAGTTTCTTACATCCTCCGGATCATGCCTTTTCAACAAAAAACAGCCTACATACCATAACTTAGGACACAATACATACTCGCATCTTGACTTGGCTATTGGTTCCGCAGTTCTCTTTCCACGTCTTGAGTGGGGTGTGGGCACGGACCCATATGGTAGTGACCATTTCCCCACCTCATTAACGTATCTAGTATCTAGGTACAGGCCCGAGCAGTTCATCTTCCCATAAAAGGTTTAATGAATCAAAAGCAAACTGGAGCACATTCACACAAACATCTCAACTACACCACACATCCATAGAACACCTACACGTGGAGGAAGCCGCCCAACTCTTCGGCGGCGTCAAGGATGTGCGCCGTGATAAGTCCATTCCCCTGGCCTCCAGTGCGTCCTGCAACCCAAGGCGGCCCTGGTGGAACGAGGACTGCAGGCGGGCGCGACAGGCTCAGAACAAAGCGTAGGGTGTCCTTCGCCGGTACCCCACGTCGGACAACCTCATTTCGTTTAAACGGGCAAAGGCTTCTGGGAAGCGAGTGCGTCGTGAGGCGAAAAGGGACAGCTGGCGCACCTTCCTTACTTCCATCAACTCATACACTGACACACACAAAGTCTGGACACGAATACGCAAACTAAAAGGACAACAGACACACAGCCTGCCCCTGGTTAGTACAACAGGGGACACACTGGAAGACCAGGCTAACACACTCGCACAACACTTCCAACACGTGTCCAGCTCAGCACACTACACAAACACTTTCATGAAACACAAAACACCTGTTGGAAAAAAGCCCTTACACGACAAAGAGAAATCGAACAGTTCTTACAACTCTGAATTCACTCTCTATGAGTTGAGGGCTGCCTTGAGCACGTGCAAACCTTCAGCTCCAGGTGCAGATAAGGTTACATACACCATGATACAGCACCTACACCCAGACACTCTTGAAACACTCTTACACCTATACAATAAAATATGGCTTTTGGGGCACATTCCTCGCTCTTGGAGGGAGGCCATAGTAGTAGCTTTCCTAAAGGAAGGGAAGGACCCTTCCTCTCCTGCCAGTTATCGTCCCATTGCCCTGACTAGCTGCCTGTGTAAGCTCTTCGAGAAGATAATAAACAGGAGACTTGTGTACTTTCTCGAGTACAACGGTCTTCTCGAGGGCTGCCAGGCAGGCTTCAGGGCGGGGCGATCTACCAACGATCAACTCGTTGCATTAGAGGCATATGTAAAAGATGCTTTCCTCCACAAGCAGTACTGCATGACAGTATTTTTTGATTTAGAAAAGGCGTATGATACTGCTTGGAGGTATGGTATCCTCATTGATCTCAAGTCTTTTGGCATTTCGGGTAACATGTTCAACATGTTCAACACGCTTGCCAGTTACATGTCCGAAAGAACGTTTCGCGTGCGTGTTGGAACTGCACTATCTAGAGTTCATGTTCAGGAAAATGGAGTGCCACAAGGTGGAGTTTTAAGTTGCACCCTTTTCATTGTGAAAATGAACTCACTGAGGAAGGCATTGCCACCGTCGATTTCCTGCTTAATTTATGTAGACGACGTACAATTATCTTTTAAGTCTTGTAACCTATCTGTCTGCGAGCGCCAAGTACAGCTTGGTGTTAGCAACGTAGCTGGCTGGGCAGATAGGAACGGGTTTAAATTTAATCCGGGGAAGTGCACTTGTGTTCTTTTTTCTAAGAGGAGTGGCATCCGGCTGGATCCTGACATTCATCTTAATGATGTGTCAATTCCCGTCAAAAAGGAACACAAGTTTTTAGGAATAATCTTTGACGAAAAGCTGACATTCATCCCACACATAAAACAACTAAAACATAAATGCTTAAAAACACTGACTATCATCATGAAGGTTCTCTCGCACATTTCTTTTGGTGCTGACAAACAACTTTTATTACGTGTTTTTACCAGCCTAATAGGTTCGCGATTGGACTATGGTAGCGTTGTTTATGGGTCAGCAAGTAAAACATCCCTCAAAATGCTGGACCCGGTACTCCATCCGGGGCTCCGCCTGGCGTGTGGTGCATTCCGGACTAGTCCGGTCGAAAGCCTCTATGTGGAGTGTAACAAATGGAACCTGCAACGTCAGCGAGCATACACAGATCTCCTTTATGCTTTTAAACTTTCATCCATGCCCCACCATCCTTTTAAATCAGTTTTTTATGATACGTCCATGACTGAACTCCTTTTAAACCGACCATCGTTCTCTGCGTCTTTCTCCTACAGAGCTAGAGAGGAAGCGTCAGAGCTTTCTGTCTCTTTTCTAGACACCATCCAAAGTTCTCCAACAGATTTTATAGCACCATGGCATCTCCGCGCTGTCTTATGTGACACATCTTTTACACATATAGATAAAAACCGAGCTCCCACATGTGCTATTCTGCAGCATTTCTTGCATCTGCAGCATAAGTATCAATGTGCTGAATTTTATACGGACGCCTCTAGAACTGCCACCTCTGTGTCCTGCGCTGCGCATGGACCCGGCCTTAGTGTCACTAAAACGCTGAATAGTCATACTAGTATCTTTACCGCAGAGGCGTATGGTGTTCTTCTTGTTGTTAATCATATACTTCAAAGCGACATCTCACAATCCATTATCTATACAGACTCCCTCAGTGTTGTGCGGGCACTGTCGTCAACAATGCCTTCGAAAAACCATGTTGTCAATCTGATTGTCAAAGCTGTTATGTCTGTGTATGTACGCAACCTTGAACTGGTTCTTTGTTGGGTCCCTGGCCACTGTGGTATAGCCGGGAACGAAGCAGCGGATCGAATGGCTGCTGCTGCTACACTCCTAAATACAGTAGACATAACCACATTACCCTACACCGACGTGAAACCACACATCAGACAACAACTTCGTAAAACATGGCAAACACACTGGAGTGAACAAACAGACAACAAGTTACACGTAATAAAACCACATTTGGGACCATACACTACCGACGCACGTAATAGATACACTGAAGTCGCCTTGGCCAGATTACGGATAGGGCACACTCATGCAACGCACTCGCACCTTCTCACTGGGTCTCCAAGACCTCTGTGCAGCAGGTGCGGAGAGGCCCTATCCGTGAACCACATCCTGATACAATGTAAGGCACTTGACACAACACGACGCAAATACTTCCCACAACTACACACGCGACATATTCCACCACACCCGTCACACTTCATAGGAGACGAAGCACTGTTTTCAGTCAAACGCGTTTTAGAATTTCTTACCGACGTGAAATTTTTACATCTCATTTCTTATCATGCTTGACAACCTGGCCCTTTAGACCAGCCATCTTCCATTACGTTGTGTTTTTACTTTGTTTATTTTTACTGAGATGTTCTTTTACTTCCTTGTCACTTGAATGTAATCACTTCTGTTTGGCGCTCTTTGCCCTTAGTCGGCCTTGCGCCATTAAACTCTAAACATCATCATCATCATCGATAAACTCCGGTCGTACTTAACGTTTTTATTGAATCCGGGCGGTGGCGCTGCAAATCCACTTGCTGTCAAACATTGTTTTACATTTTGCGTTACTTTTTGCTGGAATATGTTGCAATGGAAGCTGAATCACAGAAACAAAGACAAAAAAGTACAGCTGCACATGAGCAACTAAAAAAATTCATTTGGGCTGAGTGAGAAAGAGGCATTTTGCCCCTGCACCACATTAGTGAAGCAGCGCACAATTCCTAAACCGACACATATCAGAGTACCTACTGTTGTAACCTTCGTCCATGGGCGCCATGCTGGCCATGAGAAGCATGGCCGGGCAACGTTCCCACGCCCGAAACCCCAGTTCTCTCGGAACGAGCGTCCAGCGGCAGGAAGCGACAAAAGGATTAGAATGTTTCAACTTCGACTGTGCGTGAGTCAACGTACCTACAAGCATTTCCTCCAGGATGGCTTGTTTGGGGAGACGGCGAGGCAGCCCGACAGCGCCGGTTATGTCTAATCAATTCAAGTCTACTCCTTGGCTGCCCTCCCAGGGAAAGACAGCAGCGCTAACCCAACCACCAACTTGTTCTAGAAAGGAACCAATTGTCCTTCTCCTCAGTAAAACTCGGACCAGGGGAACATTGCGTCAGGAGATGGGACCCTTATTCGGCGACCGTGTGCATTTACTGATGCTCTGGAGAGCGGCATCTTGTGCGTGATTGGTGCTTCAGTCAAGGAGGAGGAGCCCGACAGGGCTTCAAACGACGATTGAAAGTGCTGGACGTTGCTCTGAACCATGATTTGACGGTTCATCCACCACGCTCGTGGTTTGCGGAACTCCTAACCTCTACGCTATAAATAAGTGCAAATAGTGTCATGATGATGATGATGTTTGATGTTTTATGGCGCAAGGGCCGATTCACGGCCAAAGAGCGCCAGTTCATCTTACTAAAAATATGGACAATGATTGTGATAAGTGGCTGTATAAGGGCCATAAAATTCCTCGCAGTAAGGCGGGTAAAAACATACAAGTAATAAAATGATGACCATGCCGTGAGAGGTGTGTGTGGTGTGAATAGATGACAAAAGTTGGTGATAATAAAAGACGATGGTGGATATGTATGGCATTAGCACAAGTGCCTCACTCGTTCAAACCCTTGCGTCCAAGGGCCGTGAGGCATGTGCTTTCTTGTGTAACCACCGCAGCAATAACCTCTCTGGAGAGGTCATGCTACGGTATGCCCGGGTATACGACATGAAAGCTGTGAATTTCTTTTAAAAACGCTAACAATGATTTATGACTAAAAAGTGGTTCCCTACCGACAAACATTGCAGGGTGTGAAGGTATATGTTGTCGGTAGAGTAATGGAAAATGTTGTTTTCTTAGAGTTTCTAAATGTTTACACTGGATTAGTATGTGAAGGACTGTTAATGTTTCACCACATTTGTCGCACAATGGTGGATCGTCACTAGACAAAAGATGTGTGTGTGTTGCGTATGTGTGTCCTATCCTGCGTCTCGTTAGTATTACCTCTGTATAACGCGATTTTGATACTGGCAGCCAATGACCAAGGTGTGGCTTAATAATGTGTAGTTTGTTTTGTGTGTGTGTATTCCACTTGCTCTGCCAGAAGTCTCTGATGTTTCGTTTGAGAGACGGCTTAAGATCAAGGGCCGGGATTAATATGGGTGTAGTGGCGGTGCCCTCGTGGACGGATGCAGCAAGCTGATCCGCCATCACGTTGCCTTGAATTTCACGATGCCCTGGCACCCAGCACACTACAACATGTTGGTTGAGTGTGTAAAGTGTGCACAAAATAGAGTAAAGTGAGATGAGGACAGGGTTTTTTTGTTTTTTAAGACTGTGCAGAGCCGTTACCACACTAAGGGAGTCTGTATAAATTACTGCTTTTTGTATTTGTAATTGTTTGATGTGTTTAGCTGCCACAAGTATCGCGTAAGCTTCCGCCGTGAAGATACTTGTGTCTGGATGTAGAGGGCCAGCATCCGAAAAGGAAGGGCCAACAGCAGCGTAGGACACAGAGGAGTTAGACTTAGAGGCATCTGTAAAAAACTCAGGACGTGTGTATTTGTGTTGAAGTTCCAAGAAGTATGTTCGAATATGGGCAATAGGCGCATGTTTAGTAACTTCTAAAAAAGACACATCGCAATCTATAGTCTGCCACTGCCACGGTGGCGGGTATGCTACAGGAGCCATTAAATTGTGTTCGAGTGACACTCCAGTGTCCTCGGCTAGACCCTTCAGGCGAACTGAGGAGGGCTGCCTCATTGAAGGCCTGTTTTGAAAAAGAATGGAGCTCGACAAGTCATTTATAGTAGAGTATGAGGGGTGCCTCTTGTCTGCTTTCACCTTAAGGAAATAAACAAAGGACATGTAGGTTCTTTGCAGGTGAAGCGACCACTCATTTGACTCAACGTAAAGGCTTTCTACGGGGCTGGTGCGAAAAGCACCCGTAGAAAGGCGGATGCCCAAATGGTGCACGGGGTCCAGCATCTTCAAGGCACTTTGAGTAGCAGACTGATAGACAACGGCCCCATAATCTAAGCGGGTACGAATAAGGCTTCTATAGAGGTTCATGAGGCATTGCCTATCACTACCCCACGTAGTACGTGACAACACTTTTATAACATTCATGGCTTTTAAACATTTTGTTTTTAAATACTTGATGTGCGGTACGAAGGTCAACTTGTTGTCCAAGATTAAGCCTAAGAATTTATGCTCGGCTTTGACAGACAGACGTTGCCCGTTCAGCCGAATGTCAGGTTCCGAGTGCATGCCTCTCTTTCGAGAGAACAAGACACACGTGCTTTTTTGTGGGTTAAGTCGAAATCCGTTTTCATCTGCCCATTTGGAGACCTTATTTAAACCCATCTGAACCTGCCGCTCACACATGGCCAAGTTGCATGACTTGAAGCCAAGCTGAACGTCGTCGACATATGTACAATAGAACATCATGCGGGGAATGGACAAGTGCAAAGAATTCATTTTGATGATAAAAAGTGTGCAACTAAGCACACCACCTTGTGGCACGCCTGTTTCCTGGACAAATGTTTGGGAGAGCACACTGCCTAGACGGACACGAAATGTCCGGTTTGACAGGTAACTTTTGATTATATGAAATATTCTTCCGCGCACACCAAGGTGGGACAGGTCTCTTAGAATTCCGAAACGCCATGTTGTATCATACGCCTTTTCGATATCGAGGAACACAGAGAGAAAATATTGTTTATGAACAAAGGCGTCTCTGATCTGTGCCTCGATACGAACGAGGTGGTCTGTGGTGGATCTACTTTCTCGAAACCCGCACTGAAATGGGTCGAGCAAATTGTTTGTTTCAAGGATATGTACAAGTCGACAGTTTATCATTTTTTCGAAGACTTTGCACAAGCAGCTTGTAAGTGCAATAGGTCTATAGCTTGAAGCTAAAGAAGGGTCCTTGCCCTCTTTCAAAATGGGAATAATAATAGCCTCTTTCCAGGAGGTAGGAATAGTGCCAGAAGACCAAATAGCATTGTACAAACAAAGTAAGGTTTTTCGGGTTTCGTTTGGTAGGTTCTTTAACATTTCATACATCACACGGTCAGAACCTGGGGCAGAAGTACTGCAGGAGTTCAGAGATGTTCGGAGCTCAGCAAGACTGAAAGCTTGGTTATATCCCTCGTATCTAGTGGATTTGTGTTCAAGTTTCTGCTTTTCTATTCTTGTTCTGTATTTTTGGAAAGTGTCAGTATAGTGGGACGAGCTGGATACCTGTTCGAAGTGTGCACTGAGGAAGTTTGCCTGATCTTCCAAGGTATCACCCTGAGTGTTTACGAGTGGAAGTGTGTGTACTTGTTTTCCTGCTATCCTATGGACCATGTCCCAGACTTTAGCCTCCTGTGTGTATGAATTAACCCCTGATAAAAACTTCTGCCAGCTTTCTCTTCTGGCCTGCCGACGCGTTCTCCTGCCTTGAGACTTTATTTTCTTGAAGGTTTCAAGATTTTCGGCTGTCGGCGAGTTCCGAAGCAGCCTCCAAGCTCTGTTTTGCTGTTTGCGCGCGTTTCGGCATTCAGAGTTCCACCATGGCACACGTCGTTTTCCAGGGTGTCCATTTGTTTGTGGGATGCATTTTGTTGCAGCATCGATCAAAAACGCTGTGAAGTAGTTCACCGCAACATCAATGTTCAAAGTACGGATGTCATTCCAACCTAGACTAGCAATAGTATAAAACTGTTCCCAGTCGGCTCTGTTTATGAGCCACTTGGGAACACGTGATGGACACTCAGTTACTGTCGTGCTCAAAACTACGGGGAAGTGGTCACTTCCGTACGGATTACTGACGACTTTCCACTGGAGTAGAGGCACAAGAGATGGAGATACTATGCTCAGGTCTATGGAGGAGTAGGTGTTATTGGCGAGATTATAATAGGTTGGTTCTTTTCGGTTTAGGAGACACGCGCTCGACGAGAGAAGGAACTGTTCGATCAGTCGACCTCGCGCGTCATACCGAGAGTCTCCGCATAGCCTGCTATGCGCATTAAAGTCTCCAAGGAGAACATAAGGTTCCGGAAGTTCATCAATTAAAGAGTGTAAATCACGTTTTTGTAGCTGATAACTAGGAGGAATGTAAATCGTGCAGATTGTGATCAGTTTATCAAAAAGAACCGCTCGAACAGCCACTGCCTCAAGGGATGTTTGGAGTTGTAAGTGTGTGCATGCAATTTCTTGATTCACTATGATGGCAACACCTCCGGATGATGTCACGGCATCATCACGGTCCTTTTGAAAAATAACGTATTTGCGAAGAAAATTTGTGTGTTTTGAATTAAGGTGTGTTTCTTGTACACACAGCACTTTTGGTGAGTGTTCGTGTAGGAGTTCTTGGATGTCGTCAAGGTTTCTGAGAAGGCCCCTGACGTTCCATTGTATAATTTGAGTGTTCATGGTGAATGTAAAATAATGCTGTGTGTACGAAAAACAAGTGGCTGTTTAGACGGGGAGCTTGAGTTCACTTAACAGGGCCATCACCAGGCCCTGTTATTTGCTTTTTTGTTTTCTTGGCGCGCTCCAAGGAGCCACGCCGCTCTTTCGGCACCAAGGGTGCCGACGTATCCATTGCCTCCTCGGAGGCACTGGATGCCCGCACGTGCGGGCTGTTAGTTTGGATTTTGGGCCTCGCCTGGTGAGGGGAGGCCTTGAGACCCGAAGACTCTGGAGTCTCCGGTCTCTGTTTGAGAGTAGGCGGTGCAGCCTGGGCTACAGCCGCCTTGGGGGCAGGTGCCACAGCCGACGGCTCGCTCTGCGCGGGCCGCAGGGGTGGCGAGGGCTGGTGCGGCGGTGCCCCCTGACGCGCCGCATCAGCGTATGTAGGTCCATAGAATGGAGCGACTCTTCGCCGTGCTTCCTTAAACGTAATGTTCTCCTTCACCTTCAATGTAATTATTTCTTTTTCTTTTTTCCAGTATGTGCAGGAGCGTGAATATGCGGCATGGTTTCCTTCGCAGTTCACACAGTGTGCCGGTTCTTTGCAGTTCTCGGACACGTGGCCTAGGACTCCACATTGTGCACAAGTCTGGCGACCACGACAGGTCTTAGAGCCATGGCCATATCTCTGACATTGGAAGCAACGGCGGGGGTTCGGAATATATGGTCTCACGGATGTCTTTGTGTACCCAGTCTGAATAGTTTCCGGCAAATCGCTCGAAGCAAAGGTCAGTACTAAGTGTTTGGTTGGGATTTCCTTTTGATCTCTTCTGATCTTAATACGCTGTACGTTTGTCACGTTCTGGCTCTTCCATCCTTCCAGAAGTTCAGCTTCCGTCAGCTCAAGCAAATCTACGTCCGATACGACCCCGCGAGATGAGTTCATGGACCTGTGTGGCGTAACACTGATGGGTGTGTCTCCAAACGTTGTGAGGGTGTTCAGTTTATCGAATTGGTTTTGGTCACGTATTTCAAGGAGTAGATCTCCGCGGGCCATTTTGGTAACCTTGTACCCGGCACCGAGAGTTTCGGTTAGGCACCTAGCCACTATGAAGGGGGATACAGTTCTGGCTTGTTTGTTAGTTTTTTCGCAGTGTATAACATGAAAATGAGGAAAGATTTGTTTTGGCCGAATCAAAAAATTGATGTCTTCGGTGCGTACCCGCTTTGAGGAGGCACGATCATTAAGTAAAGGAAATGCTTTGTGCATGCTAGTTGTATGTTGTTCGGCAGCGTTGGCGGCCACCCACCACGGAGCCCAACGAGGGGACGCTGCAAGTTTGCGGATGCTGAAAGCTTGCAGACGTCAGCCGTACAACTCTGCTATAACCCAATGCGCCTAGGCCAAGGTAGGCTATTTGCACAGGGTTAACCCTTGCCGCCAGGAAGTTTGGAAGTAAACGGAAGAAAGTAGAAGACAGGACAGATAAACAGTAAGAGATAAAGACGAAGATGTAGGGAGAGAGAGATAGGAAAAGGCGACTGCCGATTTCCCCTGGGTGGGTCAGCCCAGGGGTGCCGTCTACGTGAAGCCGGGGCCAAAGAGGTGTGTTGCCTCTGCCGGGGGGCCTTAAAGGTCCAATCACCCAGCTTTGGCTCAACCCCCAGGATCCCCTTTTCCCCGGACACGGCAAAGCCACGCACGGCTAGGCGTGGGAGGGAGCCGAAACTCCCCCGTTAGCTCGGGTCCGTGGTGTCGCTACACACCAAACGCCTACGTGCGCAGGCGCCCCTGCGGGGCAAATAGTGTCATAAACTTCTTTGTTTTTCGATTCCACATCTTGTCAGCATTCGTTTCCTCCACCCGAAGTTGAGCCACGCTACCACAAGAGACCGGGTCCGACATAAGCCCTGACGTCTCGGCAGCCCACGTCAGCGAGGACGCGTCGGATAGACTCCGGTCCGCAACACTACCAATATGTCACAAGCGTTATTGAAGAGTTGTAGTATACCGGGCTTACCGGGATACCGGGCGTACCGTGATACCGGAATCGAAGTGCGCATGCGCAGATACGTGCGTAACCCGTACCGCTTCCCGTACGCGCGGTATCTTTCAGATTTCACGTTACCGTGGTAGCGTAGGTGTACGTAGTGTACGTAAACATGGCGGCGCTCTCGGACGCCCGCTTCGAAGTGATTTTGGCGCAGTTGTGGAAAGATTCACCTTATTCGCAGCAAACGACTGTTTAAAGTGACTTCGCTTGCCTTCAGTCAGCTTCGATGACCGAGTATTACGGATAAGTTGGCTTACTTTTTGAGATAGCTTCACATTTCGAACGCGTCTAGGCCTAATTACAAGATTGATGTAAACAAATCGGCAACATAATTTTTTTGGCGTTTGGTGCATGGTTTATTTATGCTTTTATTATTGGTAAAATAAACTTGTGACATTGTATCACGCAGTGGCATAGGCAAACATTCTCGTTTTATTTTCCTTTTCACTGTCTTTAACTTATTAACCATTTGATAAGTGGCACCATCGTCCCAGTTGGGGCACGTAAACCATGCACGTAAACGCTATCCCGCTAAACTATAAGACGCTGTTCACAACAAACGTTTGCTGCACGGTAACTTCATTCCCTTAACCTCCGCTATCACGTCAACCTTAAACTATAACTCTTTATTGACCGTCCGGGCTTCCCTTTTCGAAGCTCAGTCCGGGCAAAGCTACTGGATTTTTCCCTTGTTTACTCAAGTACCGATAACTGCCTTATCGCCCGGTCTTACCTCACGCGCAGCCGGCATCTGCCGCCGTTTTTTTCTCAACTTGGAAGATTTACAGATGTCTAAATACATTAGCCGCGCATCTTTCAGCGGACGCGACAGGTCTTTCACGTCCGGTCCCAGTGAACCACTGATATTCTGTCAACATAGAGATAAGATTCATACGTCTATCGATAACATCTAATCGACATATTTATTATGTGCCATCCTTACATTCTAGAGAGCATAAGTATTATTAACATCGTGTGCACTTGTCTCTTAGACAAAACTTAGACGTCGCAATACGTGCTCTTGACTTCAAATGCATCGCATAACTTTATGTCTTCCAAGACCACTTTAGTTGACGTTTAGAGTGATAAATATATACCTGGCATGTAAAATCTAGAATGTGCTCGAACATAAATGGACATGTAACGTTTGAGCGTGCCTAATGCTTAAACTTACATGCGCGAGGTACTGCTATACATGATAGCGCAAGATCATATCCTAAAGGTGCTTTCAAGAGTGAAGCACTTTAATTAGTGGCCTGGGCTGTCGTCGCTTGGCGTAACGCAAGCTAAGCCACATAAAATAGAAAAGATGAAGCAAGTGAAAAATAGAAAGAGATGAAAAAAGATAGAAAGGGCAAAGGAAACAGATTAAAAAATAGAAGAGACATGGTGACAAAATGATGATGATGTTTGATGTTTTATGGCGCAAGGGCCGATTCACGGCCAAAGAGCGCCAGTTCATCTTACTAGAAATATGGACAATGATTGTGATAAGTGGCTGTATAAGGGCCATAAAATTCTTCGCAGTAAGGCGGGTAAAAACATACAAGTAATAAAATGATGACCATGCCGTGAAAGGTGTGTGTGGTGTGAATAGATGACAAAAGTTGGTGATAATAAAAGACGATGGTGGATATGTATGGCATTAGCACAAGTGCCTCACTCGTTCAAACCCTTGCGTCCAAGGGCCGTGAGGCATGTGCTTTCTTGTGTAGCCACCGCAGCAAAAACCTCTCTGGAGAGGTCATGCTACGGTATGCCCGGGTATATGATATGAAAACTATGAATTTCTTTAAAAAACGCTAACAATGATTTGTGACTAAAAAGCGGTTCCCTACCGACGAACATTGCAGGGTGTAAAGGTATATGTTGTCAGTAGAGGAATGAAAAATGTTGTTTTCTTAGAGTTTCTAAATGTTTACACTGAATTAACGTGTGAAGGACGGTTAAGGATTCACCACATCTATCACATAATGGTGGATCGCCACCAGACAACAGATATGTGTGTGTCGTGTATGTGTGTCCTATCCTGAGTCTCGTTAGTGTTACCTCTGTATGACGCGATTTCGATACGGGCAGCCAATGACCAAGGTGTGGCTTAATAATGTGTAGTTTGTTTTGTGTGTGTGTATTCCACTTGCTCTGCCAGTAGTCCCTGAGGTTTCGTTTGAGAGACGGCTTAAGATCGAGGGCCGGGATTGATATGGTTGTAGGGGCAGTGCTTTTGTGGACGGATGCAGCGAGCTGATCCGCCCTCACGTTGCCTTGAATTTCACGATGCCCTGGCACCCAGCACACTACAACATGTTGGTTGAGTGTGTAAAGTGTGCACAAAATAGAGTAAAGTGAGATGAGGACAGGGTTTTTTTGTTTTTTAAGACTGTGCAGAGCCGTTACCACACTAAGGGAGTCTGTATAAATTACTGCTTTTTGTATTTGTAATTGTTTGATGTGTTTAGCTGCCACAAGTATCGCGTAAGCTTCCGCCGTGAAGATACTTGTGTCTGGATGTAGAGGGCCAGCATCCGAAAAGGAAGGGCCAACAGCAGCGTAGGACACAGAGGAGTTAGACTTAGAGGCATCTGTAAAAAACTCAGGACGTGTGTATTTGTGTTGAAGTTCCAAGAAGTATGTTCGAATATGGGCAATAGGCGCATTTTTAGTAACTTCTAAAAAAGACACATCGCAATTTATAGTCTGCCACTGCCACGGTGGCGGGTATGCTACAGGAGCCATTAAATTGTGTTCGAGTGACACTCCAGTGTCCTCGGCTAGACCCTTCAGGCGAACTGAGAAGGGCTGCCTCATTGAAGGCCTGTTTTGAAAAAGAATGGAGCTCGACAAGTCATTTATAGTAGAGTATGAGGGGTGCCTCTTGTCTGCTTTCACCTTAAGGAAATAAACAAGGGACATGTAGGTTCTTTGCAGGTGAAGCGACCACTCATTTGACTCAACGTAAAGGCTTTCTACGGGGCTGGTGCGAAAAGCACCCGTAGAAAGGCGGATGCCCAAATGGTGCACGGGGTCCAGCATCTTCAAGGCACTTTGAGTAGCAGACTGATAGACAACGGCCCCATAATCTAAGCGGGTGCGAATGAGGCTTCTATAGAGGTTCATGAGGCATTGCCTATCACTACCCCAAGTAGTACGTGACAACACTTTTAAAAGATTCATGGCTTTTAAACATTTTGTTTTTAGATACTTGATGTACGGCACGAAGGTCAACTTGTTGTCCAAGATTAGGCCTAAGAATTTATGCTCGGCTTTGACGGACAGACGTTGCCCGTTCAGTCGAATGTCAGGTTCCGAGTGCATGCCTCTCTTTCGAGAGAACAAAACACACGTGCTTTTTTGTGGGTTAAGTCGAAATCCGTTTTCATCTGCCCATTTGGAGATCTTATTTAAACCCAGCTGAACCTGCCGCTCACATATGGCCAAGTTGCATGACTTGAAGCCAAGCTGAACGTCGTCGACATATGTACAATAGAACATATTGCGGGGAATGGACAAGTGCAAAGAGTTCATTTTGATAATAAAAGGTGTGCAACTAAGCACGCCACCTTGTGGCACGCCTGTTTCCTGGACAAATGTTTGGGAAAGCACACTGCCGAGACGGACACGGAAAGTCCGCTTTGACAGGTAACTTTCGATTATATGAAACATTCTTCCGCGCACACCAAGGTGAGACAGGTCTCTTAGAATGCCGAACCGCCATGTTGTATCATACGCCTTTTCGATATCTAGGAACACAGAGAGAAAATATTGTTTATGGACGAAGGCGTCTCTGATCTGTGCCTCGATACGAACAAGGTGGTCTGTGGTGGATCTACTTTCTCGAAACCCGCACTGAAATGGGTCGAGCAAATTATTTGTTTCAAGGTAATGTACAAGTCGGCAGTTTATCATTTTTTCGAAGACTTTGCACAAGCAGCTTGTAAGTGCTATAGGCCTATAACTCGAGGGTAAAGAAGGGTCCTTGCCCTCTTTCAAAATGGGAATAACAATAGCCTCTTTCCAGGAGGTAGGAATAGTGCCAGAAGACCAAATAGCATTGTACAAACAAAGTAAGGTTTTACGGGTTTCGTTTGGTAGGTTTTTTAACATTTCATACATCACACGGTCAGAACCTGGGGCAGAAGTACTGCAGGAGTTTAGAGACATTTGCAGCTCGATGATGATGATGTTTGATGTTTTATGGCGCAAGGGCCGTTTCACGGCCAAAGAGCGCCAGTTCATCTTGCTAAAAAAATGGACAATGATTGTGATAAGCGGCTGTATAAGGGCCATAAAATTCCTCGCGGTAAGGCGGGTAAAAACATACAAGTGATAAAATCATGACCATGCCGTGAAAGGTGTGTGTGGTGTGAATAGATGACAAAAGTTGGTGATAATAAAAGGCGATGGTGGATATGATTGGCATTAGCACAAGTGCCTCACTCGTTTATACCCATGCGTCCAAGGGCCGTGAGGCAAGTGCTTTCTTGTGTAACCACCGCAGCAAAAACCTCTCTGGAGAGGTCATGCTACGGGATGCCTGGGTATATGATATGGAAACTATGAATTTCTTTAAAAAACGCTAACAATGATTTGTGACTAAAAAGCGGTTCCCTACCGACGAACATTGCAGGGTGTAAAGGTATATGTTGTCGGTAGGGTAATGGAAAGTGTTGTTCTCTTACAGTGTCCAATTGTTTGCACTCAATTAAAATGTGAAGGACTGTCAATGGTTCCCCACATCTGTAACACAATGGTGGATCGCCACCAGACAAAAGGTGTGTGTGTGTCATGTATGTGTGTCCTATCCTGAGTCTCGTTAGTATTACCTCTGTATGACACGATTTCGATACGGGCAGCCAATGACCAAGGTGTGGCTTAATAACGTGTAGTTTGTTTTGTGTATGTGTATCCCACTTGCTCTGCCAGTATACTCTGAGGTTTCGTTTGAGAGACGGCTTAAGATCGAGGGTCGGGATTGATATAGGTGTAGGGGCAGTGTTTTTGTGGGCGGATGCAGCGAGCTGATCCGCCCTCACGTTGCCTTGAATCTCACGGTGCCCTGGCACCCAGCACACTACAACATGTTGTTTGAGTGTGTAGAGTGTGCACAAAATGGAGTAAAGTGAAATGAGGACCGGGTTTTTTTGTTTTTTAAGACTGTGCAGAGCCGTTACCACACTGAGGGAGTCTGTATAAATTACTGCTTTTTGAATGTGTAATTGTTTGATGTGTTTAGCTGCCACAAGTATCGCGTAAGCTTCCGCTGTGAAGATACTTGTGCCTGGATGTAGAGGGCCAGCATCCGAGAAGGATGGGCCGACAACAGCGTAGGACACAGAGGAGTTGGACTTGGAGGCATCTGTAAAGAACTCAGGACGTGTGTATTTGTGTTGAAGTTCCAGGAAGTATGTTTGAATATGGGCAATAGGCGCATGTTTTGTAACTTCAAGAAAGGACACATCACAGTCTATAGTCTGCCATTGCCACGGTGGCAGATATGCTACAGGAGCCATTAAACTATGTTCAAGTGAGACTCCAGTTTCCTCAGCTAGACTTTTCAGGCGAGCTGAGAAGGGCTGCCTCATCGAAGGCCTGTTTTGAAACAGAATGGAGCTCGACAAATCATTAATAGTGGAGTATGAGGGGTGCTTCTTATCTGCTTTCACCTTAAGGAAATAAACAAAGGAGATGTAAGTTCTCTGCAGATGAAGCGACCACTCATTTGACTCAACATAAAGGCTTTCTACGGGGCTGGTGCGAAAAGCACCCGTAGAAAGGCGGATGCCCAAATGGTGCACGGGGTCCAGCATCTTCAAAGCACTTTGAGTCGCAGACTGATAAACAATGGCCCCATAATCTAAGCGGGTGCGAATGAGGCTTCGATACAGGGTCATGAGACATTGCCTGTCACTACCCCACGTAGTACGTGACAACACTTTTAAAACATTCATGGCTTTTAAACATTTTGTTTTTAGATACTTGATGTGCGGTACGAAGGTCAACTTGTTGTCCAAGATTAATCCTAAGAATTTATGCTCCGCATTGACAGACAGACGTTGACCGTTCAGTTCAATGTCAGGTTCTGAGTGCATGCCTCTCTTTCGGGAGAACAAGACACACGTGCTCTTTTGTGGGTTCAGTCGGAATCCGTTTTCCTCTGCCCATTTGGAGACCTTGTTTAAACCTAACTGAACCTGTCGCTCGCACATTACCAGGTTGCAAGATCTAAAGCCAAGCTGGACGTCGTCGACATATGTACAATAAAACATATTGCGACGGATGGACAAGTGCAAGGAATTCATCTTGATGAGAAAAAGTGTGCAGCTAAGTACACCACCTTGTGGCACGCCTGTTTCCTGGACGAATGTTTGGGAAAGAGCCGTGCCCACTCGGACACGGAATGTCCGGTTTGACAGGTAACTTTCGATTATTTGAAACATTCTTCCGCGCACGCCAAGGTGGGACAGGTCTCTTAGAATTCCGAAACGCCATGTTGTATCATAAGCCTTTTCGATATCGAGGAACACAGAGAGAAAATATTGTTTATGAACGAAGGCGTCTCTGATCTGTGCCTCGATACGAACAAGGTGGTCTGTGGTGGATCTACTTTCTCGAAACCCGCACTGAAATGGGTCGAGCAAATTGTTTGTTTCGAGGAAATGTACAAGTCTGCAGTTTATCATTTTTTCGAAGATTTTGCACAAGCAGCTTGTGAGTGCAATAGGCCTATAACTCGAAGGTAAAGAAGGGTCCTTGCCCTCTTTCAAAATGGGAATTATAATAGCCTCTTTCCAGGAGTTAGGGATAGTGCCAGAAAACCAGATAGCATTGTACAAACAAAGTAAGGTTTTTCGTGTTTCGATCGGTAGGTTTTTTAACATTTCATATACGACACGGTCAGAACCTGGGGCAGAAGTACTGCAGGAGTTTAGAGGCATTCGCAGCTCAGCTAGACTGAACGCTTGATTATATGCCTCGTGTCTAGTGCATTTGTGTTCGAGTTTCTGCTTTTCTATTCTTGTTCTGTATTTTTGGAAAGAGTCAGTATAGTGGGACGAGCTCGATACCCGTTCAAAATGTGCCCCGAGGAAGTTTGCTTGATCTTCCAAGGTATTTCCTTGAGTGTTTACGAGTGGAAGTGCGTGTACTTGTTTCCCTGCTATCCTACCGACCATGTTCCAGACTTTGGCCTCTTGTGTGTAAGAATTGATCCCTGACAAAAACTTCTGCCAGCTTTCTCTTCTGGCCTGCCGACGCGTTCTCCTGCCTTGAGACTTTATTTTCTTGAAGGTTTCAAGATTTTCGGCTGTCGGTGAGTTCCGAAGCAGCCTCCAAGCTCTGTTTTGCTGTTTGCGCGCGTTTCGGCATTCAGAGTTCCACCATGGCACACATCGTTTTCCAGGGTGTCCATTTGTTTGTGGGATGCATTTTGTTGCAGCATCAATCAAAAACGCTGTGAAGTATTTCACAGCAACATCAATGTTCAAAGCACAGATGTCATTCCAACCTAGACAAGCGATAGTATGAAACTGTTCCCAGTCGGCTCTGTTTATGAGCCACC
Source organism: Rhipicephalus microplus (assembly GCF_043290135.1). Taxonomy (NCBI): domain Eukaryota; kingdom Metazoa; phylum Arthropoda; class Arachnida; order Ixodida; family Ixodidae; genus Rhipicephalus; species Rhipicephalus microplus. The sequence goes on along the minus strand of NC_134707.1, from coordinate 79,243,529 downwards.
TGGGAACACGTGGTGGACACTCAGTTACTGTCGTTGTGCTTAAAACTACGGGGAAGTGGTCACTTCCGTACAGGTTACTGACAACTTTCCACTGGAGTAGAGGCACAAGAGATGGAGATACTATGCTCAGGTCTATGGAGGAGTAGGTGTTATTAGCGAGGTTATAATAGGTTGGTTCTTTTCGATTCAGCAGACACGCGCTCGACGAGAGAAGGAACTGTTCGATCAGTCGACCTCGCGCGTCATACCGAGAATCACCCCATAGCCTGCTATGCGCATTGAAGTCTCCAAGGAGAACATAGGGCTCCGGAAGTTCATCAATTAAAGAGTATAAATCTTGTTTTTGCAGCTGATAGCTAGGAGGAATGTAAATACTGCAGATTGTGATCAGTTTATTGAAAAGAACCGCTCGAACAGCCACTGCCTCAAGGGATGTTTGGAGTTGTAAGTGTGCGCATGCAATTCCTTGATTTACTATGATGGCAACACCTCCGGATGATGTCATGGCATCATCTCGGTCCTTTCGAAAAGTAACGTATTTACGAAGAAAATTTGTGTGTTTTGAATTTAGGTGTGTTTCTTGTACACACAGCACTTTTGGTGAGTGTTCGTGTAGGAGTTCTTGGATGTCGTCAAGGTTTCTGAGAAGGCCCCTGACGTTCCATTGTATAATTTGAGTGTTCATGGTGAATGTGAAATAGTGCTGTGTGTACAAAAAGCGAGTGGCTGCTTAGACGGGGAGTTTGAGTTCACTTAACAGGGCCATCACCAGGCCCTGTTATTTGCTTTTTTGTTTTCTTGGCGCGCTCCAAGGAGCCACGCCGCTCTTTCGGCACCAAGGGTGCCGATGTATCCATTGCCTCCTCGGAGGCACTGGACGCCCGCACATGCGGGCTGTTAGTTCGAATTTTGGGCCTCGCCTGGTGAGGGGAGGCCTTGAGACCCGAAGACTCTGGAGTCTCCGGTCTCTGTTTGGGAGTAGGCGGTGTAGCCTGGGCTACAGCCGCCTTGGGGGCATGTGCCACAGCCGACGGCTTGCTCTGCGCAGGCCGAAGGGGTGGCGAGGGCTGGTGCGGCGTTGCCCCCTGACGCGCCGCATCAGCATATGTTGCGCCGTAAAATGGCGACACTCTTCGTCTTGCTTCTTTGAATGTTATGTTTTCTTTGACTTTAAGAGTGATGATTTCTTTTTCTTTCTTCCAGTTAGGACACGAACGCGAATACGCGGCGTGTTCCCCGTCACAATTCACGCAGTGAGGCGTGGTAACACAGTTATCAGATGGGTGGCCGCGGCCACCACATCTTGCACAAGTTTCCTGACCCCGGCAGTTCTGCGAACCATGACCAAATCGTTGACATTTATAACACCGTCTCGGATTGGGAATGTAGGGACGGACAGAGAGTTTGATGTAGCCTGTGTCTATAGATGAAGGCAGTGTGCTAGATGCAAAAGTGAGTATTATATGTTTGGTAGGTATTTCTTTGTTGTCGCGTCTGATGACGATTCGTTTCACATCTGTGACATTTTGCTCTTTCCACCCTTCAAGCAGTTCCTGTTCAGACATTTCAAGAAGGTCTGCTTCTGAAACAACTCCGCGTGAGGTGTTCATTGATCTATGAGGTGAAACAGATACTGGGATATTGCCAAATGCTTTGAGACTGCCAAGTTTTTCATAGTGGTGTTTTTCTGGCAGCTCAAGGAGAAGGTCTCCGCAAGCCATCTTTGTAACCTTGTATCCTTGGCCAAAGAACTCAGTCAGAGATTTAGCAACAAGAAATGGAGATATGGCTCTGGCTTGTTTTGTTGGCTTTTCGCTGTGTACTACATGGAATTTCGGAAAGCATTGTCTGGGTTGGTTGAAAAGTAATATTTCATCGGTGCGTCCCCTCTTAAGCGGAAGACGATCTAGGAGATGGGGAAATGCAGGTGTTCCCATAGTAGTGTAGTTTTTTTTCGGCAGCAATGGCGACCACCCACCATGGAGTCCAACCAGGGGACGCTGAAGCACTTAATAGCATAAGGCTGCAGACGCCAGCCGTACATTGCCACTATAACCAAATATAACTACTCAAGGTTGAGTAATTACACAAGGTTAACCCTTGCCGCCAGGAAAAATCGGAAGTAAATGGAAGAGAGAAGAAGACAGGATAGATTTAAAGACGAGAAAAGACTAAGATGTAGGAAGAGAGAGATAGGAAAAGGCGACTGCCGATTTCCCCTGGGTGGGTCAGCCCAGGGGTGCCGTCTACGTGAAGCCGGGGCCAAAGGGGTGTGTTGCCTCTGCCGGGGGGCCTTAAAGGTCCAATCACCCAGCGTCGGCTCAACCCCCAGGATCCCCTTTTCCCCGGACACGGCAAAGCCACGCACGGCTAGGCGTGGGAGGGAGTAGAAACTCCCCCGTTAGCTCGGGTCCGTGGTGTCGCTACACACCAAACGCCTACTTGCGCAGGCGCCCCTGCGGGGGACATTTGCAGCTCAGCTAGACTGAAAGCTTGGTTATATGCCTCGGATCTAGTGCATTTGTGTTCGAGTTTCTGCTTTTCTATTCTTGTTCTGTATTTTTGGAAAGTGTCAGTATAGTGGGACGAGCTGGATACCCGTTCAAAGTGTGCCCCGAGGAAGTTTGCCTGATCTTCCAAGGTATCACCTTGAGTGTTTACGAGTGGAAGTGTGTGTACTTGTTTCCCTGCTATCCTACCGACCATGTTCCAGACTTTTGCCTCCTGTGTGTATGAATTAATCCCTGACAAAAACTTCTGCCAGCTTTCTCTTCTGGCCTGCCGACGCGTTCTCCTTCCTTGAGACTTTATTTTCTTGAACGTGTCAAGATTTTCCGCCGTTGGCGAGTTGCGCAGCAATCTCCATGCCCTGTTCTGTTCCTTTCGCGCATTCCGTGTTCCACCATGGGACGTGTCGTTTGCCGGGCATTCCAGATGTTTGCGGTATGCACCTGGCTGCTGCGTCAGTTAGAAAAGCTGTGAAGTACTTCACAGCTTCATCTATGTTTAACCTACATATGTCTGTCCAACTCAAACGTGTAGTGTTGTGGAACTGTTCCCAGTCTGCTTTGTTTATCAGCCATTTGGGAACATGTAGAGGACATTCATATGTTGTTTGTGAACTCAACACTACAGGAAAATGGTCACTTCCATATGGATTGTTTATGATTTTCCATTTCAATAGGGGTAGAAGTGAAGGTGATACGATGCTGAGGTCTATAGACGAGTAAGTTTTGTTGGCAACGTTATAGTAGGTTGGCTCTTTCCTATTCAACAAGCAGGCGCCGGAAGAGAAGAGAAATTGTTCAATGAGACGACCTCGTGCATCACAGCGAGAATCGCCCCACAGTCCACTATGTGCATTTAGGTCCCCAAGAAGCAAATAAGGTTCCGGTAGTTCGTCTATTAGGGACTGAAATTCACGTTTTTCAAGACGTTGGTGGGGAGGTACATACAAAGAGCACATGGTGACGAGTTTGTTTAAGAGTACCGCTCGAACAGCCACCGCCTCAAGGGATGTCTGGAGTGGTAAATGTGTACACGCTACTCCTTGGTTAATAATAATGGCTACGCCACCGGATGACGCCACAGCATCATCTCGGTCCTTTCGGTATATGACGTAAGCACGTAAAAAATTTGTATTGGAGGATTTAAGATGTGTTTCCTGTACACACAGCACTTGAGGTGAGTGTTTGTATAAAAGCTCTTGGACGTCGTCGAGGTTTTTAAGCAGGCCTCTGACGTTCCAATGTATAATTTGTGTTTCCATATTGGATGTAAAGTAGTGCTGTGTGTACGTTAAGGGAGTGACTTGTTTAAACTGAAAGGTCGAGCTCAAGTAGCAGGGCTATTATCAGGCCCTGTTATGAGCTTTTTAGTTTTCTTGGCGCGCTCCAGAGAGCCGCGCCGCTCTTTTGGCACCAGAGGTGCCGCCGTATCCATTGCCTCCTCGGAGACACTGGATGCCCGCTCATGCGAGCTGGTTTTTCGAAGCTTGGGCCTCGCCTGGCGAGGTGTGGCCTTGAGACCCGAGGACCCTGGAGTCCCTGGTCTCTGTTCACTAGTAGGCGGAGTAGACTCAACTACTGCCGCCTTGGGGGCAGGCGCCACAGCCAATGGCTCGCTCTGCGCAGGCCGAAGGAGTGGCGAGGGCTGGTGCGACACTGCCCCCTGGCGCGCCGCATCAGCATATGTAGGGCCATAAAATGGCGAGACTCTTTTTCTTGCTTCTTTAAATGTAATGTTTTCTTTTATCTTTAAAGGGATGATTTCTTTTTCTTTTTTCCAGAAAGAACAAGAACGTGAGTACGCGGCATGATTACCGCCACAGTTTACACAGTGTGCAGGTGCTTCGCAGTTGTCGGACGCATGGCCCACGACTCCACACATAGCACAAGTTTTCTGGCCACGACAGCTTTGCGAGCCGTGGCCATATCTCTGACAATGGAAGCAACGGCGGGGGTTGGGAATATATGGCCTCACAGATGTTTTTGTGTACCCAGTCTGAATTGTTTCCGGCAAATCGCTCGAAGCAAAGGTCAGTACTAAGTGTTTTGTTGGTATTTCCTTTTGATCTCTTCTTATCTTAATGCGCTGTACGTTTGTCACGTTCTCGCTCTTCCATCCTTCAAGAAGTTCAGCTTCGGTCAGGTCAAGCAAATCTGCGTCCGAAACGACCCCGCGAGATGAGTTCATAGACCTGTGTGGCGTAATACTGATGGGTGAGTCTCCAAACGTTGTGAGGGTGTTCAGATTATCAAATTGGTCTTTGTCACGTACTTCGAGGAGTAGATCTCCACTGGCCATTTTGATAACCTCGTACCCGGCACCGAGAGTTTCTGTTAAGGACCTAGCCACTACGAAGGGGGATACTGTTCTGGCTTGCTTGTTAGTTTTTTCGCAGTGTATAACGTGGAAATGAGGAAAGGTTTGTCTTGGCCGGAGGAAAAAATTGATATCTTCGGTGCGTACCCGCTTTGAGGAGGCACGATCACTTAATAGGGGAAATGCTTTATGCATGCCAGTTTAATTTTCTTCAGAAGCGTTGGCGGCCACCCACCACGGAGCCCAACAAGGGGACGCTACAAGTTTGCGGATGCTAAAACCTGCAGACGCCAGCCGTACAACGCAACTATAACCCAATGCGCCTAGACCAAGGTAGGCTATTTGCACAGGGTTAACCCTCGCCGCCAGGAAGTTTGGAAGTAAACAGAAGAGAGTAGAAGACAGGACAGATAAACAGTAAGAGATAAAGACGAAGATGTAGGGAGAGAGAGATAGGAAAAGGCGACTGCCGATTACTCCTGGGTGGGTCAGCCCAGGGGTGCCGTCTACGTGAAGCCGGGGCCAAAGGGGTGTGTTGCCTCTGCCGGGGGGCCTTAACGGTCCAATCACCCAGCGTCGGCTCAACCCCCAGGATCCCCTTTTCCCCGGACACGGCAAAGCCACGCACGGCTAGGCGTGGGAGGGAGTAGAAACTCCCCCCTTAGCTCGGGTCCGTGGTGTCGCTACACACCAAACGCCTACTTGCGCAGGCGCCCCTGCGGGGATGGTGACAAAAAAGCTGAAAAAGAAAAGAAAGACAGGATGAAATAAAGGAAGCTCAACAGAAGCAGACTTATTCCCAGCCCCGCATTCCCACTGATGATGTTTGATGTTTTATGGCGCAAGGGCCGATTCACGGCCAAAGAGCGCCAGTTCATCTTACTAGAAATATGGACAATGATTGTGATAAGTGGCTGTATAAGGGCCATAAAATTCCTCGCAGTAAGGCGGGTAAAAACATACAAGTAATAAAATGATGACCATGCCGTGAAAGGTGTGTGTGGTGTGAATAGATGACAAAAGTTGGTGATAATAAAAGACGATGGTGGATATGTATGGCATTAGCACAAGTGCCTCACTCGTTCAAACCCTTGCGTCCAAGGGCCGTAAGGCATGTGCTTTCTTGTGTAGCCACCGCAGCAAAAACCTCTCTGGAGAGGTCATGCTACGGTATGCCCGGGTATATGACATGAAAGCTGTGAATTTCTTTTAAAAACGCTAACAATGATTTATGACTAAAAAGTGGTTCCCTACCGACAAACATTGCAGGGTGTGAAGGTATATGTTGTCGGTAGAGCAATGGAAAATGTTGTTTCCTTAGAGTTTCTAAATGTTTACACTGGATTAGTATGTGAAGGACTGTTAATGTTTCACCACATTTGTCGCACAATGGTGGATCGTCACTAGACAAAAGATGTGTGTGTGTTGCGTATGTGTGTCCTATACTGAGTCTCGTTAGTATTACCTCTGTATAACGGGATTTTGATACTGGCAGCCAATGACCAAGGTGTGGCTTAATAATGTGTAGTTTGTTTTGTGTGTGTGTATTCCACTTGCTCTGCCAGAAGTCTCTGATGTTTCGTTTGAGAGACGACTTAAGATCAAGGGCCGGGATTAATATGGGTGTAGTGGCGGTGCCCTCGTGGACGGATGCAGCAAGCTGATCCGCCATCACGTTGCCTTGAATTTCACGATGCCCTGGCACCCAGCACACTACAACATGTTGGTTGAGTGTGTAAAATGTGCACAAAATAGAGTAAAGTGAGATGAGGACAGGGTTTTTTTGTTTTTTAAGACTGTGCAGAGCCGTTACCACACTAAGGGAGTCTGTATAAATTACTGCTTTTTGTATTTGTAATTGTTTGATGTGTTTAGCTGCCACAAGTATCGCGTAAGCTTCCGCCGTGAAGATACTTGTGTCTGGATGTAGAGGGCCAGCATCCGAAAAGGAAGGGCCAACAGCAGCGTAGGACACAGAGGAGTTAGACTTAGAGGCATCTGTAAAAAACTCAGGACGTGTGTATTTGTTTTGAAGTTCCAAAAAGTATGTTCGGATATGGGCAATAGGTGCATGTTTAGTAACTTCTAGGAAAGACACATCGCAATCTATAGTCTGTCACTGCCACGGTGGCGGGTATGCTACAGGAGCCATTAAACTGTGTTCGAGTGACACTCCAGTGTCCTCAGCTAGACCCTTCAGGCGAACTGAGAAGGGCTGCCTCATTGAAGGCCTGTTTTAAAAAAGAATGGAGCTCGACAAGTCATTTATAGTAGAGTATGAGGGGTGCCTCTTGTCTGCTTTCACCTTAAGAAAATAAACAAAGGACATGTAGTTTCTTTGCAGGTGAAGCGACCACTCATTTGACTCAACGTAAAGGCTTTCTACGGGGCTGGTGCGAAAAGCACCCGTAGGAAGGCGGATGCCCAAACGGTGCACGGGGTCCAGCATCTTCAAGGCACTTTGAGTAGCAGACTGATAGACAACGGCCCCATAATCTAAGCGGGTGCGAATGAGGCTTCTATAGAGGTTCATGAGGCATTGCCTATCACTACCCCAAGTAGTACGTGACAACACTTTTAAAACATTCATGGCTTTTAAACATTTTGTTTTTAAATACTTGATATGCGGTACGAAGGTCAGCTTGTTGTCCAAGATTAAGCCTAAGAATTTATGCTCGGCTTTGACGGACAGACGTTGCCCGTTCAGCCAAATGTCAGGTTCCGAGTGCATGCCTCTCTTTCGAGAGAACAAGACACACGTGCTTTTTTGTGGGTTAAGTCGAAATCCGTTTTCATCTGCCCATTTGGAGATCTTATTTAAACCCAGCTGAACCTGCCGCTCACATATGGCCAAGTTGCATGACTTGAAGCCAAGCATAACGTCGTCGACATATGTACAATAGAACATATTGCGGGGAATGGACAAGTGCAAAGAGTTCGTTTTGATAATAAAAAGTGTGCAACTAAGCACGCCACCTTGTGGCACGCCTGTTTCCTGGACAAATGTTTGGGAAAGCACACTGCCCAGACGGACACGGAAAGTCCGCTTTGACAGGTAACTTTCGATTATATGAAACATTCTTCCGCGCACACCAAGGTGAGACAGGTCTCTTAGAATGCCGAACCGCCATGTTGTATCATACGCCTTTTTAATATCTCGGAACACAGAGAGAAAATATTGTTTATGGACGAAGGCGTCTCTGATCTGTGCCTCGATACGAACGAGGTGGTCTGTGGTGGATCTACTTTCTCGAAACCCGCACTGAAATGGGTCGAGCAAATTGTTTGTTTCAAGAATATGTAGAAGTCGGCAGTTTATCATTTTTTCGAATACTTTGCACAAGCAGCTTGTAAGTGCAATAGGCCTATAACTTGAAGCTAAAGAAGGGTCCTTGCCCTCTTTCAAAATGGGAATAATAATCGCCTCTTTCCAGGAGGTAGGGATAGTGCCAGAAAACCAAATAGCATTGTACAGACAAAGTAAGGTTTTTCGTGTTTCGGCTGGTAGGTTTTTTAACATTTCATACACCACACGGTCAGAACCTGGGGCAGAAGTTTTGCAGGAGTTTAGAGATGTTCGGAGCGCAGCTAGACTGAAAGCTTGGTTATATGCCTCGTATCTAGTGGATTTATGTTATAGTTTCTGCTTTTCTATTCTTGTTCTGTATTTTTGGAAAGTGTCAGTATAGTGGGACGAGCTGGATACCCGTTCAAAGTGTGCCCCGAGGAAGTTTGCCTGATCTTCCAAGGTATCACCTTGAGTGTTTACGAGTGGAAGTGTGTGTACTTGTTTCCCTGCTATCCTACCGACCATGTTCCAGACTTTTGCCTCCTGTGTGTATGAATTAATCCCTGACAAAAACTTCTGCCAGCTTTCTCTTCTGGCCTGCCGACGCGTTCTCCTTCCTTGAGACTTTATTTTCTTGAACATGTCAAGATTTTCCGCTGTTGGCGAGTTGCGCAGCAATCTCCATGCCCTGTTCTGTTCCTTTCGCGCATTACGACACTCCGTGTTCCACCATGGGACGTGTCGTTTGCCGGGCATTCCAGATGTTTGTGGTATGCACCTGGCTGCTGCGTCAGTTAGAAAAGCTGTGAAGTACTTCAGAGCTTCATCTATGTTTAACCTACATATGTCTGTCCAACTCAAACGTGTAGTGTTGTGAAACTGTTCCCAGTCTGCTTTGTTTATCAGCCATTTGGGAACATGTGATGATGATGTGTGGTGTTTTATGGCGCAAGGGCCAATTGATGGCCAAAGAGCGCCATTTCAATGAGTATAGATGATGATGATGAGTAGATTTTAGTGGCGCAAGGGCCAATTGATGGCCAAAGAGCGCCATTTCAATTGACTACAGATATGAACAATGATATGGTGCGTGGCTGTAAAGGGGCCTTAAAATTCCTCGCTCTAACGCGGGTTAAAACATGAAAGTAATAAAATTATGACAGTGGCGTGACATATGTGTGGTGATAGCTGATGGCAAAATGTCATGATAATAAAACTATGGTGAAGATATAGCCACCGCAGCCACGACCACACTAAAGAGGTCGTGCTACGGGTGACCTCGAAATATCGGGTGAAAGCTTTGCACATCTTTTAAAAACGTAAAAAGTGTTTGTGGTTTAAAAAGCGGATCCCTACCGATGAGCATCCCAGGGTGTAGAGGGAGCTGCTGTCGGTAGGGCAGTAAAAAGTGCTTTTTTCTTACAGCATCTAGCTCATTGCACTGGACGAGAATGTGGAGAACCGTAAGGGGCTCTCCACATCTCTCACAATATGGTGTATCACCGGTAGACAGAAGAAATGAATGTGTAGAATGTGTGTGTCCAGTCCTAAGCCTTGTTAGTATTACTTCCGTGTGTCGTGATTTTGATAGTGGCGGCCAATAACCTAGTTGCGGCTTAATAGCATGGAGTTTATTATCTGTTTGTTTATCCCACATGCTCTGCCAATACTCCCTGAGCTTTCGTTTTATAAAAGGTTTTAAGTCAAGTGCAGGGACTGGTGTTGGTGCATTGGCAGTAGTGACATTGGCGCAAGCAGCCATATTGTCGGCCAAAACGTTCCCTTGTATTTCACGGTGCCCTGGAACCCAGCAGACAACGACATGCTGTTTTGATGCGTAGAGTGTGCACAGAAGTGAGTAGAGTGACACCAGCACGGGGTTCTTGTGTTTTTTAGGAGTTTTCAGGGCTTTGACCACGCTTAGGGAATCTGTGTATATTACCGCCTTTTGTAATTTTATCTGTTTAATGTGTTTTACGACCGCCAGTATTGCGTAAGCTTCTCCTGTGAAAATGCTTGCATTAGGTTGAAGAACGCCGGCCTCAGAAAAGGATTGGCCTATTGCTGCATATGACACAGAAGTGTTTGACTTTGACGCATCAGTAAAGAACTCAGGGCATGTGTATTTATGTTGTAGTTCTAAAAAGTATGTATGTATGTGTGCAAGTGGTGCGTGCTTTGTGACATCAACAAAAGAAACATCACAGTCTATAAGCTGCCACTGCCACGGTGGCAGATAAGTTGCAGGAGCCATCAAACTGGGTTCAAGAAGAGGCACACCTGTTCCTTCGGCCAAGCTCCTTACACGCAGCGCGTAGGGCTGCCTAAACGAAGGTCGGTTCTCGAACAAGCCAGAACAAGACAAATCATTAATTGTGAAATGGGAAGGATGTTTCTTGTCTGCCTTCACCTTCAAAAAGTACAAAAAGGACAGGGAACATCTTTGTAGGTGGAGCGACCATTCATTCGAATCCACGTACAGGCTCTCCACAGGGCTGGTGCGGAAAGCACCCGTAGAGAGGCGAATGCCTAGATGGTGGACAGGGTCGAGAATTTTCAAGGCTGATGGTGTTGCCGACTGGTAGACTATATCACCGTAATCTAGGCGTGTGCGTATGAGGCTTTTATATAAGTTAATTAAACATTTCCTGTCACTTCCCCATGTAGTGTGTGACAACACTTTCAAAATGTTCATTGTTTTTAAGCACCTGTCCCTTAAATACTTGATGTGTGGGATGAAAGTTAGCTTAGTGTCTAATATGAGACCGAGAAACTTGTGCTCGGTCTTCACTGATAGAAGTTGACCATGCAGGTCAATGTCGGGGTCAGGATGGAGGCCCCTCTTTCGGCTGAACAAGACACAAGTGCTCTTTTGCGCGTTGAGTATAAAACCATTCTCGTTTGCCCATTGAGATACCTTGTTCAACCCTAGTTGAACTTGACGTTGGCACATTGAGATGTTGCAAGATTTGTAACCAATCTGCACATCATCGACATATATGCAGTAAAAAATATTTCGTGGGAGAGACAGGTGCAAGGAATTCATTTTAACTATGAAAAGTGTACAGCTCAATACACCTCCTTGTGGCACTCCTGTTTCTTGGACAAATACTCGAGAAAAGACAGTGCCAACTTGGACACGGAATGTACGGTTGGACAGGTAGCTTTCGATAACTGTCAGCATTCTACCCCGCACACCTAAATGTGACAGGTCTCGCAATATGCCGAAGCGCCATGCAGTGTCATATGCCTTTTCCATATCGAGAAACACAGAAAGAAAAAATTGCTTATGAACAAAAGCGTCGCGAATTTGTGCCTCGATACGGACAAGGTGGTCAGTGGTGGACCGAGCCTCTCGAAACCCACACTGGTATGGGTCAAGTAGGCCACTAATTTCAAGGAAGTGCATCAGGCGCCTGTTAATCATTTTTTCAAGGACTTTGCAAATACAGCTGGTTAATGCTATTGGCCTGTAGCTGGAAACTGAGGCCGGATCCTTGCCTTGTTTTAGAATTGGGATAATGATAGCTTCCTTCCAGGCTGAGGGTAGCTCGCCAGAAGACCATATCGCATTATAGAGAGAGAGCAGAGCTTTCTGGGTTTCAGTGGGCAGGTGTTTCAACATTTCATATGCCACACGGTCCGGGCCTGGGGCAGATTTATTGCAGCAGGCAAGTGAGGCCTGCAGTTCAGAAAAACAGAAAGGTTCATTGTATGCCTCATATGTTCTGGGCTTGCGCTCTAATCTCTGTTTTTCTATTGCGGTTTTGTATCGTCGGAACGCTTCACTATAGTGTGTTGAGCTGGAGACCTGTTCAAAGTGCGCTCCGAGAGTGTTTGCCTGGTCTTCCAAACTCTCCCCTTGTGTGTTCACTAGAGGAAGCGAATGTGCTTCTCGTTCTGCCACCTTGCCAACCATGCTCCAGACTCTCGACTCATCTGTGTATGAGTTAATGCCCGATACGAATTTGTGCCAACTTTCTCTTCTCGCCTGTCGGCGCGTCCTCCTTGCTTGCGACTTGACGTTCTTAAAGTTTACAAGATTCTCGGCTGTGGGCGAGTCTCTAAGCAACCTCCATGCCTTATTTTGTTTTTTTCGAGCATCACGGCACTCATTATTCCACCATGCGACTCGTCATTTGCTTGACGGTCCACATGTTTGGGGAATACATTTTGCTGCTGCATCAACCAAGAAAGCTGTAAAGTAGCATAGAGCATCCTCTATGCTCAATGCCGCCATGTCAGTCCAAGATAATAAAGTCATTTTTTGAAACTTTCCCCAATCAGCTTTGTCGGTGAGCCATTTTGGAACTTGTACAGGACATGTATTTGTTATTGATGAGCTGATAACGATAGGAAAATGGTCACTACCATATGGATCATTAATAACTTCCCATTTAAGTAGAGGCAGGAGTGATGGGGATATTATGCTGAGGTCTATTGCTGAGTACGTATTGTTAGCAATGTTGTAGTATGTCGGCGCTTTCCGATTCAGAAGGCATGCACCGCAAGAAAAAAGAAGCTGTTCAATCAGGCGACCTCGAGCATCGCAGCGAGAGTCACCCCACAGATTGCTATGTGCATTGAAATCTCCCAGAAGAATATAAGGTTCTGGAAGTTCGTCTATGAGGGACTCGAATTCATGCTTTTCGAGACGGTGTTGTGGAGGTATGTATAGAGAGCAGATGGTGACGAGCTTATTCAATAGAACTGCTCGAACAGCCACCGACTCAAGGGATGTTTGTAATGTTAGGTGTGTGCATGCAATCCCTTGATTGACTATAATGGCAACACCACCGGATGGCACAATGGCATCATTCCGGTCTTTCCGAAAGATAATGTAGTGACGTAAAAAGTTGGTGTGTTTCGGTTTCAGGTGTGTCTCTTGTACGCACAGCACTTTAGGTGTATGTTTGTGTAAAAGTTCCTGGATATCGTCGAGGTTTCTCAACAGTCCTCTGACGTTCCACTGTAGTATTTGTGTCATTTTAATTTAGTGTGGTGCTGTGCATACAGAGGTGTTGCGTTAGTTTACAGGGCCTTTTGAGGGCCCTGTGATTCGAGGTTTTTCTTTTTTGGCGCGCTCCAAGGAGTTGCGCCTATCCTTCGGCGTCTGAGGCGCCGAAGGAGTGGGACTTGTATCCATAACTTCGTGTGAGGTGGTGGATGTTGCCTGCTGGGCAGGCACATTCACTGAACTTTCGGACCTGACTGCGCCTGCAGTGGTCCGAGGTTCAGCAGACACTAGGGTCTGCCGGCCCTGTTTGTCAGGGGGCGGAGCAGTACAGGCTGCTCCAGCCGGGGGCGCTGGTGGCACGACCGCGGCCACACACTGTGTGGCATTCGCGGGTGCCGAGGCATGTGGCGCGGCGCCCCGGCGCGTCACATCTGCAAAGGAGGGATAAAATGGGTTGTGTATTGCGAAGCGTTGGCGCGCTTCTTGGAATGTGAGATTAAATTTAACTTTAAGTTCTACTATTTGTTTCTCTTTTTTCCATGCGGGGCATGATCGTGAGTAGGCAGCGTGATCTCCTTAACAGTTCGAACAATGAGTTGTTTCTGAGGTGCAGTTGTCTGATATGTGTTGAATGGATGCGCACTTTGCGCAAGTGGCACGCCCTCTGCAACTCTGCGATCCATGACCGAAACGTTGGCACTTGAAACATCGACGAGGGTTGGGAATGTATGGTCTTACACGAAGCTTACAATAGCCGGTTTCGATTGATTCTGGTAGGTCACTTGTTCCAAACGTAACTATTACGTGTTTTGTAGGGGTCAGTTTGTTGTTGCGTCTTATTGTTATTCGTTGGACTTTGACCACGTTCTGGTCCTGCCAACCTTCAAGCAGCTCACTTTCAGAAAGCTCAGTAAGATCATCATCAGAAATTACGCCACGGACAGTGTTCATGGACCTGTGTGGGCCCACCGAAACAGGGGTTTCCCCAAAGGCCACAAGCTTAGACAGCTTTTCATACTGAGCTTTGTCACGAACCTCCAGAAGAAGATCGCCACTTCCCATCTTTGTTACTTTGTAACCTGGGCCTATTGCTTCTGTGAGAGTTTTGGAGACGAGAAAAGGTGAAATAGCTCGGACTGTCTTCTTTTCGTTTTGACTGTGAATTACATGGTACTTTGGGAATGTGGGCTTTGGTGTGTTAGGCAAGAAAGTATCTTCGGTGCGCCACCTTTTTAGGGAGTGATCAGGAAGGGGGGGGAAAGATTTTGCTATAAAATACAATAAAGTTCGGCGGCGATGGTGGCCACCCACCACCGAGCCCAACAAGGGGACGCTACAAGGTTGACTAGTGAACACTTGGAGACGCCAGCCATGCATCGCCGCTATAACCGAATATAACTACCCAAGGTTGGGTAACTACACAGGGTTAACCCTCGCCGCCAGGAAATTCGGAAGTAAACGGAAAAGAGAAGATGACAGGACAGATAAAAAGTGAGAGATAAAGACGAAGATGTAGGAAGAGAGAGATAGGAAAAGGCGACTGCCGATTTCCCCTGGGTGGGTCAGCCCAGGGGTGCCGTCTACGTGAAGCCGGGGCCAAAGGGGTGTGTTGCCTCTGCCGGGGGGCCTTAAAGATCCAATCACCCAGCGTCGGCTCAACCCCCAGGATCCCCTTTTCCCCGGACACGGCAAAGCCACGCACGGCTAGGCGTGGGAGGGAGTCAAAACTCCCCCGTTAGCTCGGGTCCGTGGTGTCGCTACACACCAAACGCCTACTTGCGCAGGCGCCCCTGCGGGGGCGGCGGGTGACTTGTCGGCCGATGGTCTGCGTCTGCCTCGTTTCTTCGTCGGGGTCGTGTCAGTGTCGTGCCGCTCTAGTGTAAACGCGCCTTTACACCAGCGTTTTGTCGAGTATCGTGTGATCGGATGCTCGCCTTGCTTCTTAAAACATTCGAATATGTCGTCATCGCATTCATTGCTTCGCCTTTTTGACAAAACTGTGACTTTTTTCGCAGTATCACTCATCACAGCTGTTTCTTTAATCTAGCTTCAGCTTCTAAGTACTGCTAAAACGTAGCGCTAAATGTCAAGCAGAAGAAGTTGGACAGCGAGAACATTTATGGCAAGGGTAATTATTGGTTTCCGTCACTTACTTTTACTTAGGTCAGCCTCACAAGACTATAGGTAAACTTTCGTCATTATATAGGTATACTTACGCAAGAGCATTTGCACAAAAATTCTGAATTTTTTTTGACAATGCCGGCACGTTCAGCTGTTCGCATACACCTCGTGATCGCTATATTGAAGGTACTAACCAAATATCTTCTTTTTCTTTGTTTAGTGTCAGATGCAACACTGAAAGATCAGACAGACCATCACTGCTTTGGCTGTATTCGGTTAAGCGTGGTTTCAGCCAAGCGAATATCGTTTAATTTCAGTTTCTCTTTTTTCAAGCAGGCCAGCGGTCAGGGATCGGGAGCCGCGTATCAATATGGTATTGAGCACACTAGGCCGACCCAATTGTTCGATAAACTCCGCTAGGTGACGGTGAGTGGCGACACCGCGGACCCCGAGCTCCCAACATAAGCTGTGCCCAACCGTGGCGAGGTGTTTATAGGTGAAGGGTAGAAGCCGTAAACGGTGGCCGTCGGAGCCTTGGTCAAGCTCCGGCCGATGGGCTCCCTGCCTGTGTACCAGGCAGGGAGCTCCGGGACCTCTCTCGGCATCAGGGTAAACCGAGCGACGAAAGTACCCCCGTTCCCTGCTTTTCAATCTGTCACATGGCATTTTCCAACCCCCCCCCCCCCAAACGTGATCGGCCCCCGAAAAGGAGCCGCACCGAAGTTTCTTTCCCACCACTACCTAACTTGAGTCCTCCCAAACCGAACAACTTTCCTCGCTTCATGGTGATGGAATCGGTCGACCAATCCAAACCTCTTTCTTCACTGTCGGTATTTCCTGTGTCAAAGTTTCTTGAGAGTGTTGTTGGAGAGTCGTACAAGGCCAAAAAACAACGAACTGGCGAAGTCCTTGTCGAGCTCAGTAGACAGGACCAGGCCGACAAACTCCTTGCTCAAACCCGCATCGCCGATCTGGCCATTCGAGTCACGCCCCACCGCAGCCTCAACAGCTCCCAGGGCGTGATTTCGGAGCCAGATCTGGCAAACGAGACAGAGGCCGACCTCCTTGAAGGCCTGCGAAACCAAGGTGTGACGGCAGTTCGGCGCATTACCATCAGAAGAGATGACAAGGAAATACCCACTAGGCACATAATCCTCACATTTGTTCGGTCCAATCTTCCAGATTATATTAATGCAGGCTTTATCCGGTGCTCCGTCCGAGCGTACATCCCGAACCCGCGGCGCTGTTTCAAGTGCCAGAGGTTCGGGCATGGTACTAACTCGTGTCGGGGCCAAATAACCTGTGCCAAGTGCGTTCAACATGACCATCCCACTGATAATTGTAGCTCTCAACAACTTCTCTGCATCAACTGTCAGGGCCCACACGCGGCGTACTCCAGAAAATGCGAGAAGTTTCAATTGGAAAAGAAAATAATAAACATAAAGGTCACAGAGAACATCACCTTCCCGGAGGCGCGAAAGAGGTTCGCCTCTTTCCCTCTGGGGAGGTACGCCGACGCAGCTCGCCGGGGGGTGGAGCGGCGTCTTGTTTCGGCGGGGACCCAGTACCGCGAGTCGGACTTGGTCCCGCCCCCGCCCCCCCCCCCCTGGGTTGCCTCTTGCAGCCCAATCTGTCGCCACACCGCTTGCTGAGGCAGCAGCGGATGTGGTGCAAACCAGTTCTGTCGGGACCGGTGCCGCTCCCGCCTCGGCCTCCCCGTCCTCCAGTGCGTTGGAGGGTGCCGAGATGATGGACACCGCGGACCCCGCACCGGATCCCACCGCCACCGCACCGCCCGTGCCACCTGTGGCACCCCCGGGGGTGGCGGCTCAAACGAAGGGCTCCCGAAAGGGGGCCAAGTCCGGGGGGCCCGGCTCGACGGGCATCCCTCGGACATCTGATGATGACTTGGATGTCTGGCCGTTCCTGCCTGCCACGCAGCGCAAGGAGCGGCCTGTGACGGCCAAGTCTCCAGAAGGGCCTAAAAAGCCCAAGCCGAGAGTAACAGCCCCGATGATGTTTGATGTTTTATGGCGCAAGGGCCATTTCACGGCCAAAGAGCGCCAGTTCATCTTACTAAAATTATGGACAATGATTGTGATAAGCGGCTGTATAAGGGCCATAAAATTCCTCGCAGTAAGGCGGGTAAAAACATACAAGTAATAAAATCATGACCATGCGGTGAAAGGTGTGTGTGATGTGAATAGATGACAAAAGTTGGTGATAATAAAAGACGATGGTGCATATGTATGGCATTAGCACAAGTGCCTCACTCGTTCATACCCTTGCGTCCAAGGGCCGTGAGGCATGTGCTTTCTTGTGTAGCCACCGCAGCAAAAACCTCTCTGGAGAAGTCATGCTACGGTATGCCCGGGTATATGACATGAAAGCTATGAATTTCTTTTAAAAACGCTAACAATGATTTATAACTAAAAAGCGGTTCCCTACCGACAAACATTGCAGGGTGTAAAGGTATATGTTGTCGGTAGGGTAATGGAAAGTGTTGTTTTCTTACAGTGTCCAATTGTTTGCACTCAATTAAAATGTGAAGGACTGTCAATGCTTCACCACATCTGTCACACAATGGTGGATCGCCACCGGACAAAAGGTGTGTGTGTGTCGTGTATGTGTGTCCTATCCTGAGTCTCGTTAGTATCACCTCTGTATAACGCGATTTCGATACGGGCGGCCAATGACCAAGGTGTGGCTTAATAACGTGTAGTTTGTTTTGTGTGTGTGTATCCCACTTGCTCTGCCAGTATACTCTGAGGTTTCGTTTGAGGGATGGTTTAAGATCGAGGGCCGGGATTGATATGGGTGTAGGGGCAGTGCTTTTGTGCACGGATGCAGCGAGCTGATCCGCCCTCACGTTGCCTTGAATCTCACGGTGCCCTGGCACCCAGCACACTACAACATGTTGTTTGAGTGTGTAAAGTGTGCATAAAGTAGAGTAAAGTGAGACAAGGACTGGGTTTTTTTGTTTTTTAAGACTGTGCAGAGCCGTTACCACACTTAGGGAGTCTGTATAAATTACTGTTTTTTGTATTTGTAATTGTTTGATGTGTTTAGCTGCCACAAGTATCGCGTACGCTTCCGCTGTGAAGATACTTGTGCGTGGATGTAGTGGACCAGCATCCGAAAAGGATGGGCCTACAGCAGCGTAGGACACAGAGGAGTTAGTCTTGGAGGCATCTGTGAAGAACTCAGGACATGTGTATTTGTGTTGAAGTTCCAAAAAGTATGTTCGGATATGGGCAACAGGTGCATGTTTTGTAACTTTTAGGAAAGACACATCGCAGTCTATAGTCTGCCATTGCCACGGTGGCGGATATGCTACAGGAGCCATTAAACTGTGTTCTAGTGAGATTCCAGTTTCCTCAGCTAGACTCTTCAGGCGAATAGAGAAGGGCTGCCTCATCGAAGGCCTGTTTTGAAAAAAAATTGAGCTCGACAAATCATTAATAGTAGAGTATGAGGGGTGCTTCTTGTCTGCTTTCACCTTAAGGTAATAAACAAAGGACATGTAAGTTCTCTGCAGATGAAGCGACCACTCATTTGACTCAACATAAAGGCTTTCTACGGGGCTGGTGCGAAAAGCACCCGTAGAAAGGCGGATGCCCAAATGGTGCACGGGGTCCAGCATCTTCAAAGCACTTTGAGTCGCAGACTGATAAACAACGGCCCCATAATCTAAGCGGGTGCGAATGAGGCTTCTATATAGGTTCATGAGACATTGCCTGTCACTACCCCACCTAGTACGTGACAACACTTTTAAAACATTCATGGCTTTTAAACATTTTGTCTTTAGATACTTGATGTGCGGTACGAAGGTCAACTTGTTGTCCAAGATTAATCCTAGGAATTTATGCTCCGTATTAACAGACAGACACTGACCGTTCAGTTCAATGTCGGGTTCTGAGTGCATGCCTCTCTTTCTGGAGAACAGGACACACGTGCTTTTTTGTGGGTTCAGTCGGAATCCGTTTTCCTCTGCCCATTTTGAGAGATTGTTTAAACCTAACTGAACCTGCCGCTCACACATTGCCAGATTGCAAGACCTAAAGCCAAGCTGGACGTCATCCACATATGTACAATAAAACATATTGCGAGGGATGGTCAAGCGCAAGGAATTCATTTTTATGAGAAAAAGTGTGCAGCTAAGTACACCACCTTGTGGAACGCCTGTTTCCTGGACAAATGTTTGAGAATGAACCGTGCCCACTCGGACACGGAATGTCCGGTTTGACAGGTAACTTTTGATTATGTGAAACATTCTTCCGCGCACGCCAAGGTTGGATAGGTCTCTTAGAATTCCAAAACGCCATGTTGTATCATAAGCCTTTTCGATATCGAGGAACACGGAGAGAAAATATTGTTTATGGACGAAGGCGTCTCTGATCTGTGCCTCGATACGAACAAGGTGGTCTGTCGTGGATCTACTCTCTCGAAACCCGCACTGAAATGGGTCGAGCAAATTGTTTGTTTCAAGAAAGTGTACAAGTCGGCAGTTTATCATTTTTTCGAAGACTTTGCACAAGCAGCTTGTAAGTGCAATAGGCCTATAACTCGAAGCTAAAGAAGGGTCCCTGCCCTCTTTCAAAATGGGAATAACAATAGCCTCTTTCCAGGAGGTAGGAATAGTGCCAGAAGACCAAATAGCATTGTACAAACAAAGTAAGGTTTTTCGGGTTTCGTTTGGTAGGTTCTTTAACATTTCATACATCACACGGTCACAACCTGGGGCAGAAGTACTGCAGGAGTTCAGAGATGTTCGGAGCTCAGCAAGACTGAAAGCTTGGTTATATCCCTCGTATCTAGTGGATTTGTGTTCAAGTTTCTGCTTTTCTATTCTTGTTCTGTATTTTTGGAAAGTGTCAGTATAATGGGACGAGCTGGATACCTGTTCGAAGTGTGCACCGAGGAAGTTTGCCTGATCTTCCAAGGTATCACCCTGAGTGTTTACGAGTGGAAGTGTGTGTACTTGTTTTCCTGCTATCCTATGGACCATGTCCCAGACTTTAGCCTCCTGTGTGTATGAATTAACCCCTGATAAAAACTTCTGCCAGCTTTCTCTTCTGGCCTGCCGACGCGTTCTCCTGCCTTGAGACTTTATTTTCTTGAAGGTTTCAAGATTTTCGGCTGTCGGCGAGTTCCGAAGCAGCCTCCAAGCTCTGTTTTGCTGTTTGCGCGCGTTTCGGCATTCAGAGTTCCACCATGGCACACGTCGTTTTCCAGGGTGTCCATTTGTTTGTGGGATGCATTTTGTTGCAGCATCGATCAAAAACGCTGTGAAGTAGTTCACCGCAACATCAATGTTCAAAGTACGGATGTCATTCCAACCTAGACTAGCAATAGTATAAAACTGTTCCCAGTCGGCTCTGTTTATGAGCCACTTGGGAACACGTGATGGACACTCAGTTACTGTCGTGCTCAAAACTACGGGGAAGTGGTCACTTCCGTACGGATTACTGACGACTTTCCACTGGAGTAGAGGCACAAGAGATGGAGATACTATGCTCAGGTCTATGGAGGAGTAGGTGTTATTGGCGAGATTATAATAGGTTGGTTCTTTTCGGTTTAGGAGACACGCGCTCGACGAGAGAAGGAACTGTTCGATCAGTCGACCTCGCGCGTCATACCGAGAGTCTCCCCATAGCCTGCTATGCGCATTAAAGTCTCCAAGGAGAACATATGGTTCCGGAAGTTCATCAATTAAAGAGTGTAAATCACGTTTCTGTAGCTGATAACTAGGAGGAATGTAAATCGTGCAGATTGTGATCAGTTTATCAAAAAGAACCGCTCGAACAGCCACTGCCTCAAGGGATGTTTGGAGTTGTAAGTGTGTGCATGCAATTTCTTGATTCACTATGATGGCAACACCTCCGGATGATGTCACGGCATCATCACGGTCCTTTCGAAAAATAACGTATTTGCGAAGAAAATTTGTGTGTTTTGAATTAAGGTGTGTTTCTTGTACACACAGCACTTTTGGTGAGTGTTCGTGTAGGAGTTCTTGGATGTCGTCAAGGTTTCTGAGAAGGCCCCTGACGTTCCATTGTATAATTTGAGTGTTCATGGTGAATGAAAAATAATGCTGTGTGTACGAAAAACAAGTGGCTGTTTAGACGGGGAGTTTGAGTTCACTTAACAGGGCCATCACCAGGCCCTCTTATTTGCTTTTTTGTTTTCTTGGCCGCTCCAAGGAGCCACGCCGCTCTTTCGGCACCAAGGGTGCCGACGTATCCATTGCCTCCTCGGAGGCACTGGATGCCCGCACGTGCGGGCTGTTAGTTTGGATTTTGGGCCTCGCCTGGTGAGGGGAGGCCTTGAGACCCGAAGACTCTGGAGTCTCCGGTCTCTGTTTGAGAGTAGGCGGTGTAGCCTGGGCTACAGCCGCCTTGGGGGCAGGTGCCACAGCCGACGGCTCGCTCTGCGCGGGCCGAAGGGGTGGCGAGGGCTGGTGCGGCGGTGCCCCCTGACGCACCGCATCAGCGTATGTAGGTCCATAGAATGGAGCGACTCTTCGCCGTGCTTCCTTAAACGTAATGTTCTCCTTCACCTTCAATGTAATTATTTCTTTTTCTTTTTTCCAGTATGTGCAGGAGCGTGAATATGCGGCATGGTTTCCTTCGCAGTTCACACAGTGTGCCGGTTCTTTGCAGTTCTCGGACACGTGGCCTAGGACTCCACATTGTGCACAAGTCTGGCGACCACGACAGGTCTTAGAGCCATGGCCATACTTCTGGCATTGGAAGCAACGACGAGGATTTGGTATATACGGCCTGATAGATGTTTTCGTGTACCCTGTTTGAATGGAATCCGGTAGTTTACTGGATGCAAACGTGAGTATCAAGTGTTTTGTCGGTGTTTCCTTATTGTCTCTTCTGATGATGATTCTCTGTACATTAGTGACATTTTGGCTCTTCCACCCCTCCAAAAGTTCAGTCTCAGTCAAGTCAATTAAGTCCATGTCAGATACCACTCCGCGAGTTGTGTTCATTGACCTATGTGGTGTTATGGTTATTGGTATGCCACCGAAATCTGAGAGACGGTCTAGCTTTTCAAATTGTTCTTTGTCGCGGATTTCGAGGAGAAGGTCTCCACTAGCCATTTTGGTTACCTTGTATCCCGTGCCAAGAGTTTCGGTGAGACATCTAGAAACTAGGAAAGGAGAGACGGTCCTGGCTTGCTTTTCAGTTTTTTCACAATGGATAACATGAAAGTGAGGATATGTTTCTTTTGGCTGGTTGAAAAAATTTATAGCATCGGTGCGTACCCGCTTTAAGCCGGTACGATCAGACATTAGGGGGGATGCTCCATGCATGCCTTTCTTATTTTTGTTCAGCAGCGTTGGCGGCCACCCACCACGGAGCCCAACGAGGGGACGCTACAAGTTTACAGGTGCTGAAAACTGCAGACGCCAGCCGTACAACGCTACTATAACCCAATGCGCCTAGACCTAGGTAGGCTATTTGCACAGGGTTAACCCTAGCCGCCAGGAAGTTTGGAAGTAAACGGAAGAGAGTAGAAGACAGGACAGATAAATAGTAAGAGATAAAGACGAAGATGTAGGGAGAGAGAGAGATAGGAAAAGGCGACTGCCGATTTCCCCTGGGTGGGTCAGCCCAGGGGTGCCGTCTACGTGAAGCCGGGGCCAAAGGGGTGTGTTGCCTCTGCCGGGGGGCCTTAAAGGTCCAATCACCCAGCGTCAGCTCAACCCCCAGGATCCCCTTTTCCCCGGACACGGCAAAGCCACGCACGGCTAGGCGTGGGAGGGAGTAGAAACTCCCCCGTTAGCTCGGGTCCGTGGTGTCGCTACACACCAAACGCCTGCTTTAACAGGCGCCCCTGCGGGGAGAGTAACAGCCCCGAAAGACGACACATGAACACACACAAACACACACACTCCAGTCATTCTTAAATTCAAATAATGGGAACAGAAAACATAATCCAATGGAACTGCAGAGGCCTCCTTAAAAACCTGGACGATGTGTATGAGATTCTGCATGACAGACAGCCAAGTATCATGTGTCTCCAGGAAACCCACCTTAATTCTAAAAACACAAATTTCTTAAATAGGTATATGGTATTCAGAAAGGACAGGGTTGGCTGCACCCACTCCTCAGGAGGTGTTGCTATTATCGCACTGAAGTCATTAGCATGCCACCTATCTCTTTAAACACTGTCCTCGAGGCTGTAGCGATCCGTACAATAATATTTAATAAGCTGATAACGGTATGCTCCGTTTACATCTCTCCGGATTTTTCACTTGTGAGCTCTGACTTCGAGGCGCTGGTCGACCAGCTGCCCGAACCGTACATCCTCATAGGCGACCTTGATGCGCACAACCCTCTTTGGGGCTCCTCCAGAACGGATGCCCGAGGTCGCCTAATAGAGAAGTTTCTTACATCCTCCGGATCATGCCTTTTCAACAAAAAACAGCCTACATACCATAACTTAGGACACAATACATACTCGCATCTTGACTTGGCTATTGGTTCCGCAGTTCTCTTTCCACGTCTTGAGTGGGGTGTGGGCACGGACCCATATGGTAGTGACCATTTCCCCACCTCATTAACGTATCTAGTATCTAGGTACAGGCCCGAGCAGTTCATCTTCCCATAAAAGGTTTAATGAATCAAAAGCAAACTGGAGCACATTCACACAAACATCTCAACTACACCACACATCCATAGAACACCTACACGTGGAGGAAGCCGCCCAACTCTTCGGCGGCGTCAAGGATGTGCGCCGTGATAAGTCCATTCCCCTGGCCTCCAGTGCGTCCTGCAACCCAAGGCGGCCCTGGTGGAACGAGGACTGCAGGCGGGCGCGACAGGCTCAGAACAAAGCGTAGGGTGTCCTTCGCCGGTACCCCACGTCGGACAACCTCATTTCGTTTAAACGGGCAAAGGCTTCTGGGAAGCGAGTGCGTCGTGAGGCGAAAAGGGACAGCTGGCGCACCTTCCTTACTTCCATCAACTCATACACTGACACACACAAAGTCTGGACACGAATACGCAAACTAAAAGGACAACAGACACACAGCCTGCCCCTGGTTAGTACAACAGGGGACACACTGGAAGACCAGGCTAACACACTCGCACAACACTTCCAACACGTGTCCAGCTCAGCACACTACACAAACACTTTCATGAAACACAAAACACCTGTTGGAAAAAAGCCCTTACACGACAAAGAGAAATCGAACAGTTCTTACAACTCTGAATTCACTCTCTATGAGTTGAGGGCTGCCTTGAGCACGTGCAAACCTTCAGCTCCAGGTGCAGATAAGGTTACATACACCATGATACAGCACCTACACCCAGACACTCTTGAAACACTCTTACACCTATACAATAAAATATGGCTTTTGGGGCACATTCCTCGCTCTTGGAGGGAGGCCATAGTAGTAGCTTTCCTAAAGGAAGGGAAGGACCCTTCCTCTCCTGCCAGTTATCGTCCCATTGCCCTGACTAGCTGCCTGTGTAAGCTCTTCGAGAAGATAATAAACAGGAGACTTGTGTACTTTCTCGAGTACAACGGTCTTCTCGAGGGCTGCCAGGCAGGCTTCAGGGCGGGGCGATCTACCAACGATCAACTCGTTGCATTAGAGGCATATGTAAAAGATGCTTTCCTCCACAAGCAGTACTGCATGACAGTATTTTTTGATTTAGAAAAGGCGTATGATACTGCTTGGAGGTATGGTATCCTCATTGATCTCAAGTCTTTTGGCATTTCGGGTAACATGTTCAACATGTTCAACACGCTTGCCAGTTACATGTCCGAAAGAACGTTTCGCGTGCGTGTTGGAACTGCACTATCTAGAGTTCATGTTCAGGAAAATGGAGTGCCACAAGGTGGAGTTTTAAGTTGCACCCTTTTCATTGTGAAAAT
Organism: Rhipicephalus microplus; assembly: GCF_043290135.1. Taxonomy (NCBI): domain Eukaryota; kingdom Metazoa; phylum Arthropoda; class Arachnida; order Ixodida; family Ixodidae; genus Rhipicephalus; species Rhipicephalus microplus. The sequence continues at coordinate 79,218,441 of NC_134707.1, read as the reverse complement.
GAACTCACTGAGGAAGGCATTGCCACCGTCGATTTCCTGCTTAATTTATGTAGACGACGTACAATTATCTTTTAAGTCTTGTAACCTATCTGTCTGCGAGCGCCAAGTACAGCTTGGTGTTAGCAACGTAGCTGGCTGGGCAGATAGGAACGGGTTTAAATTTAATCCGGGGAAGTGCACTTGTGTTCTTTTTTCTAAGAGGAGTGGCATCCGGCTGGATCCTGACATTCATCTTAATGATGTGTCAATTCCCGTCAAAAAGGAACACAAGTTTTTAGGAATAATCTTTGACGAAAAGCTGACATTCATCCCACACATAAAACAACTAAAACATAAATGCTTAAAAACACTGACTATCATCATGAAGGTTCTCTCGCACATTTCTTTTGGTGCTGACAAACAACTTTTATTACGTGTTTTTACCAGCCTAATAGGTTCGCGATTGGACTATGGTAGCGTTGTTTATGGGTCAGCAAGTAAAACATCCCTCAAAATGCTGGACCCGGTACTCCATCCGGGGCTCCGCCTGGCGTGTGGTGCATTCCGGACTAGTCCGGTCGAAAGCCTCTATGTGGAGTGTAACAAATGGAACCTGCAACGTCAGCGAGCATACACAGATCTCCTTTATGCTTTTAAACTTTCATCCATGCCCCACCATCCTTTTAAATCAGTTTTTTATGATACGTCCATGACTGAACTCCTTTTAAACCGACCATCGTTCTCTGCGTCTTTCTCCTACAGAGCTAGAGAGGAAGCGTCAGAGCTTTCTGTCTCTTTTCTAGACACCATCCAAAGTTCTCCAACAGATTTTATAGCACCATGGCATCTCCGCGCTGTCTTATGTGACACATCTTTTACACATATAGATAAAAACCGAGCTCCCACATGTGCTATTCTGCAGCATTTCTTGCATCTGCAGCATAAGTATCAATGTGCTGAATTTTATACGGACGCCTCTAGAACTGCCACCTCTGTGTCCTGCGCTGCGCATGGACCCGGCCTTAGTGTCACTAAAACGCTGAATAGTCATACTAGTATCTTTACCGCAGAGGCGTATGGTGTTCTTCTTGTTGTTAATCATATACTTCAAAGCGACATCTCACAATCCATTATCTATACAGACTCCCTCAGTGTTGTGCGGGCACTGTCGTCAACAATGCCTTCGAAAAACCATGTTGTCAATCTGATTGTCAAAGCTGTTATGTCTGTGTATGTACGCAACCTTTAACTGGTTCTTTGTTGGGTCCCTGGCCACTGTGGTATAGCCGGGAACGAAGCAGCGGATCGAATGGCTGCTGCTGCTACACTCCTAAATACAGTAGACATAACCACATTACCCTACACCGACGTGAAACCACACATCAGACAACAACTTCGTAAAACATGGCAAACACACTGGAGTGAACAAACAGACAACAAGTTACACGTAATAAAACCACATTTGGGACCATACACCACCGACGCACGTAATAGATACACTGAAGTCGCCTTGGCCAGATTACGGATAGGGCACACTCATGCAACGCACTCGCACCTTCTCACTGGGTCTCCAAGACCTCTGTGCAGCAGGTGCGGAGAGGCCCTATCCGTGAACCACATCCTGATACAATGTAAGGCACTTGACACAACACGACGCAAATACTTCCCACAACTACACACGCGACATATTCCACCACACCCGTCACACTTCATAGGAGACGAAGCACTGTTTTCAGTCAAACGCGTTTTAGAATTTCTTACCGACGTGAAATTTTTACATCTCATTTCTTATCATGCTTGACAACCTGGCCCTTTAGACCAGCCATCTTCCATTACGTTGTGTTTTTACTTTGTTTATTTTTACTGAGATGTTCTTTTACTTCCTTGTCACTTGAATGTAATCACTTCTGTTTGGCGCTCTTTGCCCTTAGTCGGCCTTGCGCCATTAAACTCTAAACATCATCATCATCATCGATAAACTCCGGTCGTACTTAACGTTTTTATTGAATCCGGGCGGTGGCGCTGCAAATCCACTTGCTGTCAAACATTGTTTTACATTTTGCGTTACTTTTTGCTGGAATATGTTGCAATGGAAGCTGAATCACAGAAACAAAGACAAAAAAGTACAGCTGCACATGAGCAACTAAAAAAATTCATTTGGGCTGAGTGAGAAAGAGGCATTTTGCCCCTGCACCACATTAGTGAAGCAGCGCACAATTCCTAAACCGACACATATCAGAGTACCTACTGTTGTAACCTTCGTCCATGGGCGCCATGCTGGCCATGAGAAGCATGGCCGGGCAACGTTCCCACGCCCGAAACCCCAGTTCTCTCGGAACGAGCGTCCAGCGGCAGGAAGCGACAAAAGGATTAGAATGTTTCAACTTCGACTGTGCGTGAGTCAACGTACCTACAAGCATTTCCTCCAGGATGGCTTGTTTGGGGAGACGGCGAGGCAGCCCGACAGCGCCGGTTATGTCTAATCAATTCAAGTCTACTCCTTGGCTGCCCTCCCAGGGAAAGACAGCAGCGCTAACCCAACCACCAACTTGTTCTAGAAAGGAACCAATTGTCCTTCTCCTCAGTAAAACTCGGACCAGGGGAACATTGCGTCAGGAGATGCGACCCTTATTCGGCGACCGTGTGCATTGACTGATGCTCTGGAGAGCGGCATCTTGTGCGTGATTGGTGCTTCAGTCAAGGAGGAGGAGCCCGACAGGGCTTCAAACGACGATTGAAAGTGCTGGACGTTGCTCTGAACCATGATTTGACGGTTCATCCACCACGCTCGTGGTTTGCGGAACTCCTAACCTCTACGCTATAAATAAGTGCAAATAGTGTCATGATGATGATGATGTTTGATGTTTTATGGCGCAAGGGCCGATTCACGGCCAAAGAGCGCCAGTTCATCTTACTAAAAATATGGACAATGATTGTGATAAGTGGCTGTATAAGGGCCATAAAATTCCTCGCAGTAAGGCGGGTAAAAACATACAAGTAATAAAATGATGACCATGCCGTGAGAGGTGTGTGTGGTGTGAATAGATGACAAAAGTTGGTGATAATAAAAGACGATGGTGGATATGTATGGCATTAGCACAAGTGCCTCACTCGTTCAAACCCTTGCGTCCAAGGGCCGTGAGGCATGTGCTTTCTTGTGTAACCACCGCAGCAATAACCTCTCTGGAGAGGTCATGCTACGGTATGCCCGGGTATACGACATGAAAGCTGTGAATTTCTTTTAAAAACGCTAACAATGATTTATGACTAAAAAGTGGTTCCCTACCGACAAACATTGCAGGGTGTGAAGGTATATGTTGTCGGTAGAGTAATGGAAAATGTTGTTTTCTTAGAGTTTCTAAATGTTTACACTGGATTAGTATGTGAAGGACTGTTAATGTTTCACCACATTTGTCGCACAATGGTGGATCGTCACTAGACAAAAGATGTGTGTGTGTTGCGTATGTGTGTCCTATCCTGCGTCTCGTTAGTATTACCTCTGTATAACGCGATTTTGATACTGGCAGCCAATGACCAAGGTGTGGCTTAATAATGTGTAGTTTGTTTTGTGTGTGTGTATTCCACTTGCTCTGCCAGAAGTCTCTGATGTTTCGTTTGAGAGACGGCTTAAGATCAAGGGCCGGGATTAATATGGGTGTAGTGGCGGTGCCCTCGTGGACGGATGCAGCAAGCTGATCCGCCATCACGTTGCCTTGAATTTCACGATGCCCTGGCACCCAGCACACTACAACATGTTGGTTGAGTGTGTAAAGTGTGCACAAAATAGAGTAAAGTGAGATGAGGACAGGGTTTTTTTGTTTTTTAAGACTGTGCAGAGCCGTTACCACACTAAGGGAGTCTGTATAAATTACTGCTTTTTGTATTTGTAATTGTTTGATGTGTTTAGCTGCCACAAGTATCGCGTAAGCTTCCGCCGTGAAGATACTTGTGTCTGGATGTAGAGGGCCAGCATCCGAAAAGGAAGGGCCAACAGCAGCGTAGGACACAGAGGAGTTAGACTTAGAGGCATCTGTAAAAAACTCAGGACGTGTGTATTTGTGTTGAAGTTCCAAGAAGTATGTTCGAATATGGGCAATAGGCGCATGTTTAGTAACTTCTAAAAAAGACACATCGCAATCTATAGTCTGCCACTGCCACGGTGGCGGGTATGCTACAGGAGCCATTAAATTGTGTTCGAGTGACACTCCAGTGTCCTCGGCTAGACCCTTCAGGCGAACTGAGGAGGGCTGCCTCATTGAAGGCCTGTTTTGAAAAAGAATGGAGCTCGACAAGTCATTTATAGTAGAGTATGAGGGGTGCCTCTTGTCTGCTTTCACCTTAAGGAAATAAACAAAGGACATGTAGGTTCTTTGCAGGTGAAGCGACCACTCATTTGACTCAACGTAAAGGCTTTCTACGGGGCTGGTGCGAAAAGCACCCGTAGAAAGGCGGATGCCCAAATGGTGCACGGGGTCCAGCATCTTCAAGGCACTTTGAGTAGCAGACTGATAGACAACGGCCCCATAATCTAAGCGGGTACGAATAAGGCTTCTATAGAGGTTCATGAGGCATTGCCTATCACTACCCCACGTAGTACGTGACAACACTTTTATAACATTCATGGCTTTTAAACATTTTGTTTTTAAATACTTGATGTGCGGTACGAAGGTCAACTTGTTGTCCAAGATTAAGCCTAAGAATTTATGCTCGGCTTTGACAGACAGACGTTGCCCGTTCAGCCGAATGTCAGGTTCCGAGTGCATGCCTCTCTTTCGAGAGAACAAGACACACGTGCTTTTTTGTGGGTTAAGTCGAAATCCGTTTTCATCTGCCCATTTGGAGACCTTATTTAAACCCATCTGAACCTGCCGCTCACACATGGCCAAGTTGCATGACTTGAAGCCAAGCTGAACGTCGTCGACATATGTACAATAGAACATCATGCGGGGAATGGACAAGTGCAAAGAATTCATTTTGATGATAAAAAGTGTGCAACTAAGCACACCACCTTGTGGCACGCCTGTTTCCTGGACAAATGTTTGGGAGAGCACACTGCCTAGACGGACACGAAATGTCCGGTTTGACAGGTAACTTTTGATTATATGAAATATTCTTCCGCGCACACCAAGGTGGGACAGGTCTCTTAGAATTCCGAAACGCCATGTTGTATCATACGCCTTTTCGATATCGAGGAACACAGAGAGAAAATATTGTTTATGAACAAAGGCGTCTCTGATCTGTGCCTCGATACGAACGAGGTGGTCTGTGGTGGATCTACTTTCTCGAAACCCGCACTGAAATGGGTCGAGCAAATTGTTTGTTTCAAGGATATGTACAAGTCGACAGTTTATCATTTTTTCGAAGACTTTGCACAAGCAGCTTGTAAGTGCAATAGGTCTATAGCTTGAAGCTAAAGAAGGGTCCTTGCCCTCTTTCAAAATGGGAATAATAATAGCCTCTTTCCAGGAGGTAGGAATAGTGCCAGAAGACCAAATAGCATTGTACAAACAAAGTAAGGTTTTTCGGGTTTCGTTTGGTAGGTTCTTTAACATTTCATACATCACACGGTCAGAACCTGGGGCAGAAGTACTGCAGGAGTTCAGAGATGTTCGGAGCTCAGCAAGACTGAAAGCTTGGTTATATCCCTCGTATCTAGTGGATTTGTGTTCAAGTTTCTGCTTTTCTATTCTTGTTCTGTATTTTTGGAAAGTGTCAGTATAGTGGGACGAGCTGGATACCTGTTCGAAGTGTGCACTGAGGAAGTTTGCCTGATCTTCCAAGGTATCACCCTGAGTGTTTACGAGTGGAAGTGTGTGTACTTGTTTTCCTGCTATCCTATGGACCATGTCCCAGACTTTAGCCTCCTGTGTGTATGAATTAACCCCTGATAAAAACTTCTGCCAGCTTTCTCTTCTGGCCTGCCGACGCGTTCTCCTGCCTTGAGACTTTATTTTCTTGAAGGTTTCAAGATTTTCGGCTGTCGGCGAGTTCCGAAGCAGCCTCCAAGCTCTGTTTTGCTGTTTGCGCGCGTTTCGGCATTCAGAGTTCCACCATGGCACACGTCGTTTTCCAGGGTGTCCATTTGTTTGTGGGATGCATTTTGTTGCAGCATCGATCAAAAACGCTGTGAAGTAGTTCACCGCAACATCAATGTTCAAAGTACGGATGTCATTCCAACCTAGACTAGCAATAGTATAAAACTGTTCCCAGTCGGCTCTGTTTATGAGCCACTTGGGAACACGTGATGGACACTCAGTTACTGTCGTGCTCAAAACTACGGGGAAGTGGTCACTTCCGTACGGATTACTGACGACTTTCCACTGGAGTAGAGGCACAAGAGATGGAGATACTATGCTCAGGTCTATGGAGGAGTAGGTGTTATTGGCGAGATTATAATAGGTTGGTTCTTTTCGGTTTAGGAGACACGCGCTCGACGAGAGAAGGAACTGTTCGATCAGTCGACCTCGCGCGTCATACCGAGAGTCTCCGCATAGCCTGCTATGCGCATTAAAGTCTCCAAGGAGAACATAAGGTTCCGGAAGTTCATCAATTAAAGAGTGTAAATCACGTTTTTGTAGCTGATAACTAGGAGGAATGTAAATCGTGCAGATTGTGATCAGTTTATCAAAAAGAACCGCTCGAACAGCCACTGCCTCAAGGGATGTTTGGAGTTGTAAGTGTGTGCATGCAATTTCTTGATTCACTATGATGGCAACACCTCCGGATGATGTCACGGCATCATCACGGTCCTTTCGAAAAATAACGTATTTGCGAAGAAAATTTGTGTGTTTTGAATTAAGGTGTGTTTCTTGTACACACAGCACTTTTGGTGAGTGTTCGTGTAGGAGTTCTTGAATGTCGTCAAGGTTTCTGAGAAGGCCCCTGACGTTCCATTGTATAATTTGAGTGTTCATGGTGAATGTAAAATAATGCTGTGTGTACGAAAAACAAGTGGCTGTTTAGACGGGGAGCTTGAGTTCACTTAACAGGGCCATCACCAGGCCCTGTTATTTGCTTTTTTGTTTTCTTGGCGCGCTCCAAGGAGCCACGCCGCTCTTTCGGCACCAAGGGTGCCGACGTATCCATTGCCTCCTCGGAGGCACTGGATGCCCGCACGTGCGGGCTGTTAGTTTGGATTTTGGGCCTCGTCTGGTGAGGGGAGGCCTTGAGACCCGAAGACTCTGGAGTCTCCGGTCTCTGTTTGAGAGTAGGCGGTGCAGCCTGGGCTACAGCCGCCTTGGGGGCAGGTGCCACAGCCGACGGCTCGCTCTGCGCGGGCCGCAGGGGTGGCGAGGGCTGGTGCGGCGGTGCCCCCTGACGCGCCGCATCAGCGTATGTAGGTCCATAGAATGGAGCGACTCTTCGCCGTGCTTCCTTAAACGTAATGTTCTCCTTCACCTTCAATGTAATTATTTCTTTTTCTTTTTTCCAGTATGTGCAGGAGCGTGAATATGCGGCATGGTTTCCTTCGCAGTTCACACAGTGTGCCGGTTCTTTGCAGTTCTCGGACACGTGGCCTAGGACTCCACATTGTGCACAAGTCTGGCGACCACGACAGGTCTTAGAGCCATGGCCATATCTCTGACATTGGAAGCAACGGCGGGGGTTCGGAATATATGGTCTCACGGATGTCTTTGTGTACCCAGTCTGAATAGTTTCCGGCAAATCGCTCGAAGCAAAGGTCAGTACTAAGTGTTTGGTTGGGATTTCCTTTTGATCTCTTCTGATCTTAATACGCTGTACGTTTGTCACGTTCTGGCTCTTCCATCCTTCCAGAAGTTCAGCTTCCGTCAGCTCAAGCAAATCTACGTCCGATACGACCCCGCGAGATGAGTTCATGGACCTGTGTGGCGTAACACTGATGGGTGTGTCTCCAAACGTTGTGAGGGTGTTCAGTTTATCGAATTGGTTTTGGTCACGTATTTCAAGGAGTAGATCTCCGCGGGCCATTTTGGTAACCTTGTACCCGGCACCGAGAGTTTCGGTTAGGCACCTAGCCACTATGAAGGGGGATACAGTTCTGGCTTGTTTGTTAGTTTTTTCGCAGTGTATAACATGAAAATGAGGAAAGATTTGTTTTGGCCGAATCAAAAAATTGATGTCTTCGGTGCGTACCCGCTTTGAGGAGGCACGATCATTAAGTAAAGGAAATGCTTTGTGCATGCTAGTTGTATGTTGTTCGGCAGCGTTGGCGGCCACCCACCACGGAGCCCAACGAGGGGACGCTGCAAGTTTGCGGATGCTGAAAGCTTGCAGACGTCAGCCGTACAACTCTGCTATAACCCAATGCGCCTAGGCCAAGGTAGGCTATTTGCACAGGGTTAACCCTTGCCGCCAGGAAGTTTGGAAGTAAACGGAAGAAAGTAGAAGACAGGACAGATAAACAGTAAGAGATAAAGACGAAGATGTAGGGAGAGAGAGATAGGAAAAGGCGACTGCCGATTTCCCCTGGGTGGGTCAGCCCAGGGGTGCCGTCTACGTGAAGCCGGGGCCAAAGAGGTGTGTTGCCTCTGCCGGGGGGCCTTAAAGGTCCAATCACCCAGCTTTGGCTCAACCCCCAGGATCCCCTTTTCCCCGGACACGGCAAAGCCACGCACGGCTAGGCGTGGGAGGGAGCCGAAACTCCCCCGTTAGCTCGGGTCCGTGGTGTCGCTACACACCAAACGCCTACGTGCGCAGGCGCCCCTGCGGGGCAAATAGTGTCATAAACTTCTTTGTTTTTCGATTCCACATCTTGTCAGCATTCGTTTCCTCCACCCGAAGTTGAGCCACGCTACCACAAGAGACCGGGTCCGACATAAGCCCTGACGTCTCGGCAGCCCACGTCAGCGAGGACGCGTCGGATAGACTCCGGTCCGCAACACTACCAATATGTCACAAGCGTTATTGAAGAGTTGTAGTATACCGGGCTTACCGGGATACCGGGCGTACCGTGATACCGGAATCGAAGTGCGCATGCGCAGATACGTGCGTAACCCGTACCGCTTCCCGTACGCGCGGTATCTTTCAGATTTCACGTTACCGTGGTAGCGTAGGTGTACGTAGTGTACGTAAACATGGCGGCGCTCTCGGACGCCCGCTTCGAAGTGATTTTGGCGCAGTTGTGGAAAGATTCACCTTATTCGCAGCAAACGACTGTTTAAAGTGACTTCGCTTGCCTTCAGTCAGCTTCGATGACCGAGTATTACGGATAAGTTGGCTTACTTTTTGAGATAGCTTCACATTTCGAACGCGTCTAGGCCTAATTACAAGATTGATGTAAACAAATCGGCAACATAATTTTTTTGGCGTTTGGTGCATGGTTTATTTATGCTTTTATTATTGGTAAAATAAACTTGTGACATTGTATCACGCAGTGGCATAGGCAAACATTCTCGTTTTATTTTCCTTTTCACTGTCTTTAACTTATTAACCATTTGATAAGTGGCACCATCGTCCCAGTTGGGGCACGTAAACCATGCACGTAAACGCTATCCCGCTAAACTATAAGACGCTGTTCACAACAAACGTTTGCTGCACGGTAACTTCATTCCCTTAACCTCCGCTATCACGTCAACCTTAAACTATAACTCTTTATTGACCGTCCGGGCTTCCCTTTTCGAAGCTCAGTCCGGGCAAAGCTACTGGATTTTTCCCTTGTTTACTCAAGTACCGATAACTGCCTTATCGCCCGGTCTTACCTCACGCGCAGCCGGCATCTGCCGCCGTTTTTTTCTCAACTTGGAAGATTTACAGATGTCTAAATACATTAGCCGCGCATCTTTCAGCGGACGCGACAGGTCTTTCACGTCCGGTCCCAGTGAACCACTGATATTCTGTCAACATAGAGATAAGATTCATACGTCTATCGATAACATCTAATCGACATATTTATTATGTGCCATCCTTACATTCTAGAGAGCATAAGTATTATTAACATCGTGTGCACTTGTCTCTTAGACAAAACTTAGACGTCGCAATACGTGCTCTTGACTTCAAATGCATCGCATAACTTTATGTCTTCCAAGACCACTTTAGTTGACGTTTAGAGTGATAAATATATACCTGGCATGTAAAATCTAGAATGTGCTCGAACATAAATGGACATGTAACGTTTGAGCGTGCCTAATGCTTAAACTTACATGCGCGAGGTACTGCTATACATGATAGCGCAAGATCATATCCTAAAGGTGCTTTCAAGAGTGAAGCACTTTAATTAGTGGCCTGGGCTGTCGTCGCTTGGCGTAACGCAAGCTAAGCCACATAAAATAGAAAAGATGAAGCAAGTGAAAAATAGAAAGAGATGAAAAAAGATAGAAAGGGCAAAGGAAACAGATTAAAAAATAGAAGAGACATGGTGACAAAATGATGATGATGTTTGATGTTTTATGGCGCAAGGGCCGATTCACGGCCAAAGAGCGCCAGTTCATCTTACTAGAAATATGGACAATGATTGTGATAAGTGGCTGTATAAGGGCCATAAAATTCTTCGCAGTAAGGCGGGTAAAAACATACAAGTAATAAAATGATGACCATGCCGTGAAAGGTGTGTGTGGTGTGAATAGATGACAAAAGTTGGTGATAATAAAAGACGATGGTGGATATGTATGGCATTAGCACAAGTGCCTCACTCGTTCAAACCCTTGCGTCCAAGGGCCGTGAGGCATGTGCTTTCTTGTGTAGCCACCGCAGCAAAAACCTCTCTGGAGAGGTCATGCTACGGTATGCCCGGGTATATGATATGAAAGCTATGAATTTCTTTAAAAAACGCTAACAATGATTTGTGACTAAAAAGCGGTTCCCTACCGACGAACATTGCAGGGTGTAAACGTATATGTTGTCAGTAGAGGAATGAAAAATGTTGTTTTCTTAGAGTTTCTAAATGTTTACACTGAATTAACGTGTGAAGGACGGTTAAGGATTCACCACATCTATCACATAATGGTGGATCGCCACCAGACAACAGATATGTGTGTGTCGTGTATGTGGCGTATCCTGAGTCTCGTTAGTGTTACCTCTGTATGACGCGATTTCGATACGGGCAGCCAATGACCAAGGTGTGGCTTAATAATGTGTAGTTTGTTTTGTGTGTGTGTATTCCACTTGCTCTGCCAGTAGTCCCTGAGGTTTCGTTTGAGAGACGGCTTAAGATCGAGGGCCGGGATTGATATGGTTGTAGGGGCAGTGCTTTTGTGGACGGATGCAGCGAGCTGATCCGCCCTCACGTTGCCTTGAATTTCACGATGCCCTGGCACCCAGCACACTACAACATGTTGGTTGAGTGTGTAAAGTGTGCACAAAATAGAGTAAAATGAGATGAGGACAGGGTTTTTTTGTTTTTTAAGACTGTGCAGAGCCGTTACCACACTAAGGGAGTCTGTATAAATTACTGCTTTTTGTATTTGTAATTGTTTGATGTGTTTAGCTGCCACAAGTATCGCGTAAGCTTCCGCCGTGAAGATACTTGTGTCTGGATGTAGAGGGCCAGCATCCGAAAAGGAAGGGCCAACAGCAGCGTAGGACACAGAGGAGTTAGACTTAGAGGCATCTGTAAAAAACTCAGGACGTGTGTATTTGTGTTGAAGTTCCAAGAAGTATGTTCGAATATGGGCAATAGGCGCATTTTTAGTAACTTTTAAAAAAGACACATCGCAATTTATAGTCTGCCACTGCCACGGTGGCGGGTATGCTACAGGAGCCATTAAATTGTGTTCGAGTGACACTCCAGTGTCCTCGGCTAGACCCTTCAGGCGAACTGAGAAGGGCTGCCTCATTGAAGGCCTGTTTTGAAAAAGAATGGAGCTCGACAAGTCATTTATAGTAGAGTATGAGGGGTGCCTCTTGTCTGCTTTCACCTTAAGGAAATAAACAAGGGACATGTAGGTTCTTTGCAGGTGAAGCGACCACTCATTTGACTCAACGTAAAGGCTTTCTACGGGGCTGGTGCGAAAAGCACCCGTAGAAAGGCGGATGCCCAAATGGTGCACGGGGTCCAGCATCTTCAAGGCACTTTGAGTAGCAGACTGATAGACAACGGCCCCATAATCTAAGCGGGTGCGAATGAGGCTTCTATAGAGGTTCATGAGGCATTGCCTATCACTACCCCAAGTAGTACGTGACAACACTTTTAAAAGATTCATGGCTTTTAAACATTTTGTTTTTAGATACTTGATGTACGGCACGAAGGTCAACTTGTTGTCCAAGATTAGGCCTAAGAATTTATGCTCGGCTTTGACGGACAGACGTTGCCCGTTCAGTCGAATGTCAGGTTCCGAGTGCATGCCTCTCTTTCGAGAGAACAAAACACACGTGCTTTTTTGTGGGTTAAGTCGAAATCCGTTTTCATCTGCCCATTTGGAGATCTTATTTAAACCCAGCTGAACCTGCCGCTCACATATGGCCAAGTTGCATGACTTGAAGCCAAGCTGAACGTCGTTGACATATGTACAATAGAACATATTGCGGGGAATGGACAAGTGCAAAGAGTTCATTTTGATAATAAAAGGTGTGCAACTAAGCACGCCACCTTGTGGCACGCCTGTTTCCTGGACAAATGTTTGGGAAAGCACACTGCCGAGACGGACACGGAAAGTCCGCTTTGACAGGTAACTTTCGATTATATGAAACATTCTTCCGCGCACACCAAGGTGAGACAGGTCTCTTAGAATGCCGAACCGCCATGTTGTATCATACGCCTTTTCGATATCTAGGAACACAGAGAGAAAATATTGTTTATGGACGAAGGCGTCTCTGATCTGTGCCTCGATACGAACAAGGTGATCTGTGGTGGATCTGCTTTCTCGAAACCCGCACTGAAATGGGTCGAGCAAATTATTTGTTTCAAGGTAATGTACAAGTCGGCAGTTTATCATTTTTTCGAAGACTTTGCACAAGCAGCTTGTAAGTGCTATAGGCCTATAACTCGAGGGTAAAGAAGGGACCTTGCCCTCTTTCAAAATGGGAATAACAATAGCCTCTTTCCAGGAGGTAGGAATAGTGCCAGAAGACCAAATAGCATTGTACAAACAAAGTAAGGTTTTACGGGTTTCGTTTGGTAGGTTTTTTAACATTTCATACATCACACGGTCAGAACCTGGGGCAGAAGTACTGCAGGAGTTTAGAGACATTTGCAGCTCGATGATGATGATGTTTGATGTTTTATGGCGCAAGGGCCGTTTCACGGCCAAAGAGCGCCAGTTCATCTTGCTAAAAAAATGGACAATGATTGTGATAAGCGGCTGTATAAGGGCCATAAAATTCCTCGCGGTAAGGCGGGTAAAAACATACAAGTGATAAAATCATGACCATGCCGTGAAAGGTGTGTGTGGTGTGAATAGATGACAAAAGTTGCTGATAATAAAAGGCGATGGTGGATATGATTGGCATTAGCACACGTGCCTCACTCGTTTATACCCATGCGTCCAAGGGCCGTGAGGCAAGTGCTTTCTTGTGTAACCACCGCAGCAAAAACCTCTCTGGAGAGGTCATGCTACGGGATGCCTGGGTATATGATATGGAAACTATGAATTTCTTTAAAAAACGCTAACAATGATTTGTGACTAAAAAGCGGTTCCCTACCGACGAACATTGCAGGGTGTAAAGGTATATGTTGTCGGTAGGGTAATGGAAAGTGTTGTTCTCTTACAGTGTCCAATTGTTTGCACTCAATTAAAATGTGAAGGACTGTCAATGGTTCCCCACATCTGTAACACAATGGTGGATCGCCACCAGACAAAAGGTGTGTGTGTGTCATGTATGTGTGTCCTATCCTGAGTCTCGTTAGTATTACCTCTGTATGACGCGATTTCGATACGGGCAGCCAATGACCAAGGTGTGGCTTAATAACGTGTAGTTTGTTTTGTGTATGTGTATCCCACTTGCTCTGCCAGTATACTCTGAGGTTTCGTTTGAGAGACGGCTTAAGATCGAGGGCCGGGATTGATATAGGTGTAGGGGCAGTGTTTTTGTGGGCGGATGCAGCGAGCTGATCCGCCCTCACGTTGCCTTGAATCTCACGGTGCCCTGGCACCCAGCACACTACAACATGTTGTTTGAGTGTGTAGAGTGTGCACAAAATGGAGTAAAGTGAAATGAGGACCGGGTTTTTTTGTTTTTTAAGACTGTGCAGAGCCGTTACCACACTGAGGGAGTCTGTATAAATTACTGCTTTTTGAATGTGTAATTGTTTGATGTGTTTAGCTGCCACAAGTATCGCGTAAGCTTCCGCTGTGAAGATACTTGTGCCTGGATGTAGAGGGCCAGCATCCGAGAAGGATGGGCCGACAACAGCGTAGGACACAGAGGAGTTGGACTTGGAGGCATCTGTAAAGAACTCAGGACGTGTGTATTTGTGTTGAAGTTCCAGGAAGTATGTTTGAATATGGGCAATAGGCGCATGTTTTGTAACTTCAAGAAAGGACACATCACAGTCTATAGTCTGCCATTGCCACGGTGGCAGATATGCTACAGGAGCCATTAAACTATGTTCAAGTGAGACTCCAGTTTCCTCAGCTAGACTTTTCAGGCGAGCTGAGAAGGGCTGCCTCATCGAAGGCCTGTTTTGAAACAGAATGGAGCTCGACAAATCATTAATAGTGGAGTATGAGGGGTGCTTCTTATCTGCTTTCACCTTAAGGAAATAAACAAAGGAGATGTAAGTTCTCTGCAGATGAAGCGACCACTCATTTGACTCAACATAAAGGCTTTCTACGGGGCTGGTGCGAAAAGCACCCGTAGAAAGGCGGATGCCCAAATGGTGCACGGGGTCCAGCATCTTCAAAGCACTTTGAGTCGCAGACTGATAAACAATGGCCCCATAATCTAAGCGGGTGCGAATGAGGCTTCGATACAGGGTCATGAGACATTGCCTGTCACTACCCCACGTAGTACGTGACAACACTTTTAAAACATTCATGGCTTTTAAACATTTTGTTTTTAGATACTTGATGTGCGGTACGAAGGTCAACTTGTTGTCCAAGATTAATCCTAAGAATTTATGCTCCGCATTGACAGACAGACGTTGACCGTTCAGTTCAATGTCAGGTTCTGAGTGCATGCCTCTCTTTCGGGAGAACAAGACACACGTGCTCTTTTGTGGGTTCAGTCGGAATCCGTTTTCCTCTGCCCATTTGGAGACCTTGTTTAAACCTAACTGAACCTGTCGCTCGCACATTACCAGGTTGCAAGATCTAAAGCCAAGCTGGACGTCGTCGACATATGTACAATAAAACATATTGCGAGGGATGGACAAGTGCAAGGAATTCATCTTGATGAGAAAAAGTGTGCAGCTAAGTACACCACCTTGTGGCACGCCTGTTTCCTGGACGAATGTTTGGGAAAGAGCCGTGCCCACTCGGACACGGAATGTCCGGTTTGACAGGTAACTTTCGATTATTTGAAACATTCTTCCGCGCACGCCAAGGTGGGACAGGTCTCTTAGAATTCCGAAACGCCATGTTGTATCATAAGCCTTTTCGATATCGAGGAACACAGAGAGAAAATATTGTTTATGAACGAAGGCGTCTCTGATCTGTGCCTCGATACGAACAAGGTGGTCTGTGGTGGATCTACTTTCTCGAAACCCGCACTGAAATGGGTCGAGCAAATTGTTTGTTTCGAGGAAATGTACAAGTCTGCAGTTTATCATTTTTTCGAAGATTTTGCACAAGCAGCTTGTGAGTGCAATAGGCCTATAACTCGAAGGTAAAGAAGGGTCCTTGCCCTCTTTCAAAATGGGAATTATAATAGCCTCTTTCCAGGAGTTAGGGATAGCGCCAGAAAACCAGATAGCATTGTACAAACAAAGTAAGGTTTTTCGTGTTTCGATCGGTAGGTTTTTTAACATTTCATATACGACACGGTCAGAACCTGGGGCAGAAGTACTGCAGGAGTTTAGAGACATTCGCAGCTCAGCTAGACTGAACGCTTGATTATATGCCTCGTGTCTAGTGCATTTGTGTTCGAGTTTCTGCTTTTCTATTCTTGTTCTGTATTTTTGGAAAGAGTCAGTATAGTGGGACGAGCTGGATACCCGTTCAAAATGTGCCCCGAGGAAGTTTGCTTGATCTTCCAAGGTATTTCCTTGAGTGTTTACGAGTGGAAGTGCGTGTACTTGTTTCCCTGCTATCCTACCGACCATGTTCCAGACTTTGGCCTCTTGTGTGTAAGAATTGATCCCTGACAAAAACTTCTGCCAGCTTTCTCTTCTGGCCTGCCGACGCGTTCTCCTGCCTTGAGACTTTATTTTCTTGAAGGTTTCAAGATTTTCGGCTGTCGGTGAGTTCCGAAGCAGCCTCCAAGCTCTGTTTTGCTGTTTGCGCGCGTTTCGGCATTCAGAGTTCCACCATGGCACACATCGTTTTCCAGGGTGTCCATTTGTTTGTGGGATGCATTTTGTTGCAGCATCAATCAAAAACGCTGTGAAGTATTTCACAGCAACATCAATGTTCAAAGCACAGATGTCATTCCAACCTAGACAAGCGATAGTATGAAACTGTTCCCAGTCGGCTCTGTTTATGAGCCACCTGGGAACACGTGGTGGACACTCAGTTACTGTCGTTGTGCTTAAAACTACGGGGAAGTGGTCACTTCCGTACAGGTTACTGACAACTTTCCACTGGAGTAGAGGCACAAGAGATGGAGATACTATGCTCAGGTCTATGGAGGAGTAGGTGTTATTAGCGAGGTTATAATAGGTTGGTTCTTTTCGATTCAGCAGACACGCGCTCGACGAGAGAAGGAACTGTTCGATCAGTCGACCTCGCGCGTCATACCGAGAATCACCCCATAGCCTGCTATGCGCATTGAAGTCTCCAAGGAGAACATAGGGCTCCGGAAGTTCATCAATTAAAGAGTATAAATCTTGTTTTTGCAGCTGATAGCTAGGAGGAATGTAAATACTGCAGATTGTGATCAGTTTATTGAAAAGAACCGCTCGAACAGCCACTGCCTCAAGGGATGTTTGGAGTTGTAAGTGTGCGCATGCAATTCCTTGATTTACTATGATGGCAACACCTCCGGATGATGTCATGGCATCATCTCGGTCCTTTCGAAAAGTAACGTATTTACGAAGAAAATTTGTGTGTTTTGAATTTAGGTGTGTTTCTTGTACACACAGCACTTTTGGTGAGTGTTCGTGTAGGAGTTCGTGGATGTCGTCAAGGTTTCTGAGAAGGCCCCTGACGTTCCATTGTATAATTTGAGTGTTCATGGTGAATGTGAAATAGTGCTGTGTGTACAAAAAGCGAGTGGCTGCTTAGACGGGGAGTTTGAGTTCACTTAACAGGGCCATCACCAGGCCCTGTTATTTGCTTTTTTGTTTTCTTGGCGCGCTCCAAGGAGCCACGCCGCTCTTTCGGCACCAAGGGTGCCGATGTATCCATTGCCTCCTCGGAGGCACTGGACGCCCGCACATGCGGGCTGTTATTTCGAATTTTGGGCCTCGCCTGGTGAGGGGAGGCCTTGAGACCCGAAGACTCTGGAGTCTCCGGTCTCTGTTTGGGAGTAGGCGGTGTAGCCTGGGCTACAGCCGCCTTGGGGGCAGGTGCCACAGCCGACGGCTTGCTCTGCGCAGGCCGAAGGGGTGGCGAGGGCTGGTGCGGCGTTGCCCCCTGACGCGCCGCATCAGCATATGTTGCGCCGTAAAATGGCGACACTCTTCGTCTTGCTTCTTTGAATGTTATGTTTTCTTTGACTTTAAGAGTGATGATTTCTTTTTCTTTCTTCCAGTTAGGACACGAACGCGAATACGCGGCGTGTTCCCCGTCACAACTCACGCAGTGAGGCGTGGTAACACAGTTATCAGATGGGTGGCCGCGGCCACCACATCTTGCACAAGTTTCCTGACCCCGGCAGTTCTGCGAACCATGACCAAATCGTTGACATTTATAACACCGTCTCGGATTGGGAATGTAGGGACGGACAGAGAGTTTGATGTAGCCTGTGTCTATAGATGAAGGCAGTGTGCTAGATGCAAAAGTGAGTATTATATGTTTGGTAGGTATTTCTTTGTTGTCGTGTCTGATGACGATTCGTTTCACATCTGTGACATTTTGCTCTTTCCACCCTTCAAGCAGTTCCTGTTCAGACATTTCAAGAAGGTCTGCTTCTGAAACAACTCCGCGTGAGGTGTTCATTGATCTATGAGGTGAAACAGATACTGGGATATTGCCAAATGCTTTGAGACTGCCAAGTTTTTCATAGTGGTGTTTTTCTGGCAGCTCAAGGAGAAGGTCTCCGCAAGCCATCTTTGTAACCTTGTATCCTTGGCCAAAGAGCTCAGTCAGAGATTTAGCAACAAGAAATGGAGATATGGCTCTGGCTTGTTTTGTTGGCTTTTCGCTGTGTACTACATGGAATTTCGGAAAGCATTGTCTGGGTTGGTTGAAAAGTAATATTTCATCGGTGCGTCCCCTCTTAAGCGGAAGACGATCTAGGAGATGGGGAAATGCAGGTGTTCCCATAGTAGTGTAGTTTTTTTTCGGCAGCAATGGCGACCACCCACCATGGAGTCCAACCAGGGGACGCTGAAGCACTTAATAGCATAAGGCTGCAGACGCCAGCCGTACATTGCCACTATAACCAAATATAACTACTCAAGGTTGAGTAATTACACAAGGTTAACCCTTGCCGCCAGGAAAAATCGGAAGTAAATGGAAGAGAGAAGAAGACAGGATAGATTTAAAGACGAGAAAAGACTAAGATGTAGGAAGAGAGAGATAGGAAAAGGCGACTGCCGATTTCCCCTGGGTGGGTCAGCCCAGGGGTGCCGTCTACGTGAAGCCGGGGCCAAAGGGGTGTGTTGCCTCTGCCGGGGGGCCTTAAAGGTCCAATCACCCAGCGTCGGCTCAACCCCCAGGATCCCCTTTTCCCCGGACACGGCAAAGCCACGCACGGCTAGGCGTGGGAGGGAGTAGAAACTCCCCCGTTAGCTCGGGTCCGTGGTGTCGCTACACACCAAACGCCTACTTGCGCAGGCGCCCCTGCGGGGGACATTTGCAGCTCAGCTAGACTGAAAGCTTGGTTATATGCCTCGGATCTAGTGCATTTGTGTTCGAGTTTCTGCTTTTCTATTCTTGTTCTGTATTTTTGGAAAGTGTCAGTATAGTGGGACGAGCTGGATACCCGTTCAAAGTGTGCCCCGAGGAAGTTTGCCTGATCTTCCAAGGTATCACCTTGAGTGTTTACGAGTGGAAGTGTGTGTACTTGTTTCCCTGCTATCCTACCGACCATGTTCCAGACTTTTGCCTCCTGTGTGTATGAATTAATCCCTGACAAAAACTTCTGCCAGCTTTCTCTTCTGGCCTGCCGACGCGTTCTCCTTCCTTGAGACTTTATTTTCTTGAACGTGTCAAGATTTTCCGCCGTTGGCGAGTTGCGCAGCAATCTCCATGCCCTGTTCTGTTCCTTTCGCGCATTCCGTGTTCCACCATGGGACGTGTCGTTTGCCGGGCATTCCAGATGTTTGCGGTATGCACCTGGCTGCTGCGTCAGTTAGAAAAGCTGTGAAGTACTTCACAGCTTCATCTATGTTTAACCTACATATGTCTGTCCAACTCAAACGTGTAGTGTTGTGGAACTGTTCCCAGTCTGCTTTGTTTATCAGCCATTTGGGAACATGTAGAGGACATTCATATGTTGTTTGTGAACTCAACACTACAGGAAAATGGTCACTTCCATATGGATTGTTTATGATTTTCCATTTCAATAGGGGTAGAAGTGAAGGTGATACGATGCTGAGGTCTATAGACGAGTAAGTTTTGTTGGCAACGTTATAGTAGGTTGGCTCTTTCCTATTCAACAAGCAGGCGCCGGAAGAGAAGAGAAATTGTTCAATGAGACGACCTCGTGCATCACAGCGAGAATCGCCCCACAGTCCACTATGTGCATTTAGGTCCCCAAGAAGCAAATAAGGTTCCGGTAGTTCGTCTATTAGGGACTGAAATTCACGTTTTTCAAGACGTTGGTTGGGAGGTACATACAAAGAGCAGATGGTAACGAGTTTGTTTAAGAGTACCGCTCGAACAGCCACCGCCTCAAGGGATGTCTGGAGTGGTAAATGTGTACACGCTACTCCTTGGTTAATAATAATGGCTACGCCACCGGATGACGCCACAGCATCATCTCGGTCCTTTCGGTATATGACGTAAGCACGTAAAAAATTTGTATTGGAGGATTTAAGATGTGTTTCCTGTACACACAGCACTTGAGGTGAGTGTTTGTATAAAAGCTCTTGGACGTCGTCGAGGTTTTTAAGCAGGCCTCTGACGTTCCAATGTATAATTTGTGTTTCCATATTGGATGTAAAGTAGTGCTGTGTGTACGTTAAGGGAGTGACTTGTTTAAACTGAAAGGTCGAGCTCAAGTAGCAGGGCTATTATCAGGCCCTGTTATGAGCTTTTTAGTTTTCTTGGCGCGCTCCAGAGAGCCGCGCCGCTCTTTTGGCACCAGAGGTGCCGCCGTATCCATTGCCTCCTCGGAGGCACTGGATGCCCGCTCATGCGAGCTGGTTTTTCGAAGCTTGGGCCTCGCCTGGCGAGGTGTGGCCTTGAGACCCGAGGACCCTGGAGTCCCTGGTCTCTGTTCTCTAGTAGGCGGAGTAGACTCAACTACTGCCGCCTTGGGGGCAGGCGCCACAGCCAATGGCTCGCTCTGCGCAGGCCGAAGGAGTGGCGAGGGCTGGTGCGACACTGCCCCCTGGCGCGCCGCATCAGCATATGTAGGGCCATAAAATGGCGAGACTCTTTTTCTTGCTTCTTTAAATGTAATGTTTTCTTTTATCTTTAAAGGGATGATTTCTTTTTCTTTTTTCCAGAAAGAACAAGAACGTGAGTACGCGGCATGATTACCGCCACAGTTTACACAGTGTGCAGGTGCTTCGCAGTTGTCGGACGCATGGCCCACGACTCCACACATAGCACAAGTTTTCTGGCCACGACAGCTTTGCGAGCCGTGGCCATATCTCTGACAATGGAAGCAACGGCGGGGGTTGGGAATATATGGCCTCACAGATGTTTTTGTGTACCCAGTCTGAATTGTTTCCGGCAAATCGCTCGAAGCAAAGGTCAGTACTAAGTGTTTTGTTGGTATTTCCTTTTGATCTCTTCTTATCTTAATGCGCTGTACGTTTGTCACGTTCTCGCTCTTCCATCCTTCAAGAAGTTCAGCTTCGGTCAGGTCAAGCAAATCTGCGTCCGAAACGACCCCGCGAGATGAGTTCATAGACCTGTGTGGCGTAATGCTGATGGGTGAGTCTCCAAACGTTGTGAGGGTGTTCAGATTATCAAATTGGTCTTTGTCACGTACTTCGAGGAGTAGATCTCCACTGGCCATTTTGATAACCTCGTACCCGGCACCGAGAGTTTCTGTTAAGGACCTAGCCACTACGAAGGGGGATACTGTTCTGGCTTGCCTGTTAGTTTTTTCGCCGTGTATAACGCGGAAATGAGGAAAGGTTTGTCTTGGCCGGAGGAAAAAATTGATATCTTCGGTGCGTACCCGCTTTGAGGAGGCACGATCACTTAATAGGGGAAATGCTTTATGCATGCCAGTTTAATTTTCTTCAGAAGCGTTGGCGGCCACCCACCACGGAGCCCAACAAGGGGACGCTACAAGTTTGCGGATGCTAAAACCTGCAGACGCCAGCCGTACAACGCAACTATAACCCAATGCGCCTAGACCAAGGTAGGCTATTTGCACAGGGTTAACCCTCGCCGCCAGGAAGTTTGGAAGTAAACAGAAGAGAGTAGAAGACAGGACAGATAAACAGTAAGAGATAAAGACGAAGATGTAGGGAGAGAGAGATAGGAAAAGGCGACTGCCGATTACTCCTGGGTGGGTCAGCCCAGGGGTGCCGTCTACGTGAAGCCGGGGCCAAAGGGGTGTGTTGCCTCTGCCGGGGGGCCTTAACGGTCCAATCACCCAGCGTCGGCTCAACCCCCAGGATCCCCTTTTCCCCGGACACGGCAAAGCCACGCACGGCTAGGCGTGGGAGGGAGTAGAAACTCCCCCCTTAGCTCGGGTCCGTGGTGTCGCTACACACCAAACGCCTACTTGCGCAGGCGCCCCTGCGGGGATGGTGACAAAAAAGCTGAAAAAGAAAAGAAAGACAGGATGAAATAAAGGAAGCTCAACAGAAGCAGACTTATTCCCAGCCCCGCATTCCCACTGATGATGTTTGATGTTTTATGGCGCAAGGGCCGATTCACGGCCAAAGAGCGCCAGTTCATCTTACTAGAAATATGGACAATGATTGTGATAAGTGGCTGTATAAGGGCCATAAAATTCCTCGCAGTAAGGCGGGTAAAAACATACAAGTAATAAAATGATGACCATGCCGTGAAAGGTGTGTGTGGTGTGAATAGATGACAAAAGTTGGTGATAATAAAAGACGATGGTGGATATGTATGGCATTAGCACAAGTGCCTCACTCGTTCAAACCCTTGCGTCCAAGGGCCGTGAGGCATGTGCTTTCTTGTGTAGCCACCGCAGCAAAAACCTCTCTGGAGAGGTCATGCTACGGTATGCCCGGGTATATGACATGAAAGCTGTGAATTTCTTTTAAAAACGCTAACAATGATTTATGACTAAAAAGTGGTTCCCTACCGAAAAACATTGCAGGGTGTGAAGGTATATGTTGTCGGTAGAGCAATGGAAAATGTTGTTTCCTTAGAGTTTCTAAATGTTTACACTGGATTAGTATGTGAAGGACTGTTAATGTTTCACCACATTTGTCGCACAATGGTGGATCGTCACTAGACAAAAGATGTGTGTGTGTTGCGTATGTGTGTCCTATACTGAGTCTCGTTAGTATTACCTCTGTATAACGGGATTTTGATACTGGCAGCCAATGACCAAGGTGTGGCTTAATAATGTGTAGTTTGTTTTGTGTGTGTGTATTCCACTTGCTCTGCCAGAAGTCTCTGATGTTTCGTTTGAGAGACGACTTAAGATCAAGGGCCGGGATTAATATGGGTGTAGTGGCGGTGCCCTCGTGGACGGATGCAGCAAGCTGATCCGCCATCACGTTGCCTTGAATTTCACGATGCCCTGGCACCCAGCACACTACAACATGTTGGTTGAGTGTGTAAAGTGTGCACAAAATAGAGTAAAGTGAGATGAGGACAGGGTTTTTTTGTTTTTTAAGACTGTGCAGAGCCGTTACCACACTAAGGGAGTCTGTATAATTTACTGCTTTTTGTATTTGTAATTGTTTGATGTGTTTAGCTGCCACAAGTATCGCGTAAGCTTCCGCCGTGAAGATACTTGTGTCTGGATGTAGAGGGCCAGCATCCGAAAAGGAAGGGCCAACAGCAGCGTAGGACACAGAGGAGTTAGACTTAGAGGCATCTGTAAAAAACTCAGGACGTGTGTATTTGTTTTGAAGTTCCAAAAAGTATGTTCGGATATGGGCAATAGGTGCATGTTTAGTAACTTCTAGGAAAGACACATCGCAATCTATAGTCTGCCACTGCCACGGTGGCGGGTATGCTGCAGGAGCCATTAAACTGTGTTCGAGTGACACTCCAGTGTCCTCAGCTAGACCCTTCAGGCGAACTGAGAAGGGCTGCCTCATTGAAGGCCTGTTTTAAAAAAGAATGGAGCTCGACAAGTCATTTATAGTAGAGTATGAGGGGTGCCTCTTGTCTGCTTTCACCTTAAGAAAATAAACAAAGGACATGTAGTTTCTTTGCAGGTGAAGCGACCACTCATTTGACTCAACGTAAAGGCTTTCTACGGGGCTGGTGCGAAAAGCACCCGTAGAAAGGCGGATGCCCAAACGGTGCACGGGGTCCAGCATCTTCAAGGCACTTTGAGTAGCAGACTGATAGACAACGGCCCCATAATCTAAGCGGGTGCGAATGAGGCTTCTATAGAGGTTCATGAGGCATTGCCTATCACTACCCCAAGTAGTACGTGACAACACTTTTAAAACATTCATGGCTTTTAAACATTTTGTTTTTAAATACTTGATATGCGGTACGAAGGTCAGCTTGTTGTCCAAGATTAAGCCTAAGAATTTATGCTCGGCTTTGACGGACAGACGTTGCCCGTTCAGCCGAATGTCAGGTTCCGAGTGCATGCCTCTCTTTCGAGAGAACAAGACACACGTGCTTTTTTGTGGGTTAAGTCGAAATCCGTTTTCATCTGCCCATTTGGAGATCTTATTTAAACCCAGCTGAACCTGCCGCTCACATATGGCCAAGTTGCATGACTTGAAGCCAAGCTGAACGTCGTCGACATATGTACAATAGAACATATTGCGGGGAATGGACAAGTGCAAAGAGTTCGTTTTGATAATAAAAAGTGTGCAACTAAGCACGCCACCTTGTGGCACGCCTGTTTCCTGGACAAATGTTTGGGAAAGCACACTGCCCAGACGGACACGGAAAGTCCGCTTTGACAGGTAACTTTCGATTATATGAAACATTCTTCCGCGCACACCAAGGTGAGACAGGTCTCTTAGAATGCCGAACCGCCATGTTGTATCATACGCCTTTTCAATATGTCGGAACACAGAGAGAAAATATTGTTTATGGACGAAGGCGTCTCTGATCTGTGCCTCGATACGAACGAGGTGGTCTGTGGTGGATCTACTTTCTCGAAACCCGCACTGAAATGGGTCGAGCAAATTGTTTGTTTCAAGAATATGTAGAAGTCGGCGGTTTATCATTTTTTCGAATACTTTGCACAAGCAGCTTGTAAGTGCAATAGGCCTATAACTTGAAGCTAAAGAAGGGTCCTTGCCCTCTTTCAAAATGGGAATAATAATCGCCTCTTTCCAGGAGGTAGGGATAGTGCCAGAAAACCAAATAGCATTGTACAGACAAAGTAAGGTTTTTCGTGTTTCGGCTGGTAGGTTTTTTAACATTTCATACACCACACGGTCAGAACCTGGGGCAGAAGTTTTGCAGGAGTTTAGAGATGTTCGGAGCGCAGCTAGACTGAAAGCTTGGTTATATGCCTCGTTTCTAGTGGATTTATGTTATAGTTTCTGCTTTTCTATTCTTGTTCTGTATTTTTGGAAAGTGTCAGTATAGTGGGACGAGCTGGATACCCGTTCAAAGTGTGCCCCGAGGAAGTTTGCCTGATCTTCCAAGGTATCACCTTGAGTGTTTACGAGTGGAAGTGTGTGTACTTGTTTCCCTGCTATCCTACCGACCATGTTCCAGACTTTTGCCTCCTGTGTGTATGAATTAATCCCTGACAAAAACTTCTGCCAGCTTTCTCTTCTGGCCTGCCGACGCGTTCTCCTTCCTTGAGACTTTATTTTCTTGAACATGTCAAGATTTTCCGCTGTTGGCGAGTTGCGCAGCAATCTCCATGCCCTGTTCTGTTCCTTTCGCGCATTACGACACTCCGTGTTCCACCATGGGACGTGTCGTTTGCCGGGCATTCCAGATGTTTGTGGTATGCACCTGGCTGCTGCGTCAGTTAGAAAAGCTGTGAAGTACTTCAGAGCTTCATCTATGTTTAACCTACATATGTCTGTCCAACTCAAACGTGTAGTGTTGTGAAACTGTTCCCAGTCTGCTTTGTTTATCAGCCATTTGGGAACATGTGATGATGATGTGTGGTGTTTTATGGCGCAAGGGCCAATTGATGGCCAAAGAGCGCCATTTAATGAGTATAGATGATGATGATGAGTAGATTTTAGTGGCGCAAGGGCCAATTGATGGCCAAAGAGCGCCATTTCAATTGACTACAGATATGAACAATGATATGGTGCGTGGCTGTAAAGGGGCCTTAAAATTCCTCGCTCTAACGCGGGTTAAAACATGAAAGTAATAAAATTATGACAGTGGCGTGACATATGTGTGGTGATAGCTGATGGCAAAATGTCATGATAATAAAACTATGGTGAAGATATAGCCACCGCAGCCACGACCACACTAAAGAGGTCGTGCTACGGGTGACCTCGAAATATCGGGTGAAAGCTTTGCACATCTTTTAAAAACGTAAAAAGTGTTTGTGGTTTAAAAAGCGGATCCCTACCGATGAGCATCCCAGGGTGTAGAGGGAGCTGCTGTCGGTAGGGCAGTAAAAAGTGCTTTTTTCTAAGAGCATCTAGCTCATTGCACTGGACAAGAATGTGGAGAACCGTAAGGGGGTCTCCACATCTCTCACAATATGGTGGATCACCGGAAGACAGAAGAAATGAGTGTGTGGAATGTGTGTGTCCTGTTCTAAGCCTTGTTAGTATTACTTCTGTGTGTCGTGATTTTGATAGTGGCGGCCAATAACCTAGTTGCGGTTTAATAGCATGGAGTTTATTATCTGTGTGTTTATCCCACATCTTCTGCCAATACTCCCTGAGCTTTCGTTTTAGAAAAGGTTTTAGGTCAAGTGCAGGGACTGGTGTTGATGCATTGGCAGTAGTGACATTGGCGCAAGCAGCCAGATTGTCGGCCAAAACGTTTCCTTGTATTTCACGGTGCCCTGGAACCCAGCAGACAACGACATGCTGTTTTGATGTGTAGAGTGTGCACAGAAGTGAGTAGAGTGACACCAGCACGGGGTTCTTGTGTTTTTTAGGAGTTTTCAGGGCTTTGACCACGCTTAGGGAATCTGTGTATATTACCGCCTTTTGTAATTTTATCTGTTTAATGTGTTTTACGACCGCCAGTATTGCGTAAGCTTCTCCTGTGAAAATGCTTGCATTAGGATGAAGAACGCCAGCCTCGGAAAAGGATTGGCCTACCGCTGCATATGACACAGAAGTGTTTGACTTTGACGCATCGGTAAAGAACTCAGGGCATGTGTATTTATGTTGTAGTTATAGGAAGTATGTATGTATGTGTGCAAGTGGTGCGTGCTTTGTGACATCAACAAAAGAGATATCACAGTCTATAAGCTGCCACTGCCACGGTGGCAGATATGTTGCAGGAGCCATCAAACTGGGTTCAAGAAGAGGCACACCTGTTTCTTCGGCCAGGCTCCTTACACGCAGCGCGTTGGGCTGCCTAAACGAAGGACGGTTCTCGAACAAGCCAGAACAAGACAAATCATTAATTATGAAATGGGAAGGGTGTTTCTTGTCTGCCTTCACCTTCAAAAAGTACAAAAAGGACAGGGAACATCTTTGTAGGTGGAGCGACCATTCATTCGAATCCACGTACAGGCTCTCCACAGGGCTGGTGCGGAAAGCACCCGTAGAGAGGCGAATGCCTAGATGGTGGACAGGGTCGAGAATTTTCAAGGCTGATGGTGTTGCCGACTGATAAATTATAGCACCGTAATCTAGGCGTGTGCGTACGAGACTTTTATATAAGTTAATTAAACATTTCCTGTCGCTACCCCATGTAGTGCGTGACAACACTTTCAAAATGTTCATTTTTTTTTAAGCACCTGTCCCTTAAATACTTGATGTGTGGGATGAAGGTTAGCTTAGTGTCTAATATGAGACCAAGAAACTTGTGCTCGGTCTTCACTGACAGAGGTTGACCATGCAGGTCAATGTCGGGGTCAGGATGGAGGCCCCTCTTTCGGCTGAACAAGACACAAGTGCTCTTTTGCGCGTTGAGTATAAAACCATTCTCGTTTGCCCATTGAGATACCTTGTTCAACCCTAGTTGAACTTGACGTTGGCACATTGAGATGTTGCAAGATTTGTAACCAATCTGCACATCATCGACATATATGCAGTAAAAAATATTTCGTGGGAGAGACAGGTGCAAGGAATTCATTTTAACTATGAAAAGTGTACAGCTCAATACACCTCCTTGTGGCACTCCTGTTTCTTGGACAAATACTCGAGATAAGACGGTGCCAACTTGGACACGGAATGTACGGTTGGACAGGTAGCTTTCGATAACTGTCAGCATTCTACCCCGCACACCTAAATGTGACAGGTCTCGCAATATGCCGAAGCGCCATGCAGTGTCATATGCCTTTTCCATATCGAGGAACACAGACAGAAAAAATTGCTTATGAACAAAAGCATCGCGAATTTGTGCTTCGATACGGACAAGGTGGTCAGTGGTGGACCGAGCCTCTCGAAACCCACACTGGTATGGGTCAAGTAGGCCACTAATTTCAAGGAAGTGCATCAGGCGCCTGTTAATCATTTTTTCAAAGACTTTGCAAATACAGCTGGTTAATGCAATTGGCCTGTAGCTGGAAACTGAGGCCGGGTCCTTGCCTTGTTTTAGAATCGGGATAATGATAGCTTCCTTCCAGGCTGAGGGTAGCTCGCCAGAAGACCATATCGCATTATAGAGAGAGAGGAGAGGTTTCTGGGTTTCAGTGGGCAGGTGTTTCAACATTTCATATGCCACACGGTCCGGGCCTGGGGCAGATTTATTGCAGCAGGCAAGTGAGGCCTGCAGTTCAGCCAAACAGAAAGGTTCGTTGTATGCCTCATGTGTTCTGGGCTTGCGCTCTAATCTCTGTTTTTCTATTGCGGTTTTATATCGTCGGAACGCTTCACTATAGTGTGTTGAGCTGGAGACCTGTTCAAAGTGTGCTCCGAGAGTGTTTGCCTGGTCTTGCAAACTCTCCCCTTGGGGGTTCACTAGAGGAAGCGAATGTGCTCCTCGTCCTGCCACCTTACCAACCATACTCCAGACTCTCGACTCATCTGTGTATGAGTTAATGCCCGACACAAATTTGTGCCAACTTTCTCTTTTCGCCCGTCGGCGCGTCCTCCTTGCTTGCGACTTGACGTTTTTAAAGTTTACAAGATTCTCGGCTGTGGGCGAGTACCTAAGCAACCTCCATGCCTTATTTTGTTTTTTTCGAGCATCACGGCACTCATTATTCCACCATGGTACTCGTCGTTTGCTTCACAGTCCACATGTTTGGGGAATACATTTTGTTGCTGCATCAACCAAGAAAGCTGTGAAGTAGCATACAGCATCCTCTATGCTCAATGCCGCCATGTCAGTCCAAGATAATAAAGTCATTTTTTGAAACTTTTCCCAATTGGCTTTGTCGGTGAGCCATTTGGGAACTTGTGCAGGACATGTATTTGTTATTGATGTGCTAATAACGATAGGAAAATGGTCACTTCCATATGGATCATTAACGACTTCCCATTTAAGTAGAGGCAGGAGTGATGGGGATATTATGCTGAGGTCTATTGCTGAGTACGTATTGTTAGCGATGCTGAAATACGTTGGCTCTTTCCGATTCAGCAGGCACGCACCGGAAGAAAACAGGACCTGTTCAATCAGGCGACCTCGAGCATCGCAGCGAGAGTCACCCCATAGATTGCTATGTGCATTGAAATCTCCAAGGAGGATATAAGGTTCTGGAAGTTCCTCTATGAGGGACTCGAGTTCATGCTTTTCAAGACGGTGTTGCGGAGGTATGTAGAGAGAGCAGATGGTGACGAGCTTATTCAAAAGAACTGCTCGAACAGCCACCGCCTCGAGGGATGTTTGTAGTGGTAAGTGTGTGCATGCAATCCCTTGATTGACTATAATGGCAACACCACCGGATGGCACAATGGCATCATTCCGGTCTTTCCGAAAGATAACGTAATGACGTAAAAAGTTGGTGTGTTTGGGTTTCAGGTGTGTCTCTTGTACGCACAGCACCTTAGGTGTATGTTTGTGTAAAAGTTCATGGATATCGTCGAGGTTTCTCAACAGTCCTCTGACGTTCCACTGTAGTATTTGTGTCATTTTAATGTAGTGTGGTGCTGTGTGTACAGAGGTGTTGCGTTAGTTTACAGGGCCTTTTAAGGGCCCCGTGATTCGATGTTTTTCTTTTTTGGCGCGCTCTAAGGAGTTGCGCCTATCCTTCGGCGTCTGAGGCGCCGGAGGAGTGGGACTTGTATCCATCACCTCTTGTGAGGTGGTGGATGGTGCCTGCTGGGCAGGCACATTCACTGAACTTTTGGACCTAACTGCGCCTGCAGTGGTCCCAGGTTCGGCAGACACCGGGGTCTGCCGGCCCTGTTTGTCAGGTGGCGGAGCAGTACAGGCTGCTCCAGCCGGGGGCGCTGGCGGCACGACCGCGGCCACACACTGTGTGACATTCGCGGGTGCCGAGGCATGTGGCGCGGCGCCCCGGCGCGTCACATCTGCAAAGGAGGGATAAGATGGGTTGTGTATTGCGAAACGTTGGCGTGCTTCTTGGAATGTGAGATTGAATTTAACCTTGAGTTCTACTATTTGTTTTTCTTTTTTCCATGCGGGGCATGATCGTGAGTAGGCAGCGTGATCTCCTTCACAGTTCGAACAATGAGATGTTTCTGAGGTGCAGTTGTCTGATATGTGTTGAATGGATGCGCACTTTGCGCAAGTGGCACGCCCTCTGCAACTCTGCGATCCATGACCGAAACGTTGGCACTTGAAACATCGACGAGGGTTGGGAATGTATGGTCTTACACGAAGCTTACAATAGCCGGTTTCGATTGATTCTGGTAGGTCACTTGTTCCGAAGGTAACTATTACGTGTTTTGTAGGGGTCAGTTTGTTGTTGCGCCTTATTGTTATTCGTTGAACTTTGACCACGTTCTGGTCCTGCCAACCTTCGAGCAGCTCACTTTCAGAAAGCTCAGTAAGGTGATCATCAGAAACTACGCCACGGACAGTGTTCATGGACCTGTGTGGGCCCACGGAAACAGGGGTTTCCCCAAAGGCTACAAGCTTAGACAGCTTTTCATACTGGACTTTGTCACGTAGCTCCAAAAGAAGATCGCCACTTCCCATCTTTGTCACTTTATAACCTGGGCCTATTGCTTCTGTGAGAGTTTTGGAAACGAGGAAGGGTGAAATGGCTCGGACTGTCTTGTTTTCGTTTTGACTGTGGATTACATGGTACTTTGGGAATGTCGGCTTTGGTGTGTTTAGCAGGAAAGTATCATCGGTGCGCCACCTTTTTAGGGAGCGATCAGGAAGGAGGGGAAAAGCTTTTGCCATAAAAATACTATAAAGTTCGGCGGCGATGGTGGCCACCCACCACCGAGCCCAACAAGGGGACGCTACAAGGTTGACTAGTGAACACTTGGAGACGCCAGCCATGCATCGCCGCTATAACCGAATATAACTACCCAAGGTTGGGTAACTACACAGGGTTAACCCTCGCCGCCAGGAAATTCGGAAGTAAACGGAAAAGAGAAGATGACAGGACAGATAAAAAGAGAGAGATACAGACGAAGATGTAGGAAGAGAGAGATAGGAAAAGGCGACTGCCGATTTCCCCTGGATGGGTCAGCCCAGGGGTGCCGTCTACGTGAAGCCGGGGCCAAAGGGGTGTGTTGCCTCTGCCGGGGGGCCTTAAAGGTCCAATCACCCAGCATCAGCTCAACCCCCAGGATCCCCTTTTCCCCGGACACGGCAAAGCCACGCACGGCTAGGCGTGGGAGGGAGCCGAAACTCCCCCGTTAGCTCGGGTCCGTGGTGTCGCTACACACCAAACGCCTACTTTCGCAGGCGCCCCTGCGGGGTAAAAGTAATGAGTGATTAACGTCGTTGAAAGCTTTGGCAAATTCTAAAAAAGCGCAATCTACAATGAAACCATTGAATAACAACTGGGGAGTTCCTAGACCTAAACTTCCTAGATTTTTTTCATGCTGACAACCAGTGAAGCTCCATCGACTAATCTCATTGGCTAACGCTTGTTTTCGGCAGCCATGTCCTTCTTCGACGCTTTGCCAGCACCTGGTAAAACGAGGCCCCCGCTCAGTAACGATTGAACCGCAAATATTGTGATTGAACTCTAATGAACCGCAAATATTGTGAGACATCCATGGTATGTTTCTTGTGGACATTGTAAAAGTCTCTTAGATATCCATACAAATCCAAATTATGAAGATTAGATGTAGCCGCAACAACGGCCGCCTGGATCGGGTGTGCGCAACACCGCCACGCGCGCCCGATCCAGGCGGCCGTGCCGCAACTATGAAAAACTTGGCCGAGTAAGGTTGCAGGTACGTTGCACATGGACACTGAATGAACATTCAATAGATATACACAAACGTTTTCATTTAATAAGTAAAAGGGTTTTCATGCACTTCACACTTGCCGCATGTAGTTGGTGTATCCGCCGCATCCGGGATGCGAGCCCGCGACCTGCGGGTCAGCAGCCTAGTGCCTTAGCCACTAGACCACCGGGGCGAGGCTGGTCGGATTGATGTTAGACGACAAATTTAAGGCCAGCCTTGCGGTGTTGATGCTTTCTGTGAATTTAGCACATGAGCTAAGTGGCAGACTGCAGTGGGAATGCGGGCCCCGCAGGGGCGCCTGATAAAGCAGGCGTTTGGTGTGTAGCGACACCACGGACCCGAGCTAACGGGGGAGTTTCTACTCCCTCCCAAGCCTAGCCGTGCGTGGCTTTGCCGTGTCCGGGGAAAAGGGGATCCTGGGGGTTGAGCTGATGCTGGGTGATTGGACCTTTAAGGCCCCCCGGCAGAGGCAACACACCCCTTTGGCCCCGGCTTCACGTAGACGGCACCCCTGGGCCTACCCACCCAGGGGAAATCGGCAGTCGCCTTTTCCTATCCCTCTCTCCCTACATCTTCGTCTTTATCTCTTACTATTTATCTGTCCTGTCTTCTACTCTCTTCTGTTTACTTCCAATTTTCCAGGCGGCAAGGGTTAACCCTGTGCAAATAGCCTACCTTGGTCTAGGCGCATTGGGTTATAGTTGCGTTGTACGGCTGGCGTCTGCAGGTTTTAGCATCCGCAAACTTGTAGCGTCCCCTTGTTGGGCTCCGTGGTGGGTGGCCGCCAACGCTTCTGAAGAAAATGAAACTGGCATGCATAAAGCATTTCCCCTATTAAGTGATCGTGCCTCCTCAAAGCGGGTACGCACCGAAGATATCAATTTTTTCCTCCGGCCAAGACAAACCTTTCCTCCTTTCCACGTTATACACTGCGAAAAAACAAACAAGCAAGCCAGAACAGTATCCCCCTTCGTAGTGGTTAGGTCCTTAACCGAAACTCTCGGTGCCGGGTACAAGGTTACCAAAATGGCCAGTGGAGATCTACTCCTCGAAGTACGTGACAAAGACCAATTTGATAAACTGAACACCCTCACAACGTTTGGAGACACACCCATCAGTATTACGCCACACAGGTCTATGAACTCATCTCGCGGGGTCGTTTCGGACGCAGATTTGCTTGAACTGACCGAAGCTGAACTTCTTGAAGGATGGAAGAGCGAGAACGTGACAAACGTACAGCGCATTAAGATAAGAAGAGATCAAAAGGAAATACCAACAAAACACTTAGTACTGACCTTTGCTTCGAGCGATTTGCCGGAAACAATTCCGACTGGGTACACAAAAACATCTGTGAGGCCATATATTCCCAACCCCCGCCGTTGCTTCCATTGTCAGAGATATGGCCACGGCTCGCAAAGCTGTCGTGGCCAGAAAACTTGTGCTATGTGTGGAGTCGTGGGCCATGCGTCCGACAACTGCGAAGCACCTGCACACTGTGTAAACTGTGGCGGTAATCATGCCGCGTACTCACGTTCTTGTTCTTTCTGGAAAAAAGAAAAAGAAATCATCCCTTTAAAGATAAAAGAAAACATTACATTTAAAGAAGCAAGAAAAAGAGTCTCGCCATTTTATGGCCCTACATATGCTGATGCGGCGCGCCAGGGGGCAGTGTCGCACCAGCCCTCGCCACTCCTTCGGCCTGCGCAGAGCGAGCCATTGGCTGTGGCGCCTGCCCCCAAGGCGGCAGTGGTTGAGTCTACTCCGCCTACTATTGAACAGAGACCAGGGACTCCAGGGTCCTCGGGTCTCAAGGCCTCACCTCGCCAGGCGAGGCCTTGCGCATCCATTCAACACATATCAAATTGCGCATCCATTCAACACATATCAGACAACTGCACCTCAGAAACATCTCATTGTTCGAACTGTGAAGGAGATCACGCTGCCTACTCACGATCATGCCCCGCATGGAAAAAAGAAAAACAAATAGTAGAACTCAAGGTTAAATTCAATCTCACATTCCAAGAAGCACGCCAACGTTTCGCAATACACAACCCGTCTTATCCCTCCTTTGCAGATGTGACGCGCCGGGGCGCCGCGCCACATGCCTCGGCACCCGCGAATGTCACACAGTGTGTGGCCGCGGTCGTGCCACCAGCGCCCCCGGCTGGAGCAGCCTGTACTGCTCCGCCACCTGACAAACAGGGCCGGCAGACCCCGGTGTCTGCCGAACCTGGGACCACTGCAGGCGCAGTTAGGTCCAAAAGTTCAGTGAATGTGCCTGCCCAGCAGGCACCATCCACCACCTCACAAGAGGTGATGGATACAAGTCCCACTCCTCCGGCGCCTCAGACGCCGAAGGATAGGCGCAACTCCTTAGAGCGCGCCAAAAAAGAAAAACCTCGAATCACGGGGCCCTCAAAAGGCCCTGTAAACTAACGCAACACCTCTGTACACACAGCACCACACTACATTAAAATGACACAAATACTACAGTGGAACGTCAGAGGACTGTTGAGAAACCTCGACGATATCCATGAACTTTTACACAAACATACACCTAAGGTGCTGTGCGTACAAGAGACACACCTGAAACCTAAACACACCAACTTTTTACGTCATTACGTTATCTTTCGGAAAGACCGGAATGATGCCATTGTGCCATCCGGTGGTGTTGCCATTATAGTCAATCAAGGGATTGCATGCACACACCTACCACTACAAACATCCCTCGAGGCGGTGGCTGTTCGAGCAGTTCTTTTGAATAAGCTCGTCACCATCTGCTCTCTCTACATACCTCCGCAACACCGTCTTGAAAAGCATGAACTCGAGTCCCTCATAGAGGAACTTCCAGAACCTTATATCCTCCTTGGAGATTTCAATGCACATAGCAATCTATGGGGTGACTCTCGCTGCGATGCTCGAGGTCGCCTGATTGAACAGGTCCTGTTTTCTTCCGGTGCGTGCCTGCTGAATCGGAAAGAGCCAACATATTACAACATCGCTAACAATACGTACTCAGCAATAGACCTCAGCATAATATCCCCATCACTCCTGCCTCTACTTAAATGGGAAGTCATTAATGATCCATATGGTAGTGACCACTTTCCTATCGTTATTAGCACATCAATAACAAATACATGTCCTGCACAAGTTTTCCCAAATGGCTCACCGACAAAGCCAATTGGGAAAAGTTTCAAAAAATGACTTCATTATCTTGGACTGACATGGCGGCATTGAGCATAGAGGATGCTGTATGCTACTTCACAGCTTTCTTGGTTGATGCAGCAACAAAATGTATTCCCCAAACATGTGGACCGTCAAGCAAACGACGAGTACCATGGTGGAATAATGAGTGCCGTGATGCTCGAAAAAAACAAAATAAGGCATGGAGGCTGCTTAGATACTCGCCCACAGCCGAGAATCTTGTAAACTTTAAAAACGTCAAGTCGCAAGCAAGGAGGACGCGCCGACGGGCGAAAAGAGAAAGTTCGCACAAATTTGTGTCGGGCATTAACTGATACACAGATGAGTCGAGAGTCTGGAGTATGGTTGGTAAGGTGGCAGGACGAGGAGCACATTCGCTTCCTCTAGTGAACCCCCAAGGGGAGAGTTTGGAAGACCAGGCAAACACTCTCGGAGCACACTTTGAACAGGTCTCCAGCTCAACACACTATAGTTAAGCGTTCCGACGATATAAAACCGCAATAGAAAAACAGAGATTAGAGCGCAAGCCCAGAACACATGAGGCATACAACGAACCTTTCTGTTTGGCTGAACTGCAGGCCTCACTTGCCTGCTGCAATAAATCTGTCCCAGGCCCGGACCGTGTGGCATATGAAATGTTGAAACACCTGCCCACTGAAACCCAGAAAGCTCTCCTCTCTCTCTATAATGCGATATGGTCTTCTGGCGAGCTACCCTCAGCCTGGAAGGAAGCTATTATTATCCCGATTCTAAAACAAGGCAAGGACCCGGCCTCAGTTTCCAGCTACAGGCCAATTGCATTAACCAGCTGTATTTGCAAAGTCTTTGAAAAAATGATTAACAGGCGCCTGATGCACTTCCTTGAAATTAGTGGCCTACTTGACCCATACCAGTGTGGGTTTCGAGAGGCTCGGTCCACCACTGACCACCTTGTCCGTATCGAAGCACAAATTCGCGATGCTTTTGTTCATAAGCAATTTTTTCTGTCTGTGTTCCTCGATATGGAAGAGGCATATGACACTGCATGGCGCTTCGGCATATTGCGAGACCTGTCACATTTAGGTGTGCGGGGTAGAATGCTGACAGTTATCGAAAGCTACCTGTCCAACCGTACATTCCGTGTCCAAGTTGGCACCGTCTTATCTCGAGTATTTGTCCAAGAAACAGGAGTGCCACAAGGAGGTGTATTGAGCTGTACACTTTTCATAGTTAAAATGAATTCCTTGCACCTGTCTCTCCCACGAAATATTTTTTACTGCATATATGTCGATGATGTGCAGATTGGTTACAAATCTTGCAACATCTCAATGTGCCATCGTCAAGTTCAACTAGGGTTGAACAAGGTATCTCAATGGGCAAACGAGAATGGTTTTATACTCAACGCGCAAAAGAGCACTTGTGTCTTGTTCAGCCGAAAGAGGGGCCTCCATCCTGACCCCGACATTGACCTGCATGGTCAACCTCTGTCAGTGAAGACCGAGCACAAGTTTCTTGGTCTCATATTAGACACTAAGCTAACCTTCATCCCACACATCAAGTATTTAAGGGACAGGTGCTTAAAAACAATGAACATTTTGAAAGTGTTGTCACGCACTACATGGGGTAGCGACAGGAAATGTTTAATTAACTTATATAAAAGTCTCGTACGCACACGCCTAGATTACGGTGCTATAATTTATCAGTCGGCAACACCATCAGCCTTGAAAATTCTTGACCCTGTCCACCATCTAGGCATTCGCCTCTCTACGGGTGCTTTCCGCACCAGCCCTGTGGAGAGCCTGTACGTGGATTCGAATGAATGGTCGCTCCACCTACAAAGATGTTCCCTGTCCTTTTTGTACTTTTTGAAGGTGA
Source organism: Rhipicephalus microplus (assembly GCF_043290135.1). Taxonomy (NCBI): domain Eukaryota; kingdom Metazoa; phylum Arthropoda; class Arachnida; order Ixodida; family Ixodidae; genus Rhipicephalus; species Rhipicephalus microplus. Next base: position 79,181,534 of record NC_134707.1, on the reverse strand, counting down.
AGGCAGACAAGAAACACCCTTCCCATTTCATAATTAATGATTTGTCTTGTTCTGGCTTGTTCGAGAACCGTCCTTCGTTTAGGCAGCCCAACGCGCTGCGTGTAAGGAGCCTGGCCGAAGAAACAGGTGTGCCTCTTCTTGAACCCAGTTTGATGGCTCCTGCAACATATCTGCCACCGTGGCAGTGGCAGCTTATAGACTGTGATATCTCTTTTGTTGATGTCACAAAGCACGCACCACTTGCACACATACATACATACTTCCTATAACTACAACATAAATACACATGCCCTGAGTTCTTTACCGATGCGTCAAAGTCAAACACTTCTGTGTCATATGCAGCGGTAGGCCAATCCTTTTCCGAGGCTGGCGTTCTTCATCCTAATGCAAGCATTTTCACAGGAGAAGCTTACGCAATACTGGCGGTCGTAAAACACATTAAACAGATAAAATTACAAAAGGCGGTAATATACACAGATTCTCTAAGTGTGGTCAAAGCCCTGAAAACTCCTAAAAAACACAAGAACCCAGTGCTGGTGTCACTTTACTCACTTCTGTGCACACTTTACACATCAAAACAGCATGTCGTTGTCTGCTGGGTCCCAGGGCACCGTGAAATACAAGGGAACGTTTTGGCCGACAATCTGGCTGCTTGCGCCAATGTCACTACTGCCAATGCATCAACACCAGTCCCTGCACTTGACTTAAAACCTTTTATAAAACGAAAGCTCAGGGAGTATTGGCAGAAGATGTGGGATAAACACACAGATAATAAACTCCATGCTATTAAACCGCAACTAGGTTATTGGCCACCACTATCAAAATCACGACACACAGAAGTAATACTAACAAGGCTTCGAACAGGACACACACATTCCACACACTCATTTCTTCTGTCTTCCGGTGATCCACCATATTGTGAGAGATGTGGAGACCCCCTTACGGTTCTCCACATTCTTGTCCAGTGCAATGAGCTAGATGCTCTAAGAAAAAAGCACTTTTTACTGCCCCACCGACAGCAGCTCCCTCTACACCCTGGGATGCTCATTGGTAGGGATCCGCTTTTTAAACCACAAACACTTTTTACGTTTTTAAAAGATGTGCAAAGCTTTCACCCGATATTTCGAGGTCACCCGTAGCACGACCTCTATAGTGTGGTCGTGGCTGCGGTGACTATATCTTCACCATAGTTTTATTATCATGACATTTTGCCATCAGCTATCACCACACATATGTCACGCCACTGTCATAATTTTATTACTTTCATGTTTTAACCCGCGTTAGAGCGAGGAATTTTAAGGCCCCTTTACAGCCACGCACCATATCATTGTTCATATCTGTAGTCAATTGAAATGGCGCTCTTTGGCCATCAATTGGCCCTTGCGCCACTGAAATCTACTCATCATCATCATCATTACTTTTACAAAAACTAAATGCTTTTTATATTGACCCCTAAGTAGTCACTTGGATTCGAGAATTTCTTCCCTGCCGTGTGTAGTACGTTACAGCCAAAGGTTTTGACTCTTCGTTGGCCCCAGTTGGTTCTGGTGTACCCCGAGGGTCAGTCCTTGGCCCTCTGTTATTCTTGATTTATATAAACGACTTACCTGCTAACATTTCTTCCCAAGCTTGTTTATTTGCAGATAATAGTGTCATTTGCCAAAACATTACCAGTGATTCAGATGTGACATCATTACAAAATGATCCAGATATAACACAGTGGTGTCACACGTGGCACATGGAGCTAAATGTTGCTAAGTGAAAAAGCATGCGCATACCCCGGCGCAATGCTACTCCTCCGTTCTACTCTTTTAACAATATTCCATTGGGATCTACCGCGTCTTATCGCTACCTTGGTGTCCACATTTCTAGTAACTTACCATAGAAACATCACGTTCATTACATAATAGCTAGAGAGAAGCAAACTTTATGTTACTTGAAAATAAACTTCTATCTTACCCCACAATCACAAAAATTTTTGCTTTATTCATCTGTCCCCAGCTAGAATACCACTTATCCGTCTGGGACCCACATAGCTCTACATTATAACAAAGCAATGGGGCAGTTCAAAATTGCTATGCTTGCTTTATTGCATGCAATTATAATCGCAACGCCAGTGTCACAAATATGAAAGCTGCTCTTCATCTTCCATCTCTAGCAACCCGTAGAAAGCAATCGTGCATTCGTCTTCGTCACAGTGTATTACGATAACCCCACACTCTGTTTCTTGTTCGTAAAGTCCGCTCCATTTTGCCCACACCAACTTTATCACCACCGTAAGGTTACTATAACATACTTTCCAACTACTGCAGGCGCTAACGCATTTGTTCCCAGGACAGCAGGAGATCAACGGATATAACTAATACAACTGTATTTTAAAATGTCCTATCAAGCCTACAATAACGTTACACGATTGTTTTTTACACTGGTTTTAACTACTTCGATAGATGTCCTCTAATGTGCTTGATCAAATTTTCGTAGTTCTGTATAATGCTTCCATTTAATTATTTACCATTATTTATGTATTTTTTGTCCTTTTTTACTATGTGCACACCATCACCTCTGTAATGTATTTACACCCTGAGTGTACTACGAATAAATAAATAAATACACTCGTTCCAAAGTTTAGCTCCCGTATGCTGTTCCAGTCACATGGCGATATAAATTTGTTTCACCCACAGCAACGCAATGAGCTAGCGAGGTCAACATGTGGGATTTGGCACTCCTTCAACAGGAACACAAGCGTTTTGTGGGCCACGTCTGCCACAACACAGTATCAAAGCTGCGATCTTACGACCCGCAGCTGAACGGATTACTTGACCACCATGGCTGGTTGCCAATACAGCGTTTGACACCGCGACAGTCAACAAAATGACGTCACGATGACACCATGTGTCAACTTCCGCCGGCCAGAGGCTGACAGCTAAGGCATGATAACCAGTCGATGTCATACGGCAAAAGCAACCATTTATTTACAGTTCAGAGATATACGGGTAGCAAAAAGAAAGAAGGCAAGAGTTCAATTGCGCATGCACCGAGGGGAGTTATTTGGCCCGACATCTATGCTGCATTCCTTCAGATCCTTCCTCCTGGTGGCCAAACCATTCCGGTATTCTGCCACTTCTCTGTTGTCGCCTGTGACGGAGGGCAGTCCTTCAGTCACGTATCTGCATACTGCTTGCAAAACACCACTATCCGCTGTGAGTACTTGAAGTTTATGAGAAAGCACCGGCTCGCTCCTACAGGACAACGAGAACCACAATTTCCGCCAGCTCTTTCGTTTCCGCTTCCGGCTCCTGCAATAACACCGGCAAGTGGCTTAGGTCATCAGTGACTGAAATGATCGCCGGGTTTTAAAATATACTTTAGTTCGTACATGCTACGAGCGAAAGCGGCACCCGCTGATTGCGGGCGGCATATATGGATGATGGAAGTTTGACGGTTCGGTCTCAGTTGCCCTAGCAAAGGACTGATCTGTTACAAGCGTGAACTACTGCCCTAAAAGGTAATAGCGGAACACTGTCATGCCAAACACTAGGGCTAAAGCTTCTCGCTCAATTTGAAAGTACTTCTCAGCTGAGGTGAGCTTTTGTAGGCAACTCGAGGCACCACAGGTGGCTACTGACTGAGAAGTTACACTGGAACCACAAAGCAGTAATGAAACTATAAGCTGTAATGTAACACCACAATATAAAGCTTTAGTACTGCGTACGTATCGCACGTGGTGGCGTTGCGTACGTAAGGACACCACGTTGTGCGCATGCGCAGACCACAACACGCACGTATCGCGTTACGTGCATGCGATGCGTGCATACATATGAGGTGGTCGCGCCGCTCTAACACGTTCGCGACAGCAAAAGACTTCGTTTCACAAAATGGCGGCATCTAGGCGAGCACCGGCCGGCTGTACGTATCACGTATGATTTGGCACTTCGTGTGATTTGGCATAAATGCGCAAAACCCATTTCAACATCCCTCGCAGTGGGCAGGCATTGTGAAGAGCATGAATTTTGCTCTGGGAAAAGCGTTTAGTGCACGCAACTTGCGAGTAAGGCTGGACCTTCTATTGTGACAGTTCATCGCAAACGACCGAGCCAGCTTCAGAAAGTGAGTACTCAAGTTTTGATACGTCACGATGTGTTTCGTATATCGCATGCGTACTTTTAAAGCGAAAGCTTTACCACGGCCGTGGCGTTACTGGCCGAAAAGAACGAGTTTCGCTGTGTATCTCTGCGTTGTGTTGAAGCGAAGAACAGTTACCCCATGACATGCCGCGGGAAATTTAGTTCTGGCGTTGCAATTGTGCGCAAGCCTACAACGAACACATTCGCCGGCTTCTCTGGGTAACTCTCCCAATGCCTTTATCCAGCGTCCAAGGTGAAACGCAAGATGATGATGATGATGTTTGAAGTTTTGTGGCGCAAGGGCCATTTCACGGCCAAAGAGCGCCAGTTCATGTTACTAAGAATATGGACAATGATTGTGATAAGCGGCTGTATAAAGGCCACAAAATTCCTCGCAGTAAGGCAGGTAAAAACATACAAGTAATAAAATCATGACCATGCCGTGAAAGGTGTGTGTGGTGAGGATAGATGACAATGATGATGATGTTTGGTGTTTTATGGCGCAAGGGCCATTTCACGGCCATGATGATGATGTTTGATGTTTTATGGCGCAAGGGCCATTTCACGGCCAAAGAGCGCCAATTCATCTTACTAAAAACATGGACAATGATTGCGATAAGCGGCTGTATAAGGGCCATAAAATTCCTCGCGGTAAGGCGGGTAAAAACATACAAGTAATAAAATCATGACCATGCCGTGAAAGGTGTGTGCGGTGTGAATAGATGACAAAAGTTGGTGATAATAAAAGACGATGGTGGATATTTATGGCATTAGCACAAGTGCCTCACTCGTTCATACCCTTGCGTCCAAGGGCCGTGAGGCAAGTGCTTTCTTGTGTAACCACCGCAGCAAAAACCTCTCTGGAGAGGTCATGCTACGGGATGCCCGGGTGTATGATGTGAAAACTATGAATTTCTTTAAAAACGCTAACAATGATTTGTGACTAAAAAGCGGCTCCCTACCGACGAACATTGCAGGGTGTAAAGGTATATGTTGTCGGTAGGGTAATGGAAAGTGTTGTTTTCTTACAGTGTCCAATTCTTTGCACTCAATTAAAATGTGAAGAACTGTTAAAGCCTCACCACATTTATCACACAATGGTGGGTCCCCACCGGATAAAAGATGTGTGTGTGTCGTGTATGTGTGCCCTATCCTGAGTCTTGTTAGTGTTACCTCTGTTAGACGTGATTTTGATACTGGTGGCCAATGGCCAAGGTGTGGCTTGATAACGTGTAGTTTGTTTTGTGTGTGTGTATCCCACTTGCTCTGCCAGTAGCTCCTGAGGTTTAGTCTGAGAGACGGCTTAAGATCAAGGGCCGGGATTGATATGGATGTAATGGCGGTGCTCTCATGGACGGATGCAGCGAGCTGATCCGCCCTCACGTTGCCTTGGATCTCACGGTGCCCTGGCACCCAGCACACTACAACATGTTGTTTGTGTGTGTAGAGTGTGCACAAAATGGAGTAAAGTGAGACAAGGACTGGGTTTTTTTTTTGTTTTTTAAGACTGTGCAGAGCCGTTACCACACTGAGGGAGTCTGTATAAATTACTGCTTTTTGTATTTGTAATTGTTTGATGTGTTTAGCTGCCACCAGTATCGCGTAAGCTTCCGCTGTGAAGATACTTGTGCGTGGATGTAGAGGGCCAGCATCCGAAAAGGATGGGCCGACAGCAGCGTAGGACACAGAGGAGTTAGTCTTGGAGGCATCTGTGAAGAACTCAGGACGTGTGTATTTGTGTTGAAGTTCCAGAAAGTGTGTTCGGATATGGGCAATAGGTGCATGTTTTGTAACCTCTAGGAAAGACACATCGCAGTCTATAGTCTGCCACTGCCACGGTGGCGGGTATGCTACAGGAGCCATTAAACTGTGTTCGAGTGACACTCCAGTGTCCTCAGCTAGACCCTTCAGGCGAACTGAGAAGGGCTGCCTCATTGAAGGCCTATTTTGAAAAAGAATGGAGCTCGCCAAGTCATTAATAGTAGAGTATGAGGGGTGCCTCTTGTCTGCTTTCACCTTAAGGAAATATACAAAGGACATGTAGGTTCTTTGCAGATGAAGCGACCACTCATTTGACTCAACGTAAAGGTTTTCTACGGGGCTGGTGCGAAAAGCACCCGTAGAAAGGCGGATGCCCAGATGGTGCACGGGGTCCAGCATTTTCAAGGCACTTTGAGTGGCAGACTGATAGACAACGGCCCCATAATCTAAGCGGGTACGAATAAGGCTTCTATAGAGGTTCATGAGGCATTGCCTATCACTACCCCACGTAGTACGTGACAACACTTTTATAACATTCATGGCTTTTAAACATTTTGTTTTTAAATACTTTATGTGTGGTACGAAGGTCAACTTGTTGTCCAAGATTAAGCCTAGGAATTTATGCTCCGCATTCACAGACAGACGTTGGCCGTTCAGTTCAATGTCGGGTTCTGAGTGCATGCCTCTCTTTCGAGAGAACAAGACACACGTGCTTTTTCCTGGGTTCAGCCGGAATCCGTTTTCCTCTGCCCATTTGGAGACCTTGTTTAAACCTAACTGAACCTGTCGCTCACACATTGCTAGGTTGCATGACTTAAAGCCAAGCTGGACGTCATCGACATATGTGGAATAGAACATGTTGCGGGGGATGGACAGGTGCAAGGAATTCATTTTTATAATAAAAAGTGTACAACTAAGTACACCACCTTGCGGTACTCCCGTTTCTTGCACAAATATTTGAGAGAGAGTACTGCCCACACGGACGCGAAATTTCCGATTGGACAAGTAACTCTCGATTATGGAAAGCATTCTACCGCGCACACCCAGGTGAGACAAGTCTCTTAATATCCCAAAACGCCATGTTGTGTCGTAAGCCTTCTCGATATCGAGAAACACTGAGAGGAAGTATTGTTGTGGACAAAAGCATCTCGAATCTGTGCCTCGATACGCACCAGATGGTCGGTGGTGGATCTACCCTCCCGAAACCCACACTGAAATTGGTCGAGCAGATGGTGTGTTTCAAGGAAATGTAAAAGTCGGCGGTTTATCATTTTTTCAAAAAGTTTACAAACGCAGCTGGTTAGTGCAATGGGCCTGTAACTTGAAACTGAGGAAGGGTCCTTGCCCTGTTTCAAAATAGGAATAACAATAGCCTCTTTCCAAGAAGCAGGGATGGTACCTGAAAGCCAGATAGCATTGTATAGAGAGAGTAAAGTTTTTCGCGTTTCGAGCGGCAAGTTTTTCAGCATTTCATATGTGACACGGTCGTAGCCTGGAGCGGAATTATTGCAAGAGTTTAGTGATGTTTGTAGCTCAGCTAAGTTGAAAGGTTGGTTGTATTCCTCGTAATTTGTGCACTTGGATTCTAGTTTCTGCTTTTCTATCTTTGCTTTGTGTCTTTGGAAAGCTTCAGTGTAGTGTGACGAGCTAGACGCCTGCTCGTAGTGTGCACCGAGGAAGTTCGCTTGATCTTCCAGGCTATCACCTTGTATGTTTACGAGTGGGAGTGAGTGTACTTGTCTTCCTGCTACCCTACGAACCATGTTCCAGACTTTAGCCTCTTGTGTATATGAATTTATCCCTGATAAAAACTTGTGCCAGCTTTCTTTTCTGGCCTGCCGACGCGTTCTCCTGCCTCGAGATTTTATTTTTCTAAAGCTCTCAAGGTTTTCCGCTGTCGGCGAGTTCCGCAGCAACCTCCATGCCCTGTTCTGTTCCTTTCGCGCATTCTGGCACTCAGTGTTCCACCACGGAACGTGTCGTTTGCCGGGCAGTCCAGATGTTTGTGGAATGCACTTGGTTGCTGCGTCAGTAAGAAAAGCCGTGAAGTACTGCACAGCTTCATCTATGCCTAACCCGCATATGTCAGTCCAATTTAGGTGAGTAAGCTTTTGAAATCGTTCCCAGTTGGCTTTGTTTACCAGCCATTTGGGAACATGTGGAGGACATTCATTTGTTATTGGTGTACTCAAAACTAAAGGGAAATGGTCACTTCCGTATGGATTATTTATGACTTTCCACTGAAGTAATGGTACAAGTGAAGGAGATGCGATACTGAGGTCTATGGAAGAGTAAGTTTTGTTGGCAAGGTTATAGTATGTTGCCTCTTTCCTATTCAACAGACAAGCACCCGATGAAAGGAGGAATTTTTCAATGAGACGACCTCGGGCATCACAGCGAGAGTCACCCCACAGACCACTATGTGCGTTCAGGTCCCCAAGGACCAGATAAGGTTCAGGTAGTTCGTCGATTAAAGACTGGAATTGAAGTTTTTCGAGACGGTGGTGCGGAGGTATGTACAAAGAGCAGACAGTGACAAGTTTGTTTAGAATAACTGCTCGGACAGCCACCGCCTCGAGGGAAGTTTGAAGGGGTAATTGTGTGCATGCTATACCTTGACTTACTATAACCGCTACACCACCGGATGGTAGCATGGCATCATCTCTATCCTTTCGGAAGATTATATAGTTACGTAAAAAGTTTGTGTTAGTTCGTTTTAAGTGTGTCTCCTGTACACACAGCACTCTTGGATTGTGTTCATGGAGGAGTTCTTGTAAGTCATCGAGGTTTCGAAGAAGGCCTCGGATGTTCCACTGTAATATTTCTGTCTGCATATTTAAACAAGAGAGATGCTGCTGTGTGTACAAAGAGTATCCTGTGTTGGAGTGAGGTCAATAATTCAGGTGGCAGGACGGTCGTCCGGCCCCGTTATTGGTTTTTTATTTTTCTTAACGCGCTCCAAGGAGGCGCGCCGCTCTTTTGGTACCAAGGGTACCGTTGTATCCATTGCCTCCGCAGAGGCACTGGTTGCCCGCACATGCGAGCTGGTGGTTCGGATTTTAGGCCTCGCCTGGTGTGGGGAGGCCTTGAGACCAGAGGACCCTGGAGTCTCCGGCCTCAATTCGCTAGGCGGCGGAGTAGACTGAACTACTGCCGCCTTGGGGGCAGGTGCCACAGCCGTCGGCTCGCTCTGCGCTGGCCGAAGGAGTGACGAGGGCTGCTGCGGCGTTGCCCCCTGACGCGCCGCATCAGCATATGTAGCGCCATAAAATGGCGACACTCTTCGTCTTGCTTCCTTAAATGTAATATTTTCTTTAATTTTCAATGAGATAATTTCTTTTTCTTTTTTCCAAAATGAGCAAGACCGTGAGTATGCGGTATGATTTCCGCCACAGTTCACACAGTGTGATGGTTCTTCGCAATTGTCAGAGTTGTGGCCTGACACTCCACATTGTGCACAAGTTTGGTGACCACGACAGCTTTGTGAGCCGTGGCCATACTTCTGGCATTTGAAACAACGACGTGGGTTAGGTATGTATGGTCTGATCGACGTCTTAGTGTAGCCTGTTTGAATACTTTCTGGGAGATTGCTGGAAGCGAACGTGAGTATTAGGTGTTTTGTTGGTGTTGCCTTGTTGTCTCTTCTAATGGTGATCCTTTGTACATTGGTCACATTCTGACTCTTCCACCCCTCCAGAAGTTCCTCTTCAGTCAAGCTGAGCAAATCAGCATCAGATACTACTCCACGGGTTGTGTTCATGGATCTGTGTGGCGTTACAGTGATGGGAGTGTCACCAAAAGTTGAAAGATTCTGTAGCTTTTCGAACTGTTCTTTTCCTCGGACTTCAAGAAGGAGGTCTCCGCTGGCCATTTTGGTAACTTTGTACCCGGCTCCAAGAGTTTCTGTGAGACATCTGGCTACTACAAAGGGTGATACGGTTCTGGCTTGCTTGCTGCTTATTTCACTATGTATAACATGAAAATGGGGGAAGTTTTCACTTGATTGGTTGAAAAAGCCTAAGTCTTCGGTGCGTACACGCTTTAAGGCGGTACGATCACTTAATAGGGGAAATGCTTTATGCATGCCAGTTTAATTTTCTTCAGAAGCGTTGGCGGCCACCCACCACGGAGCCCAACAAGGGGACGCTACAAGTTTGTGGACGCTAAAACCTGCAGACGCCAGCCGTACAACGCAACTATAACCCAATGCGCCTAGACCAAGGTAGGCTATTTGCACAGGGTTAACCCTCGCCGCCAGGAAGTTTGGAAGTAAACGGAAGATAGTAGAAAACAGGACAGATAAATAGTAAGAGATAAAGACGAAGATGTAGGGAAAGAGGGATAGGAAAAGGCGACTGCCGATTTCCCCTGGGTGGGTCAGCCCAGGGGTGCCGTCTACGTGAAGCCGGGGCCAAAGGGGTGTGTTGCCTCTGCCGGGGGGCCTCAAAGGTCCAATCACCCAGCATCAGCTCAACCCCCAGGATCCCCTTTTCCCCGGACACGGCAAAGCCACGCACGGCTAGGCGTGGGAGGGAGTAGAAACTCCCCCGTTAGCTCGGGTCCGTGGTGTCGCTACACACCAAACGCCTGCTTTAACAGGCGCCCCTGCGGGGATTTCACGGCCAAAGAGCGCCAGTTCATCTTACTAAAATTATGGACAATGATTGTGATAAGCGGCTGTATAAGGGCCATAAAATTCCTCGCAGTAAGGCGGGTAAAAAGATACAAGTAATAAAATCATGACCATGCGGTGAAAGGTGTGTGTGATGTGAATAGATGACAAGAGTTGGTGATTATAAAAAACGATGGTGGATATGAATGGCATAAGCACAAGTGCCTCACTCGTTCATACCCTTGCGTCCAAGGGCCGTGAGGCAAGTGCTTTCTTGTGCAACCGCCACAGCAAAAACCTCTCTAGAGAGGTCGTGCTACGGAATGCCCGGGTGTATGATATGAAAATTATTAATTTCTTTTAAAAACGCTAACAATGATTTATGACTAAAAAGCGGTTCCCTACCAACGAACATTGCAGGGTGTAAAGGTATATGTTGTCGGTAGGGTAATGTAAAATGTTGTTTTCTTATAGTTTCTAAGTGTTTACACTGGATTAACATGTGAAGGACGGTTAATGGTTCACCACATCTGTCACACAATGGTGGATCGCCACCAGACAAAAGATATGTGTGTCGTGTATGTGTGTCCTATCCTGAGTCTCGTTAGTATTACCTCTGTATGACGCGATTTCGATACAGGCAGCCAATGACCAAGGTGTGGCTTAGTAACGTGTAGTTTGTTTTGTGTGTGTGTATCACACTTGCTCTGCCAGTAGTCCCGGAGGTTTCGTTTGATGATAATGTTTGATGTTTTATGGCGCAAGGGCCGTTTCACGGCCAAAGAGCGCCAGTTCATCTTGCTAAAAAAAATGGACAATGATTGTGATAAGCGGCTGTATAAGGGCCATAAAATTCCTCGCGGTAAGGCGGGTAAAAACATACAAGTAATAAAATCATGACCATGCCGTGAAAGGTGTGTGTGGTGTGAATAAATGACAAAAGGTGGTGATAATAAAAGACGATGGTGGATATGTATGGCATTAGCACAAGTGCCTCACTCGTTCATACCCTTGCGTCCAAGGGCCGTGAGGCAAGTGCTTTCTTGTGTAACCACCGCAGCAAAAACCTCTCTGGAGAGGTCATGCTACGGGATGCCTGGGTATATGATATGGAAACTATGAATTTCTTTAAAAAACGCTAACAATGATTTGTGACTAAAAAGCGGTTCCCTACCGACGAACATTGCAGGGTGTAAAGGTATATGTTGTCGGTAGGGTAATGGAAAGTGTTGTTCTCTTGCAGTGTCCAATTGTTTGCACTCAATTAAAATGTGAAGGACTGTCAATGGTTCACCACATCTGTCACACAATGGTGGATCGCCACCAGACAAAAGGTGTGTGTGTGTCATGTATGTGTGTCCTATCCTGAGTCTCGTTAGTATTACCTCTGTATGACGCGATTTCGATACGGGCAGCCAATGACCAAGGTGTGGCTTAATAACGTGTAGTTTGTTATGTGTATGTGTATCCCACTTACTCTGCCAGTATACTCTGAGGTTTCGTTTGAGAGACGGCTTAAGATCGAGGGCCGGGATTGATATAGGTGTAGGGGCAGTGTTTTTGTGGGCGGATGCAGCGAGCTGATCCGCCCTCACGTTGCCTTGAATCTCACGGTGCCCTGGCACCCAGCACACTACAACATGTTGTTTGAGTGTGTAGAGTGTGCACAAAATGGAGTAAAGTGAGATGAGGACCGGGTTTTTTTGTTTTTTAAGACTGTGCAGAGCCGTTACCACACTGAGGGAGTCTGTATAAATTACTGCTTTTTGTATGTGTAATTGTTTGATGTGTTTAGCTGCCACAAGTATCGCGTAAGCTTCCGCTGTGAAGATACTTGTGCCTGGATGTAGAGGGCCAGCATCCGAGAAGGATGGGCCGACAACAGCGTAGGACACAGAGGAGTTAGACTTGGAGGCATCTGTAAAGAACTCAGGACGTGTGTATTTGTGTTGAAGTTCCATGAAGTATGTTTGGATATGGGCAATAGGCGCATGTTTTGTAACTTCAAGAAAGGACACATCACAGTCTATAGTCTGCCATTGCCACGGTGGCAGATATGCTACAGGAGCCATTAAACTATGTTCAAGTGAGACTCCAGTTTCCTCAGCTAGACTTTTCAGGCGAACTGAGAAGGGCTGCCTCATCGAAGGCCTATTTTGAAACAGAATGGAGCTCGACAAATCATTAATAGTGGAGTATGAGGGGTGCTTCTTATCTGCTTTCACCTTAAGGAAATAAACAAAGGACATGTAAGTTCTCTGCAGATGAAGCGACCACTCATTTGACTCCACATAAAGGCTTTCCACGGGGCTGGTGCGAAAAGCACCCGTAGAAAGGCGGATGCCCAAATGGTGCACGGGGTCCAGCATCTTCAAAGCACTTTGAGTGGCAGACTGATAGACAATGGCCCCATAACCTAAGCGGGTGCGAATGAGGCTTCGATACAGAGTCATGAGACATTGCCTGTCACTACCCCACGTAGTACGTGACAACACTTTTAAAACATTCATGGCTTTTGAACATTTTGTTTTTAGATACTTGATGTGCGGTACGAAGGTCAACTTGTTGTCCAAGATTAATCCTAAAAATTTATGCTCCGCATTGACAGACAGACGTTGACCGATCAATTCAATGTCAGGTTCTGAGTGCATGCCTCTCTTTCGGGAGAACAAGACACACGTGCTCTTTTGTGGGTTCAGTCGGAATCCGTTTTCCTCTGCCCATTTGGAGACCTTGTTTAAACCTAACTGAATTTGTCGCTCGCACATTACCAGGTTGCAAGATCTAAAGCCAAGCTGGACGTCGTCGACATATGTACAATAAAACATATTGCGAGGGATGGACAAGTGCAAGGAATTCATCTTGATGAGAAAAAGTGTGCAGCTAAGTACACCACCTTGTGGCACGCCTGTTTCCTGGACGAATGTTTGGGAAAGAGCCGTGCCCACTCGGACACGGAATGTCCGGTTTGACAGGTAACTTTCGATTATGTGAAACATTCTTCCGCGCACGCCAAGGTGGGACAGGTCTCTTAGAATTCCGAAACGCCATGTAGTATCATAAGCCTTTTCGATATCGAGGAACACAGAGAGAAAATATTGTTTATGGACGAAGGCGTCCCTGATCTGTGCCTCGATCCGAACAAGCTGGTCTGTGGTGGATCTACTTTCTCGAAACCCGCACTGAAATGGGTCGAGCAAATTGTTTGTTTCAAGGAAATGTACAAGTCTGCAGTTTATCATTTTTTCGAAGATTTTGCACAAGCAGCTTGTGAGTGCAATAGGCCTATAACTCGAAGGTAAAGAAGGGTCCTTGCCCTCTTTCAAAATGGGAATTATAATAGCCTCTTTCCAGGAGTTAGGGATAGTGCCAGAAAACCAGATAGCATTGTACAAACAAAGTAAGGTTTTTCGTGTTTCGATCCGTAGGTTTTTTAACATTTCATATACGACACGGTCAGAACCTGGGGCAGAAGTACTGCAGGAGTTTAGAGACATTCGCAGCTCAGCTAGACTGAACGCTTGATTATATGCCTCGTATCTAGTGCATTTGTGTTCGAGTTTCTGCTTTTCTATTCTTGTTCTGTATTTTTGGAAAGTGTCAGTATAGTGGGACGAGCTGGATACCCGTTCAAAATGTGCCCCGAGGAAGTTTGCCTGATCTTCCAAGGTATCACCTTGAGTGTTTACGAGTGGAAGTGTGTGTACTTGTTTCCCTGCTATCCTACCGACCATGTTCCAGACTTTGGCCTCTTGTGTGTAAGAATTGATCCCTGACAAAAACTTCTGCCAGCTTTCTCTTCTGGCCTGCCGACGCGTTCTCCTGCCTTGAGACTTTATTTTCTTGAAGGTTTCAAGATTTTCGGCTGTCGGTGAGTTCCGAAGCAGCCTCCAAGCTCTGTTTTGCTGTTTGCGCGCGTTTCGGCATTCAGAGTTCCACCATGGCACACGTCGTTTTCCAGGGTGTCCATTTGTTTGTGGGATGCATTTTGTTGCAGCATCAATCAAAAACGCTGTGAAGTAGTTCACAGCAACATCAATGTTCAAAGTACAGATGTCATTCCAACCTAGACAAGTGATAGTATGAAACTGTTCCCAGTCGGCTCTGTTTATGAGCCACTTGGGAACACGTGGTGGACACTCAGTTACTGTCGTTGTGCTCAAAACTACGGGGAAGTGGTCACTTCCGTACAGATTACTGACAACTTTCCACTGGAGTAGAGGCACAAGAGATGGAGACACTATGCTCAGGTCTATGGAGGAGTAGGTGTTATTAGCGAGGTTATAATAGGTTGGTTCTTTTCGATTCAGCAGACACGCGCTCGACGAGAGAAGGAACTGTTCGATCAGTCGACCTCGCGCGTCATACCGAGGATCACCCCATAGCCTGCTATGCGCATTGAAGTCTCCAAGGAGAACATAGGGCTCCGGAAGTTCATCAATTAAAGAGTATAAATCACGTTTTTGCAGCTGATAGCTAGGAGGAATGTAAATACTGCAGATTGTGATCAGTTTATTGAAAAGAACCGCTCGAACAGCCACTGCCTCAAGGGATGTTTGGAGTTGTAAGTGTGCGCATGCAATTCCTTGATTTACTATGATGGCAACACCTCCGGATGATGTCATGGCATCATCTCGGTCCTTTCTAAAAATAACGTATTTACGAAGAAAATTTGTGTGTTTTGAATTTAGGTGTGTTTCTTGTACACACAGCACTTTTGGTGAGTGTTCGTGTAGGAGTTCTTGGATGTCGTCAAGGTTTCTGAGGAGGCCCCTGACGTTCCATTGTATAATTTGAGTGTTCATGGTGAATGTAAAATAATGCTGTGTGTACGAAAAGCGAGTGGCTGTTTAGACGGGGAGTTTGAGTTCACTTAACAGGGCCGTCATCAGGCCCTGTTATTTGCTTTTTTGTTTTCTTGGCGCGCTCCAAGGAGCCACGCCGCTGTTTCGGCACCAAGGGTGCCGACGTATCCATTGCCTCCTCGGAGGCACTGGATGCCCGCACGTGCGGGCTATTAGTTTGGATTTTGGGCCTCGCCTGGTGAGGGGAGGCCTTGAGACCCGAAGACTCTGGAGTCTCCGGTCTCTGTTTGGGAGTAGGCGGTGTAGCCTGGGCTACAGCCGCCTTGGGGGCAGGTGCCACAGCCGACGGCTCGCTCTGCGCGGGCCGAAGGGGTGGCGAGTGCTGGTGCGGCGTTGCCCCCTGACGCGCCGCATCAGCATATGTTGCGCCGTAAAATGGCGACACTCTTCGTCTTGCTTCCTTGAATGTAATGTTTTCTTTGACTTTAAGAGTGATTATTTCTTTTTCTTTCTTCCAGTTAGGACACGAACGCGAATACGCGGCGTGTTCCCCGTCACAATTCACGCAGTGAGGCGTAGTAACACAGTTATCAGATGGGTGGCCGTGGCTACCACATCTTGCACAAGTTTCCTGACCCCGGCAGTTCTGCGAGCCATGACCAAATCGTTGACATTTATAACATCGTCTTGGATTTGGAATGTAGGGACGGACAGAGAGTTTGATGTAGCCTGTGTCTATAGATGAAGGCAGTGTGCTAGATGCAAAAGTGAGTATTATATGTTTGGTAGGTATTTCTTTGTTGTCGCGTCTGATGACGATTCGTTTCACATCCGTGACATTTTGCTCTTTCCACCCTTCAAGTAGTTCCTGTTCAGACATTTCAAGAAGGTCTGCTTCTGAAACAACTCCGCGTGAGGTGTTCATCGATCTATGAGGTGAAACAGACACTGGGATATTACCAAATGCTACAAGACTGCCAAGTTTTTCATAATGGTGTTTTTCAGGCAGCTCAAGGAGAAGGTCTCCGCTAGCCATCTTTGTAACCTTGTATCCTGGGCCAAAGAGCTCGGTCAGAGATTTAGCAACAAGAAATGGTGATATGGCTCTGGCTTGTTTTGTTGGGTTTTTGCTGTGCACAACATGGAATTTGGGAAAGCATTGTCTGGGTTGGCTGAAAATTGAGATGTCATCGGTGCGTCCCCTCTTAGGCGGAGGACGATCTAGGAGACGGGGAAATGCAGGTGTTCCCATAGTAGTGTACTTTTTTTCGGCAGCAATGGCGACCACCCACCATGGAGTCCAACCAGGGGACGCTGAAGCACTTAATAGCATAAGGCTGCAGACGCCAGCCGTACATTGCCACTATAACCAAATATAACTACTCAAGGTTGAGTAATTACACAAGGTTAACCCTTGCCGCCAGGAAAAATCTGAAGTAAATGGAAGAGAGAAGAAGACAGGACAGATTTAAAGACGAGAAAAGACTAAGATGTAGGGAGAGAGAGATAGGAAAAGGCGACTGCCGATTTCCCCTGGGTGGGTCAGCCCAGGGGTGCCGTCTACGTGAAGCCGGGGCCAAAGAGGTGTGTTGCCTCTGCTGGGGGGCCTTAAAGGTCCAATCACCCAGCGTCAGCTCAACCCCCAGGATCCCCTTTTCCCCGGGCACGGCAAAGCCACGCACGGCTAGGCGTGGGAGGGAGTAGAAACTCCCCCGTTAGCTCGGGTCCGTGGTGTCGCTACACACCAAACGTCTACTTGCGCAGGCGCCCCTGCGGGGCGGAGGTTTCGTTTGAGAGACGGCTTAATATAGAGGGCCGGGATTGATATGGATGTAATGGCAGTGCTCTCATGGACGGATGCAGCGAGCTGATCCGCCCTCACGTTGCCTTGAATCTCAGAGTGCCCTGGCACCCAGCACACTACAACATGTTGTTTGTGTGTGTGGAGTGTGCATAAAATGGAGTAAAGTGAGACAAGGACTGGGTTTTTTTGTTTTTTAAGACTGTGCAGAGCCGTTACCACACTGAGGGAGTCTGTATAAATTACTGCTTTTTGTATTTGTAATTGCTTGATGTGTTTAGCCGCCACAAGTATCGCGTAAGCTTCCGCTGTGAAGATACTTGTGCGTGGATGTAGAGGGCCAGCATCCGAAAAGGATGGGCCGACAGCAGCGTAGGACACAGAGGAGTTAGTCTTGGAGGCATCTGTGAAGAACTCAGGACGTGTGTATTTATGTTGAAGTTCCAGAAAGTGTGTTCGGATATGGGCAATAGGTGCATGTTTTGTAACCTCTAGGAAAGACACATCGCAGTCTACAGTCTGCCACTGCCACGGTGGCGGGTATGCTACAGGAGCCATTAAACTGTGTTCGAGTGACACTGCAGTGTCCTCAGCTAGACCCTTCAGGCGAACTGAGAAGGGCTGCCTCATTGAAGGCCTATTTTGAAAAAGAATGGAGCTCGCCAAGTCATTAATAGTAGAGTATGAGGGGTGCCTCTTGTCTGCTTTCACCTTAAAGAAATATACAAAGGACATGTAGGTTCTTTGCAGATGAAGCGACCACTCATTTGACTCAACGTAAAGGCTTTCTACGGGGCTGGTGCGAAAAGCACCCGTAGAAAGGCGGATGCCCAAATGGTGCATGGGGTCCAGCATTTTCAAGGCACTTTGAGTGGCAGACTGATAGACAACGGCCCCATAATCTAAGCGGGTACGAATGAGGCTTCTATAGAGGTTCATGAGGCATTGCCTATCACTACCCCACGTAGTACGTGACAACACTTTTATAACATTCATGGCTTTTAAACATTTTGTTTTTAAATACTTTATGTGTGGTACGACGGTCAACTTGTTGTCCAAGATTAAGCCTAGGAATTTATGCTCCGCATTCACAGACAGACGTTGTCCGTTCAGTCGAATGTCAGGTTCCGAGTGCATGCCTCTCTTTCGAGAGAACAAAACACACGTGCTTTTTTGTGGGTTCAGTCGGAATCCGTTTTCCTATGCCCATTTGGAGAGCTTGTTTAAACCTAACTGAACCTGCCGCTCACACAATGCCAGATTGCAAGACCTAAAGCCAAGCTGGACGTCATCGACATATGTGCAACAAAACATATTGCGAGGGATGGTCAAGCGCAAAAAATTCATTTTTATGAGAAAAAGTGTGCAGCTAAGTACACTACCTTGTGGCACGCCTGTTTCCTGAACAAATGTTTGGGAAAGAACCGTGCCCACTCGGACACGGAATGTCAGGTTTGACAGGTAACTTTTGATTATGTGAAACATTCTTCCGCGCACGCCAAGGTGGGAAAGGTCTCTTAGAATTCCGAAACGCCATGTTGTATCATAAGCTTTTTCGATATCGAGGAACACAGAGAGAAAATATTGTTTATGGACGAAGGCATCTCTGATCTGTGCCTCGATACGAACAAGGTGGTCTGTGGTGGATCTACCTTCTCGAAACCCGCACTGAAATGGGTCGAGCAAATTATTTGTTTCAAGGAAATGTACAAGTCGGCAGTTTATCATTTTTTCGAAGACTTTGCACAAGCAGCTTGTAAGTGCTATAGGCCTATAACTCGAGGGTAAAGAAGGGTCTTTGCCCTCTTTCAATATGGGAATATTAATAGCCTCTTTCCAGGAGGTAGGGATAGCGCCAGAAAACCAGATAGCATTGTACAAACAAAGTAAGGTTTTTCGTGTTTCGATTGGTAGGTTTTTTAACATTTCATACACCACACGGTCAGAACCTGGGGCAGAAGTACTGCAGGAGTTTAGAGACATTTGCAGCTCAGCTAGATTGAAAGCTTGGTTATATGCCTCGGATCTAGTGCATTTGTTTTCAAGTTTCTGCTTTTCTATTCTTGTTCTGTATTTTTGGAAAGTGTCAGTATAGTGGGATGAGCTGGACACCTGTTCGAAGTGTGCACCGAGGAAGTTTGCCTGATCTTCCAAGGTATCACCCCGAGTGTCCACGAGTGGAAGTGTGTGTACTTGTTTTCCTGCTATCCTACTGACCATGTTCCAGACTTTAGCCTCCTGTGTGTATGAATTGATCCCTGACAAAAACTTCTGCCAGCTTTCTCTTCTGGCCTGCCGACGCGTTCTCCTGCCTTGAGACTTTATTTTCTTGATGATGATGAGTATTTTTTAGTGGCGCAAGGGCCAATTGATGGCCAAAGAGCGCCATTTCAATTAACTACAGATATGAACAATGATATAGTGCGTGGCTGTAAAGGGGCCTTAAAATTCCTCGCTCTAACGCGGGTTAAAACATGAAAGTAATAAAATCATGACAGTGGCGTGACATATGTGTGGTGATAGCTGATGGCAAAATGTCATGATAATAAAACCATGATGAAGATATAGTCACCGCAGCCACGACCACTCCATGGAGGTCAGGCTACGGATGACCTCGAAATATCGGGTGAAAGCTTTGCACTTCTTTTAAAAATGTAAAAAGTGTTTGTAGTTTAAAAAGCGGATCCCTACCGATGAGCATCCCAGGGTGTAGAGGGAGCTGCTGTCGGTAGGGCAGTAAAAAGTGCTATTTTCTTACAGCATCTAGCTCATTGCACTGGACGAGAATGTGGAGAACCGTAAGGGGCTCTCCACATCTCTCACAATATGGTGGATCACCGGTAGACAGAAGAAATGAATGTGTAGAATGTGTGTGTCCAGTCCTAAGCCTTGTTAGTATTACTTCCGTGTGTCGTGATTTTGATAGTGGCGGCCAATAACCTAGTTGCGGCTTAATAGCATGGAGTTTATGATCTGTTTGTTTATCCCATATGCTCTGCATATACTCCCTGAGCTTTCGTTTTATAAAAGGTTTTAAGTCAAGTGCAGGGACTGGTGTTGGTGCATTGGCAGTAGTGACATTGGCGCAAGCAGCCATATTGTCGGCCAAAACGTTCCCTTGTATTTCACGGTGCCCTGGAACCCAGCAGACAACGACATGCTGTTTTGATGCGTAGAGTGTGCACAGAAGTGAGTAGAGTGACACCAGCACGGGGTTCTTGTGTTTTTTAGGAGTTTTCAGGGCTTTGACCACGCTTAGGGAATCTGTGTATATTACCGCCTTTTGTAATTTTATCTGTTTAATGTGTTTTACGACCGCCAGTATTGCGTAAGCTTCTCCTGTGAAAATGCTTGCATTAGGATGAAGAACGCCGGCCTCAGAAAAGGATTGGCCTATTGCTGCATATGACACAGAAGTGTTTGACTTTGACGCATCAGTAAAGAACTCAGGGCATGTGTATTTATGTTGTAGTTCTAAAAAGTATGTATGTATGTGTGCAAGTGGTGCGTGCTTTGTGACATCAACAAAAGAAACATCACAGTCTATAAGCTGCCACTGCCACGGTGGCAGATATGTTGCAGTAGCCATCAAACTGGGTTCAAGAAGAGGCACACCTGTTCCTTCGGCCAAGCTCCTTGCACGCAGCGCGTAGGGCTGCCTAAACGAAGGTCGGTTCTCGAACAAGCCAGAACAAGACAAATCATTAATTGTGAAATGGGAAGGATGTTTCTTGTCTGCCTTCACCTTCAAACAGTACAAAAAGGACAGGGAACATCTTTGTAGGTGGAGCGACCATTCATTCGAATCCACGTACAGGCTCTCCACAGGGCTGGTGCGGAAAGCACCCGTAGAGAGGCGAATGCCTAGATGGTGGACAGGGTCGAGAATTTTCAAGGCTGATGGTGTTGCCGACTGGTAGACTACAGCACCGTAATCTAGGCGTGTGCGTACGAGGCTTTTATATAAGTTAATTAAACATTTCCTGTCACTTCCCCATGTAGTGTGTGACAACACTTTCAAAATGTTCATTGTTTTTAAGCACCTGTCCCTTAAATACTTGATGTGTGGGATGAAAGTTAGCTTAGTGTCTAATATGAGACCAAGAAACTTGTGCTCGGTCTTCACTGACAGAGGTTGACCATGCAGGTCAATGTCGGGGTCAGGATGGAGGCCCCTCTTTCGGCTGAACAAGACACAAGTGCTCTTTTGCGCGTTGAGTATAAAACCATTCTCGTTTGCCCATTGAGATACCTTGTTCAACCCTAGTTGAACTTGGCGATGGCACATTGAGATGTTGCAAGATTTGTAACCAATCTGCACATCATCGACATATATGCAGTAAAAAATATTTCGTGGGAGAGACAGGTGCAAGGAATTCATTTTAACTATGAAAAGTGTACAGCTCAATACACCTCCTTGTGGCACTCCTGTTTCTTGGACAAATACTCGAGATAAGACGGTGCCAACTTGGACACGGAATGTACGGTTGGACAGGTAGCTTTCGATAACTGTCAGCATTCTACCCCGCACACCTAAATGTGACAGGTCTCGCAATATGCCGAAGCGCCATGCAGTGTCATATGCCTCTTCCATATCGAGGAACACAGACAGAAAAAATTGCTTATGAACAAAAGCATCGCGAATTTGTGCTTCGATACGGACAAGGTGGTCAGTGGTGGACCGAGCCTCTCGAAACCCACACTGGTATGGGTCAAGTAGGCCACTAATTTCAAGGAAGTGCATCAGGCGCCTGTTAATCATTTTTTCAAAGACTTTGCAAATACAGCTGGTTAATGCAATTGGCCTGTAGCTGGAAACTGAGGCCGGGTCCTTGCCTTGTTTTAGAATCGGGATAATAATAGCTTCCTTCCAGGCTGAGGGTAGCTCGCCAGAAGACCATATCGCATTATAGAGAGAGAGGAGAGCTTTCTGGGTTTCAGTGGGCAGGTGTTTCAACATTTCATATGCCACACGGTCCGGGCCTGGGACAGATTTATTGCAGCAGGCAAGTGAGGCCTGCAGTTCAGCCAAACAGAAAGGTTCGTTGTATGCCTCATGTGTTCTGGGCTTGCGCTCTAATCTCTGTTTTTCTATTGCGGTTTTATATCGTCGGAACGCTTAACTGTAGTGTGTTGAGCTGGAGACCTGTTCAAAGTGTGCTCCGAGAGTGTTTGCCTGGTCTTCCAAACTCTCCCCTTGGGGGTTCACTAGAGGAAGCGAATGTGCTCCTCGTCCTGCCACCTTACCAACCATACTCCAGACTCTCGACTCATCTGTGTATCAGTTAATGCCCGACACAAATTTGTGCGAACTTTCTCTTTTCGCCCGTCGGCGCGTCCTCCTTGCTTGCGACTTGACGTTTTTAAAGTTTACAAGATTCTCGGCTGTGGGCGAGTATCTAAGCAGCCTCCATGCCTTATTTTGTTTTTTTCGAGCATCACGGCACTCATTATTCCACCATGGTACTCGTCGTTTGCTTGACGGTCCACATGTTTGGGGAATACATTTTGTTGCTGCATCAACCAAGAAAGCTGTGAAGTAGCATACAGCATCCTCTATGCTCAATGCCGCCATGTCAGTCCAAGATAATGAAGTCATTTTTTGAAACTTTTCCCAATTGGCTTTGTCGGTGAGCCATTTGGGAACTTGTGCAGGACATGTATTTGTTATTGATGTGCTAATAACGATAGGAAAGTGGTCACTACCATATGGATCATTAATGACTTCCCATTTAAGTAGAGGCAGGAGTGATGGGGATATTATGCTGAGGTCTATTGCTGAGTACGTATTGTTAGCGATGTTGTAATATGTTGGCTCTTTCCGATTCAGCAGGCACGCACCGGAAGAAAACAGGACCTGTTCAATCAGGCGACCTCGAGCATCGCAGCGAGAGTCACCCCATAGATTGCTATGTGCATTGAAATCTCCAAGGAGGATATAAGGTTCTGGAAGTTCCTCTATGAGGGACTCGAGTTCATGCTTTTCAAGACGGTGTTGCGGAGGTATGTAGAGAGAGCAGATGGTGACGAGCTTATTCAAAAGAACTGCTCGAACAGCCACCGCCTCGAGGGATGTTTGTAGTGGTAGGTGTGTGCATGCAATCCCTTGATTGACTATAATGGCAACACCACCGGATGGCACAATGGCATCATTCCGGTCTTTCCGAAAGATAACGTAATGACGTAAAAAGTTGGTGTGTTTAGGTTTCAGGTGTGTCTCTTGTACGCACAGCACCTTAGGTGTATGTTTGTGTAAAAGTTCATGGATATCGTCGAGGTTTCTCAACAGTCCTCTGACGTTCCACTGTAGTATTTGTGTCATTTTAATGTAGTGTGGTGCTGTGTGTACAGAGGTGTTGCGTTAGTTTACAGGGCCTTTTGAGGGCCCCGTGATTCGAGGTTTTTCTTTTTTGGCGCGCTCTAAGGAGTTGCGCCTATCCTTCGGCGTCTGAGGCGCCGGAGGAGTGGGACTTGTATCCATCACCTCTTGTGAGGTGGTGGATGGTGCCTGCTGGGCAGGCACATTCACTGAACTTTTGGACCTAACTGCGCCTGCAGTGGTCCCAGGTTCGGCAGACACCGGGGTCTGCCGGCCCTGTTTGTCAGGTGGCGGAGCAGTACAGGCTGCTCCAGCCGGGGGCGCTGGTGGCACGACCGCGGCCACACACTGTGTGACATTCGCGGGTGCCGAGGCATGTGGCGCGGCGCCCCGGCGCGTCACATCTGCAAAGGAGGGATAAGACGGGTTGTGTATTGCGAAACGTTGGCGTGCTTCTTGGAATGTGAGATTGAATTTAACCTTGAGTTCTACTATTTGTTTTTCTTTTTTCCATGCGGGGCATGATCGTGAGTAGGCAGCGTGATCTCCTTCACAGTTCGAACAATGAGATGTTTCTGAGGTGCAGTTGTCTGATATGTGTTGAATGGATGCGCACTTTGATATGTGTTGAATGGATGCGCAAGGCCTCGCCTGGCGAGGTGAGGCCTTGAGACCCGAGGACCCTGGAGTCCCTGGTCTCTGTTCAATAGTAGGCGGAGTAGACTCAACCACTGCCGCCTTGGGGGCAGGCGCCACAGCCAATGGCTCGCTCTGCGCAGGCCGAAGGAGTGGCGAGGGCTGGTGCGACACTGCCCCCTGGCGCGCCGCATCAGCATATGTAGGGCCATAAAATGGCGAGACTCTTTTTCTTGCTTCTTTAAATGTAATGTTTTCTTTTATCTTTAAAGGGATGATTTCTTTTTCTTTTTTCCAGAAAGAACAAGAACGTGAGTACGCGGCATGATTACCGCCACAGTTTACACAGTGTGCAGGTGCTTCGCAGTTGTCGGACGCATGGCCCACGACTCCACACATAGCACAAGTTTTCTGGCCACGACAGCTTTGCGAGCCGTGGCCATATCTCTGACAATGGAAGCAACGGCGGGGGTTGGGAATATATGGCCTCACAGATGTTTTTGTGTACCCAGTCGGAATTGTTTCCGGCAAATCGCTCGAAGCAAAGGTCAGTACTAAGTGTTTTGTTGGTATTTCCTTTTGATCTCTTCTTATCTTAATGCGCTGTACGTTTGTCACGTTCTCGCTCTTCCATCCTTCAAGAAGTTCAGCTTCGGTCAGTTCAAGCAAATCTGCGTCCGAAACGACCCCGCGAGATGAGTTCATAGACCTGTGTGGCGTAATACTGATGGGTGTGTCTCCAAACGTTGTGAGGGTGTTCAGTTTATCAAATTGGTCTTTGTCACGTACTTCGAGGAGTAGATCTCCACTGGCCATTTTGGTAACCTTGTACCCGGCACCGAGAGTTTCGGTTAAGGACCTAACCACTACGAAGGGGGATACTGTTCTGGCTTGCTTGTTTGTTTTTTCGCAGTGTATAACGTGGAAAGGAGGAAAGGTTTGTCTTGGCCGGAGGAAAAAATTGATATCTTCGGTGCGTACCCGCTTTGAGGAGGCACGATCACTTAATAGGGGAAATGCTTTATGCATGCCAGTTTCATTTTCTTCAGAAGCGTTGGCGGCCACCCACCACGGAGCCCAACAAGGGGACGCTACAAGTTTGCGGATGCTAAAACCTGCAGACGCCAGCCGTACAACGCAACTATAACCCAATGCGCCTAGACCAAGGTAGGCTATTTGCACAGGGTTAACCCTTGCCGCCTGGAAAATTGGAAGTAAACAGAAGAGAGTAGAAGACAGGACAGATAAATAGTAAGAGATAAAGACGAAGATGTAGGGAGAGAGGGATAGGAAAAGGCGACTGCCGATTTCCCCTGGGTGGGTAGGCCCAGGGGTGCCGTCTACGTGAAGCCGGGGCCAAAGGGGTGTGTTGCCTCTGCCGGGGGGCCTTAAAGGTCCAATCACCCAGCATCAGCTCAACCCCCAGGATCCCCTTTTCCCCGGACACGGCAAAGCCACGCACGGCTAGGCTTGGGAGGGAGTAGAAACTCCCCCGTTAGCTCGGGTCCGTGGTGTCGCTACACACCAAACGCCTGCTTTATCAGGCGCCCCTGCGGGGCCCGCATTCCCACTGCAGTCTGCCACTTAGCTCATGTGCTAAATTCACAGAAAGCATCAACACCGCAAGGCTGGCCTTAAATTTGTCGTCTAACATCAATCCGACCAGCCTCGCCCCGGTGGTCTAGTGGCTAAGGCACTAGGCTGCTGACCCGCAGGTCGCGGGCTCGCATCCCGGATGCGGCGGATACACCAACTACATGCGGCAAGTGTGAAGTGCATGAAAACCCTTTTACTTATTAAATGAAAACGTTTGTGTATATCTATTGAATGTTCATTCAGTGTCCATGTGCAACGTACCTGCAACCTTACTCGGCCAAGTTTTTCATAGTTGCGGCACGGCCGCCTGGATCGGGCGCGCGTGGCGGTGTTGCGCACACCCGATCCAGGCGGCCGTTGTTGCGGCTACATCTAATCTTCATAATTTGGATTTGTATGGATATCTAAGAGACTTTTACAATGTCCACAAGAAACATACCATGGATGTCTCACAATATTTGCGGTTCATTAGAGTTCAATCACAATATTTGCGGTTCAATCGTTACTGAGCGGGGGCCTCGTTTTACCAGGTGCTGGCAAAGCGTCGAAGAAGGACATGGCTGCCGAAAACAAGCGTTAGCCAATGAGATTAGTCGATGGAGCTTCACTGGTTGTCAGCATGAAAAAAATCTAGGAAGTTTAGGTCTAGGAACTCCCCAGTTGTTATTCAATGGTTTCATTGTAGATTGCGCTTTTTTAGAATTTGCCAAAGCTTTCAACGACGTTAATCACTCATTACTTTTACCCCGCAGGGGCGCCTGCGAAAGTAGGCGTTTGGTGTGTAGCGACACCACGGACCCGAGCTAACGGGGGAGTTTCGGCTCCCTCCCACGCCTAGCCGTGCGTGGCTTTGCCGTGTCCGGGGAAAAGGGGATCCTGGGGGTTGAGCTGATGCTGGGTGATTGGACCTTTAAGGCCCCCCGGCAGAGGCAACACACCCCTTTGGCCCCGGCTTCACGTAGACGGCACCCCTGGGCTGACCCATCCAGGGGAAATCGGCAGTCGCCTTTTCCTATCTCTCTCTTCCTACATCTTCGTCTGTATCTCTCTCTTTTTATCTGTCCTGTCATCTTCTCTTTTCCGTTTACTTCCGAATTTCCTGGCGGCGAGGGTTAACCCTGTGTAGTTACCCAACCTTGGGTAGTTATATTCGGTTATAGCGGCGATGCATGGCTGGCGTCTCCAAGTGTTCACTAGTCAACCTTGTAGCGTCCCCTTGTTGGGCTCGGTGGTGGGTGGCCACCATCGCCGCCGAACTTTATAGTATTTTTATGGCAAAAGCTTTTCCCCTCCTTCCTGATCGCTCCCTAAAAAGGTGGCGCACCGATGATACTTTCCTGCTAAACACACCAAAGCCGACATTCCCAAAGTACCATGTAATCCACAGTCAAAACGAAAACAAGACAGTCCGAGCCATTTCACCCTTCCTCGTTTCCAAAACTCTCACAGAAGCAATAGGCCCAGGTTATAAAGTGACAAAGATGGGAAGTGGCGATCTTCTTTTGGAGCTACGTGACAAAGTCCAGTATGAAAAGCTGTCTAAGCTTGTAGCCTTTGGGGAAACCCCTGTTTCCGTGGGCCCACACAGGTCCATGAACACTGTCCGTGGCGTAGTTTCTGATGATCACCTTACTGAGCTTTCTGAAAGTGAGCTGCTCGAAGGTTGGCAGGACCAGAACGTGGTCAAAGTTCAACGAATAACAATAAGGCGCAACAACAAACTGACCCCTACAAAACACGTAATAGTTACCTTCGGAACAAGTGACCTACCAGAATCAATCGAAACCGGCTATTGTAAGCTTCGTGTAAGACCATACATTCCCAACCCTCGTCGATGTTTCAAGTGCCAACGTTTCGGTCATGGATCGCAGAGTTGCAGAGGGCGTGCCACTTGCGCAAAGTGCGCATCCATTCAACACATATCAGACAACTGCACCTCAGAAACATCTCATTGTTCGAACTGTGAAGGAGATCACGCTGCCTACTCACGATCATGCCCCGCATGGAAAAAAGAAAAACAAATAGTAGAACTCAAGGTTAAATTCAATCTCACATTCCAAGAAGCACGCCAACGTTTCGCAATACACAACCCATCTTATCCCTCCTTTGCAGATGTGACGCGCCGGGGCGCCGCGCCACATGCCTCGGCACCCGCGAATGTCACACAGTGTGTGGCCGCGGTCGTGCCGCCAGCGCCCCCGGCTGGAGCAGCCTGTACTGCTCCGCCACCTGACAAACAGGGCCGGCAGACCCCGGTGTCTGCCGAACCTGGGACCACTGCAGGCGCAGTTAGGTCCAAAAGTTCAGTGAATGTGCCTGCCCAGCAGGCACCATCCACCACCTCACAAGAGGTGATGGATACAAGTCCCACTCCTCCGGCGCCTCAGACGCCGAAGGATAGGCGCAACTCCTTAGAGCGCGCCAAAAAAGAAAAACATCGAATCACGGGGCCCTCAAAAGGCCCTGTAAACTAACGCAACACCTCTGTACACACAGCACCACACTACATTAAAATGACACAAATACTACAGTGGAACGTCAGAGGACTGTTGAGAAACCTCGACGATATCCATGAACTTTTACACAAACATACACCTAAGGTGCTGTGCGTACAAGAGACACACCTGAAACCCAAACACACCAACTTTTTACGTCATTACGTTATCTTTCGGAAAGACCGGAATGATGCCATTGTGCCATCCGGTGGTGTTGCCATTATAGTCAATCAAGGGATTGCATGCACACACTTACCACTACAAACATCCCTCGAGGCGGTGGCTGTTCGAGCAGTTCTTTTGAATAAGCTCGTCACCATCTGCTCTCTCTACATACCTCCGCAACACCGTCTTGAAAAGCATGAACTCGAGTCCCTCATAGAGGAACTTCCAGAACCTTATATCCTCCTTGGAGATTTCAATGCACATAGCAATCTATGGGGTGACTCTCGCTGCGATGCTCGAGGTCGCCTGATTGAACAGGTCCTGTTTTCTTCCGGTGCGTGCCTGCTGAATCGGAAAGAGCCAACGTATTTCAGCATCGCTAACAATACGTACTCAGCAATAGACCTCAGCATAATATCCCCATCACTCCTGCCTCTACTTAAATGGGAAGTCGTTAATGATCCATATGGAAGTGACCATTTTCCTATCGTTATTAGCACATCAATAACAAATACATGTCCTGCACAAGTTCCCAAATGGCTCACCGACAAAGCCAATTGGGAAAAGTTTCAAAAAATGACTTTATTATCTTGGACTGACATGGCGGCATTGAGCATAGAGGATGCTGTATGCTACTTCACAGCTTTCTTGGTTGATGCAGCAACAAAATGTATTCCCCAAACATGTGGACTGTCAAGCAAACGACGAGTACCATGGTGGAATAATGAGTGCCGTGATGCTCGAAAAAAACAAAATAAGGCATGGAGGTTGCTTAGATACTCGCCCACAGCCGAGAATCTTGTAAACTTTAAAAACGTCAAGTCGCAAGCAAGGAGGACGCGCCGACGGGCGAAAAGAGAAAGTTGGCACAAATTTGTGTCGGGCATTAACTCATACACAGATGAGTCGAGAGTCTGGAGTATGGTTGGTAAGGTGGCAGGACGAGGAGCACATTCGCTTCCTCTAGTGAACCCCCAAGGGGAGAGTTTGCAAGACCAGGCAAACACTCTCGGAGCACACTTTGAACAGGTCTCCAGCTCAACACACTATAGTGAAGCGTTCCGACGATATAAAACCGCAATAGAAAAACAGAGATTAGAGCGCAAGCCCAGAACACATGAGGCATACAACGAACCTTTCTGTTTGGCTGAACTGCAGGCCTCACTTGCCTGCTGCAATAAATCTGCCCCAGGCCCGGACCGTGTGGCATATGAAATGTTGAAACACCTGCCCACTGAAACCCAGAAACCTCTCCTCTCTCTCTATAATGCGATATGGTCTTCTGGCGAGCTACCCTCAGCCTGGAAGGAAGCTATCATTATCCCGATTCTAAAACAAGGCAAGGACCCGGCCTCAGTTTCCAGCTACAGGCCAATTGCATTAACCAGCTGTATTTGCAAAGTCTTTGAAAAAATGATTAACAGGCGCCTGATGCACTTCCTTGAAATTAGTGGCCTACTTGACCCATACCAGTGTGGGTTTCGAGAGGCTCGGTCCACCACTGACCACCTTGTCCGTATCGAAGCACAAATTCGCGATGCTTTTGTTCATAAGCAATTTTTTCTGTCTGTGTTCCTCGATATGGAAAAGGCATATGACACTGCATGGCGCTTCGGCATATTGCGAGACCTGTCACATTTAGGTGTGCGGGGTAGAATGCTGACAGTTATCGAAAGCTACCTGTCCAACCGTACATTCCGTGTCCAAGTTGGCACCGTCTTATCTCGAGTATTTGTCCAAGAAACAGGAGTGCCACAAGGAGGTGTATTGAGCTGTACACTTTTCATAGTTAAAATGAATTCCTTGCACCTGTCTCTCCCACGAAATATTTTTTACTGCATATATGTCGATGATGTGCAGATTGGTTACAAATC
The DNA here is from genome assembly GCF_043290135.1 of Rhipicephalus microplus. Classification (NCBI taxonomy): domain Eukaryota; kingdom Metazoa; phylum Arthropoda; class Arachnida; order Ixodida; family Ixodidae; genus Rhipicephalus; species Rhipicephalus microplus. Next base: position 79,151,346 of record NC_134707.1, on the reverse strand, counting down.
TTGCAACATCTCAATGTGCCAACGTCAAGTTCAACTAGGGTTGAACAAGGTATCTTAATGGGCAAACGAGAATGGTTTTATACTCAACGCGCAAAAGAGCACTTGTGTCTTGTTCAGCCGAAAGAGGGGCCTCCATCCTGACCCCGACATTGACCTGCATGGTCAACCTCTGTCAGTGAAGACCGAGCACAAGTTTCTTGGTCTCATATTAGACACTAAGCTAACCTTCATCCCACACATCAAGTATTTAAGGGACAGGTGCTTAAAAAAAATGAACATTTTGAAAGTGTTGTCACGCACTACATGGGGTAGCGACAGGAAATGTTTAGTTAACTTATATAAAAGTCTCGTACGCACACGCCTAGATTACGGTGCTATAATTTATCAGTCGGCAACACCATCAGCCTTGAAAATTCTCGACCCTGTCCACCATCTAGGCATTCGCCTCTCTACGGGTGCTTTCCGCACCAGCCCTGTGGAGAGCCTGTACGTGGATTCGAATGAATGGTCGCTCCACCTACAAAGATGTTCCCTGTCCTTTTTGTACTTTTTGAAGGTGAAGGCAGACAAGAAACACCCTTCCCATTTCATAATTAATGATTTGTCTTGTTCTGGCTTGTTCGAGAACCGTCCTTCGTTTAGGCAGCCCTACGCGCTGCGTGTAAGGAGCCTGGCCGAAGAAACAGGTGTGCCTCTTCTTGAACCCAGTTTGATGGCTCCTGCAACATATCTGCCACCGTGGCAGTGGCAGCTTATAGACTGTGATATCTCTTTTGTTGATGTCACAAAGCACGCACCACTTGCACACATACATACATACTTTTTAGAGCTACAACATAAATACACATGCCCTGAGTTCTTTACTGATGCGTCAAAGTCAAACACTTCTGTGTCATATGCAGCAATAGGCCAATCCTTTTTTGAGGCCGGCGTTCTTCATCCTAATGCAAGCATTTTCATCGGAGAAGCTTACGCAATACTGGCGGTCGTAAAACACATTAAACAGGTAAAATTACAAAAGGCGGTAATATACACAGATTCTCTAAGTGTGGTCAAAGCCCTGAAAACTCCTAAAAAACACAAGAACCCAGTGCTGGTGTCACTTTACTCACTTCTGTGCACACTTTACACATCAAAACAGCATGTCGTTGTCTGCTGGGTCCCAGGGCACCGTGAAATACAAGGGAACGTTTTGGCCGACAATCTGGCTGCTTGCGCCAATGTCACTACTGCCAATGCATCAACACCAGTCCCTGCACTTGACTTAAAACCTTTTATAAAACGAAAGCTCAGGGAGTATTGGCAGAAGATGTGGGATAAACACACAGATAATAAACTCCATGCTATTAAACCGCAACTAGGTTATTGGCCACCACTATCAAAATCACGACACACAGAAGTAATACTAACAAGGCTTCGAACAGGACACACACATTCCACACACTCATTTCTTCTGTCTTCCGGTGATCCACCATATTGTGAGAGATGTGGAGACCCCCTTACGGTTCTCCACATTCTTGTCCAGTGCAATGAGCTAGATGCTCTAAGAAAAAAGCACTTTTTACTGCCCCACCGACAGCAGCTCCCTCTACACCCTGGGATGCTCATTGGTAGGGATCCGCTTTTTAAACCACAAACACTTTTTACGTTTTTAAAAGATGTGCAAAGCTTTCACCCGATATTTCGAGGTCACCCGTAGCACGACCTCTATAGTGTGGTCGTGGCTGCGGTGACTATATCTTCACCATAGTTTTATTATCATGACATTTTGCCATCAGCTATCACCACACATATGTCACGCCACTGTCATAATTTTATTACTTTCATGTTTTAACCCGCGTTAGAGCGAGGAATTTTAAGGCCCCTTTACAGCCACGCACCATATCATTGTTCATATCTGTAGTCAATTGAAATGGCGCTCTTTGGCCATCAATTGGCCCTTGCGCCACTGAAATCTACTCATCATCATCATCATTACTTTTACAAAAACTAAATGCTTTTTATATTGACCCCTAAGTAGTCACTTGGATTCGAGAATTTCTTCCCTGCCGTGTGTAGTACGTTACAGCCAAAGGTTTTGACTCTTCGTTGGCCCCAGTTGGTTCTGGTGTACCCCGAGGGTCAGTCCTTGGCCCTCTGTTATTCTTGATTTATATAAACGACTTACCTGCTAACATTTCTTCCCAAGCTTGTTTATTTGCAGATAATAGTGTCATTTGCCAAAACATTACCAGTGATTCAGATGTGACATCATTACAAAATGATCCAGATATAACACAGTGGTGTCACACGTGGCACATGGAGCTAAATGTTGCTAAGTGAAAAAGCATGCGCATACCCCGGCGCAATGCTACTCCTCCGTTCTACTCTTTTAACAATATTCCATTGGGATCTACCGCGTCTTATCGCTACCTTGGTGTCCACATTTCCAGTAACTTACCATAGAAACATCACGTTCATTACATAATAGCTAGAGAGAAGCAAACTTTATGTTACTTGAAAATAAACTTCTATCTTACCCCACAATCACAAAAATTTTTGCTTTATTCATCTGTCCCCAGCTAGAATACCACTTATCCGTCTGGGACCCACATAGCTCTACATTATAACAAAGCAATGGGGCAGTTCAAAATTGCTATGCTTGCTTTATTGCATGCAATTATAATCGCAACGCCAGTGTCACAAATATGAAAGCTGCTCTTCATCTTCCATCTCTAGCAACCCGTAGAAAGCAATCGTGCATTCGTCTTCGTCACAGTGTATTACGATAACCCCACACTCTGTTTCTTGTTCGTAAAGTCCGCTCCATTTTGCCCACACCAACTTTATCACCACCGTAAGGTTACTATAACATACTTTCCAACTACTGCAGGCGCTAACGCATTTGTTCCCAGGACAGCAGGAGATCAACGGATATAACTAATACAACTGTATTTTAAAATGTCCTATCAAGCCTACAATAACGTTACACGATTGTTTTTTACACTGGTTTTAACTACTTCGATAGATGTCCTCTAATGTGCTTGATCAAATTTTCGTAGTTCTGTATAATGCTTCCATTTAATTATTTACCATTATTTATGTATTTTTTGTCCTTTTTTACTATGTGCACACCATCACCTCTGTAATGTATTTACACCCTGAGTGTACTACGAATAAATAAATAAATACACTCGTTCCAAAGTTTAGCTCCCGTATGCTGTTCCAGTCACATGGCGATATAAATTTGTTTCACCCACAGCAACGCAATGAGCTAGCGAGGTCAACATGTGGGATTTGGCACTCCTTCAACAGGAACACAAGCGTTTTGTGGGCCACGTCTGCCACAACACAGTATCAAAGCTGCGATCTTACGACCCGCAGCTGAACGGATTACTTGACCACCATGGCTGGTTGCCAATACAGCGTTTGACACCGCGACAGTCAACAAAATGACGTCACGATGACACCATGTGTCAACTTCCGCCGGCCAGAGGCTGACAGCTAAGGCATGATAACCAGTCGATGTCATACGGCAAAAGCAACCATTTATTTACAGTTCAGAGATATACGGGTAGCAAAAAGAAAGAAGGCAAGAGTTCAATTGCGCATGCACCGAGGGGAGTTATTTGGCCCGACATCTATGCTGCATTCCTTCAGATCCTTCCTCCTGGTGGCCAAACCATTCCGGTATTCTGCCACTTCTCTGTTGTCGCCTGTGACGGAGGGCAGTCCTTCAGTCACGTATCTGCATACTGCTTGCAAAACACCACTATCCGCTGTGAGTATTGAAGTTTATGAGAAAGCACCGGCTCGCTCCTACAGGACAACGAGAACCACAATTTCCGCCAGCTCTTTCGTTTCCGCTTCCGGCTCCTGCAATAACACCGGCAAGTGGCTTAGGTCATCAGTGACTGAAATGATCGCCGGGTTTTAAAATATACTTTAGTTCGTACATGCTACGAGCGAAAGCGGCACCCGCTGATTGCGGGCGGCATATATGGATGATGGAAGTTTGACGGTTCGGTCTCAGTTGCCCTAGCAAAGGACTGATCTGTTACAAGCGTGAACTACTGCCCTAAAAGGTAATAGCGGAACACTGTCATGCCAAACACTAGGGCTAAAGCTTCTCGCTCAATTTGAAAGTACTTCTCAGCTGAGGTGAGCTTTTGTAGGCAACTCGAGGCACCACAGGTGGCTACTGACTGAGAAGTTACACTGGAACCACAAAGCAGTAATGAAACTATAAGCTGTAATGTAACACCACAATATAAAGCTTTAGTACTGCGTACGTATCGCACGTGGTGGCGTTGCGTACGTAAGGACACCACGTTGTGCGCATGCGCAGACCACAACACGCACGTATCGCGTTACGTGCATGCGATGCGTGCATACATATGAGGTGGTCGCGCCGCTCTAACACGTTCGCGACAGCAAAAGACTTCGTTTCACAAAATGGCGGCATCTAGGCGAGCACCGGCCGGCTGTACGTATCACGTATGATTTGGCACTTCGTGTGATTTGGCATAAATGCGCAAAACCCATTTCAACATCCCTCGCAGTGGGCAGGCATTGTGAAGAGCATGAATTTTGCTCTGGGAAAAGCGTTTAGTGCACGCAACTTGCGAGTAAGGCTGGACCTTCTATTGTGACAGTTCATCGCAAACGACCGAGCCAGCTTCAGAAAGTGAGTACTCAAGTTTTGATACGTCACGATGTGTTTCGTATATCGCATGCGTACTTTTAAAGCGAAAGCTTTACCACGGCCGTGGCGTTACTGGCCGAAAAGAACGAGTTTCGCTGTGTATCTCTGCGTTGTGTTGAAGCGAAGAACAGTTACCCCATGACATGCCGCGGGAAATTTAGTTCTGGCGTTGCAATTGTGCGCAAGCCTACAACGAACACATTCGCCGGCTTCTCTGGGTAACTCTCCCAATGCCTTTATCCAGCGTCCAAGGTGAAACGCAAGATGATGATGATGATGTTTGAAGTTTTGTGGCGCAAGGGCCATTTCACGGCCAAAGAGCGCCAGTTCATGTTACTAAGAATATGGACAATGATTGTGATAAGCGGCTGTATAAAGGCCACAAAATTCCTCGCAGTAAGGCAGGTAAAAACATACAAGTAATAAAATCATGACCATGCCGTGAAAGGTGTGTGTGGTGAGGATAGATGACAATGATGATGATGTTTGGTGTTTTATGGCGCAAGGGCCATTTCACGGCCATGATGATGATGTTTGATGTTTTATGGCGCAAGGGCCATTTCACGGCCAAAGAGCGCCAATTCATCTTACTAAAAACATGGACAATGATTGCGATAAGCGGCTGTATAAGGGCCATAAAATTCCTCGCGGTAAGGCGGGTAAAAACATACAAGTAATAAAATCATGACCATGTCGTGAAAGGTGTGTGCGGTGTGAATAGATGACAAAAGTTGGTGATAATAAAAGACGATGGTGGATATTTATGGCATTAGCACAAGTGCCTCACTCGTTCATACCCTTGCGTCCAAGGGCCGTGAGGCAAGTGCTTTCTTGTGTAACCACCGCAGCAAAAACCTCTCTGGAGAGGTCATGCTACGGGATGCCCGGGTGTATGATGTGAAAACTATGAATTTCTTTAAAAAACGCTAACAATGATTTGTGACTAAAAAGCGGCTCCCTACCGACGAACATTGCAGGGTGTAAAGGTATATGTTGTCGGTAGGGTAATGGAAAGTGTTGTTTTCTTACAGTGTCCAATTCTTTGCACTCAATTAAAATGTGAAGAACTGTTAAAGCCTCACCACATTTATCACACAATGGTGGGTCCCCACCGGATAAAAGATGTGTGTGTGTCGTGTATGTGTGCCCTATCCTGAGTCTTGTTAGTGTTACCTCTGTTAGACGTGATTTTGATACTGGTGGCCAATGGCCAAGGTGTGGCTTGATAACGTGTAGTTTGTTTTGTGTGTGTGTATCCCACTTGCTCTGCCAGTAGCTCCTGAGGTTTAGTCTGAGAGACGGCTTAAGATCAAGGGCCGGGATTGATATGGATGTAATGGCGGTGCTCTCATGGACGGATGCAGCGAGCTGATCCGCCCTCACGTTGCCTTGGATCTCACGGTGCCCTGGCACCCAGCACACTACAACATGTTGTTTGTGTGTGTAGAGTGTGCACAAAATGGAGTAAAGTGAGACAAGGACTGGGTTTTTTTTTTGTTTTTTAAGACTGTGCAGAGCCGTTACCACACTGAGGGAGTCTGTATAAATTACTGCTTTTTGTATTTGTAATTGTTTGATGTGTTTAGCTGCCACCAGTATCGCGTAAGCTTCCGCTGTGAAGATACTTGTGCGTGGATGTAGAGGGCCAGCATCCGAAAAGGATGGGCCGACAGCAGCGTAGGACACAGAGGAGTTAGTCTTGGAGGCATCTGTGAAGAACTCAGGACGTGTGTATTTGTGTTGAAGTTCCAGAAAGTGTGTTCGGATATGGGCAATAGGTGCATGTTTTGTAACCTCTAGGAAAGACACATCGCAGTCTATAGTCTGCCACTGCCACGGTGGCGGGTATGCTACAGGAGCCATTAAACTGTGTTCGAGTGACACTCCAGTGTCCTCAGCTAGACCCTTCAGGCGAACTGAGAAGGGCTGCCTCATTGAAGGCCTATTTTGAAAAAGAATGGAGCTCGCCAAGTCATTAATAGTAGAGTATGAGGGGTGCCTCTTGTCTGCTTTCACCTTAAGGAAATATACAAAGGACATGTAGGTTCTTTGCAGATGAAGCGACCACTCATTTGACTCAACGTAAAGGTTTTCTACGGGGCTGGTGCGAAAAGCACCCGTAGAAAGGCGGATGCCCAGATGGTGCACGGGGTCCAGCATTTTCAAGGCACTTTGAGTGGCAGACTGATAGACAACGGCCCCATAATCTAAGCGGGTACGAATAAGGCTTCTATAGAGGTTCATGAGGCATTGCCTATCACTACCCCACGTAGTACGTGACAACACTTTTATAACATTCATGGCTTTTAAACATTTTGTTTTTAAATACTTTATGTGTGGTACGAAGGTCAACTTGTTGTCCAAGATTAAGCCTAGGAATTTATGCTCCGCATTCACAGACAGACGTTGGCCGTTCAGTTCAATGTCGGGTTCTGAGTGCATGCCTCTCTTTCGAGAGAACAAGACACACGTGCTTTTTCCTGGGTTCAGCCGGAATCCGTTTTCCTCTGCCCATTTGGAGACCTTGTTTAAACCTAACTGAACCTGTCGCTCACACATTGCTAGGTTGCATGACTTAAAGCCAAGCTGGACGTCATCGACATATGTGGAATAGAACATGTTGCGGGGGATGGACAGGTGCAAGGAATTCATTTTTATAATAAAAAGTGTACAACTAAGTACACCACCTTGCGGTACTCCCGTTTCTTGCACAAATATTTGAGAGAGAGTACTGCCCACACGGACGCGAAATTTCCGATTGGACAAGTAACTCTCGATTATGGAAAGCATTCTACCGCGCACACCCAGGTGAGACAAGTCTCTTAATATCCCAAAACGCCATGTTGTGTCGTAAGCCTTCTCGATATCGAGAAACACTGAGAGGAAGTATTGTTTGTGGACAAAAGCATCTCGAATCTGTGCCTCGATACGCACCAGATGGTCGGTGGTGGATCTACCCTCCCGAAACCCACACTGAAATTGGTCGAGCAGATGGTGTGTTTCAAGGAAATGTAAAAGTCGGCGGTTTATCATTTTTTCAAAAAGTTTACAAACGCAGCTGGTTAGTGCAATGGGCCTGTAACTTGAAACTGAGGAAGGGTCCTTGCCCTGTTTCAAAATAGGAATAACAATAGCCTCTTTCCAAGAAGCAGGGATGGTACCTGAAAGCCAGATAGCATTGTATAGAGAGAGTAAAGTTTTTCGCGTTTCGAGCGGCAAGTTTTTCAGCATTTCATATGTGACACGGTCGTAGCCTGGAGCGGAATTATTGCAAGAGTTTAGTGATGTTTGTAGCTCAGCTAAGTTGAAAGGTTGGTTGTATTCCTCGTAATTTGTGCACTTGGATTCTAGTTTCTGCTTTTCTATCTTTGCTTTGTGTCTTTGGAAAGCTTCAGTGTAGTGTGACGAGCTAGACGCCTGCTCGTAGTGTGCACCGAGGAAGTTCGCTTGATCTTCCAGGCTATCACCTTGTATGTTTACGAGTGGGAGTGAGTGTACTTGTCTTCCTGCTACCCTACGAACCATGTTCCAGACTTTAGCCTCTTGTGTATATGAATTTATCCCTGATAAAAACTTGTGCCAGCTTTCTTTTCTGGCCTGCCGACGCGTTCTCCTGCCTCGAGATTTTATTTTTCTAAAGCTCTCAAGGTTTTCCGCTGTCGGCGAGTTCCGCAGCAACCTCCATGCCCTTTTCTGTTCCTTTCGCGCATTCTGGCACTCAGTGTTCCACCACGGAACGTGTCGTTTGCCGGGCAGTCCAGATGTTTGTGGAATGCACTTGGTTGCTGCGTCAGTAAGAAAAGCCGTGAAGTACTGCACAGCTTCATCTATGCCTAACCCGCATATGTCAGTCCAATTTAGGTGAGTAAGCTTTTGAAATCGTTCACAGTTGGCTTTGTTTACCAGCCATTTGGGAACATGTGGAGGACATTCATTTGTTATTGGTGTACTCAAAACTAAAGGGAAATGGTCACTTCCGTATGGATTATTTATGACTTTCCACTGAAGTAATGGTACAAGTGAAGGAGATGCGATACTGAGGTCTATGGAAGAGTAAGTTTTGTTGGCAAGGTTATAGTATGTTGCCTCTTTCCTATTCAACAGACAAGCACCCGATGAAAGGAGGAATTTTTCAATGAGACGACCTCGGGCATCACAGCGAGAGTCACCCCACAGACCACTATGTGCGTTCAGGTCCCCAAGGACCAGATAAGGTTCAGGTAGTTCGTCGATTAAAGACTGGAATTGAAGTTTTTCGAGACGGTGGTGCGGAGGTATGTACAAAGAGCAGACAGTGACAAGTTTGTTTAGAATAACTGCTCGGACAGCCACCGCCTCGAGGGAAGTTTGAAGGGGTAATTGTGTGCATGCTATACCTTGACTTACTATAACCGCTACACCACCGGATGGTAGCATGGCATCATCTCTATCCTTTCGGAAGATTATATAGTTACGTAAAAAGTTTGTGTTAGTTCGTTTTAAGTGTGTCTCCTGTACACACAGCACTCTTGGATTGTGTTCATGGAGGAGTTCTTGTAAGTCATCGAGGTTTCGAAGAAGGCCTCGGATGTTCCACTGTAATATTTCTGTCTGCATATTTAAACAAGAGAGATGCTGCTGTGTGTACAAAGAGTATCCTGTGTTGGAGTGAGGTCAATAATTCAGGTGGCAGGACGGTCGTCCGGCCCCGTTATTGGTTTTTTATTTTTCTTAACGCGCTCCAAGGAGGCGCGCCGCTCTTTTGGTACCAAGGGTACCGTTGTATCCATTGCCTCCGCAGAGGCACTGGTTGCCCGCACATGCGAGCTGGTGGTTCGGATTTTAGGCCTCGCCTGGTGTGGGGAGGCCTTGAGACCAGAGGACCCTGGAGTCTCCGGCCTCAATTCGCTAGGCGGCGGAGTAGACTGAACTACTGCCGCCTTGGGGGCAGGTGCCACAGCCGTCGGCTCGCTCTGCGCTGGCCGAAGGAGTGACGAGGGCTGCTGCGGCGTTGCCCCCTGACGCGCCGCATCAGCATATGTAGCGCCATAAAATGGCGACACTCTTCGTCTTGCTTCCTTAAATGTAATATTTTCTTTAATTTTCAATGTGATAATTTCTTTTTCTTTTTTCCAAAATGAGCAAGACCGTGAGTATGCGGTATGATTTCCGCCACAGTTCACACAGTGTGATGGTTCTTCGCAATTGTCAGAGTTGTGGCCTGACACTCCACATTGTGCACAAGTTTGGTGACCACGACAGCTTTGTGAGCCGTGGCCATACTTCTGGCATTTGAAACAACGACGTGGGTTAGGTATGTATGGTCTGATCGACGTCTTAGTGTAGCCTGTTTGAATACTTTCTGGGAGATTGCTGGAAGCGAACGTGAGTATTAGGTGTTTTGTTGGTGTTGCCTTGTTGTCTCTTCTAATGGTGATCCTTTGTACATTGGTCACATTCTGACTCTTCCACCCCTCCAGAAGTTCCTCTTCAGTCAAGCTGAGCAAATCAGCATCAGATACTACTCCACGGGTTGTGTTCATGGATCTGTGTGGCGTTACAGTGATGGGAGTGTCACCAAAAGTTGAAAGATTCTGTAGCTTTTCGAACTGTTCTTTTCCTCGGACTTCAAGAAGGAGGTCTCCGCTGGCCATTTTGGTAACTTTGTACCCGGCTCCAAGAGTTTCTGTGAGACATCTGGCTACTACAAAGGGTGATACGGTTCTGGCTTGCTTGCTGCTTATTTCACTATGTATAACATGAAAATGGGGGAAGTTTTCACTTGATTGGTTGAAAAAGCCTAAGTCTTCGGTGCGTACACGCTTTAAGGCGGTACGATCACTTAATAGGGGAAATGCTTTATGCATGCCAGTTTAATTTTCTTCAGAAGCGTTGGCGGCCACCCACCACGGAGCCCAACAAGGGGACGCTACAAGTTTGTGGACGCTAAAACCTGCAGACGCCAGCCGTACAACGCAACTATAACCCAATGCGCCTAGACCAAGGTAGGCTATTTGCACAGGGTTAACCCTCGCCGCCAGGAAGTTTGGAAGTAAACGGAAGATAGTAGAAGACAGGACAGATAAATAGTAAGAGATAAAGACGAAGATGTAGGGAAAGAGGGATAGGAAAAGGCGACTGCCGATTTCCCCTGGGTGGGTCAGCCCAGGGGTGCCGTCTACGTGAAGCCGGGGCCAAAGGGGTGTGTTGCCTCTGCCGGGGGGCCTCAAAGGTCCAATCACCCAGCATCAGCTCAACCCCCAGGATCCCCTTTTCCCCGGACACGGCAAAGCCACGCACGGCTAGGCGTGGGAGGGAGTAGAAACTCCCCCGTTAGCTCGGGTCCGTGGTGTCGCTACACACCAAACGCCTGCTTTAACAGGCGCCCCTGCGGGGATTTCACGGCCAAAGAGCGCCAGTTCATCTTACTAAAATTATGGACAATGATTGTGATAAGCGGCTGTATAAGGGCCATAAAATTCCTCGCAGTAAGGCGGGTAAAAAGATACAAGTAATAAAATCATGACCATGCGGTGAAAGGTGTGTGTGATGTGAATAGATGACAAGAGTTGGTGATTATAAAAAACGATGGTGGATATGAATGGCATAAGCACAAGTGCCTCACTTGTTCATACCCTTGCGTCCAAGGGCCGTGAGGCAAGTGCTTTCTTGTGCAACCGCCGCAGCAAAAACCTCTCTAGAGAGGTCGTGCTACGGAATGCCCGGGTGTATGATATGAAAATTATTAATTTCTTTTAAAAACGCTAACAATGATTTATGACTAAAAAGCGGTTCCCTACCAACGAACATTGCAGGGTGTAAAGGTATATGTTGTCGGTAGGGTAATGTAAAATGTTGTTTTCTTATAGTTTCTAAGTGTTTACACTGGATTAACATGTGAAGGACGGTTAATGGTTCACCACATCTGTCACACAATGGTGGATCGCCACCAGACAAAAGATATGTGTGTCGTGTATGTGTGTCCTATCCTGAGTCTCGTTAGTATTACCTCTGTATGACGCGATTTCGATACAGGCAGCCAATGACCAAGGTGTGGCTTAGTAACGTGTAGTTTGTTTTGTGTGTGTGTATCACACTTGCTCTGCCAGTAGTCCCGGAGGTTTCGTTTGATGATGATGTTTGATGTTTTATGGCGCAAGGGCCGTTTCACGGCCAAAGAGCGCCAGTTCATCTTGCTAAAAAAAATGGACAATGATTGTGATAAGCGGCTGTATAAGGGCCATAAAATTCCTCGCGGTAAGGCGGGTAAAAACATACAAGTAATAAAATCATGACCATGCCGTGAAAGGTGTGTGTGGTGTGAATAAATGACAAAAGGTGGTGATAATAAAAGACGATGGTGGATATGTATGGCATTAGCACAAGTGCCTCACTCGTTCATACCCTTGCGTCCAAGGGCCGTGAGGCAAGTGCTTTCTTGTGTAACCACCGCAGCAAAAACCTCTCTGGAGAGGTCATGCTACGGGATGCCTGGGTATATGATATGGAAACTATGAATTTCTTTAAAAAACGCTAACAATGATTTGTGACTAAAAAGCGGTTCCCTACCGACGAACATTGCAGGGTGTAAAGGTATATGTTGTCGGTAGGGTAATGGAAAGTGTTGTTCTCTTGCAGTGTCCAATTGTTTGCACTCAATTAAAATGTGAAGGACTGTCAATGGTTCACCACATCTGTCACACAATGGTGGATCGCCACCAGACAAAAGGTGTGTGTGTGTCATGTATGTGTGTCCTATCCTGAGTCTCGTTAGTATTACCTCTGTATGACGCGATTTCGATACGGGCAGCCAATGACCAAGGTGTGGCTTAATAACGTGTAGTTTGTTATGTGTATGTGTATCCCACTTACTCTGCCAGTATACTCTGAGGTTTCGTTTGAGAGACGGCTTAAGATCGAGGGCCGGGATTGATATAGGTGTAGGGGCAGTGTTTTTGTGGGCGGATGCAGCGAGCTGATCCGCCCTCACGTTGCCTTGAATCTCACGGTGCCCTGGCACCCAGCACACTACAACATGTTGTTTGAGTGTGTAGAGTGTGCACAAAATGGAGTAAAGTGAGATGAGGACCGGGTTTTTTTGTTTTTTAAGACTGTGCAGAGCCGTTACCACACTGAGGGAGTCTGTATAAATTACTGCTTTTTGTATGTGTAATTGTTTGATGTGTTTAGCTGCCACAAGTATCGCGTAAGCTTCCGCTGTGAAGATACTTGTGCCTGGATGTAGAGGGCCAGCATCCGAGAAGGATGGGCCGACAACAGCGTAGGACACAGAGGAGTTAGACTTGGAGGCATCTGTAAAGAACTCAGGACGTGTGTATTTGTGTTGAAGTTCCAGGAAGTATGTTTGGATATGGGCAATAGGCGCATGTTTTGTAACTTCAAGAAAGGACACATCACAGTCTATAGTCTGCCATTGCCACGGTGGCAGATATGCTACAGGAGCCATTAAACTATGTTCAAGTGAGACTCCAGTTTCCTCAGCTAGACTTTTCAGGCGAACTGAGAAGGGCTGCCTCATCGAAGGCCTATTTTGAAACAGAATGGAGCTCGACAAATCATTAATAGTGGAGTATGAGGGGTGCTTCTTATCTGCTTTCACCTTAAGGAAATAAACAAAGGACATGTAAGTTCTCTGCAGATGAAGCGACCACTCATTTGACTCCACATAAAGGCTTTCCACGGGGCTGGTGCGAAAAGCACCCGTAGAAAGGCGGATGCCCAAATGGTGCACGGGGTCCAGCATCTTCAAAGCACTTTGAGTGGCAGACTGATAGACAATGGCCCCATAATCTAAGCGGGTGCGAATGAGGCTTCGATACAGAGTCATGAGACATTGCCTGTCACTACCCCACGTAGTACGTGACAACACTTTTAAAACATTCATGGCTTTTGAACATTTTGTTTTTAGATACTTGATGTGCGGTACGAAGGTCAACTTGTTGTCCAAGATTAATCCTAAAAATTTATGCTCCGCATTGACAGACAGACGTTGACCGATCAATTCAATGTCAGGTTCTGAGTGCATGCCTCTCTTTCGGGAGAACAAGACACACGTGCTCTTTTGTGGGTTCAGTCGGAATCCGTTTTCCTCTGCCCATTTGGAGACCTTGTTTAAACCTAACTGAATTTGTCGCTCGCACATTACCAGGTTGCAAGATCTAAAGCCAAGCTGGACGTCGTCGACATATGTACAATAAAACATATTGCGAGGGATGGACAAGTGCAAGGAATTCATCTTGATGAGAAAAAGTGTGCAGCTAAGTACACCACCTTGTGGCACGCCTGTTTCCTGGACGAATGTTTGGGAAAGAGCCGTGCCCACTCGGACACGGAATGTCCGGTTTGACAGGTAACTTTCGATTATGTGAAACATTCTTCCGCGCACGCCAAGGTGGGACAGGTCTCTTAGAATTCCGAAACGCCATGTAGTATCATAAGCCTTTTCGATATCGAGGAACACAGAGAGAAAATATTGTTTATGGACGAAGGCGTCCCTGATCTGTGCCTCGATCCGAACAAGGTGGTCTGTGGTGGATCTACTTTCTCGAAACCCGCACTGAAATGGGTCGAGCAAATTGTTTGTTTCAAGGAAATGTACAAGTCTGCAGTTTATCATTTTTTCGAAGATTTTGCACAAGCAGCTTGTGAGTGCAATAGGCCTATAACTCGAAGGTAAAGAAGGGTCCTTGCCCTCTTTCAAAATGGGAATTATAATAGCCTCTTTCCAGGAGTTAGGGATAGTGCCAGAAAACCAGATAGCATTGTACAAACAAAGTAAGGTTTTTCGTGTTTCGATCCGTAGGTTTTTTAACATTTCATATACGACACGGTCAGAACCTGGGGCAGAAGTACTGCAGGAGTTTAGAGACATTCGCAGCTCAGCTAGACTGAACGCTTGATTATATGCCTCGTATCTAGTGCATTTGTGTTCGAGTTTCTGCTTTTCTATTCTTGTTCTGTATTTTTGGAAAGTGTCAGTATAGTGGGACGAGCTGGATACCCGTTCAAAATGTGCCCCGAGGAAGTTTGCCTGATCTTCCAAGGTATCACCTTGAGTGTTTACGAGTGGAAGTGTGTGTACTTGTTTCCCTGCTATCCTACCGACCATGTTCCAGACTTTGGCCTCTTGTGTGTAAGAATTGATCCCTGACAAAAACTTCTGCCAGCTTTCTCTTCTGGCCTGCCGACGCGTTCTCCTGCCTTGAGACTTTATTTTCTTGAAGGTTTCAAGATTTTCGGCTGTCGGTGAGTTCCGAAGCAGCCTCCAAGCTCTGTTTTGCTGTTTGCGCGCGTTTCGGCATTCAGAGTTCCACCATGGCACACGTCGTTTTCCAGGGTGTCCATTTGTTTGTGGGATGCATTTTGTTGCAGCATCAATCAAAAACGCTGTGAAGTAGTTCACAGCAACATCAATGTTCAAAGTACAGATGTCATTCCAACCTAGACAAGTGATAGTATGAAACTGTTCCCAGTCGGCTCTGTTTATGAGCCACTTGGGAACACGTGGTGGACACTCAGTTACTGTCGTTGTGCTCAAAACTACGGGGAAGTGGTCACTTCCGTACAGATTACTGACAACTTTCCACTGGAGTAGAGGCACAAGAGATGGAGACACTATGCTCAGGTCTATGGAGGAGTAGGTGTTATTAGCGAGGTTATAATAGGTTGGTTCTTTTCGATTCAGCAGACACGCGCTCGACGAGAGAAGGAACTGTTCGATCAGTCGACCTCGCGCGTCATACCGAGGATCACCCCATAGCCTGCTATGCGCATTGAAGTCTCCAAGGAGAACATAGGGCTCCGGAAGTTCATCAATTAAAGAGTATAAATCACGTTTTTGCAGCTGATAGCTAGGAGGAATGTAAATACTGCAGATTGTGATCAGTTTATTGAAAAGAACCGCTCGAACAGCCACTGCCTCAAGGGATGTTTGGAGTTGTAAGTGTGCGCATGCAATTCCTTGATTTACTATGATGGCAACACCTCCGGATGATGTCATGGCATCATCTCGGTCCTTTCTAAAAATAACGTATTTACGAAGAAAATTTGTGTGTTTTGAATTTAGGTGTGTTTCTTGTACACACAGCACTTTTGGTGAGTGTTCGTGTAGGAGTTCTTGGATGTCGTCAAGGTTTCTGAGGAGGCCCCTGACGTTCCATTGTATAATTTGAGTGTTCATGGTGAATGTAAAATAATGCTGTGTGTACGAAAAGCGAGTGGCTGTTTAGACGGGGAGTTTGAGTTCACTTAACAGGGCCGTCATCAGGCCCTGTTATTTGCTTTTTTGTTTTCTTGGCGCGCTCCAAGGAGCCACGCCGCTGTTTCGGCACCAAGGGTGCCGACGTATCCATTGCCTCCTCGGAGGCACTGGATGCCCGCACGTGCGGGCTATTAGTTTGGATTTTGGGCCTCGCCTGGTGAGGGGAGGCCTTGAGACCCGAAGACTCTGGAGTCTCCGGTCTCTGTTTGGGAGTAGGCGGTGTAGCCTGGGCTACAGCCGCCTTGGGGGCAGGTGCCACAGCCGACGGCTCGCTCTGCGCGGGCCGAAGGGGTGGCGAGTGCTGGTGCGGCGTTGCCCCCTGACGCGCCGCATCAGCATATGTTGCGCCGTAAAATGGCGACACTCTTCGTCTTGCTTCCTTGAATGTAATGTTTTCTTTGACTTTAAGAGTGATTATTTCTTTTTCTTTCTTCCAGTTAGGACACGAACGCGAATACGCGGCGTGTTCCCCGTCACAATTCACGCAGTGAGGCGTAGTAACACAGTTATCAGATGGGTGGCCGTGGCTACCACATCTTGCACAAGTTTCCTGACCCCGGCAGTTCTGCGAGCCATGACCAAATCGTTGACATTTATAACATCGTCTTGGATTTGGAATGTAGGGACGGACAGAGAGTTTGATGTAGCCTGTGTCTATAGATGAAGGCAGTGTGCTAGATGCAAAAGTGAGTATTATATGTTTGGTAGGTATTTCTTTGTTGTCGCGTCTGATGACGATTCGTTTCACATCCGTGACATTTTGCTCTTTCCACCCTTCAAGTAGTTCCTGTTCAGACATTTCAAGAAGGTCTGCTTCTGAAACAACTCCGCGTGAGGTGTTCATCGATCTATGAGGTGAAACAGACACTGGGATATTACCAAATGCTACAAGACTGCCAAGTTTTTCATAATGGTGTTTTTCAGGCAGCTCAAGGAGAAGGTCTCCGCTAGCCATCTTTGTAACCTTGTATCCTGGGCCAAAGAGCTCGGTCAGAGATTTAGCAACAAGAAATGGTGATATGGCTCTGGCTTGTTTTGTTGGGTTTTTGCTGTGCACAACATGGAATTTGGGAAAGCATTGTCTGGGTTGGCTGAAAATTGAGATGTCATCGGTGCGTCCCCTCTTAGGCGGAGGACGATCTAGGAGACGGGGAAATGCAGGTGTTCCCATAGTAGTGTACTTTTTTTCGGCAGCAATGGCGACCACCCACCATGGAGTCCAACCAGGGGACGCTGAAGCACTTAATAGCATAAGGCTGCAGACGCCAGCCGTACATTGCCACTATAACCAAATATAACTACTCAAGGTTGAGTAATTACACAAGGTTAACCCTTGCCGCCAGGAAAAATCTGAAGTAAATGGAAGAGAGAAGAAGACAGGACAGATTTAAAGACGAGAAAAGACTAAGATGTAGGGAGAGAGAGATAGGAAAAGGCGACTGCCGATTTCCCCTGGGTGGGTCAGCCCAGGGGTGCCGTCTACGTGAAGCCGGGGCCAAAGAGGTGTGTTGCCTCTGCTGGGGGGCCTTAAAGGTCCAATCACCCAGCGTCAGCTCAACCCCCAGGATCCCCTTTTCCCCGGGCACGGCAAAGCCACGCACGGCTAGGCGTGGGAGGGAGTAGAAACTCCCCCGTTAGCTCGGGTCCGTGGTGTCGCTACACACCAAACGTCTACTTGCGCAGGCGCCCCTGCGGGGCGGAGGTTTCGTTTGAGAGACGGCTTAATATAGAGGGCCGGGATTGATATGGATGTAATGGCAGTGCTCTCATGGACGGATGCAGCGAGCTGATCCGCCCTCACGTTGCCTTGAATCTCAGAGTGCCCTGGCACCCAGCACACTACAACATGTTGTTTGTGTGTGTGGAGTGTGCATAAAATGGAGTAAAGTGAGACAAGGACTGGGTTTTTTTGTTTTTTAAGACTGTGCAGAGCCGTTACCACACTGAGGGAGTCTGTATAAATTACTGCTTTTTGTATTTGTAATTGCTTGATGTGTTTAGCCGCCACAAGTATCGCGTAAGCTTCCGCTGTGAAGATACTTGTGCGTGGATGTAGAGGGCCAGCATCCGAAAAGGATGGGCCGACAGCAGCGTAGGACACAGAGGAGTTAGTCTTGGAGGCATCTGTGAAGAACTCAGGACGTGTGTATTTATGTTGAAGTTCCAGAAAGTGTGTTCGGATATGGGCAATAGGTGCATGTTTTGTAACCTCTAGGAAAGACACATCGCAGTCTACAGTCTGCCACTGCCACGGTGGCGGGTATGCTACAGGAGCCATTAAACTGTGTTCGAGTGACACTGCAGTGTCCTCAGCTAGACCCTTCAGGCGAACTGAGAAGGGCTGCCTCATTGAAGGCCTATTTTGAAAAAGAATGGAGCTCGCCAAGTCATTAATAGTAGAGTATGAGGGGTGCCTCTTGTCTGCTTTCACCTTAAAGAAATATACAAAGGACATGTAGGTTCTTTGCAGATGAAGCGACCACTCATTTGACTCAACGTAAAGGCTTTCTACGGGGCTGGTGCGAAAAGCACCCGTAGAAAGGCGGATGCCCAAATGGTGCATGGGGTCCAGCATTTTCAAGGCACTTTGAGTGGCAGACTGATAGACAACGGCCCCATAATCTAAGCGGGTACGAATGAGGCTTCTATAGAGGTTCATGAGGCATTGCCTATCACTACCCCACGTAGTACGTGACAACACTTTTATAACATTCATGGCTTTTAAACATTTTGTTTTTAAATACTTTATGTGTGGTACGACGGTCAACTTGTTGTCCAAGATTAAGCCTAGGAATTTATGCTCCGCATTCACAGACAGACGTTGTCCGTTCAGTCGAATGTCAGGTTCCGAGTGCATGCCTCTCTTTCGAGAGAACAAAACACACGTGCTTTTTTGTGGGTTCAGTCGGAATCCGTTTTCCTATGCCCATTTGGAGAGCTTGTTTAAACCTAACTGAACCTGCCGCTCACACAATGCCAGATTGCAAGACCTAAAGCCAAGCTGGACGTCATCGACATATGTGCAACAAAACATATTGCGAGGGATGGTCAAGCGCAAAAAATTCATTTTTATGAGAAAAAGTGTGCAGCTAAGTACACTACCTTGTGGCACGCCTGTTTCCTGAACAAATGTTTGGGAAAGAACCGTGCCCACTCGGACACGGAATGTCAGGTTTGACAGGTAACTTTTGATTATGTGAAACATTCTTCCGCGCACGCCAAGGTGGGAAAGGTCTCTTAGAATTCCGAAACGCCATGTTGTATCATAAGCTTTTTCGATATCGAGGAACACAGAGAGAAAATATTGTTTATGGACGAAGGCATCTCTGATCTGTGCCTCGATACGAACAAGGTGGTCTGTGGTGGATCTACCTTCTCGAAACCCGCACTGAAATGGGTCGAGCAAATTATTTGTTTCAAGGAAATGTACAAGTCGGCAGTTTATCATTTTTTCGAAGACTTTGCACAAGCAGCTTGTAAGTGCTATAGGCCTATAACTCGAGGGTAAAGAAGGGTCTTTGCCCTCTTTCAATATGGGAATATTAATAGCCTCTTTCCAGGAGGTAGGGATAGCGCCAGAAAACCAGATAGCATTGTACAAACAAAGTAAGGTTTTTCGTGTTTCGATTGGTAGGTTTTTTAACATTTCATACACCACACGGTCAGAACCTGGGGCAGAAGTACTGCAGGAGTTTAGAGACATTTGCAGCTCAGCTAGATTGAAAGCTTGGTTATATGCCTCGGATCTAGTGCATTTGTTTTCAAGTTTCTGCTTTTCTATTCTTGTTCTGTATTTTTGGAAAGTGTCAGTATAGTGGGATGAGCTGGACACCTGTTCGAAGTGTGCACCGAGGAAGTTTGCCTGATCTTCCAAGGTATCACCCCGAGTGTCCACGAGTGGAAGTGTGTGTACTTGTTTTCCTGCTATCCTACTGACCATGTTCCAGA
Organism: Rhipicephalus microplus; assembly: GCF_043290135.1. Lineage (NCBI taxonomy): Eukaryota > Metazoa > Arthropoda > Arachnida > Ixodida > Ixodidae > Rhipicephalus > Rhipicephalus microplus. The sequence goes on along the minus strand of NC_134707.1, from coordinate 79,131,454 downwards.
CTTTAGCCTCCTGTGTGTATGAATTGATCCCTGACAAAAACTTCTGCCAGCTTTCTCTTCTGGCCTGCCGACGCGTTCTCCTGCCTTGAGACTTTATTTTCTTGATGATGATGAGTATTTTTTAGTGGCGCAAGGGCCAATTGATGGCCAAAGAGCGCCATTTCAATTAACTACAGATATGAACAATGATATAGTGCGTGGCTGTAAAGGGGCCTTAAAATTCCTCGCTCTAACGCGGGTTAAAACATGAAAGTAATAAAATCATGACAGTGGCGTGACATATGTGTGGTGATAGCTGATGGCAAAATGTCATGATAATAAAACCATGATGAAGATATAGTCACCGCAGCCACGACCACTCCATGGAGGTCAGGCTACGGATGACCTCGAAATATCGGGTGAAAGCTTTGCACTTCTTTTAAAAATGTAAAAAGTGTTTGTAGTTTAAAAAGCGGATCCCTACCGATGAGCATCCCAGGGTGTAGAGGGAGCTGCTGTCGGTAGGGCAGTAAAAAGTGCTATTTTCTTACAGCATCTAGCTCATTGCACTGGACGAGAATGTGGAGAACCGTAAGGGGCTCTCCACATCTCTCACAATATGGTGGATCACCGGTAGACAGAAGAAATGAATGTGTAGAATGTGTGTGTCCAGTCCTAAGCCTTGTTAGTATTACTTCCGTGTGTCGTGATTTTGATAGTGGCGGCCAATAACCTAGTTGCGGCTTAATAGCATGGAGTTTATGATCTGTTTGTTTATCCCATATGCTCTGCATATACTCCCTGAGCTTTCGTTTTATAAAAGGTTTTAAGTCAAGTGCAGGGACTGGTGTTGGTGCATTGGCAGTAGTGACATTGGCGCAAGCAGCCATATTGTCGGCCAAAACGTTCCCTTGTATTTCACGGTGCCCTGGAACCCAGCAGACAACGACATGCTGTTTTGATGCGTAGAGTGTGCACAGAAGTGAGTAGAGTGACACCAGCACGGGGTTCTTGTGTTTTTTAGGAGTTTTCAGGGCTTTGACCACGCTTAGGGAATCTGTGTATATTACCGCCTTTTGTAATTTTATCTGTTTAATGTGTTTTACGACCGCCAGTATTGCGTAAGCTTCTCCTGTGAAAATGCTTGCATTAGGATGAAGAACGCCGGCCTCAGAAAAGGATTGGCCTATTGCTGCATATGACACAGAAGTGTTTGACTTTGACGCATCAGTAAAGAACTCAGGGCATGTGTATTTATGTTGTAGTTCTAAAAAGTATGTATGTATGTGTGCAAGTGGTGCGTGCTTTGTGACATCAACAAAAGAAACATCACAGTCTATAAGCTGCCACTGCCACGGTGGCAGATATGTTGCAGTAGCCATCAAACTGGGTTCAAGAAGAGGCACACCTGTTCCTTCGGCCAAGCTCCTTGCACGCAGCGCGTAGGGCTGCCTAAACGAAGGTCGGTTCTCGAACAAGCCAGAACAAGACAAATCATTAATTGTGAAATGGGAAGGATGTTTCTTGTCTGCCTTCACCTTCAAACAGTACAAAAAGGACAGGGAACATCTTTGTAGGTGGAGCGACCATTCATTCGAATCCACGTACAGGCTCTCCACAGGGCTGGTGCGGAAAGCACCCGTAGAGAGGCGAATGCCTAGATGGTGGACAGGGTCGAGAATTTTCAAGGCTGATGGTGTTGCCGACTGGTAGACTACAGCACCGTAATCTAGGCGTGTGCGTACGAGGCTTTTATATAAGTTAATTAAACATTTCCTGTCACTTCCCCATGTAGTGTGTGACAACACTTTCAAAATGTTCATTGTTTTTAAGCACCTGTCCCTTAAATACTTGATGTGTGGGATGAAAGTTAGCTTAGTGTCTAATATGAGACCGAGAAACTTGTGCTCGGTCTTCACTGACAGAGGTTGACCATGCAGGTCAATGTCGGGGTCAGGATGGAGGCCCCTCTTTCGGCTGAACAAGACACAAGTGCTCTTTTGCGCGTTGAGTATAAAACCATTCTCGTTTGCCCATTGAGATACCTTGTTCAACCCTAGTTGAACTTGACGATGGCACATTGAGATGTTGCAAGATTTGTAACCAATCTGCACATCATCGACATATATGCAGTAAAAAATATTTCGTGGGAGAGACAGGTGCAAGGAATTCATTTTAACTATGAAAAGTGTACAGCTCAATACACCTCCTTGTGGCACTCCTGTTTCTTGGACAAATACTCGAGATAAGACGGTGCCAACTTGGACACGGAATGTACGGTTGGACAGGTAGCTTTCGATAACTGTCAGCATTCTACCCCGCACACCTAAATGTGACAGGTCTCGCAATATGCCGAAGCGCCATGCAGTGTCATATGCCTCTTCCATATCGAGGAACACAGACAGAAAAAATTGCTTATGAACAAAAGCATCGCGAATTTGTGCTTCGATACGGACAAGGTGGTCAGTGGTGGACCGAGCCTCTCGAAACCCACACTGGTATGGGTCAAGTAGGCCACTAATTTCAAGGAAGTGCATCAGGCGCCTGTTAATCATTTTTTCAAAGACTTTGCAAATACAGCTGGTTAATGCAATTGGCCTGTAGCTGGAAACTGAGGCCGGGTCCTTGCCTTGTTTTAGAATCGGGATAATAATAGCTTCCTTCCAGGCTGAGGGTAGCTCGCCAGAAGACCATATCGCATTATAGAGAGAGAGGAGAGCTTTCTGGGTTTCAGTGGGCAGGTGTTTCAACATTTCATATGCCACACGGTCCGGGCCTGGGACAGATTTATTGCAGCAGGCAAGTGAGGCCTGCAGTTCAGCCAAACAGAAAGGTTCGTTGTATGCCTCATGTGTTCTGGGCTTGCGCTCTAATCTCTGTTTTTCTATTGCGGTTTTATATCGTCGGAACGCTTAACTATAGTGTGTTGAGCTGGAGACCTGTTCAAAGTGTGCTCCGAGAGTGTTTGCCTGGTCTTCCAAACTCTCCCCTTGGGGGTTCACTAGAGGAAGCGAATGTGCTCCTCGTCCTGCCACCTTACCAACCATACTCCAGACTCTCGACTCATCTGTGTATCAGTTAATGCCCGACACAAATTTGTGCGAACTTTCTCTTTTCGCCCGTCGGCGCGTCCTCCTTGCTTGCGACTTGACGTTTTTAAAGTTTACAAGATTCTCGGCTGTGGGCGAGTATCTAAGCAGCCTCCATGCCTTATTTTGTTTTTTTCGAGCATCACGGCACTCATTATTCCACCATGGTACTCGTCGTTTGCTTGACGGTCCACATGTTTGGGGAATACATTTTGTTGCTGCATCAACCAAGAAAGCTGTGAAGTAGCATACAGCATCCTCTATGCTCAATGCCGCCATGTCAGTCCAAGATAATGAAGTCATTTTTTGAAACTTTTCCCAATTGGCTTTGTCGGTGAGCCATTTGGGAACTTGTGCAGGACATGTATTTGTTATTGATGTGCTCATAACGATAGGAAAGTGGTCACTACCATATGGATCATTAATGACTTCCCATTTAAGTAGAGGCAGGAGTGATGGGGATATTATGCTGAGGTCTATTGCTGAGTACGTATTGTTAGCGATGTTGTAATATGTTGGCTCTTTCCGATTCAGCAGGCACGCACCGGAAGAAAACAGGACCTGTTCAATCAGGCGACCTCGAGCATCGCAGCGAGAGTCACCCCATAGATTGCTATGTGCATTGAAATCTCCAAGGAGGATATAAGGTTCTGGAAGTTCCTCTATGAGGGACTCGAGTTCATGCTTTTCAAGACGGTGTTGCGGAGGTATGTAGAGAGAGCAGATGGTGACGAGCTTATTCAAAAGAACTGCTCGAACAGCCACCGCCTCGAGGGATGTTTGTAGTGGTAGGTGTGTGCATGCAATCCCTTGATTGACTATAATGGCAACACCACCGGATGGCACAATGGCATCATTCCGGTCTTTCCGAAAGATAACGTAATGACGTAAAAAGTTGGTGTGTTTAGGTTTCAGGTGTGTCTCTTGTACGCACAGCACCTTAGGTGTATGTTTGTGTAAAAGTTCATGGATATCGTCGAGGTTTCTCAACAGTCCTCTGACGTTCCACTGTAGTATTTGTGTCATTTTAATGTAGTGTGGTGCTGTGTGTACAGAGGTGTTGCGTTAGTTTACAGGGCCTTTTGAGGGCCCCGTGATTCGAGGTTTTTCTTTTTTGGCGCGCTCTAAGGAGTTGCGCCTATCCTTCGGCGTCTGAGGCGCCGGAGGAGTGGGACTTGTATCCATCACCTCTTGTGAGGTGGTGGATGGTGCCTGCTGGGCAGGCACATTCACTGAACTTTTGGACCTAACTGCGCCTGCAGTGGTCCCAGGTTCGGCAGACACCGGGGTCTGCCGGCCCTGTTTGTCAGGTGGCGGAGCAGTACAGGCTGCTCCAGCCGGGGGCGCTGGTGGCACGACCGCGGCCACACACTGTGTGACATTCGCGGGTGCCGAGGCATGTGGCGCGGCGCCCCGGCGCGTCACATCTGCAAAGGAGGGATAAGACGGGTTGTGTATTGCGAAACGTTGGCGTGCTTCTTGGAATGTGAGATTGAATTTAACCTTGAGTTCTATTTGTTTTTCTTTTTTCCATGCGGGGCATGATCGTGAGTAGGCAGCGTGATCTCCTTCACAGTTCGAACAATGAGATGTTTCTGAGGTGCAGTTGTCTGATATGTGTTGAATGGATGCGCACTTTGATATGTGTTGAATGGATGCGCAAGGCCTCGCCTGGCGAGGTGAGGCCTTGAGACCCGAGGACCCTGGAGTCCCTGGTCTCTGTTCAATAGTAGGCGGAGTAGACTCAACCACTGCCGCCTTGGGGGCAGGCGCCACAGCCAATGGCTCGCTCTGCGCAGGCCGAAGGAGTGGCGAGGGCTGGTGCGACACTGCCCCCTGGCGCGCCGCATCAGCATATGTAGGGCCATAAAATGGCGAGACTCTTTTTCTTGCTTCTTTAAATGTAATGTTTTCTTTTATCTTTAAAGGGATGATTTCTTTTTCTTTTTTCCAGAAAGAACAAGAACGTGAGTACGCGGCATGATTACCGCCACAGTTTACACAGTGTGCAGGTGCTTCGCAGTTGTCGGACGCATGGCCCACGACTCCACACATAGCACAAGTTTTCTGGCCACGACAGCTTTGCGAGCCGTGGCCATATCTCTGACAATGGAAGCAACGGCGGGGGTTGGGAATATATGGCCTCACAGATGTTTTTGTGTACCCAGTCGGAATTGTTTCCGGCAAATCGCTCGAAGCAAAGGTCAGTACTAAGTGTTTTGTTGGTATTTCCTTTTGATCTCTTCTTATCTTAATGCGCTGTACGTTTGTCACGTTCTCGCTCTTCCATCCTTCAAGAAGTTCAGCTTCGGTCAGTTCAAGCAAATCTGCGTCCGAAACGACCCCGCGAGATGAGTTCATAGACCTGTGTGGCGTAATACTGATGGGTGTGTCTCCAAACGTTGTGAGGGTGTTCAGTTTATCAAATTGGTCTTTGTCACGTACTTCGAGGAGTAGATCTCCACTGGCCATTTTGGTAACCTTGTACCCGGCACCGAGAGTTTCGGTTAAGGACCTAACCACTACGAAGGGGGATACTGTTCTGGCTTGCTTGTTTGTTTTTTCGCAGTGTATAACGTGGAAAGGAGGAAAGGTTTGTCTTGGCCGGAGGAAAAAATTGATATCTTCGGTGCGTACCCGCTTTGAGGAGGCACGATCACTTAATAGGGGAAATGCTTTATGCATGCCAGTTTCATTTTCTTCAGAAGCGTTGGCGGCCACCCACCACGGAGCCCAACAAGGGGACGCTACAAGTTTGCGGATGCTAAAACCTGCAGACGCCAGCCGTACAACGCAACTATAACCCAATGCGCCTAGACCAAGGTAGGCTATTTGCACAGGGTTAACCCTTGCCGCCTGGAAAATTGGAAGTAAACAGAAGAGAGTAGAAGACAGGACAGATAAATAGTAAGAGATAAAGACGAAGATGTAGGGAGAGAGGGATAGGAAAAGGCGACTGCCGATTTCCCCTGGGTGGGTAGGCCCAGGGGTGCCGTCTACGTGAAGCCGGGGCCAAAGGGGTGTGTTGCCTCTGCCGGGGGGCCTTAAAGGTCCAATCACCCAGCATCAGCTCAACCCCCAGGATCCCCTTTTCCCCGGACACGGCAAAGCCACGCACGGCTAGGCTTGGGAGGGAGTAGAAACTCCCCCGTTAGCTCGGGTCCGTGGTGTCGCTACACACCAAACGCCTGCTTTATCAGGCGCCCCTGCGGGGCCCGCATTCCCACTGCAGTCTGCCACTTAGCTCATGTGCTAAATTCACAGAAAGCATCAACACCGCAAGGCTGGCCTTAAATTTGTCGTCTAACATCAATCCGACCAGCCTCGCCCCGGTGGTCTAGTGGCTAAGGCACTAGGCTGCTGACCCGCAGGTCGCGGGCTCGCATCCCGGATGCGGCGGATACACCAACTACATGCGGCAAGTGTGAAGTGCATGAAAACCCTTTTACTTATTAAATGAAAACGTTTGTGTATATCTATTGAATGTTCATTCAGTGTCCATGTGCAACGTACCTGCAACCTTACTCGGCCAAGTTTTTCATAGTTGCGGCACGGCCGCCTGGATCGGGCGCGCGTGGCGGTGTTGCGCACACCCGATCCAGGCGGCCGTTGTTGCGGCTACATCTAATCTTCATAATTTGGATTTGTATGGATATCTAAGAGACTTTTACAATGTCCACAAGAAACATACCATGGATGTCTCACAATATTTGCGGTTCATTAGAGTTCAATCACAATATTTGCGGTTCAATCGTTACTGAGCGGGGGCCTCGTTTTACCAGGTGCTGGCAAAGCGTCGAAGAAGGACATGGCTGCCGAAAACAAGCGTTAGCCAATGAGATTAGTCGATGGAGCTTCACTGGTTGTCAGCATGAAAAAAATCTAGGAAGTTTAGGTCTAGGAACTCCCCAGTTGTTATTCAATGGTTTCATTGTAGATTGCGCTTTTTTAGAATTTGCCAAAGCTTTCAACGACGTTAATCACTCATTACTTTTACCCCGCAGGGGCGCCTGCGAAAGTAGGCGTTTGGTGTGTAGCGACACCACGGACCCGAGCTAACGGGGGAGTTTCGGCTCCCTCCCACGCCTAGCCGTGCGTGGCTTTGCCGTGTCCGGGGAAAAGGGGATCCTGGGGGTTGAGCTGATGCTGGGTGATTGGACCTTTAAGGCCCCCCGGCAGAGGCAACACACCCCTTTGGCCCCGGCTTCACGTAGACGGCACCCCTGGGCTGACCCATCCAGGGGAAATCGGCAGTCGCCTTTTCCTATCTCTCTCTTCCTACATCTTCGTCTGTATCTCTCTCTTTTTATCTGTCCTGTCATCTTCTCTTTTCCGTTTACTTCCGAATTTCCTGGCGGCGAGGGTTAACCCTGTGTAGTTACCCAACCTTGGGTAGTTATATTCGGTTATAGCGGCGATGCATGGCTGGCGTCTCCAAGTGTTCACTAGTCAACCTTGTAGCGTCCCCTTGTTGGGCTCGGTGGTGGGTGGCCACCATCGCCGCCGAACTTTATAGTATTTTTATGGCAAAAGCTTTTCCCCTCCTTCCTGATCGCTCCCTAAAAAGGTGGCGCACCGATGATACTTTCCTGCTAAACACACCAAAGCCGACATTCCCAAAGTACCATGTAATCCACAGTCAAAACGAAAACAAGACAGTCCGAGCCATTTCACCCTTCCTCGTTTCCAAAACTCTCACAGAAGCAATAGGCCCAGGTTATAAAGTGACAAAGATGGGAAGTGGCGATCTTCTTTTGGAGCTACGTGACAAAGTCCAGTATGAAAAGCTGTCTAAGCTTGTAGCCTTTGGGGAAACCCCTGTTTCCGTGGGCCCACACAGGTCCATGAACACTGTCCGTGGCGTAGTTTCTGATGATCACCTTACTGAGCTTTCTGAAAGTGAGCTGCTCGAAGGTTGGCAGGACCAGAACGTGGTCAAAGTTCAACGAATAACAATAAGGCGCAACAACAAACTGACCCCTACAAAACACGTAATAGTTACCTTCGGAACAAGTGACCTACCAGAATCAATCGAAACCGGCTATTGTAAGCTTCGTGTAAGACCATACATTCCCAACCCTCGTCGATGTTTCAAGTGCCAACGTTTCGGTCATGGATCGCAGAGTTGCAGAGGGCGTGCCACTTGCGCAAAGTGCGCATCCATTCAACACATATCAGACAACTGCACCTCAGAAACATCTCATTGTTCGAACTGTGAAGGAGATCACGCTGCCTACTCACGATCATGCCCCGCATGGAAAAAAGAAAAACAAATAGTAGAACTCAAGGTTAAATTCAATCTCACATTCCAAGAAGCACGCCAACGTTTCGCAATACACAACCCATCTTATCCCTCCTTTGCAGATGTGACGCGCCGGGGCGCCGCGCCACATGCCTCGGCACCCGCGAATGTCACACAGTGTGTGGCCGCGGTCGTGCCGCCAGCGCCCCCGGCTGGAGCAGCCTGTACTGCTCCGCCACCTGACAAACAGGGCCGGCAGACCCCGGTGTCTGCCGAACCTGGGACCACTGCAGGCGCAGTTAGGTCCAAAAGTTCAGTGAATGTGCCTGCCCAGCAGGCACCATCCACCACCTCACAAGAGGTGATGGATACAAGTCCCACTCCTCCGGCGCCTCAGACGCCGAAGGATAGGCGCAACTCCTTAGAGCGCGCCAAAAAAGAAAAACATCGAATCACGGGGCCCTCAAAAGGCCCTGTAAACTAACGCAACACCTCTGTACACACAGCACCACACTACATTAAAATGACACAAATACTACAGTGGAACGTCAGAGGACTGTTGAGAAACCTCGACGATATCCATGAACTTTTACACAAACATACACCTAAGGTGCTGTGCGTACAAGAGACACACCTGAAACCCAAACACACCAACTTTTTACGTCATTACGTTATCTTTCGGAAAGACCGGAATGATGCCATTGTGCCATCCGGTGGTGTTGCCATTATAGTCAATCAAGGGATTGCATGCACACACTTACCACTACAAACATCCCTCGAGGCGGTGGCTGTTCGAGCAGTTCTTTTGAATAAGCTCGTCACCATCTGCTCTCTCTACATACCTCCGCAACACCGTCTTGAAAAGCATGAACTCGAGTCCCTCATAGAGGAACTTCCAGAACCTTATATCCTCCTTGGAGATTTCAATGCACATAGCAATCTATGGGGTGACTCTCGCTGCGATGCTCGAGGTCGCCTGATTGAACAGGTCCTGTTTTCTTCCGGTGCGTGCCTGCTGAATCGGAAAGAGCCAACGTATTTCAGCATCGCTAACAATACGTACTCAGCAATAGACCTCAGCATAATATCCCCATCACTCCTGCCTCTACTTAAATGGGAAGTCGTTAATGATCCATATGGAAGTGACCATTTTCCTATCGTTATTAGCACATCAATAACAAATACATGTCCTGCACAAGTTCCCAAATGGCTCACCGACAAAGCCAATTGGGAAAAGTTTCAAAAAATGACTTTATTATCTTGGACTGACATGGCGGCATTGAGCATAGAGGATGCTGTATGCTACTTCACAGCTTTCTTGGTTGATGCAGCAACAAAATGTATTCCCCAAACATGTGGACTGTCAAGCAAACGACGAGTACCATGGTGGAATAATGAGTGCCGTGATGCTCGAAAAAAACAAAATAAGGCATGGAGGTTGCTTAGATACTCGCCCACAGCCGAGAATCTTGTAAACTTTAAAAACGTCAAGTCGCAAGCAAGGAGGACGCGCCGACGGGCGAAAAGAGAAAGTTGGCACAAATTTGTGTCGGGCATTAACTCATACACAGATGAGTCGAGAGTCTGGAGTATGGTTGGTAAGGTGGCAGGACGAGGAGCACATTCGCTTCCTCTAGTGAACCCCCAAGGGGAGAGTTTGCAAGACCAGGCAAACACTCTCGGAGCACACTTTGAACAGGTCTCCAGCTCAACACACTATAGTGAAGCGTTCCGACGATATAAAACCGCAATAGAAAAACAGAGATTAGAGCGCAAGCCCAGAACACATGAGGCATACAACGAACCTTTCTGTTTGGCTGAACTGCAGGCCTCACTTGCCTGCTGCAATAAATCTGCCCCAGGCCCGGACCGTGTGGCATATGAAATGTTGAAACACCTGCCCACTGAAACCCAGAAACCTCTCCTCTCTCTCTATAATGCGATATGGTCTTCTGGCGAGCTACCCTCAGCCTGGAAGGAAGCTATCATTATCCCGATTCTAAAACAAGGCAAGGACCCGGCCTCAGTTTCCAGCTACAGGCCAATTGCATTAACCAGCTGTATTTGCAAAGTCTTTGAAAAAATGATTAACAGGCGCCTGATGCACTTCCTTGAAATTAGTGGCCTACTTGACCCATACCAGTGTGGGTTTCGAGAGGCTCGGTCCACCACTGACCACCTTGTCCGTATCGAAGCACAAATTCGCGATGCTTTTGTTCATAAGCAATTTTTTCTGTCTGTGTTCCTCGATATGGAAAAGGCATATGACACTGCATGGCGCTTCGGCATATTGCGAGACCTGTCACATTTAGGTGTGCGGGGTAGAATGCTGACAGTTATCGAAAGCTACCTGTCCAACCGTACATTCCGTGTCCAAGTTGGCACCGTCTTATCTCGAGTATTTGTCCAAGAAACAGGAGTGCCACAAGGAGGTGTATTGAGCTGTACACTTTTCATAGTTAAAATGAATTCCTTGCACCTGTCTCTCCCACGAAATATTTTTTACTGCATATATGTCGATGATGTGCAGATTGGTTACAAATCTTGCAACATCTCAATGTGCCAACGTCAAGTTCAACTAGGGTTGAACAAGGTATCTTAATGGGCAAACGAGAATGGTTTTATACTCAACGCGCAAAAGAGCACTTGTGTCTTGTTCAGCCGAAAGAGGGGCCTCCATCCTGACCCCGACATTGACCTGCATGGTCAACCTCTGTCAGTGAAGACCGAGCACAAGTTTCTTGGTCTCATATTAGACACTAAGCTAACCTTCATCCCACACATCAAGTATTTAAGGGACAGGTGCTTAAAAAAAATGAACATTTTGAAAGTGTTGTCACGCACTACATGGGGTAGCGACAGGAAATGTTTAGTTAACTTATATAAAAGTCTCGTACGCACACGCCTAGATTACGGTGCTATAATTTATCAGTCGGCAACACCATCAGCCTTGAAAATTCTCGACCCTGTCCACCATCTAGGCATTCGCCTCTCTACGGGTGCTTTCCGCACCAGCCCTGTGGAGAGCCTGTACGTGGATTCGAATGAATGGTCGCTCCACCTACAAAGATGTTCCCTGTCCTTTTTGTACTTTTTGAAGGTGAAGGCAGACAAGAAACACCCTTCCCATTTCATAATTAATGATTTGTCTTGTTCTGGCTTGTTCGAGAACCGTCCTTCGTTTAGGCAGCCCTACGCGCTGCGTGTAAGGAGCCTGGCCGAAGAAACAGGTGTGCCTCTTCTTGAACCCAGTTTGATGGCTCCTGCAACATATCTGCCACCGTGGCAGTGGCAGCTTATAGACTGTGATATCTCTTTTGTTGATGTCACAAAGCACGCACCACTTGCACACATACATACATACTTTTTAGAGCTACAACATAAATACACATGCCCTGAGTTCTTTACTGATGCGTCAAAGTCAAACACTTCTGTGTCATATGCAGCAATAGGCCAATCCTTTTTTGAGGCCGGCGTTCTTCATCCTAATGCAAGCATTTTCATCGGAGAAGCTTACGCAATACTGGCGGTCGTAAAACACATTAAACAGGTAAAATTACAAAAGGCGGTAATATACACAGATTCTCTAAGTGTGGTCAAAGCCCTGAAAACTCCTAAAAAACACAAGAACCCAGTGCTGGTGTCACTTTACTCACTTCTGTGCACACTTTACACATCAAAACAGCATGTCGTTGTCTGCTGGGTCCCAGGGCACCGTGAAATACAAGGGAACGTTTTGGCCGACAATCTGGCTGCTTGCGCCAATGTCACTACTGCCAATGCATCAACACCAGTCCCTGCACTTGACTTAAAACCTTTTATAAAACGAAAGCTCAGGGAGTATTGGCAGAAGATGTGGGATAAACACACAGATAATAAACTCCATGCTATTAAACCGCAACTAGGTTATTGGCCACCACTATCAAAATCACGACACACAGAAGTAATACTAACAAGGCTTCGAACAGGACACACACATTCCACACACTCATTTCTTCTGTCTTCCGGTGATCCACCATATTGTGAGAGATGTGGAGACCCCCTTACGGTTCTCCACATTCTTGTCCAGTGCAATGAGCTAGATGCTCTAAGAAAAAAGCACTTTTTACTGCCCCACCGACAGCAGCTCCCTCTACACCCTGGGATGCTCATTGGTAGGGATCCGCTTTTTAAACCACAAACACTTTTTACGTTTTTAAAAGATGTGCAAAGCTTTCACCCGATATTTCGAGGTCACCCGTAGCACGACCTCTATAGTGTGGTCGTGGCTGCGGTGACTATATCTTCACCATAGTTTTATTATCATGACATTTTGCCATCAGCTATCACCACACATATGTCACGCCACTGTCATAATTTTATTACTTTCATGTTTTAACCCGCGTTAGAGCGAGGAATTTTAAGGCCCCTTTACAGCCACGCACCATATCATTGTTCATATCTGTAGTCAATTGAAATGGCGCTCTTTGGCCATCAATTGGCCCTTGCGCCACTGAAATCTACTCATCATCATCATCATTACTTTTACAAAAACTAAATGCTTTTTATATTGACCCCTAAGTAGTCACTTGGATTCGAGAATTTCTTCCCTGCCGTGTGTAGTACGTTACAGCCAAAGGTTTTGACTCTTCGTTGGCCCCAGTTGGTTCTGGTGTACCCCGAGGGTCAGTCCTTGGCCCTCTGTTATTCTTGATTTATATAAACGACTTACCTGCTAACATTTCTTCCCAAGCTTGTTTATTTGCAGATAATAGTGTCATTTGCCAAAACATTACCAGTGATTCAGATGTGACATCATTACAAAATGATCCAGATATAACACAGTGGTGTCACACGTGGCACATGGAGCTAAATGTTGCTAAGTGAAAAAGCATGCGCATACCCCGGCGCAATGCTACTCCTCCGTTCTACTCTTTTAACAATATTCCATTGGGATCTACCGCGTCTTATCGCTACCTTGGTGTCCACATTTCCAGTAACTTACCATAGAAACATCACGTTCATTACATAATAGCTAGAGAGAAGCAAACTTTATGTTACTTGAAAATAAACTTCTATCTTACCCCACAATCACAAAAATTTTTGCTTTATTCATCTGTCCCCAGCTAGAATACCACTTATCCGTCTGGGACCCACATAGCTCTACATTATAACAAAGCAATGGGGCAGTTCAAAATTGCTATGCTTGCTTTATTGCATGCAATTATAATCGCAACGCCAGTGTCACAAATATGAAAGCTGCTCTTCATCTTCCATCTCTAGCAACCCGTAGAAAGCAATCGTGCATTCGTCTTCGTCACAGTGTATTACGATAACCCCACACTCTGTTTCTTGTTCGTAAAGTCCGCTCCATTTTGCCCACACCAACTTTATCACCACCGTAAGGTTACTATAACATACTTTCCAACTACTGCAGGCGCTAACGCATTTGTTCCCAGGACAGCAGGAGATCAACGGATATAACTAATACAACTGTATTTTAAAATGTCCTATCAAGCCTACAATAACGTTACACGATTGTTTTTTACACTGGTTTTAACTACTTCGATAGATGTCCTCTAATGTGCTTGATCAAATTTTCGTAGTTCTGTATAATGCTTCCATTTAATTATTTACCATTATTTATGTATTTTTTGTCCTTTTTTACTATGTGCACACCATCACCTCTGTAATGTATTTACACCCTGAGTGTACTACGAATAAATAAATAAATACACTCGTTCCAAAGTTTAGCTCCCGTATGCTGTTCCAGTCACATGGCGATATAAATTTGTTTCACCCACAGCAACGCAATGAGCTAGCGAGGTCAACATGTGGGATTTGGCACTCCTTCAACAGGAACACAAGCGTTTTGTGGGCCACGTCTGCCACAACACAGTATCAAAGCTGCGATCTTACGACCCGCAGCTGAACGGATTACTTGACCACCATGGCTGGTTGCCAATACAGCGTTTGACACCGCGACAGTCAACAAAATGACGTCACGATGACACCATGTGTCAACTTCCGCCGGCCAGAGGCTGACAGCTAAGGCATGATAACCAGTCGATGTCATACGGCAAAAGCAACCATTTATTTACAGTTCAGAGATATACGGGTAGCAAAAAGAAAGAAGGCAAGAGTTCAATTGCGCATGCACCGAGGGGAGTTATTTGGCCCGACATCTATGCTGCATTCCTTCAGATCCTTCCTCCTGGTGGCCAAACCATTCCGGTATTCTGCCACTTCTCTGTTGTCGCCTGTGACGGAGGGCAGTCCTTCAGTCACGTATCTGCATACTGCTTGCAAAACACCACTATCCGCTGTGAGTATTGAAGTTTATGAGAAAGCACCGGCTCGCTCCTACAGGACAACGAGAACCACAATTTCCGCCAGCTCTTTCGTTTCCGCTTCCGGCTCCTGCAATAACACCGGCAAGTGGCTTAGGTCATCAGTGACTGAAATGATCGCCGGGTTTTAAAATATACTTTAGTTCGTACATGCTACGAGCGAAAGCGGCACCCGCTGATTGCGGGCGGCATATATGGATGATGGAAGTTTGACGGTTCGGTCTCAGTTGCCCTAGCAAAGGACTGATCTGTTACAAGCGTGAACTACTGCCCTAAAAGGTAATAGCGGAACACTGTCATGCCAAACACTAGGGCTAAAGCTTCTCGCTCAATTTGAAAGTACTTCTCAGCTGAGGTGAGCTTTTGTAGGCAACTCGAGGCACCACAGGTGGCTACTGACTGAGAAGTTACACTGGAACCACAAAGCAGTAATGAAACTATAAGCTGTAATGTAACACCACAATATAAAGCTTTAGTACTGCGTACGTATCGCACGTGGTGGCGTTGCGTACGTAAGGACACCACGTTGTGCGCATGCGCAGACCACAACACGCACGTATCGCGTTACGTGCATGCGATGCGTGCATACATATGAGGTGGTCGCGCCGCTCTAACACGTTCGCGACAGCAAAAGACTTCGTTTCACAAAATGGCGGCATCTAGGCGAGCACCGGCCGGCTGTACGTATCACGTATGATTTGGCACTTCGTGTGATTTGGCATAAATGCGCAAAACCCATTTCAACATCCCTCGCAGTGGGCAGGCATTGTGAAGAGCATGAATTTTGCTCTGGGAAAAGCGTTTAGTGCACGCAACTTGCGAGTAAGGCTGGACCTTCTATTGTGACAGTTCATCGCAAACGACCGAGCCAGCTTCAGAAAGTGAGTACTCAAGTTTTGATACGTCACGATGTGTTTCGTATATCGCATGCGTACTTTTAAAGCGAAAGCTTTACCACGGCCGTGGCGTTACTGGCCGAAAAGAACGAGTTTCGCTGTGTATCTCTGCGTTGTGTTGAAGCGAAGAACAGTTACCCCATGACATGCCGCGGGAAATTTAGTTCTGGCGTTGCAATTGTGCGCAAGCCTACAACGAACACATTCGCCGGCTTCTCTGGGTAACTCTCCCAATGCCTTTATCCAGCGTCCAAGGTGAAACGCAAGATGATGATGATGATGTTTGAAGTTTTGTGGCGCAAGGGCCATTTCACGGCCAAAGAGCGCCAGTTCATGTTACTAAGAATATGGACAATGATTGTGATAAGCGGCTGTATAAAGGCCACAAAATTCCTCGCAGTAAGGCAGGTAAAAACATACAAGTAATAAAATCATGACCATGCCGTGAAAGGTGTGTGTGGTGAGGATAGATGACAATGATGATGATGTTTGGTGTTTTATGGCGCAAGGGCCATTTCACGGCCATGATGATGATGTTTGATGTTTTATGGCGCAAGGGCCATTTCACGGCCAAAGAGCGCCAATTCATCTTACTAAAAACATGGACAATGATTGCGATAAGCGGCTGTATAAGGGCCATAAAATTCCTCGCGGTAAGGCGGGTAAAAACATACAAGTAATAAAATCATGACCATGTCGTGAAAGGTGTGTGCGGTGTGAATAGATGACAAAAGTTGGTGATAATAAAAGACGATGGTGGATATTTATGGCATTAGCACAAGTGCCTCACTCGTTCATACCCTTGCGTCCAAGGGCCGTGAGGCAAGTGCTTTCTTGTGTAACCACCGCAGCAAAAACCTCTCTGGAGAGGTCATGCTACGGGATGCCCGGGTGTATGATGTGAAAACTATGAATTTCTTTAAAAAACGCTAACAATGATTTGTGACTAAAAAGCGGCTCCCTACCGACGAACATTGCAGGGTGTAAAGGTATATGTTGTCGGTAGGGTAATGGAAAGTGTTGTTTTCTTACAGTGTCCAATTCTTTGCACTCAATTAAAATGTGAAGAACTGTTAAAGCCTCACCACATTTATCACACAATGGTGGGTCCCCACCGGATAAAAGATGTGTGTGTGTCGTGTATGTGTGCCCTATCCTGAGTCTTGTTAGTGTTACCTCTGTTAGACGTGATTTTGATACTGGTGGCCAATGGCCAAGGTGTGGCTTGATAACGTGTAGTTTGTTTTGTGTGTGTGTATCCCACTTGCTCTGCCAGTAGCTCCTGAGGTTTAGTCTGAGAGACGGCTTAAGATCAAGGGCCGGGATTGATATGGATGTAATGGCGGTGCTCTCATGGACGGATGCAGCGAGCTGATCCGCCCTCACGTTGCCTTGGATCTCACGGTGCCCTGGCACCCAGCACACTACAACATGTTGTTTGTGTGTGTAGAGTGTGCACAAAATGGAGTAAAGTGAGACAAGGACTGGGTTTTTTTTTTGTTTTTTAAGACTGTGCAGAGCCGTTACCACACTGAGGGAGTCTGTATAAATTACTGCTTTTTGTATTTGTAATTGTTTGATGTGTTTAGCTGCCACCAGTATCGCGTAAGCTTCCGCTGTGAAGATACTTGTGCGTGGATGTAGAGGGCCAGCATCCGAAAAGGATGGGCCGACAGCAGCGTAGGACACAGAGGAGTTAGTCTTGGAGGCATCTGTGAAGAACTCAGGACGTGTGTATTTGTGTTGAAGTTCCAGAAAGTGTGTTCGGATATGGGCAATAGGTGCATGTTTTGTAACCTCTAGGAAAGACACATCGCAGTCTATAGTCTGCCACTGCCACGGTGGCGGGTATGCTACAGGAGCCATTAAACTGTGTTCGAGTGACACTCCAGTGTCCTCAGCTAGACCCTTCAGGCGAACTGAGAAGGGCTGCCTCATTGAAGGCCTATTTTGAAAAAGAATGGAGCTCGCCAAGTCATTAATAGTAGAGTATGAGGGGTGCCTCTTGTCTGCTTTCACCTTAAGGAAATATACAAAGGACATGTAGGTTCTTTGCAGATGAAGCGACCACTCATTTGACTCAACGTAAAGGTTTTCTACGGGGCTGGTGCGAAAAGCACCCGTAGAAAGGCGGATGCCCAGATGGTGCACGGGGTCCAGCATTTTCAAGGCACTTTGAGTGGCAGACTGATAGACAACGGCCCCATAATCTAAGCGGGTACGAATAAGGCTTCTATAGAGGTTCATGAGGCATTGCCTATCACTACCCCACGTAGTACGTGACAACACTTTTATAACATTCATGGCTTTTAAACATTTTGTTTTTAAATACTTTATGTGTGGTACGAAGGTCAACTTGTTGTCCAAGATTAAGCCTAGGAATTTATGCTCCGCATTCACAGACAGACGTTGGCCGTTCAGTTCAATGTCGGGTTCTGAGTGCATGCCTCTCTTTCGAGAGAACAAGACACACGTGCTTTTTCCTGGGTTCAGCCGGAATCCGTTTTCCTCTGCCCATTTGGAGACCTTGTTTAAACCTAACTGAACCTGTCGCTCACACATTGCTAGGTTGCATGACTTAAAGCCAAGCTGGACGTCATCGACATATGTGGAATAGAACATGTTGCGGGGGATGGACAGGTGCAAGGAATTCATTTTTATAATAAAAAGTGTACAACTAAGTACACCACCTTGCGGTACTCCCGTTTCTTGCACAAATATTTGAGAGAGAGTACTGCCCACACGGACGCGAAATTTCCGATTGGACAAGTAACTCTCGATTATGGAAAGCATTCTACCGCGCACACCCAGGTGAGACAAGTCTCTTAATATCCCAAAACGCCATGTTGTGTCGTAAGCCTTCTCGATATCGAGAAACACTGAGAGGAAGTATTGTTTGTGGACAAAAGCATCTCGAATCTGTGCCTCGATACGCACCAGATGGTCGGTGGTGGATCTACCCTCCCGAAACCCACACTGAAATTGGTCGAGCAGATGGTGTGTTTCAAGGAAATGTAAAAGTCGGCGGTTTATCATTTTTTCAAAAAGTTTACAAACGCAGCTGGTTAGTGCAATGGGCCTGTAACTTGAAACTGAGGAAGGGTCCTTGCCCTGTTTCAAAATAGGAATAACAATAGCCTCTTTCCAAGAAGCAGGGATGGTACCTGAAAGCCAGATAGCATTGTATAGAGAGAGTAAAGTTTTTCGCGTTTCGAGCGGCAAGTTTTTCAGCATTTCATATGTGACACGGTCGTAGCCTGGAGCGGAATTATTGCAAGAGTTTAGTGATGTTTGTAGCTCAGCTAAGTTGAAAGGTTGGTTGTATTCCTCGTAATTTGTGCACTTGGATTCTAGTTTCTGCTTTTCTATCTTTGCTTTGTGTCTTTGGAAAGCTTCAGTGTAGTGTGACGAGCTAGACGCCTGCTCGTAGTGTGCACCGAGGAAGTTCGCTTGATCTTCCAGGCTATCACCTTGTATGTTTACGAGTGGGAGTGAGTGTACTTGTCTTCCTGCTACCCTACGAACCATGTTCCAGACTTTAGCCTCTTGTGTATATGAATTTATCCCTGATAAAAACTTGTGCCAGCTTTCTTTTCTGGCCTGCCGACGCGTTCTCCTGCCTCGAGATTTTATTTTTCTAAAGCTCTCAAGGTTTTCCGCTGTCGGCGAGTTCCGCAGCAACCTCCATGCCCTGTTCTGTTCCTTTCGCGCATTCTGGCACTCAGTGTTCCACCACGGAACGTGTCGTTTGCCGGGCAGTCCAGATGTTTGTGGAATGCACTTGGTTGCTGCGTCAGTAAGAAAAGCCGTGAAGTACTGCACAGCTTCATCTATGCCTAACCCGCATATGTCAGTCCAATTTAGGTGAGTAAGCTTTTGAAATCGTTCCCAGTTGGCTTTGTTTACCAGCCATTTGGGAACATGTGGAGGACATTCATTTGTTATTGGTGTACTCAAAACTAAAGGGAAATGGTCACTTCCGTATGGATTATTTATGACTTTCCACTGAAGTAATGGTACAAGTGAAGGAGATGCGATACTGAGGTCTATGGAAGAGTAAGTTTTGTTGGCAAGGTTATAGTATGTTGCCTCTTTCCTATTCAACAGACAAGCACCCGATGAAAGGAGGAATTTTTCAATGAGACGACCTCGGGCATCACAGCGAGAGTCACCCCACAGACCACTATGTGCGTTCAGGTCCCCAAGGACCAGATAAGGTTCAGGTAGTTCGTCGATTAAAGACTGGAATTGAAGTTTTTCGAGACGGTGGTGCGGAGGTATGTACAAAGAGCAGACAGTGACAAGTTTGTTTAGAATAACTGCTCGGACAGCCACCGCCTCGAGGGAAGTTTGAAGGGGTAATTGTGTGCATGCTATACCTTGACTTACTATAACCGCTACACCACCGGATGGTAGCATGGCATCATCTCTATCCTTTCGGAAGATTATATAGTTACGTAAAAAGTTTGTGTTAGTTCGTTTTAAGTGTGTCTCCTGTACACACAGCACTCTTGGATTGTGTTCATGGAGGAGTTCTTGTAAGTCATCGAGGTTTCGAAGAAGGCCTCGGATGTTCCACTGTAATATTTCTGTCTGCATATTTAAACAAGAGAGATGCTGCTGTGTGTACAAAGAGTATCCTGTGTTGGAGTGAGGTCAATAATTCAGGTGGCAGGACGGTCGTCCGGCCCCGTTATTGGTTTTTTATTTTTCTTAACGCGCTCCAAGGAGGCGCGCCGCTCTTTTGGTACCAAGGGTACCGTTGTATCCATTGCCTCCGCAGAGGCACTGGTTGCCCGCACATGCGAGCTGGTGGTTCGGATTTTAGGCCTCGCCTGGTGTGGGGAGGCCTTGAGACCAGAGGACCCTGGAGTCTCCGGCCTCAATTCGCTAGGCGGCGGAGTAGACTGAACTACTGCCGCCTTGGGGGCAGGTGCCACAGCCGTCGGCTCGCTCTGCGCTGGCCGAAGGAGTGACGAGGGCTGCTGCGGCGTTGCCCCCTGACGCGCCGCATCAGCATATGTAGCGCCATAAAATGGCGACACTCTTCGTCTTGCTTCCTTAAATGTAATATTTTCTTTAATTTTCAATGTGATAATTTCTTTTTCTTTTTTCCAAAATGAGCAAGACCGTGAGTATGCGGTATGATTTCCGCCACAGTTCACACAGTGTGATGGTTCTTCGCAATTGTCAGAGTTGTGGCCTGACACTCCACATTGTGCACAAGTTTGGTGACCACGACAGCTTTGTGAGCCGTGGCCATACTTCTGGCATTTGAAACAACGACGTGGGTTAGGTATGTATGGTCTGATCGACGTCTTAGTGTAGCCTGTTTGAATACTTTCTGGGAGATTGCTGGAAGCGAACGTGAGTATTAGGTGTTTTGTTGGTGTTGCCTTGTTGTCTCTTCTAATGGTGATCCTTTGTACATTGGTCACATTCTGACTCTTCCACCCCTCCAGAAGTTCCTCTTCAGTCAAGCTGAGCAAATCAGCATCAGATACTACTCCACGGGTTGTGTTCATGGATCTGTGTGGCGTTACAGTGATGGGAGTGTCACCAAAAGTTGAAAGATTCTGTAGCTTTTCGAACTGTTCTTTTCCTCGGACTTCAAGAAGGAGGTCTCCGCTGGCCATTTTGGTAACTTTGTACCCGGCTCCAAGAGTTTCTGTGAGACATCTGGCTACTACAAAGGGTGATACGGTTCTGGCTTGCTTGCTGCTTATTTCACTATGTATAACATGAAAATGGGGGAAGTTTTCACTTGATTGGTTGAAAAAGCCTAAGTCTTCGGTGCGTACACGCTTTAAGGCGGTACGATCACTTAATAGGGGAAATGCTTTATGCATGCCAGTTTAATTTTCTTCAGAAGCGTTGGCGGCCACCCACCACGGAGCCCAACAAGGGGACGCTACAAGTTTGTGGACGCTAAAACCTGCAGACGCCAGCCGTACAACGCAACTATAACCCAATGCGCCTAGACCAAGGTAGGCTATTTGCACAGGGTTAACCCTCGCCGCCAGGAAGTTTGGAAGTAAACGGAAGATAGTAGAAGACAGGACAGATAAATAGTAAGAGATAAAGACGAAGATGTAGGGAAAGAGGGATAGGAAAAGGCGACTGCCGATTTCCCCTGGGTGGGTCAGCCCAGGGGTGCCGTCTACGTGAAGCCGGGGCCAAAGGGGTGTGTTGCCTCTGCCGGGGGGCCTCAAAGGTCCAATCACCCAGCATCAGCTCAACCCCCAGGATCCCCTTTTCCCCGGACACGGCAAAGCCACGCACGGCTAGGCGTGGGAGGGAGTAGAAACTCCCCCGTTAGCTCGGGTCCGTGGTGTCGCTACACACCAAACGCCTGCTTTAACAGGCGCCCCTGCGGGGATTTCACGGCCAAAGAGCGCCAGTTCATCTTACTAAAATTATGGACAATGATTGTGATAAGCGGCTGTATAAGGGCCATAAAATTCCTCGCAGTAAGGCGGGTAAAAAGATACAAGTAATAAAATCATGACCATGCGGTGAAAGGTGTGTGTGATGTGAATAGATGACAAGAGTTGGTGATTATAAAAAACGATGGTGGATATGAATGGCATAAGCACAAGTGCCTCACTCGTTCATACCCTTGCGTCCAAGGGCCGTGAGGCAAGTGCTTTCTTGTGCAACCGCCGCAGCAAAAACCTCTCTAGAGAGGTCGTGCTACGGAATGCCCGGGTGTATGATATGAAAATTATTAATTTCTTTTAAAAACGCTAACAATGATTTATGACTAAAAAGCGGTTCCCTACCAACGAACATTGCAGGGTGTAAAGGTATATGTTGTCGGTAGGGTAATGTAAAATGTTGTTTTCTTATAGTTTCTAAGTGTTTACACTGGATTAACATGTGAAGGACGGTTAATGGTTCACCACATCTGTCACACAATGGTGGATCGCCACCAGACAAAAGATATGTGTGTCGTGTATGTGTGTCCTATCCTGAGTCTCGTTAGTATTACCTCTGTATGACGCGATTTCGATACAGGCAGCCAATGACCAAGGTGTGGCTTAGTAACGTGTAGTTTGTTTTGTGTGTGTGTATCACACTTGCTCTGCCAGTAGTCCCGGAGGTTTCGTTTGATGATGATGTTTGATGTTTTATGGCGCAAGGGCCGTTTCACGGCCAAAGAGCGCCAGTTCATCTTGCTAAAAAAAATGGACAATGATTGTGATAAGCGGCTGTATAAGGGCCATAAAATTCCTCGCGGTAAGGCGGGTAAAAACATACAAGTAATAAAATCATGACCATGCCGTGAAAGGTGTGTGTGGTGTGAATAAATGACAAAAGGTGGTGATAATAAAAGACGATGGTGGATATGTATGGCATTAGCACAAGTGCCTCACTCGTTCATACCCTTGCGTCCAAGGGCCGTGAGGCAAGTGCTTTCTTGTGTAACCACCGCAGCAAAAACCTCTCTGCAGAGGTCATGCTACGGGATGCCTGGGTATATGATATGGAAACTATGAATTTCTTTAAAAAACGCTAACAATGATTTGTGACTAAAAAGCGGTTCCCTACCGACGAACATTGCAGGGTGTAAAGGTATATGTTGTCGGTAGGGTAATGGAAAGTGTTGTTCTCTTGCAGTGTCCAATTGTTTGCACTCAATTAAAATGTGAAGGACTGTCAATGGTTCACCACATCTGTCACACAATGGTGGATCGCCACCAGACAAAAGGTGTGTGTGTGTCATGTATGTGTGTCCTATCCTGAGTCTCGTTAGTATTACCTCTGTATGACGCGATTTCGATACGGGCAGCCAATGACCAAGGTGTGGCTTAATAACGTGTAGTTTGTTATGTGTATGTGTATCCCACTTACTCTGCCAGTATACTCTGAGGTTTCGTTTGAGAGACGGCTTAAGATCGAGGGCCGGGATTGATATAGGTGTAGGGGCAGTGTTTTTGTGGGCGGATGCAGCGAGCTGATCCGCCCTCACGTTGCCTTGAATCTCACGGTGCCCTGGCACCCAGCACACTACAACATGTTGTTTGAGTGTGTAGAGTGTGCACAAAATGGAGTAAAGTGAGATGAGGACCGGGTTTTTTTGTTTTTTAAGACTGTGCAGAGCCGTTACCACACTGAGGGAGTCTGTATAAATTACTGCTTTTTGTATGTGTAATTGTTTGATGTGTTTAGCTGCCACAAGTATCGCGTAAGCTTCCGCTGTGAAGATACTTGTGCCTGGATGTAGAGGGCCAGCATCCGAGAAGGATGGGCCGACAACAGCGTAGGACACAGAGGAGTTAGACTTGGAGGCATCTGTAAAGAACTCAGGACGTGTGTATTTGTGTTGAAGTTCCAGGAAGTATGTTTGGATATGGGCAATAGGCGCATGTTTTGTAACTTCAAGAAAGGACACATCACAGTCTATAGTCTGCCATTGCCACGGTGGCAGATATGCTACAGGAGCCATTAAACTATGTTCAAGTGAGACTCCAGTTTCCTCAGCTAGACTTTTCAGGCGAACTGAGAAGGGCTGCCTCATCGAAGGCCTATTTTGAAACAGAATGGAGCTCGACAAATCATTAATAGTGGAGTATGAGGGGTGCTTCTTATCTGCTTTCACCTTAAGGAAATAAACAAAGGACATGTAAGTTCTCTGCAGATGAAGCGACCACTCATTTGACTCCACATAAAGGCTTTCCACGGGGCTGGTGCGAAAAGCACCCGTAGAAAGGCGGATGCCCAAATGGTGCACGGGGTCCAGCATCTTCAAAGCACTTTGAGTGGCAGACTGATAGACAATGGCCCCATAATCTAAGCGGGTGCGAATGAGGCTTCGATACAGAGTCATGAGACATTGCCTGTCACTACCCCACGTAGTACGTGACAACACTTTTAAAACATTCATGGCTTTTGAACATTTTGTTTTTAGATACTTGATGTGCGGTACGAAGGTCAACTTGTTGTCCAAGATTAATCCTAAAAATTTATGCTCCGCATTGACAGACAGACGTTGACCGATCAATTCAATGTCAGGTTCTGAGTGCATGCCTCTCTTTCGGGAGAACAAGACACACGTGCTCTTTTGTGGGTTCAGTCGGAATCCGTTTTCCTCTGCCCATTTGGAGACCTTGTTTAAACCTAACTGAATTTGTCGCTCGCACATTACCAGGTTGCAAGATCTAAAGCCAAGCTGGACGTCGTCGACATATGTACAATAAAACATATTGCGAGGGATGGACAAGTGCAAGGAATTCATCTTGATGAGAAAAAGTGTGCAGCTAAGTACACCACCTTGTGGCACGCCTGTTTCCTGGACGAATGTTTGGGAAAGAGCCGTGCCCACTCGGACACGGAATGTCCGGTTTGACAGGTAACTTTCGATTATGTGAAACATTCTTCCGCGCACGCCAAGGTGGGACAGGTCTCTTAGAATTCCGAAACGCCATGTAGTATCATAAGCCTTTTCGATATCGAGGAACACAGAGAGAAAATATTGTTTATGGACGAAGGCGTCCCTGATCTGTGCCTCGATCCGAACAAGGTGGTCTGTGGTGGATCTACTTTCTCGAAACCCGCACTGAAATGGGTCGAGCAAATTGTTTGTTTCAAGGAAATGTACAAGTCTGCAGTTTATCATTTTTTCGAAGATTTTGCACAAGCAGCTTGTGAGTGCAATAGGCCTATAACTCGAAGGTAAAGAAGGGTCCTTGCCCTCTTTCAAAATGGGAATTATAATAGCCTCTTTCCAGGAGTTAGGGATAGTGCCAGAAAACCAGATAGCATTGTACAAACAAAGTAAGGTTTTTCGTGTTTCGATCCGTAGGTTTTTTAACATTTCATATACGACACGGTCAGAACCTGGGGCAGAAGTACTGCAGGAGTTTAGAGACATTCGCAGCTCAGCTAGACTGAACGCTTGATTATATGCCTCGTATCTAGTGCATTTGTGTTCGAGTTTCTGCTTTTCTATTCTTGTTCTGTATTTTTGGAAAGTGTCAGTATAGTGGGACGAGCTGGATACCCGTTCAAAATGTGCCCCGAGGAAGTTTGCCTGATCTTCCAAGGTATCACCTTGAGTGTTTACGAGTGGAAGTGTGTGTACTTGTTTCCCTGCTATCCTACCGACCATGTTCCAGACTTTGGCCTCTTGTGTGTAAGAATTGATCCCTGACAAAAACTTCTGCCAGCTTTCTCTTCTGGCCTGCCGACGCGTTCTCCTGCCTTGAGACTTTATTTTCTTGAAGGTTTCAAGATTTTCGGCTGTCGGTGAGTTCCGAAGCAGCCTCCAAGCTCTGTTTTGCTGTTTGCGCGCGTTTCGGCATTCAGAGTTCCACCATGGCACACGTCGTTTTCCAGGGTGTCCATTTGTTTGTGGGATGCATTTTGTTGCAGCATCAATCAAAAACGCTGTGAAGTAGTTCACAGCAACATCAATGTTCAAAGTACAGATGTCATTCCAACCTAGACAAGTGATAGTATGAAACTGTTCCCAGTCGGCTCTGTTTATGAGCCACTTGGGAACACGTGGTGGACACTCAGTTACTGTCGTTGTGCTCAAAACTACGGGGAAGTGGTCACTTCCGTACAGATTACTGACAACTTTCCACTGGAGTAGAGGCACAAGAGATGGAGACACTATGCTCAGGTCTATGGAGGAGTAGGTGTTATTAGCGAGGTTATAATAGGTTGGTTCTTTTCGATTCAGCAGACACGCGCTCGACGAGAGAAGGAACTGTTCGATCAGTCGACCTCGCGCGTCATACCGAGGATCACCCCATAGCCTGCTATGCGCATTGAAGTCTCCAAGGAGAACATAGGGCTCCGGAAGTTCATCAATTAAAGAGTATAAATCACGTTTTTGCAGCTGATAGCTAGGAGGAATGTAAATACTGCAGATTGTGATCAGTTTATTGAAAAGAACCGCTCGAACAGCCACTGCCTCAAGGGATGTTTGGAGTTGTAAGTGTGCGCATGCAATTCCTTGATTTACTATGATGGCAACACCTCCGGATGATGTCATGGCATCATCTCGGTCCTTTCTAAAAATAACGTATTTACGAAGAAAATTTGTGTGTTTTGAATTTAGGTGTGTTTCTTGTACACACAGCACTTTTGGTGAGTGTTCGTGTAGGAGTTCTTGGATGTCGTCAAGGTTTCTGAGGAGGCCCCTGACGTTCCATTGTATAATTTGAGTGTTCATGGTGAATGTAAAATAATGCTGTGTGTACGAAAAGCGAGTGGCTGTTTAGACGGGGAGTTTGAGTTCACTTAACAGGGCCGTCATCAGGCCCTGTTATTTGCTTTTTTGTTTTCTTGGCGCGCTCCAAGGAGCCACGCCGCTGTTTCGGCACCAAGGGTGCCGACGTATCCATTGCCTCCTCGGAGGCACTGGATGCCCGCACGTGCGGGCTATTAGTTTGGATTTTGGGCCTCGCCTGGTGAGGGGAGGCCTTGAGACCCGAAGACTCTGGAGTCTCCGGTCTCTGTTTGGGAGTAGGCGGTGTAGCCTGGGCTACAGCCGCCTTGGGGGCAGGTGCCACAGCCGACGGCTCGCTCTGCGCGGGCCGAAGGGGTGGCGAGTGCTGGTGCGGCGTTGCCCCCTGACGCGCCGCATCAGCATATGTTGCGCCGTAAAATGGCGACACTCTTCGTCTTGCTTCCTTGAATGTAATGTTTTCTTTGACTTTAAGAGTGATTATTTCTTTTTCTTTCTTCCAGTTAGGACACGAACGCGAATACGCGGCGTGTTCCCCGTCACAATTCACGCAGTGAGGCGTAGTAACACAGTTATCAGATGGGTGGCCGTGGCTACCACATCTTGCACAAGTTTCCTGACCCCGGCAGTTCTGCGAGCCATGACCAAATCGTTGACATTTATAACATCGTCTTGGATTTCGAATGTAGGGACGGACAGAGAGTTTGATGTAGCCTGTGTCTATAGATGAAGGCAGTGTGCTAGATGCAAAAGTGAGTATTATATGTTTGGTAGGTATTTCTTTGTTGTCGCGTCTGATGACGATTCGTTTCACATCCGTGACATTTTGCTCTTTCCACCCTTCAAGTAGTTCCTGTTCAGACATTTCAAGAAGGTCTGCTTCTGAAACAACTCCGCGTGAGGTGTTCATCGATCTATGAGGTGAAACAGACACTGGGATATTACCAAATGCTACAAGACTGCCAAGTTTTTCATAATGGTGTTTTTCAGGCAGCTCAAGGAGAAGGTCTCCGCTAGCCATCTTTGTAACCTTGTATCCTGGGCCAAAGAGCTCGGTCAGAGATTTAGCAACAAGAAATGGTGATATGGCTCTGGCTTGTTTTGTTGGGTTTTTGCTGTGCACAACATGGAATTTGGGAAAGCATTGTCTGGGTTGGCTGAAAATTGAGATGTCATCGGTGCGTCCCCTCTTAGGCGGAGGACGATCTAGGAGACGGGGAAATGCAGGTGTTCCCATAGTAGTGTACTTTTTTTCGGCAGCAATGGCGACCACCCACCATGGAGTCCAACCAGGGGACGCTGAAGCACTTAATAGCATAAGGCTGCAGACGCCAGCCGTACATTGCCACTATAACCAAATATAACTACTCAAGGTTGAGTAATTACACAAGGTTAACCCTTGCCGCCAGGAAAAATCTGAAGTAAATGGAAGAGAGAAGAAGACAGGACAGATTTAAAGACGAGAAAAGACTAAGATGTAGGGAGAGAGAGATAGGAAAAGGCGACTGCCGATTTCCCCTGGGTGGGTCAGCCCAGGGGTGCCGTCTACGTGAAGCCGGGGCCAAAGAGGTGTGTTGCCTCTGCTGGGGGGCCTTAAAGGTCCAATCACCCAGCGTCAGCTCAACCCCCAGGATCCCCTTTTCCCCGGGCACGGCAAAGCCACGCACGGCTAGGCGTGGGAGGGAGTAGAAACTCCCCCGTTAGCTCGGGTCCGTGGTGTCGCTACACACCAAACGTCTACTTGCGCAGGCGCCCCTGCGGGGCGGAGGTTTCGTTTGAGAGACGGCTTAATATAGAGGGCCGGGATTGATATGGATGTAATGGCAGTGCTCTCATGGACGGATGCAGCGAGCTGATCCGCCCTCACGTTGCCTTGAATCTCAGAGTGCCCTGGCACCCAGCACACTACAACATGTTGTTTGTGTGTGTGGAGTGTGCATAAAATGGAGTAAAGTGAGACAAGGACTGGGTTTTTTTGTTTTTTAAGACTGTGCAGAGCCGTTACCACACTGAGGGAGTCTGTATAAATTACTGCTTTTTGTATTTGTAATTGCTTGATGTGTTTAGCCGCCACAAGTATCGCGTAAGCTTCCGCTGTGAAGATACTTGTGCGTGGATGTAGAGGGCCAGCATCCGAAAAGGATGGGCCGACAGCAGCGTAGGACACAGAGGAGTTAGTCTTGGAGGCATCTGTGAAGAACTCAGGACGTGTGTATTTATGTTGAAGTTCCAGAAAGTGTGTTCGGATATGGGCAATAGGTGCATGTTTTGTAACCTCTAGGAAAGACACATCGCAGTCTACAGTCTGCCACTGCCACGGTGGCGGGTATGCTACAGGAGCCATTAAACTGTGTTCGAGTGACACTGCAGTGTCCTCAGCTAGACCCTTCAGGCGAACTGAGAAGGGCTGCCTCATTGAAGGCCTATTTTGAAAAAGAATGGAGCTCGCCAAGTCATTAATAGTAGAGTATGAGGGGTGCCTCTTGTCTGCTTTCACCTTAAAGAAATATACAAAGGACATGTAGGTTCTTTGCAGATGAAGCGACCACTCATTTGACTCAACGTAAAGGCTTTCTACGGGGCTGGTGCGAAAAGCACCCGTAGAAAGGCGGATGCCCAAATGGTGCATGGGGTCCAGCATTTTCAAGGCACTTTGAGTGGCAGACTGATAGACAACGGCCCCATAATCTAAGCGGGTACGAATGAGGCTTCTATAGAGGTTCATGAGGCATTGCCTATCACTACCCCACGTAGTACGTGACAACACTTTTATAACATTCATGGCTTTTAAACATTTTGTTTTTGAATACTTTATGTGTGGTACGACGGTCAACTTGTTGTCCAAGATTAAGCCTAGGAATTTATGCTCCGCATTCACAGACAGACGTTGTCCGTTCAGTCGAATGTCAGGTTCCGAGTGCATGCCTCTCTTTCGAGAGAACAAAACACACGTGCTTTTTTGTGGGTTCAGTCGGAATCCGTTTTCCTATGCCCATTTGGAGAGCTTGTTTAAACCTAACTGAACCTGCCGCTCACACAATGCCAGATTGCAAGACCTAAAGCCAAGCTGGACGTCGTCGACATATGTGCAACAAAACATATTGCGAGGGATGGTCAAGCGCAAAAAATTCATTTTTATGAGAAAAAGTGTGCAGCTAAGTACACTACCTTGTGGCACGCCTGTTTCCTGAACAAATGTTTGGGAAAGAACCGTGCCCACTCGGACACGGAATGTCAGGTTTGACAGGTAACTTTTGATTATGTGAAACATTCTTCCGCGCACGCCAAGGTGGGAAAGGTCTCTTAGAATTCCGAAACGCCATGTTGTATCATAAGCTTTTTCGATATCGAGGAACACAGAGAGAAAATATTGTTTATGGACGAAGGCATCTCTGATCTGTGCCTCGATACGAACAAGGTGGTCTGTGGTGGATCTACCTTCTCGAAACCCGCACTGAAATGGGTCGAGCAAATTATTTGTTTCAAGGAAATGTACAAGTCGGCAGTTTATCATTTTTTCGAAGACTTTGCACAAGCAGCTTGTAAGTGCTATAGGCCTATAACTCGAGGGTAAAGAAGGGTCTTTGCCCTCTTTCAATATGGGAATATTAATAGCCTCTTTCCAGGAGGTAGGGATAGCGCCAGAAAACCAGATAGCATTGTACAAACAAAGTAAGGTTTTTCGTGTTTCGATTGGTAGGTTTTTTAACATTTCATACACCACACGGTCAGAACCTGGGGCAGAAGTACTGCAGGAGTTTAGAGACATTTGCAGCTCAGCTAGATTGAAAGCTTGGTTATATGCCTCGGATCTAGTGCATTTGTTTTCAAGTTTCTGCTTTTCTATTCTTGTTCTGTATTTTTGGAAAGTGTCAGTATAGTGGGATGAGCTGGACACCTGTTCGAAGTGTGCACCGAGGAAGTTTGCCTGATCTTCCAAGGTATCACCCCGAGTGTCCACGAGTGGAAGTGTGTGTACTTGTTTTCCTGCTATCCTACTGACCATGTTCCAGACTTTAGCCTCCTGTGTGTATGAATTGATCCCTGACAAAAACTTCTGCCAGCTTTCTCTTCTGGCCTGCCGACGCGTTCTCCTGCCTTGAGACTTTATTTTCTTGATGATGATGAGTATTTTTTAGTGGCGCAAGGGCCAATTGATGGCCAAAGAGCGCCATTTCAATTAACTACAGATATGAACAATGATATAGTGCGTGGCTGTAAAGGGGCCTTAAAATTCCTCGCTCTAACGCGGGTTAAAACATGAAAGTAATAAAATCATGACAGTGGCGTGACATATGTGTGGTGATAGCTGATGGCAAAATGTCATGATAATAAAACCATGATGAAGATATAGTCACCGCAGCCACGACCACTCCATGGAGGTCAGGCTACGGATGACCTCGAAATATCGGGTGAAAGCTTTGCACTTCTTTTAAAAATGTAAAAAGTGTTTGTAGTTTAAAAAGCGGATCCCTACCGATGAGCATCCCAGGGTGTAGAGGGAGCTGCTGTCGGTAGGGCAGTAAAAAGTGCTATTTTCTTACAGCATCTAGCTCATTGCACTGGACGAGAATGTGGAGAACCGTAAGGGGCTCTCCACATCTCTCACAATATGGTGGATCACCGGTAGACAGAAGAAATGAATGTGTAGAATGTGTGTGTCCAGTCCTAAGCCTTGTTAGTATTACTTCCGTGTGTCGTGATTTTGATAGTGGCGGCCAATAACCTAGTTGCGGCTTAATAGCATGGAGTTTATGATCTGTTTGTTTATCCCATATGCTCTGCATATACTCCCTGAGCTTTCGTTTTATAAAAGGTTTTAAGTCAAGTGCAGGGACTGGTGTTGGTGCATTGGCAGTAGTGACATTGGCGCAAGCAGCCATATTGTCGGCCAAAACGTTCCCTTGTATTTCACGGTGCCCTGGAACCCAGCAGACAACGACATGCTGTTTTGATGCGTAGAGTGTGCACAGAAGTGAGTAGAGTGACACCAGCACGGGGTTCTTGTGTTTTTTAGGAGTTTTCAGGGCTTTGACCACGCTTAGGGAATCTGTGTATATTACCGCCTTTTGTAATTTTATCTGTTTAATGTGTTTTACGACCGCCAGTATTGCGTAAGCTTCTCCTGTGAAAATGCTTGCATTAGGATGAAGAACGCCGGCCTCAGAAAAGGATTGGCCTATTGCTGCATATGACACAGAAGTGTTTGACTTTGACGCATCAGTAAAGAACTCAGGGCATGTGTATTTATGTTGTAGTTCTAAAAAGTATGTATGTATGTGTGCAAGTGGTGCGTGCTTTGTGACATCAACAAAAGAAACATCACAGTCTATAAGCTGCCACTGCCACGGTGGCAGATATGTTGCAGTAGCCATCAAACTGGGTTCAAGAAGAGGCACACCTGTTCCTTCGGCCAAGCTCCTTGCACGCAGCGCGTAGGGCTGCCTAAACGAAGGTCGGTTCTCGAACAAGCCAGAACAAGACAAATCATTAATTGTGAAATGGGAAGGATGTTTCTTGTCTGCCTTCACCTTCAAACAGTACAAAAAGGACAGGGAACATCTTTGTAGGTGGAGCGACCATTCATTCGAATCCACGTACAGGCTCTCCACAGGGCTGGTGCGGAAAGCACCCGTAGAGAGGCGAATGCCTAGATGGTGGACAGGGTCGAGAATTTTCAAGGCTGATGGTGTTGCCGACTGGTAGACTACAGCACCGTAATCTAGGCGTGTGCGTACGAGGCTTTTATATAAGTTAATTAAACATTTCCTGTCACTTCCCCATGTAGTGTGTGATGATGATGATGATGTTTGATGTTTTATGGCGCAAGGGCCGATTCACGGCCAAAGAGCGCCAGTTCATCTTACTAAAAACATGGACAATGATTGTGATAAGCGGCTGTATAAGGGCCATAAAATTCCTCGCGGTAAGGCGGGTAAAAACATACAAGTAATAAAATCATGACCATGTCGTGAAAGGTGTGT
Source organism: Rhipicephalus microplus (assembly GCF_043290135.1). Taxonomy (NCBI): domain Eukaryota; kingdom Metazoa; phylum Arthropoda; class Arachnida; order Ixodida; family Ixodidae; genus Rhipicephalus; species Rhipicephalus microplus. Next base: position 79,098,738 of record NC_134707.1, on the reverse strand, counting down.
GCGGTGTGAATAGATGACAAAAGTTGGTGATAATAAAAGACGATGGTGGATATTTATGGCATTAGCACAAGTGCCTCACTCGTTCATACCCTTGCGTCCAAGGGCCGTGAGGCAAGTGCTTTCTTGTGTAACCACCGCAGCAAAAACCTCTCTGGAGAGGTCATGCTACGGGATGCCAGGGTGTATGATGTGAAAACTATGAATTTCTTTAAAAAACGCTAACAATGATTTGTGACTAAAAAGCGGTTCCCTACCGACGAACATTGCAGGGTGTAAAGGTATATGTTGTCGGTAGGGTAATGGAAAGTGCTGTTTTCTTACAGTGTCCAATTCTTTGCACTCAATTAAAATGTGAAGAACTGTTAAAGCCTCACCACATTTATCACACAATGGTGGGTCCCCACCGGATAAAAGATGTGTGTGTGTCGTGTATGTGTGCCCTATCCTGAGTCTTGTTAGTGTTACCTCTGTTAGACGTGATTTTGATACTGGTGGCCAATGGCCAAGGTGTGGCTTGATAACGTGTAGTTTGTTTTGTGTGTGTGTATCCCACTTGCTCTGCCAGTAGTTCCTGAGGTTTAGTTTGAGAGACGGCTTAAGATCAAGGGCCGGGATTGATATGGATGTAATGGCGGTGCTCTCATGGACGGATGCAGCGAGCTGATCCGCCCTCACGTTGCCTTGGATCTCACGGTGCCCTGGCACCCAGCACACTACAACATGTTGTTTGTGTGTGTAGAGTGTGCACAAAATGGAGTAAAGTGAGACAAGGACTGGGTTTTTTTGTTTTTTAAGACTGTGCAGAGCCGTTACCACACTGAGGGAGTCTGTATAAATTACTGCTTTTTGTATTTGTAATTGTTTGATGTGTTTAGCTGCCACCAGTATCGCGTAAGCTTCCGCTGTGAAGATACTTGTGCGTGGATGTAGAGGGCCAGCATCCGAAAAGGATGGGCCGACAGCAGCGTAGGACACAGAGGAGTTAGTCTTGGAGGCATCTGTGAAGAACTCAGGACGTGTGTATTTGTGTTGAAGTTCCAGAAAGTGTGTTCGGATATGGGCAATAGGTGCATGTTTTGTAACCTCTAGGAAAGACACATCGCAGTCTATAGTCTGCCACTGCCACGGTGGCGGGTATGCTACAGGAGCCATTAAACTGTGTTCGAGTGACACTCCAGTGTCCTCAGCTAGACCCTTCAGGCGAACTGAGAAGGGCTGCCTCATTGAAGGCCTATTTTGAAAAAGAATGGAGCTCGCCAAGTCATTAATAGTAGAGTATGAGGGGTGCCTCTTGTCTGCTTTCACCTTAAGGAAATATACAAAGGACATGTAGGTTCTTTGCAGATGAAGCGACCACTCATTTGACTCAACGTAAAGGCTTTCTACGGGGCTGGTGCGAAAAGCACCCGTAGAAAGGCGGATGCCCAGATGGTGCACGGGGTCCAGCATTTTCAAGGCACTTTGAGTGGCAGACTGATAGACAACGGCCCCATAATCTAAGCGGGTACGAATAAGGCTTCTATAGAGGTTCATGAGGCATTGCCTATCACTACCCCACGTAGTACGTGACAACACTTTTATAACATTCATGGCTTTTAAACATTTTGTTTTTAAATACTTTATGTGTGGTACGAAGGTCAACTTGTTGTCCAAGATTAAGCCTAGGAATTTATGCTCCGCATTCACAGACAGACGTTGGCCGTTCAGTTCAATGTCGGGTTCTGAGTGCATGCCTCTCTTTCGAGAGAACAAGACACACGTGCTTTTTCCTGGGTTCAGCCGGAATCCGTTTTCCTCTGCCCATTTGGAGACCTTGTTTAAACCTAACTGAACCTGTCGCTCACACATTGCTAGGTTGCATGACTTAAAGCCAAGCTGGACGTCATCGACATATGTGGAATAGAACATGTTGCGGGGGATGGACAGGTGCAAGGAATTCATTTTTATAATAAAAAGTGTACAACTAAGTACACCACCTTGCGGTACTCCCGTTTCTTGCACAAATATTTGGGAGAGAGTACTGCCCACACGGACGCGGAATTTCCGATTGGACAAGTAACTCTCGATTATGGAAAGCATTCTACCGCGCACACCCAGGTGAGACAAGTCTCTTAATATCCCAAAACGCCATGTTGTGTCGTAAGCCTTCTCGATATCGAGAAACACTGAGAGGAAGTATTGTTTGTGGACAAAAGCGTCTCGGATCTGTGCCTCGATACGCACCAGATGGTCGGTGGTGGATCTACCCTCCCGAAACCCACACTGAAATTGGTCGAGCAGATGGTGTGTTTCAAGGAAATGTAAAAGTCGGTGGTTTATCATTTTTTCAAAAAGTTTACAAACGCAGCTGGTTAGTGCAATGGGCCTGTAACTTGAAACTGAGGAAGGGTCCTTGCCCTGTTTCAAAATAGGGATAACAATAGCCTCTTTCCAAGAAGCAGGGATGGTACCTGAAAGCCAGATAGCATTGTATAGAGAGAGTAAAGTTTTTCGCGTTTCGAGTGGCAAGTTTTTCAGCATTTCATATGTGACACGGTCGTAGCCTGGAGCGGAATTATTGCAAGAGTTTAGTGATGTTTGTAGCTCAGCTAAGTTGAAAGGTTGGTTGTATTCCTCGTAATTTGTGCACTTGGATTCTAGTTTCTGCTTTTCTATCTTTGCTTTGTGTCTTTGGAAAGCTTCAGTGTAGTGTGACGAGCTAGACACCTGCTCGTAGTGTGCACCGAGGAAGTTCGCTTGATTTTCCAGGCTATCACCTTGTGTGTTTACGAGTGGGAGTGAGTGTACTTGTCTTCCTGCTACCTTACGAACCATGTCCCAGACTTTAGCCTCTTGTGTATATGAATTTATCCCTGATAAAAACTTGTGCCAGCTTTCTTTTCTGGCCTGCCGACGCGTTCTCCTGCCTCGAGATTTGATTTTTCTAAAGCTCTCAAGGTTTTCTGCTGTCGGCAAGTTCCGCAGCAACCTCCATGCCCTGTTCTGTTCCTTTCGCGCATTCTGGCACTCGGTGTTCCACCACGGAACGTGTCGTTTGCCGGGCAGTCCAGATGTTTGTGGAATGCACTTGGTTGCTGCGTCAGTAAGAAAAGCCGTGAAGTACTGCACAGCTTCATCTATGCCCAACCCGCATATGTCAGTCCAATTTAGGTGAGTAAGCTTTTGAAATCGTTCCCAGTTGGCTTTGTTTACCAGCCATTTGGGAACATGTGGAGGACATTCATTTGTTATTGGTGTACCCAAAACTAAAGGGAAATGGTCACTTCCGTATGGATTATTTATGACTTTCCACTGAAGTAATGGTAAGAGTGAAGGAGATGCAATACTGAGGTCTATGGAAGAGTAAGTTTTGTTGGCAAGGTTATAGTATGTTGCCTCTTTCCTATTCAACAGACAAGCACCCGATGAAAGGAGGAATTTTTCAATGAGACGACCTCGGGCATCACAGCGAGAGTCACCCCACAGACCATTATGTGCGTTCAGGTCCCCAAGGACCAGATAAGGTTCAGGTAGTTCGTCGATTAAAGACTGGAATTGAAGTTTTTCGAGACGGTGGTGCGGAGGTATGTACAAGGAGCAGACAGTGACAAGTTTGTTTAGAATAACTGCTCGGACAGCCACCGCCTCGAGGGAAGTTTGAAGGGGTAATTGTGTGCATGCTATACCTTGACTTACTATAACCGCTACACCACCGGATGGTAGCATGGCATCATCTCTATCCTTTCGGAAGATTATATAGTTACGTAAAAAGTTTGTGTTAGTTCGTTTTAAGTGTGTCTCCTGTACACACAGCACTCTTGGATTGTGTTCATGGAGGAGTTCTTGTAAGTCATCGAGGTTTCGAAGAAGGCCTCGGATGTTCCACTGTAATATTTCTGTCTGCATATTTAAACCAGAGAGATGCTGCTGTGTGTACAAAGAGTATCCTGTGTTGGAGTGAGGTCAATAATTCAGGTGGCAGGACGGTCGTCCGGCCCCGTTATTGGTTTTTTATTTTTCTTAACGCGCTCCAAGGAGGCGCGCCGCTCTTTTGGTACCAAGGGTACCGTTGTATCCATTGCCTCCGCAGAGGCACTGGTTGCCCGCACATGCGAGCTGGTGGTTCGGATTTTAGGCCTCGCCTGGTGTGGGGAGGCCTTGAGACCAGAGGACCCTGGAGTCTCCGGCCTCAATTCGCTAGGCGGCGGAGTAGACTGAACTACTGCCGCCTTGGGGGCAGGTGCCACAGCCGTCGGCTCGCTCTGCGCTGGCCGAAGGAGTGACGAGGGCTGCTGCGGCGTTGCCCCCTGACGCGCCGCATCAGCATATGTAGCGCCATAAAATGGCGACACTCTTCGTCTTGCTTCCTTAAATGTAATATTTTCTTTAATTTTCAATGTGATAATTTCTTTTTCTTTTTTCCAAAATGAGCAAGACCGTGAGTATGCGGCATGATTTCCGCCACAGTTCACACAGTGTGATGGTTCTTCGCAATTGTCAGAGTTGTGGCCTGACACTCCACATTGTGCACAAGTTTGGTGACCACGACAGCTTTGTGAGCCGTGGCCATACTTCTGGCATTTGAAACAACGACGTGGGTTAGGTATGTATGGTCTGATCGACGTCTTAGTGTAGCCTGTTTGAATACTTTCTGGGAGATTACTGGAAGCGAACGTGAGTATTAGGTGTTTTGTTGGTGTTGCCTTGTTGTCTCTTCTAATGGTGATCCTTTGTACATTGGTCACATTCTGACTCTTCCACCCCTCCAGAAGTTCCTCTTCAGTCAAGCTGAGCAAATCAGCATCAGATACTACTCCACGGGTTGTGTTCATGGATCTGTGTGGCGTTACAGTGATGGGAGTGTCACCAAAAGTTGAAAGATTCTGTAGCTTTTCGAACTGTTCTTTTCCTCGGACTTCAAGGAGGAGGTCTCCGCTGGCCATTTTGGTAACTTTGTACCCGGCTCCAAGAGTTTCTGTGAGACATCTGGCTACTACAAATGGTGATACGGTTCTGGCTTGCTTGCTGCTTATTTCACTATGTATAACATGAAAATGGGGGAAGTTTTCACTTGATTGGTTGAAAAAGCCTAAGTCTTCGGTGCGTACACGCTTTAAGGCGGTACGATCACTTAATAGGGGAAATGCTTTATGCATGCCAGTTTAATTTTTTCAGAAGCGTTGGCGGCCACCCACCACGGAGCCCAACAAGGGGACGCTACAAGTTTGTGGATGCTAAAACCTGCAGACGCCAGCCGTACAACGCAACTATAACCCAATGCGCCTAGACCAAGGTAGGCTATTTGCACAGGGTTAACCCTCGCCGCCAGGAAGTTTGGAAGTAAACAGAAGAGAGTAGAAGACAGGACAGATAAACAGTAAGAGATAAAGACGAAGATGTAGGGAGAGAGAGATAGGAAAAGGCGACTGCCGATTTCCCCTGGGTGGGTCAGCCCAGGGGTGCCGTCTACGTGAAGCCGGGGCCAAAGGGGTGTGTTGCCTCTGCCGGGGGGCCTTAAAGGTCCAATCACCCAGCGTCAGCTCAACCCCCAGGATCCCCTTTTCCCCGGACACGGCAAAGCCACGCACGGCTAGGCGTGGGAGGGAGTAGAAACTCCCCCGTTAGCTCGGGTCCGTGGTGTCGCTACACACCAAACGCCTGCTTTAACAGGCGCCCCTGCGGGGGTAGTGTGTGACAACACTTTCAAAATGTTCATTGTTTTTAAGCACCTGTCCCTTAAATACTTGATGTGTGGGATGAAAGTTAGCTTAGTGTCTAATATGAGACCGAGAAACTTGTGCTCGGTCTTCACTGACAGAGGTTGACCATGCAGGTCAATGTCGGGGTCAGGATGGAGGCCCCTCTTTCGGCTGAACAAGACACAAGTGCTCTTTTGCGCGTTGAGTATAAAACCATTCTCGTTTGCCCATTGAGATACCTTGTTCAACCCTAGTTGAACTTGACGTTGGCACATTGAGATGTTGCAAGATTTGTAACCAATCTGCACATCATCGACATATATGCAGTAAAAAATATTTCGTGGGAGAGACAGGTGCAAGGAATTCATTTTAACTATGAAAAGTGTACAGCTCAATACACCTCCTTGTGGCACTCCTGTTTCTTGGACAAATACTCGAGAAAAGACAGTGCCAACTTGGACACGGAATGTACGGTTGGACAGGTAGCTTTCGATAACTGTCAGCATTCTACCCCGCACACCTAAATGTGACAGGTCTCGCAATATGCCGAAGCGCCATGCAGTGTCATATGCCTTTTCCATATCGAGAAACACAGAAAGAAAAAATTGCTTATGAACAAAAGCGTCGCGAATTTGTGCCTCGATACGGACAAGGTGGTCAGTGGTGGACCGAGCCTCTCGAAACCCACACTGGTATGGGTCAAGTAGGCCACTAATTTCAAGGAAGTACATCAGGCGCCTGTTAATCATTTTTTCAAAGACTTTGCAAATACAGCTGGTTAATGCTATTGGCCTGTAGCTGGAAACTCAGGCCGGGTCCTTGCCTTGTTTTAGAATTGGGATAATAATAGCTTCCTTCCAGGCTGAGGGTAGCTCGCCAGAAGACCATATCGCATTATAGAGAGAGAGGAGAGCTTTCTGGGTTTCAGTGGGCAGGTGTTTCAACATTTCATATGCCACACGGTCCGGGCCTGGGGCAGATTTATTGCAACAGGCAAGTGAGGCCTGCAGTTCAGCAAAACAGAAAGGCTCGTTGTACGCCTCATGTGTTCTGGGCTTGCGCTCTAATCTCTGTTTTTCTATTCCGGTTTTGTATCGTCGGAACGCTTCGCTATAGTGTGTTGAGCTGGAGACCTGTTCAAAGTGCGCTCCGAGAGTGTTTGCCTGGTTTTCCAAACTCTCCCCTTGTGTGTTCACTAGAGGAAGCGAATGTGCTTCTCGTCCTGCCACCTTACTAACCATGCTCCAGACTCTCGACTCATCTGTGTATGAGTTAATGCCCGATACGAATTTGTGCCAACTTTCTCTTCTCGCCTGTCGGCGCGTCCTCCTTGCTTGCGACTTGACGTTCTTAAAGTTTACAAGATTCTCGGCTGTGGGCGAGTCTCTAAGCAACCTCCACGCCTTATTTTGTTTTTTTCGAGCTTCACGGCACTCATTATTCCACCATGGGACTCGTCGTTTGCTTGACGGTCCACATGTTTGGGGAATACATTTTGCTGCTGCATCAACCAAGAAAGCTGTAAAGTAGCATACAGCATCCTCTTTACTCAATGCCGCCATGTCACTCCAAAATAATAAAGTCAATTTTTGAAACTTTCCCCAATCGGCTTTATCGGTGAGCCATTTGGGAACTTGTGCAGGACATGTATTTGTTATTGATGAGCTGATAACGATAGGAAAATGATCACTACCATATGGATCATTGATAACTTCCCATTTTAGTAGAGGCAGGAGTGATGGGGATATTATGCTGAGGTCTATTGCTGAGTACGTATTGTTAGCGATGTTGTAGTATGTTGGCTCTTTCCGATTCAGCAGGCACGCACCGGAAGAAAAAAGTAGCTGTTCAATCAGGCGACCTCGAGCATCGCAGCGAGAGTCACCCCATAGATTGCTATGTGCATTGAAATCTCCAAGGAGGATATAAGGTTCTGGAAGTTCCTCTATGAGGGACTCGAATTCATGCTTTTCAAGACGGTGTTGTGGAGGTATGTAGAGAGAGCAGATGGTGACGAGCTTATTCAAAAGAACTGCTCGAACAGCCACCGCCTCAAGGGTTGTTTGTAGTGGTAGGTGTGTGCATGCAATCCCTTGATTGACTATAATGGCAACACCACCGGATGGCAAAATGGCATGATTCCGGTCTTTCCGAAAGATAACGTAATGACGTAAAAAGTTGGTGTGTTTAGGTTTCAGGTGTGTCTCTTGTACGCACAGCACCTTAGGTGTATGTTTGTGTAAAAGTTCATGGATATCGTCGAGGTTTCTCAACAGTCCTCTGACGTTCCACTCTAGAAGTTGTGTCATTTTAATGTAGTGTGGTGCTGTGTGTACAGAGGTGTTGCGTTAGTTTACAGGGCCTTTTGAGGGCCCTGTGATTCGATGTTTTTCTTTTTTGGCGCGCTCCAAGGAGTTGCGCCTATCCTTCGGCGTCTGAGGCGCCGGAGGAGTGGGACTTGTATCCATCACCTCTTGTGAGGTGGTGGATGGTGCCTGCTGGGCAGGCACATTCACTGAACTTTTGGACCTAACTGCACCTGCAGTGGTCCCAGGTTCGGCAGACACCGGGGTCTGCCGGCCCTGTTTGTCAAGTGGCGGAGCAGTACAGGCTGCTCCGGCCGGGGGCGCTGGCGGCACGACCGCGGCCACACACTGTGCGACATTCGCGGGTGCCGAGGCGTGTGGCGCGGCGCCCCGGCGCGTCACATCTGCAAAGGAGGGATAAGATGGGTTGTGTATTGCGAAACGTTGGCGTGCTTCTTGGAATGTGAGATTGAATTTAACCTTGAGTTCTACTATTTGTTTTTCTTTTTTCCATGCGGGGCATGATCGTGAGTAGGCAGCGTGATCTCCTTCACAGTTCGAACAATGAGTTGTTTCTGAGGTGCAGTTGTCCGATATGTGTTGAATGGATGCGCACTTTGCGCAAGTGGCACGCCCTCTGCAACTCTGCGATCCATGACCGAAACGTTGGCACTTGAAACATCGACGAGGGTTGGGAATGTATGGTCTTACACGAAGCTTACAATAGCCGGTTTCGATTGATTCTGGTAGGTCACTTGTTCCGAAGGTAATTATTACGTGTTTTGTAGGAATCAGTTTGTTGTTGCGCCTTATTGTTATTCGTTGGACTTTGACCACGTTCTGGTCCTGCCAACCTTCGAGCAGCTCACTTTCAGAAAGCTCAGTAAGATCATCATCAGAAATTACGCCACGGACCGTGTTCATAGACCTGTGTGGGCCCACCGAAACAGGGGTTTCCCCAAAGGCTACAAGCTTAGACAGCTTTTCATACTGAGCTTTGTCACGAACCTCCAAAAGAAGATCGCCACTTCCCATCTTTGTCACTTTATAACCTGGGCCTATTGCTTCTGTGAGAGTTTTGGAAACGAGGAAAGGTGAAATGGCTCGGACTGTCTTGTTTTCGTTTTGACTGTGGATTACATGGTACTTTGGGAATGTCGGCTTTGGTGTGTTAAGCAGGAAAGTATCATCGGTGCGCCACCTTTTTAGGGAGCGATCAGGAAGGAGGGGAAAAGCTTTTGCCATAAAAATGCTATAAAGTTCGGCGGCGATGGTGGCCACCCACCACCGAGCCCAACAAGGGGACGCTACAAGGTTGACTAGTAAACACTTGGAGACGCCAGCCATGCATCGCCGCTATAACCGAATATAACTACCCAAGGTTGGGTAACTACACAGGGTTAACCCTCGCCGCCAGGAAATTCGGAAGTAAACGGAAAAGAGAAGATGACAAGACAGATAAAAAGAGAGAGATAAAGACGAAGATGTAGGAAGAGAGTGATAGGAAAAGGCGACTGCCGATTTCCCCTGGGTGGGTCAGCCCAGGGGTGCCGTCTACGTGAAGCCAGGGCCAAAGGGGTGTGTTGCCGCCGCTGGGGGGCCTTAAAGGTCCAATCACCCAGCATTAGCTCAACCCACAGGATCCCCTTTTCCTCGGACACGGCAAAGCCACGCACGGCTAGGCGTGGGAGGGAGTAGAAACTCCCCCGTTAGCTCGGGTCCGTGGTGTCGCTACACACCAAACGCCTGGTTTCACAGGCGCCCCTGCGGGGGAGGAAGGGTCCTTGCCCTGTTTCAAAATAGGGATAACAATGGCCTCTTTCCAGGAAGCAGGGATGGTGCCTGAAAGCCAGATAGCATTGTATAGAGAGAGTAAAGTTTTTCGCGTTTTGAGCGGCAGGTTTTTCAACATTTCATATGTGACACGGTCGTAGCCTGGAGCGGAATTATTGCAAGAGTTTAGAGATGTTTGTAGCTCAGCTAAGTTGAAAGGTTGGTTGTATTCCTCGTAATTTGTGCACTTGGATTCTAGTTTCCACTTTTCCATCTTTGCTTTGTGTCTTTGGAAAGTTTCAGTGTAGTGTGACGAGCTAGACACCTGCTCGTAGTGTGCACCGAGGAAGTTCGCTTGATCTTCCAGGCTATCACCCTGTGTGTTTACGAGTGGGAGTGAGTGTACTTGTCTTCCTGCTACCCTACGAACCATATTCCAGACTTTAGCCTCTTGTGTATATGAATTTATCCCTGATAAAAACTTGTGCCAGCTTTCTTTTCTGGCCTGCCGACGCGTTCTCCTGCCTCGAGATTTTATTTTCCTAAAGCTCTCAAGGTTTTCCGCTGTCGGCGAGTTCCGCAGCAACCTCCATGCCCTGTTCTGTTCCTTTCGTGCATTCTGACACTCAGTATTCCACCACGGAACGTGTCGTTTGCCGGGCAGTCCAGATGTTTGTGGAATGCACTTGGTTGCTGCGTCAGTAAGAAAAGCCGTGAAGTACTGCACAGCTTCATCTATGCCTAACCCGCATATGTCAGTCCAATTCAGGTGAGTAAGCTTTTGAAATTGTTCCCAGTTGGCTTTGTTTACCAGCCATTTGGGAACATGTGGAGGACATTCATTTATTACTGGTGTACTCAAAACTAAAGGGAAATGGTCACTTCCGTATGGATTATTTATGACTTTCCAATGAAGCAATGGTACAAGTGAAGGAGATGCGATACTGAGGTCTATGGAAGAGTAAGTTTTGTTGGCAAGGTTATAGTATGTTGCTTCTTTCCTATTCAACAGACACGCACCCGATGAAACGAGGAATTGTTCAATGAGACGACCTCGTGCATCACAGCGAGAGTCACCCCACAGACCATTATGTGCGTTCAGGTACCCAAGGACCAGATAAGGTTCAGGTAGTTCGTCTATTAAAGACTGGAATTGAAGTTTTTCGAGACGGTGGTGCGGAGGTATGTACAAAGAGCAGACAGTGACAAGTTTGTTTAGAATAACTGCTCGGACAGCCACCGCCTCGAGGGAAGTTTGAAGGGGTAATTGTGTGCATGCTATACCTTGACTTACTATAACCGCTACACCACCGGATGGTAGCATGGCATCATCTCTATCCTTTCGGAAGATTATGTAGTTACGTAAAAAGTTTGTGTTAGTTCGTTTTAAGTGTGTCTCTTGTACACACAGCACTCTTGGATTGTGTTCATGGAGGAGTTCTTGTAAGTCATCGAGGTTTCGAAGAAGGCCTCGGATGTTCCACTGTAATATTTCTGTCTGCATATTTAAACAAGAGAGATGCTGCTGTGTGTACAAAGAGTATCCTGTGTTGGAGTGAGCTCATTAATTCAGGTGGCAGGACGGTTGTCCGGCCCCGTTATTGGTTTTTTATTTTTCTTGGCGCGCTCCAAGGAGGCGCCCCGCTCTTTTGGTACCAAGGGTACCGTTGTATCCATTGCCTCCTCAGAGGCACTGGGTGCCCGCACATGCGAGCTCGTGGTTCGGATTTTAGGCCTCGCCTGGTGAGGGGAGGCCTTGAGACCAGAGGACCCTGGAGTCTCCGGCCTCAATTCGTTAGGAGGCGGAGTAGCCTGAACTACTGCCGCCTTGGGGGCAGGTGCCACAGCCGTCGGCTCGCTCTGCGCTGGCCGAAGGAGTGGCGAGGGCTGGTGCGGCGTTGCCCCCTGACGCGCCGCATCAGCATATGTAGCGCCATAAAATGGCGACACTCTTCGTCTTGCTTCCTTGAATGTGACATTTTCTTTAATTTTCAATGTGATGATTTCCTTTTCTTTTTTCCAAAATGAGCAAGACCGTGAGTATGCGGCATGATTTCCACCACAGTTCACACAGTGTGATGGTTCTTCGCAATTGTCAGAATTGTGGCCTGACACTCCACATTGTGCACAAGTTTGGTGACCACGACAGCTTTGTGAGCCATGGCCATACTTCTGGCATTTAAAACAACGACGTGGGTTAGGTATGTATGGTCTGATCGACGTCTTTGTGTAGCCTGTTTGAATACTTTCTGGGAGATTACTGGAAGCGAACGTGAGTATTAGGTGTTTTGTTGGTGTTGTCTTGTTGTCTCTTCTAATGGTGATCCTTTGTACATTGGTCACATTCTGACTCTTCCACCCCTCCAGAAGTTCCTCTTCAGTCAAGCTGAGCAAATCAGCATCAGATACTACTCCACGGGTTGTGTTCATGGATCTGTGTGGCGTTACAGTGATGGGAGTGTCACCAAAAGTTGAAAGATTCTGTAGCTTTTCGAACTGTTCTTTTCCTCGGACTTCAAGAAGGAGGTCTCCGCTGGCCATTTTGGTAACTTTGTACCCGGCTCCAAGAGTTTGTGTGAGACATCTGGTTACTACAAAGGGGGATACAGTTCTGACTTGCTTGCTGCTTATCTCACTATGTATAACATGAAAATGGGGGAAGTTTTCAGTTGATCGGTTGAAAAATCCTAAGTCTTCGGTGCGTACGCACTTTAAGGCGGTACAATCACTTAATAATGGAAATGCTCTATGCATGCCAGTTTAATTTTCTTCAGAAGCGTTGGCGGCCACCCACCACGGAGCCCAACAAGGGGACGCTACAAGTTTGCGGATGCTAAAACCTGCAGACGCCAGCCGTACAACGCAACTATAACCCAATGCGCCTAGACCAAGGTAGGCTATTTGCACAGGGTTAACCCTTGCCGCCTGGAAAATTGGAAGTAAACAGAAGAGAGTAGAAGACAGGACAGATAAACAGTAAGAGATAAAGACGAAGAAGTAGGGAGAGAGAGATAGGAAAAGGCGACTGCCGATTTCCCCTGGGTGGGTCAGCCCAGGGGTGCCGTCTACGTGAAGCCGGGGCCAAAGGGGTGTGTTGCCTCTGCCGGGGGGCCTTAACGGTCCAATCACCCAGCGTCGGCTCAACCCCCAGGATCCCCTTTTCCCCGGACACGGCAAAGCCACGCACGGCTAGGCGTGGGAGGGAGTAGAAACTCCCCCGTTAGCTCGGGTCCGTGGTGTCGCTACACACCAAACGCCTGCTTTAACAGGCGCCCCTGCGGGGGCCGAAGGGGTGGCGAGGGCTGGTGCGGCGTTGCCCCCTGACGCGCCACATCAGCATATGTTGCGCCGTAAAATGGCGACACTCTTCGTCTTGCTTCTTTGAATGTGATGTTTTCTTTGACTTTAAGAGTGATTATTTATTTTTCTTTCTTCCAGTTAGGACACGAACGCGAATACGCGGCGTGTTCCCCGTCACAATTCACGCAGTGAGGCGTAGTAACACAGTTATCAGATGGGTGGCCGTGGCTACCACATTTTGCACAAGTTTCCTGACCCCGGCAGTTCTGCGAGCCATGACCAAATCGTTGACATTTATAACATCGTCTTGGATTGGGAATGTAGGGACGGACAGGGAGTTTCATGTAGCCTGTGTCTATAGATGAAGGCAGTGTGCTAGATGCAAAAGTGAGTATTATATGTTTGGTAGGTATTTCTTTGTTGTCGCGTCTGATGACGATTCGTTTCGCATCCGAGACATTTTGCTCTTTCCACCCTTCAAGCAGTTCCTGTTCAGACATTTCAAGAAGGTCTGCTTCTGAAACACCTCCGCGTGAGGTGTTCATTGATCTACGAGGTGAAACAGATACTGGGATATTACCAAATGCTTTGAGACTGCCAAGTTTTTCATAGTGGTGTTTTTCTGGCAGCTCAACGAGAAGGTCTCCGCTAGCCATCTTTGTAACCTTGTATCCTGGGCCAAAGAGCTCAGTCAGAGATTCAGCAACGAGAAATGGAGATATGGCTCTGGCTTGTTTTGTTGGCTTTTCGCTGTGCACTACATGAAATTTCGGAAAACAATATCTGGGTTGGTTGAAAATTAATATTTCATCGGTGCGTCCCCTCTTAAGCGGAAGACGATCTAGGAGATGGGGAAATGCAGGTGTTCCCATAGTAGTGTACTTTTTTTTTTCGGCAGCAATGGCGACCACCCACCATGGAGTCCGACCAGGGGACGCTGAAGCACTTAATAGCATAAGGCTGCAGACGCCAGCCGTACATTGCCACTATAACCAAATATAACTACTCAGGGTTGAGTAATTACACAAGGTTAACCCTTGCCGCCAGGAAAAATCCGAAGTAAATGGAAGAGAGAAGAAGACAGGACCGATTTAAAGATGAGAAAAGACTAAGATGTAGGAAGAGAGAGATAGGAAAAGGCGACTGCCGATTTCCCCTGGGTGGGTCAGCCCAGGGGTGCCGTCTACGTGAAGCCGGGGCCAAAGGGGTGTGTTGCCTCTGCTGGGGGGCCTTAAAGGTCCAATCACCCAGCGTCGGCTCAACCCCCAGGATCCCCTTTTCCCCGGACACGGCATAGCCACACACGGCTAGGCGTAGGAGAAGTAGAAACTCCCCCGTTAGCTCGGGTCCATGGTGTCGCTACACACCAAATGCCTACTTGCGCAGGCGCCCCTGCGGGGAGGACACAGAGGAGTTAGTCTTGGAGGCATCTGTGAAGAACTCAGGACATGTGTATTTGTGTTGAAGTTCCAGAAAGTATGTTTCGATATGGGCAATAGGTGCATGTTTTGTAACCTCTAGGAAAGACACATCGCAGTCTATAGTCTGCCACTGCCACGGTGGCGGGTATGCTACAGAAGCCATTAAACTGTGTTCAAGTGACACTTCAGTTTCTTCAGCTGGACACTTCAGGCGAACTGAGAAGGGCTGCCTCATCGAAGGCCTGTTTTGAAACAGAGTTGAGCTCGACAAATCATTAATTGTAGAGTATGAGGGGTGCTTCTTGTCTGCTTTCACCTTAAGGAAATAAACAAAGGACATGTAAGTTCTCTGCAGATGAAGCGACCACTCATTTGACTCGACATAAAGGCTTTCTACGGGGCAGGTGCGAAAAGCACCCGTAGAAAGGCGGATGCCCAAATGGTGCACCGGGTCCAGCATCTTCAACGCACTTTGAGTGGCAGACTGATAGACAACGGCCCCATATTCTAAGCGGGTACGAATAAGGCTTCTATAGAGGTTCATGAGGCATTGCCTATCACTACCCCACGTAGTACGTGACAACACTTTTATAACATTCATGGCTTTTAAACATTTTGTTTTTAAATACTTGATGTGCGGTACGAAGGTCAACTTGTTGTCCAAGATTAAGCCTAAGAATTTATGCTCGGCTTTGACGGACAGATGTTGCCCGTTCAGCCGAATGTCAGGTTCCGAGTGCATGCCTCTCTTTCGAGAGAACAAGACACACGTGCTTTTTTGTGGGTTAAGTCGAAATCCGTTTTCATCTGCCCATTTGGAGACCTTATTTAAACCCATCTGAACCTGCCGCTCACACATGGCCAAGTTGCATGACTTGAAGCCAAGCTGAACGTCGTCGACATATGTACAATAGAACATCATGCGGGGAATGGACAAGTGCAAAGAATTCATTTTGATGATAAAAAGTGTGCAACTAAGTACACCACCTTGCGGTACGCCTGTTTCCTGGATAAATGTTTGGGAGAGAACACTGCCCACATGGACACGGAATGTCCGATTGGACAAGTAACTCTCGATTATAGAAAACATTCTACCGCGCACGCCAAGGTGGGACAGGTCACTTAGAATTCCAAAGCGCCATGTTGTATGATAAGCCTTTTCGATATCGAGAAACACAGAGAGAAAATATTGTTTATGGACGAAAGCGTCTCTGATCTGCGCCTCGATACGAAAAAGGTGGTCTGTGGTGGATCTACTCTCTCGAAACCCGCACCGAAATGGGTCTAGCAAATTGTTTGTCTCAAGGAAATGTACAAGTCGGCAGTTTATCATTTTTTCGAATACTTTGCACAAGCAGCTTGTAAGTGCAATAGGCCTATAACTCGAAGCTAAAGAAGGGTCCTTGCCCTCTTTCAAAATGGGAATAATGATAGCCTCTTTCCAGAAGGTAGGGATAGTGCCAGAAAACCAAATAGCATCGTACAAACAAAGTAAGGTTTTTCGCGTTTCGATTGGTAGGTTCTTTAACATTTCATACATCACACGGTCAGAACCTGGGGCAGAAGTACTGCAGGAATTTAGAGATGTTCAAAGCTCAGCTAGACTGAAAGGTTGGTTATATGCCTCGTTTCTAGTGCAGTTGTGTTCGAGTTTCTGCTTTTCTATTCTTGTTCTGTATTTTTGAAAAGTGTCAGTATAGTGGCATGGACTGGACACCCGTTCGAAGTGTGCACCGAGGAAGTTTGCCTGATCTTCCAAGGTATCACCCTGAGTGTTTACGAATGGAAATGTGTGTACTTGTTTTCCTGCTATCCTACCAACCATGTTCCAGACTTTTGCCTCCTGTGTGTATGAATTGATCCCTGACAAAAACTTTTGCCAGCTTTTTCTTCTGGCCTGCCGACGCGTTCTCCTGCCTTAAGACTTTATCTTCTTGAAGGTGTCAAGATTTTCGGCTGTCGGTGAGTTCCGAAGCAACCTCCATGCCTTATTCTGCTCCTTTCGCGCATTACGACACTCAGTGTTCCACCATGGGACGTGTCGCTTGCCGGGCTGTCCAGATGTTTGTGGGATGCATTTGGCTGCTTCGTTAATAAGGAGAGCTGTGAAGTACTGCACAGCTTCATCTATGCTTAGCCCACATAATGTCAGTCCAACATAACAGAGCTTTGTTATGAAACTGTTCCCAGTCAGCTTTGTGTATAAGCCATTTGGGAACTCATGAAGGACATTCGTATGATGTTTGTGTACTCAAAACAACCGGAAAATGGTCACTTCCGTAGGCATTATTTAGAACTTTCCATTGGAGTAATGGTAAAAGTGAAGGAGATGCGATGCTGAGATCTACGGAAGAGTAGGTTTCGTTGGCAAGGTTATAATATGTTGCCTCTTTCCTATTCAACAGACAGGCACCGGAGGAAAAAAGGAACTGTTCAATGAGACGACGTCGTGCGTCGCAGCGAGAATCACCCCATAGACTGCTATGAGCATTCAGGTCACCAAGAACCAGATAAGGTTCGGATAGTTGATCTATTAAGGACTCGAATTCTCGTTTTCCAAGGCGGTGGTGTGGGGGTATGTACAGAGTGTGGGGGTATGTACAGAGAGAGCAGATGGTGACGAGCTTGTTGAAAAGAACTGCTCAAACAGCCACTGCCTCTAGTGTTGTTTGCAGTGGTAAATGTGTGCATGCTACTTTTTGATCAACAATAATGGCTACACAGCCGGATGATGCCGCAGCATCATCGACCTCGACAGAGCAATCCAAAGAATTTCACCTCAGAGTTATCATGATGTAGAGCAGCGTGTGGCTCTTGGGGACCAAGGCTGGACCAGTAGTAATACCTATGGCGCAATTTAATACATTTGAAAATTACAAAGAGTTTTACCATGCAAAGCACCTCTATCGACACGTTCAGATGCAGCTACACTTGGGCACAGTTGAACTTTCCGCGCACTTCAGAGAGCCAGGAGACATAGCACGCCTGCATTAGGCAAATCTATATAGTTAGTTACGTTGGGTTTTATGGCGCAAAAGCAGCAATGGCTGATGCGCCAGACACTGGGTGATTATGATAATAGGGTTAAAATATGAGATAAAAACAGATTTGTGTTTACAGTTTGTTTAAAATGCCTGCGGCTTCTAGAAACCGGAGAACGTCCTCTATGAGAATGATTGCATTTTCTGATAGTATTAACATTGGGTGGAAAGGTGTTTGTGTTCTGTAAAATTGTTTAAAATAAGCTTGTCTTCTTTTTTCAAAGACTGGGCATGTTATTAAATTATGATTGATAGTCAGAGGTTCCTTGCAATGATCGCATTCTGGTTGATTTTCTCAGCGAAACAAGAAGTTGTGGGTGAGGTGAGTATGATCTATCCGCAGGCGGCATAGTATTACTTCGATGAAGCCCTTTTGGTGATTGCATGACTTTCATTCTTGTAGAATAGGCTTGACAATGTGCAGCTTGTTATGCACTTGAGCCTGCCACTCTTCTTGCCATTTTGCCCTAAAGGCTGTCCAACAACTGTTGAAACAGTCTCTAAATGATGCCCTTATTTCTGCTATTTTTTGATGGCCTGCTCTTGTTGCTACCCTGTCTGCCTTTTCGTTTCTTAAGCATTGACCACGTGTGGACACGTCACGCCCGTGTGTATGTCTTGCGAGGTAAATTCTACCGTCGGTGTTATTTTTTTTTTTTGCACTGTGCCTTAGTGCTTCAAGAAACCATGCTGATGTGTTTCGTGCCCAAGTGTGCTAGCAGGTACAGAAAAAAAAACGCTGAGAAATGCCACTTCCCTCTGCCATCTGACCCCCTCTTACTGTGTATGTGAGAAAGATCCATTCCACACATGGGGGAAAAAAAACTTAGGGAATACCTGTGCAGAGTGCGGTGATCACTTTCAAGAAACCGGCATCCTGAAAGGCACATAAGCGTGTCAGAAATTGCGAAGTGGTCACCACACGCTAGCTTATAATATGAATACAGTCAAACCTCAATATATCGAACACGATGATTTGATTGATTTGATTTGTGGGGTTTAACGTCCCAAAACCATTATATGATTATGAGAGACGCCGTAGTGGAGGGCTCCGGAAATTTTGACCACATGGGGTTCTTTAACGTGCAAATATATATAGGGTTGTTAGTTTTTGGGTAAAACCCGATTTTACCCGATTCTTGCACCCCGAACAAGTTTCAGAGAATCGGGTTAAACCCGATTTCTCCCCGAATAAACCTCCCTGTAGCGATCTGCACAATCGTGAGTTGCTGCTAACTCGTGTTGATGCTCTTCCCCTTCTCTTCTCAGCACTACCTGTCTCCTTTGTCACCCCTTTCTCCTCTCTAATCTTTACATCCCCCCTCTCCTCTGCACGCACATGCTTGAGAGCGTACATGCACCCCCCCCCCTAAAAAAATGCTTGCAGAAGAAAGTGGGAAACACGTTTGAGGCCGGCCATGCTTCGAGTACATTGTGAACAAATTTAGGGTGAAAGAAAAGCAAAGAAATCTGCCCCTTTGCCCACTGCAGATTAGTCTCAGGTATGTGCACCTGCTTCCAAGAATTTCACGCGGAAGGGACGGGTGACCAGTCGGTGGGAGAGAGATTAAGCGATGAAGAAGCCAGCCATACCCTTCCCCGGCGTCCAACCCCGCGCGAACGCCCCTCGCTCTCTCGCGCGACACAAGACGAGACGCATATCGCCATCCTCACTTAGCACTACCAGGCGCGTCTTGTGAGCGCAAAGCCACTGTCGCGGACATAAGGCGGCACCGGAAACTTCAGCGTGGAGATGGGAAGAAAACGAAAGACACTGGATTACTGGTGTGAAGAACATGAAGATCTCCAGATGGCAACGAAAGACAGTGAAGGCAACCGCACTTCTTCACCGATTCAGCGAAGAAGCCCTACGACCGAATTCGTGAGCATCTAATGTCATCTCGGCATAAGAAGTTCAAGACGGCTTCCAAGGAAGCTGAGACTGCGGGAACGTCTCAGCAGACCCTTTTTGATATGTCCTGTAGACAGCGTGCGAAAGAAACTGAAGCGGACGGCGTTATCCATGACTTTGTTCGTGCCCTAGCGTACAGCGGAATAAGCATGCACCAGGCGGACGGACCGCTGGGAGACTTCAAGGCCGCGAAGACCATGCCAACAGGACAAAGACTTCGGCTGAAATACCTGAAAAAAGCTTTTGACAAGGACATGGAGAAAATCCGCGATGATATGCGAGATGTAAAAGTGAGCGTCATCGTCGATGAATCCCCAGACATCACTGGTGTGCCTACCATCAACACTCTCCTGTGCTACTATAGCCAGAAAAACGTGAAGAAGCACGTTGTTCTGGTCGACGTCGACAGGGTAAATGCATCGAACAGTTACACGGTGGCCAGCGCAGTTAGCAAGGCACTCCTGACGGTTGGCAAGACGTGGAAAGACGTTGTGGCAGTAGCCACAGACTCAGCGGAGTACATGCGAAAGATGGTTCGAGAAATCTGTCAGGCTGAAGGGATCCAAATCTTGCATGTGAAAGATATAGCACACCTTATTCATGTGAGTGTTGACCATGCCATTTCTTCACCATGCATGTCTGATGTTCGATCCGTAGTGATCAAGTTTGGAGCGTTATTTAGGCACGCTAACAAGCTTTACCAAAAGTACACCGAAATTTGTTCTTCTAATGGCCTCTTTGGACCTGACATTAAGATGCCACCTTCTGTTGTCCCGAATCGATGGCAAAGCTTCTACAAGGCACTTGTGGTAGTAGTAGAAATGTGGAGCTCGTTAACAGAACTTGCTGAAAGCTCGCATGATAGCAGCAAAGCGGAAGCTATTCGAGGGATACTTTCTGAAAAAGAAGTTGTTTATGCGAAAGCAATCTTGATGAGAGATGCACTCGGCCCACTTTTGGAAGCCCAGCAAACGCTGCTTTTGATGCCCAGCTTTAATCACCTGGTAAACGTGAAGCTGCAGCAGATTGTCGGGGAGCTTTCGGCGATGATCGGTAAAAGCGATCAGGCCAAAGCTGTTTTGTCTATGTTACCCAAGCGCAGCGCTAATTTAGTAAAAACATGTTCAGAAGAGTTCTGCACGAAACTCGCCACAAACTGGCGCTGCACTCTTGGACAGAACGTCTCAGAAAAAGAGGAAAACCAGCTAACTTTGTGGAAGTTGGGAGCTGTCCTTGATCCGTTTCAGAAGCGTCAGCTGGGGCAGTCATTTAAGGACTACCGACCTCTGTTCATGCCCATAACCGACAATGTAGATTCCCTTAATGACGAGTTCAACCAGTATTTGCTGGAAGCGAGCCCCACAAACCCAGCTGTCGAACTAATCGAGTACAGTAAACCCTCGTTAGCTCGAACTCGCATATCTCGAAATCTCGGTTAAGTCGAAACTTTTTTCCCCCGTGCATTAACCTCCCATAGGTGCTATGTATTTGCCCCCTCTTATCTCGAAACGTTTTCCGGAGGGAACAGTGGATATCTCGAAATCTTGACAGACGATGATGATGTTTGATGTTTTATGGCGCAAGGGCCATTTCACGGCCAAAGAGCGCCAGTTCATCTTACCAAAAATGTGGACAATGATTGTGAGAAGTGGCTGTATAAGGGCCATAAAATTCCTCGCAGTAAGGCGGGTAAAAACATACAAGTAAAAAAATCATGACCATTCCGTGAAAGGTGTGTGTGGTGTGAATAGATGACAAAAGTTGGTGATAATAAAAGACGATGGTGGATATATACGGCATTAGCACAAGTGCCTCACTCGTTCATACCCTTGCGTCCAAGGGCCATGAGGCACGTGCTTTCTTGTGTAATCACCACAGCAAAAACCTCTCTGGAGAGGTCCTGCTACGGGATGCCCGGGTATATGATATGAAAACTATGAATTTCTTTAAAAAACGCTAACAATGATTTGTGACTAAAAAGCGGTTCCCTACCGACGAACATTGCAGGGTGTAAAGGTATATGTTGTCGGTAGGGTAATGGACAGTGTTCTTTTCTTACAGTGTCCAATTGTTTGCACTGAATTAAAATGTGAAGGACTGTTAATGCTTCACCACATTTGTCACACAATGGTGGATCGCCACCGGACAAAAGGTGTGTGTGTGTGTCGTGTATGTGTGTCCTATCCTGAGTCTCGTTAGTATTACCGCTGTATGACGCGATCTCGATGATGATAATGTTTGAAGTTTTGTGGCGCAAGGGCCATTTCACGGCCAAAGAGTGCCAGTTAATGTTACTAAGAATATGGACAATGATTGTGATAAGCAGCTGTATAAAGGCCATAAAACTCCTCGCGGTAAGGCGGGTAAAAACATACAAGTAATAAAATCATGACCATGCCGTGAAGGGTGTGTGTGGTGAGGATAGATAACAAGAGTTGGTGATTATAAAAAACGATGGTGGATATGAATGGCACTAGCACAAGTGCCTCACTCGTTCATACCCTTGCGTCCAAGGGCCGTGAGGCAAGTGCTTTCTTGTGTAACCGCCGAAGCAAAAACCTCTCTAGAGAGGTCGTGCTACGGAATGCCCGGGTGTATGATATGAAAATTATTAATTTCTTTTAAAACGCTAACAATGATTTAACACTAAAAAGCGGTTCCCTACCAACGAACATTGCAGGGTGTAGAGGTATATGTTGTTGGTAGGGTAATGTAAAATGTTGTTTTCTTATAGTTTCTAAGTGTTTAAACTGGATTAACATGTGAAGGACGGTTATATGATGATGATATATGGTGTTTTTTTGGCGCAAGGGCCATTTGATGGCCAAAGAGCGCCAGTTCATGAGACAGGAATGTGGACAATAGTTGTGATTAGCGGCTGTATAAGGGCCATAAAATTCCTCGCAGTAAAGCGGGTAAAAACATACAAGTAATAAAATCATGACCATGCCGTGAAAGGTGTGTGTGGTGTGAATAGGTGACAAAAGATGGTGATAATAAGACAATGGTGGATATGTATGGCATTAGCACAAGTGCCTCACTCGTTCATACCCTTGCGTCCAAGGGCCGTGAGGCAAGTGCTTTCCTGTGTAGCCACCGCAGCAAAAACCTCTCTAGAGAGGTCGTGCTACGGTATGCCCGGGTATATGGTGTGAAAACTATGAATTTCCTTTAAAAACGCTAATAATGATTTGTGACTAAAAAGCGGTTCCCTACCGACGAACATTGCAGGGTGTAAAGGTATATGTTGTCGGTAGGATAGTGGGAAGTGTTGTCTTCTTAGAGTGTCTAAATGTTTACATTGAATTAAAACGTGAAGAACTGTTAATGTCTCACCACATTTATCACACAATGGTGGATCACCACCGGATAAAAGATGTGTGTGTGTCGTGTATGTGTGTCCTATCCTGAGTCTTGTTAGTGTTACCTCTGTTAGACGTGATTTTGATACTGGTGGCCAATGGCCAAGGTGTGGCTTGATAACGTGTAGTTTGTTTTGTGTGTGTGTATCCCACTTGCTCTGCCAGTAGTCCCTGAGGTTTAGTTTGAGAGACGGCTTAAGATCAAGGGCCGGGATTGATATGGATGTAATGGCGGTGCTCTCATGGACGGATGCAGCGAGCTGATCCGCCCTCACGTTGCCTTGGATCTCACGGTGCCCTGGCACCCAGCACACTACAACATGTTGTTTGTGCGTGTAGAGTGTGCACAAAATGGAGTAAAGTGCGACAAGGACCGGGTTTTTTTGTTTTTTAAGACTGTGCAGAGCCGTTACCACACTGAGGGAGTCTGTATAAATTACTGCTTTTTGCATTTGTAATTGTTTGATGTGTTTAGCTGCCACAAGTATCGCGTAAGCTTCCGCTGTGAACATACTTGTGCGTGGATGTAGAGGGCCAGCATCCGAAAAGGATCGGCCGACAGCAGCGTAGGACACAGAGGAGTTAGACTTGGAGGCATCTGTGAAGAACTCAGGACGTGTGTATTTGTGTTGAAGTTCCAAAAAGTATGTTCGGATATGGGCAATAGGCGCATGTTTTGTAACTTCAAGAAAGGACACATCACAGTCTATAGTCTGCCATTGCCACGGTGGCAGATATGCTACAGGAGCCATTAAACTATGTTCAAGTGAGACTCCAGTTTCCTAAGCTAGACTTTTCAGGCGAACTGAGCAGGGCTGCCTCATCGAAGGCCTGTTTTGAAACAGAATGGAGCTCGACAAATCATTAATAGTAGAGTACGAGGGGTGCTTCTTATCTGCTTTCACCTTAAGGAAATAAACAAAGGACATGTAGTTTCTTTGCAGGTGAAGCGACCACTCATTTGACTCAACGTAAAGGCTTTCTACGGGGCTGGTGCGAAAAGCACCCGTAGAAACGCGGATGCCCAAATGGTGCACGGGGTCCAGCATCTTCAAAGCACTTTGTGTTGCAGACTGATAAACAATGGCCCCATAATCCAAGCGGGTGCGAATGAGGCTTCGATACAGATTCATGAGACATTGCCTGTCACTACCCCACGTAGTACGTGACAACACTTTTAAAACATTCATGGCTTTTAAACATTTTGTTTTTACATACTTGATGTGCTGTACGAAGGTCAACTTGTTGTCCAAGATTAATCCTAAGAATTTATGCTCCGCATTGACAGACAGACGTTGACCGTTCAATTCAATGTCGGGTTCTGAGTGCATGCCTCTCTTTCGGGAGAACAAGACACACGTGCTCTTTTGTGGGTTCAGTCGGAATCCGTTTTCCTCTGCCCATTTGGAGACCTTGTTTAAACCTAACTGAACCTGTCGCTCACACATTACCAGGTTGCAAGATCTAAAGCCAAGCTGGACGTCGTCGACACATGTACAATAAAACATATTGCGAGGGACGGACAAGTGCAAGGAATTCATCTTGATGAGAAAAAGTGTGCAGCTAAGTACACCACCTTGTGGCACACCTGTTTCCTAGACGAATGTTTGGGAAAAAACCGTGCCCACTCGGACACGGAATGTCCGGTTTGACAGGTAACTTTCGATTATGTGAAACATTCTTCCGCGCACGCCAAGGTGGGACAGGTCTCTTAGAATTCCGAAACGCCATGTAGTATCATAAGCCTTTTCCATATCGAGGAATACAGAGAGAAAATATTGTTTATGGACGAAGGCGTCCCTGATCTGTGCCTCGATACGAACAAGGTGGTCTGTGGTGGATCTACCTTCTCGAAACCCGCACTGAAATGGGTCGAGCGAATTGTTTGTTTCAAGGAAATGTACAAGTCTGCAGTTTATCATTTTTTCGAAGATTTTTCACAAGCAGCTTGTGAGTGCAATAGGCCTATAACTTGAAGGTAAAGAAGGTCCTTGCACTCTTTCAAAATGGGAATAATATTAGCCTCTTTCCAGGAGTTAGGGATAGTGCCAGAAAACCAGATAGCATTGTACAAACAAAGTAAGGTTTTTCGTGTTTTGATCGGTAGGTTTTTTAACATTTCATAAACGACACGGTCAGAACCTGGGGCCGAAGTACTGCAGGAGTTTAGAGACATTCACAGTTCAGCTAGACTGAACGCTTGATTATATGCCTCGTATCTAGTGCATTTGTGTTCGAGTTTCTGCTTTTCTATTCTTGTTCTGTATTTTTGGAAAGTGTCAGTATAGTGGGATGAGCTGGACACCTGTTTGAAGTGTGCACCGAGGAAGTTTGCCTGATCTTCCAAGGTGTCACCCTGAGTGTTTACGAGTGGAAGTGTGTGTACTTGTTTTCCTGCTATCCTACCGACCATGTTCCAGACTTTAGCTTCCTGTGTGTATGAATTGATCCCTGACAAAAACTTCTGCCAGCTTTCTCTTCTGGCCTGCCGACGCGTTCTCCTGCCTTGAGACTTTATTTTCTTGAAGGTGTCAAGATTTTCGGCTGTCGGTGAGTTCCGAAGCAGCCTCCAAGCTCTGTTTTGCTGTTTGCGCGCGTTTCGGCATTCAGAGTTCCACCATGGCACACGCCGTTTTCCAGGGTGTCCATTTGTTTGTGGGATGCATTTTGTTGCAGCATCAATCAAAAATGCTGTGAAGTGGTTGACAGCAACATCAATGTTCAAAGTACTTATGTCATTCCAACCTAGACGAGCGATGGTATGAAAGTGTTCCCAGTCGGCTCTGTTTACGAGCCACTTGGGAACACGTGATGGACACTCAGTTACTGTATTTGTGCTCAAAACTATGGGGAAGTGGTCACTTCCGTACAGATTACTGACGACTTTCCACTGGAGTAGAGGCATAAGAGATGGAGATACTATGCTTAGGTCTATGGAGGAGTAGGTGTTATTGGTGAGATTATAATAGGCTGGTTTTTTTCGATTTAGGAGACACACGCTCGAGGAGAGAAGGAATTGTTCCATTAGTCGACCTCGCACGTCATACCGAGAGTCACCCCATAGCCTGGTATGCGCATTAAAGTCTCCAAGGAGAACATAGGGCTCCGGAAGTTCATCAATTAGAGAGTGTAAATCACGTTCTTGCAGCTGATAGCTAGGAGGGATGTAGATAGTGCAGATTGTGATCAGTTTATCAAAAAGAACTGCTCGAACAGCCACTGCCTCAAGAGATGTTTGGAGTTGTAAGTGTGTGCATGCAATTCCTTGATTCACTATGATGGCAACACCTCCGGATGATGTCGTGGCATCAACACGGTCCTTTCGGAAAATAACGCATTTATGAAGAAAGTTTGTGTGTTTTGAATTAAGGTGTGTTTCTTGTACACACAGCACTTTTGGTGAGTGTTCGTGTAAGAGCTCTTGGATGTCGTCAAGGTTTCTGAGAAGGCCCCTGACGTTCCATTGTACAATTTGAGTGTTCATGGTGAATGTAAAATAGTGCTGTGTGTACGAAAAGCGAGTGGCTGTTTAGACAGGGAGTTTAAGTTCACTTAACAGGGCCGTCACCAGGCCCTGTTATCGGCTTTTTTGTTTTCTTGGCGCGCTCCAAGGAGCCACGCCGCTCTTTCGGCACCAAGGGTACCGAGGTATCCATTGCCTTCTCGGAGGCACTGGATGCCCGCACGTGCGGGCTGCTAGTTTGAATTTCAGGCCTCGCCTGGTGAGGTGAGGCCTTGAGACCCGAGGACTCTGGAGTCTCCAGTCTCTGTTTGGGAGTAGGCGGTGTAGCTTGGGCTACAACCGCCTTGGGGGCGTGCCACAACCTCCGGCTCGGTATGCGCGGGCCGAAGCAGTGGCGAGGGCTGGTGCGGCGGTGCCCCCTGACAGCCGCATCAGCGTATGTAGCTCTATAGAATGGAACGACTCTTCGCCGTGCTTCCTTAAATGTAATGTTCTCCTTCACCTTCAACGTAATTATTTCTTTTTTCCAGTATGTGCAGGAGCGTGAGTATGCGGCATGGTTTCCTTCGGAGTTTACACAGTGTGGCGGTTGTTTGCAGTTCTCAGACACGTGGCCTAGGACTCCACATTGTGCACAAGTCTGGCGACCACGACAGGTTTTAGAGCCATGGCCATACCTCTGGCATTGGAAGCAACGATGAGGGTTTGGTATGTACGGCCTGATAGATGTCTTTGTGTACCCTGTTTGAATAGATTCCGGTAGTTTACTGGATGCGAATGTGAGTATTAAGTGTTTTGTCGGTGTTTCGTTATTATCTCTTCTGATGATGATTCTCTGTACATTAGTGACATTTTGGCTCTTCCACCCCTCCAAAAGTTCAGTCTCAGTCAAGTCAAGTAAGTCCTTGTCACATACCACTCTGCGAGTTGTGTTCATTGATCTATATGGTGTTATGGTTACTGGTATGCCACCGAAATCTGAAAGACGGTCTAGCTTTTTAAATTGTTCTTTGTCACGGATTTCGAGGAGATGGTCTCCACTAGCCATTTTGCTTACCTTGTATCCTGTGCCAAGAGTTTCGGTAAGACATCTAGAAACCAGGAAAGGAGAGAAGGTTCTGGCTTGCTTTCCAGTTTTCTCACAGTGAATGACGTGGAAATCGGGAAAAGTTTCTGTTGGCTGGTTAAAAAAGTTAATATCATCGGTGCGTACCCGCTTTAAGCCGGTACGATCAGACAGAAGAGGGAATGCTCCATGCATGCCGGTCTTATTTTTGTTCAGCAGCGTTGGCGGCCACCCACCACGAAGCCCAACAAGGGGACGCTGCAAGTTTGCAGATGCTGAAAGCTTGCAGACGTCAGCCGTACAACACTGCCATAACACAATGCGCCTAGACCAAGGTAGGCTATTTGCACAGGGTTAACCCTTGCCGCCAGGAAGAATGGAAGTAAACAGAAGAGAGTAGACGACAGGACAGATAGATAGGGAGAGATAAAGACGAAGATGTAGGCAGAGAGAGATAGGAAAAGGCGACTGCCGATTTCCCCTGGGTGGGTCAGTCCAAGGGTGCCGTCTACGTGAAGCCGAACCAAAGGGGTGTGTTGCCTTTGCCGGGGGGCCTTAAAGATCCAATCACCCAGCGTCAGCTCAACCCCCAGGATTCCCTTTTCCCCGGACACGGCAAAGCCACGCACGGCTAGGCGTGAGAGGGAGTCAAACTCTCCCGTGAGCTCCGGTCCGTGGTGTCGCTACACACCAAACGCCTACTTGCGCAGGCGCCCCTGCGGGGGGGAGTAGAAACTCCCCCGTTAGCTCAAGTCCGTGGTGTCGCTACACACCAAACGCCTACTTGCGCAGGCGCCCCTGCGGGAGAAATCTTGACAGGGAGGGCAGAAGGCAGTCTACTCCCAACAGGAAACGAGGGCTCCATGCGAACGCTTAGCTCTTACTATACGTGCCGAACGCAGTCGTGAAGAGCGAATTTAAAATTCCCGCGGACGCAGCCGTTTCCTATCAGCCTTGCCAGGCAACTGTGGGAGTGATCACGTGTGCGCACCTGCGCGCGACTTATGCGCGGTGGGCGGCGTGTGCAGCATGCGCCCGTCAGTACGCAACCTAGCCCTTGCATGTGCGAGCTGGTATTCTTTGTTTTCCTCGCGATCTGTGCACGACGCTTCTTGAGCTCAGTTTTGCTGAGTAGTGAGTGGTCGGTGCAAGGGACGCTTCCGTATCAACCAAGATGTCCTGCCCAAAGCAGTGCAAATCTCTGACGTTGGAGAGAAAAGTCGCGCTAATCAAGGAAGTGGAAAAAGCAAGTGGAAACAAGTCGTGCATCGCCAAAGAATTCGGCATCCCTTTGTCAACCCTCTCGACAGTGCTTAAGAACAAACAAAAGGTTTTGGAAGGCTTTGAGCAAAGCTTCTCAAGCGGAAGCGCATTCGAGCGTCCAAATTCTCGGACGTCGAAGCAGCACTTCTGTTGTGGCTCCAAAACGTTCGAGCAGCCAATCTTCCCGTGACAACCCAAATGATGATGGAGAAAGCAGACGCTTTGGCACTGCAGATGGGTCACGCGGATTTCAGTTGCAGCAATGGCTGGTTCGAGCGGTTTAAGACGCGAAATAACGTGTCATCGAAGCCTATCCACGGCGAAAGCAGGATTGTTGACGAACAGGCTGCAGACGCATGGCGCAAGCTACGCCTAGCCGAGCTGCAAAAGGAGTACGCGGACAAGGACATCTTTAACCTAGACGAAGCCGCTCTCTTTTACAAGATGCTGCCTAACCGCACATACACACCAAAAGGCGAAGCGTGCTCAGGCGCTAAGCAACGAAAAGACAGGATAACAATTCTTTTTGGTGCCAACGCTACCGGCGATGAAAAGCTGCCCCTCCTCATCATTGCCAAGTCGCTGAATCCCAGGTGTTTCCGAAATGCTCGGCTCCCGAGGGATGTGACCTACCGCGCAAATAAAACAGCCTGGATGACGGCGGCGCTTTTCGAAGAGCATGTCCGTGCGCTTGATCAGAAGATGGCAAAGGACGGTCGGAAAGTGTTGTTTGTTGTGGATAACTGCCCCGGCCACGGAAAAATCGACAACTTGGCGGCTGTTACGCTGGAGTTCCTGCCGGCGAACATGACGTCCGTTCTCCAGCCAATGGATCAGGGAGTCATTGAGATGGCCCGCAAGTATTATAGGAAAAGCCTGCTGCACCGAATTCTGCTGTCATGCGACAATGGGAAAAAGTATAAAATCGATCTGCTGGGTGCAGTCAATCTAATGGCCGAAGCCTGGCACCAACTACGCCCGCTGGCGATTGCTAACTGCTTCGCACATGCAGGTTTTTCTCGCGCTCCGGAATCGATCGAAGAAGACATTGGCGCAGAATTCAGCGGCTGTGATGAGCTGTGCAATGAAGTGCGCAAGGCAACTGGCTGCGTGAGCGATACTGAAGACGGCGAGATCGCCTTTGAGGAGTATGCACTCTACGAGGCCGACGTCCCCGTTACTGGAATACTGTCGGACGCCGATATCGTTGAGATGGCCGTGAACGACGCAGATGACCATGCAGATGAGGAAGAGCCTCGAGAAGTGCCTACGACGACAGAAACACGTAACATGCTGTGCTTGCTCCGCAACAAGGTCGAATGCAGGGGTGGCGACCAACGGCTCATGCGATGTGTTGAGCAACTGGAGAACGCCTTTCTCGGACCGAACGCTAAAGCGAAACAGGCGAGCATCACGCAATTTTTTGGTCCTCGGTAATAAATTTTTTTCCCCTCCGAATTCTTGTACCTTTACTACGGTAGCTGTTTTGTGCAGTGGAGCTTTTCCTAGCAGCAATGGCTTTTCTTTTACAGTGACCTGGGCGAACATTTTCGGCGTTTTGCTTAACTCGAAATACCGCCTATCTCGAAATTTTCCCCGGATTTGATGGCTTCGAGTTAACGAGGGATTAGTGTATTGGCATGACTCTACTTCTCGCTACCCAAGGCATGCAAAAGCTGCACTGACATTGTTGTGCCTAGCTAATGGTAGCTGTGATGTGGAGAGAACTTTCTCCCAGCTGAGATATGTTCAACGAACGGACAGATCTCGAATGGAGGCTGACATGTTGCGCATGCAGATGATAATGTATGTCAACAAGGACGTGTAAAAAATGGATGACCAGATTTTCGAGAATAAAATGTATAATTTCTAAGAGTCAATGTTTACTGATTCATTCATTTTCAAACACCACTGATTCATTTTCAAACAAACACGAAATTTCGGGTAGTATACTGTATTTGCTATAATACTCTGGTGTCTGTCCCAATTACCAGCTTGAAACACCAAATTTAACATGTTATACTTAAAAAGCCGTGATACGTTTTGATAAGCTCAGTGTAAGTTCTGATAAGTACAACCGTATATTTAACCCGAACAAACCCGAAGTAAGGAATGGTTTTGCAAAAAAAACGATTTTTCCCCGAAAATCAGTTTGAAAAATATCGCCCAATTTTTACCCCCCCGAATTTGAAAAAATATAAAACCCGAAAACAAACAACCCTAAATATATATCGAACACGGATACATCGAATTATTGCCTATAACGAACGGTTCCTATATCACGCGGAAAATCGCATGCATTATTGATTTTTTATTTCGAACAAAGTTTGACATATAATGGATATATCAAGTTCAGCCACCCCAAACCGCCCGCGCTCCATTGACAGGCGGCAAGCTTTCCCGCAACTCTCGAAAGTAGCGGTAGAGCGGCGGGCGTTTACGAATGCTGCACACATCGATGGCGCCCAGAGCGCCACTTTAACGTAGCAACGTACGTGCGCCGCAGCCTTGCGGTAGAGGTTCTTAAATGCGGAAACAGAAGAGAAAAGCGTGGAGCTGTTATCGTCTTTCAATACGAAGGTACCGACACGGCTTCGCGCGGGGAAAGGGGGAGTGGGAGGTAAAGATTGAGGAGGAAAGAATAGGAGGGAAAGGACGCAGACGAGTGTGTCGGACGCGGCCCGCGCTGCCGCCCGGAAAGAAAAAGCAGTCAGGCGAGCCGGCATGGGCCCGCCATGTGTGCGCTATACACCCGGACTCGCGCCGCAGCCTTGCAGCTTGCAGTCGTTGCAGTCTCTATGGTGTCAACGGCATACTGCGCACTTGTTGCAAGCTCCTTCCCCGTAGCATCGGCAGGCATCGGTCGTTGTGCTCGCAGTGTTCGTTCGTTCGGAGTTAGGCCTGTCGCACGCTGTGGTGCGCGACAGGCTTAACTCCGAACGGCGGAGCTCACGGATGTGGAGATTGTCGCCGAAGCTACTGCTGAGCAGCCAAATGAAGACTCTGCTGAAGTGGATCCCGCAAGCGCTGATGGTGCCCTGCTCCCGGCATCAGCTGATGTCGTAGCTGCCTCGGCCCTTGTGCGCCGCCACTGCGGCGCGATTGAAGGCACCGGCATATCACTTATGGATCGCCTCGACTATATTGAGGACGCAGTCAAACACGCCATGGCCAACAAAAAGCAGGCTACCCTTTTCAATATTTTAAAGCAACACAATAAATACTATGTTTGAATCCTTAAGTGAGTATTTACTGCACCACGCTTGAACGGTTCGTTGGTTGTTTTCAGCAAACTGTTGACACATTTTTTTCGTGATCTTTTTATATCGAATTCTGGATATATCGAACTATTTTGCGATTGCCGCGCCGTTCGATATATCGAGGTTCGACTGTACCTGTGGCACTATCCCCTCTGCTTTTTTTCAAGTTGTTCTTTCCTGCTAGTGCATTTGTCACTTTTATCATGACGTTCTTTGCAGTTTATGGAGCATTTCTTTGAAATAATGAATCAAATCAAAAGGAAGTCTCATTGCAATCTTTGACTGCGGGACATCATTCTCTATATTATCACTATGTAACCTTCGTACTAATTACAATAAAATTAATCTATTGATTGGTTGACGATGATGATATATGGTGTTTTTGGCGCAAGGGCCATTTGATGGCCAAAGAGCGCCAGTTCATGGGACATGGAATGTGGACGATGATTGTGATTAGCGGCTGTATAAGGGCCATAAAATTCCTCGCGGTAAGGCGGGTAAAAACATACAAGTAATAAAATCATGACCATGCCGTGGAAGGTGTGTGTGGTGAGGATAGATGAAAAGAGTTGGTGATTATAAAAACGATAGTGGATATGAATGGCATTAGCACAAGTGCCTCACTCGTTCATACCCTTGCGTCCAAGGGCCGCAGCAAAAACCTCTCTAGAGAGGTCGTGCTACGGAATGCCCGGGTGTATGATATGAAAATTATTAATTTCTTTTAAAAACACTAACAATGATTTATGACTAAAAAGCGGTTCCCTACCAACGAACATTGCAGGGTGTAAAGGTATATGTTGTCGGTAGGGTAATGTAAAATGTTGTTTTCTTATAGTTTCTAAGTGTTTACACTGGATTAACATGTGAAGGACGGTTAATGGTTCACCACATCTGTCACACAATGGTGGATCGCCACCGGACAAAAGGTGTGTGTGTGTACTGTATGTGTGTCCTATCCTGAGTCTCGTTAGTATTACCTCTGTGTGACCCGATTTCGATACAGGCAGCCAATAACCAAGGTGTTGCTTAACAATGTGTAGTTTGTTTTGTGTGTGTGTATCCCACTTGCTCTGCCAGTAGTCCCTGAGGTTTTGTTTAAGAGACGGCTTAAGATCAAGGACCGGGATTGATATGGATGTAATGGCGGTGCTCTCATGGACGGATGCAGCGAGCTGATCCGCCCTCACGTTGCCTTGGATCTCACGGTGCCCTGGCACCCAGCACACTACAACATGGTGTTTGAGTGTGTAGAGTATGCACAAAATGGAGTAAAGTGAGACAAGGACCGGGTTTTTTTGTTTTTTAAGACTGTGCAGAGCCGTTACCACACTGAGGGAGTCTGTATAAATTACTGCTTTTTGTATTTGTAATTGTTTGATGTGTTTAGCTGCCACAAGTATCGCGTAAGCTTCCGCTGTGAAGATACTTGTGCGTGGATGTAGAGGGCCAACATCCGAAAAAGATAGGCCGACAGCAGCGTAGGACACAGAGGAGTTAGTCTTGGAGGCATCTGTGAAGAACTCAGGACGTGTGTATTTGTTTTGAAGTTCCAAAAAGTATGTTCGGATATGGGCAATAGGTGCATGTTTTGTAACTTCTAGGAAAGACACATCGCAGTCTATAGTCTGCCCCTGCCACGGTGGCGGGTATGCTACAGGAGCCATTAAACTGTGGTCAAGTGACACTGCAGTTTCTTCAGCTAGACACTTCAGGCGAACCGAGAAGGGCTGCCTCATCGAAGGCCTGTTTTGAAACAGAGCTGAGCTCGACATATCATTAATTGTAGAGTATGAGGGGTGCTCCTTGTCTGCTTTCACCTTAAGGAAATAAACAAAGGACATGTAAGTTCTTTGCAGATGAAGTGACCACTCATTTGACACAACGTAAAGGCTTTCTACGGGGCTGGTGCGAAAAGCACCCGTAGAAAGGCGGATGCCCAAATGGTGCACGGGGTCCAGCATCTTCAAGGCACTTTGAGTAGCAGACTGATAGACAACGGCCCCATAGTCTAAGCGGGTGCGAATGAGGCTTCTATAGAAGTTCATGAGGCATTGCCTATCACTACCCCACGTAGTACGTGACAACACTTTCATAACATTCAAGGCTTTTAAACATTTTGTTTTTAAATACTTTATGTGGGGTACGAAGGTCAACTTGTTATCAAAGATTAAGCCTAAGAATTTATGCTCGGCTTTGACGGACAGACGTTGCCCGTTCAGTCGAATGTCAGGTTCCGAGTGCATGCCTCTATTTCGAGAGAACAAGACACACGTGCTTTTTTATGGGTTAAGTCGAAATCCGTTTTCATCTGCCCATTTGGAGGCCTTATTTAAACCCAGCTGTACCTGCCGCTCACACATGGCCAAGTTGCATGACTTGAAGCCAAGCTGAACGTCGTCGACATATGTACAATAGAACATAATGCGGGGAATAGACAAGTGCAAAGAATTCATTTTAATAATAAAAAGTGTGCAACTATGCACGCCACCTTGTGGCACGCCTGTTTCCTGGACAAATGTTTGGGAGAGCACACTGCCCAGATGGACACGGAATGTCCGAATGGACAAGTAACTCTCAATTATGGAAAGCATTCTATTGCGCACACCCAGGTGAGACAAGTCTCTTAATATGCCAAAACGCCATGTTGTGTCGTAAGCCTTTTCGATATCGAGAAACACAGAAAGAAAGTATTGTTTGTGGACGAAAGCGTCTCGGATCTGTGCCTCGATACGCACCAGATGGTCGGTGGTAGATCTACCCTCTCGAAACCCACATTGGTATTGGTAAAGCAGATTGTGTGTTTCAAGGAAATATAAAAGTCGGCGGTTTATAATTTTTTCAAAAAGTTTACAAATGCAGCTGGTTAGTGCATTTGGCCTATAACTTGAAACAGAGGAAGGGTCCTTGCCCTGTTTCAAAATAGGGATAACAATGGCCATGCTTTGTTTTGCTGCCTGCATGCATTTTGGCACTCTGAGTTCCACCATGGCACACGTCGTTTTCGATGATGTCCATTTGTTTGTGGTATGCTTTTTGTTGCTGCATCGATCAAAGATGCTGTGAAGTAGTCGACAGCAGCTTCAATGTCTAAAGTGCATATGTGGCGCCAATTTATATGTGTGATGGTATAAAACTGTTCCCAGTTGGCTTTGCTTAATAGCCATTTTGGAACCTGGGGCGGGCATTCAGTTGATGTAGGTGTGCTCAAAACTACGGGAAAATGGTCACTTCCGTAGGGATTAGTGATGACTTTCCAGAGGACAGGCCGGCAGGTGAACGAAGGAGGGCGATGGCTGCTTTTTGACCACATCTTCAGTGCGCCTGACAACCAGAAACTGGTTTTTGCCTGCCACCTTAGTTCTTGGATCTCTTGAGGGCTACACGTTCAACAACCCCAAGAAAAGGACCACTGAGTGTGCTTTGGGTAAGGCACAGGAGGAGCTGAAGCGCAAGCCCATCTTCAGTAGTATGACTGTGAGAGTAACTGGAGTGCTCCTTGAGCTGGTTCGATATCGCACAACACAGGTGAGAGCGGGTTACTCCTTGAAACGAGCACTCGAGAGAGTGCAGGGACGAGCTGGTGACCTAGGGAAAGAAGAGAAAAAGACTATGAAGCTGAGCCATCTACAGAGTAAAGAAAAAAAATAAATTATCCGCTTCCAGCGTGGCCGTTGCAGCTGTTTTGCAACAGTGCATTAACTCCGAGTGGAGACCCTTGTCCGTTTACTCTCGAAAGTATGGCCTTTTCCGGTACTGAAGAGACTGACGTTGAAAACTGGTTCACTCAATACGAACTGATGAGCGCTAAGAACAAATGGGATGACGCTGACAAGTTGACTCGCGTCATCTTTTACATCACTGATGTTGCCGAACCCGAAGTTCGGACATTCGGAAGTTCAGTGGTCAGTGCCCCGTAAGAGAAGCACGGCGACGCGCACTTGGCATCGACAGGCCAAGAAGATATTGACCCCGTGTGGCAACAGACGCGGAGATGATTGACCCACTTAAGTCAGTTTCCTCGCGGTCCGCTGGTACTACGAGCGGCCCTTCCGGATTGCGGGATAAGGACTACAAGGAACTCGCCGACATCGGGTTACGCGTACGGTTGATACCCCCAGGAAGCTCTTGGCAAGACTCTTTGTCCAGCTCTTCAGAAGAGATTTGGGTCGACGACCCCTCGTCCATTCTCGGTGGTTGCAGCCGCGATGCCACTGTGTCCTCCGGGGCTCACGCGTCTGAGGAAGTTGGGGAGGAAGCTTCCAGGAGAGCCCATTAGGAGGCCTATGCTTCCTCAGAAGTGAACTACTGAACAGTTTCATTCCTACTTTTCTAAAAAAATGCGGTACTACAACGACAAAAATTACATTCAGACAAGGTACTTCTTCAAGACGTCGTTTGCAGACGTTTTCGGTTGACCTGCTGTCTGTGTGTCCTACACTGAACAACGCTTGCATACTCGTGCACAGAAGCCATACGAGTCATTCGCAAGTTATATTGAAGAGATTGTCTTTGTAACCATGTCAACTTCGACATGCCCGAGTCTGACAGGATTCAGCACATCTTCAAGGGGTCAATGATGGCACATTTCAGATGCTCCTGGCCCGTAATCCTGACATCGTTGCGGAACTCACCACCTTGTGTCAAAGTTTTGACGAGTTGAAGCAGCGCGCCCTGACTCGACCTTTTTCCTTACATGCCGACTCTCTCTCTAGCCGTACTGTTTTTTCCGACCACTTACCGTCCCTGCTAAAGACTTTGTATACTAAAAAGTTGCTCGGCAACTGTCCTTCATTCCTTTCCCGCAGCAGCCGCCGTCTTCTCGTCAAACGCAGCAGCCGCTGTCCACTCAGGCTGTTCTCGTCGCTCTCCACAAGCAGCCTGCGGCCACGCCTGTTCCTTGTGTGCCGGCTATGCAGCCCGTAGCTGCGCCTCTTACATATGCCCAGTTGGTAGGTACGCAGGCCCCGTCAGCAGCATTTTACACCCATGCATTTACCTGCTCCCCACTCTGCCCCCCTTTCGACACCATGGGCTGCAAAGCGAGTCCACAATTCCTGGCATTGTCCAGAACTGCGTTGTGAAGACACGCCTAGAGACCTCGAAAAGACGGGTTCGAATGCACCTATTAAAGATATCTGGAAAAGTTACAACAGTGATGACACACTACATTTGAATTTACATATGACAAGCGCTGTCGCAGAGCCTGACAATTTTGAAATAATGAGGGTGAACTGAGTCTTCACTTCTTTTGAGTGATAAAGTTTTTGGAAGGTTGTCCACGTGAAAAGATGAAGCAGAAAATGTAAGTGGCAATCTCATTCATATGTGCCAATGTCCGAGCTCATCTTTGGGGTAACATCAAGGAGCAGCCACGATGCTTTGGTATCAAAATCGCCGGCTTGAAGAGGGGTAAAAACTTTCCCTTTGAATTTAACATGGGAATGTGATGTAAACCTTGGTTTCTTGAGTAAAATGAATGCAGAGAGACTGTATGTCACACTAAAAGGCACAATATACAGTGCAGTCCACTTATAACGATATCACATATAACGATATATCGGTTATAACGATGGGTCGACCTAACACTCTCATTTTATGCATTGGGGCTATGAGGAAAA
This sequence comes from Rhipicephalus microplus, assembly GCF_043290135.1. Lineage (NCBI taxonomy): Eukaryota > Metazoa > Arthropoda > Arachnida > Ixodida > Ixodidae > Rhipicephalus > Rhipicephalus microplus. The sequence continues at coordinate 79,061,272 of NC_134707.1, read as the reverse complement.
AAACCATATATAACGATATGTTATCCACCGCATATCGAATACAACGATGAAAAGTTTGCCCTGGACGGCATGTTTCATTCAGAATAATCGTAACATTTAGATTGATAAGTTCCTCTGAAACGAACGATGCCGAGGCAAGACGAAAAGTTAGCGTAGGCGAGTACGTATCTGCCGCCACTGCAGCACAGCGCCGGCAGCGCGTCCCGGCCATTCAAAAAGCCGAGGAGAGCATCGCGAGTTGGCGCGACATGCTACAGATGGCGCGAGCTGTCACGTTTTGCGCCTCGCCGCGCGTCGACCGCGGAGAGGCTGAGAGAATTTAAAAAAAAATGCGAAAAGCAAAGCGCCGCGGCGGCATCGGGGCGGGGCCTCTTTGGCATTTCGGCTGTGTACCTCTGGCTGTGCTTTCTTCCTCCCACTGCTCCCACCCCGCCGTCGGTCTCTCTTCCTCAGCGATCGCGCGAGACACGTCTAGAGCGGAGCAGAGACAACCCTCTATGGCGCCGACGAAGCGAAAGGCCGTGTCGCTTGAGACAAAGTCGAATATTTTGCAGGATTCGCGATGCGGTTTTAAAGTGAGCGCCCTTGTAAAAAAATACGAGCTTGCCCAGTCAACGATCTCGACCATCCTCAAAGCCGGAAGCACCGCGCTTTTGAAGGCTGGAACCAGTGGCCATGCCGACGAGCGGAAGAGAGTTCGGGAGCCCTTGTATGCAGACGTCGAAGAGGCACTCTACCAGTGGTTCTTGTCGATCCGTGCCCAGAATGTGCCGATTAGTGGGCTAATACTTGCCACAAAGGTGAAAAACTTGGCCTTTCTGCTTGGTAGACCGAATTTTGAACCCGGCGGCGGCTGGATACAAAGATTTAAAGAGTGGCACGGCATTGTGTACAAGAACGTGGTGGGAGAAGCGGCCTCTCTCGATTCAGAAGCGAAGCAGCAGTGGCTCCAGACCAACCTGCCCGTATTGATGGAGCGCTTCTCAGCCAGAGACATTTACAACTGTGATGAGACTGCCCTTTTCTTTCAAATGACACCATCGAAGACGCATGCTTTGAAGGGCGATCCGTGTCCCGGCGGTAAGCACTCCAAGGTTAGGGTAACCGTATTACTTTGCGTGAATATGGACGGGAGCCATCGGCTCAAGCCCTTCGTGATCGGGCGATCCAAGAAGCCTGTGTGCCTCAGGAATCGGCACATCCCGGTCCGCTATAGGAGCAACAAGAAGGCCTGGATGCCCGTGTCTTGTTCGAGGAGTGGCTGCTCGAGATGGACAGTGTCATCGAAAGTCAGGGGCGGAAGGTGCTGTTGCTGCTTGATAACTGTAGCGCACACAACGTGAGCCCGAAGCTGACATCAATTGAATTGGTGTTCCTGCCGCCGAATACGACGGCGGCTTGCAACCACTAGACGCCGGCGTGATTTCTAACTTTAAAGCGTTGTACCGGCGACGCATGCTCGAGTGGCTCGTGTTAACGATTGACCGCTAGGCTCCCGGTACGTCGGGCAATGCAGGCGGGCCCTCTGATGCCCCTGATCTGAAGATTAGCCTTCTAAAGGCCGTGCGCTTCGTTTACGGCGTGTGGTACGAGGTGAGGCAGACCACCATTCAGAACTGCTTCAGGAAGGCAGGCTTTGTGCACCAGGACCAGCCTCTCTCGTCTAGCGATAGCGACAGCGAGACCGGCACGGAAACTGCGGATCTGACGGAGCTCTGGGAGCACGTACCTACTGTTGATGCAGATAGTGGGTGTGTCGCGTCGGTTGAGGACTTCCTGACGGCAGACAGTGCTGCTTTGTTCTGCGATGAACTCACCGACGAGCCAATCGTCGCAGATGTGTTGTTGCGACAGGCGGCGGCGTTGTGCGATGGCAGCGACAGTAGTGATGAGGAGGTTGACAGCGCCTCTACGACCCCGTCGATGACGACGCAAGGTGCACTGATGTCTATCGACTCCCTGATTGACTTTATGCACATCAAAGGAATGCCGCCAGAGTTTTCGCAGCAGCTGGAAGCTATGCGCACCGCGGTTGTGAAGCTGAAGCTTCCGCAGAAGCAACTGCAGATTTCGGACTACTTCGGCGTGCCGAACCCGTGACGCGTTCTTCAGAGTAAGAAATAAAGTCTTGTTTTTGACATCCTACTATCTACAATATTTATTAATTGGTGAAAATAGCGAAATGAAGCCTGGAGCTACAAAAGGTACGTCCAGCGACGATTTTTTGGCGGCAGTCCAGATATATCGATCACCAATTATAACGATCATATTTTTAGGTTTTCTCGATATCGTTATAAGTGGACTGCACTGTATATCCCAGACAAGATCTGTGATAAATGTGATAAAAAAGGTGGTGTACTCGTCCAATATACCTGTGTCACACGGGCGCGCAAAAAGTCTAAGTAAGCGGTCTTTTAGGAAGTTGAAAGACTTTTAACAAAGAAGTGTTTGAGATGCAGACACACGGCAGCAACGATCTCCTTTTAGTGTTTTCGTTCGAAGACGCTAGCGAAAGCGTGGCGCTAGCAGTTAAAAAAGAAGCAATGAAAATTAAACGATGTATCACCATGTACAAATTCAAGACTTGTTGCACTGCTCGTTTCTTCAAATAAATTTAAGAATAAGAGATGAAGAAACACCAATGTGAAAGTTTTTTGCACTAGATAAGGAAGCATTCCCATAACTAGCGACGTGCACAAGTCCATCTGGCACCACTAGGTTTTTATTTACCGTATTTGTTTTTCGCTGCTCTCGACACCTTATGGGCGACCGTACGGGAGAAAAAGCGAGGATCGCAAGCCTCACGGCCTGCCTTCTCGCTCTGGAAAGCGAGGCAGATGCTGCAAAAGCCGCCAAGGAGAGAATAAAACAGCAACTGCTATTCAGCAATTCCGTGCTGTGCGCACTGGAGCTGTCAGAGAAGGCCTGCATTCGATCGATCTGGGCCTTCAGACGAAACGAGAGGTGGTTCGAGGAAACTGTACCTCACCTCGGTGAGCAGAACTTCAAGCAATCTTTTCGAATGTACCCGTCCACATTTCGTTTCATTGGGGAGAGCTTGCGCAGTGAGCTCGAAAGACAGTGCACCAGCATGCGTGAAGCCATCACTCCTGAGAAGCGAGTCAGCATTGCCCTATACAAGCTGTGCTCGTCAGCCGAAGATAGGACTGTGGCCAACCTCTTCGGCGTTGGACGCTCGACAGTAAATACCTTATACAGGCAGTTTTGCGAGGCTGTTGTCGCTGTACTGGAACACAAGTGGATCAAAATGGTGATCGCAGAGGAAATGACGAGGCACATTCAGGAATTCGAGGCCGTCACCGGTTTCCACCAAGGCGTCGGAGCTTTGGATGGATGCCACTTTCCAATCTCGCCATCTAAGGAGCATGCCACAGACTACTACAACTACAAAGGCTGGTAAGTGGCCTAATACCACTTCTTAATGTAAAAAAAGCATGATTTATACCGTATTTTAATGTGCCTAGAAAACAACACTATTCAACCTTTTTGTTACGCTATATAGTTCACTCCTAGCTCTGCCACAAGGGCAAGTCCACATCGCAATAAATAAAAAAAGCGATGCCAAGTGCTTTAGTCAACGCACAATTTGGTTCCTACCATCTCGCATCATTTACAGGTACTAGAGCAAGCCAAGCAACGCAGTTTTCACGTAAGCATTTTAATGCAACAGCATGAGATGCCAGATTGCATTTGCAATGATAATTCCGACATGCTCATAACGGCTGCAGAAAGCAGCAGCTCATCTGCAGAAAACTTAATGTCTATTACCTACTATGTTGAAGATATATCACAAGGCTGCAAGAAAACAAAAACATTCCCGGCTCCATTATTGACCACAGAAAGCAGCAGATTCTTAGCTGTACACAAATATACATGCTTTTGTGATAGTACTTTAAGGTAGCTGCACGACTGTAACAACTACAAAACACACGCACACACATTTGGTGTCCATTGTTCGCTGCATTCACCTTATGTGCCACGCTCTTTGTTTTTTGCAGGTGCAGTATCATCTTGCTGGCACTTGTGGATCACAGATACCGCTTCAGGTATATCAACGTTGGAGCACCTGGACGCTGCCATGACTCGCACGTGTTTGGGTATTCGCAAATCTCCAATGCTATTAAGGGTCCCCTTTTTAAAGCTCCACTTGCCACCATACCCGGGACAGTAGTACCGCCACTAATTCTGTGTGACCAAGCATTTTCATTGGCACCCAGCCTGATGAAGCAGTTTGGACACCGCGGGAAGATTAGTGAAAGTGAAAAAGAGTTCAACTATCATTTAAGTTCAGCCAGGAGAATTGTTGAGAATGCATTTGGAAGGCTTAAGGCCAGGTTCCGCTTCACTGCAAAAAGGATGGAGTGCCATGTAGGCAATGCTCGCTTAGTAATACGGGCATGCTGCATGCTAAGCAACATTTGTGAGCACTTCAATGACAATGTCCACCCGCAGTGGTTAAATGAGGTGCAGCAGTCAGACGTTGACTTCCCGCAGCCGTCATGCACAACAGAAGCCCAAGTTGGAAACGCAGCAGACATGAGAGCCGCACTTGTGGACTACTACAGTCAAGTGAACTAAAACGCACCAATCACAAGAATCGCCGGAAAGAGTACAGGAAATCGCATCACTATTTATTAAAAAAAATCAACCATTGCATCTACAAGTTTCTCCTGCAGCTTTAATGCTTTGGTTCGAATTTCCATCTCCTCTTTATGGGCGGCTTCAAATTGCCCGCTCAAGAGCCGCTGCTCATTCAGCATCTTCTCCTTGATTTCGGCACCTGTGTACTTCCTCCGTTTTCTGCGGGCGCCATCTCCACTGTCGCTTGAGCTGTTTCTGCGCCCGGTGACACAGTCTTGGATGTTGCTTGGCTGCTGAGGTGCTGATGAAGCCTGTGTGAATTTGGGTGCATCTACTTCCGTATCGTCACTTGACGATCCGGCCACCATGCCAGAGATGAGCTGCATTTCAAGAAAATGACAGAAATGCGGTGATTGCACATTTTCACATGTGAAATAGCCATTAATAACTGTGTGCTATACGTCTGAGTGATGGAAATGTCACATAGAGAAGGAAATGTCAACAAGAGTGCTTTTTGTGTTACAATGCCGACTCCCACACGAATCGCTTAACCATTACGTTTACCCTAAGGACTGGTGTAATGGTTCCAAAAGCTCTGTGATGCCGAAATGGCAATGTGAGTGCAGATGTATTTCAGCCACTGCAGTATTTGTCCCATAATGTACTCTTATGACTGTTCCTGTTATATTTGTTCTGGTTTGTGCCACCATGTCATGTTAAATCGTACTTTATTGTGGTGATGTAACCGATTAAACGCAAAAGAAAATGCTTTCTGAAAATATATTTCTTTGTTTTTTTTAAAACACTACAGCAACAATATCTCGGAGAACATGGCTAAAGGCAAACATAAAGCACCAACGGGGTGCACACTGTGCTACACTGGTACAAAGAGTGGGTTACAGCTTCAAAGAACAAAAAGCCACTGCCATTGCACTTAACGCTGCTACTTGCTTGCAATAAAGAATGTAGCTGCCACTAGAAGTTACTTCCTCAACTGAGGGACTGCTGCTTGCTGGGCTCGAGCTGATCCCAGCCTCCTCCATTAAAGAGGGGTCATTCATGGGTAGGCTTCCAAGAAACTTATGGATCTCTACAAAAAAGGGCCAGTTTGGTGGGGACGAGCCCGTTGTCTTTTCTTTAAGGCATTTCCTGAAGAATACGAAAATAAATGATTAAACATATGTTACAAGACTGACAACTGCACACCGAGAAAACCACTGGTACATGCGAAATGTACAATCGCGCGGCGAAAAGTAGAAAAAAGCGAATTGTTAAACCTGCGCCACATCAATTGCGCATTTCCTTCTTGTTACATGACAGGTTTGCGTGCTCAACAAGCAACAAAGATGCGTTTCTTGACGTTTGTACTTAAACGTGTAACTGCAACATCGCGTCATTGTAAAGCAATCCCACTGCAAATCGTCGAAAAAAAAACGTGTGCAGCTAAAACGCGCGATAAGCATGCTTCCAAACGTGGCCATTCACTTGGCGTTCAGCGTTTTGCCTACGGTGGGGCGTCGTTTCGAAAAGATTGTTCGGACGTTTCCCACGCCAAATGCGCTTCACCGGCTCGCAAAAAAAATTCTGCTCAAATAGCCAGTAAACTTACTGGAAGCGTTCGATAATATACCTGCAATACAATTTCAAAAAATCATTTTTTCCCATGATCCCTGTTGTCGTGCCACTTCCCTCCTCACGCTTACAGGCCGCTAAGACACGTCAAGCTTACTCAAATAATTTGCCTCACCTGTAGGTGTGTGTCAGATTTTCTATTTTCGTGTGCCCTTGGTCCTTCGTGCGGGAGACACCCGCACTTGTGAGCGCAGCCGCGATGCTGGCGTACACCTCGCCGTTGTGCTTCTGCGCTCGCAACAAGTGCAGGTTGTCCTCCCAGAGTCTGATTAGGCTCCACGTATCTGCTTCCGACCATTGCAGACGCTGCCTTTTCCGTGGGGCGCCGGCTGCTTGATCTGCGGAGTTGGCCATAGACGCTCGGACTCGGACCGCTTGAATGACGGGCAAACACACGACTGCCACGCTTTCCTCGCTTGTGCAAAATGGCGCGGCGCGAGACCCAGTGTCACCACGTGATATTGCCGACGCGTTGTAGCTGCTTACGAGAGTAGAAAAGGAAATAACCATAAAAGAGTTCATTACACCTTCTGCAAGACATGAAATTTGTTTTCACAAAGAGTTTTGGTGACAGAAAAATAAGCATTCGCACTTTTTTTCCCACCACTCAAAAATTGCTGGCGCTCACTGGTTTCGAGGCTACTCATTCGCAGCCGTAAAAGAGATCGACGAACGCCATTTACGAAAAAGACCGTTTCTGAAAAGGAGTTCGCTCTGTGCCGTGTGTCTGCTGTCAGGAACTCCTTTTCGGAAAAAGACCGCTTACTTAAAAGACTTTTAAGTGCCCATGTGACAGGGGTATAAACCAGTTAGTCCGCGATCGAGCCAGAAGTGACTAAATAAGCAACTTTGTTGCAGACTATGTTGCCCGCAAAGTGCAAAATAATATGAAATTGCAGCCGGAAATGGCAGTTGCGAGCTGTTGGATGCGCCGCGTTAACTGCAGTGCATACGAGTCCTCAAACGGAAGACCTTTGTGATCCTTCAGTCGTCACATCAATGGCCCAAGACGGGTTCCAGCAGGTGAAGGATTTTTTTATGTTGCCAACACTCGGCTGAAAGCAGGCGAAAGATGGGCAACAGTCACCTGCTTCCCAATATAATCTCTTCACAATAAAGCCCACGAATGGACTGGGCCCTTTGTTAGTGGACTGTCTATTTGAAACAGTATTCAACAGAAACTTTTCTCGCATCCCTTCACTGTTTGAGGTGCCGTCAGGCATAACTGCTGCTGCTGAAGTGACAGCCGCGCTTCAGAGAGGCTCTCAGAAGTGGTGGTGTCGTTTAAAGGCAAACTACCCAAATAGAGATCTTTTAACACATCAGGACCAGGCCCTTGCAAATAAGTGGCTTAGCCGCGTTTCAAGATTGTTGAAGGACAAGGATAAAATTAGGGGACTTACGTTCCGGACTAATCTATACCCAACCAGGGCTCTAACTAATAAACAGAGCACAGACCCTGCTTCGAGGCTATGCCGCCTTTGTGATGAAAAGCCAGAGACAGCTTTCTATATTGCCAGGAATGCGTGTCCGTCCACCTTTCTCGCACAGAACGCCACAACTATGTCTCCAGACAGGTCGCCAGGTTGATCAGAAAATGAAATCCGGCTCTCACGGTCCGTGAGGAGCTGCGATTTACCACAAGGAATGGCGTCAGACTCAAGCCTGACCTGGTTGCCGAGTCTGGCGACCAGGTGATGGTGATTGACCTGGCGATCGTCTAGGACGCTAATGAAGGTGTGCTTAAGCCCAAGGCGTGCGAAAAAGGTGCAAAGTACCGGGTCCTGAAGGATCTCCTATCCGCAGAAGGCTTTCTCATCGTGCGGCATTGTCTTCGGAGAGAGGAGCATGGTCTGTAGGGAAACTGTGGAGCTCGGGTTAGCGCTTGGGTTTAGTTGGCACGATTTCGCTTAAGTTCATCAGATTTAAGGGGGAGTTTGATTTGCCTTCATAGGTTTCGCAACAGAGTATAAGCCTTGAGCTCATTTTAGTTTCCTTTTTGTTTCGCATTTCGCTATGATCTTCCTATGTTGATTGTTGAATACAATAATTGACTTTTCTTTGTAGTTGTGTTTTTTAGTTAGTTTCTCTCATCCCTCGTGTTGTTCATTTTTTTCTGGTGGCCATGGCAATAAAGACAAGTATTTCAATACAATTACACTATAGCTTCCATGGATAGTTCATACACATGACGTCCTTGAGAAGGCCAATGGGGACTGCAAATGCTAACGTTGGCTGGGAGTAATTCCATTCCTCTTCTGGGCCTTGCAAACGTCCTCACACTAAGTCTTGTCGTGGTCACCTCGCACCACACAAGGCTGTGAAAATGTATGTTTTTTTCCCCAGTTTGGAATGTTTCATGAAAGCCTTGGCATCGACGAGTCAACGGTGTCGTAATAACGAGCCCACTCTTCCAGTTGATTTTGGCAAAAGACTTGAATGATGTGCTCTCTGAGTGGGCACACTTGTGATAGCTGAAATGTATATTGTAGGTGGAACAATAGGATGATGAGACACCTCTTGGGTTCAGGGTTGTTAGAAATTTCATGTCTGTCTTGCCCGCCCTTAAACAACATGATGTCTGTTTTGACAAAGTACAGGCTTTGCACGATCTCCTGACGTGTACATGCATTCATATATACGTCGTGGCCAGGCACCGCTATGACAATACAAGAATGATAACTAAGCAGAAGAAATCGCAGAGAGGGACTGTTAGCCAAGAGTCATCTGCGCTAACACAGAAAGATCTGGCATTTCTTATGTCAAATATGCACACATCTCTGGGCAAAATGTTTTTTCTAGCTTTTTTTTCCTTTCTAGTAAGCTTGTGGACTATCTGAAACTGTGTCGCCGGCTATCGGGAAGGCCAGTGGGGAAGATAGCCTCTCATTGTGGTGTGGGGTGTAGACTATCTCGTGTAGGTTGTTGTCCCGGCAGCCGGAACAAACAACGTCGGCACGGCCACCGGTCCTCAAAACTTCAAGGCGAAGTGTGGCCATGTGGGCGCGGCAGGAGAGGCAGGAGGTGCCACGCTACTTTGTGAGCAACGCACCTTGGAAGACGCAGCGGCGTTTACGGCGTGACCTGCCCCTGGACAGTGTCCCGTGGCCATTCCGGGGCTGCACACTGGCGGACATCGAGAAGGCAGCCGGAGGTGCCCAACTGCCTACCGATGCTGCGGTGGAGTTCTGTGCCACGTGCCGTGTGACTGTGCACTATCAGTGCCACTATAAGGGTGCCATGCACGTGGCGCAGACAAAGACTGCTGCTGAGGGGATGGCCACCACGAGGAAGGCTTCAAAACCAGCCCCGCTCAGCCAGCGCTCGGACACTGACCTGGCGGCCCTGTGCTGACAGCGAATGGGGGAGGACCCCCATTTCGCGGCGCTGCTGTCAGGGCTGCCACTGCCCACAACCAGCGAAGGGCCATCGATGGACAGCGTCCCCACGATGGACGTGGATCGTCTGTTAGAACTATAGGGCCACGCGGAGCCTCCCCCCCCCCCCCCCAGAATGCTGCACCAGGCCAAATATATGTTTTTTTTTATTTCTGGAGTGTATTGCTGTGTTGTTTCATTTTTTTTTCTTAAGCAGCAGTTGTGGAGCGAGGCTGAGGCTAGCTGTTGCCCATTGCATGACGTCTTTTTATGGATGGGCGACGACCGACTGTCTTTGCAGACCGGTATATAGGGTGAATTAGGGAGAGGAGGATGTGGGGATCTGAGGCGCGCCCGCGACCGTTTCGCCAGCATTCCGTCGCACGGCCACACCCTTTTGCTTTTTCTGCTCTGGTAACGACGCGCGGCGATAGACAGCGCCACATGCGGGCGCGGCACACGGTACGTGCACGCTGAGGGAGCGGTCTCTCCTCCGTGGTCGGCGCCGGGTAAGCGTGTGTTTCCTTCGTCCGCATCCCCTTTGGGAATCGCCGGACTGTAGCCTGCCTGGGGTGGCCTTTGGCACCTCGGCAGGCGTGTTTACTTAAGTGCTAGCTTCGGTACCATAAGCCAAGCCCACAGCAGTGCCTAGTGCTTGAAGTGGTCGTACCACACCAAGCCGCACTTGCCGTAGGCCTATGCGTACGAGGTTTGCCCTAACAATCGCGACCAGGCCCAGTGGTCATAGTGAGAGTGCGCAGCATAGCCCCGAGGGACCTTTTCCCGATTGGCGTGTCAAAGCTCGCCATTGCCAGCTGCGACGTGCTCGCGGTTTTCCCTTACTGTGAAAGTCCGCGTGTGGGTGCCTTTGCTCTCCGCGTCCCGGGAGCGGACGTTGTACTGTTGTTCGAGGTGCCGCCAAAGGCAATAAAGTGTGTGTTTTGTATTGAAACACTGTCTGTTTTGCCGCGCTGCGCTAAACGCCCAAGTAGTTGAGCGCCCGGAGCGGTGCGCTTCACGCGAGTAGGTGACGAAGTCGCAGCCCTGTGGCTCGCTAAGGGGGAACCCGCGGTGATCCGCTACGGTGAGTAGCGGGGTCACCATAACTTGAAAAGTGAGCAAACACAGAAATCATACATGCTATTCACTTGCGTCGTAATACGCGCTGTTCACCTGGAGCTTGTTTTACGCTCCACAGCAGACAGTTTCTTGGAAGCTTTTCGGCGTTTCACTGCACGTCGTTGATTCCCTTTAGTGATTTACTCGGACAATGCTTTGTGCTTTAAATGTGCTTCTCGCGAACTTCATGCTATGTATGACACTATTAGGAGAAGTCAAGTCGGCGATTATCTGTGTGCTCATAGCATCACGTGGAAATTCTCTGCTGACCGTGCTCCTTGGTGCGGCGGATTTGGGAGTGTATGGCGAGGTCAGTGAAAGACAACTTAAGACACCTGCCCATTTCTTACATCGCAAGCAATTGACTGCTCTCCCCGACTTGCAAACTGCATACGTGGTGCCTAGCTCCCATACGGAGCTTCTTAAAACTTGGATACAGCGACAAAAGCTTCAAAAAGACTTCTGGAATCACTGGTATAAGGAATACTTAATACTCCTTAGAACCGCTCATAATAGGCTGGTGGTGGACATTACTAGTATTGCGGAAAGCAATATAGTGATAGTGCGTGACAATGCTCTGCCCAAGTTGTGTTGGAAATTTGAGCGCATTCTGAAAAACATTACGGGACACGACGGCATTGTTCGTGCATGTCGCCTAAAGCTAGCAGACGGCAAAATTGTAATGCGGGCTATACAACATTTGTGTTTCCAAGAAATGCGCTCGCAGCAATTCATGGGCCGGGAGTGTTAGAAACAGTGGACATAGGGTGCAGGAGAGGAAGAGAAGGACAAAGAATGGCACGTGGGGTGGTTCTTGGATCTACACCGCAATAAACGATCGCCGAGACACTCTGCTCTTCATCTCCAGGCATATTAGTCCTTTGAAGCCGGTTTTTTACGAAAGAAGTCTTCGGATATTGCAGACAAGTGGATCCAGCCATTTAAAATGGGAGAAAACCAAGGATCGTTTATAGTACATTTTGAGAGGACTTGTGAAAGATTGACCTGCCCTCCTGATATGTGGGCACAGAAGCTTCCCACAGCCTTCCTGGACACGAGGAAACCAGGGCAGTGGTGAGAGCCACAAACCTCGACACCTAAATAACAAAACTCTAGAGGTTGCGAAATCCCAATGTGCTTCGCTGAGTTTCAGTCCAAACTTGCCAAGCTTGTACTGAGATAACGAGTTTTATGCCAGTGTTATGGGACAAATGGCCATTACCAAGTGTACATGGCCAGACTTTATTGTGCATTCAGCAAATTGGCTTGCCATTGAGCATATATTTTTAAAGGAATAATAGTGGAGTGATATGAAAGTAAGGCTTCATTTTATGCAAGAGATGCCGTATATTTCCAGGGATTGAAGATACCCACTGGTGCATAAAGGTGCATTCAGCCGCTGCCAAAAGACAGCCTCCGTGTTAAAGAGCTGACATTGACGATCTGGGACATGGCATATTCGAAGGGTCGAAGACAGCCGGGCCTTCAACAGTCTGAAGGAGGCATAGGTATGTGGCTTTGTGCTAATGGAAAAAGAGGACTGTGTCAACCATGTGCAAAAGCGCATGGGCAGAGCTCTTCGAAACCTCCTGTACAAAGAGCCGAATCAAGGCCAAGCCTTGGTGGCGAGCGCAAATTGACAGGTGAGCTGGTCACAAAGCTCACTTCATATTATGGATAAGCTTTGCAAAGTAACCAGGGTACTATTGAGGCCATGCATAATGCTGTCAGGGCAACCTTTTATCACGTTCCATCAACTGGTGCAAGCCCTCGGCCCTCTCATTATCCAACTGGTGAAGAGTCATGGTGCAAGTACAACAGGGCTGTAGCCAAGCAGGAGACTACTTCAAAATATCGCTACAACTTGTCAAAGTATGTTTTTCATGCCTTGCGGCCTGTTTACACACGTCTCTCTGACAAAAAACTGCTGGAGCGTTGTCAGCGAGGCAAAACGCAAAACACAAACGAGAGACTGCACTCCACCATGTGGACACTCGTGTTAAAGAACAAGCATGCATCGCTTCTCACTCTTGAAGCGGCTGTGGCTGAAGCCATCGCAAGATTCAATGCTGGCAAAGGAAGAGCAGATGCCGCCATTCTGAAGTAGCTGCACCTGCAGCAGAGTGTTGTGGCAGCTGAAAGATGCTCGCAAAAGGACAGTCGCCGACTAGTGGCATCGGAGAAAAAACATGAGCCTGCTGAAAACTTCAGAAGTGCCATGAAAAGGAAGCGCACTTAAGAAAAAGACGATGACTACATTCCTGGTGGCTTATAACATTGTTAATTCACCAATTCACACTTTTTGTTAAAAATAAATGCTCTGCATGCTCTTAAAACTTCCTTTCCTGTTTTCTCAAAACATTTTTCAACACACCCTAAGCTATTGCCCCCAGTATCTTTTGATGTAGCAGTTGTATTTTCATAATTCTTGCAGCATTTAAAAGCTTATACATTGATTAGTATAACATAACAAAGAAATTACCTTTTTTTATTCAGAACAGTGATTTAATTATCATCAAAACTAAGCAACAACTTCAAGTGTTTCACAAGTATACTTGTTAATGTCATAACTCTGCTACCAATAAAGCTAAAAATAAAATGTTGGTTTTGGTGCATTCCCTGGCTTTCTCAGAATGCTGTCATATCGAATTAGTAGCAATATTTTATGAGAAAGATGTCAAATAGCTGGGCAGAATGTAAGTTTATATAACAGTCAATAGTTGAAAATCTGGAAATGATAGCAAAAAACTAATTGCATATTTGTTTTCAGCTGTGAAAAATACATATAGTATAAAAATTTCAGTTGGAAATTCTGAAAATTAAGAAAAAAAGTTTTTCAGACCAGTGTCTCCCCTCAAGCGTATGAAAGGAAGCTTTAGCTACAAACCTTAGACACTCTCTAGGCACACTTATCCCACAGTCATTTCAGCACAGAATATTTTGTGACTGGACTCCTCAACTTTTTTTTTGTCCTAGGCCTCAATCTATATGTAAATAAGAATCCGAGAGTCGACTCTGAAAAGGCTTTTAGACTATTGGAATTACTTTTAAAGGCTTCTTTAAAACATAAAACCATTTCAAAAAGTTAACTGTCTCAGGCAATTGGTGGTGCCGATATTCTTGTATGGTTCATCTAATACTCATGTCTATTCAGAGTCCAGAAGGCTCGATGGTATCCTTCGTAAATGGATTAAACAGTCCTTGAGTCTGCCCGGTGGGTTCCCCAATCTACATACTGGTTTCCGGCAAAATTTGGGGGGTTGGGGATAATTCAACTTGAAAGGGTCTCTCAGTCACTTCAATTCAAGGGCCTGGCCAGATTACTCCGGCTGGGCAGTCCATTCGTGGACTGTCTATTTGACACAGTACTAAATAAGAACTTCACTCGCATTTCTTCTCTTTTCGAGGTACCGTCGGGTATAACCGCAGCCGCCGACATAAATGCTGCGCTCTAGAGAGGATCACACAAGTGGTGCACACGTTTAAAGGGGAATTATATGAATAAAGATCTAGTAACACACCAAGATCAGGCCCTCGCTAACAAGTGGCTCAGCCTCGATTCGAAATTGTTAAAGAATGGGGACAACATCCAGGGACTCCGTTTGCGGACTAACCTGTACCTAACCCGAGCTTTAAACTGACCCTACTTTGACGCTATGCCGCCGTTGCGGTGAGAAGCCCGAGACTGCATTCCACATCTGTCAGGAATGAGAGTCTGTGCACCTTTCTCGCACAGAATGCCGGAACTATGTCTCCAGACAGGTCGCTAGGTTGATCTGGAAAAGAAATCCGGCTCTCACGGTTTGTGAGGAGCTGCGATTTATGACCTGGGATGGCGTCAGACTCAAGCTTGACTTGGTTATCGAGTCTGACGACCAAGTGATGGTGATCAACCTGGTGATCGTTTGGGACGCTAATAAAGGTGTGCTTAAGCACAAGGCAGTTGAGAAAGGTGCAAAATACCGGGTTGTGAAGGATCTCTTTGATCCGCAGAAGGCTTTCTCATCGTGCGGCATGGTCTTCGGAGCGAGGAGCATGGTCTGTAGGGAAACTGTGGAGCTCGGGTTGGCACTTGGGTTCTGTCGACATGATTTGTCCTATTTAAGTTCTTTAGTCCTAAGGGGGAATCTCATTTGTTTAAACAGATTTCACAACAGAGTTTAGCCTTGCTCTCTTTTATGTTTTCTTCGTTGTCTCGCGTTCCGTTTTTGTGTTGGTTATTGATTTCAATAATTGACTTTTTCTGTTTTGTTCTTTTTTTTCACCTGACTCGTGTTGTTCATTTTTTTCCCGGTGGCCACGATAATAAAGACAAGCAATTCAATACATGTACACAATAGCTTTCCGGGGATAGTTAATTACATGATGTCCTTGGAAGGCCAGCGGGGACAGCAAGGGGCAACCGTTGGCTAGGAGTAATCCCATTCCCTTCCTGGTCCTTGCCAAACGTCCTTACACTAAGTCTTGCCATGGCCACCCTGCACCACACAAAGCAGTGGGAATGTATGTTTTTTTGCCACTAATTCTGAGTGGCCATCACATTAGACAGAAAAGTTCTTGTAGTTCACATACTACTTGTCAGCCTTTGCACCCACTGAGTGGGTGAATGCGATAGAAGCAGAACCTGAAGTGCGGGATGTCCGAGATTGGATTGTCTGTGTAGATGAAGACTGTGTTTGAAGTCTAAGCTTTTGGCAGTCGGGCATTCTGGCACATCCTCGTCGTGTGTTCACTTTGTGAAGTGGTGGGTAAGACTAGTATGTTGATACTTCTATCGTCTTCAGAACGTGGGCATAAAACTTTAGAGGGCCGCTCACCAGGTTTGACAATTTTGAGCTGAGAAGCGCAATGTGTAGACGAGGCGTTCATGATCACATATGCCAAAATTTGCAACGCTACGCGCCATGCAAATGGGTCAAATTTTAAGATGAATGCTGTTCCCCCCCTTGTGCCGGCGCGTGCCCAGAGAATGAGGGCATGACATGTGCGTATCAATGGCCCTACGTACACAGCAATGCAGTGTCGTTGATCTTCTACGTAGACGACTCTGCTCCGACGTTGCAAACAGTGACACGTGACATGGCGAAAATTATTTAGCACGGCATGCGTACTTCATCTACTTTGTTGCTTGAAGAGATTACTAAAGCTCTAGATAAATAATGAGATGCTATAAGGGAATGTGAGAGTCTTTTTTCCATTTTTCTCCCGTGAATCGCAACGAGATGCGGGGCTAATGTGTCGGCGTTTCGCATGCGTTCATGTACCTGCGGTCAGCGTACCAAGCAGATAACCGCCGTGGAACACTTTTACGCATTCGCGCACTCACTGCGCTCATCGATTCTACCGCGTCCAAGTCAGCGTTTCGAAACCATCGACCTGATTGGCGCGATTCACCTGCTCGAATACTCGTGGCAGCAGGTTGAAGCAACGACAGTTCGAAATTTCTTCAAGCGTGCTGGCTTCAGTGTGTGTGCAGGCGACGCAGATGATGCCAGTGACACATCCACCAGACTTCGGACATCGTTGACGAAGCTTGCAAAACTCTGCAAGCTGAAGTGCTGGAGCGGCAGGGCGTTACAGAAGGAATTTCCTTCCCCGACTTCAGAGACGCAGGCAGCGATGTGCAGACATCTCCGGACATGTCCGACGAAGCCATTGTTGCCTCGGTTGTCGAAGTGTTGCCAAATGATAGTGATGAGGACGACATGGAAAGTGACAATACGGGTAAGCCAGGTCCGACAGTGGCTGAAGCTGCGCATTGCGTCAGCGTCATGCGGGTATTTGGCGAGAAGGGGGGGCTGGCGGAAAAGCTGGCTCACTGCATAAGTGAGTTTGAGGCCGCTGTTGTTGCGGCTAGGCCGCTGCGTCGTCAAATGAAGATTACAGACTTTGTCACGCGAAGTTAATAAATTACTGCACATTTTTTGTTCTTTCATTGCACTCCCTGAAGGTTTCTTTTTTTGCAAGTAAGTGAGCGACCTGACGCTGTTTTGGTTAAGCAGTACTACCGTTTCGTATGTACTTTTTCTGAGCTCCGGCCAACTACGGTTTAACGAGGGTCCACTGCACCAGACGAATTTGAAAAAGTTTTTTGTGGCAGTGAATTCGTTAGGTGATAAGCTTCTATAGTGAATCCGTTCCATGGTAACGTAAAGAAGTGTTGCAGGGCTCCTGAAAATCTTCAAAGACAGAAGCGAAACGACTCACATGTAATGCAGTGGGACCAGAAATCAAGAAGCTCCAAACATTTGTGTCAGCAGCACTGACAATGAACGTTGGATGTTTAGGAAGCCAGAATATACAGAATCGTCGCTTTTCACGCTTGAGGTGCTAAGAAGACTAATACCTTCACTGAGCTGGTGCCTCATGGACGATGAAATTTTCAGCTTCATTTTTTTTTTGCAACGTCTTCCTCGAAAGAAGAAGAAAGGCCTGTGATTTCTCATGACATGCGGTGGTTTTCAAATGTTTCGTTTGCAGGTATACACACAAACGTAATTTCTTGCGAATCTGGTCGTGCAAACAGTTATCTTTACATGCCATACTGATGATTTGTTGTTCTGCGGTCAATTGTAGCCAAAAAATTACAATGTCCAAGTTCGGCTGACTACACGATATCTAAATGCAGTACCTTTTGTGAGTTAACTGTGATGTGATCTGCACACATGCACTTTGAAAATGCTTAAATGATGCTGGCAATCAAAATGTAAAGGCTGATGCACAGCAGTGACTAGCAGCGGTCGCTTGACCATTTTCGACTGGTTGCAAACAGTCGCAGTCACGAACCGTCGCAAAGCGAATGCTTTGGCTAGTCGCTTCCCGACCGATTTTTCAGTCGCGCGACTGCAGTCGCAAAGCTGCTGGAATCAATCAGCGATGCTCAATTTTTATTTCTTTATTTTTTTTTTATTTTACTGGCTTCCTGCCGCCAGATACAAATGAGTGTGTTCCTCTGGGTCTGTGGCCCCATGGCCACCACGCAATGCTTGGCTTGGAGATGGCGAAACGCAGCAGCTCGAGCAAAGTGTCGAATTTACGTGGCGGCATTTGCAAGAAGCCGAGAAAATAAATTGTGAACTATCCTTCCCCCTAATACAGAAGCATTTTTTGTCTTGAACTTGACTTGTCACAACCTTCAAATCAGCGCCTTCGGAACGCGTTTTTTTTTTTCATGCCTTTGCAACGACCTAAGACACCGAGTTCGAGACGCATTTGTGTTGCAGTGGAGGCAGTGGCAAGTCAAGATAAATTCAAAAGCGTTTATGAATAGGTACTACTCTCTGAAATACTCCTCGTAATCTCAGCGTAGCTCGGGCAGTAGGCGGGTTACATGGCCGACCAACTCCTGCGATCGAAGGGACGGTCATACAAACAACTGGCTTGTTTTTTTGGAGGCATATGTGCTGCCAGTTCTGACAACATGGCACAGTGCACTAGCACCATGACAATCTTTTGTTATTCGCTTCAATCGAACTCCTTGACGCTGCTGGGAACTCTGAGCGAGAACGGACGAAAAACAATAAATGCGGCGCGCTCGGTTTGCTCCGCTCACTCAGCTAGCGGCGATCAGCTGATCGGCGCCGGTCTCTAGAGTTCTCGCTGATAACGAGACCTGGATGAGACTTTCCGGTTTTGCGACTTGCGGTCGCTTGCATGCAGCCTCTGCCGGTGTAAATATCAGTCCCTTTTTGGTCGCCAGTCGCGAATGGTCACGCGACCGCTGCTAGTCGCCGGTGTGTACCAGCCTCAATTCTTTAGCGTTCTGCCGGCGTTGCTCATCCCAAATACACAGAACGCTCAATCGAAGAGCACTCTCTAAATGTCAACGGGTAAGTACTGCTTAGTGCTTGTCTATTGTGTTGTGCCAGTGCTGCTTAATACGAAGATGCAGTATGCTCAAACGAAGACCTGCCGATTTATATCGTAAAGCACTCGCAAAATAAAAAAGGGTATGTAACGCTCAGTGCTTGTCTACTATGTTCTGCCGGTGTTGTTTATTACGAAGATGCAGTATGCTCAAATGAAGACCTGCTGGTTCACATTGTAAAGCACACGCCCAATGAAAAAGGCATATACCACTCAGAGCTTGCCTTTTGTGTTGTGTTAGTGCTGCTTATTGCGAAGATGCAGTATGCTCAAACGAAGACCTGCCATTTTATATCGTAAAGCACTCGCCAAATAAAATCGGGTATGTACCGCTCAGTGGTTGTCTACTATGTTCTGCCGGTATTGCTTATTACGAAGATGCACTATGCTCAAATGAAGACCTGCTGGTTTATATTGTAAAGCACACACCCAATTGAAAAGGCATATACCACTCGGAGCCTGTCTTTTGTGTTGTGCCGGTGTTGCTTATTACGAAGATGCAGTATGCTCAAACGAAGACCTGCCGTATTATATCGTAAAGCACCCGCCAAATAAAAATGGTTATGTATCGCTCAGTGCTTGTCTACTAAGTTCTGCCGGTGTTGCTTATTACGAAGATGCAGTATGCTCAAATGAATACCTGCTGGTTCACATTGTAAAGCACACACCCAATAGAAAAGGCATATACCACTCAGAGCTTGCCTTTTGTGATGTGTTAGTGCTGCTTATTACGAAGATGCAGTATGCTCAAACGAAGACCTGCCATTTTATATCGTAAAGCACTCGCCAAATAAAATCGGGTATGTACCGCTCAGTGGTTGTCTACTATGTTCTGCCGGTGTTGCTTATTACGAAGATGCACTATGCTCAAATGAAGACCTGCTGGTTCATATTG
The DNA here is from genome assembly GCF_043290135.1 of Rhipicephalus microplus. Lineage (NCBI taxonomy): Eukaryota > Metazoa > Arthropoda > Arachnida > Ixodida > Ixodidae > Rhipicephalus > Rhipicephalus microplus. The sequence goes on along the minus strand of NC_134707.1, from coordinate 79,041,781 downwards.
TAAAGCACACACCCAATGGAAAAGGCATATACCACTCGGAGCCTGTCTTTTGTGTTGTGCCGGTGTTGCTTATTACGAAGATGCAGTATGCTCAAACGAAGACCTGCTGTTTTATATCGTAAAGCACCCGCCAAATAAAAATGGTTATGTACCGCTCAGTGCTTATCTACTATGTTCTGCCGGTGTTGCTTATTAAGAAGATGCAGTATGCTCAATTGAAGACCTGCTGGTTCATATTGTAAAGCACACACCCAATAGAAAAGGCATATACCACTCAGAGCTTGCCTTTTGTGATGTGTTAGTGCTGCTTATTACGAAGATGCAGTATGCTCAAACGAAGACCTGTTTTATATCGTAAAGCACTCGCCAAATAAAAATGGGTATGTATCGATCAGTGCTTGTCTACTATGTTCTGCCGGTGTTGCTTATTACGAAGATGCAGTATGCTCAAATGAAGATCTGCTGGTTCATAATGTAAAGCACACACCCAATAAAAAAGGCATATACCGCTCAGAGCTTGTCTTTTGTGTTGTGCCGGTGCTGCTTATTAAGAAGATGCAGTATGCTCAAACGAAGACCTGCCGTTTTATATCGTAAAGCACTCGCCAAATAAAAATGGGTATGTACCCCCCAGTGCTTGTCTATTATGTTCTGCCGGTGTTGCTTATTACGAAGATGCAGTCTGCTCAAATGAAGACCTGCTGGTTCATATTGTAAAGCACACACCCAATGAAAAAGGCATATACCGCTCAGAGCTTGTCTTTTGTGTTGTGCCGGTGCTGCTTATTACGAAGATGCAGTATGCTGAAACTAAGCCCTGCCATTTTATATCGTAACGCACTCGTCAAATAAACATGGGTATGTACCGCTCAGTGCTTATCTACTATGTTCTGCCCGTGTTGCTTATTACGAAGATGCAGTATGCTCAAATGAAGACCTGCTGGTTCATATTGTAAAGCACACCCAATGAAAAAGGCATATACCACTCAGAGCTTGTCTTTCATGTTGTGCCGGTGCTGCTTATTACGAAGATGCAGTATGCTGAAACGAAGACCTGCCATTTTATATCCTAACGCACTCGTCAAATAAAAATGGGTATGTACCGCTCAGTGCTTGTCTACTATGTTCCACCAGTGTTGCTTATTACGATGATGCAGTATGCTGAAATGAAGACCTGCTGGTTCATATTGTAAAGCACTCGCCAAATAGAAATGGGTATGTACCGCTCAGGGCTTGTCTACTATGTTTCGCCAGTGTTGCTTATTACGAAGATGCAGTATGCTCAAACGAAGACCAGCCGTTTTATATTGTAAAGCACTCGCCAAATAGAAATGGGTATGTATTGCTCAGTGCTTGTCTATTATGTTCCGCTAGTGTTGCTTATTACGAAGATTCATTATGCTCAAATGAAGACCTGCTGGTGCATATTGTAAAGCACACAAGCAATGAAAAAGGCATATACCGCTCAGAGCATGTCTCTTGTGTTGTGCCGGTGCTGCTTACTACAAAGATGCAGTATGCTCAAACGAAGACCTGCCGTTTTATATTGCCACGTTCCATTTCACAAGTTTTTGTTATCGTTCCGAAACACCACACGATTCTCGGCGCAAACCGCGCCTGCAGGTTTCGAGAAGGTTCCGGACTGTAGTAGATCATTTCGATAAGATCACGCCCACTGTGCGAACGGTACAGATTGTTCTGGAACCTACGCCACCGCCAGCGATAACGCTAGAACATTCGTCGGCAAGGGTATAAATGCCGACGCGCTTCGCCGCTTGTCAGTTGTTGATCGAAGGCCGACGCTGCGTTCGCCGCTATCAGTCCGAGACTGCTATCTGTGCAAGACTGCTGCTGTAATTAGACTTTCCCTTTACCGGGCACAGGTTCGCCCAAATAAACAGTTAAATCCCAACACGAAGTTTCCTGTCTTTGGCCACGTCACGACCCTGTGACATCTGGTGGAGGTGCTGCTTCGTTCATGTACCGGACGCCCCCGTCAAGCCGTGAACCCAGCCCCCGTCGCGGAGAAGACACCGACGCCAACCAAGAGCAGCGAACGAGCCGCCGACAGCAAGGTCTCCCACCGGAGTACGGCCTTCTACAAGACAAAGCGCGGAAGACCAAGACCATGACCTCGACTGCAGCGACAATGACAACCGGAGCGTCCCAGCCTGCGATCGTCATTCATCAACCCAGGGAACCACCAACATTCCATGGCTCATCGTTTGAAGACCCGGAAACCTGGCTAGAAACATACGACCGTGTGGCCGCCCTCAACCACTGGGACAACAAAGAAAAGCTCCGTCGTGTGTACTTCTACCTGGAAGACACCACAAGGACCTGGCTAGAGAATCGGGAGTCCACGCTCCGAACGTGGGATGTCTTCTGCGGCGCATTTCTGCAAACGTTCGCAAGCGTCGCTCGCAAAGAGAGGGCCGCTGCTCTACTCAAGACCCGGGTTCAGCTACCAAACGAAAAGGTTGGAATTTTCACAGAGGAGATGACCCGCCGGAATCGTCACGCTGACCCAGACATGCCTGAGGAAAAGAAAGTTCGTTTCCTCATGCGAGGGGTCAAACAGGAGCTCTTCGCGGGACTAATGAGGAATCCACCGAACACCGTCCAAGAATTTGTATCCGAGGCGACCACCATCGAAAAAACGCTGGACATGCGCACCAGACAGTATAATCGTCGCCTGACTCCAGAATGCGCTGCTGCTCAAGCCAGTGACTCCGACGACCTGCGTGAAACGATCTGAGCGATCGTGCGGGAAGAGCTGCGCAAACTGTTGCCTTCGGCGCAGCCTCAAGTGGATTCGATCGCCGACATTGTGCGAGAAGAAGTCCGGCAATTGCTTCGAATTCCCGAAACACCGTCGCCCGAGTCAGAAACTATGAGCTACGCCGCTGCAGTGTGCCACAACGCTCCTCCCCGTCCACGCCAAAACGCCGCCCCGTCACACTTCCGTCGCCAGACGCCACCGCCGCCACCACCCCAACCGACGTCCTACCGTTCCCCAGCGGGCCAGCGCAGTGCACCGAGGAAAACGGACGTTTGGCGTGCACCTGACAACCGCCCGCTCTGCTACCACTGCGGCGAGGCTGGGCACACATACCGCCGTTGCCAGTACCGACAGATGGGACTGCGTGGCTTCGCCGTCAATGCACCGCGTCCGCAGCCAGGAGATCGGCCACGTGACATCGCCGACTACCTGGCAGGAACTCAATGGACACCACGAAGTCCTTCCCGTTCGCCGTCGCCCAGCCGCCGCATGTCACCGCACCCCCGGCAGTACTCTGGCCCAACGCGGGGCCGGTCTCCTAGCCCGTATCCGGGAAACTAAGGGCAGCAACCGATGGAGGTGCGGTTGCTGTGCGACGAACTACCGAAGATCCTCCGACGACGACGACGACGCGACGGAGCTTTTTGAACACAACACCAACCAGGCAAAGCCCTGAAGGCAAAAGCTCACTTACCGAAGGTGGCCGGACGACGCAACATGGAAGCAGCAAAACAAGCCGACGCAGCCGTGACCCGACGCCACGCCCTAACTGTAATGCGAGACGGCGAACTAGTGACCTCGACGTTCTTATCGACGGCCACAGTGTGACTGCTCTCGTCGATACTGGAGCCGACTATTCTGTCATCAGTGGGTCGTTCGCCGCAAAGTTAAAGAAAGTTAGGACAGCTTGGAAAGGCCCTGAAATCCGCACAGCCGGAGGTCATCTCGTAACGCCTGCAGGAATCTGCACAGCGAGAGTCACCATTAACGGCCGTATTTATCCTACAGACTTCGTAGTCCTACAGCGTTGCTCGACAGATGTCATCCTTGGCATGGACTTCTTATGCCTCCATGGTGCTGTCATCAACCTAAAAACAAGGTCGATAACGTTATCCACAGAAGAAGCACTACCGCCGCGCACGCCGTCAGGACACCACGCCTTGAATGTGCTGGAAGAACAAGTCACCATTCCGCCTCGTTCTAGCGTCATTATTTCAGTCGGCGCTCCTAAATCACCGCCGCGCACGCCGTCAGGACACCACGCCTTGAATGTGCTGAAAGAACAAGTCATCATTCCGCCTCGTTCTAGCGTCATTATTTCAGTCGGCGCTCCTAAATCACCTGACTTGGAAGGCGTCGTTCAAGGCAGTCAGCATCTGTTGGTCACCCGAAATATTTGCGTCGCAAGAGGAATTGCAGAGCTGCGGGGAGGCAAAGCAACGGTTATGCTCACGAATTTCAGCAATGAGTACAAACATGTGAACAAGGGAACAACGGTCGCATACATCGAAGAAATTGTCGAAGCCCCCAGTGCTTTCGCCCTCGCCGATTTTGTGGAACCTGCTCAGAGGAACCAAGCCCCTCCCATAGCTTTCGACGTCAATCCCAGACTTCCGAACGATAAGCAAGAACAGCTCAAGGCCCTGCTCCTGCAATACGAAAATTGCTTTTCGTCGTCATCGAAAATTCGGCAGACCCCAATGATGAAACATCGAATCATAACCGAAGAAAATGCCAGATCACTCCGTCAGAGTCCGTACAGGGTTTCGACACGAGAACGTGAGGCAATGAAGAGACAAGTTGATGAAATGCTGCGAGATGACATTATCCAGCCGTCCAAGAGTCCGTGGGCATCCCCCGTGGTGTTAGTGAAGAAAAAGGATGGGACCCTACGTTTCTGCGTCGATTATCGCCGCCTGAACAAAATCACAAGAAAGGACGTGTATCCTCTCCCACGAATAGACGACGCACTTGATCGGCTCAATAACGCCAAGTACTTCTCGTCAATGGACCTCAAGACTGGCTATTGGCAAATCGAAGTCGACGAAAGAGACCGAGAGAAGACGGCGTTTATAACACCGGACGGCCTCTTCGAGTTTAAGGTGATGCCCTTCGGCCTTTGCTCAGCGCCTGCAACTTTTCAACGCGTTATGGATACAGTACTGGCAGGATTGAAGTGGCAGACTTGCCTTGTGTACTTGGACGACGTTGTCGTGTTTTCCTCGAGTTTCGACGAACATCTTCGGCGCATTGAAGCTGTACTTAGAGCCATCAAGACGTCCGGACTCACACTGAAGCCAGAAAAGTGCAGATTTGCGTATGAGGAGCTCTTGTTTCTGGGGCACGTTATCAGCAAGTCTGGAGTTCGTCCCGATCCACAGAAAACAGCCGCCATCGCTGACTTCCCGCTGCCCACTGACAAGAAGGCCGTGCGCCGATTTCTGGGCCTGTGCGCCTATTATAGGCGGTTCGTGAAAAACTTTGCCCGCATCGCCGATCCTCTCACTAACCTTACCAAGGCCGACTCGGAGTTCAAGTGGGAAATGCCACAGGAACACGCTTTCCAGGAGCTTAAACATCGCCTCCAGACGCCTCCGTTACTTGCCCATTTCGACGAATTCGCCGAGACAGAAATACATACTGACGCAAGCAGGGTAGGTCGTGGCGCCGTTCTTGTGCAGAGGGCCGACGGACTTGAAAGGGTTATTAGTTACGCCAGCCGATCGCTATCCAAAGCAGAAGCAAATTATTCCACAACAGAAAAGGAGTGCCTCGCCATCATCTGGGCTACGTCGAAATTTCGCCCCTACCTCTACGGCAGGCCCTTCAAAGTTGTGAGTGACCACCACGCCTTGTGTTGGCTAGCCACCTTGAAGGACCCTTGAGGTCGCCTCGCACGATGGAGCCTGAGACTTCAAGAATATGACATTACTGTCATTTACAAGTCCGGCAAAAAACACTCCGACGCTGACTGTCTCTCTCGTGCGCCTGTCGACCAACCGCTACCCAACGACTCGGATGACGACTACTTCTTGGGAACGATAACTACCGACGACTTCGCTGAACGACAGCGGGCCGACCCGGAACTTAAAGCCCTAATAGAATACCTCGAAGGCAGGACCGCCGAAGTCCCAAAGGTATTCAAGCGCGCACTTGCGTCGTTCTTTCTACGAAACGGTCTTCTACAAAAGAAAAACTTTTCACCGCTTCGAGCTAAGTACCTCCTTGTGGTGCCTTCAGCTCTGCGACCAGAACTCCTGCAGGCCCTGCACGACGATCCGACGGCAGGGCACCTCGGTGTTTCCCGCACGCTCGCGAGGATACAAGAAAGGTACTACTGCCCACGTCTTACCACCGACGTCACTCGTTATGTGAGGACATGCCGGGACTGTCAGCGACGCAAGACACCGCCGACAAGGCCAGCGGGTCTTCTGCAGCCAATTGATCCACCTTGCCGACCTTTCTAGCAGATTGGTATGGACCTACTGGGGCCGTTCCCGACGTCAGCTTTCGGAAACAAGTGGATCGTGGTAGCCTCCGACTACCTCACCCGCTACGCCGAGACAAAAGCCCTGCCAAAAGGCAGTGCATCCGAGGTAGCTAAGTTCTTCGTCGAAAATATCGTCCTACGTCCCGGCGCCCCGGAGGTACTTATCACCGACAGAGGAACGGCATTCACTGCCGACTTAACTCAAGCGATCTTGGCATACAGCCAAACAAACCACCGCCGGACGACAGCGTACCACCCACAGACCAACGGCCTCACAGAGCGGCTTAACAAGACGATCGCCGACATGCTGTCAATGTACGTCGATGTCGAGCACAAGACGTGGGACGCCATTCTTCTGTATGTGACCTTCGCATACAACACAGCGGTGCAGGAGACGACGCAGATATCTCCATACAAATTGCTCTACGGAAGGAGCCCGGCAACGTCGCTCGATGCCATGTTACCCAACGTCACCGACGAAGAAAACCTCGATGTGAGCGAGTACCTTCAACGCGCCGAAGAAGCCCGACAACTTGCGCGTCTCCGTATCACGAATCAACAGACGACCGACAGCCACCGTTACAACCTTCGACGACGCTTCGTGGAATACCAGCCCGGTGAACGTGTTTGGATGTGGACGCCGATACGCCGACGTAGACTAAGTGAAAAGCTTCTGCGACGGTACTTCGGACCGTACAAGGTGGTTCGACGTCTCGGCCCACTTTAGTACGAGGTTGTCCCCGACGGCATCACGAACTCTCAACGACGCCGATCGCGACCTGAAGTCGTCCATGTCGCGCGCCTCAAGCTGTTTCATGCACGTTAACAAACTGAAACAGTGTTTTTTATTATTGTTGTATTGTAATTTATTCATTGTACTTTCTTGCATTATTATTGTACCTTCATCTTTAGTTAAAGCATCGGGACGATGCCTTTTTTCGAGGGGGGCAATGCCACGTTCCATTTCACAACACCACACGATTCTCGGCGCAAACCGCGCCTGCAGGTTTAGAGAAGGTTCCGGACTGTAGTAGATCATTTCGATAAGATCACGCTCACTGTGCGAACGATACAGATTGTTCTGGAACCTACGCCACCGCCAGCGATAACGCTAGAACATTCGACGGCAAGGGTATAAATGCCGACGCGCTTCGCTGCTTGTCACTTGTTGATCGAAGGCCGACGCTGCGTTCGCCGCTGTCAGTCCGAGACTGCTATCTGTGCAAGACTGCTGCTGTAATTAGACTTTCCCTTTACCGGGCACAGGTTCGCCCAAATAAACAGTTAAATCCCAACACGAAGTTTCCTGTCTTTGGCCACGTCACGACCCCGTGACAATATCGTAAAGCACTCGCCAAATAAAAATGGGTAGGTACCGCTCAGTGCTTGTCTAATATGTTCTGCCAGTGTTGCTTATTACGAAGATGCAGTATGCTCAAACGAAGACCTGCCGTTTTATCTTGTAAAGCACTCGCCAAATAGAAATGGGTATGTACCGCTCAGTGCTTGTCTACTATGTTCCGCCAGTGTTGCTTATTACGATGATGCAGTATGCTGAAATGAAGACCTGCTGGTTCATATTGTAAAGCACACACCCAATGAAAAAGGCATATACCGCTCGGAGCTTCTCTTTTGTGTTGTGTTGGTGCTGCTTATTACGAAGATGCAGTATGCTGAAACGAAGACCTGCTGTTTTATATCGTAAAGCACTTGCCAAATAAAAGTGGGTATGTACCGCTCAGTGCTTGTCTACTATGCTCTGCCGGTGTTGCTTATTACGAAGATGCAGTATGCTCAAATGAAGACCTGCTGGTTCATATTGTAAAGCACACACCCAATGAAAAAGACATATACCGCTCGGAGCTTGTCTTTTGTTTTGTGTTGGTGCTGCTTATTACGAAGACGCAGTATGCTGAAACGAAGACCTGCCGTTTTGTATCGTAAAGCACTTGCCGAATAAAAGTGGGTATGTACCGCTCAGCGCTTGTCTACTATGTTCTGCCGGTGTTCCTTATTACGAAGATGCAGTATGCTCAAATGAAGACATGCTGGTTCATATTGTAAAGCACACACCCAATGAAAAAGGCATATCCCACTCAAAGCTTGTCTTTTGTGTTGTCCTGGTGCTGCTTATTACGAAGATGCAGTATGCTCAAATGAAGACCTGCCGTTTTATATCGTAAAGCACTCTCCATATAAAAATGGGTATGTACCCCTCAGTGCTTGTCTATTATGTTCTGCCGGTGTTGCTTATTACGAAGATGCAGTCTGCTCAAATGAAGACCTGCTGGTTCATATTGTAAAGCACACACCCAATGAAAAAGGCATATACCACTCAGAGCTTGTCTTTTGTGTTGTGCCGGTGCTGCTTATTACGAAGATGCAGTATGCTGAAACGAAGACCTGACATTTTATATCGTAACGCACTCGTCAAATAAAAATGGGTATGTACCGCTCAGTGCTTGTCTACTATGTTCTGCCGGTGCTGCTTATTACGAAGATGAAGTATGCTCAAATGAAGACATGCTGGTTCATATTGTAAAGCACACACCCAATGAAAAAGGCATATCCCACTCGGAGCTTGTCTTTTGTGTTGTCCTGGTCCTGCTTATTACGAAGATGCAGTATGCTCAAATGAAGACCTGCCGTTTTATATCGTAAAGCACTCTCCAAATAAAAATGGGTACGTAGCCCTCAGTGCTTGTCTATTATGTTCTGCCGGTGTTGCTTATTACGAAGATGCAGTCTGCTCAAATGAAGACCTGCTGGTTCATATTGTAAAGCACACACCCAATGAAAAAGGCATATACCACTCAGAGCTTGTCTTTTGTGTTGTGCCGGTGCTGCTTATTACGAAGATGCAGTCTGCTGAAACGAAGACCTGACATTTTATATCGTAACGCACTCGTCAAATAAAAATGGGTATGTACCACTCAGCGCTTGTCTACTATGTTCTGCCGGTGTTGCTTATTACGAAGATGCAGTATGCTCAAATGAAGACCTGCTGGTTCATATTGTAAAGCACACACCCAATGAAAAAGGCATATACCGCTCGGAGCTTGTCTTTTGTGTTGTGTTGGTGCTGCTTATTACGAAGATGCAGTATGCTGAAACGAAGACCTGCCGTTTTGTATCGTAAAGCACTTGCCGAATAAAAGTGGGTATTACCGCTCAATGCTTGTCTAATACGTTCTGCCAGTGTTGCTTATTACGAAGATGCAGTATGCTCCAACGAAGACCTGCCGTTTTATATCGTAAAGCACTCGCCAAATAGAAATGGGTATGTACCGCTCAGGGCTTGTCTACTATGTTCCGCCAGTGTTGCTTATTACGATGATGCAGTATGCTGAAATGAAGACCTGCTGGTTCATATTGTAAAGCACACACCCAATGAAACAGGCATATACCGCTCAGAGCTTGTTTCTTGTGTTGTGCCAGTGCTGCTTATTACGATGATGCAGTATGCTCAAACGAAGACCTGCCATTTTATATCGTAAAGCACTCGCCGAATAAAAATGGGTAAGTACCGCTCAATGCTTGCCTAATATGTTCTGCCAGTGTTGCTTATTACGAAGATGCAGTATGCTCAAACGAAGACCTGCCGTTTTATATCGTAAAGCACTCGCCAAATAAAAGTCGGTATGTACCGCTCAGTGCTTGTCTACTATGCTCTGCCGTGTGTTTTATTTCGAAGATGCAGTATGCTCAAATGAAGACCTGCTGGTTCATATTGTAAAGCACACACCCAATGAAAAAGGCATATACCGCTCGGAGCTTGTCTTTTGTGTTGTGTTGGTGCTGCTTATTACGAAAATGCAGTATGCTGAAACGAAGACCTGCCGTTTTATATCGTAAAGCACTTGCCAAATAAAAGTGGGTATGTACCGCTCAGTGCTTGTCTACTATGCTCTGCCGGTGTTGCTTATTACGAAGACGCAGTATGCTCAAATGAAGACCTGCTGGTTCATATTGTAAAGCACACACCCAATGAAAAAGGCATATACCGCTCGGAGCTTGTCTTTTGTGTTGTGTTGGTGCTGCTTATTACGAAGATGCAGTATGCTCAAATGAAGACCTGCCGTTTTATATCGTAAAGCACTCTCCAAATAAAAATGGGTATGTACCCCTCAGTGCTTGTCTATTATGTTCTGCGGGTGTTGCTTATTACGAAGATGCAGTCTGCTCAAATGAAGACCTGCTGGTTCATATTGTAAAGCACACACCCAATGAAAAAGGCATATACCACTCAGAGCTTGTCTTTTGTGTTGTGCCGGTGCTGCTTATTACGAAGATGCAGTATGCTGAAACGAAGACCTGACATTTTATATCGTAACGCACTTGTCAAATAAAAATGGGTATGTACCGCTCAGTGCTTGTCTACTATGTTCTGCCGGTGCTGCTTATTACGAAGATGAAGTATGCTCAAATGAAGACATGCTGGTTCATATTGTAAAGCACACACCCAATGAAAAAGGCATATCCCACTCAGAGCTTGTCTTTTGTGTTGTGCCGGTGCTGCTTATTACGAAGATGCAGTATGCTGAAACAAAGACCTGACATTTTATATCGTAACGCACTCGTCAAATAAAAATGGGTATGTACCGCTCAGCGCTTGTCTACTATGTTCTGCCGGTGTTGCTTATTACGAAGATGCAGTATGCTCAAATGAAGACCTGCTGGTTCATATTGTAAAGCACACACCCAATGAAACAGGCATATAACGCTCGGAGCTTGTCTTTTGTGTTGTGTTGGTGCTGCTTATTACGAAGATGCAGTATGCTGAAACGAAGACCTGCCGTTTTATATCGTGAAGCACTTGCCAAATAAAAGTGGGTATGTACCGCTCAGTGCTTGTCTACTATGCTCTGCCGGTGTTGCTTATTGCGAAGATGCAGTATGCTCAAATGAAGACCTGCTGGTTCATATTGTAAAGCACACATCCAATGAAAAAGACATATACCGCTTGGAGCTTGTCTTTTGTGTTGTGGTGGTGCTGCTTATTACGAAGATGCAGTATGCTGAAACGAAGACCTGCCGTTTTGTATCGTAAAGCACTTGCCGAATAAAAGTGGGTGTGTACCGCTCAATGCTTGTCTAATATGTTCTGCCAGTGTTGCTTATTACGAAGATGCAGTATGCTCAAACGAAGACCTGCCGTTTTATATCGTAAAGCACTCGCCTAATAGAAATGGGTATGTACCGCTCAGTGCTTGTCTACTATGTTCCGCCAGTGTTGCTTATTACGATGATGCAGTATGCTGAAATGAAGACCTGCTGGTTCATATTGTAAAGCACACACCCAATAAAAAAGGCATATACCGCTCAGAGCTTCTTTTTTGTGTTGTACCGGTGCTGCTTATTACGAAGATGCAGTATGCTCAAACGAAGACCTGCCATTTTATGTCGTAAAGCGCTCCCCAAATAAAAATGGGTAAGTACGACTCGGTGCTTGTCTACTATGTTCTGCCGGTGTTGCTTATTATGAAGATGCAGTATGCTCAAATGAAGACCTGCTGGTTCATATTGTGAAGCACACACCCAATGAAAAAGGCATATACCGCCTGGAGCTTGTCTTTTGTGTTGTGCCGGTGTTGCTTATTACGAAGATGCAGTATGCTGAAACGAAGACCTGCTGTTTTATGTCGTAAAGCGCTCCCCAAATAAAAATGGGTAAGTAAGACTCGGTGCTTGTCTACTATGTTCTGCCGGTGTTGCTTATTATGAAGATGCAGTATGCTCAAATGAAGACCTGCTGGTTCATATTGTGAAGCACACACCCAATGAAAAAGGCATATACCGCCTGGAGCTTGTCTTTTGTGTTGTGCCGGTGTTGCTTATTACGAAGATGCAGTCTGCTAAAACGAAGACCTGCTGTTTTATATCTTAAAGCACTCGCCAAATGAATACGGACATGTACCGCTCAGCGCTCATCTTGTGTTCTGCGAGTACTGCATATTACGAAGATGCATTATGCTCAAATGAATACAAAGCTTCATATCGGGGAGCACTCTCCAAACGAAAACGAGCATGCGCCGCTGTCAACATTTTGTTAACACAGAGGCATTATTATTACACAATCTGCATTTCCGTTTTAGTAGACAATAAGTGAGCTTTTCTTGACATTGGAGGCATGTGTGTGTGTTGGAGCCATGTATTGGAGCTGCTGCAGTTGCACTTTTGACTTCACTAAGTGGTCAGTCAACCTTGTGCAAAAGCCCTCAGAATGTGCATTCCCTCTCTCTTTCCTCTTTTTATTTACCACTGGTGTTGCACAGTGTGGCAGCACCGCCTTTTTAAGGATGGTTTACGACATTAAATGCCAGTTTTAATATGTGTTGTCGCTGTCCGTCACCTGCCTGAGGAGAGGCCACAACAGCGACGTGTGCCGTGGAGTAGAGAAAGTTTGTGCGTATCATTTTATCAAGGCAGTCAGAGTTGAGTGCTCTTGAGAGCAGGCAAGCTTTCTTTTCTTGTTTGGAGTATTAAGCAGAATGTGCATGCATGGCTGTGATTTGGCAGGATATTTGAACCAGTTTGGCGTGGTGCCCTCTGCTGTTGGATATGAAGTTAGAAGACAAGTCCTGCTTGCAAAAAAAAAGCATTATTTTGGTTCAATAATCGATCGGCAAGAATGGCACCTGTTAGCCATAAGCATCGCCACCACCTAAGGAAGCTCCATGTGCCTCAATTGTGTAAGCACTTCTTAGACAGAGATGTTTCACAAGTGGAACTATATTGGATGTCGACGTTTCAAAATCCCAGACACCTGCATGATGTTCATCTTTAAAGAATGCTTGCCACTTCCTGATCATTAAAGCAGGAAGACGATTTTTCATCTTGTTTGAAGAGCATTCGCACTGTGTTGTCATTTTTTGCGTTTTACCGGTGCTGCTCATTAGGAAGTTGCAGTACACTCAAAGACCAGCCGGTTCATATCACGGAGTACTCGTCAGATGATAATGCGTATGTACCACTGTTGGCACTTTAGTACCCCGCAGGGTGCACATAACTTTTTTTTTTCAAGGGACAATAAGTGACCTCTTGTTTAACATAGGAAGTGTACTTGTGTGTATCGTTGCGACAGGATGAAGGTGAAGTTGTATGGTGTAACGCTCAGTTAAACATTTAAGTTCAGAGTTATAAAGAGAGTGTTTGTGCAGTTGTGATTCGGCAGACAATTTGAACAGAGCTGTGGTAGCATTGGAAGGGAGGACTTGCACACAGAACGTAACTTTCAATTCTGCATGGTAAATACGCACTGCGAACAGGGACTATCTTCATGCCTGACCCGCACCTTCATATTGATGTGCGAGTAAGCTCAAAGGATAAAATAAGGCTTTGTGATGAGTGTGTGCGTTTGAGGTGCTCGCCTTTGAAGCATCACCCAGCCGTCAATGAGTTGGCGAGACCAAACAGATATCCCGCGCTACTTCATCACTTATCCACATTCGGACTGTGTAGTTTAGCTGTATTAACTGAATTGGTGTTTTGTTTGTAATTAGAAAGGTTTTACTGCGTCCAGCCAACTTTTCATCAAGGGTTTCCGTATTCTGGGACACTTTCGTCTTTTTGCCTTTTAAATAAACATTCGAGCGGGTTTCGTTTTTACAAACAGCTTTGTCTTTCATGAAAACTCTCGGAGGTTCAAACCTACAAAGCTCTTACGAACATTAGAAAAAGAACCTCGCATAACAAATTGGCGTCCATAGTGACAGGACCAAGCTGTTTGTGTTTCAAGTTTATTTTTAGACGCGGTGAGAACGGTGACGAACACAAGGGCGTATTACTGGAAATGGCGGATAAAATGAGACTGAACAGAGCGGAGTTGAGAGTGTGGTATGAGGAGCGGATGAAACTCTAGGAGACACTCGAACTCGCTATGGGCAAAAAGATTCTGTCGGAGATGCAAGGGGGTAAGCCACGTGCTAATGTTGGCTCTGATAGCGCGGTTTGCTGGGGCGAGCTGAATTCCTGCAAAGTTATCCTCGAGCCTCGCAACAGCCTTACCTCAGAATGAGGAGCTCAGATAAAGGAAGGCACAGTGGTGGGCCGCCAAGAAAGCAGGAATCTTGCGAAGCTTATTGAAGCGACGGACAGCTTCTCAAGCTTGGAACAAGGTAGTTCAGTTTGCAGTGCCTGGTGGTTTCAAACTTTTGAGGGGGTGAGGCATGTAATGAAGAGGTAGGATTACCTATGATATCTCTGTTGAAGGAGGACTAAAAAATCACCGGTGTGACGACGGTGAGGACCGTGATGGTTATGAGGCAATGGCCGCTGATTGATGTTTACCCCTTCATGCGCTAACAGAGGTCACAAATATGGTGGAATGCTATGCGAATATGTTCGTCAAGCGAGAGTTTGACTGCCCGGGTTTGTGCACCGGTCATACCTCCGAAAGAGAGAGTGCAGAAGCACTCTTAAAGGCTAACAATACAGAGTCAGAGGTGGTTTCACTCGCAGACACTGGGGTGAAGAGGCAGAATACGAAACAGGAAAAAAATCGAAGGCAGATCCACAAGGTGAATGATGATGAGATTGGGCGAAGCTCCTGGAAGTAATCATCTGTTAAAACATGAAATTTCTTCCGTTAATTCGCCCGATAAAAGCGACGTGAAACGATGAATGCAATGTTTTATCAAACTTTTATCGCTGGTTTCCGTTGTCCTTTCATTATGACTGCTTTGTGGTCGGTGAAACGCAAGCTAACAGGTTCTTGCACTGGTTGCAGATGAAACTTGGCAAACGCTAAGTACATGCAGGTGCTTTTGATGGTGGCTGGGTTGTGGTTTTCAAAGGAGATGCATTTGAGTCCATACTTTTCTAACATGTGATGCATCAACCAATGTTTGTTGGGGCCTGTGCAACGTTGAAGTCACCGACAAGCATGAAAGGTTTTGACTTCTGGTATATACACAAGTACATGCAGGTGCTTCTGATGGTGGCTGGGTTGGGGTTTTCAAAGGAGATGCATTTGAGTCCGTACTTTTCTAACATGTGATGCATCAACCAATGTTTGTTGGGGCCTGTGCAACGTTGAAGTCACTGACGAGCATGAAAGGTTTTGACTTCTGGTATATACACATGTGTCCGTCGATGAACAGTTTGATGTCTTCAATTGGAAGATTTGGTTCCAAGTACAGTATCAAGACGGTGATGCCAATTGTACAGTATCAAGACGGTGATGCCAATTAAGTCGATTGCAGCACTTTCTCCATCGTCGCTCTGTGTGCAGAGTGCTAGTTGCATATCTCAAGCTTCTTCGGCTTGCTTTACATAAATTGCAACACCACCAGCAGGGAGGAAAAAAGCGCTTTCTCGCCACTGCCCATTGTTGAACGTTTTCAAGATCTGCTTCGCAACACTGCCTTGCTGATGCGGCTCCTTGTTCCCGTACGGAAGGATCTTGCGAACCCCGACGTGCCGCTGCAGCTTCTTGTTCCCGTATGGCGGGATCTTGCCGACGCAGCTTCTTGCTCCTGTACTGCAGGATCTTGGCGGTGATGTCTTGCTTTACATAAATTGCAACACCACCAGCCGGGAGGAAAAAAGCGCTTTCTCGCCACTGCCCATTGTTGAACGTTTTCAAGATCTGCTTCGCAACACTGCCTTGCTGATGCGGCTCCTTGTTCCCGTACGGAAGGATCTTGCGAACCCCGACGTGCCGCTGCAGCTTCTTGTTCCCGTATGGCGGGATCTTGCCGACGCAGCTTCTTGCTCCTGTACTGCAGGATCTTGGCGGTGATGTCGCGCAGCTTCCTGGCGCGCTTCTGCCTCTCGGGCTCTTCAGGGTCCTGTCTGCGAGCGCGCGCACCGCTGCTGCTTGCGCATCCGCCTTTCGGCATCCTTATCTATACGAGCACACACCGACGGCAACGAGCATCGTTAATTGCAAACCTGTAGCGCGATTATAAAACCATTGCTTTAGAAAACGCCTGCTTTCGTTAAGCAGCTGGCGTCTTTTCGTTTTCCTACTGAAAGATGCCATTGGCTGCTAATGGGGAATGAGCGACAAAAGAATTTGCCTTTTACTTAACGTGCATGCTGCGAATTTTTCAATTTTCAACAACGCACAGGAGAAATCTTTCATCGGCACCACCTTGCAGGTCAAAGCGTAAGACATGCTACGCACTATGACGAGGGATGAACAGGTGCCTTCAAGGAGCTTCGCCCCTAAAATTTAAGAGCGTTCCAGTCAGTGCTGATACTTCTGTACTGCTGGACGTAATATCAAAGGACACTGGTATGGCAGAGGGCCCTGTGAACAAATGTCCTAGAAATGGAGCGAGGTTAACGCCTCAGGTAAACGCGGAAGCGAGTTGTCCGGGAGAACTGGAGCGAAATGTTGAAGCACTAGCTGAAGAACCGAGAATAGAGTCTGAAGTGTCGTGCTCACTATGTAATAACGATGGCCGGCAATATGAATCGGACGGAATGGTTCACAAGGCAGAACAACAATTAGGAGAAACAGCTGATCTGATGGAAAGTCATCGAGGAAAGATTGCTTCACCAATCGATTGTTGTTGGAGCAGTAAGGAAGCTGACTTGTCCCATTTGGTGTCTTTGAATGTAGGAGTCACTTTGTTTAAGGGAACTGATTCATTAGAAGCGTACGACTCAAAGCTAGGTGTTCTCAGAAAAGACGCAGTTATAAAGATGCTCAGGAACTGGTGCGCCTGGAAGCTACGCCTCCAACTGCATGGCAGGCATGCGAGTGTTCATGCTAGCGATTTGGTCGTTAAGCGTCTGACGATCCACAGCTGTAAATCCAGGCGAAAAGACGCAGTTATAAAGATGCTCAGGAACTGGTGCGCCTGGAAGCTACGCCTCCAACTGCATGGCAGGCATGCGAGTGTTCATGCTAGCGATTTGGTCGTTAAGCGTCTGACGATCCACAGCTGTAAATCCAGGCGACACTACAAGAAAACATTGTTCCAAGGCCGTCCAGCTATTGCTTTTTGTCGAAGGGTTAGGGCTGTTAAGATTCTTGTTAGGGACGCCATAACTTAAGCATCTAGTACGAATTACTGGTGGCTTCTTTTGGATATTGATAGCAGACCATGAAATAGTATTTCTTGTATATAGTTAAAGTTATGAACTTGAATGCAATGTGACGTGTGACTTCATGTATAGTTCTTTGGCATGACAGGGTACACATATGCAAATAAAAAAGGGGGTGGTGTAATGAACAGCTTAACTTGGGTGTGTGTAAGGACTTTCACAATCGATTGAATGTGTTTCCGTATTTTTTCCCCTTCGCGAAACTTAGTGTTTCAATTTGTGAACATTTGGACGATGTGTAGTGAACTGCGAGATGGACATATATGCGGCAACATTAAGGTGTAGTGCAAAATGCACACTCAATGGCTGTTTTTTATTTTTGCTTAAAAAACAATTGAATGAAAAGGGGGCCTGAGTGATAAGTGTGCCTGTTTGAAGTGCCCACCTTTGAAAAGTGCATAACAAGATAATAACGAAGAGCGCACACGAACGGTGGCTGAGACATAAACGAAGATGAAGTTGATGACATCATGTGCGAGATGGCGAGGACACGAGGCCTGGCGTCAGCAAGAGAGAAAAGAAGATATACAATGGTCAAGGAACACCGAGATTCCAGGAGCCAACGTCTGGGAAACACGCACCTGCAGCATCACAAATTAGATCTGGACAAGTGGGCCAGACTGGGAGAGAAGATTCTGAGCCAGAGAAGAGCAAAGAGAGTTCGAAGAGAACGTGGGCATGGGAAGGTCGTCACTGGTCCGGGCGCTGAATATGGGCTGTCGGGTGTCGGACCCGAGCTTGGAAGACTTCCACCTGCCGGGGCCTCCTGTCGACACATTCCCACTCAAGAGGACCGTGGCCGTCGGGTCCTGAACTCCTGCCCAAGGCCTGCAACGTCAGTGCCGGCAGGCGAGGTACAGCCTTCAAGCTACAGGGCTGAGCTGTGCATCCAGCTTCCTGACCAGATAGACCCTGGTTCCTTTATGCGTCGCCACCAGCCAGTGTCTGCACATCGCCGCCAGCCAGCCCGTGCCCGCTCCTAAAGCCGGAGCCATCGTCGGTTCGTTAAGCGTCGCTATGCCGTCAATGAGTTGGTGAGACCGAACAGATATCTCGCACTACTCTGTCAGTCACCTGCATTCGGACTGTGTAGTTTAGATGTATCAAGTGAACTGGTGTTTTGTTTGTAATTAGAAAGGTTTTACTGCAACCAGTCAACTTTTTATTAAGTGTTCCGGTGTTGTAGGACATTTTTGTCTTTTTGCCTTTTAATTAAACTTTTGTGTGGGTTTCGTTGTTACAAACCGTTTCGTCTTTCATGGAGACTCTCGGAGGTTCACACCTAGAGAGCTCTTTTGAACATTAGAAAAAGAACCTCGCATTACAGGCTTAGATTTTTGATGTCGGAGGTACAAAAATAATTGATTAATATGTGGGGTTTAACGTCCCGAAACCACCATATGATTATGAGAGACGCCGTAGTGCAGGGCTCCGGAAATTTCGACCACCTGGGTTTCTTTAACGTGCACCCAAATCTGAGCACACGGGCCTTCAACATTTCCGCCTCCATCGGAAATGCAGCCGCCGCAGCCGGGATACCATCCGGCGAACTGCGGGTCAGCAGCCGAGTACCTTAGCCACTAGACCACCACGGCGAGGCGGAGGTACAAAAATATTTGCCACAGCATGCTTTTAACTACAACATGCCCATTCTTGCATTCCTCACTGTGTGGAGTCCAGTGCCACTTAATATGCCGGTCGTGCACTGAATCTGCACAGAACTAAGAAAACAGTACCATCGTGACGTAAGCATACAATATTGTCACGACGTCAAAACAGAGGTCTTGCCGCAGAGATTGAGACACCAGAAGCAGGTCGATCTTTAAATTGGAATGCACAAGCGAGTTCTTCTTTTTCGTTCATTTCATAAACCTTCCTGGCACATGCACAACTGCCATCGTCTTTCTTGAGCAAGCACGTGACATTTGCCTCCCCCCGAAAGAGGCATCGTCCCAATGCGCACCTTAGGTGCTCCACCAAGCGTATGAAGTGGTCATACTAAAACAGTAACCGGGAGCTTATTAACTCGATAAATACGGTTTCATACGCACGACGTGCACGACTTCGGGTAAATGCTTTTGGCCCTTAGAACTACAATCAGTGTCGGGAACAACTACGTAATTCACATCATTCAAGCGTCGCGCGATGCTGTATAGGCCAAAGTACCATCTTAGCAGTTTTTTCAGACAGTCCATGTCGACGTACTGGATCCCAGACCCAGACTTTGTCGCCTGGGGTGTAGCTAATAAACTTGTGTCGGGTGTCGTAGCATTGTGCATCTTGCTGCTGCTGATGACACATGCGCATGCGTGCGAGCTGTCTGGCTTCAGCGGCGCGCTGAGTGAATTCTTCGTCGTGTACAAGGTTGTCGTCACACTCATGTGGCAACATGGCGTCCAACGTTGTTGTGACTTCGCGGCCATAGATCAGACCGAACGGAGCTAAAGCGCCATAAAAGAAATGAATTCACATGAAATGATTTCTAAAGAAGAGGAGATGCAGGCACAGTAGCTGCAATAAGACTGCTGGCGTAAACTTTACAAATTCTCTGGCATTTGATCAAAGCTGTGATGAACAGCACAAAAAAGAACAACCCCTCTTTATTGAAGGGGGAGCATTCTTTGTGCACCATCATTCAGCTAGGGGACATTCATAATCACCAGCTGAACTGCACTGATGGAACTCACCAGCTACGGGGCTCTTCAGACAGACTGTCTACATTCCACAATTACTTCAAAGATGGCCTGGCACCTGCTGATGCTCTCCAGATGCACCAGCATAAGCTTGTGTTTCACAAGAAATGAAAATGTCCATACAGTGGCTGCAGTAAGACCACTAAACTGCCTGGCATTTGTGGACATTAACATCAAGGCTGTGTCGAAAAGCATAAAAAATTGAAGGCAGACCCACAATGTGAATGATGATGAGATTGGGCAAAGCTCCTGAAAGTAATCATCGGTTAAACCGTGAAACCGTCAAAGATCATGGAATAAGACATCGTGTTAAGAGCGATCGTTGCTTGCATGGGGTCGTCGAGATTGGTAACCTCTGGCACTTGCTCAATCTCGTCGACGTCGCATTCCACGTTGCCGCCTGAGCCGCCGGTATTGTCGTTGAATTTGCCGAGACGGTTCCAGTCAATTTTGATGTTGAGGTACTTATACCGGGGAGTGTTTTCAAGATTTTTAGGCCAGGCATGTATGTTGCTTTAAGTAACCAGGCAGGCCCTTCTTGTATGACGCTTTGGACACGAGCCGGCGCTTGAGATGAACGTAGATTGCCATGTCCTCCGGAATGTCACAAGGCAGGAATTGAACCGTGTTGGGAACGCTTATAGGAACGTCGAATACTTGCCCCTTGATGCCGTATTGGCCTTTTTCATGCGTCGATCTTCTGATACACATGAAGGGTAAACGAGGTGCAATAAGGCGTTCTTCTACTGGATTTAGAGGAGGCAAGTTTGGTTTCGGTTGATACTTGTAATCATTTGAAACGCTCATAAAAGGTACCTTGCCGCCCGTCAGAGAATCTTCGAAATTCGAGCAAACCTTAAAATCCTCGGCGGTTGCGGCGGGAAACGCGCGCTGCAACGCGGCAATGGCCAGCGAGCCAACCTCTGAAGAAGCTGAATGGGCTTTCAAACTTAAGGCCAGGTTAATAATTAAAAACTACAAAGTGATATTTGCTAGACAGTCCTTCTCTAAGTAGGAAAAAAGAGTATGGGAGGTGTTGGCCGAGGCATCCACGGTGGTCCGAAGGGTCATTTCTAGGGCCAACGCATGAGCGCGTTTATTACCGGGCATGCCTGCAAAACCAAGCACCCAAACATGTCAGTGTGTAGTGTAGAAGAGGCCTAACGTTTGAGCATGTTGTCATGACCGGCAATAGAAGGAACCGGCATGCAAGGGACGCTCATCGGCGTACCTGCCATACGCTGTCCGTGTTCCACAGGAACGCGGGAAATCTCTTGGCGCGCTGCGAGGAACGCGCAACGGCAGGCCTGCTGTACGCAGTCTGCGTCTAGCGCTTGCACGGACGGCTATAAAAGGAGCGTGTCGGGAGTGCGCTGGGCTCTCTCTCTGGACTTCGCTGGCCTGCTTGTCTCGAGTGCGCTCTGGGCCCTTGTGATGGAAGGGCACGTCTGTACGCTCTCGTTGCAATGTACTTCTCTTGCAAATATGTAAATTAAACGCATCTTCTACTTGTTTGTGAGACGCGTCGAAAGAGTCGTCCTTCGCCGGATCCTGGGTGGCAGCCTCAGCCCCTCCCCGAGCATATCAACTGGTTGGCAGCGGCGGGATCGGTTTGTGTTCTTTTCTGGTACCGATGCTGGTGAGTGCTCACTTTCCGTAGAGATTCTGCCAGGTGTTTTGGATAGATGGTGATGTTTATCCAAAAGGGTAGATTAGTTGCTGCTTTGTGAAGGATAAGGTTTATCAGAGGTACCTTCACGGCAGTTTGAGCAACGGAAGTCTGCACGGGGTGACCATGGCCTTGAACAAATTGAGGAAACCGCATTTAGTGCTGTTGTGCCAGGAGCTGGGGATTGAGGTTGCGACTATACATAGAAAGCCATTTTTAATACAGGCGGTTAAGGATTCTGGCGCGGATGCGGAGAAGCTCGCTGAGTGCTGGGAGCTACCGTTTTTTTCGGTGTATAAGTCGCGTTTTTTTTCTGAATTTTTCGTGGGTGCGTCTTATACAACGATGCGACTTACCGTATTTTCCGGTGTATAAAGCGCACCTTTGTATAAGACGCACCCCCCAGTTTTCGCAAGTTTTCATGCAAAAATTAATATATAAGACGCACCGGTGTATAAGACGCACCTACATTCACTCACTTTCCGCAAAGAAACTTCATAACGTGCAGTTGAGCGAGCATTGTAAAATGCCGTACTTACGTTTCT
This sequence comes from Rhipicephalus microplus, assembly GCF_043290135.1. Lineage (NCBI taxonomy): Eukaryota > Metazoa > Arthropoda > Arachnida > Ixodida > Ixodidae > Rhipicephalus > Rhipicephalus microplus. The sequence goes on along the minus strand of NC_134707.1, from coordinate 79,019,544 downwards.
GAGCGCCAGTCCGTAAGAAAACTTATACTACACCGAACTTGTGAGAAAAAATAATGCGCACCCACTGAAACGTTCCGCACAACTGCAGGAAAACATTTTATTCCTCAAAGCCCTCAAAGTCCTCGTCCTCCGACGCGCTTTGAAATAGTTCAGCGAGCTCTGGCGGCAGTGACGCTAGGACTTTCTCTGTTTCCTCTTCGGAATCGCTGCTGCTGCTGCTGTCGTCGTCGTCGAGGCCAGGGGCTGAGGATGCTAGCAGGCCTGCCTTGCGGAACCCCGCAGTTACGGTGGCCTGTGACACCGCACACCAGGCTTCGCGCACCCACTTTGCGACCTCGCAAAACGAAGCACGCCTCATGCGTCCAGTTGCGGTATAGCTATGCTCGCCGTCGGACATCCGTGACTCCCACAGGCGCCGCAGAATAGCCTTGAAACTGCAGTTCACCGAGATGTCCAACGGCTGAAGCATTTTTGTCATCCCGCCTGGGATAACCGCAGCGGTGCAGTTTTTTGCCTTGATGCGCTTCAAAGTGAGCTCCGTTATATGTGCCCGCATGCTATCCAATACCAGGAGGCCCTTCTTCGCATGAAAGAAACCGTCCAGTCGCTTAGAAAAGCATTTTTCAAGCCACTTGCCCATCATCTCTTCGTCCATCCAGCCTTTCACGTTCGTTTCTATGACGACACCAGGCAGGAAAGACTCTTTCGGCATCGTCTTCCGCTTGATTATAATCATTGGCGGAAGTTTTTGCTTGTCGGCGCAACATGCCAGCACAACCGTGAAGTGCGCTTTTTCGTGGCCGGTAGTTTTGATGGTGACAGACTTGTCACCTTTCGGTGCCACACTCCTTTCCATTGGGATGTCAAACGTAAGTGGCACCTCGTCCATGTTTATTATATGGCTGTTGCCGATGCCATCGTCTTCAATGGCTTTCTTAACAAAAGTCTGGAATCTTTCAAGCTTGTCCTTGAAATCTCCTGGCAGATTCTGGCACATGCTTGTGCGGGCCCTCATCGCCAGCGCTTTGCGGCGCATAAATCTGGAGCACCAGGACGGCCCGCCAACAAAATCAACGGCGCCCACCTCCTTAGCTAGCGCCTGCGCTTTGAGACGCAGCTGCACCGTTGACATTGCCCTACCTTGGGCACGCTGCTCCAGTATCCATGAGTGCAGACGTCGCTCAAGGTCTGGCCATCGTGCTTTCTTGCCGCGGTCAGCTTTCTTGTCACTCTTCATGGCCTGAAGCTTAGCAGTCGACTGTCGTCATGTGCGGACCATCTTCTCCGTGACGTCGAAATGACGGCCCGCTGCCCGGTTTCCGTAGTCCTCTGCATACTTCACAGCAGCAAGCTTAAACTTCGCCGTGTAACTTTTCCGTTTACCCGGCATACTGCAGGTGAAGGTAACAAAGGCGCGGACCAACCGAACGAATGAAGTTGCAAATGGCGACTAGTCCAACTCGCTGAACGACAGCGTAGCGGTGGTAGCGGCAGTAGCGGCCGAATCCGAACCAAACCGCCGAACCCGTCGCGCACCTATCGCCATCTTACGCCGATTTCACTCACTGAGTACAGCTCTCTATGGTACAGCCTCCGAAACTCGCGCAGCTTCAGTGAGCTGAGAACTCGCACGACGACATACTTTTTTAAATTTTTCCGTTTTATGTACTTTGGTTTTGTTTTAAAACTGTAGTACCGGCACGTTGAGTGTTCGTAATTATAATTATGATGCATAATTCGCATTGGACTGCTCTAGTGGTTTAAAAAAAAAGACTAATGAGCATCAACACGAGTTTCTCCAAAAAAAATACCAAAAAAAAAAGTGCGTATAAGACGCACCGTTGTATAAGACGCACCTCCGAAAATTTTGGAAAAAAAAACGCGTCTTATACACCGGAAAATACAGTATATACATTCAAAATCGAGTTGGATGCCACGGCTTGGGTGGCGCTGTTTACGTCAAGCGGGCATCAAAATGGCGTCTACGGCGCTTCACCGCCTTTTACGATGCACAGAAATCACATTTAAAAAGAAAGTAAGATTAACGGTAAGTTAACACCCTAAAGATAACGCAGCTATGTAGTTTTGCACAAAAAAATAATCAGAGGGGTGAAAATATGGAGGTAATCTTTAAATTATAAATTATGAAAAGCAAGTTTGGATTTCAGTGCCACTTCCTTTACCGTCACTTCCGTCCACCATAACGTCTTCATTGCACTCGCTGTGTCGCTGTTGCTCCGCGCGTCTCGTGTGTTGTGTTGTGCGTCGTAACATAGAGCCGGTAGCGCCGTAGAACCTCGCGAACCATGGCGCCGCTTGGAAAGCAAAGTCGGCGAAGCTATGACGCCAAGTTCAAGCTGCGCACTGTTGAATTTGCCGAAAACCACGGGAACAGAAAAGCAGGGAGGCAATTCGACGTCAGTGAAAAAATAATCCGTGACTGGCGCAAGGCCCACAGCGCCCTCCGGACGATGAAGTCGACAAAGAAGGCCAACCGCGGCAAGAAGGCGCGCTGGCCGGACCTCGAGCGTAGCCTGCGCACGTGGGTACTGCAACAACGAGCCGAAGGAAGAGGGCTGTCAATAGTGCAGCTGCGCCTGAAGGTGAAGGCTCTGGAAGCGGAGAGCAATGTTACGGGATTCAATGATGGTCCGTCGTGGTGTTTCCGCTTTATGCGACGGAATCAGCTGGTTATGAGAGCCCGGACGACAGTGTGCCAGAAGCTGCCCGACGACTTTCAGGCGCAACTGGACAACTTCAGCTCATTCGCGAGGGAGGAAGTTGCGAAGAAGAATGTCAGCGCGAGCCACATCGTTAACATGGATGAAGTGCCGCTGACATTCGACATCCCGCTTAAGAGAAGCATCGCCGAAAAAGGCCAGAAAACTGTCACGGTGAGGACAACAGGCCACGAGAAGTTCCACTTCACCGTTGTGCTCGCCTGCTGCGCGGACGGCACAAAGCTGCCTCCCATGCTAACATTTAAGCGGAAAACCTTGCCGAAGGATAATTTCCCTCCTACAGTGGTGATTCAGGTGAACACAAAAGGTTGGATGGACGAGGGAATGATGAGTGTGTGGCTTGACCGCTGTTTTTCCAGTCGACCAGACGGATTCTTCCACGTGAAGCCAGGAATGCTGGTAATGTACAGTATGCGGGCACATATCACCGATATTGTCCAGAAAAAGATCAGTTCAAAGAACTGTATGCCAGTGATTATTCCCGGCGGCATGACAAAGATGCTTCAGCCGCTTGACATTTCTGTCAACCGCAGCTTCAAGGCAGTTCTGCGACGTTCGTGGGAAACGTGGATGTCGAAGGGAGAACACAGCTTCACAAAAACGGGGGGCGTATGAGACGCGCAGAGTTCGGCGAAGTGGCGAAATGGGTGAGTGACGCTTGGGAGTCAATTTCTGCGAAGACCATTGTGGCGGGCTTTCGCAAGGCCGGTTTGATCCCCTGCGCGGCCGATGGCAACGAAGAGTCCGATTCGAGCGAGTCGGAGGACGACAGTGATGTGCCAGCAGTACTGCAACCAGAAGTAGCTGCATTGTTCGTGAGCGACTCGGAGGAAGACGACTTCGATGGCTTTGAATAAACGTCACCAAGCTATCGTCAGAATAAAGGGTTCTTCTGAAAGTATTGTTTTTATGTGTGTTTAAAAGCGCTCGCACGCGTGACTGCCAATAGCTAGAAACGTGCAAAAGCGTTGGCCGTCGCAAGCATGCATTTTTGCAATGCATTGTCACGACGAGATACTTAAATGTCGGTGGTCCGATGAGCAAGTGCGTCTTCTACACCGGTGCGACTTATGCACCGGTGCGACTTATATACGTTTTTTTTTTCAGAAAAACTGCTATTTTGAGGGGAGTGCGACTTATACAAGGGTGCGACTTATAAACCGGAAAATACGGTAATTCAGGAGAGGATGAAAAAGGCACAAGTCGTCGAAGAGCGAGAGCGCCTTATGTTTCAAAGAGAAACCGTCAGGCGCAAAAAGAAGCGGAAAGCCAAGAAAGGGAGCTCGAGCGCTAGCGGCTTCAGCTTAAGATTGCAGAGGCAAAAGGCGCTAGTGATCTGGGAACAGAAAATGCAGAGATTCAGGCAGGCGCACGAGTGAGCATGAGGGACCTCTTGCAGCCTTACAAAATGAGCGAGGACATAGCGTTGTTCCTTGTAAATTTCAATAGAACTTGTGTGAGGATGGGGTTTCATCGTGCCACCTGGCCTCAAAAGCTACTAATGGTATTGCCCTGGGAAGCAGGGGACACGCTTGCGCGTTTGCCAGCAACAGACGCGGATGACTATAACAAAGTGAAGGCTACCCTCCTAAAGAAATTCCGGCTTTCAGCAGAAGCGTTTCGCCGCCGGTTTAGGGACGCACAAAAGAAAACGGGCGAGACATTTCAGGAATTTGCATTCAACATAAAGGCCGATTTGGTGGAGTGGCTGAAGGGAGAAGGTGTCTACGAGGATCGGAATAAGCTGGTGGACTTGATCTGCCTTGAGCAATTTTACGGGTGCTTGGATGAGGAAATGCGCCTGTGGATTCAAGATAGACCTGGGGAGAGGAACATGGAACGCGCGGCTGAGCTAGCTGATGAGTACACCGTCCATCGCCAGTCAGAAAAAGCACGCGTTCGTCCATTCAGCAAACAGCCGCTCAAAGATTGCTCTGTGCGTAAGGGCGCCAGGTCTGCAATAAATGCGCCCGAGACCGAAGCAGAGGAAAACTCGGGGAAGGAAAAAAGTTTTGAGGTGAAAAAGCCACTTTTGTGTTTCCGGTGCCAAAAGCCAGGACACACAGCGGCTGGCTGTCGGAAACCGAAGGTAGTGTTTTCTTTTACGGGCAGTGGCGACAAAAATATGCAGCTTTTGAGACCGTACCTTCGAGACTTAGTCGTAAACGGAAAAGAATGTAAGGTCCTTTGTGACTCCGCAGCTACAATGGACATTGTCCATCCTGAATACGTTGAAGCTAAACACTTCACGAGTGAGTGCGCGTGGATAAAGCAGGTAGTAGAAAAGAACAGCGTTTGCCTGCCTATCGCAAAGGTAATAATTGAGGGTCCATTTTGGGTACTGGAGACTGAGGCAGCAGTATCTCCGAACCTACCGAAGCAGTACCCGTACCTTTTTTCGAACAAGTCTGATATTCTTTTGAAGCAGAGAGGTCTCAGCTTCGGGGAATTCGTAGCACAGGCTATTACCCGTTCCAAGGCACGCGAGCTTGCGCTGTGAGGACTAATGAAGTCGAACAGCCAGTACCAGCCGATCACTGTGAGCAAGCATCAACTAGTACGCGTGAGGAAGGAACAAGGAGGTTATACTAAACTTTCTGGAGTGGCGGAGGTGCTCCGCGGCTGACGCCACGCGCTGCCATATTGCTCAGGGCAGAAAGCGGTCGAACGCATTGTAACGCGTGCATGTGCGTGCGGCCTCTCCGTTGTTTTTCTTGAGTGCGGTGCCTCTAATCGAATGAGGCCGCTGTGGCAGACGACTGTGACTTCTTCTGAAGACGATGGTGGGCTCTTGCGCAGCATTTGGCTGCGCAAATCGCGTGAAGCAAACACCGGGGATAACTTTTCACGTGTAAGTAGCGTGCTTTGCTAGCTCGCTTTCCCTCGCATATTTTTGCGATTACAAATGCATTCGCGCGTACAAGCATTTCCCATTTACGTCCGGGTGCCATGGAGACACTGTGAAACATTTTTGTGCTTTGCAGGTTTCCCAAAGACTGCGAATTGCGCAGTGCATTTACCACTCCCGAATTTACCACTCCCATTGTACCACTCCCGAAGGAGTGGTACAAGCAGAAAGTGCATGAATCGGCGAAAGAGGTACAGCAGCGGAAAAAGAAGGTCAAGACGTTGCACCAGAAGAAACGGAGACTTTCAAAACGCATTGATGCTTCTCAGGATTTGATTGAGCAGCTAAAGGAGCAGAACCTTTTGTCGGAAAACGGGTTGGAGGTTTTCCAAGCGTCATTTTCTCCGGATATCCAGCAGCTTCTCAAGAGAACTCATGAAAAGACGAACAAATACCCCCCAGAATTAAGAGCATTTGCACTGACGCTTCAATATTATTCGCCAAGGGCTTATGATTATGTGCGAGCTAAGTTTAACAATGCTTTGCCAAACCAGCGAACTCTTCGCGAATGGTACAAGGCAGTGAATGGTGATCCTGGCTTCACCTCAGAATCATTCGAGTTTATCAAGAACATAGTGCAAGGAAGAGATGAGCCACTGGTCGCTGCCATAATGGTTGACGACATGTCTATTAAAAAACATGTCCAACTTGTGGGCAACAAAGTTTTCGGATATGTCGACTTGGGCATGGAAATGCCAGATGACAGCCTCCCAGAAGCAACGAATGCCTGTGTTTTCATGCTGGTGGCACTCAATATGAGGCTGAAGGTGCCCCTTGGGTATTTTTTCATTGATTCTCTCTCTGGTTCTGAAAGAGCGCAGCTAACGAAAGAGTGTATCTCGCGCGTGACTTCAGCAGGTGTCATAGCAGCATCACTGACTTTTGATGGAGCGGCCTCGAACTTTTCAATGGCCAGTTTTCTTGGTGCTGATCTCCGCTGTCGTTCTCCGGGATTTAACACCTCATTCCAGTGCTTAGAAGATTGCCCAAGCAAAGTATTTGTGATTCTAGATGCCTGCCACATGATCAAGCTTGTGCGTAACTGCTTGGGATCAGTAAACCACCTCACTGATATTCAAGGGCGCAAAGTGAAGTGGTCATACATTGAAGCTCTTGAGGCCTTGCAACAAAAAGAGGGCTTGCACCTTGGAAACAAGCTGACGAAAGTTCATCTGGAGTGGGCAAAGCAAAAAATGAAGGTTCGACTGGCTGTGCAGACCCTTAGCTCATCTGTTGCTGATGCACTGGACTTCTACGAGTATAAACTGAAGCTTCCCCAGTTTCAAGGTGCCCACGCAACAGTGGAGTTCATTCGAATCTTTGATCGCCTCTTCGATATTCTGAACTCGAGGAACCCTCTGGCGCGATCATTCAAAGCCCCACTGCGGCAGCAGAATGCAGCTTCTTGGAAATCGTTCTTCCACGAAGCCGAGGAGTATATTAGGGGGCTGAAGGATGCAAGTGGGCGACCAGTGATAGATGGACTGAAAAAAACTGGGTTTGTTGGCCTCATCATTTGCATTCGAAGTGTCACTGCCCTTTTCGATGCCCTTGTGGCCACGAAAATTTTGAAGTATCTGTTGACGCACAAGATGTCGCAAGACCATTTGGAAACGTTTTTTGGTTGTGTGAGGGGAAAGGGGGGATACAACAACAACCCCACAGCCTGCCAGTTCAGAGCCGCCTATAAGCGCCTCCTCTTCCACACAGAGGTGACATCATCTGACGCTGGGAACTGCTGCCGAAATGTGGTGTCTATCCTGAACATGTCCAGTGCTGTCAGCCTTGCCGAGTCACCAACAGCAGTTACGTCACACAGGAGGTCGTCGCTTCTGGAGCCTGTGGATGATGAACATGACTACACTCATCGTGTGGATCTCCCCCAGAGCCTTTCAGCGGTTACGAGTGCTGTTGTGCCGTATATAGCGGGATTTGTGGCTCGCAAGGTGCGGTCTGTCACGAATTGTGAGGAGTGCTGTGCTGCGCTGGAATCAAGCGAAGAACCAGACCTTGTCAGAGCAAAAAACAGAGGTGGACTTGTCGCACCATCCAAGGACGTCTTAGAGATCTGCAGTATTGCAGAAAAGGGACTGCGAGTGCTACAGCATGAATGCAAGAATTTGAAATCCCTTAATACTAGCTCAGATAGCCTTTTGGTACATGTGATGACTGCAGTGTTTGAAAAAGCATTGTTCGCGCAGCTGGAGCCTCACCTGCTGGACTGTGACCCCCTTGATAACCATATATATAGCTTATCAAAGAAAATTGCCAGCGTGTACATCAGAACAAGACTTCATCACATTTCTAGGAGAATGAACCAGGAGAACTGTAACAAAAACGTGCGCACACTCCTAACAAGAGAGATTATTTTCAAAAATCTCTAAGTGCGAGAACTTGATTGATGTGTTTTTCTATTTAATTTAGCTCACTGTTAGTGTTTGATGCATTTGTTCTTTTAGTCAGAATTTTAATTTTTTGCTGGAAGATTTAACGTTTGGTTTAGTCAAATGCATCTGGTGCTGAATGTGACTAACTGTAGGGTTTAACGGGCCGACGCATTGCAGGCAATGAGCCTTGCCGTAGTGGAGGGCTCCGATTAATTTTCACCATCTGGGGATCATTAACCTGCGCCGAAATCTCGTTTTCGCTTTTCGCCTCCATTAGAAAAGTGGCCGCCGCGGCCGGTAACCGGGGTGCTGAATGTGGACAAGTGAATAAATATGGTTGTACCGTGAACCTTCAGTTTCCTTTATTGCGTTATTGGTTTCATATTTTTGTTTTCGTCTCCAGCTAGCATTCTACAACTTCTCCCGCTCTTAAATTTTATTTTCGTTGCATCTTCTTGAGCGGTACTTCTGCCGTGAGACAACAGTGTAAACATATAATACAAACTGATATCCTATCGCATCATCTTTAACTCTCAGTGTAAGTGTCAAGAAAAAAATAAATAGAATGTATATTAGTCGTTTCAAAGTTCCCTCGCGTCCTAAAAAAAATAAAGCGGCCCTTTCATTGCTATTACAGAAGGCACGGCTGCAAGCGTACGGGGCACAACAGCGGCACAAGGCAGTCGCCGCCTCCTTCTGCCCTGAGCAATATGGCCGCCGACGGGTTTCCGCGGCTTCACTCCGATACATGGGCGGGTATGCGGGACCGCCACTCCAGAAGTTCTAAGTCTAACCTCCTTGGGAAGTTCTAAGTATAACCTCCTTGCTATCGTCCACTGTCACAGGTGCTCCAGACATGCTTCCTTCCTTGGGAAGGAAGCATGTCTGGAGCACCTGTGACAGTGGACGATAGCAGTGCTACAGAGGCTGCTATTCAATCATCAACGCAAGTGCCCGCATGCTACACAATGGAACAGGCATTTTCCCATGTTGTGCTACCACATTCTGAAAGTTTACTTGACCTCCTCTATGTCGACAAGGAAACTTTAGTGCACGAACAATATCTAGACCCGTCGATGCAAAATCTAAAGAAACTTGTCCAGGAAGGAGTATCTCGTAGGCGAATAGGTTTCCAACGCCGTTCAGGTCTTTTGTATCGTCAATACAAAGATAAGAAAGGGGTACATTACGGCCAGCTGGTTGTTCCCGAGAAGTATCGGAAACGGATTATTCGCCTGTCACATGGCGAGGGATGGGCTTGCCACTTAGGAGTGAAGAAAACCAAGGCGAGGTTGTTAAGGGAGTTCTGTTGGCCTCGTTGCTTTAAAGATGTCGAGAAGTATGTACAAACATGCGATGGATGCCAAAGAGTAGGAAAACCACATGAAATCCGGAAAGCACCCATGAAGTTGGTGCCGCTGATCACAGAGCCTTTCAGGCGCCTTGTTGTAGATGTATTAGGGCCACTCCCCGTGACCAAATCAGGCTATAAGTACCTTTTAACCATGATTTGTCCAGCCACAAAGTTTCCCGAGGCTATTCCACTGAGTGAAGTCAATTCAGTAAATATGATGGATGCGCAGCTATCTGTTTTCTCAAGAATAGGTTTTTCAGCAGAGCTCCAAAGCGATCAGGGTAGCGTATTTACCAGCGCTCTGACGACGGCGTTTCTGGAGCGGTGCGGAATTCGCATTGTTCAAAGTTCAGTGCAGCACCCGCAGAGTAATAGTGTGGAGGCGTGGCACTCTGTGCTAAATGGAGTACTCCGCGCGATGTGTTACGAACAGAAGAAAGATTGGGAGGCTTGTTTACCTGCCACTTTATTTGCCTTGAGATCCGTGCCACATGAGTCTACTGAGTTCAGTCCTGCAGAACTAGTTTATGGCAGGTCTCTAAGGTCACCCCTCCGCATGCTGCGCGAAGCATGGGAAGGCCGCGGAGAAGATCATATCGTAGTTGACTACGTATTGAAGTTCCTAAACCGTCTTCAGTCATGTAAGGAGTTGGTGGAAGCCAACATGAAAAGCGCCCAAGCTAGGGCCAAACTGTACTATAACAAAAATGCCCGCAAGAGAACTTTCGCTGTGAAAGACAAGGTGTTATTGTTAAACACTTCCCGAAAGAATAAATTGCAAGTACAGTGGGAAGGTCCCGCAGAAGTGGTAGAAAAGCTATCAGACACGAACTATGTCGTTAAAATGCCAGAGTGGCGTAAAGAGGTTAAGATCTACCACTCCAACTTAATGAAGCCTTATAAGGAACGCGAAGCGGTGGTTCAAATGGCGCTGAATGTACCCGAGGAGGTAGAAACCAATTTTCAGTATCCAGAACAGAAACATGAAAATTCGTTCGAAAAGCTCTTAGCAGATATTGAGGAGAATGCGCACCTAAGCAACCAAGAAAGGAGGGAGCTCAGTGAATTAGTGCGCGAGTTTGAAGGTTCTTTTAGTGACACGCCAGGGAAGACCACTCTAATAGAACACGACATAGAACTGATTTCTAATGACCCCATTCGGTCTAAACAGTATCGTTGGTCTCTTAGACAGCAAGAAATCTTGGAAAGTGAAATCAAACGCATGTTGGAGCTTGATTTGATTGTCGAAGCGGATAGTGAGTATACCTCACCTATATTTCTCGTAGAAGCTTCAGGCAAAAAGCCTAGACCATGCATTGATTATTGTCAGTTAAATGCAGTAACTCGGGACCAACCCTACCCCATCCCTAACCTAGAGGAGAGAATAGAAATCATAAGCCATGCAAGGTATATAGCGACACTCGACCTGACTAGAGGCTACTGGCAGGTTCCGCTAACTGAACGGGCAAGCCGCTATGCCGCGTTTATTTTTCCTCTTGGAACTTTCCGTCCCTTAGTCTTTAGCTTTGGGCTGAAGAATGCACCATTTCGTTTCTCTCGGCTAATGAATCACGTTCTCAAAGACATGCAGGAATACGCATTGCCATACTTGGATGACATTGCAATTTTTTCTGGTAGCTGGGAGGACCACCTCTCGCATCTGCGATAAGTGTTAACACGCGTGAAGATTTCGGGGCTGACCATAAAGGCAGAGAAATGTCAGTTGGGAAGAGGAGAAGTCAGCTACCTCGGCCACAAGGTTGGTCGAGGTTACCGGCGTCCGCTAGAGGTTAAAATCGCAGCAATAGCTGGTTACCCCAGACCTACCAGTAAAACACATTCGATCCTTTCTTGGATTGGTTGGGTACTACCAGCATTACATTGCCAACTTTTCAGAGATTGCTAGTCCACTCACAGATAGCTTGCAAAAGAACGAACCTATGAAAGTGCAGTGGAGTGAAGAGAAGGAACGCTCATTTGCTGCTCTGAAATCTGCTCTGTCCAGTTCGCCTGTGTTGAGGGTGCCTGATTTTGACCGCTCGTTTGTACTGCAGTGCGATGCTAGTGATCGAGGAATGGGAGCTGTGCTCAGTCAAAACGACGCTGAAGGGAACGAACACCCCGTGGTGTTTGTCAGTAGAAAACTCACGATTCGTGAGTGCGTCGGAAAATGAGTGTGCGTGCCTCATATGGGCAATACAGAAACTGCGATGCTATCTGGCTGGATCCCATTTCGTGGTCCAGACAGATCATTGTCCTTTAACATGGCTGCATAGTATGTCGTCGAAAAATGGAAGGCTTTTGCGTTGGAGTTTAGCGATGCAGGAGCATAGCTTTGAGCTCAAGTACCGCAAAGGCAGAGACAACGGTAACGCCGATGGCCTGAGCCGAGGTTTTCCGTAGCTGAATAGCTAAAGGAAACGCGGAACTGTACAATTCTTTTTAGTCCTTTGTCAGACGCAAGTGCTACTATTTAGCCTTGTGCGTGTGTACGCGCGTTTTTATTTCTTTGTTTGAGTTCACTTGGTCACCACCATAGTGTAGTCTTCTGTTGTGCAATAAATTACGAGCCTTGCAGCAAGTTACACCTGGTGATTCTCGGGAGAGCCGAGTGTTCTCAGTGTGGGTGTCCGGTTTGAGAGCGTCTTCCCCGCTAAAGGAAGGCAGAAGATTGCTATGCCTACCGGTCCAACAGCATGGCATGGTGGACACGACGAACCAGCTATTGCGGACTGTGGCCCTTCGGTAGGGCTTCCTGCTTCCTTCGGCCAGTGGACGACCAGGCAGCGGTGACGGGGCCTTTGCAGCTGTGGACAGTCCCATGCTGTGACCAAGCGTGTGATGTGCTGGGCCTCTTTACGACGTCGAGGTGTGCCTAGCGTAAGACCTGCTACGTGGCGAGTGTCTCTGTGTTGTGGTGGACAGTGTTGCGCCTACGGAGACGGACTACAGCCACTTCAGGGAGCAGCGCCACTGCAGCCCTTACGTGACCTCTTCGGACGGCGGACGAGCTGTCGTAACCGGCAATACAAGGAACCGGCATGCAAGGGACGCTCATCAGCGTACCTGCCATACGCTGTCCGCGTTCCACAGGAACACAGGAAATCTCTTGGCGCGCTGTGAGGAACGCGCATCGGCAGGCCTGCTGTACACAGTCGGCGTCTAGCGCGTGCACGGACGGCTATAAAAGGAGCGTGTCGGGAGTGCGCTGGACTCTCTCTCTGGACTTCGCTGGCCCGCTCGTCTCGAGTGCGCTCTGAGCCCTTGTGATGGAAGGGCACGTCTGTCCGCTCTCGTTGCAATGTACTTCTCTTGCAAATATGTAAATTAAATGCATCTTGTACTTGTTCGTGAGACGCGTCGCAAGAGTCGTCCTTCGCCGGATCCTGGGTGGCAGCCTCAACTCCTCCCCAGGCATATCAATGTGAAGTGTTGAGAACTTTGTGACAACACCATCGCGAAATTTACAAGGATGTGAATTTGATTAGCAAGGGTTTTTGTGTTGCCGAAATGGCACGAGTTGCATACGACCTCCTCATGAGGTTAAGTTTTCCATTTGGATCAAGTGAAATGAGACAGAGATGTGGGTCCTGTCGAGGATTCCCTGTTGAGACCACTACCAAACATCTGTCATGCCCAGCTCATCTTGTTCCCATGTAGAAAACCTCAGATGAAATCGCAAGGGTTTTTGCTGAGACTGGGATGCACATTTTTTCTTTTTCCAAGCCAGAACTACAAGTTGACATCTACGAGCAAGCACAGACAGACTGTACGACAGACTGACTGATGTAACTTAAGTCAGCAAAGACCCTGCATCTCCGAGCTTTAGCTATGTCAAGAGGCCTCCATGTGTGGACTCACGATGCTTAGGTTGGAATACTACGTGGTGGACGTATAAGAGCTCCTACATGGTATTCGTGATGACAATCTTCTAGTCATATTGTCAGTGTTGATAGAGATAATCTTGGGGGTTTGTTGCTGATCCTTGTCTGTCCTCGCTGTGACATCTCTGCTATAGGTGCAATTTGGTCTCATACATTATAGGTTGAATGTAGTGACATTATCGCAAAAACTTTAGTGTCCTCACAGTTCATCAAAAGTCTTTAGGTACAATGTTAGTGCCAAAAATGAGCACCATGCGTAGTTTGAAGTAGACCAAGACAAAGAAGCGCACGGTATGAAAAAGACTGTGATAGCAGCAGCACAGGTGCTTCAAACGTTGGATTATTCTTATTTTCTATTCCACCTACTTCTACAATCTTTTCAGAAGCACATCTTTTGAGAAGCACCTTCACTGAGGCATCTGAAAGAACATGGCTCTAAAGCGAAGGATGCAGCGAGGCAGAACTATGCCTCGAGAGAATGCCTACAGAGAGTACGCACAGGTCCCCGAAATCCTTAAAAATCTTAAGAAATTGAATATTTCGCTTTCAAAGCCTTGAAAATACTGGACTTACATTGCAGTCCTTGAAAACCCTTCAATATTGGAGATTTCCACAGGGTCCCATTGTGAGACTCGCAATTCATGGCAGTCGAGCGTGGTCCGGGGCTGGCTTCATTCTTCACAGTGTATTGTCAACCCATGATTGCGTATTGAAGCACGTCCAAGCCACTTGTACTAGTTTGGCGGGATCGAGGAATGTGCGCAGCCACAGCACTATGTTTTTTAACTGCCTTGCAATGGCTTCACTTGGCCAAAAGCCATTAATTGATGGCCACAATGAGGCTACAGTATCTTAAGAGCTATTCACAAGGGTGACAAATCCTCCAGGGACAATGTCGGCCCGTGGGAATCCCCCATAAATGTCCACCATTCACTTATCCAAGGGGGACGTATGGGGAGACCAGTGTTACCAGACTTTTCTGGTGGCCAAACGTCTATACTAGACACTACAGTACAACTTTGCGCCAAGTAAACGGCTACTCTCCACTGGCTTGCTTCCCTGCCGCCGCCATTGCAAGTGTTCCTGGTATTCAATAGCACTTTTTTTTTTTCTGTGTGTATGCTTCGTCACAATGTGTGCACGGCATGCTTCCACAGCCTCCAGAAAACAATTCGACGTCTACATTTATAAAGATACTTCGACATACAAGACTGAGAACTCTCCGACATTTGATGTTGGGGTACGATCAAAGCATTGACACTGTGTGGACACGTCATGCACGTGTGTACATCTTTAGAGGTAATTTCTACTGTCGGTGTTATTTTTTATGCACAGTATTAGTGCTTCGAGAAACCATGCGGATGTGCTTCGTGCCTAGCTGTGCTAGCAGGTACAGGAAAAAAAAAAGCTGAGAAATGCTACTTATCTCCGCCATCTGACCCCCCTCTTACTGTGTAGGTGGAAAGATCCATTCCACGCACAGGGAAAAAAACTTGGGAAAGACCTGTGCAGAGTGAGGTGATCACTTTCAAGAAAGCGACATCCTGAAAGGCACAGAAGTGTGTCACAAATTGGGAAGTAGTCACTACACGCTAGCCTGTAATATGCATACCTGTGGCACAATCGCCCTCTCCTTTTCTCAAGTTGTTCTTTCCTGCTAGTGCATTTGTCACTTTCATCGTGACGTTCCTTGCAGTTTATGAAGCGTTTCTTTAAAATAATGAATCAAATCAAAAAGAGGTCTCATTGCAATCTGACTTCGGGACATCCTTTTCTATATTATCACTAGGTAACCTTCGGATTAATTACAATAATACTGATCTATTGATTGGTTGAAATCAATATACAATGACTAATGTAAAGCTCTTTGCATCAAGAGAAACCACAGATTCTTTGAGTGTGACACTGATGTCTGTTATAACACTTACGGACTTGTTGCTTGGTCAAGGTGTGAACATCCTCACTGCAAGCCTCAACCAGGACCCACTAGAAGTAAAGCAAGAGCTTGTGTTATTTATCGCAATGGTCATTATGAATGCCTCTTACTTCATGCAGCATTATGTTTGGGACTTGAGAGGTCCTCTAGAAACAATGAACATCACCCCACAGAGGCCTAGTAGGTGACCGATAAATGGGCGATTGCAGGGAACTGTGGGATACGACGGCTTCTAGTTCAACGCACCGCATGAGTCCGTAGCAACACGCGCTTTTTTGTACTGCTCTGTTGAAAAAAGCACCTTGCCGTGCAATGTCGGTGTTTTTTACTTTTTTTCCAACCGTGACTGTGACAATGACAAGCTATGAAAACCATGAACGGTCCGGAAACTTAGTCGCACTAAAATGATCGGCAATGCTTTTATGCTGATCAGGGGTGCTGTCAGTTTGGCTAGCAGATCAGTCGACACACAAAACAGTTTTCCTTATATGATACGGTACAGAAGATAAAAAGTCACCATTTTAAAGATCTCAGTGGATGGGGATGACTGTAGCAGTGTGCTAAGAATTCATTTCACGATCGCTGCTTCGGCTGACATCGTCAGCCGATCGGCATGAAGCGGAACACTTATTGCGTGCATTGAGATGTTTTTTTTTTCTAGCCTCCAGTGCACTATAAGATGCACTTCTTAGTCGAAGTCAGATGCTTATTTGAACGCTGATCTTGGTCAAGCTGCACGACACGGCGGCACATAAACAACACAGTCAGGCATAGACGGCGCCGAATAATCGAAATCCTGCGCTTGTTTAACGCACTTCTTCCTTTAGGTGCCGTCCTGGCGTACAGTTTGACCAAGATAAACACAAATGAACTCGTCCAGCGCTTCGTGTAAACTTACTCTTGAGTGAAGCATTCGCGTTTTTTTTGTCATATAAATATATATATAGGTGCAATGGCCGGCGCTAATCTCGTATGGCAGGTAGATTTCGCCCCCTCGTTCCCAAAATATCTTTTCTAGGCGCGCCTGCGCGGCAATTTATTTCTCAATATATTATTCACAGCAAATTCATGTTTAAGCTTTTTTTAGTGTGGAATACCCACGTACTTGTGATAAAATGATTTTCGCGCATTCTGGCTTCAAAGTTCCGTACTCAAAGGCTACCTGTCGCTGTGGCTCTCTTCACAGTCGTGGCCCACCTCAATTCTGTCTTCATCACATGGCAATTGATACCTGCATTTGCCTTGCATTCTCAAGTTGGAGAAGCCAACGGCTGAACTACCGACCATGCTTTATCAGGACAAAGATAAACGGGCGACCAAACGCGGGAATCCCGAATAATCCGAGGCTTGCGGCTAAGCGGTTTGCTGTCGTCTATTCTTCTGAAACCGGAAGCCGGTAGGAGACGGTGCATCCCACAATCCCTAGCTCTTTTACTGGTCACCTATTCAGCCACGTGTTCCACCTTCACACACTGTACACTTCAATCGAACTAGCCATCAAAGAAAACCGTGAAGCTGGTCAAGCGGGCACAGAACAGGTCATACGAAAAAGGAGCCGCTAGTGCGCGAGATTCCCTTCCTTAATCTGAAACCTTGTTGGTGTTGGAGAGGGAATACGCGAGCAGCGGCCTTGTTTACACCTCCAAAAAACGTCTTGAATATCTGAGGAGTGTGGAGTATTTCATCAGCCAATAATAGAAAAATGATTCCTTTGGTGACCTCTTTTAGAGAGCCTTGAATGCAGCTGACAGCTCGATGCAGAGTTACTTAACAGCATGCTCAAGTGAGCGGTCCACTAGCTTTGCCACACTGGATGCGTCTACCATCAACCGAGTAGGGGCGTTGTTGCGCGGATGAATAAGAAGCACAGCGTTTTGCGACCGCTTGCTTGGCGGCAGTAAAGGCAGCCTGTGCTTCTGACGACCAAGGAATGGCAGAGGACAGGCCGGCGGGTGAACGAAGGAGGGCGATGGCTGCTTTTTGACCACATCTTCAGTGCGCCTGACAACCAGAAACTGGTTTTTGCCTGCCAACTTAGTTCTTGGATCTCTCAAGGGCTACACGTTCAACAACCCCAAGAAAAGGACCACTGAGTGTGCTTTGGGTAAGGCACAGGAGGAGCTGAAGCGCAAGCACATCTTCAGTAATATGACTGTGAGAGTAAGTGGAGAGCTCCTTGAGCTGGTTCGAGATCGCACAACACAGGTGAGAGCGGGTTACTCCTTAAAACGAGCACTCGAGGGAGTGGGGGGACGAGCTGGTGACCTAGCGAAGGAAGAGAAAAAGACTATTAAGCTGAGCCATCTACAGAGTAAAGAAAAAAAATAAAAAATTATACGCTTCCAGCGTGGCCGTTGGAGCTGTCTTGCAACAGTGCATTAACTCCGAGTGGAGACCCCTGTCCGTTTACCCTCGAAAGTATGGCCTTTGGCGGTACTGAAGAGACTGACGAAGACTGGTTCACTCAATACGAACTGATGAGCGCTAAGAACAAAGTGGGCTGACGCTGACAAGTTGACTCACGTCATCTTTTACATCACTGATCTTGCCGCAACCCCAAGTTCGGACATTCGGAAGTTCAGTGCCCCGTAAGAGAAGCACGGCAACGCGCACTTGGCATCGACAGGCCAAGAAGGTACCGACCCCGTGTGGCAGCAGACGCGGAGATGACCGACCCACTTGAGTCAGTTTCCTCGCGGTCCGCTGGTACCGCCAGCGGCCCTTCCGGATTGGGGGTAAGGACTACAAGGAACTCGCCGACATCGGGTTACGCGTACAGTTGATACCCCCAGGAAGCTCTTGGCAGGAAACTCTTTGTCCAGCTCTTCGAAGAGATTTGGGTCGACGCCCTCGTCCATTCTCGGTAGTGGCAGCCGCGATGCCCCTGTGTCCTCCGGGGCTCACGCGTCTGAGGAAGTTGGGGAGGAAGGTTCCAGGAGAGCCCATTAGGAGGCCTATGCTTCCTCAGAAGTGAACTACTGAACATTTTCATTCCTACTTTTCTAAAAAAATGTGGTACTACAACGACAAAAATTACATTCAGACAAGGTACTTCTTCAAGACGTCGTTTGCAGACGTTTTCAGTTGACCTGCTGTCTGTGTGTCCTACACTGAACAACGCTTGCATACTCGCGCACAGAAGCCATGCGAGTCATTCGCAAGTTATATTGAAGAGATCGTCTTTGTAACCATGTCAACCTCGACATGCCCGAGTCTGACAGGATTCAGCACATCTTCAAGAGGTCAATGATGGCACATTTCAGATGCTCCTGGCCCGTAATCCTGACATCGTTGTGGAACTCACCACCTTGTGTCAAAGTTTTGACGAGTTGAAGCAGCGCGCCCTGACTCGACCTTTTTCCTTACATGCCGACTCTCTCTCTAGCCGTACTATTGTTTCTGATCACTTACCGTCCCTGCCATGGTGTTAGATATATAAGGTGACTGAACGCGCCGCTTCCCGAAAGGAGCGCCTGCATCGAGTTAACGACCGTAGCTCACGAGTTCTCCGAGAGAGGGCGGTGGCGCACTGCGGGCCATGTGCGGGCCGCGCTCGCTGCAAGTTCTCCTCTGGCGCGCGCGCGCGTTTCACTGTTGGTCGTGTTTTCGACTTGGCAGCTCATGTATGTCTTTCGACAATGGGAAGAAAGTGCTTTGTACCACGGTGTAATACCGGTTACAAGTCCTGCGAGCAAAAGTGTTCTCTATTTTCGGCCCCGAAAGACGAAGCTCGCCTGAAACTTTGGAGACATGCCGTTCTGCGGAAGGATCGGATCCTTGAAGCGTCGGACCACGTGTGCGAGCGACATTTCGAGCCCCGCTTTGTCTCAAAGACCTGGACGGCTGAGTACAACGGGAACGTCCTTGTGAGTACCCCACGCCGAGCATGCCTATCTGACGACGCAGTGCCGTCGATATTTCCCGATTGTCCAGCACACCTCTCCAAACTGGTAAAACATCGGAAGAGACCAGTGGTCAGGCAGCCTGCCTGCGTTCCTAGGCAAAAGCGCTTTCATCCGGCAGATAGTACCGAGAAAGCTGAAGAAGCAGATGATCCCAAGGTCAGTGACCTTGATCATGCAGGACCTTCATCCACTGAAAGCACCGATGCGGCTCCGTTCGAGGTTGGCGCCCCGGAAGTCATTCCGTCTGCCGAGGGGTCTCGTCAACAAGTTTTCAACAACTTGTTCGAGCAATCGGCCTCCGTAGTTCTTTCGTCCATATCATGGGGCTATCACAGGCGGGACACGGATGGAATCCGCAACGTTGCTTTTACTGAGATGAAGTGGAACACAAGTCCAAAGGTGCGCAAGCTTCCTGGTTACCTGAGGGGTTGTCCAAAACTCACCTTCTCACACATGAACCCATCTAGCACCGAGAAAATGAGAGTCAAATTGGCCACACAAGTGTTCAGCAGGAGTGTAGCTAAGGGCCTTGAATACTACTCAAGCAGAGGAGCGTCAGGTCTGCAAGATGTGAAAGCCACTGTAGATTTTACGCTAAGAATAAATGACTTGTTTGATGCACTTAACCGAAGTCATCCAAAGGAGGGACTGAGACAAGGCGATAAAGATTTGAGGGTCCTAGCTTCCTCTCTGCATTGGTTGAACACATGGGAGAGGGAGCTTGTTTCTGGCACAATATCACGCGAGGACTTTTTGACAGAGTCAACAGCTGAGGGCTTGCGTGTGACAATCCTGTCTGCAATTCAGCTTTCAAAGTATCTTCTTGAGACTTGTGATTTTAACTACGTTCTAACAGCCAAGTTTAATCAGGATGTGCTCGAGAGATTTTTTGGAACAATTCGCCAAGCTGCTGGTCAGAACGTGCATCCGTCGATGCCGACTTTCTTACAGCTTTACAACATGCTGTCCATATACAGCTTAATTAAGCCGCCAAAATTTGGGAATTGTGAGGTCCAGAATGCAAACGAACCTCCATTTCTGGGGCTCTCGAATTTCACATCAGCCTTTCAAGTGGATTGTGAGCAAGAAACGAAACTTGAGGAGCTGAAGCGAAAGCTTGATGGTCTGGTTGACGCAGATGTAGAGTGCGAAGAGGCGTTTGCTCATGTGCTCACAAGTGCGACTGTGGAAGATTGTATTGTTTATTATGTAACGGGGTATTTGTATAGGAAGCTTCTGAGGCACACGGTTTGCTCTCAATGTAAGCTGGGGCTTGTGTCACAGACAACAACCTCAGAGAAGCCCGAATCTGCTTTTGTAAACTGCAAGACTCGTGGAAACCTGCTGCACCCTACCACCAACGTGTTTAATCTGGTTTGCGCCACAGAAACTTGCTTTCAGAAGTACTCTGCGAGCAAGTTTGCTTACGAGCAAACTCTGGATGAGGTTATGGATAACTTTCATTTCGCATTTCCGTGTGCTATTCACAAGACCGACATAATCGCCCAGATATTGCATTATTATATTTCAATGAGAATGAGGCAATACTGCAAACAAAAAGCGCACGAACGGGCAAACAAAACACGAGAGCTCAGAAAGAAATCCAAGCTGGTGTAATGCCCATTTTCCGTACAGGCGACTGACTGTTCGTTGCTGTTTTAAGGGTTTTACGTGCCAAGAACACCTTATGATTATGAGGCACGCCGTTCTTCATTTCTTTCATGCACCTCAATCCACTGCTGTAAATAGTTAAATAAAACTTGTCTTCACTTGTTTTCATTATGTCTGAAGTTGTACTTTAACTGCAAGAATGAGGAACGATTTAGCCTACTTCACTGGCTGCAGAAATCAAGCTAGAAGTGTGCGTACCAATGATACCTCGCTACAGCCGAAGATAAAGGCTTACTTGGATCTCACTTATTTACAACACGTTCTCGAAACGCTCGTAATTAACCGCAATGCTGACGTTTGCGTTCGATAGGAATCCTAGACTTTCATTGCATTGCGA
The DNA here is from genome assembly GCF_043290135.1 of Rhipicephalus microplus. NCBI lineage: Eukaryota > Metazoa > Arthropoda > Arachnida > Ixodida > Ixodidae > Rhipicephalus > Rhipicephalus microplus. The sequence goes on along the minus strand of NC_134707.1, from coordinate 78,998,421 downwards.
ACACGCGCTTGCGCTATGTTGTGACTGATCGTGCCTTAAGCGATTTAGTTCCTGAAAAGCAGACAACACTTGAAACATTCTGTTCGCAATACATTGCACTGCTACTCTTGTGGCATTTGAATCAAGTTCAATGAACTGGCCGGGCCGCCAGAACATGTTCATTTTTCACGCGCTCGAACCCGCGTCGCGCATTCCTCGCGGCCGCCCCGAGCCGCCGGAGCGGCCCGCTATGGCTCGCAGTGCGCGAGCGCCATCTGTCGCGGCAATCGGAAATGCGGCCGTTAACTCGCCACGCCGGCCGCCTCCGTTGACTCACCTCTCTATATTCTCACTCAAGGAAACCTTCCGCAGAACTGCTCGTCAAGCTAGGACAAAAAGAAAAACTGCTCCAACCCAACCTCTTCGTCCTCTTCCACACGAAAACCACGCGAATTCATGCGGCATTAAAAAGCGGCTCAATCCCAACCTCTTCGTCCTCTTCCACACGAAAACCACGCGAATTCATGCGGCATTAGTCCCCCCTTTTAAAAAGCATCGACTCGATGCTTCTAAATAAAAAGAAGAAGAAAAAAAAAAACCCATAATTAGAACACGCGTTGACGTAGAGAATGACAAAGTGAGTGCCAGGGAAAACAAAGAGGGCGCACAAGCACTTGGACCATGCGCGAACACAACAGCACCAGTGGAAGAGTCAAGAAAAAAAAAAACACCACATGAGATCACTGTCACGTTTGCGAAGTAACTCGCAAGCACAGAGACTATTGTGTGTAGTACGGCTTGAGTCGTACGACATGCACAGTTTCGGGCCGATGTTGTCGACGTGACGACACTGTGCCGTCCGGAAGTACTTCGTATGTAAGGTCACTCACACGTCGGATAACCTTGTATGGTCCGAAATAACGGCTCAGAAGCTTTTCAGACAAGCCTGGTCGTCGGACAGGAGTCCACACCCACACTCGTTCACCCGGGTGGTATGCGACGTTTCGACGGCGAAGGTTGTAACGTCGTGCATCTGCGTCTTGTTGGTGACCGATGTTCACGCGAGCCAGTTGACGAGCCTCTTCGGCGTACTGCGTGTATTGCTCGGCTTCTGGAGAAAGAGCATCGCTATTATCGTACGGCAGCATAGCGTCAAGCATCGTTTGTACGTTGCGTCCATAAACAAGGTGGAAAGGTGAAAATCGGGTTGTTTCCTGCATTGCCGTATTGTATGCGAACGTGACGTATGGGAGGATATCGTCCCAGGTTTTGTGCTGCACGTCCACGTACATTGACAGCATGTCCGCTATGGTCTTGTTGAGCCTTTCCGTCAGTCCATTACTTTGTGGGTGGTAAGCCGTTGTTTTTCGGTGACTCGTGCAGCTCAGTCTGAAAATGTCCTCTAGCATTTGTGCCGTAAATGATGTTCCTCTATCCGTAATCACACATGACGGCGCGCCGTGCCGGAGGACGATGTGCTGCACGAAGAACTTCGCCACTTCAGACGCCGTGCCGCGGGGTAATGCCTTTGTCTCAGCATACCGGGTCAAGTAATCGGTTGCCACTATAATCCATTTGTTACCAGTGGCCGACAAAGGGAAGGGTCCTAGAAGGTCCATTCCCACGAGGTCGAAAGGTGTCCGTGGTGGTGTAATAGGGTGGAGAAGGCCCGCAGGTTTCACGGGTGGCGTCTTGCGACGCTGGCACTCGCGGCAGCCTTGCACGTAGCGGTGTACACTGGTCGAAAGTCGTGGCCAATAGTACTGCTGGCGCACTCTGGCGAGAGTCCGCGAGTAGCCCAAGTGTCCCGACGTGGGCTCGTCATGGCACGCGAGGAGGATGTCATCCCGCATGTCGGCTGGTACAACGAGGAGGAAGGCTTTGTTGCTACCTCGAGCATTTTTCTTGTAAAGAATGCCCCTCCTTAGACAAAAGGATGACAATTCGCGAGCGATGCGCCGAGGAGTGTGAGAATTTCGGCCTTCTAAGGAATCAATAATAGGGCGCAATTCCTGATCGGCTCTCTGTCTAGACATAAAGTCAGAATCACTGAGGGCTCCGAGAAAACCATCAGCATATTCCGAGTCCATATCAGGATGTCCCACGGGTGCTCGAGAAAGTGCGTCGGCATCTTCGTGCTTGCGCCCAGACCTATACACAATCATGATGTCAAACTCTTGCAAGCGCAAACTCCACCGAGCGAGACGACCAGACGGGTCACGGAGATTGGCCAGCCAACACAGCGAATGGTGATCGGTCACCACCTTGAAGGGACGGCCGTAGAGGTAAGGTCGAAACTTTGCCGTTGCCCACACGACTGCGAGGCATTCCTTCTCTGAAGTGGAGTAGTTGGCCTCGGCTCGAGAGAGAGTACGACTGGCGTAAGCTATGACATGTTCTACGCCGTTGTGCCGTTGTACAAGGACAGCGCCAAGTCCGACGTTGCTTGCATCCGTGTGAACTTCGGTATCAGCGTCCTCATCAAAATGCGCAAGAACAGGTGCCTCTTGCATTCGCTGCCGTAACTCTGTGAAAGCTGCTTCTTGCTCTGTAGTCCAGGCAAACGGTACATCATCTCGGGTGAGTCGCGTGAGCGGTTCGGCTATCGTCGAGAAGTTGGTAATGAATCGGCGATAATAAGCACACAAGCCGAGAAAACGCCGTACCGCTTTTTTGTCTGACGGCACAGGAAAGGTGGCGACTGCTGCAGTTTTTTCTGGGTCAGGCCGCACTCCATCCGCACTCACAACATGTCCCAGAAATTTCAGCTCATCGTAGCCGAAATGGCACTTCTGGGGTTTTAGCGTGAGTTCGGCCGAACGAATAGCTTCCAGAACCATTCTTAGACGCTTCAGATGTTCTTCGAAACTCTCGGCAAAGATGACCACATCATCAAGGTATACAAGGCAGCTTTGCCACTTCAAGCCAGCGAGGACGGTATCCATCATTCGCTGGAATGTTGCGGGAGCCGAACAGAGGCCGAAAGGAAGAACTCTGAATTCATAAAGCCCATCGGGAGTTACAAACGCTGTCTTCTCTCTGTCTCGCTCATCGACCTCTATCTGCCAATAGCCGCTCTTCAAATCTATCGATGAAAAATACTTCGCGTGTCGTAGCCTGTCGAGAGAATCATCAACCCGTGGAAGCGGGTAGACGTCTTTTTTGGTGACGCTATTGAGTTTCCTGTAGTCAACACAGAATCGCAGCGTTCCGTCTTTCTTCTTTACTAGAACGACTGGCGAGGACCACGGGCTGCTCGACGGTTGTATTACCCCGTCGTCAAGCATCTCCTTTACCTGCGTCTGTATAGTCTCGCGTTCTTTAGCCGAAACACGGTAAGGTTGCTGGCGGATTGGGCGAACATCATCGTCGGTAATAATTCGGTGCTTTATGAGGGGTGTTTGACCGACTCTAGATGAAGAGGCGAAGCAAGATTTAAATTCCTTCAGCAGGGTATGCAGTGCGGCCTTCTTCTCGTCCGAAAGCTTCGAACTGACGTCGATGTGGTCCAGAAACTTATCTCCATCAACCATTTCCTCGGATGCGAAGCACTCGGTGACATCCGCTACACGGTCTCCGAAGGCCACGGTGGTGCCGCGGAAAAGATGTCGGTGCTCGAAGTTAAAATTTGTGACGAGTATCTGCGACCGTCCGTCACGCACACGCAGAATGCTTCGCACTGCACACACACCTTGAAGCAGTAAAAGGGATACGTTGCTCTCGGCGACCACGTCACCGTCTTGGAGGTCTTCACAGGTGACTTCTACGAAAGCAGTCGCTCGGGGAGGCAACGTCACGCTTTCGTCGGCAACACGCAGCGCAGGTCTACGACAGCTATCAGCGCCTCGATCGGTTGCAAGTTGCGTCGAGAAAGTCACCATTCGCTCGCGGAGATTTATGATCGCGCCATTCTCTCGAAGGAAGTCCATTCCAAGGATGAGCTGACGAGAACAGTCGCGTAGTACGAGGCAGGTTACCACAAACGTTGACTCGCGTATTTCCACTCTTGCGGTACAGCGACCCAATGGAGTAATAACGTGGCCTCCAGCAGTGCGAATACGCGTCCCATTCCAAGGTGTCATCACTTTCTTAAGACTGGTTGCCAATTTTCCGCTCATAATAGAATAATCTGCACCTGTGTCCACCAATGCGCTGACCTGAAGACCGTCTATCAGCACGGGAATGTCGAGTGAGACTCGGCCACTGGGTTCAGACGCACAATCCGGCATTTCTCTCGCACTGCACTCAGACGTCAATTCAATGTCTGCAGCGTTTTGTGGAAGCGTCGATAGGAGGTCTTCCGCACTTTTAGTCCCAGCGACCTCGCCCCCGAAGGTCGCTGCCTTCAGTTTTCCCGACGAGGGCTTGGGGAACGTCCCCGTGCCATCGTACTGAGACGTGGTCCAATAGCTGCGGGTCGTCGTGGAGATGGAGACCGCGATTGACGCCGTGGGAAAGGCAGACGTTGCTGCGCGAGGTAGTCCTCAATTTCTCTTGGCCTCTGACCAACTAGGGGACGAGGCGAATGAATAGAGAAACCGCGCAGTCCAAGTTGTCGGTATGGACATTCCCGGTAGATGTGACCGGCTTCACCGCAATGGAAGCAGAGGGGTCTTCTATCCGACGTACGCCAAATATCGGACTTCCGCGGAGGGGCACGGCGACCGTCGATGTCCAAACCAGCATGCGCAGATTGAATTGAAACTGGCGGCATCGTCTGGATTGGGACTGCAGGGCTTGAGACCGGCATGGAAGTGCGCAGAGCTTCGGCATATGTGCGGTTCCCAACATCAGTGGACGCAGGAGGTGGTTCTAGATTTGTAACCGTTGGTTGAGGGCGACGGCTGTGAAGCACCTGCTGGACCTCGTCCCGAATAATATTGGTGATGCTGCTTACCTCCGGCTGTCTCGCCCCGTGTAGTTTCGCGATTTCCTCGCGGACGACGGAGCGGACGATTTCGCGAATCCACTCAATGCTGTTGCTCCCGAAGCTGGCGGAAAATTCAGTAGGTGATGCAGAATTCACTTGCCGGTTGAGTAGGGCTGACCGCTGATGAAGTACCCTCTCCATCGTAGTGGCTTCGGTCAGGAATTCTGCTACACTCTTCGGAGGACTCCGCACTAGACCAGCAAAAAGCTGCTCCTTCACGCCTCGCATCAGATAGCGTAGCTTTTTTTCTTCTGGCATTGCCGGATCCGCTCGCCTGAAAAGCTGCGTCATGTCCTCCACGTACATGGTGACGGTCTCATTAGGCATCTGGATGCGTGAATGCAATGCACGTTCAGCACGATCGCGGCGGTCGGGGCTCCGGTAGGTCTCCAAGAGGCGATGCTGGAACTCGCGCCAGGATGTCAAGACATCACTTCTGTTCATGAACCACGTTCGGGCGCCGTCTTTCAAACACGCGTAGACGTTGCGGAGTTTGGCGGCTTCGTCCCAGTAGTTGATCGCTGCGACGTGTTCGAACTCGCTCAGCCAGTCGTCCACATCCTCAAACAGCTCTCCGTGAAAGGGACTAGGCATCAGCGGGTTCTGGACAGTGCAATAAATTGGTGCCGACGACGTAGGAGTTTCCATGACGCCTTGAGGCGAAGTCATAGTCGCTCTATGGATAAGCTGTGCCGGTGTCTCTGGTGGTAGGCCTCGTTGGCGGCGGCTTGTTCTGTGAACTGGCGTGTCCACGGGCACAGGGCTTGTGTTCCGGCTCCTGGATGGGCTCTTGTGCATGGGGTGCGTCGTCAGTTGTCGTACCCAGCAGCTCCACCAATCTTGTCACCAATCTTGTCTCACTCAAGGAAACCTTCCGCAGAACTGCTCGTCAAGCTAGGACAAAAAGAAAAACTGCTCCAACCCAACCTCTTCGTCCTCTTCCACACGAAAACCACGCGAATTCATGCGGCATTAAAAAGCGGCTCAATCCCAACCTCTTCGTCCTCTTCCACACGAAAACCACGCGAATTCATGCGGCAATATCTAACCCCATGGTCCCTGCTAAAGACTTTGTATACTAAAAAGTTGCTCGGCAACTGTCCTTCATTTCTTTCACGCAGCAGCCGCCGTCTTCTCGTCAAACGCAGCAGCCGCTGTCCGCTCAGGCTGTTCTGCTCGCTCCCCACAAGCAGCCTGCGGCCACGCCTGTTCCTTGTGTGCCGGCTATGCAGCCCGTAGCTGCGCCTCTTACATATGCCCAGTTGGTAGGTACGCAGGCCCCTTCAGTATAATTTTCCACCCATGCATTCACCTGCTCCCCACTCCGCCCTCCTTTCCTCCGCCCTCCTTTTGACACCATGGGTTGCAAAGCGAGTCCACAATTCCTGGCATTGTCCAGAACAGCGTTGTGAAGGCACGCCTGGAGACCTCAAAAAGAAGGGTTCGAATGCACCTATTAGAAGAGATCTGGAAATGTGACAACAGTGACGACAGACTACATCGGAATCCACATGTGATAAGCGCTGTCACAGAGCCTGACGGTTTTGAAATAATGCCGGTCAACTGAGCCTTCACTTCTCTTGAGTGATGAAGTTCTTGGAGGGCTGTCCGCTTGAAAAGATGAAACAGAAAATGTAAGTGGCAATCTCATATGTACAATGTCCGATCTCATTTCTGCGAGAACATCAAAGAGCAGCCACGATGCCTTGGTTTGAAAATCGTCGGCTTGAAAAGGGGTGGAAATAATCCCTTTGAAACCGTTGTTCCCATTAGGGACCACTGTACTTTTAAAAGTACAGCTACTCTTGATTTTCAAAAAACGGCAAATGAATATTTCGTTTTCAGTAGTTCATAATTCTGCCGCCAGGGAGAAAGCCAACACCCCGAAACCAAGAGAACGCGTTTGCACTTTTCTGCGGAGGATATGTCTTGCGTCGAATAACGGCAAACTTCGTTCCCGCCAAATGCTCAGGAAGGCGCTTCGTAAACTTTTTCTCCTGGCTATAGTATTTCATTGTTCATAAAGGCTTCTTTTTTAGAAGTTCAAGAAGGGAAGGAATAAACGTTCCCTGCTGTAAATGTTACACAGGTTTTATTTTCTTTGTGTTAACTCTAGGTAAACGTTGCTGTACTATATATAGTACGCCGGGCCTTTGTGTGTGCACAATGGCTCTCGCTATTCCAGGCATCTAATATCATGGAACCAGATGTTTTCTTCGGCAAGAAACCGTCCTGTCGTCTCAGAGAGGCACTCAAGGCTGCGGCAAACATTGCACAGAACGCTGATGACAACGTGGATGTTGTCGTAATCCCTCCAGAACCATCGGAAGAAACAGACAAAGAAGAAGGTGACGACGACTGTATGGGTTCTGCTCCAGTAAAAAACGTTTCTGGTGAGGAAAATTGTTTTCTTTTCGCGGAACATTTCTTAGTCGCACGATGTCGTGCTTCTGTGTCGGCACTGGCGTTGACCACACCCCCACTGTGCGTGCTCGGCTCGTCTCGTACGAGCTGGCAGCAAGCCTCTCCTTTCGTTCAGAATTCAGTCAAGGCGTTTTTACTTGGCTTTCGCATGGCTTTCTTGATGCACTCCGCTTTCTTAATATTCGGCATTGGTAAACACTAAATAGAAATTGCAGTAGTTTTAGGACCGCAACGGTGCTCCAATACAAAGTAGGGCAGAAACACGGAGATTGGGGTGAAGGTACACATAGGTGGAGGTTTATGATTCGCTGGAAGTGGAGACCGTCTGCAATTTATCTTGCATATCAACGTGTATGCGTGTCGGCGAATGTGTGGTGGGGCCTCCGGAATGTAGGCGTTTACAGGTGCTTCAGATATTCAGATCGTCTGTTTACGCTGCGCAACTGAAGTTATTTTACGTGCGTTTACCGCTGTCAATACTTCACTCCTTGAGCAAAACGTGCTTTTTAGATGTCACATTCGAAGTGCTGCAAGTTCTAGAAGCAAGACTCGGGCATTTTTCTCGCAGGTACGCTGGAAGTTCTCTGGCATCGAAATGAGGAAGATGGCGAGTGTGCGCCAGCCTTGAAGCGGGCAAAAGTCCCTGCTATCAAATGGAAGGCGATGAAACCTGAGTATACCTGGGCGAATTCAACAGACGGCGCGAAACAGCGCGCGGCCAAGTTGAGAGCTCTCTATGCCGGTTATTCACCAAGCCAAATCTTCAGCACCATCCTTGATAATGAAATTCTCACTCACATCATTATACAGACCGGCAACTACGCAAAACAGAAAAATGAGCACGGCTTTTCTCTCGACTTGGACGAACACAAGAAGTTCATTGGCATTCTCATGCTCGCTGGCTACCATAGTCTTCCAACGCAAAAGCTCTACTGGTGCGTCGACGAAGATGTAGATGTGCCGTATGTAACCAAGTGCGTGACCCGAAATAGGTTTATTAAGATAAAAAGGTTCTTGCACCTAGCCTACAATAACTTGATTGGAGAAACAACTGACCGTATGTTCAAAATTCGTTCATTCATGAACCTTTTGAATGAGAGATTTCAGCAGCATGGAATATTTCATCAAAATCTTTCAGTGGATGACTCTATGGTCCAATAATTTGGACACCATCCTTGCAAGCAATTCATGCGAGGCAAGCCGATTCGTTTTGGTTATAAGAACTGGATAATGTGCAGCGCGAATGGTTATTGTTATGCTTTTGATACGTACTGTGGAAAATCAGCATGCACAGATAACATTCCTCTCGGCTCTCGTGTTGTCCTCTCACTGCTTGAAGCAACTTCCAACCTCAATGACCATGTTGTCTTTTTCGACAATTTTTTTACTGGTCACAGTCTCCTTCTTACTCTTTGTGATAAGAGATTTAGAGCTACAGACACTCTTCGCGAAAATCGCCACATGAAGTGCACTCTGCCAAGCAAGAAGGAAATGGCAAAACAACAAAGAGGACAATTTCGCCATTGTTTCGACCCTGCCGGTGAATTTCTCCTTGTAAAGTGGAAGGACAGTAGCGTAGTGACAATGGCAACCAACTACGACAGCATTGAACCAATGTGCTATGTAAAGCGATGGTCTTCTTCAGCCCACGAGAAGCTGAACACTCAACAACCAAGACTATTCAGCACCTGCAACTGCAGTATGGGAGGGGTTGACCCCTTAGATCAAGCCGTAAACAACTACAGAATTCACATTCGCGGCAAGAAGTGGTGGTGGCCTTTATTCGAGAAGCTGAACACTCAACAACCAAGACTATTCAGCACCTGCACCTGCAGTATGGGAGGGGTTGACCTCTTAGATCAAGCCGTAAACAACTACAGAATTCACATTCGCGGCAAGAAGTGGTGGTGGCCTTTATTCACACAAATGCTGAACATGGCCATGGTCAAAGCTTGGAAAATTCACCAAGTAGTTTCAGGTGAGCCTATGGACCTCCTTGCGTTTCTACGCACTGTCACAAGATACTATATGCGTCTCGGCACAAGTAGTCGAAGTGTCCGCCGACGGCCAGCTTCGACTGTCCGTGATATCGTACTTGATAAAGCGGGCCACTTTCCACACAAGTTAGAAAAACAGCTGCGGTGCCAGCCTTGCCACATGAGGTCAATGTGGGCATGTGTGAAGTGCGATGTAACACTTTGCTTGAAACACGCATGCTGCAATAAGTTTCATGCGTCGACGTAGCACCATGGAGCAAATATTTGTTTCCATCAAAAGGGCCCAGTGTACTATAAAAAGTACACTGTAACTTTTGACGGAATAAAGCTATTTTTATAAAACTTCAGGAATTTTCTTATCTAGATGCTTTGACATCGTGCACCTAAAAAAAAGAAGAATGACCGCGTAGATTTTTCTTGGTCCCTAATGGGTTAACATAGAAATGTGATGTAAACCTTGGTTTCACCAGTAAAGTGAACGCAGAGAGGCTGTGTCACACTGAAAAGCACAATATTTATCCTAGACAACATCTGTTATAAATGTGATAAAAAGGGTGGTGTACTCACCCAACAAACCAGTTGTTAGTTCTCATTATCGTGTCTCGTTTTTAGCACAGATATTTTTCCTAAATATCCGTTATAGCTTGGGCTACCTCACTACAAGCGCGAGCCAAGACATACTGGACAATACTTTTGGGCTTTTAAAAGGAATGTCCAGAAGCAAAAACCATCGACTTCCAAACACAAATCCTACTGTCAGCAAAACATACTTTTCCAGTTTAGCAAAAGCCCTCAACAATGTAAATGTGTAGCCAACAGTAACCAAGAGCTTACTGCTCAAAAAGAACCCAAAAGAATAGCTTTCACAGTTTAATCAGCTAATCACTGTAGGATGCCTTGGCAAGGTGTATGAGCTACTGGAAGCACGTGATGTGTTCCCCAACCACTAGCCAGAAGTGGCTAAATAATAAGCAAATTTGTTGCTGGCTATGTTGCCCGTAAAGTGCAGAGTAAGATAAAATGACAGCCGGAAATGGCAGTTGCGAGCTGTTGGATGCACCGCAGTGCATATGAGTCCTCAAACAGAAGGCCTTTGTGAGCCTTCAGTCGTGACAATAATGACCCCAAGACAGGTTCCAGCAGGTGAACGATTTTTTCATGATGCCAACACTCGGCTGAAAGCAGGCGAAAAGATGGGCAACAGTCACCTGCTTCACAATAAAACCTCTTCACAATAAAGTCCACGAACGGACTGGGCACTTTGTTCGTGGACTGTCTATTTGAAACAGTATTCAACAGAAACTTTTCTCGTCTCTCTTCACTGTTTGAGGTGCCGTCAGGCATAACTGCAGCTGCTGAAGTGACTGCAGCTGCTGAAGTGACTGCCGCGCTTCAGAGAGGCTCGCAAAGTGGTGGTCTCGTTTAAAAAAATCTAAATAGAGATCTTTTAAATTTAAATAGAGATCTTTTAACACATGAGGACCAGGTCCTTGCAAATAAGTGGCATAGCCACGATTCAAAATTGCTGAAGGACGGGGATAGAATTAAGGGACTCAGGTTGAGGACTAATCTATACCCAACCAAGGCTTTAACTATTAAACAGAGCACACACCCTGCTTCGACACTATGCCGCCGTTGTAGTGAAAAGCCAGAGACGGCATTCCATATTTGCCAGGAATGCGAGTCTGTCCACCTTTCTCGCCCAGAACACCACAACTATGTCTCCAAACAGGTCGCCAGGTCGATGAGGAAAAGAAATCCGGCTCTCACGGTCCGTGAGGAGCCGCGATTTACCACAAGGGATGGTGTCAGACTTAAGCCTGACGTGGTTGTTGAGTCTGGCGACCAGGTGATGGTGATTGACCTGGCGATCGTCTGGGACGCTAATTAAGGGGTGCTCAAGCACAAGGTGAGCGAGATGGTGCGAAATACGGGATTCTGAAGGATCTGTTTTATCCACAGAAGGCTTTTTCATCCTGTGGCATGGTCTTCAGAGCGAGGAGCATGGTGTGTCTGGGAACCAAAGAGTTAGGGTTAGCCCATGGGTTTAGTCAGCACGATTTAGCTTATTGAAGTTCATCAGATTTAAAGGGGAGTTTGATTTGCCTTAATAGGTTGCACAACGTAAAATAGGCCTTAAGCTCATTTTCGTTTCCTTTTTTTTTTGTTCCGCATTTCGCTATGATGTTGATTGTTGAATTCAATAATTGTCTTTTTGTAGTTGTGTTTTTTTATTAGTTTCTCGCGTCCCTCGTGTTGTTCATTTTTTTCCGGTGGCCATGGTAATAAAGACAAGTATTTCAATACAATTACACTATAGCTTCCATGAATAGTTTATACACATGACGTCCTTGAGAAGGCCAATGGGGACTGCAAATGCTAACGTTGGCTGGGAGTAATCCCATTCCCCTTCTGGGCCTTGCAAACGTCCTCACACTAAGTTTTTTTTCTCACCAGTTTGGAATGTTTCGTGAAAGCCTTGGCATCGACAAGTTAACGTCGTAATAACGAACCCACTTCTCCAGTCGATTTTGGCATAAGACTTGAATGATATGCTCTTTAAATGGGCACCCTTATGCAGCTGAAATGTATATTGTAGGTGGAACAATAGGATGAGGAGACACCTCTTGGGTTCAGGGTTGTTAGAAATTTGATGTCTGTCTAGCCCGCCTTTAAACAACATGATGTCTGCTTTGACAAAGTACAGGCTTTGCACGATCTCCTGACGTGTACATGCATTCATATATACGTCGTGGCCAGGCACCGCGATGACAATACAAGAATGATAACTAAGCAGAAGAAATCGCAGAGAGGGACTGTTAGCCAAAAGTCATCTGCGCTAACACAAAAAGATCTGGCATTTCTAATATCACACGTGCACACATCTCTAGGCAAAATGTTTTTTTTCTCGCTTTTTTTTGTTTCTAGTAAGCTTGTGGACCATCTGGACCTGTGTCGCCGGCTGTTGGAAAGGCCACTGGGAAAGATAGCTTCTCATTGTGGTCTGGGGTGTAGACTATCTCGTGTACGTAGTTGTATAAACATGTTTTTCGAAATAAAGATCCACTAGGAAGTCAGGGCTCACCATTGTAGCCTCTTCATCCCTTCCTCTTTTTCTGCGCTGTATGCAAGTTTAATATAGAATAAGAACTAGTCTGCACAGATGCCCTGCTATTGATGAAGCCGGCTGACCAGGGGATATGAGCAATGGGAACTGTACGAGATACAAGAGCAGGTTGCTCTCTGGTGGCCATCAGGAGTTCTCGGCTACAGAGCCTGAAAGACGTATAAAGGAGGAAAGTGGACCCTTCTCCACTAGGGTGACAGGACCATTTGGGCATGAGGATGAAATGACAAACCCATCAGTTTAGTCAAATAACCTCAGCCACAGGGTTGTTGTTGGAAATATAAAGCGGATTTCATTATGCTTAAACAAGGAGGCAGACATCCATAAACTGCACTTGATTAAAAAAAAACTTTAAATGAGGGCATAGAGACACCGGTTTCAGTTGATCGATCGCAATTTGAGATAGGCCGCATGTCATCTGTTACCAGTTCATCAGTTCTTCTACGTAAGACATCAACTTGACAAGATAAAGGTTACAAGCATGAAGAGGGTGGGGTGTGGTGGCCACCTTAGTGCGGTGATTTAGCTACAAAAAGATTGACGACTTCACCACTGGGGATGCCTTCAGCGTTTACAGGGCTTTTACATAAAACAGAAAGGCACAGATTATGTTAGCGAAAATTGGTATGTTTTTGGGTGAATGAGTTTCAGTTCATCAAGCACAATTTGAGATACACCGCCCCCCCACCATTTTTTTTTTTTTTTTGGATGTGTGCCCAAGCGCACCTGTAGCGTACCAAATATCATATTGCCATGTGTTTTCTGAATAAAACTAGTTTGTTGCAAGCGCTCGAACAGTTGTCCTCCCTTCTTGCGTGTTGCCCATTTGGGCTCAAGTCTATTCCAGAATCAACCAATGTGTCTAACAAAGCATCTTATGTAGGGCACGGGGCTGCTGATTTTATAGACTGTTTCCTTGACAGCAATCACACAACACTTTGAAGCAGAAATACGGCAGCACAACCTTTTCAGCAATTGTCTGAACATGGCTGTCATCGCAGGAGGGCCCCTTCAAGCTTCAAAACGGAACTGATGCCTCCATAACGCGAAAATGTGCGGCCCAGATCTTGGGTTAAATTGTGACTAGTGCAGCAAAAAACTGTGACCAACCAGCGTCATCTCTGCAAAAAGCAGCTGCATAAGAATTGCTCAGCACTTAACTATGGCTTGTGAAGTTCTCACTGACCTTATGCCCAGCAGGATCAAAAATTTTTCACAAGCACTGCTATGAATATCAATACTTTACAGAGGCCTGGCATGAAGCTAAACATTATTCTTCCGGTGATTGACCTGCAAACCACTTGGAGTTCTAAATTTAGTTGTGGTGTAGTAGTTGTGGACGAGTCTACAATGAACAGCTTGCCATGATAATTGTTTGAAATGGTACCGTAATATTGACGTCAGATGACATACGTGCATACATAATAAATATATATCGAAACGTGGCAATAGCTTCTCTTTTTTCGCAAAACAAATTGAGCTTCCAAGCTGAGCAGACATGCCCTTGCATGCTCCGCCTAACTTGGCAGATTTCCCCTCACTATGCAGCGTTATGGCTTCGCCCCAACAAAGAAGAAAGCCAAGAAAAAGGCTCCGGCTTCCACAGCGAGCAGCTTCCCGCCCGAGCCTGAAGACCATGTATCATCCTCCACTGTCTTCACGATTGAGGAACTTCGTGGAGAATCGCCTACGACCAAGGCAGCGAAAATTTGCCGCCAGCGCCGCAAAATCTGTATTCAAGCCTCTACCAACTTGGAGCTGTAGAAGCAGGAACATGAGCAGAAACAAGAACAGCTGCTTCATGAGCAACACGCAGTAAACTACATCGGCAGGTGTATGGAGAAAAAGGTGTAGGAGTTCATTCCGACATCGCTACCTCCAACACCTGCTCCGAGCACTGAAATGGCAGCCGTGACTACTCCCGACCCCGTGAATGTCAAGCCGCCACAAGCCTTGCTGTCAACGAGCCATCTTTCGTCGAGCTGCTAGCCAGCTCAGACAAAGACATGGACACGGCGATAGCCTCGCGAAAGTGAACACGCGACGAGGACGTGCCAGAATGCCAGCACGAGCAGGCGTATTCCGGCGCGGCATCCTCTGCTCCGACCAACAGCACTGCCTTCCCACCAGATGCTCTGACGCCTCCCATTGGCCCTCGCGCTTGGCCGATGACAGTAGAGTGCGCCAGTGACAGCGCCGCGCCAACATCGGGGGCTCCCGTTGTTGACGCGGTGGTCAACGGGGAAGTGGGAAAGGCTCGTAGAAAACGACGGCGGTTCCAGCCAAGCACATCAGCGGCCCCCTAGACTCAGAGGACACGCAACAATGTCATCGTGCCGTGCCTGTGCCCAAGCCTCCCCCTGCAAGATGGAGATTGCACCACAGTGGTTTCCAAAGCAGCAGGACAAGGGTCTCTCAGCAGACATCGACTTGTGCCTTGTTGGAGGATTCGCAGAGGAGGCGTCTACGCACACACCTCCATATGTCTAGGCCTGAAGCCCCTGCGTTCTTGCTTTCCCGTGCCAAAATTGAGGACATCGTCCGTCTTCTGGATTTTGCACCACATAGGCCTTCATTCTTACAACTTCACACATGGACGAATGGCCTCGCTAGAGTAAACACTGACATCATCATCTAGCAGTACACAACGCTTCTTGACCAGTCGGACGTGCAAGGACAGACACTGGCACTGTATTTGCCACCCTGTGGTGCAGCCTCCGGGCTTGAACATGCGGCTACAACATTCGAACTGGGGGCACATGAATCATATTAGCAAGGAAACACATCGTTTTAATTGCCGGCTTGTTAACTTGTCTAAAAATCTAAAAAGAGTCAGACGTAGGCCTTAATGAAGATCGGTCTCCGATCTAAACGTCGGAGCAATGAACAGTTTGAGAAGAGCACACCTTTTTCTTATTTGTCTCCGGCACCATAAGACAGAATTTTCATAAGGCATCAAACTGCGCCAAGAGGTGAACCTTGCTCCATCCTGCTAGATCCTGGCAAAACTTGCCCGCGCAGCAACTCGCGCGAGCGTGCGCGTCAGCCGACCTCCCCTCTCCTGTGGAACTCGTTGACCCGCCCGCGCATCTGACCTCCTCCTTCCCTCAGCTCCACGCTGGGTCGGCGGAGATTGCGGCTTTGTTGGCTTTGTGCTTGGTTCCTTGTCGTTCGCTGTGGAAGAGCAACACCCCTCCGCCGCTAGACATGGACAACGGCAAACGTAAGCGCAAAATCATCACAATTGAGCAGAAGTCTGCAATGTTGAGAGCCGTTGAGTCCGGCATCAAGAAAAAAAAAGTGGCCGAAGATTTCGGCGTATTGTTCTTTATTATTGCATTGTTCTTTATTATTTTGTTATTTTTTTGCCTTCCGACGGCCGTTTTTCTCGGCGCGGCGGGCTGCTGTGATATTCGGTGGTGAGTACATTCTCTCTTGCTGGCTAATTGTCGGTAGAAATGGATATTGGCTATAACAAACTAATGGTTATAACGAAGTAATTACGACTCCCCCTTCAACTTCGTTATAACGAGGTGTGACTGTATATGTAAATAAGAATCCGAGAGTCGACTCTGAAAAGGCTGTTAGACTATTGGAATTACTTTTAAAGGCTTCTTTAAAACATGAAACCATTTCAAAAAGTTAACTGTCTCAGGCAATTGGTGGTGCCGATATTCTTGTATGGTTCATCTAATACTCAAGATGTCTCTTCAGAGTCCAGAAGGCTCGATGGTATCCTTCGTAAATGGATTAAACAGTCCTTGCGTCTGCCCGGTGGGTTCCCCAATCTACATATTTGGTTTCCGGCAAAATCTGGGGGATTGGGGATAATTCAACTTGAAAGGGTCTCAGTCACTTCACTTCAAGGGCCTGGCCAGATTACTGCGGCTGAGCAGTCCATTCGTGGACTGTCTATTTGACACAGTACTAACTAAATAAGAACTTCACTCGTATTTCTTCTCTTTTCGAGGTACCGTTGGGTATAACCGCAGCCGCTGACATAAATGCTGCGCTCTAGAGAGGATCACAAAAGTAGTGGACGCGTTTAAAAGGGAATTATACGAATAAAGATCTATTAACACACTAAGATCAGGCCCTCGCTAACAAGTGGCTCAGCCTAGATTCCAAATTGTTAAAGGATGGGGACGAAATCCAGAGACTCCGTTTGCAGACTAACCTGTACCCAACCAGAGTTTTAACGAATAAACAAAGCACTGACCCCACTTCGAGGCTATGCTGCCGTTGCAGTGAAAAGCCCAAAACGGCATTCCACATCTGTCAGGAATGAGAGTGTGCACCTTTCTCGCACAGAACACCATAACTATGTCTCCAGACAGGTCGCTAGGTTGATCTGGAAAAGAAATCCGGCTCTCACGGTTTGTGAGGAGCCGCGATTTATGACCTGGGATGGCGTCAGACTCAAACTTGACTTGGTTATCGAGTTTGACGACCAGGTGATGGTGATCGACCTGGTGATCGTTTAGGACGCTAATAAAGGTGTGCTTAAGCACAAGGCGGGCGAGAAAGGTGCAAAATACCGTGTTCTGAAGGATCTCTTTGATCCGCAGAAGGCTTTCCCATCGTGCGGCTTTGTCTTCGGAGAGCGGAGCATGGTCTGTAGGGAAACTGTGGAGCTCGGTTTGGCACTTGGGTTCAGTCGACATGATTTGTCCTATTTAAGTTCAAGTTCTTTATTCTTAAGGGAGAGTCATTTGTTTAAACAGATTTCACAACAGAGTTTAGCCTTGCTCTCTTTCATGTTTTTTTCGTTGTGTTCCGTTTTTGTGTTGGTTATTGATTTCAATAATTGAATTTTTCTGTTTTGTTCTTTTTTTCGCGTAACTCGTGTTTATTTTTTTTCCGGTGGCCACGACAATAAAGACAAGTAATTCAATACATGTACACAATAGCTTTCCGGGGATAGTTCATTACATGATGTCCTTGGGAAGGCCAGCGGGGACAGCAAGGGCTACCGTTGGCTGGAAATAATCCCATTCCCTTCATGGTCCTTGCCAAACGTCCTTACACTATGTCTTGCCGTGGCCACCCTGCACCACACAAAGCAGTGGGAATGTATGTTTTTTTTGCCACTGTAATTCTGAGTGGCCATCACATTAGACAGAAATGTTCTTGTAGTTCACATGCTACTTGTCAGCCTTTGCACCCACTGAGTGGGTGAATGCGATGAAAGCAGAACCTGAAGTGCGGTATGTCCGAGAGTGTCTGTGAAGATGCAGACTGTGTTTGAATTCGAAGCTTTTGGCAGTCTGGCATTCTGGCACGTCCTCATCGCGTGTTCACTTTGTGAAGTGGTGGGTAAGACTAGTATGTTGATACTTCCATCATCTTCAGAACATGGGCATAAAACTTTCGAGGGCCACTCACCAGGTTTGACAATTTTGAGCCGAGAAGCGCAACGCGTAGACGAGGCGTTCATGATCACATCTGCCAAAATTCGCAATGCTACGCACCGTGGAAATGGGTCAAATTTTGAGATGAACACTGTCCCCACCCCCCAGCTGCCGGCACGCGCCCAGAGAATGAGGGCATGACGTGCGCATAGGAATGGTCCTACTACACGGCAATGCAGTGACGATCCTCTACGAAGACAACTCTGCTCCGACGTTGCGAACAGTGACACGTGACATGGCAAAAATGATTTAGCATGGCATGCGTAATTTATGTAATTTGTTGCTTGAAAAGATTAATAAAGCTCTACATAAATATTGAGATGCAATAAGGGAATGCGAGAATCTTTTTTCCATTTTTCTCTTGTGAATCACAATGAGATGCGGGGCTAATGTCTTGACGTTTCACATGCGTTCATGTACCTGCGGTCAAAGCATCAAGCAGACGACCGCCGTGGAACACTCCTACACGTTCGCACACTCATTGTGCTCATCGATTTTATCGCGTCTAAGCCAGTGTTTCCAAACCATCCCGCAGAAACAGGCAGAAGAGCACAAAATAACGCTGGTCAACAAAGCAACGTCGCTTGTGTGCTCGAGGATTGGATTTGTTTGGGCACATCATGCGCACGTGACCTCTAGGTCAGACGCGTGAGGGGGTGGGGAAGAGATGGGGAAGAAAGGGTGGGGAAGAGCCTCACTCGATTTTGACAACTGGCGCCGAATGAAAAACATGAGTCATTGTTTGCTGAGGAAGCTGCTGTGGCAATGACCATAACGAAATTCATTGCACAGAACAAAAAACAGCCATACTATGGGAACTACAACTAAAACCTGGCCACCAGTTGACCAAGTACATTATCCAAAATCACCACCGTGACAAATCATGCGCTGTGAAGCACGCTTCTGCTGAAAAATTGCGTGTGCACGGACAGCTCGCCTGCGCGGTACAAGTGACTATGGGCCGTTGTTTTGTTTTCCCGAGCTCTTTGAAGTGCAGCACATACCTCAGGCAAACACACTACTGCAATGATAAGGCAGAAAAACTGAATGCTCAAGAGGATGGTCCTGAAACTGAAGCAGGTTCAGGACCATCTTCTTGAGCCTTTCCATCTCTGGCACGTGGGGTGTGCTCCTGCTGCAGAACGACACCCACAAGTTCATGCATGCAGTGGCAGTTAATCTTTACATTCTGTGCGAGCTCGGACAGCACGAAGCTGCCTGTTTGATGTTTTACCTGGTGGAAGGACCTCAAGTAAGCAATGTGTTGCAGCAAAAGAAAGGGACTTAATCGAGGGGCTCATTTCTCTGTGAGCCAAAATTGGCTGCGTGTTTTGTTTCTCAACATCGCAACAAATGCTTCATCATGCCCCTCCCTCCCCTCCCTAAAAACAATTGGTTAGGCTCTGATTCCCAGCGAATCATCAGACCGTGTCTATGCAATGTTTAGGTTTGCATGGTTGAGAGAGGGTGCATAGAACTGTGTACAAGGTGCAGGTGATGATACCTGGTATAGGAGTTTCTTTTAGTGCACACATCATCTAAAACATATTCGTGGCCATACAACCTACAACTATTTAAAGATGTTCTTAAAGACTGAACCACACTACGAGTTCGAAGCAACCTCGACGCCACCTTGTTTTCCAAAAGATACTGAACTGCAATAAGCTTGCGACGCTTCAAGGAGAAAAACACCACTACAGTCCTGACAACGAGAATTTCGTCGTCAATCTGTCCTCCAAACAACTCTCCCCGACAGAGCACAGCGTGCTGGCAAAGGGACACAACTTCAACACGACCACGACACGTCCGTCACTGCCGAAGATCATCGCGGCTACGAAGGAAGGCATAAGGCGACTCGACAGTGGCATTCGGGAGAATGTGCGTCTCAAGGCTATCGGCGTACTATCAAAAATAGGAAAGCGCCGTGAGCACAACCTGTCGAGAGAAAAGCGTAAGGCGATCCATGCGCTCCGAAATGATGATAAGGTTGTCATCCTCCCGGTCGACAAAGGGAACGCAATGGTCCTGCTCGACAGGGAGGCATACAACGACAAGGTGCGAGACCTGCTGGACAGTCCGGCCTACGAAAAGCTGACGAAGGACCCCACACCAAGTGTCCAAAGGGAAATGAACAAGCTCCTGGCGGATATCTTTAAAGCGCACCCGAAGGCGAGAAACACATACCTCCAGCTCATCTGCCGGAACGGCTCTGCACCAGGATTTTACGGGCTTCCCAAGACCCACAAGCCCAGAGTTCCGCTCCGTCCTATCGTGGATTTTACAACATCTCCACTCCGGGCGCTGTCCAAGTATCTCCACCGGACTCTCGCGCCGCTCGTGGGGCAAACACCGACCCACATACGCGACGCCAGCCACTTCTTGGAGCGCATGAGAGATGTCACCGTGAGCAGCGATGAGTGCTTCGTCTCGTTCGACGTCGTGTCCCTGTTCACCAGTGTGCCCGTAGCACTAGCGGTATCTAGCGCACGAGCAGCGTTGAACCAAGACGAGCTCTTGGATGAAAGAACCTGCCTGGGCGTCGACGAACTGTGTCGCCTACTGGAATACTGCCTCAAGGGGACGTATTTCAGCGTCAACGGGAGCTTCTACAGACAAGCCAGCGGGACCGCGATGGGAGCGGCGATCTCCGTTACGGCTGCGAACCTCACAATGGAACACATGGAAGAGACGGCACTGGCCTCCTTTATTGACAGGCCGAAAGTATTTGTGAGGTACGTGGATGACTGTTTTTGCATAATAAAGAAGGCAGCAGTAGACAGCTTCCTCGAACATCTAAACTCCATCGACCAAGCGATACAGTTCACGGTGGAACGAGAGCGAGACGGGGCGCTTCCGTTTCTCGATGTTTTAGTCAGACGACAGGGCGAGCGCATGACCTTTTCGGTGTATAGAAAGCCAACTCACACCGGCAGGTATTTGCATTTTGCGTCCTGTCATCCAACTGCCCACAAAGCTTCAGTGGTTTCGGCACTCCTTTCACGTGCACGAGTAATCTGCACGTCGGAGGGTGAGAGGAAGAAAGAAGAAAAGAGGATTGTCGCCGAGCTACGAAGGAATGGCTACACAGAAGCGTTCAATCGCCGGGAGTCACGCCGTTTGTCGAGACGACAACCACCGCACCGCGGAAATACACCTGCAAGCGACACACCGCCCGACCCCCTTTCCGCCCTGGCCACACCACCGCACACGAGAAAAATGAAGGCGCCAAACAACCGCGTCGCCATTCCATATGTGCCGGGCATAAGTGAACAGCTCTCGAGAGTCCTAGGAAAAGCCGGGGTCACGGTAATCCATAAACCCGTTTCGACGCTCGCTCGCTTGCTACCGTGGCCGAAAGACCGACCTCCGAGGGAGCTACACCCGGACGTTGTCTACAAAGTGTCGTGTTAGGGGTGTCCAGCCTGCTACATAGGCGAGAGCAAGTGTTTCCCGGAAAGAATGCGCCAACACAAGAACGACGTCAGGAAGATGGAAGTGCAACGTAGCGCTCTGGCGGAGCACTGCGAGAAGCACGACCATAAAATTGACTTAGACGGCGCTTCTGTTATTGAAACAGAACGGAATTTGGGAAAGAGGCTCTTGCTCGAGTCTTGGCACATTCAGCATACGCCTGCCAACGTGAACCGCTCGCTGGGAACAATGCCTTCGGTGTACGTTCACGGTCTCCGAAACGTGGTGGAAAGGGAAAGCCGGAGCCGTGGTGAGAGAACACGACGCGACGACACTTCCATGACCAAGACAGTCACCCCCTGAGGAAGGGACCGAGTCGGTCTCGAAACGTCGGACTCTATTTGAACTGTGGCTGGAGCAATTTCAATTTTCTAAACTTTTCTACCCAGCCAGACAGATTGCTGTCAAAATGTTTACGTTTAAGTTTGAACTGAAATTGGAAAACAGATGAAAACATTGAAATTCTACTCGGGAGATGTGACTGTTTTGACAAATGAAGTTTATCTCACGCATTTTTGAACTATTGGCTGCATGTTTTGAGGATTGTCAATACGTGTCCGCTGCACGCCATTGCATGATGCAATGTCACAATCACCGTGGCACATGCAGATTGTCCATTTTCCTGTTCTCCTCTTCCATCTTTCCGCTTCTCTTTTACATCTCAATCTTTCACCCTTCTGGAAAAGGTGCTGAGGTGTGCCCCATCATTTAGGTACTTTACCCCTGCTGAAAGCATTGTTCGCAGCCTGTATGTACCATTTATAATTGTACTCTTTTTAGAACAGACCAAACTCCTCTTTACTATAGAAGTCTGCTGTAATGAGATTATACTGTATCATCGCTTTTCTGAGGGGCAGATCCCAATGCCCATTGGCCACAGCGTGCACGAGCAAGGTGAGCTCTTTTCCTTGAGCCTCCCATTGGCTGGCGCAAACCAAGGCGGCCATTTCGTTTTGCCAATCTTAGTTCTGCGCTCACGGCTTTGCTGGTGTCATGTGCTCGTGTTTTACCATTTTCATCTTTCTCCGCTTTCGCTCGCGTTCTGCCAGCACACTCACAGTTTCATGATGGCATGTACAGATATTATGGCATTAAGACGACGCATCAAACGTACGAGAAAAAAAAAAACATTGCGATAGCACAGCACACATGGCTGAAAGTGGACGAGGGCGCGATGCCCAAACTACATGCAGAGTGACTCTGCACGTGAGTGATAACATTCTGAAAGATCAACCACTTTGCCAAAGTGCAGGTACCAGATGATTGGCCAATGCTTCAGTTACATTTAAAACCACACTGGCACGGCATACCACGGCCGCTGGATCAAAGCACACAAGGTGCGGGCTGCTGCGTGGAGCCGCGAAGCGTTGTGGATGGAGGGAGAGCGTCGTTGACAGTTCCGACCACAATTTTAGAAGGGGGGCACTAGTAGTAGGAAAGACTCCGGCGAGGCGTGCTCTCAACTGCGCGCCTTGCCGCACAGCAATGAGAGTTTAAGGGCTACGATAGCAAATAGTTGTGTTAATTGTGTGTTCTGCCTCTTACAAACCAAAGCATAGGTCAGCTGGGTAGATGAGCAGCAGCATGCCGAAGAACTGTTCCGTTTCCATGTGCACGTCAAACTTAAAAAAAAATGATTTGGCCTACAATGATTCCATCAGATGCTACAAGCCGACAAGCTTGGCCCAGATCTCCAGGCAGGATACTGGAAGAAACTAAACAAGGTGGGTATCCAGCAACTATTTTTCGGTTTGTTTTCGGCACTTCACTGAAGATTACTGCAAGAAAGATACTAAACTGCTATTGCTCTTACCAACTGCTGTCCCATCGCTGTTTCCCAATTACCCCTCATATATGCAAAAAATGAGCCTTTCTAGAATAAGGAAGTTACAATCGAACCTCAATATAACGGACATGGATGTAACTAATTTTACAGACCGCTTCGGGAGTGCACATTCGGCTTCTCCGCAGCACAGCGGCAGTCGAGCAGACCCACGTTTACACCCGATGCGCTTGTAGCGACTGACGCTGTGTAGGGGCGTAGACGGCGAACGACGCTTCTTTTTTTTTTTTAATGGCTTTCGAGATCAGCAAGCTTCACTCTATAAAGATACGGACACCCCCGTTTACTAAAATCTCATGCGCCTGACGCGCAGGTAGAATGGAGCGGCCTTGACGATCGACGGCATGGACGCGTCAGTTTGCACGCCGCCATTCGAAGCTAGCGGCTGCTTTATTGTTGGGTGTGTGTGGTGTTTTCTTCGTTTGCACGTTTTGTGGTGCTAGGCGGTGTCGTTTACCGTTGCCATTGCGCAAAACGAGAAGAAACGGACTGCTTTGACGTATGCGACGAAACTGGAAATTATTCGGCGAGTCGAAAGAGGTGAAAAGTCAGTCGTTGATGATGCTCTCAAAATACCTCGCAGCACATTAAGCACGGTGCTAGAGCAGAAAAAGGAAATTGTTCAGCAAGATGGCAGAAAACACGCCAACGCATGGCGTATTCGACCCGCTGCCTTCAAACACGTCGAAGAATGTCTTCACAAATGGTTCGTCGACGTAAGGGCTAGGAATATTCCTGTGTCCGGGCCAATGCTGCAGCAAAAGACAAGGGACTTCGCGTTCATACTCGATGCCAAAGATTTTAATGCCAGTGCGGGGTGGCTGCAGCGATTTAAGAACCGGTACGACATTGTTGAAAAAGCTGTCACGGGCAAAAGCGAGTAAGCAAATGCCACAGCGATGGACAATGAATGAAACAAGAGTGGCCTCAAATTCGTGCCAGATATGATCCAAAATATAATTTTAAGGCGGACGAAAAGGGCCTCTTCTGGCAGATGCTGCCACGCCAAACTCTGGACACCCGCGAGCAGAAATGTCATGGTGGCAAGCAAACCAAAACCCGGATAACGGTCTTACTTGCCGCGAACATGGATGGTTCAACAAAACTTCGTCCATTCGTGATCGGCAAGTTCAAGACTCCGAACTGTATGAGACGCTCCCGCGACCTACCAGTCACCTGTGCTTCAAATCAAAAGTCATGGATGGCACGAGAGTTCTTTGGGAAATGGTTGAGGGAGTGGGTTACGCAGCTTGGGGATGAAGGCAGGACACTGTGTTTCCGCTTCGACAACTGCTCGGCAAACTTCGCAGATGTTCCATTGAGCAATACTGAGCTCAAGTTTCTTTCGCTCAACACCACCTCAAAGCTCCAGCCTCTACACCAAGTGATCATCCGCACATTCAAAGCGATTTACAAGCGAAGGCTCATCGAGTGGCTGCTCATTCGTCTTCGAATGAACGAAGACCTGAAAATTGACTTGTTGGGTGCCATACAGATGTTGAAGGCCGCTTGGGAGAGCGTGAACAAAGAGATGATTGCGAACTGCTTTCGGCACGCTGGCTTCACTGTTGGCGTTGACGCAGCTGAAGAGCCCACTGAATATGTTGAAGGCTCTGAAGAGGTTGTCGAGCTCGACGAAATGTGGAGTGATCTTTCGCGGTTTGTGGGCGATGCATAGGGCACGCTCACGCTGAAAGACTTCGTTGGCGAGGACTATGCGTCAGAAGCGATTGCCGAGCTGACTGACATGGAAATCGCTGCCGAGGTGCCACGCAGGGCACCGGGATTCAAGTAGCGGAAGTTGAAGACGCCGTCTTCGAAAACGTTCCGCTGCCCACTTCTAGCGAGGCCTTGGCTGGTTTGGCTCTGGCGCGGCGCTATTGCAGCACGATAGAAGGCACCGGGTTCAAGTTTGTGAAATGCCTCGACATGGCGAGGAAGGCATTATACGGCACACCATCAAAAAAAAAAATCTATGTTGCACAGGTTCTTTTTGCCTCAATAAATGTATTTTTGTTCAAGTAAGTGTCTCGTCAATTCCTGTCATGCTGCCGACCTATTAACACCAGGGTTTGGCGATTTTTTGGGGCAGTTTTGTATAGCGAATTCGAGCTATAGCGAATTACTTTGCAAATTTTCCGGCATTCATCATAACGTGGTTCGACTGTAGCTTGAATAAAAGTAGCAGATAGCAGTACATCAGTTTGCACGAACAATCCCTGTGAACCACAAAAATCGCATAGATGTGTATGGTACGTTTCATTTATACATTCAACACCTCTAATAAAGGTGTCACTTAGCTCCTGATCACGTAAAATTAACGTTGAAGGTACTGTAAAACGACCCGCCAGTCTACGCTGAAAAAACTTGCAGAGACGGTTGCCGGACATTCGACACATTATGTGGATGTTCATAATGAGACGAAATTAGAGAAAAATATGTTACCTAGACATATATATGCTATACACATTTCCATATAGTGTCCTAAGTGTCCACGAATGTGTTCATGAATGCTATACACATTTCCATATAGTGTCCATGAATGAAAGCATTCATGGAGATGTCAAACGTGATTTCTTCAGCAAAGACGAATGCAGTGATCCCACTGGTGACTGCTGATTTGGAGCAATTTTCGGAGCAGTCAAATTTTAGTTTTGGAGCACTTTGGAGCAGTAAAGTATTAGTTTTGGAGCACTTTAGAGCAGTAATATTTTAGTTCTGGAGCATTTTAGAGCACGTAATCTTGCAATTAGGAGCACCTTGGAGTAGCAGAATTTTAACTTTGGAGCATTTTGGAGCAGGTAACCTTACTTTTAAAAGCACTTTAGCATAGATATATATTTATAATGGAGCACTTCACAGAAGAAAGTACCTCAAACAATCTTACTATTAGGAGCACTTTAGCATAGATATATATTCATGATAGAGCACTTTCATACTATCACCACATTCACATTCATACCACATTCATACTATCAATCATGTAATAGAAAAATGCTCAGAATATAACAAACCACTATACCTAGCCTTCATATATTACGAGAAGGTGTTTGATTCAGTAGAAATATCGGCCGTCATGCAGACACTGCGGAATCAGGGCGTCGATGAAGTATATAGCGAGTGCCAAAGGACACCTACAGTTATACTGCAGGGTTGTTTTAAAGTTTAAACATTAAAAAGTTTTGGGCATATGTGCCCAAAACTTTTAAATGTCGTTTCCTCAAA
Organism: Rhipicephalus microplus; assembly: GCF_043290135.1. Classification (NCBI taxonomy): domain Eukaryota; kingdom Metazoa; phylum Arthropoda; class Arachnida; order Ixodida; family Ixodidae; genus Rhipicephalus; species Rhipicephalus microplus. The sequence goes on along the minus strand of NC_134707.1, from coordinate 78,972,014 downwards.
ATGACTTTTTCGGCTAGTGAGGCTGCTTGTTCAAGCTATATCTGGGGAACCACTCATCGCATATTCATGTCTCTTTTTATTTTGTACGAGAACAAATTTTTGAGGGGAAGACAAGCCCATTTTTTTATATATTGTGTCTGTTATTATTGATAGTAATCAAACTTGATTATTAATATCCCAATCACCAATACTAAATTTGACGGTCTGCTAAAACTTTTCAGTAAAGAAATTAAAAAAAAAAAGAGCCCTGACATATCAATCTGCGAATCATCATTGTTATATTTCACAGTTCCAGCCTCTTTTGAAATTTCTCCAGGCCTGGAATAAGAGAACCATGTGCACTATTCTGACATACTGCCGTAACTGAAGAAACACAGAACATAACCTCATAAAATTTTGTAGTAGTAGTTGCTTTTGCTGTTGGTCTATCTGTAAAATTTCATTGAGATATCTCAATGAACAAAAAAAATGGTATCTGATGATAGCCTCCCCCCCATGAGAACATCAACAATCTTCCCGTGGGTTGCTGTGCCAACTGAGAAGCGTGGATCATGAGTGAAATTTTTGCAAGTTGAATCCAAAAGTTGGATTGACAGTTCTATACAAATAATCGCAAACTTGATCGTGCTGAAACTGCAGAGCACCTACCGTATTTACTCCCGTAATCCACGCACTCGCATAATTCTCGCACCCCCACATCGCCTAAGAAAAACACGATTTTTTTTCCTCGAGTAATTATCACACCCCTGAAAACTGCCGCAATAATGTCGTCTGCTCGTTCCAGCCACTGATGATGATAGAGCGCGCCAACTGACGCCATCTCTTAAGCATCAAGTGTACTATAGCACGAAGATTCAATCCAAGCCAAGCCAAGTGGCCAGTGCGCGTTGCTGCATGGTTTTGTTTGTTGTGTCTGTAATCTTGGCACGTTATGGGGCGATACTGAAGCTACACGGCTGGTTCAAGTTGCAAGTGATGGATCATGCACTAAACAACGGCAACAGGGCTGCCGGTAGGCCCTTCGGAGCCTACTATTTTTGTGTACGCTACTGGTGACGGCAGCTGAAAGCCACGAAGACGCGTTGTGCCTGCCGTGTGCCTTAAACTGGGATTGATGGTAAACTTTCCAAGACGCGTTGTACCTGCCGTGTGCCTAAAACTGGGATTGATGGTAAACTTTATTTCTTCAGAAAGAAATTGCGGACGATTCTGTTAAATAGCCATCAGACCAATACTGACATCCTACGCTTACCTTTTGAAGGCTCCTGTTGAGCGACAAACGCTACTACTACGCCCGCAACGCCCACAAGCTTTGCGTATGGCATTCCAATTCTGGACTATTTGCCTCCACTTTTTGTGTCTCCAATAAATCTTGTCTGTGTTGAACCTCTGCTTTTAATGTTGAGGTAAATTCTGATTAGTACCTCTTAAAGCTTGCTGTAAGTTGCTGGTGTGAGAATCCCAATTTCACTTCGTTTTCTTTTTCGCTCTCTACGTTTTTGTGAAAAGTTTTCCCCGCGTAATTCTCGCACCCCCCAACTTTGCATCAGTTTTCCGGCAAAAAAGTGCGAGAATTATGCGAGTATATACGGTAACAGTGTTACAACACTGAGCAAAACAGAAGTTGCTTTTCTTGTCGCCCAATACAACATCTGTAGTGTACGGGAGTGCGAGTAGATGGCTGTGCTATTGATGTAGTGTACTACAGTACTAGTGCACCAGTTCACTTGCATCAATAAGGTGGTTCTTCAAGAGTGCCACCTGCTTCCCACAGTAGAACAATGCTTGGATTGCTCAGAAAGGCTACAGTTTTCGCCAAGTTAGGCGCTACGTCAACCTTCCACTAGGTCAAGCTGTTTCCTCTGAGTCTGAAGGAGGATTGACCATGTTCATAATCCCGTTTGGACGCTATTGTTTTCTCTGGCTGCCATTTGGTATCACGTCTGGACCGAAGTACTTCCAGCCGCAGATGTATGCTCTTGGAACTCAGGTCCAAGAGCATACATGCTCTTGTAGACCTGAGGTCCAAGAGCATGCTTGTGCTTGACTCATTCTGTGGTCACATTACGCAAAGTGTGACCGGAACTGTGGCAGACCTTGTTAGCCAGTAGGCGACCATCCTGGGTGGCGGCATTCGTCAGCATCGCAGCTAATGTGTTGAAACGTCATCCCCTCCCCCCCCCCCCCCCCGATAAAGATATATCGCTGCCACCTGTAAACCTGAATGCTCCTTTCCCATGATAAGAGCAAGGAGTATAGTATGGACCTCCTCGCCTACATGCCTTATTGTTCATGCGTTGAGGCAGGCGGAGGCTGCCGTTATTTGACAGTGTTTTGAATGCACCGCGGTTGAGAAGGAAGAAGCGATCTCCATAGACTGCTCTGTCACATGCCCATTCGAAGAAGAAGAGAAGACCCCCTGCGCTAGCTGTGAGGCTCTCCACTTGTACGACGAAGAGTGCACTCCAGCTGGATTTTCAATGACACAAATGACAAGTCTGCAATGCAGACGTGTTACGCCAATCTCGACAGCGACATTGCTGCGAGAGCGACAGACTCGACCTTATAGTGTTGACAGCAACGACGAGACCTACCGAGTACACCCTTGGCGGTCATCATCGATGCTTCGAGTGCAGACTGTAGCTGCGTGAAGCATAACAGCAAAGAGGGCGAGATACTGCATTTCATGGACATGCTAGAAAACATGACATGCAGTGCTCGAAACTACTGGAAGAGACAGTCCTGCATGGAGAAATTTTTTTTTTTCGAATGGCAGATTTGCAACAATAAAGATGCGACTTCACAACCTCATTTTCTACCAGGTTTTGCGTTGCTTCGGATAATTGGGAATCCTGCTTAATCAGGGTAAGAGAGGTTCTACTGTATAGAAAACAAATAGTAAAACAAATGTGCAATGTTGCCAGCGCTCCTATAAACATTACTGCCAACATGTTGCTGTGATAAAAGCCTAAAAAATCTTTTTATTTTAGCTTGAATGAGTTGTAGTCTTTATAATCATTCCTGTGATTGAGATTGTTTTGAGCATGATGGGATGCAAAACCTTGCATCTAGGCATATCAATGCCTAAAGCTAGAAAAATTGCCGCGCAATATGGCAACAACTCCACGTTCATCGAACTCTGTAATGTAGTTTTACATTTACAGAGTATAATGGAGTTTGGCGGTAGCTACAAGGGTATCGGCGATGAAACAGCACCTCTTTTCTAGCGACTATTTGTTGTGTGTGCACCTCAAACTTCCCCGTCGCATTATATTCGAACGAGTGTGACGATATTCACGGACAGGCCACCGTGGTATTGTGGCACACCAACTGCTACAGCATATCCATGCTCACGAATCATGCACTTATATTCATTCACTTGATAGGCCACGACTGCAACACCGGTAGACCGTGCAGCATCAGTTCACGATAAAACGGGCCGCCTGCAGAACCTCTTCGAGCGAGTGGTCTAGCCCCGGGGCATGTAGCACCTGCTCCTGCGCCGTCCTGAACTTCTCCAGCAGATCTGCATCATGCTCGAGGAGCTTGGACTCCACTTCCGAAATGTAGGCCCCTGCAGGTTGGGAAACACACTTGAACCTCATAACGAACCCGGATATAATGCAATATCGGTTATAACGAAGTACATGAAAAATTGTCTCGCAATAGATATAGTGTTATGAATATACCTTTATCCCAAATATATGGATATAACAAACTTATTTTCATGTAAGATGCAACTTCATTATAACAAGGTTTGAGTGTAGATGCACGACTGGGCAGCTAGGATCGAACAAAGGCCACACAGTAAAGCCTTTTTATAGAGATGCCATATCCAACACAAGAATATCACACATCTGCCTCTCGCCATTCCAAGCCCCCTTTTGCTCGTCTTTTCTGCCCGCCAGGTTTGCCTCTCGTGCTCTTTCTTCAACTTCTTATTCTTCATGTTCTTTCTTTTTTCTAACTCTGCTTCAATGTATGATCTTCTTCGTTTATGCATTTCTTTGATTGATACTGTTCTTTTCTCTTGTTTCTTCTGCCTCTTCTTCTCCTTCTTCAACCACGAGGCGACATGCTCATGACACCTTGTCAGTGCTGATTTACGGTTGTTTTATCTGCACCCACCAAGCTCCATTGAGTATCGCTGAATCTGAAAAGAAATCCCGATTGATCGTTATGCCAGAGAACACCTTCAAGGTAGGCCAGTACTGTAGTCTCCAGTTGCGCTCATTTTGCATCACTTTGCAAAAGCTTTTTTGTGTAGGTGCTCTTCAGGTGAGCTCTATTTGCTTTGGGTAAACACAGAGCGTCCTTTTATATGCTTTGTTCAGCAAGGTTGTCACCAGCAATGTAGCCTAATTGCAGCGATGGACTTGTTAGCTGCCCTTCCTCCCAGGTTGTAGACAGAAGCAGCATGCTTCACACATTCCAGCAAAGCGTTCCCATTCTTGGATGATTGGGTCCAAATGACTGAATACATATTTTCACTTGCGTTCCGAATTTTCCCTTCACAGCACCGTGCCAGCAGGTTCTCATTGCTGAGCCTACCGACTCCAAAGCAGCCTCAACACAAGGCGACCGAGAATTCTTGTGTGAAAGTGAACTCTATTGTATTTGCCAAGGCTCCATTGTACTTGAACCAAGAGGGCATTTTGAGTGGTTCAGCGCATCATCTGTTGACGTCATGTGCAGCAGTGTAGCTTTGACTGCCCTTTTCATACCTGGTACATCGTTGACGTTGCCCCTCAGGGCATATCCATAGTAATTAGTGATCTTCCCGATTTTGTGTCAGCTTTCCTCTTTAGCCAAGAGACTCGCCCGAGCCTCATTCCTGTCTGCAAGGTTCCGTAGAGCTGCACCTATTCACTTATGGGCATGGTTAATGCAGACCTTTTTGCATAAAGCCGTACACCTCCGCTTTAGACAAGGCATGAAAAGTGCGGCAGTTTCCATCAGAGAGCACAGTCGTGTAGCGCAGACCATGCGTGGCCAAGGACCTTTGAAACATGATCAGCGCAGCCTCTACTTCCATGCGACCTCAGTTGCATTGAGTGTTTCGTTAACACTCGTGGATTGCCAGCCAGTCAGTGAACCCTTCGTCTTGCGGCTACAGCCTCAGGGCACAGCTGAGACAGCAGTTTCAGTAAACAACATAGTCAATTACAAGACAAGTGTGGAATTCAATGATGTAGCCTACACCAATGTGAGCTCCGACCTATTGTCATCCTGGAGCCTTCAAAGACAATATCTATGTTTCTTGTCGGGTTCGGAAAGTCTGTACGGAAATCTTTGAAGAACATCACACTAGCAGCTTCACTTTATGTCGTTGTGCTTTTGGAGGCTTGCCCAAAAGTTTTCAGGTGCCGCTGAAACATCTTGTGCAGGACTCGTTGTGAAAGCTTCATACACACACAAGAGACTGGAAGGGTGCTAACCACTTGGCCTATCATTTCTTTCCCCCTACAAGACCATCATGATAACTTTGAAGAGTGTAATGGCGGTAGTTCTCACTCTCGGAGCACTGCTTCCTCTCGAAATCACCACTGCTGCAGGCGAAAATTGGCTTCACCACAAAACCGTGCTCTCTATTCTTTGCCTTACACACACTTGCACCTTTTGCATCGCACTCATCATACTTAGCTTGAGTGAAAAAGTTATTCAAAACTTACACATCAACGGTGAAAAAAATCAACGCACGTCGTTTCAGCGAGCATGAAAATAATGGGTAGTACAAACATTTGTCTGATTGTTGTACTTCTGGCCTTCTTCTGGCTCCGTGTGTGTTTGTGTGGCTTGGAGTTGTTTTTTCACGAAATAAAAATCAGCAAATGTTAAGGGGCTGTGCATCACCAACTTATTTTTTAAGGCTTACCTTTTCAAATTGGGCCACGAAGTTCTAAAGGGTTCGTTCTTTCCTTCGAAACACAACCGAAACACATCAATGAACGAAGCCACAAATGCGATTCGGCGCCCCCAAGTGTGTGTACTACCCATCATTCCCATGATCGCTGAACGATCGCAGCGCCAGAGTCCCGGGACAAGTTAAATTTAGGAAACTCTATGCTCCAGGCATCTCCGTCACGTGGAAAAACTACCAGTGCGAAGCAGACCCAGTGCGCCAAAGAACACACATGAACGCAAAAGCAGATGCACATGAAAGAATAGCCACGATGGCGAAAGCAATACAAAGTAAAAATTAAACATCATCTCGCCAGCCAATGATAGATGCGGAGCAGCACACTTGAAAAGCAAGCCACATGAGAGTCCCTGAACAAAGTGGAAACGACCATTAGAGAACTCGCAATAGCGGCTCTGCTGCTTCAGCGACGCCTTTTTTGGTTGTCGCAAATTGTGGCCAACGGAAAGACATATTCAAATCTAGCCAATTGGCGGCACTTGACCCATTGGACAGCTCATGGTGTGTGCACGCGAAGTTCGAAGAAAGTTTATCCATTTGGGGTCATTTAAGCGCTGCTGAGGCACTGCGAAAGCAGATTTTATTGCGTTTATCAACCTAACTTAGAGTTAAGTGATTTGAGAGTAGCTGTTAAGAAGCACAAGCGCCCTGAAAAAAAATTTGCAGGTAATAAACAAATTTTAACATTTCAAGACTCCCTTTCAGAGTAGGCTTGTGCGAATATTCGAATGCTTCAAATATTCGAATGAATAGTAGAGGATTCGAATTCGCTTCTATACGACTTGAAATTATTGAATATTTCAAAGTGTTCAACATGAACTAATAGATGTATATTAATTGATTGATTTGTGGGGTTTAACGTCCCAAAACCACGATTTGATTATGAGAGAAGCCGTAGTGGAGGGCTCCGGAAATTTTGACCACCTGGGGTTCTTTAACGTGCACCCAAATCTGAGCACACGGGCCTACAACATTTCCGCCTCTATCGGAAATGCAGCCGCCACAGCCGGGATTTGATCCCGTGACCTGCGGGTCAGCAGCCGAGTACCTAAGCCACTAGACCACCGTGGCGGGGCTAGATGTATATTAAAACTCCTGTAACTGCCTGTAGAGGTGGTTTCACTGTAATATAGCGATGCTAAGTCCTGAAAGCACCTATCCAGGAAAAATTTGCTCTGCCGCAAAGCCCCACTTCAAATTTAAAGGGGCCCTGGAACACTTTTTGAGCATGGTCAGAAGAAGCTGCCGATCGGTAGTCGAGGCTACTGAGAAAATGCGAGCTAAACATTATAGCGCAGCACGTAACCTGGAATTCACAATAAATTCTCAAAGTCAGATGAAAACTGCTTTCTTCTCTCAGTAAATGACACCACAATGTCAAAAATCGCTCGTCACAGCCAATGTACTGGCCATTGGCTGATTTGAGCATGGGACGTTCGGCCGTTACTGGGGCCACCGCGGGTTGCCGTGACATGTCCACGCGGACATGCGCGATCCCACTGAAAAGCCGTATATTCAAAGGGGGGAAAAAAAGACAGACAGAGTGCTCAAGGTGATGACACGCACGTGACTCATTTTCTTTTCTTATGCCATCTCTCCCGGCTATGCTTCAAGCCTTTTCGTCAGAACGAGAAAAGAGCATGCAAATGCAGCATGTGGAAAATCTTTGCAACTCAGCTCATACTGGACAGATTCTAAAAATTTTTACAGTTATTATTCATAAGGCAATAAGCTTCTTTAGTGAATCCATTTCTGGAAAAACTGTTGCAGGGTCCCTTTAAATTAACGTTATATCCTCAGATCGATTCATCATTTTTTAAGCTTAACACTTTCATTACAACGCTTATTCAAACCGATCCCTGATCATCGATGCTTTTGAATCGTATATTTTGGCATGTTAAATTTGTTTCTCGTGCAACCAGCACTTTCTAGTAGTTAGTCCAGCCGCTGAACTTTCAGAATCAATTTGAATTTGCTCATCTTGGCAACACAGTGATTTTCAACAGACCTTTGCGCGAACCAATGTGCGTGTATGGTTAGAAAAGTGCCCTAAGCTGGCGAACTTCACAGAAGGGCGTGCCCCTCGTGATTATGCTGCAACAACACCGAAATTCTGTAATGAAAAGAATCTTTCCAAGCCAAATATCACAGCCAGCTTTACAAGTTCACTATTTTGAGCAGTAATAATTGCCAGAAATTTATACCAGCTATTCAAGAGGCAGCTCTTCCGAAGAGTAAGAGGAAATTCAGTCTACAAAGAATATCTACCGCATGTTTAATCTGTCGAGATGGCCCTCACCTACAGTTTCCAGCAGCTTGGGTTTTGCTTGCATTGTTAGATCAGACCCAGGGTCTCATCTCGTGTCACTATAGTCGCTCCTATGATGTCGGCACACGCGCATGGGTGCGCGCCAGCGCTGCAAAACACATGCGCTGCTCGAAACTATCTTGCAACTTCATGTGAATAGAGCGAGGACAAGCTTAAAGTTACGAGGATGACAGCACCTCAGCTTCAAGCCTTATGGCGACGATGTTTTGAATCAGCCTGAGCCATTAGCAGCCGTTCATAGGTATGTTTTGTTTACATCCTCAAGTTGTTTTTTCCGCCATGAGTATGTATAGCATCTCACATTTGTGCACAATCCTATAGCTACTGTGGTTTCGTGCGAGATCCACACGTCGCTGGGGCACGGCAAGGTGGTGCCGCCTGCAGAGCTTTTTCTCCCGACAAGAAGGTCAACTACAGAACAGCGCGAAACATTCTAGGACCATGCGTGATATTGTTCTGTTCGTATTAACGATGTGCAAAAATGCAAAGGAATATGCTTGGATGCATAGGTTGGAACACCAACCTATGCGGAGTGAGGTGGCTCATGGAAAGAGGTGACGCTAGGCGAAACAGCCAAGTTCAATGAACATCTCATTTATAGAGGAATTATGCCCACCTCTGGTATCCATTACCCATCTATATCTTCTTAAGACACTGCGTGCAACGTATTGCACATTTAGATTTCAGCGCTCCGTAAACAAAACGAATCAAAAACGAAACCAGAGCACGGTCTACAAGCTATAGTAGAGACTGATAGTGCCATCTATTGGTGTTTCATGAAAGTGTAGGCGCTCGGTGGCGCTCAGGCTAACAAACGAAAATGGCGTCTTTCAGTCCGGAGGCTTTCTATCGACGCCGCCAAAGTAAATAGTTTTCATGTATTTAAAAACGATGTGATCTTGAATATCATTTTACGAGCTCATGAAAGATGAAGGTTTCATTCACTATATTTATTTTTGCCTGCGCCTTTTTGATTTTTTCTTCACTTCACTCGTAAACTCGATGTGCAAAAGGGTGCACGTCAGGACAATGTTGACTCTTTGCGACTACATTTGGCCAAACCCATTATCTTGCTTTGCTCTTCCTCGCTATTGAGTTTAGGGGTCTATTTTTTGCAAATAAATACTAAAAAATCTATTTAGATGCCGCCGGTGCTTCTGCCCTCGAAATTCTTGAGAGAATTGCAGCAAATGGGGACAATGCCGACTTGGACTTGTCAGACTCTGAAGATTCCTCGAATGGTGCAGAAAAGAATGAGCAGTGAAACAAAGTTCTAGGTAAGATTTTGTGGTGGACTTCGTTCCTTAAATTTTACAGCACCCCATTTCGGTCCCGTTACATACATTATTATATTGAAACAAAGTTCTAGGTAAGATTTTGTGCTGGACTTCGTTCCTTAAATTTTACAGCACCCCATTTCGGTCCCGTTACATACATTATTATATTAATTGAAAGGCAGGAGCAGATAATGGACGAGAACGAAAGCACAAGTGTAGTTGTTGAAGCAAACATGTTATGTCGCGAAAGCCAGAAGCGGAAACAACCTTTTTTTTTCTGCTGACCTCTACTACAGGGATGATTACAAAAGGATTATATCTTCCCCTCAAAAAAGACCAAGTTCAAAGAAGCTCAAGGTGGAGGTGAGCTTTCTAGTGCACATTGTTAGTTTAAATTATCAATTGTAAGGATGGGTTGTAACTCAAATACAATGCTTTAAGGGGGGGCGCGGAAGTAAAGTGCCGATTTTGGTCAAAATATGCGATTTTCTGATTCATTTTTTTTCGTAATCTTCAGACCTTCAACTTCCTTGTTCTGAAATACTACAGCGAAACGTGCGCTACAAATCCCGCAAATAGTGTTTTTGCCGAGGCTAGTCGCCGAAAAGTGCGAAAAAAAAGCCCCTGAAACGGTGTTGTTCACGCCGCGCAAACGCGCCAAGTTGTTGACCGTGAGCCGCCATTTTGGCAGCTTTGGAAAGAGGAGAAAGCCGGCTTTCCGATGGTCGCGGTCTCGTATTTCGCCGAGTGAAAATAAAAGTGCGAGGAGCAAGTAAAAAAACGAAAACGAACGGCAATTGGCTGCGCGGGTCACGTGGTAGCAGGCGCGACCTCTTACTGGTCAAAGCTGCACCGCGCACCTTGGCAACCTTGGAAGCGCGAGCGCATCTGCGGCCGCCGCGCCGAGAATCATCCGGCGTGCGCTTCGTTTTTTGCCAGTTTGCTGTTTTAAGTGTGAATACACTTTATAAGCGACCCCAAACCATCCACCGTCGTCGGCGGCGTCCGCAGTCTTCTCTCTATCTTTAAAAGAAAGAGGACTTGGCGGGCCGCAGCGCGACGCTCTACCGAATAAGCCACGGACGCGACGCTGATGTTGGTGTCAGTAACGCGCGTTATATCTTTAACGCCGCTGCGCGCGTCCCCCTCCCCCTTCGCTCGCTGCAGCTGCGCGCGCATCCCTCTATCTCGCGCGCCCGCCTTCTCTCTCAGTCTCCCGTCGAGAGCGGGTCGTGCGATGGATGTCCCGGAGGCAATGCTACCATCAACAACGAATGCAGTACAACCGAATGCCAGCACTGCACCCGTCGTTGGACGTGACGGTACCGCGGTGGTTTCGCCGACGTTGGAAGACAAGGCGGCGCTGCGAAGGGCTCGTAAGACCGAACGTAAGCGGGCGAAGCGTGCAGCGGATGGCAAACTGCGTGCTCGCGAGGCCGAGTGCAAGCGGGCGAAGCGTGCAGCGGATGCCGAACTGCGCGCTCGCGAGGCCGAGGACAGTTGGCGAAGCGTGCAGAGGATGCCGAACTTCGCGCTCGCGAGGCCGAGGACAAGCGGGCGAAGCATGCAGCGGATGGTGAACTGCGCGCTCGCGAGGCTGAGATGAGGCGTCAGCATCGAGCCGCGAACGCGGCCCAAGAAGCGGAACGACAACGCAAGTGTAAGGCGGAGAAGGGCGATGAAGGCCGGCGTCAAGACGCCACTCACAATCGTCAACGGCGAGTGGACGTTCCCGAAGCCGTTTGAGCCAGTGAACGTGCCGCGCGGGAAAGGGTGCGAACGCTGGACTTTGCTCGTCCGGACGCGCGTTTCAAACGCGACTTTGTGGATCGCAGCTTCGGTCACAGCTGCACCGTGTGTGACCGGCTGTGGTTTGATAACAACCTGAGCTGCATTTCCGGCGTGAGGAACGAGACCAACAGGTTGAACGCGTTGCAAGTTCTTTGGAACGAGTTCGGAACAGTCGGGCGAACACCGATGCGACGACATGGATGTGCAAGACCCGCGGCTGGCTCCCTTCGGAGCGGTCCGGGTGTGTGCGTCTTGCCGAGAGTCCCTGGTGGCCGGACGGGTTCCGCCGTTGAGCAAGAGCCACGGCTATGCGTACCTGCCTCGTCCCGCGGACCTCCCCGATCTGTACCCGGTGGAAGAGCGCCTCATCTCGCCTCGACTCCCCTTCATGAGCATCAGGCGGCTCCCGCGGGGCAACGGTCAGTACGGCATTAAGGGACAGATCGTGAACGTGCCCATCGACGTTCCGAGCGTGGTGGAGTGTCTTCCGCGGCTGGTTCCCGAGGACGTTGCGATAGACGTGCACGTGAAGCGGAGGCTGTTGAGTCCGGCTACGTACAGGCGCGGACTGTTGAAGCGCGGTAACATCTTGGCGTGGTTGAAGCACCTGGAGCATGCGCCGTTGTATGTCGCTAGCGGCGTGCGCATCGACTGGAGTCGGCTGGGTGTCTTCGATGACGATGATGCGGCCGTTTGTGAAGGTGAACGCGTCCAGGGGGGAGACGACGCAGATGACATCGAGACTGTCCCTGAGAACATAGATTTGGATGACCCCGTGCAACTAGCCATTGCCCTCAATGCCATGTCAAAGACGATCTTTAATGAGGAGGATGAGCAACGACCGCGCGCTCTCTTGATGAGAGATGATCGCTCTCTTGATGAGAGATGATGGGGAGCGAAGCGGTGAACTGGACGATGCCGCTGCCGCTGACAAGCTGATCGATCCAGCGACAAGCTGATCGATCCGCGACAAGCTGATCGCATAGCCTGCACCTCGCTCCGGGTGAGAACCGCGTCCCACTGGCGCTCTTCATGGATGGGTATGCGGAAGAGCTCGCCTTCCCCACAATATACATGGGCGTGCCTCGCAAGATCATCGGTCCGCGTTTCACGCCATTCGCCATGGCCAGCAGCGAGATACGGCGCACCGACCGGCGTGGAGCAATGCCGGAGCACGTCTTGTACATGGCCGCGAAGGTGATGCGGTACAACGTTGCGGAAGGCAACATGATGTTTCGCACCGAGACCAGTGGTTCCATCACGCGCGAGCAGCTCGAGAGTGGCGGTAAGAAGTTCCTGGAGGAGGTACTGAACCACGACCTCGCATTCATGCGGGGCGTTCCAAATACGGTCCAGTACTGGCAGGATCGCAGGAGTGAACTCTTCGCAATGATCCGCCAGTTGGGCAAGCCGCACGCGTAACTGACCATGTCCGCGTCCGAGGTCCACTGGGAGCGCCTGCTCGAGACCCTGGAGCGGCTGCGGGTTGGGCCCGACGGCACGCCTCGGCCCGTGTCCGAGATGATGGCCTGGGAGCGCGTGGAGCTCGTGAACGAAGACCCCATTTCCTGCGCAATGTACATCAACAGGATCTTCGACGCCATCATGAACGTGCTTGCCGAACGAAACTGCTCTCCGTTCCGCCCGTACGTGATCCGGGATTATTCAAGCGGGTGGAGTTCCAGCAGAGAGGAAGCGCGCACGTGCACGTGATCCTGTGGCTCGAAGAGGCGTCCGACGAGGAGCTCACCGGTGAGGAAGGTGCCATGCCCAAGACCCTCGAGACGGTGGCTCAACTCCTCACGCTCGACACTACGCTCCTCAGGCGGCCGCGCACACAGACGCATCAGCACACCCACACGTGCTACAAGCGCGGCCGCACCAAGTGCCGGTTCGGGGCGCCCTTCATGCCCAGTGATGAAACGAGGATCGTGGTGCCGTTTCCACCTGCACCGGAGGGAGACGATGCGGAGAGTGAGTGGGAACGCCAGCGTCTCAAGGCCCTCAAGAAGAAGTATGATGAAATGCACGAGGGCCTCGAGTCCGTCGACTTTGAGGATGTCGCCTCGTTCCTACGCGCTTTCAGCCTGCACTCCGAGAAGGAGTATATGGATGTCCTGCTTGCCGGCCTTTCGCGACCTTGCGTCCTCCATTGAAGGACCCCGGCGGAGAAGTTTGTGAATGCATTCAACGCGTGGATAGGCCGGCTCTTGGATTCAAATATGGATACGCAGATAATACTCGATCACTACGCATGCGCTTCCTACGTGGTGGACTATGTCAATAAGTCCGACCGCGGAATGTCCAACCTCAAATGCACCGTTGCCGAGATCCTCAAAACGAATCCCAACCACCACATCGAAGCCGTGATCCGCAAGCTTCATGTGGACATCCTTAAAGGAATTGAAATGTCGGCACAGGAGGCGGCCTGGTTTCTGCTCAAACAGGACATGTCGCACAAGAGCCGGGAAGTGGTGTACGTCACCATGTGCTGGGCATGTCGCACAAGAGCCGGGAAGTGGTGTACGTCCCCATGTGCTACCCCGGAGAACGGGTGCGCGTATGCAAAACGCGTGCCGAGTTGGAGGCGCTCCCTCCGGGCTCCACCGACGTCTGGAAAGCGAACCTCGTGCAAAAGTACGAGGCCAGGCCGCCTACCCTCAAGGATGTATGCCTCGCCGACTTCGCCAGCAAGTACCAGCCGGCGAAGGGTGATTGCCGTTACGTGCTCAGGGTACGGCCGGCTGTGATACGCTACCGCGGATACAACCCCGGTAACGATGTGGAGTCGTATATGCGGGAAAATGTCCTTCTATACGTCCCGTTCCAAAGCGAAACGGTTGATGTGTTGGATGGTAATAGGTATGTGTCCATCTAAGAGAACAACAAGCAGTTGATCGAGGTAAAACGAAAAGAATACAACCTGGCGGATGACGATGCACTGGTCCAAGCAATGGTGGAGGTCCACTACGCCGAGATGCTGCGGCTCAGGCGAGAGAGAGAGGAGGATGAAGAAAGAACAATGGAAGAAGAAGAATATAATGAAGATGACGGGTGCGCGCGGGTACAAATCCCCGAACGACGAGATGCGGATGCTAGTATGTACGCGGACGTGCTGCCTAACGAGCGCCTGCTCCGACTGCTCAAGGAGGTCAGTACGCCGTATGCTGCGGTACGCAAACGGCAAGGAATCATGGAACGAGAAGAGTACGTCTCGATGATGCGCAGCACCAACCCCGAGCAGTACGAGTTGCTGCACGAGATTCTGAACCGTCAGACCACGCCGGGGCAGCCTCTGCTGCGGGTCTTCTTCACGGGACCCGCGGGTTGTGGCAAGACCTTCGTGATCAAGCTCGCCATAGACGTGTATAACCGCTGTGCGGACTGCTGCGGTGCCGTTGGCTGGGAAGACGGCTCCTCCTCATCCGTCCCTTCCGTCTACAACGCGTACGTGATCTGCGCCAGTACGGGAAAGGCCGCCGTTGCTGTGCGTAGAACCACCGTCCACAGTGCCTTCAAACTCGTGCGGGCTGCCCGTGGAAACCGACAGGACGCCCGCCTCGGAGTCATGGGGGACGGTGGACTCCGACCTAGTGACCTGAACACCTTCCAGTGTGCCTTCCGGAGAATCAAGTGCGTCATCATAGACGAAGTCAGTATGATGTCCACCGACCAACTCAAACTGGTTGATTGCCGTCTGCGCCAGATGACGCAGCGACTCAACGAACCCTTCAGTGGACTGGACGTCATCCTCTGCGGGACCTGCGGCAGTTGCCGCCCGTGCGTGCCAGCGAGATCTTCAAGCAGCCCCGCAGTGCTGATGGTCTCCTCGGATTCAGCACTGTCACCTGGCATCATCTCGAATACTTCCCGCTCGTGAGAGTCGTGCGCCAGTCCGACGTCACCTTCTGCGCGGTCCTCACCAAGATTGGGGACGGCCGCGCGCTCGAGCCCGAAGAAGCAAAGCTTCTCGAATCCAAGCTCGTCAAGGTCGAGGAAGCCGCCGAGCGCGTGCCCTCGGCCGTGCGCATCTTCTACTCGAACGCCGATGTCACGCGTTTCAACGAGACCGTGGCCCCTTCGCAGGACGACTTCGTGGTGCTTCGCGCGCGTGATCGGTACCTCGGCTGCAAGACGCCGCATCTGCTCGAGAATGCCAAGCGCAGGGTTGCCCGCATGGTTCCCAGCGAGTTTGCAAATCTGCCCGGGGAAGTCATGGCCGTGGTTGGCAAGCCCTACATGATGACTCATAACATCGATCTCGTGGATGGTCTGGTCAACGGTGCGGTTGGAGTCTTACGCCTGTGTGAGCTCGCCGGCCTGTTGCCCGATGATGGAGATGGAGTGGATGAAGAAGGTAGAAGGAGACGAGGATGAAGAAACGCTCGTGAGGCGACTGTGGCTCGAGTTCGATGTGCCCGGTACCGGAAAGCTCACGCATGCGCGCGCCGCTCGGGCCGTTCGCGAGGCCCGTTCAAACGGCTACGACGTCACCAGCGAGAACTGGATACCCATCGAGATGCAGTCGGCCACCGTCACGGTAGATCGAAAGGCCGGCATAGCTTGTAAATGGACGCAGTTCCCCCTTGTCCAGGCCAGCGCCATCACCGTGCACAAATCTCAGGGGGGAACCTATGCCTCGGTCGTGTACGACTACTCCAAGACGCACCCGCAGAAGCTCGTCTACGTTGCGCTCTCTCGGTGTACCAACCTCAACGGACTATACCTCACCAACGCTGAGGGAGACCACACCTTCTACCACAAGCAACACAACCCCGACAAACCCATGCTCGATGAGTTTCGGAGGCTCGAGAATCACCGTCTCGTCACCGTCACGCAGCGCTACCTCTCCGCTCTGAGAGACCAGCATTTCCGCAGGGTGTGCGAGGGTGGCTGTAGGGAGTTCACGCTCGCGCTCCTAAATGCCCGCTCTCTCTCGGCGCATGCACTGGACGTTGCCAAAGACCCCGTACTCTCCAGAGTTGATCTCCTCTGCCTCACGGAGACCTGGAACCGCTCCTCCGGTGACTGCGCTGCCGATGTCTCCCTGAGTGGCTACGATCGTGTGACCCGGGCCCTCGCCGAGAGAAGGGCTGGTGGAGTGGACGTCTTCCTAAAGCGCTACCGGCCCTTCAGTGAAGAGCTCAGGCGACAGCAGGACCGGGCCCAGCTCCTGGTCTTACAGCGTGCCGACCTCGCTCCTGATGCATCGCCGCGAACGTGTCCCACTGATGACCCGTGCTCCTTCGCCCGGAGTGGAAGCCGGGGCGAGTACTGCGGCGTGAACTTGGTTGTACACGTCTACGCCAACGTCCTCTCGCATGCCCTGTGTATTTGCCGCTCAGAGACAACTCGCCGTACGCCTCTGTCTACACCAGTGCCTACTCCGGCGATGCCGTCCTGGTTGTGACCGTCTACCTGGCCCCAAATCTCTCGAGAGATGACGTCTTGGAGCAGATGGATGCGGCAATGGAGAGTGAGTCTGTGCGCGCGCGTCCCTCGGTTCCGATTGTGGTGGTAGGTGACTTTAACGTGGACGTTAGAAAGGACAATGGCTGGTTGGTTGACCACATGCTGAACAATTACTCGATGACGTGTCTGTCTCTCGAGTTTCCGACCACGATCAACGGTGGCTTCATAGACTTGGCGTTCAGTAGGAACTGTACGGTTCGCTCCGTCTTGCCGGATCCGCTCACCGTACATTTCTCGGATCACAAAGCGCTGGTACTAACCGTGAGCTACAACGATAACACGAATAGGTGCTAATCTGTAGTGTAGTTTGTGTGTGTGTGTGTGATGCGCTCGCGATGTGTGCATTTAATGCATCGTACGAAAATTGTGAAGTGTAAATAAATAATACTTCGTACATAATGTATCTGTGTACAAATGCTTCATGACAAACAACACTTAAATTCATTAATTACACTTTATTCATCATCATCAGTAATAAAACTCCCAAGCATTTCCCCGAGGGTGAACATGGTTAAGTGCGAATGCACGGGGTGATGCTACGAGGGGGAGTAAAGTTAAAGTCCGTTGGCATTCGCCAGTCAGTTAACGTAAACTCCCCCGTGTGATCAAATTGCGATTCCCAGGAACCATTACACCATAAAGGCACCATAGTGTGATTAATAAATATAATAGTGCGAATTAATAAATACCCCTCATAGCATCACCCCGTGCATTCGCACTTAACCATGTTCACCCTCAAGGAAATGCTTGGGAGTTTTTTTGTGATAGTTTGCGTGCTTTTTTTTACCAAGCTTTGTTTACATCGGTGGTCTCTTCTGAGTGCTTGCTCATACTGCGGTGCTATGTTGCCGCAAAAAAAGTTCCGGAGCGTCCACAAGTACGGCAAGCGTCGGAAAGCTTGGAACAAAGGGCAGACGACTGCTGCTGCCATCCCAGTCGCAGTTCCGGACGAAGCATGCTCTTCAAGCGTCACGGAGCCTCTACTCAGACCCTTCGCTGATTGTTGTGAGGCCGAGAGTGTGGAAGGTGCCACATCGTCGTATGTCGGACCGCCGGATGCCGTCGACCGTGATGGACGCTTTCGCAAACCCGATTGCAGTGGCACCGCGTCAGCAGCCGTTGCAACTCCGGGCGTTCGCGCGTCGAACATTCTATCGCGAGTTTCGGCCCAGATTCCGAGCAGTGAAGAAATCGCGCAGCGGGCGCAAACAAGGCGGGGTGTTTTGGATGCCGTAGCATCAAAGTCCGCTTCAAAGCGGAAGCTCGAGCTTCTGAACGAAGGCTACGATGAAAATGACGGCGGTAAGGACTCCACATTCTTCATTGTAAATAAGAAGATGCTGAACGGTCTGCTTTCGTCAGCAAAGTGCAACAAGTGCGCCGAAGGGTCGATACGCCTCGAGACTACGCACTGCCTTGGACTCGCGGCGAGGATGGAACTTTTTTGTGACAATTGTGGCATAGTGAACAGTGCGTGGTCGTCCCCGAGGTGCTCCGGGCAACAAAAAACGAACCCCTTTGAGGTAAACGTGCGTGCTTTGAGGGCAGTGCAGTCAGTTGGCAGAAAACAATCTGCCATAAATGACATTTTTTCTGCGATGGACATTTCGCATCGAGCACTGGTCCACAAGTCCTACCAGAGACTGCAAAGGAAGTACAGCCACCCTGCCACCACATCAGCTGCCACCCGCATTGAAGCAGAAAGTGCACAGAAGGTGCATGACATTTACAAGGACCTATTGATATGTGGGGTTTAACGTCCCGTTTTACAAGGACCTAGGAGGAGTGCCAGGCAACATTGACGTCATTTACGACGGCACGTGAATGAGGAGGGGGCACAGAAGTCATATTGGGAGGGGGCACAGAGGTGAATGAGGAGGCACAGAAGTCAATCAAGCTGTACACAGGCTTGGTCTTGGACCACTGTGTCCTGTCCAACTACTGCCAAGGCTGTGCTGTTGGCCCCAAGCCTGGTGACGACAACTATGAGGAGTGGCTTGAGAAACACAAGCCACAGTGCCAAAAGAACACCGATGCTAATGCAGGCCAAATGGAAGTAGAAGCAGCTAGGATCATGTTTGAAAGATCGTTTACCAAGTACAAGCTTCGATACATCAATGTGCTCTGCGACGGTGACAGCCGTACGTACCTTGCCCTCACGCAAGACAAGGTGTATGGCTACATGGTGATCAAGAAACAGGAGTGTGTGAACCATGTGAAAAAAAGAATGGGCACTTCCTTGCGCAACCTTCTTGATGAGCACAAATCCAAAGGCCGAGAACTGAGCATGGGTAGCAAAGGCCGGCTGACGCAGGGCCTGATAAAGAAGTTAACGAATTATTATGGCTGGGCCATTAAGAGCCACCCCAACGATGTTCCTGGCATGGAGAGGGCCATCATGGCCACTTATTACCATGTAACAACCACAGACCAAGATCCAGACCACGACCTGTGCCCAAGTGGGACCGACTCCTGGTGCCCGCACAATCAGGCATTGGCCAAGGGAGAGCCGCTGCCGCTTCACAAACATAAACTGCCCCCTCACGTGCGAGTGGCACTGCTGCCAATCTACAAGCGCCTCTCGAACAAAGAGCTCCTTGAAAGGTGTGCGCAGGGAAAAACCCAGAACGCTGTGGAGAGTATGAACAGCGTCATTTGGTCACTCCAGTCCAAGAGCCAGTTCGCCTCCCTTCGCAGTGTGGAAAGTGCAGTTGCAGATGCAGTCTGCCGTTTCAATGATGGCTGCAAGAGTGCACTGCAAGAGATCACTGCTCAACTGGGCTTCAATCCAGGAGACTGCTCTTTGCGGCGAGCAGCCGAAAAGGATGCCAAAAGGGTAAAGAGGGCTCAAAAGGCGCCTTGTTCCACGACAAAGAAGTGCAAAACTGGGTTACGCTCTACAGAGGCCAAGGCCACAGCATCTCAGGATTACTGCCCAGGAGGATTCGAGTGTTTTAGGCATGTTGTGAACTTGCAAACAAGAGTAAACTTTCAAAGTCAGTTTTCTCAACTCTTGATTTTCGCCTATGTACCTTCGCTAGAACATCTGTCATTTTCTAAAAAAGACTGATAGAGTCGTTCCGTTTTTTGCACTAGGCTCAGAAGGCCTTTAGCAGTGCAATAAAGCTTTATCTCTCTTCTTACTTATCATTTAAAATTTTAAGAACACATTTTATAATTACTGCGATGTGTGCACAAAACATCCATGTTTTGGAAATTTTATTTATGGTTACAAGAACTATAAAAATCAACTCATAGCTTCTTTGCACAAGTTGATGCTTTGGGAATATAATAATGTGAAAAAATAATTTCATTTAGCAATAATTATTTCTTTAATTGTGAAGAGCATTAATTATTATAATTATGCTTGCAACTCAAAAAGTACGAGAGGTATTTGAAAACGGTTTTCATATTTGGAATCCTCACAATAATCGACATACACACACCAAATTTCATCACAAACAGTACATTATAAAAAAATTAGTTTTACTTGCCACGTCCCCCCTTTTGTTAACCTTTGTTTAGTGTGCCCTTTGTTGGGCATTGGGACATATATGTCCCACCCACAACCGCCAATAAAACCGCCTCAAATGATTAAAGGAACATGACAAGACTGGATGGATGGATGGATATGACTGTACCCTTTAGATGGGGCGGTGGCTAGCGCCACCAAGCCGTAATATTAATGAACTTAAAAATATATTTATTTTTTTCCTTAAAAACAGAGTTTGAGGATTCGTACTTTGCAGTGAAGAGTTTAATTTTCACTCGTGCCTTGACTTTAGCCACCAATCAGATAACCTCCTTCTAGTTAAGTCTACTTGATTAAAGTCTATCTTGTCCTCCCGGTGCCTAAACCCCAGTGCTTTGAAAAACTCTGCGCCATCATCCTGAACTATAGGGTGAAGCCCTTTACAGAACATTATCAAGCGTTCGGCAGTTTCTTCTTCCTCTCCACACGCACTGCATACTGTGTCTACCCCTTCGTATTTGGCCCGATATGTCTTGGTTCGCAGTACTCCCGTCCTAGCCTCAAACAGTAGAAAACTACCACGAGTATTATCATAGATCCTTTCCTTGGCAATTTCCTGCTTAAATGTTCGATAGATCTCTAGTGCGGACTTCTTAATCATGCCCATTCTCCACATGTCAGTCTCCGTTTCCTTCACTTTCTTCTTAACCGATAGTTCTTTTTGGTTTGGCCACCTGCTGTTTTCTAAGTATTTACCAGTCAACTTCCTAGTTCGCTTCCTCCATTTTGTATCGACATTCTTCATGTACAAGTAGCTGAAAACCTTCCTAGCCCAACGCTCTCCCCCATTTCTCTCAATCCAATCGATTCTCAAATTTTATCTTGCTGCTAGCTTCCCTGCCCTCAAACGATGTCCATCCCATATCACCCTGTACTCCCTGATTTGGTGTATTCCCGTGAGCTCCCAAAGCAAGCCTACCTATTCCACGTTGCTTAATTTCTAATCTTGCTTGAACTTCTGATCTCATGCACAAGACCGCATTGCCGAACGTCAGCCCAGGAACCATGACCCCTTTCCATATTCCTCTCACAACATCATACCTATTGTAATTCCACAGTGCCCTATTTTTCACGACTGCTGCATTCCTGTTACCTTTAGTCGTCACGTATGTTTCGTGTTCCCTCAGATACTCGGTCCCATTGCTTATCCATACGCCCAGATATTTGTATTTATCTGTTATCTCTAGCGTGACCTCCTGTATTCTAAGCTCACTACATTCGTTGTCATTGAAAATCATGACTGCTGATTTTTCCTTAATGAATCTAAAATCTAACCTATCTCCCTCATTACCGCAGATGTCCATCAATCTCTGCAAATCTTCTTTGTTGTTGGCCATTAGCACTATATCATCTGCGTACATTAATGCTGGTAGTGCCTGGTCAACAAGTTTTCCTTGTTTGACTAAAGAGAGGTTGAAGCCCAGTCTACTTCCCTCTAATTTTGCCTCTAATCCTTGTAGGTACATCATGAATAATAAGGGTGACAGGGGGCACCCCTGCCTAAGCCCCCGTTTTACCTCTGCAGGCTTGGATACCTGTTCTTCCCACTTTATAACTACCTTGTTACCTTTATAGATACCCTTTAAAAGGTTAGTGACTACATGTTCCACGCCTAGTGTGTCCAGTATTCCCCACAATTCCTCTTGAACCACGCTATCGTACGCTCCCTTGATATCGAAAAATGCTAGCCACAGGGGCCTGTGTTCCTTTTCTGCTATTTCGATGCACTGCGTCAGTGAGAACAGATTGTCTTCCAACCTCCTGTGTTTCCGAAACCCATTCTGCAGTTCCCCCAGCACCCCCTCATCCTCTATCCACGCCTGCAGTTTTTCCTTCCTAATCTGCATCGCCAGCCTGTAGACCACTGATGTCACTGTTATAGGACGCTAGTTGTTTGTGTCAGCTTTGTCCCCCTTTCCTTTATAGATCATGCTCATCCTGCTAAGTTTCCATCCATCGGGAACTTCACCATTGATTATTATTGTGCTCACTGCCTCTCTCAATGCCTGCTTAGACTTCGGATCTAATGTCTTTATCAGCCTAATTGGAATGCCATCTGGGCCTGTTGATGTACTACTAGGAACCCTTTTCTCAGCCCTTTCCCACTCTTGTTGTGAAAATGGAGCCATTGCACCACTTGATTCGTCCTTGTCTATTGTGGTGCATAAAGTACTTTTTTGTTGAAATTTTTCTGTCACCCTTGTTCTTATATATTCAATAGCTTCGTCCCCTTCTAGCCTAGCACCTTGGGCTGTAGTTATAAAACTCTGCTCTAGGCTCGTCTCATTTCTTAGGGAGTTTAGATGGTTCCAAAATTTCGCAGCTGCCTTTCTATCTTTTTTTATGTACTTCTGCCAGCCACTGAGCTCCCTTCCTTCTAATCTTTTCATTGATCAGAAGGGATGCATCCCTTCTACAGCTTAGAAAGGTTGCCCATTTTCTTTCAACATCATCTGTCGGTTCACCCCGCTGCTTAGCATGTCTGTGTTCCCTAGAGGCTTCCTGACGTTTTGCTATGGCTCTCTTAACTTCCTCATCCCACCAACTTTTGGGTTTGTGTCTTCTTTTCCGGGGTGACTTGTCACGTGTCTTAGCAAGCTCTAGCTCAAAGAGTCTAATTAGATTCGTGTATGTCCACACTGTCTTATTATCCTCCGTGATTACTTTCTCAATTTGTTTAGTGGCTATTTCAATTTGCCTTTCTGCATAAAAATTTTCCTCTAGTTGCTCATCTTGTCTCCTTCCCACTTTCACTGCTCTTCCAAAACTTAGCTTGATGATCAATGACCTCACACGCACACTCGTTCAAAGGAACTTAGACTGCTTAGTTTCAATGCTCGAAGTTTAGCGAATAAGACTGAACAGCTTGAACAACTTATTTTCAGATATGATCCGCATATAACGATGGTGTCTGAAACATGGTTACATAGTGATATCAGTGATGTGGATGTAATTCCTCCGTCGTATCAGATCTTTCGACGCGATCGCACAAGTAGGGGTGGAGGCATGGCGATAATATTGAAAAACTGTTTTGCCACCAGCGCACTTGCGCAAATAGATGACCACGAAAGCCTTTTTCTAAAAGTAAACTGCTGGGGCCACGTGTTTGTTCTATGTGCTGTCTATCGGCCCCCGTCTTCTCCTCCCGAATTCTTATCACTGCTACGCGATCACATGTCGTCGTTAAAGTGTCCTCGTATTTTAATGGCTGGGGATTTCAACTTGCCCTCCATTAAGTGGTCGCAAAAGCTGACTGCCAATGTAATTGATAGCCCTCTGTATGACATTATGCTTTCTTGCGACTTGCAACAAGTGGTACTTAAAAACACGCGCGTAATTGGTAATCATGGTTCGATATTAGATCTTGTATTTCTTAACA
The DNA here is from genome assembly GCF_043290135.1 of Rhipicephalus microplus. Classification (NCBI taxonomy): domain Eukaryota; kingdom Metazoa; phylum Arthropoda; class Arachnida; order Ixodida; family Ixodidae; genus Rhipicephalus; species Rhipicephalus microplus. The sequence goes on along the minus strand of NC_134707.1, from coordinate 78,948,314 downwards.
GAGATATTCCGTCGTACGACGTAGCCATTGAAGAGGGTATATCATACCACAAGCTAGTACTGGTGACTTGTAAACTTGCTGATAGTACGCAACACCCCAAAACAGTTACAAAAACCGTAAAAGATATGGCGAAGGCTGATGATCAGTCTATTCTTGATGTATTATGGCAGCTTGTAGACCAGGAACCCCGCAGTGATGTCATTTCTTTGTGGCTATCCTTTAAGCATGCTGTACTGCACTGTTTAGAACCTTTTGTTCCTGACCGCCACGTTAAAACAAGGAGGGCTAATCCCTGGGTAACCCGCGACATTGTACACATTAAGCGAAAACTAAAGCGCGCCAAAAAGAAATCAAACAGAAATCCCGATGGTATTCAACAAATTCAAGCTGAACTTTCTTGCGCACTAACAGCATCCCGAGATAAATATTTTTCATCGACCTTACCGAGTTTCTTAAAGAATAATCCGGAAAAATTTTGGCAATACTTGGGAAATAAGGCTCCAACTTTAGAAAAATTAAGGGAGAATGACTTAGTAGTTACTGACTTAACAGAAATTTCCAACATTATGAATGATTATCTTCATTCCGTGTTTTTTTCAAAAGATACAACTCTCGAACTTGTTCCATCCTTGCCCGATTCGGATTTTATCAGCTTTGAGGGTGTGTTGTCACTGTTACTTGGCGTAAAAGAAAAATCATCTGGTGGCCCTGACGGCATACCGAATTCTTTCTTGCGTCGATACGCTGAACCAATATCGCATATTTTAACCACTCTTTTCTCTGAATCACTCAAAACGGCAACGTTACCAGATGACTGGCGTCTCGCCAGGGTTGTAGCTGTGCATAAGAAAGGTGATCGCCTGCTGAAGGAAAACTACCGCCCAATTCCCCTAACGTCTACATGCTGCAAGGTACTTGAACACATTATTGCTCACTTTATCACCGATTTTCTTGAAAATAATAACCTGTTGTCTCCAGCCCAGCATGGCTTTCGGAAAAAATTATCAACGTGCACGCAGCTAGTTGCAACAGTTCATGATATCGCACAAATACTTGATTTTTCAGGCCAGGTTGATTTAATTTTTTTAGACTTTAGCAAGGCATTTGACCGCGTTCCCCATGGCAAACGTCTCATAAAGCTCCGAAACCTGAATGTTCAATCTTTCATCATAAGTTAGATAGAGGCTTATCTTTCAAACCGCGCTCAGTACGTTGATGTGGGGGGACATATTTCTAACACGTTACCGGTATTATCAGGTGTCCCACAGGGAAGTGTTTTAGGGCCGATTCTTTTTCTTATATACATAAATGATATAGCTGACATGGTTGAGTCTAACATTAGTATCCGATTGTTCGCTGACGACTGCGTAGTATATAAAAAAGTGACATGCCAACAAGATCAGGTTGATCTAAGTCTTGCATTAACACAAGTTAGTGAGTGGTGTACTCGGTCGTCAATGACATTAAACTCTGACAAAACGGTACTCCTACGTGTGACAAGAAAAAAACAGCCATTCACGTTTACCTACAACGTCCAAGGAACACCAGTACGTGAAGTAAATGAATATAAATACCTAGGAGTAACCATTACAAACACACTTTCTTGGTCCGCACATATAACAAATGTCTCCGCATCAGCTTCTCGTAAGCTTGGTTTTCTGAGGCACAAACTGAAAAAAGCCCCTCCGAAATTAAAAATGCTCGCGTACAAAGCGTATATTTTGCCTAAACTTGAATATGCATCAGTGGTTTGGGACCCTTTCTACAAAAAAGACATTCAAAAACTTGAAATGGTTCAAAGATGCGCTGTACGTTTTATTTTTTCTAAGTTTAAATGATCTGATTCTCCGACAAAATTAATGAAAGACAACGATATTCCTGTGCTTGAAGATCGCCGCAGAATCGCACGCCTGAAATTCTTGCATTCCATTTATAATGGTAAGCTGAATATTCCTGCCCATAAATACATACAACCATTCTCTCCTCGCGCATCTATGCATCGTCATATGCATAACCTGCTCCCATACACCACGCGGACTAACACCTTTAAAAATTCTTTCTTTCCCCGAACAATTATTCAGTGGAATAGCTTACCACCTGATGTCATTTCATCTGATGACTTCGAGAAAGCGTTGCTCGGAGCATCTCAACCGTGACATAAGCGCATCTTCTCTGTACTGCTAGTGCTTAATATAATGTTTATACTCTGTATTCATGCAATATCACTTTTTCGGATTGTTGGTGCTCAGTACTTGTAATAGTTGACGCGTTTCCTGTACGTATGTGTATATTCTTTTTTTTTTGTGTGCTTTAAGACATCACTCCATTTTCGCCATTATTTATTATTTATTTTTATATGGTCTGTTATATTTTTCTTAAATTCATTGTATCATCCATTTTGTATTCTTGCAAATTTGATTATTCCTTTAATTTTTTTTCTCGATGTTTACATATTTGTTTATTGTAATGTTCCCCACCTGCTTGGTCTTCAGTGACCGCAGTATTTTCTAAATAAAATAAATAAATAAAGATACGTTTGTGATCGCTACCCAGACTTCTGGAGCCACCTTCATCTATGTGCATTCCCCTGAGCTTATCATACATCCTATGTGACATCAGTGCATAATCTATCGTCGACTGAAGCCTTCCTACCTCCCATGTTATTTGCCCTTCACACTTCTCGGTACTGTTGCAAATGATCAAATCAAGCCTTTCACACATATCCATGATCAATTTGCCTGTTGGGTCGGTATACCCATCCATATCTTCTATGTGCGCATTCATGTCTCGTATAATTATCTCGCACTCTCTTCCTAACTCCTGAATGTCCTTTGATATACACTCTACCATTGCCTGGTTTTCCTCTCTGGCCTTTGCTCCCGTCCACAAGTACACGAAACCAAGGAGTGTCATTTGACCTGCCACTTTCCCTTTTAGCCATAAATGTTCCTTGCACTCCTGCTTGACCCTTTGCCAGTCTGTACTTTTATGAATGAATGCCCCAATACCACCCCCCTTTCTGCTGCCTTCTGTTCTATTACAATATTCCCACACGTAGTCCGGATTGTTCGGAGGTTGTTCCATGTCCCTGAGATGTGTTTCTACAAAACCGTATACCATCAGCCTCTCTTTTCTTAGCTGTTCTTCTATCTCTTCCCACTTAAGCCTGTTCCTACCACCCTGCATGTTAATATACCCTATGTCTGAATTGGCTCGGCGCTCGTGGCTGCGTCTATTTAGGCCCGGGCTCTACCTATCTTAGATATTGATGCCACTTTGGAATTGTATCGGTCCATACCACCTGTCGAAGAGTCTCCCTGGTTGTTTTCCTCGTTACTAGCTATCCTGCACCCCGAAGGGCTCGCTTGCCCCCCAAAAAAGCTACTGCGCGTCCTGCAAGTAGCCAACCCACCTCATGACCTAGCCGCCCATCGAAGTGAATTCTGTCTCGTTGAAAACCCCCCCACCTATGCACCTCCCTGTTTATTTCCACCACCTCAAAGCCTTTCTCTCGACTCATCCGCCATATCTCTTGGTTTGCGTTGACCACCGCTCTTTGCAGGTTGCTATCACGCATCGGTACCTCCGGTATCGTGCATATCACTACCTGTACCTTAGGAGAAGTGGCGCGCATGTCATCGACGCCTTTGGCCAGTGTGGCTGCTAGTCCTGCTGCATCTTCATTGTGGACATTGTTTAAACCGCCTGAAATTATCACGAGGTTTCGTCTATCAGCTGTCGTTTTGAGCTTTGCGCTCGCTTGCCTCATGACGGCTTCCAGCTTGCGTCCTGGGAACGCCCCTACAGCAACCCTCTTGTCACCTCTTACCCTCTCTTTGATGGCTTCTGTGCATCGATTTAAATTCGAGTCCCCGGCGATTATCACATGCTGTGACTTTTCAGCTGGAGTGTTCTGCACCTGGGGACTACTTGCACCTGTGACGCCGGCTGCTTTGTTCCCTCCCTGCCCCACCACTACCTCGCTGAAGCTGGGCCTTGCGACAGTTGAACCGGCTAAACCTGTTTTTTCCAAACTTGCTTGCTTTTCCTTCTCCACCGTTCTGGTTGCCGGTTCCCTACTGTTCTCTCGGTAGGTCGCTTCTTTGTTCAGCTTCGCTAGCGCTTCCTCGGCGGACTTCAGTCTTTCTCCCATTGCCCTCGTTTTCTCTTGCTCTGTCGCCAACGCAGTCTCGAGCTCGGTGATTCTCATCAACAGTTTACTCTGGGCAACCATAATTTTCTCCATTTTTTCCTCGACCTCACATTGCCTACACTTCGCGTCAGCCTCTTCTCCATCCGCTTCTACGCTTGGGTCCACTTTCAAACCCACTCCACATCCTGAACACTTTACAGTCTTTTTAACCATGCCTTTCTGACACCAATTGTCCCTATACTCGATAATTCTAAACTCGAGCCCTGCACTACGAAAAAAAAAAAGAAAGTCTAAGCTCTACTACAAAAATTTGCGCGTTCAATGTACGTGCACCTCCCCCACGGGGTGGCAAGAAAAAAAAAGAAACAATGAACAACAAAAAATTCAAACACACACACACCCGCACTAACTAATAAATACCTGGTGACTGGCCCCCAAAAAAGCCGTACCATAAAATAAGTGCTACGAAGATTTACACCGCTGCCTTATGATTATAAAGACAAGCTCAAAACATGCAAAAACACTTATCTGCGCAGTCGATCCGGAGCGCTCAAAAAACACGTCCATCCACGTTGACAGCCCGAACTGAAAACCACTTGCAGAAACAAGCAGCGCCATCTTATAGAGGTTTAGAGCAACTAATGTATTTAGTTCGTATTTGAATTGGTAGGTGGCACTAGTAGATTGTGTTGTTTTTCTGTTGGCTTGCGTTTTTCGGCACTGTTGCTCCTAAAGTGCGTGATAGTTCCTTATACCCGTGACACACGGGCAAAAGTAAAGTACTTTGAAGTAAACCCCTTTTGTCGCCTAAGGGGACCATTTGCAGAAAGGAGTGGCGCTGATGACACACGGCACCGGACTACTGCTTTAGGCGGTGCCTCAGAAGAACGCTGCAGAAAAAAATGGCGCTGTTTGTGGAAGCAGCAAGATTGGAAATATTAAAAAGAATCTGCGCATGTACATCACATTCAGCGACGCCCGAGCATAAAACCGTTTTTTTTTATTGTCTGGTGGCTTATAATGCGCATACCTGTAATTTTCTTTTGCTTTTTTGCGTTTTTAGCAGCAACTTAAGTTCGTCTGGCAACTATGAACAGTCGGTGTTTTGCCGTTTTTGTTTTTTGTCGTGCTTTTTACACGGCTGAGTCCAGCTGGGTCAGTGACAGCGTGCCTCGCTTCATCGTGGTCCTGCGATGTCTCAGCGCAGAGACAGAGATAAAGCAACAGTTGAGGTGGGCCTGACTCTTGTCGCCCTCGGCTCCATCGAAGATGAGCTAAACGCTGCGAAGGCAAGAGTGATGAGCCTCACACAAAGACTCGTCATGAACAGCTTCATTTTGACTGCTTCCGCACTGTCCCCCCGAGCCATTAACCGCGAAAGGTGGGCCTATGTGCGCAATGAACGCTGGTTCGAAGACACATTGCCGTTATTAGGCAACGGCCACTTTAAGCAGTGTTTTCGAGTGAGCCCAGCCACCTTCCGTTTCATTGCAGACAGCCTACGCCCTTCGCTAGAGAGGGTCTCAACTAAAATGCACGAGTGAATTGCGGTTGAAAAGGTCGCCGACACAGCAACTACCGCTGCCAATCCTAACATGATCGCGCTAGTGACGTAATTCAGGCATCTGAGAGTATGGACAGACTATAGGCTTTCACTTTTCCACAAATCGCACTGCTGCTGAAAATGAAAACATTTTTTCAGCGCAAAAAATACTGACAGGGCACCGCAGTGTTGCGACACGTTTTCTTCTATTGATAAATTATGCACACTGTATGCGAGAGTACTCCCTTCCTGTCAGAAAAGTAGATGTGGGATCTGCTTTTGCGAAAAGGATCTTTGCCGTTAAGGAGTTACTCCTTTGTCGTGTGTCACTGCGCCCGAACGCCTTTCCGAAAGATGTCCCCTTGTCTAAAGGACTTCAGGGTGCCCGTGTGTCAGGGGCATTATTCACCGCAAAAGGAATGTCTGGTAAGTGCGAAAAATATCCCTTGCACTCATGTAATGCATCTTGATGAATTATAAACAGGTTTGACGTGACATTAAGTTGTTTTTTCTGCCACTAGCAAAAAAGCCAAACGTAGTGGTCGGACGTTAGGCCTAAGAAGCCCCTTTGACATCTTATTTCCATGTCGAGACATTTTCAAGGACGTATCACTTCAGTTTTGCTATTCTAACTCATATTTTGTGCTCCTATACCTATGTACAACACCAAAACACTGAATTAACTTGAGAGATCACATTGCACGATTATTATTCACATGTAACCATGCGGCTTGCATAAAGTCTTACCGGTCGTTTTTGCAGGAACGAGGAAGAATCTAACTACAGAAGAGGCCCATGATCTTTCTTTCAGCCTTCCGGACCTTGAAAGTGCCAGCGAAGACGATAGTGACGAAGAATATTTTGAACAACTGCCTTGTTATCTTCAAAGTGAAAAGGGCAGTGAAAGTGATGAAGTTGAGTTGGCAGTTTCCACTGAGAAACGCAAGAAAAAACTGCCAAGAGCGTATACTGGCAAACAGAAGAAAAGGCATTGTGGCTCAACTGCAGGCTCGACAGCTGCTGCAGATACTTCTGAAATTGACACGGAAGGTCAGTGGGAGATGACACCAGCGGATGTTGTGCTGCCAACAGACACTGAACCGATTTTTTCGGCAGAGCTATTGTCAGAGAGCACTGCATTGAATGCTTTCGAGCTTTTTTTCACCGATGAAGTGGTGAGCCACATAGTTGATAATACAAATCTTTATGCCTCCCAAAAAGCAACCCGGGGCTGGATACCGCTCACTGCTGAGGAGCTGAAGGCCTATTTTGGCATGCTGGTACTCATGAGTGCCAATCCTATGCACCAGGCGCATCTGTAATGGAGCTCTGATAGCCTATTTTATAAGAAAGGGATCGCTGCGGTCATGACGCACAAAAGATTCCAGCAAATCACAAACAATTTTCATTTGAATGACAACACGCAAATGACAAAAAAGGGGTCAAAAGAATATGACCGCTGCTTCAAAGTTCGCCTGCTCATTAACATGATGAATGAAAACCTTCATAGCAAGTACACACCTTGATCTCATCTTGCAGTGGACGAAAGTATGATTTCATTCAAAGGAAAGTCTTCTATGAAGCAGTATGAGCCCATGAAACCGAAAATAAAACATGGTTAAAAGGTGTGGTGCATTGCAGACTCGTCTACAGGATACCTATGCAAATTTGAAATTTACCAAGAGAGCAGCAGGAGGGACCAAACAACATGACACTTGGGGAATACGTTGTGTTGTCATTGTCAGAAGGAATTGCAACCTCTGGAAGTCAACTGTTTTTCGACAACTTCTTCAGTTCAACCACCTTGCTGCAGCAGCTTCAAGACAAAGACATTTTAGCTTGTGGAGCATTCCACACAAATCGAAAGAACCTACCTGCAGAACTGAAAGTAAACAACAAGCTTGACCGTGGTGAATTTGTCTGAAGGAGAAAAAGGAATGTTACCGCCTACCAATGGCGAGACACAAAGCTCGTTCACATAATGTCAAACTATCACGACCGCAGTGAAGACGAAGTTGACAGAACTACACCAAAGGGGCATAAGAAACCTGTGAAGTGCCCTTTAGCAGTGCGCGACTGCAACCGCTGGATGGGAGGGGTGGATCGCTTCGACTACAAAAGAAATGCATATCCACTAGACAGGTGCTCAAAGAGTCCATGGAGTCTAACTTTTTATTGCATCCTTGACGCGGCAATTGTCAATGCTTTCATCCAGCATAGCTACAGAAACAGTAACGCATAGCCGTTTTTTCGGGTCTTGCTGGGAAGACAACGCATCAGTGGGAGAAGCTTCCGCAAGGACCGGCGCAGCCTAGTCTATCACAAAAGAGGAAGCAAGAACGGCTCAATTAAGACAAGAGTGCCAAAATATGTTCGATTCAATGGGCCACTCGCGGGCGCGGGCAACGTGACTGCCCACGCCACGGTCCGAGGCCTTGCACACCGAGCTGTGGCACCTGCCAGAAGCCACGATGTCTCGCAGACATCGAGAACAGTGCGGGAGTGGAAGCGGGGGGATCACATGACAACTTTCAGAGACATCACTTAACACTACAGACTGAACAGATGCAAATATCCACCACCACACGAAAAACTAAACAAGAAAAAGGAAGTTGCCTGAACGCTATTACAGACTCGCACGTACCCGAACCCAGTGATCCTGCGCCTCTGTTACCCAGACATTTATACATCTGACGACTGTAAAGCATGTGGAGCAACAGTTACGCACCAGGAGCATGCAGCAGTCCCCTATGAACCAAGTAGACATGGCAGTCGCGAACCGCGAGGCACGATGGGAGGCGGCTCTGCTCAGCCGCGATCTCGCCGATCAATTGTGGGCAGTCCGGCACCCCCAGAAGCCGCCCATGTCATTGACTTGAAGCCGTCACCTAAACTGGGGTGCTTGTAGCCCCACCCCGTTAAATACTGCCGGGCTATGTCAATAAAGTTTTTACTCACTCGCTTCGATTATTCGAACAGATAGTACAATATGATTTACGTTTTCTTGAAGTATTCGAGGTGAAGGATTACCAAAACTGTGTACTATTACAGTAGAAACTCGCCGACAGGTTTTTGAAGGGACCTCAAAAGATGAACGAGAGAGCCCGCCGAGAAACGCAAAATCCGTAGGATGGAAAAAAACAAATATTTTGTGGTACAGAATTTCGTTTCAATGCTTACACCTGAAAAACCTACATCATGTTATGCGGTGCACTTACTCTTTCCCAGGCAGTACAAGAAGTAGTGCCAACACGGCTGACCTCTTGCGAGCGATCACTGTCGATACCATCGCCAGATTGTCAACGAATGAGTCAACGTAGTGATAGCGTAGCACTGCTGGCGTGGTGTGGAACCACCACGGCTTGCTGTACACAGTTGAACGCCTCAGGGTAGTACTCCTGAAAGCGATCGCCGAACCTGAAACTTCGTCACTGGTAAACATAATGGTGCACTCAGTGGCAATCTAGTCGGCAGGTAGTACCACTTAGCCGAGAACGAGGCCTTTCACAAAAACGTAATGAACGTATTTGATTCGTTTGGCAGTAACCGTTTCAAGTGAGGAAAAAAGCAGACAACACAACTAGTGCGACAAGCCCCACAACGCGATGCACGCTGGTGACACGGCTATGTCCTTTGGATCGGGTTGCCTGCGCTCAATGCGTGGCGTAGCATGAATAACAGTTAAAAAAATAAATAGTCAATACATCTCCACCGGCTAATGAAAATGAAGATGAGTCTATGCCAACGCAACAATGTAAATAAACATTTGAATGCAGTAATTTATAAATTATTATGTCATAAACACCATGTTTGCAATACGAATCTTCAGGGCTGTGCTTGTGTATCATGTTACAGTCGAACACCGCTACAACGAAACTGACGGGGTGTGGAAAAAAGTTCATTCAAGCGAAAATTTCGTTGTAGTGAAATCGAAAAAAAAAAAAGCTGATATGAGCTAGCAAAACAAACGAACGTTAATTTTCAAAATTCAAAAAATGTCCGCTCCTTTCTATTCTTCCCAGCAGTGTCACGACGCGATTCTCACCCATGCATAGCAAGGCCATGGTGAAAAGCAAGCTGAAACAGTGCCTAAAACTGCTTTCGTGAATGAACCAAAAAGTTGCTTAACACGTTAACACCAACAGCTGTTCGGCGTCAAAAGTATTCGACAACGCCGAGATGGAGGTAGGGTATCCTGTAGCGGCGAATTTTGCATTATTCTATGCCATTATTATTATCCACTCGCAGCTAGCTGATGTTCTTGATAATGCGGACGAACAGCCACTCTGGTTAGTTACCACACTGCCCAAGCGTGAACATAATGATAAGCATCGAAATCGGAAAAGGCATCGTTCCGCGGTTGCACCCAGCAGCTGCGTGAAGAAAACCATGAACTGAGTGACTGAGCTTCAGCTTCGGATCGCCTGTGGCTCAAAAGCAAACCCGTGGCAAAAGCAGGGCAGTCTCATTGCTATCGCTATCAAGCAATGACGGCGCCCATGCTTGCTGAACAGCAGCGGCATAGAGACGGTTTCTGGTGGGGCCAACGCGCGTTTTAGACTTCGTTGACGCTTTTTCAGGCTCTGAAATGCATTAAAGTGTTAAAAATTGGGTTTACTGCATAAAATAAGTATCTGAGCCTGGAATTGCATCATAAAATTCTATTAAAGCGGACGGTCAAAGTAAAAGTGTTCTTTGCAGAGACAATATTTATGCATTGACTCCTACGAGTGGCCGATGGGGAATTATGAATTTTCCGTTGTAGCGGAAATTTCGTTGAAGCCGTGTTGATTGTAGGGAAGTTCCACTGTATTATCATGAAGATAGGAGTGAGCATTATGTAATGTAGCCACGACGGCCCAATGAACATTACAAACACAGCGCTTAAGGAACACAAAACAAACGAGACAAGAACTAGGACGTGCAGCGTCCTCATTCTTGTCTCGCGTGTTTTGTGTTCCTTAAAGGGGGACACGGGTCTTAGAAGGCCAAAAATCGCAAAAAAAAAATCGACTTTTTGAAGTTGACATTCTAGGAATCTGTACCTATTTGACATTTTCGGAATGTGTACCTATTTTTGCACCTACCTGAGAAGTTTCTAGCTTCTTGCCTCATTATTTCTGGTGCAAAATAAATTTATAACATCCCTGTGAGATTATTGCGAGCACAAATTGTCGCTAAAATCCCCCTTTTTCCACGCCGAACTGTTGCTGTTACACACAAGCTATAGTGTTCATCTTGGTCTTGCTTGGAAGGGTCGTTCTTCATCTTCAATTTCCCGCCACCGCTGGCTCGCCTTGCTCATTGGTTTGTCAGCAAAAACGTGTCATGAAGAAACACTATCACGCGATTCTGTTGGCTGCTTGGGGCACGTGTGAAAACCTAAACATCCAATTGGCCAAGTAGCGTTTTCGGCGTCTGCTTCACGATCGTGACGCGCACGGACATGCGCCATTTTGTCGTGGTGCTGCTGTCTGCCTGCGGCAGTAAAGAAGTTCCGTGCTACAGTAATTTTTGAAGCGGGTGTGGCGATCGTTCGCTGTGAACTTCAGAAAGAGCCCCGCTATGGCTCAGGACAACAAGGACAACGAACTCGCCGTGGTCAACGGCGTTCGCTGAGTCACCAGTGTAGGCCTAACTCGCATACGAGCCCGTTGGTTGCCGACAACGTTACAGGGAGCGGCTTTGTTTTGCAGCCTCATAAGTTAGAGGATGGCAAGTAAAAAGCAGAAGTGAAGCTACAAGAGATATTGTAGCGGCGAGAGAAGAGGAGACGTGAGATGACGTCGAAGGCGGCCGATGGGGCCGTGCCGATCTCGCCACTTTATTGCAGGCCTGAAGCGGAGCCGCGGCGGCTGTCCACGTCCAAACCGCCAGGCTAGAAGCTCGTTCTAATTCTCGCGCAGCTCGAGCTCGCGCCAGCTGCGCGAGAGACGCGGCGCGGTGATGGAAAAAATGATGATGATGATGATGGCACTACAGGGCTCCCGCCCTAGCGCTTTGCGCGATTTGAACGCATATGAAAAAAAGAAAGAGGGCGACAAATGCTATGTACATGAACGGCAGTCCATAAAGTGTTCATTTGGCAAGTCCAGGTTGTCAACGTTTATAGGCCATCGGTAAGCAGCGTGTCTCTGGTGGGCGACTCTGGGAGTTGCGCAGAGGACACAGGAGGAAGTGCCGGGTCGCTGTGGCAGCCGACAAGCGGGTCTCACGGTGACCTGGTCGGAAAGGCCGAGAGTGGACCGTGTGTCGCGAGGTCATGACAGGATGGTGGGTGACAATGTTGGCGCTGGGTGCCGAGGACACTATACTGACGCCTGTCGAGATTAGAGGTCCCGACAGGGCCCCATGATGGCGGTGGTGGTGGTGGTGGTGATGGTGGGCATGCGCCAGTATCTGCGGCTGGGTGAACGTCGGTATCTGCACCAGGGATTGGTGCTGGCCTGTCTGGAACGCACCCAGTGTGGGCTCGGCCAGCATGGTCTGCGTGGGCAGCATGGCCTGCAGCTGTTGCAGCGTCAGTGGCTGTCCCGGGACTATGGCAAACGAGGGGGGCGACATCATGCGTGGCGGTGCCAGAAAGATGTTGGGCCTTGGCCCCAGGTTCTGTGGAATGACAAGCGTTGGGGTGCCAGGCGGTCCTGGATGTTCCCCATGGGGCCTGGGCCCCGTCTGAGGTCCCAGGGTCAGGCCCGTGGCATGGGGTGGCCGCAGGGCCAGCTGGACCCCCTGTATCTGTCCCAGAGAGCTCTGGGTCTGCCCCAGTGTGCCTTGTATCAGAATCGGGCTGTGGCCCAGGCCCGGAATGTACTGGTTCAGCAGGAAAGTGCCGTGCGCAGGTCCAGCCGGAAACATGCCCGGCAGCGCTGTCGCGGGGTTCCCGATGAGCAGCGGACTCCCCGTGTTGAGCCCCATCGCGGCTCCGCGCTGCACCGTGGTCGCAGGCTGCGGCGCCGGTACAGGCGCGGGCCGCGGTGTGGCCTTGTGCTGGGCCGCCTGGGGAGACTGGGACCGGGTGGTCGCCGCTGTCGAAGGCGTGGTCATGTTCGCGCTGCCGCTCGACAGCTTGGGCAGGATCTCTGGCTGTTTCGGCTGGATGAGCCGGGGGGCACCAGAGGTGCGAGGACTGGGGCTGGCCGAAACCACCTGTGCGACGCCGGGTCTCAACGTAGGTGCCTGCTGCGGCGCCACGGGCTGGGGGGCGACGATGGCAGTTGCTTTGGTGGTTGCCGGTGTCGACGCCGACGATGAGGGCAGGCTCTGGCTCCGCGGAGGCACGGCGCTGGGGCCCGTCGTAGACCACGAAACAGAGACAGGGACAGGGGCGGGGAGCGGGGACGCCGAGGGTGGTCGGCTGCTGGCCGCGGAGGTGCGAGTGGAATGTGGCGAGGCACCCGGCAGGCCATTGCTGGCACCAGTGGCAGGTGGCGGAGTGGCGGGGGGCACCGTCGAGGAGCTGACCAGCAGCTGCGGCGAGGAGAAGGTCGAGACGTCTGAGCTGGTGGTCGCGGAAACGGCGAGGGCCATGGTGTCGCGTGCCGTCGCTTTCTTGGAAAACGTGCAGGTAGCAGGTACGTGTGATGAAGCTCTGCATGGGGGCTCTGAGGGAATGTACCTCTCGGAGGGAAGGTCAGTCGCAGTGGGGGAGTCTTCTACCTCGCGGTCGTGATCAGGTGCAGGAGTGGATGTTTCTGCGACCGGATCAGGTGTAGAAGTAGTCGAAGCCGGGGCACCGAGGTAGCGGTCAATGGAGGGCTGCGGACCGGTTCGTACCTTGCTCTGCGATGCCGGGGAAACCTGCCTGGTGCGGGTAAACGGAAGCGGACGGTATGTGTTGCCGCTGCGGGCGAGCACCGCAGTGCAGAGGGCATCGTAAGGCTGCGGGCTGGTGCCTGAAGTGGCAGCGAGATGGCGCAACTCTACCGGTAGGGCGTCGAGAAGAATGGCGTGCATCAGCAGCTGGTCCGTGATGCCATTCACCGCAAGAACGGCGTCGAGCTGCATAAACCATACCTTGGGGTAGGTCGATTGGAACGGCGGCACTGGCGGGCAGAGTTGCGGGAACATGGCAGCGGGCCGTTCGGCGAAGGGCGTGTTCTCCGGGTCACCAATGTAGCGGCGAGGAGAAGAGACGTGAGATGACGTCGAAGGCGGCCGATGGGGCCGTGCCGATCTCGCCACTTTATTGCAGGCCTGAAGCGGAGCCGCGGTGGCTGTCCACGTCCAAACCGCCAGGCCAGAAGCTCGTTCTAATTCTCGCGCAGCTCGAGCTCGCGCCAGCTGCGCGAGAGACGCGGCGCGGTGATGGAAAAAATGATGATGATGATGATGGCACTACAATATCAATCTTTGTAGTGACGGAATGGAAGTGCGCAGTCTCATCGCTAATCGCGCCGTTGTCGCAGTTCCCCCCGCCTGACGAAAGGACCTTGAACTGCGCAACGGGTCATCAGAGTGGAGTACGCCGCGCGTCGACGAACAAGAGAAAGCCAATCCGTTCGCGGTGAACGTGCTTGCCGCCCGCACAATGGAGGCTACTGGCAACAGGTAGACTGCTTTGAACGACGTGTTCGCAACGCTGTCGCAGTCTCTGCTCGAAAATGCAGCAGTCTTTTGTGAGAAGGAAACTTAATACCTCGTCACTCGTGTAGCCTCGAAATCGATGAGCAAGAGAACAAGTTTGGTTTGCCACATTTACGGGCAACTCATTCTGAATTAACCCAAAAACATCGCAGTGTAATTCGATGAATCGTAAATGACGTGTGCACATTCGTCGCACATCGCCGTCAGTACAGTCACCAAATAGATAAGCGGCTTTGCGGCAGACGAGCACACGGCGACAACTTGCTACAGGACTAGAAGAAACGACACGCTCGTGCAAACACTCTGTCGTATTACATTCCCGGTGCATATTAACTGATTAAAAGTATGCGTGCCATGATATTTTTCACTCGAAACGGCGAAATAAAGTTTTAACAGCATTTTTCTCGAAGCACAGATTTTGACCACTTTCTTTTGCTTGTTCGGTAAAAGTGGACCTCGGAGAGCTAGAGCTGTAATTGTCTTTGCACAATGTAGCTAAATGTGAACAAAAAACAATGCTGAGGGCCGATTTCTATTGGGTAGCTTCATTTTTTTTTATCTTAATACAAAAATTTGTTTTTGGTTACATGCAATGAACTTTATTATGCTGTAATTCCAGAAACACTCGTTCAATTTTCGATCAGCTTGCAGCGTAGCACTCCTTAGACTTTCTAGTATCCATATACTGTATATGTTAATGACTATGTTTTTCCAAGTACATACGTTTTTACGGTTAAAAATGTTAGAATTCTTTGTTTTCTTGATATTCTTGAAATGGCAATATTGTACACCCTGCATGAAAATTCCTGCAATATATCTGAAACTATTACATATAACAGAATAATTTTTTTTTAAGCATGAAGCTATATGTTTGAAGCACACAACATAGGAAGCAGATTTTGATTTCTCCCGATGCAAGTTTTTAAATTAGTCTTGTGTGACAACACAATGGCCACATTCGGAGCTTTGAAGTTTAGTGTACTGTAAAGTAAAAATAATGACCCAATCAAAAAAGTGCTTTTTATGTTGTGTAGCTTGTGCTTTCTAGTGTTGATCCCTATGCTATTTGTAAATTTCGGACTGGTGCTTATTTTTTCATTGTAGCAGGAACAATAGATATTGTTATCCAAATTAAATATTGAACTACTGAAGTTACAGAAAAAATAACTACATTTTTAAAATCTGGAGAACAAACTAAGTAAGCATGCCAACTTTTGTCACATTTGGTTCAAAAATAAAAGAGAGCCCTAAAACCCATGTCCCCCCTTAAGAGCTGTATTTCTAATGGATCTATAACAATGAGCTCGCCTCAACAGTCTCTTAAGCCAATGAACATTGCGTGAGGATCAGGCAATCAACAAGGTTCTGACAAACACATGTTCGGCAGACTCCTCATTCTTTGTTCATCACCTCAACCACTAGCACTATCAGAGAGCGACATGTTCGACGCCGACATGGCTACCACTGTAAAGGGTGCGAAACCAACATGTGAAAGTGGCATCAGGCCAAGAAGCACAAGGTATCAACTGCCACGCTATCTTAAAGACACTGACGGAGACTACGACTACTCTGGCGACGAACTTGAAGAGGCACCAGGATGAATGAGGTGTACAAAAAGCAACGCTGTGCACGGCAAGGCTCGAAGTGTGCTACCGTCGCTAAGCTTACTGTCCTACAGCCTTTGGTAGCAACAATTTCAAGCCCACACTGAAGTCTATAACGTCAAAGGCACAGCAAATGACAAACGCTATTGCCGGATTCATAGTGCAAGAGGCGCATTCCTGCAGTGTGGTTAAGGAGCCATGCTTCCTGGCCGCTGTGAATACAGCTATGCCCGAGTATGTCGTGCCCTCACAAAAAAAGTTTTCAAAGCAATAATACTCAAGCTTTATGCTTCCAGGAAGTGGATCTTGAAGGACAACCTTCAGGCTGTGATTGACAGTGGAGTAGAGACCATTTCAATAACAACAGACAGTCGGGAATTGCATGCTAATGAAAGCTGCTTGTCGGTAACATGCAACGTTATGCACAGCTCATTTCAACAGCACGTGCACGTGCTGGCATGTACAGAAATGGCGGATGCTCACACAGCCAGAAACTTTTGAGGTCTTTCTCAAAAGCGCGATGAAGGTGTGGACATTTCCTGATCAAAGTACCGTACAAGCGTACGTTGTTACAGATGACAGGAGAAATTTCACTACAACAATTTCTCAGTTGCCTTGGATTGGCATAAAATGTTTCGGGCAGTTATGCCCCGCTGCAGTTATGTGTGAGCGATGTCAAGTGGGAGGTACCTAGATTTTTTCAACTGTACACATAGGCTAGGGCTATCGCTGGCCACTGCAAGGAAAGCCCATAAGCTCAGGTGCACCATACGGAAGTACAAAGGAAAACGCAGCTGGATGTCCTTGAAGTTGCGCAAGATTTCTCCACGCATTGGAATAGCGAACATCAGATGATGCCTAGGTTGCTTATTGATCGATATGTGGGGTTTAACGTCCCAAAACCCCCATATGATTATGAGAGACGCCATAGTGGAGGAGGACTCCGGAAATTTTGACCACCTGGGTTTCTTTAACATGCACTCAAATCTGAGAACACGAGCCTACAGCATTTTCGGCTTAACCGAAACCTAGGTTGCTTAAGCTTCACAAGCCAATCACTGTGGAGCTTTCAGGAAGCTGATGACTGCTGCTGTGAAAGTGCTTGATCCAATTGCCTGAGCCACGACAGAGCTATCTGGGTCCCACGTCCCAAGTCATGCCGTTGCTCGAGTCGACTATGGCACATTACTTGTTCGATGTTTTTTGTTAACGCTGTTTATAAGTTATTTCCTTACTTGATTTGAATTATTATTATTATTATTATTATTATTATTATTATTATTATTATTATTAAGTCTATGAATCGCCAATTCACTTGTGTTGTTGACTTTATTATCATGTAGAAGAGGTCCCAATTCAGTTCTTACTATGGGACCTTCTGTGTATACTAATTATGTATTCTCTCCTTTGTTTGACGTGAAAATAAAATGATTCCGATTCTGAGTGCCCTAGCATTGTACTAGCCCAATATGCAGCTCAGGAGTAACTGGCCATTGCTGTAACCCTGGTACGTAGCATCAAAGCAAGGTTTCCTGGTGTCAAGACATCGGAAGATACAGCTTTAGCGATACTGTTGGATTCAAGATTAAAGGATGCCTCTTACACGGCAAGGGCCGAGAAGAAATGGGCCTGCACTCTTGTTACAAAAGCAGCAGCGGGAACACTGGAAGTTGTTAATTGGGAACTATCAATTGAGAGTAGGACTGGTGAGCTATTCTTATGGTGTCCACATCGTGGACATGTCTGATTTGGCCTCCACTGATTGGCTGGAGCTGGTGAGCACCGCACCGCCTGTTTCTGGTTGTTCTTCCGCAACATCATTTTCATGCCATGCAGCTTTCACAACGCTCGCCACAAACGAGGAAGGCTGAATGCGTTTTGCCACAACAAATGCTGCCCCCAGAGATCCGCTTTTCAACACCCATCTCCAATGCTGTGCATGAACTCTTGTCACATTAGCCCTTGGAGTAGGTTTATTGCCTGACACCCCTGGAAGGTAGGCAAGCATTCCCTGCATCGCTCTTCTAACATCCCAACACGTGCATACGCATGTTCAGACTTGTCAAGTTATTTTACGAGTCCTGTCCCCGTACATTTCGTCGACTTAGTTGCTTTTTACGCTGGGAATGTGCTGGCGGGTTTAGTGCGCCGATGTGGTCGAAAGCGCCATGGCGTCATGACTCACCATTTTTTGCGTAACTGAACGCATTTCACAGAAGTGGAGATGTCCATGAATGGACACCGCGAGAATCGCGCCCCTGGTTGAGATAGCTCCTGAGATGCTTTTGTATGCCAGCTTGCCAGCTTGGCTTTAAATGTCCTTCCATCAAAGATCAAGTTCAGAGCTTTCCGAAATCTCCCCCCCCCCCTTTCCCCACTGTGAGAGCCCCCACTCGAATGGTAGAAAAGCACAGGCTTCACCCATCCCTTGCAAAGAAGGCTTGCAGGTATGTGTCAGTGCCCGCAAACCAAACAAGTGAAAAATTATTCTCGACAGCGGGTGCCATTGTACCCTGCAGAAAAGAGCACCTTCTTCCGTGACATGTCGAAGAACCAGTGTTGCTGCATGAGAAATTTTGACAGATTTTATTTTGGGGATGCGACACATTCAAAGGAGTTTCTAAATAAGTCAGAATAAATAAGGAACTTCTGTGATTTACCCGCTACGTTGTTTTTTTTTGTGATGTCGCCTTTGAACTTAAAAAGGACCTTCTAAAATGTTTTCGACACCTCTAGTGCTTGTGCCTATCTTGATACTTGAAATATGTGTTCAAAAAGCTTTGCGATATTCTATCCATGAGTGTGTTTTGTATTATTTCAGAATAATTGTGTGTGTATGGCAGCACCTTCATTTAACCCTTGCCTATAAATTGCCTTTTTTTTTAAATTGTTTATTATATATTGTCAAAGGATCATCTGTGATGCCCTTTACATAGTGACCTCAAAAATAGAGGTTTTTCGCTCAAAACTTTCACTGTTCTTTCTTGTTCTTTTTGTTTTTTACACAACTAGAAAGTTAGACAACTATAAGACTTGTTTCAACATTATTCGAGCTTTCTGTGATGTTCTATTTATGAGAATCATTGAAACAACTTATATTGTCACGGTCACGCGGATATTGTTCGTTTTGAGTGGGGCTGTTATATGTGGGCTCAACTGTACTTCTTGATTACAAATAATCACTGAACATTTTTTATATCAAGAAAAGTTTTTGCATCAGAAAAATGGCTCACACCAAGACAGCCTATGTCTTCTTTCCATATAAATACCAGTTATGGGCAGAAAACTGGTGGCACAGGAAGTTTCTAGCAGTTTATTTAGTGGCGAGAGTCGGGCATATAAAAATTTGTGCCCCTGCTTCCTGCATGATCCTTGCCACTGTAGCCGTGAAACGCATCATAGGGCCAGTCGCGGACACGCTAACCTACGAGGCTTTCATTGTCTTAGAACATTCATTGACGCTCGCAGCGATACCGAGCATGGCTCTAGGGACGTCTAAATCGCATCACAAAAGCTTATTGACAGCACTCCATATGACCGTGGAGTGCGCGGCTGCGTGGACAGTGCAGCCAGCGCGAGAATTACTTGGCAGCGGCATTCGGTGACGATGCGCGAAATGCGCAGCTGTGATAACAAAAACTCTGTGTGTACTGCGCTCAATATTGCATTTTCAAATGCCGACGCGCGAAACTGCTAGCTGCTGTTACGAGCAATCCTTGACAGAGAAGGGGGAAGGGGTGTTAACGAGCTTGACTGTGGGGTCCGCTGTCGATGCGTAAAATGCCAGTCGACAGTGCTAGCGAGTGATGTGCTTCATTGCTAGTGAAGAAGCATGTTGCTGCGAGTGCACTAGCCCACAAGGTTGGTCTTGCTGTCAGTGGAGTTAGGCCTAAAGACGACTCCGATCGTGTGACGCGCTCGTAGACCGCGTGCCCATTCGTAGTAATCTGATTGAGCATCCACTTATAGCTCCTAACTAAAGCGAAATTACATCCCAAGTAATTGTCGAGCCTTGAACACGTCACGAAGTAGCAATTTTCGGCAGCCATGCCTTCGTGACACACAAGCAGCAGACGACAATCTCACACAGCGAGCATCGGGCCAATGGCGAGGCAACCTGGGGCTACATGGCGGCCAGAGCTAATCAAAAGCCTCGAAACGACCTTCAAACCTTGTTTCTAAAAGAAAGAGCCAGTTGAGGCAGGTAATGAAGGAATGCTCCTTCCGATGAGCCCAAGAAGCCGGCTTCCGGCAGCGTCATCGCGAAGCTATAATCCTTTTAAAATCGCCGTTTTCTTGCGATTTCCAGAAAACTTTTCGCTACTTAGGAGTGTGAAACGAATTTTCTGAAGCACTTCTGCGCGGTTTTCAGGGTAGATATGTTGGAATCGTATAGAAAAAGGGTTCCAGAAAGTAAAAAACTTGATTTTCAAAAAATCAAATTTTTTGCCATTTCTCGTCATACGAAAGCCGCATCTCCCCTTAAATATACAGGTACAGTAAAAGCTCGTTAATTCGACACCCATTATTCGGAAATTCGGATAATTCGGATGGCTCTATTTGTCCCGGCGAAAGTGCATGTTAATCTATGGGACCAAACCTTCGTTATTTCGTCGGAATTCGGCTCCCCACTGCTTGATTCGGACAAATGCCGACGACTGCTGCTACACAAAAGTGTGATAAAGCAGCGCTGGCACCACTGGAGTGAAACCGAAACCCGAGTGGCATCGCCATCATCATCAACTAGTGGGGGCGATCGCAGCGTCACCGAACGTCGGCGTCTTCTTTCTTCTGCACTCAGCGCCTCCGACGCCATTTTCCCTTGTGTTGTCGTGTCGGAACCATCTCTTCTTGCGGAGTTCTCTTTTTCTTCCATTGTGACCGTATTTGCATGCCACCACCATCGTGCGCTACAGTGATGGCAACGCCGAAAAAGCGGCAGAACTACGACGCGAAGAACTTGGCGACTAAAGTGGAAATTTCGGAAGCACTGAAGAACGGCGAATCGCGACAGCAGGTTATGACCAAGTACAACGTGAAGCGGAGCACGTTGGGAATGTACGTGAAAAATGAACAAAAGATTCGACAAGCCTTCAAAAGCGAGGAGTTTCATGCCTCTAGAAAGCAGTTGCGAACCGCAGCTCATCCCCAGCTCGAAGAAGCTTTGCTCCGGTGGATTACCGACTGTCGCAACGCGCATCTACCTTTCAGCGGACCTCTCATCATGGCGCAAGGTGAGAAGTACGCTGCAATGATAAACATTGAATCGTTCAAAGCGTCAGAAGGGTGGTTTGCGAGGTTTCGAGAGAGACACGAACTTGTCTTCAGGAGTGTGTGCAGCGAAAAGGCCAGTGTTGACGAAAGCGTGACCACCGAGTGGAGAAATGTGAAGCTGCTGGAGCACATCGCCGCATATGAACCACGTGACGTGTTCAATGCAGATGAAACTGCTCTATTTTTCAGAGCTCTGCCCGACAAGACGGTGACTTTCAAAGGGGACGCGTGCATTGGTGGCAAGAAGTGCAAGCAAAGGATAACTGTGCTTCTTGCCGCCAATATGACTGGCACGAAGCGCTTGCCACTACTTGTCGTTGGGAAGGCGCTTAAGCCACGTTGTTTTAAGAACGTCAAAAGCCTTCCTGTCGAGTACACAGCGAACAGGAAGGCATGGATGACATCGGACATTTTTCGCGGCTGGCTGCAGCAGTTGGACCGGCACTTCACGTCGAAGGACAGCAAGATAATTATGGTTGTTGACAACTGCAGTGCCCATAACTGTACAGTCGAACTGAAGAGCATCAAAGTAGTTTTTTTGCCGCCCAACACTACGTCTGCTCTTCAGCCGATGGACCAGGGTATCATTCACTACGTGAAGTCGAAGTACCGCAAGCACATGCTAGAGCGAATGATCCTATGCTCAGAAGCTGGAAAGTTGTATCAAGTGGACTTACTCGGCGCAGTGCACATCATCGCCCACGTGTGGAAAAACACTCCGCCGCAAGTCATCGCCAACTGTTTTCGGCACAGCGGTTTTGTGAGGCCCGAGCATGCAGCAGTAGCTGACGATGGCATCGAGGAGGTGTCAGCAGAGTCCAGCGACGATGACTGCCCGACTTTCGATGCTGTCCTTCCCACAGATGTGACCTTTCAGGACTACATCGCGATTGATCACGGTGTCGCCACGAGTGGTCTCCTGACCGATCAAGAGATTATTAATGATGTCACGGGCGCCCATGAAGACCACGATTCCGACGAAGAATCATGCGAGGAGATACAGCCGCGACCTCATCGCACCTCAAGGGAAGTCTCGGAGGCGCTGTTAATATTAGAGGACGCTTGCCTGAACACTCCCGACAGCTTGCGTGCTGTTGGCCATTTGGAACAGTTAAGAAAAATTGTGATGTCAGCCGGAATCTGCGCGAAAACGCAGACGACAATTACAAAATACTTCAACAAATAAAGGTATGCTTCTGCAGCTTGATTTTAAATGTTGTTTTCCCTGTTCATTCGTTAATTCGGCATTCGGTTGATTCGGACAGTTTTTCCGGTCCCGTGAAATCTGAATTAACAAGCTTTTACTGTAATTGCAAAGCAAGTGCTGTCATATGTGGAGTGACACATGAACTAGCTAGGGCACGAGTGAGGACACGAAAACGGAGACGACAATTACAAAATACTTCAACAAATAAAGGTATGCTTCTGCAGCTTGATTTTAAATGTTGTTTTCCCTGTTCATTCATTAATTCGGCATTCGGTTGATTCGGACAGTTTTTCCGGTCCCGTGAAATCCGAATTAACGAGCTTTTACTGTAATTGCAAAGCAAGTGCTGTCATATGTGGAGTGACACATGAACTAGCTAGGACACGAGTGAGCAGCATTCAAAAATGCTAACGGGGAAAGCCACACTTTTTCGAAATTGTTTGGGCACAGCTTGACAAGTCCAAAACCGTTAATGCGAAAGCCTTAGATGACTCATGAAGCACGAAAATTAGCAGGCATTTCGTGACAGCGTTCCCCTCTGCGTCTACACCAAATGTAAAAAAGTCATCATGAAACACCATCACCTTATGAAGTCATTACAATGAATGATGTCACAGTCATGCCATCGAATAACGTCATAGCTTGGTCAACAGTGGGCTGATCATGAAGGCAATGCAAAACCGGGTGACATGCCATCGATCCTGGAGTGTAAAACTGAGTGAGGTGCCATCGATCATGAATTCAATGTAAAACTTAGTGCGGTGCCTTAGATCCTGAAAGCAATGCAAAATTTTCCACATTATGTGCAGGAAGCTGCACTATGGAAAAAGTTATTGTCTCCTGCTCTTCCGTAGCATTTGAAACCACGGAAACGATGATTAAGGGGGGGAGGTGGCATTGAAAAAAAAACTTTTTTATTTATTGACCTACAGCAATAAAATTTGGCATGCATACTCACAAGTGTCTAGAATAGGGAAATATGCAGTTTTATTATGATAGCTTCAGTAGTTCTCAAGTTACATAATGCTACACGATCCAATTACATGGTCTGCTCGTGGAAAGCTTAGCGCTACAACAAAACATGCCAGGAAGCTGCGAATAGTGTTGATCTTTACTCAAAAGAAAGCTACAGGGTATGACACTCTCGGAATTTTTTAACAAGTTCTCTTTTTTTTTTTTAGAGATCATCATGGCTGCCGACACACATTGTCAGAAACAATGGCATGGACAAATCATCGTCTAGAAAAATAACAGGGCCACAAAACAGAAATTGAAGATTGCTGTACCCATAAGCAGTGTTCAGAGATTCAGGAAAAAAAAACAGAATCAAAATCGGTCCAGCCATTCTCGTGCTACTCTTTCCACGAGCAATGCACAATGTCCAAAACACACTTGTGAGAAAAAGCCTGTCGAAGTTTTCACCAGGCTTTTTTCAATTAACTTTCTTGTTTCTCGTTGGATATTGATGAAAATTGGCACAGACACTAAGAATAACCTCACAGTGCTTCCATAAAAATTTTGAAGCGATACCACGAATACTTTACGAGAAACAAATTATTTCTTCATTGAACCATGTGGAGGGGCTGAGCATAATGTCAAAAAAAAAAAAAAAACTGTATTGAGAAAGCTGCGTTTAAAGTTTCAACTTTTCCTTACGTCTCTAAGACACCTAAAAATTGTGATCTCAGGTTTGTCTTGTGATATTTGACTTCTTTTCATGATTTACTCCTTTTCATGAGTTACAAAGAACAAGTATGGATTTCAAACCAAGTTCTTTGTATGAAGGAGTGGTGTGATAGGTATGACAGAAAAGATTGTAATTGAATAAAACCATATACTGAAATTATTACACACTTTTTTTTGTGCTGAAGTTGTAATTAGCATAATTAAGTACTTGATTACAAATATTCACTGAACTTTTTTTTTTATTTGGAGAGAAGTTTATTGCATCAGAAAACTGGATCACGCCATGACAGCCTATGCTTTCTTTCTAAATAACAAAGTTATGGGCAGAAGACTGGTGGCACGGGAATTTCTAGCAGTATAATTAATGACACGAAACGGGCATATAAAAATTCGTGCCCCTGATTCACACATGCTCTTTCGCCGCTCTAGCCGTGAAACGCATCATCTTACAGCCGGTCGCGGAAACTCTAATCTACAGCAATTCATTAACCTCGGAACATTCAAAGACGTTCGTGGCGATATCAAGCACGGCTCCAAGCACGTCTGAATCGCATCACAAAAGCTTACTGACAGCACTCCATAGGACCGTGGGGTGCGCGGCCGCGTGGACAGTGCAGCCGGCGCGTAATGCCCTTGCCGGCGGTGTTCGATGACGATGCGCGAAATGTGTAACTACGAAGACAAAAAATCGGCACGCACTGCACTTGGCATCGCATTTTCGAATGACGACGCGCGAAACTGCTAGCCGCTGTTCCGAGCGATCCTTGGCAGTGAAAGGGGGGGGGGGTGACGAGCTTGACTGTGTTGCCCGCTGCCGATGCGTAAAATGCCCGTACAATATTCAGAGGAGCTAGCGAGTGATGTGGTACATTCCTTGCAAAGAAGCACGTCACCAAGAGTGCGCTTGCGCGTCGTTCCTGCCCGCAGTCTCCCTGTCAGCGGAGTTAGGCCTAAAGGCGACTCCGATGACGCGCTGCACTCGTAGACCGCCGCGCGCCCGCTCGTAGTAATCTGATCGTGCATCTGGTGCGGCCACTCGTAGTAATCAGATCGTGCCGCCGCTTACAGCTTCGTTGTTTGCGAAGAAGCACGTCGCCACGAATGCGCTAGCGCGTCGTTCCTGCCCGCAGTCGGCGGAGTTAGGGCTAAAGACGACTCCAATGACGCGCGGCGCTCGTAGACTGCGCTGACGCTCGTGGTAACCTGATCGCGCATCCGCTTACTGCTCGTAACTAAAGCGTAGTTATATCTTAAGTGATTATCAAGCCATGAACACGTCACGAAGTGGCGATTTTTGAGAGCCATGTCCTCGCGACGCACAAGCAGCAGACGACGATCTCCCGGAGCGAGCATCGGGCCAATGGCGAGGCGAGCTGAGGCAACATGGCGGCCACGGCCAATCAAGGGCCTCAAAACGACCTTCAAACATTTGCTTTTTGCTCGCTTGTTGTTAAAGGGAGGAGCCAGCTGAGGCGGGAAAGTTAAACACGGAGAAATGCTCTTTCCGATGAGCCCAAGAAGCCGGCTCCCGGCCCAAGCGTCGCGAAGCTATAATTTTTTGAAAATCGCCGTTTTCTCGCCATTTCCAGAAAAATTTTTGCTACCTAGGTGGGTGAAACGAATTTTCCGAAGCATTTCTGCGCGGTTTTCAGTGTAGATATTTTGGAACCAGATAGAAAAAGGGTTCCAGAAACTGAAAACTTGAGTTTCAAAAAATCGATTTTTTTGCCATTTTTCGCTATCCCAAAGCCGCGTCCCCCCTTAAAGCGTCACGCCAGGCGGAGAACCTAGCCCACTTTAAGGGTGAGGTGCTACGCAATTCTAAGGCGTCAGCTAAATATTGGACAAAGCAGCTGCACCAGAGTTTTGACAAGATGCCTCTCAGGTACTGTACCAACGCCGTCGGTTCAACGGCGTGGCTGGGTGAGGAAACTACTTTTTTTGTTAGAGAGTTTATTAAACTTGTGAAGTTTCATATCTCGGCAATACCACCATTAACTCAATTGAAGCGAGGCCAGAATTCCCGTAACGTGCAGGGCAGGGTGCGACGCAAGAGAATCTTTGGGCTATATTTTGCAGCAATGCCCCAGGATGCACCATCAGAGAATTGAAAGGCACGACGAAATCGCTCGTTACCTGACCCCTCGACTGAAGGGAAAAGGATGGAAGGTGCTCCAAGAACCCCACTACCGAACATCACAAGGCACGGATTCCAGATTTGGTCATTCACAGAGACCATAAAAGTGTGGTACTGGATGTGCAGGTCGTGGGAACTCGGGTAGCCCTCTCGGATGCATAAGAGTGAAAACGAAACAAGTAGGTACCTCTTCCCTGAGCTCACCAAGCAAATAAACCCCAACTCTTCTCCAGTCGTGGCTGCAGTGACAATGTGCTATTGAGGCACGTGGGCCAGAGAATCTGTGAACATCCCGGCAAATATCGGACTTGGCCGCAATTATTTCAAAGTGATGTCTATTCGATGCATGCAGGGTGGCCTGAGGGCCTTTAGCGTCCACCCGAAAGCGACGGCGGTGCGACCCAGTCAATCTTAGTGGTTACAAACGGTCTGGTCTTGATCACTAGATGCAATACTCGTCGGTCGATAAGCAACAATCATCAGAATTTGGGTTCCTCTGCCCTTTCAGAGAGGTTATAGGTTGAATTTATTTGGTTATGTCTAACAAAAAAAAAAACAAGGCACTAAAAGAAAGATTGACCTTTCACTCATGTTATGAGATATGCCAACGTAGAGAAAATCGATCGATTTCGACAACCTTCGGTTCCTCAACGAGCGCATCATGTCAATTTTAAAGTGTAG
This sequence comes from Rhipicephalus microplus, assembly GCF_043290135.1. NCBI lineage: Eukaryota > Metazoa > Arthropoda > Arachnida > Ixodida > Ixodidae > Rhipicephalus > Rhipicephalus microplus. The sequence continues at coordinate 78,921,443 of NC_134707.1, read as the reverse complement.
TACATGAGCCTTCAGCGTTTCGTGCCCATTGAATTGTGACCGCTGTGACTGGTTTCCAATCCCAGGTCAGAAATCAAGCACATAACAGCTGAGCGTCTGCAACAGACTATCATGTGAAACTCAACATGCCTGCTTCAAATAGACTTAGTAGCAAGACCAAGTTATTTCCTGATATAATCGTTTCTCATTTGGTTACATCAAACACATTTTGTTCAACTATTCTGGCTGTTAGCCAACAAAAGAAAAAAAAGGGTGGGCCGAACCTGTTTGCCAAGCATGCATTACAGTAAAAGCTCGTTTATCTGGACCTCGTTAACTCGGAAATTCAGTTAACTCGGACTTGCGGCGCAGTACCGGCAAAACTGTGTATAACCGACGGCAGAACCGGAGTTTTGGAGAAACCGAAACCGAGCGAAGTGCAGCAGAATATGACCATGATGATAGTGAATGAGGGGGCAAGTGGCTAGGTGGCGCTAGTCACCATCCGGCGGAAGGGCTTGGGCCACAGGTGCATCCAGCGTCTACTAACAGCTGCTTGCTACGCCAATGCTACGCCTACTGGTGTACTTCGCGTCTTGGTTCTTTGTGTTGCGACTTTGCGTGTTGCGGCTGTGTTTGTGCGCGTTGCCGCCGCCGTTGCGCTTCATGGCGACTGTCACAGGAGTTAAGAGGCCACAGCAGCCAGCAAATGATCTTGAAAGAAAGGTCATGATATTGAAAGACGTGGACGCAGGTGTTTCTCAACAGGAGATAATGAAAAAGTACGATGTTAAGAGAAGCACCTTAAGCAACTACTAAAGAACAAAGAAAAAATTTTCGAGGCGCTTGACAGCGGCAAATTCACCAGAAAACGACTAAGGATGGCAGCACAACCGAAGCTGGAAGGCGCGCTGCTGCAGTGGATAACAGACATGCGGAACAGCCAGCTTTCCTTGAGTGGACCGTTGATCTGTCAGCAAGCTGAAAGGTACGCACCGAGAATGAACATCGAATCTTTCAGTGCGCTTTAGGGAAAGGCACGGATTGGTCTTTCGAAACCTGTGCGGGGAAAAAGCAGCAGTGGATGAACGGCGTACTGCTGACTGGAAGACAGCTCAGCTTCCCCAGTACCTGGCTCGTTATGAGCCTGCCAACGTCTTCAATGCCGATAAAACGGCTCTCTTTTTTAAAGCCTTGCCGGACAAAACGATCACACTCAAGGGCGACCCGTGCATTGGAGGGAAGAGGAGCAAAGAAAAGATCACTGTGCTTCTCGCTGCAAATATGTCGGGCACCGGGCGCCTGTCACTGCTAGTAGTCAGGAAGGCACGTAATCCAAGGTGGTTCAAGAACATTCACCACTTTCCTGTGCAATATCGCGCCAACAGAAAGGTCTGGATGGCTTCTGATATTTTCCAAGCTTGGCTGCGCCAACTCAACCGCCGCTTCTCCGCTAACAAGTGCAAGGTTTTACTTCTAGTTGACAACTGCAGTGCTCATACCAGAGTGACAGGGCTGAAGTGCATCAAACTTGTGTTTTTACCTGCAAACACGACGGCTGCTCTGCAACCGCCGGATCAAGGGATAATTCAGCACGTAAAAAGCAGGTGCAGAAAGCATGTGCTGTAACGGATCCTGCTGTGCAAGGAAGCAGGGCGAGAATATGACGTGACTCTCCTAACACCAATTCCCATTTTGGCTCATGTCTGGAGCGAAACGCCGCCCGCGATCATTGCAAATTCTTTCCGGCACAGCGGCTTTGTGCGCCCTGACGACTCGGATATTCCTCCAGAGGCCACTCCGGAGGACACCCGCGAGCCCACTGGAAAATGGACGACGAAATAGGGACGACGAGGTGAATGACACGCGCTTTGACTCTCTCCTTCTTAGTGGCGTCCAGATTTTGGACTACGTTGCTATAGACTATCATGTTGCCATTGCTGGTCCACTTACTGACGATGATATATTATCGGAAGTGCTTGAGGATGACCAAAATCACTGTTCGGATGACGACAGCCAGGACGAGCCGACGCGACATCACCGAACCGTGCAAGAGGCCGCCGAAGCACTCGCTGTCCTCGAGAAGTTCTGCGTTTGTTCTCGCGACAGTGAACATGCGCACCACCACCTGATGGGATTAAGGGGGGACGCGGCTTTGTCATCGCGAAATTTGGCCAAAAAATCGATTTTCTGAAAATCTTATTTTCACAATCTGTGACCCCTTTTCCATCTAATTTCGAAGTTTCGTCTCTGAAAACAGCGTAGAAATGACGTAAAAAATTTTTATCGAAGCTAGGGTGGCGATGAATTTCACGAAAATTGCGAAAAAACGGCGTTTTTCGAACCGCGATATCTCCGCAACCACGCAACCTAGCGCCGCCATCTTTGTCTCTATGGATAGCGGGATTCTTCCGTTTCAAATTTGCCGCCTCGGCCGGCTGAACCAGGCAAGAGCAAGCCCACAGCAAGCCAAAGTGTAAAGATATCACAACAGTTTTCGATTGGCGACGCGCGTCACGTAACTGTACGGCGGCTCCGCATTGGTCGCCCGTGCAGTCGCTTGTAGAAATCGACGCAACGTTCGTCTGCTCTACGCGCTGACAGCGCTGACGGGCTGCTTACTGCATTTGTTTTCAACTCGTCGCGGCGTGGTTTTGTGCGGTCGCTTGTAGCAATCGGCGCAAAAGTCGTCTGCTCTACGCGCTGACGGGCCGCTTACTGCATTTGTTTTCAACTCGTCGCGGGGTGGTTTCGAGATTGCATCGCGCTGCGATAAAACCGGCGCTCGTGAAAGGAGAAAAACGTTGTTATCCAGTTTGGCGCATTGCAGTTTTGAGATCGGTTCCCGCATGCGATCATGGACCGGCGATCGTTCAAGAAGAAATGCAAGACTGCGCAGCGATTTGGTGCTCGTAAGCCGAAGCCGCCGATCGTGAAAAAGAAATTCAGTCCGGCAACTTCTGCGAGCAGCGACGACGGCGTGCGGCACGACGAGGACTCGCAGCCGAGCACAAGCACGCACAGAGCATCGTCCGCGAGCATCGACGAAACTGTTCATATGCCTGTGGAGCAGTGCTTTGTGCTGTCTGAGGAAACATCCGTTCGTCGTTCCGCGCAGGCTGCAGATATCGCGGGTGCCCAGCCTGGCACCTCGCGCGAGGGTGTAGACATCGCGGGTGCCCAGCCTGGCACCTCGCGCGAGGGTGTAGACATCGCGGGTGCCCAGCCTGGCACCTCGCGCGAGGGTGTAGACATCGCGGGTGCCCAGCCTGGCACCTCGCGCGAGGGTGTAGACATCGCGGGTGCCCAGCCTGGCACCTCGCGCGAGGGTGTAGACATCGCGGGTGCCCAGCCTGGCACCTCGCGCGAGGGTGTAGACATCGCGGGTGCCCAGCCTGGCACCTCGCGCGAGGGTGTAGACATCGCGGGTGCCCAGCCTGGCACCTCGCGCGAGGGTGTAGACATCGCGGGTGCCCAGCCTGGCACCTCGCGCGAGGGTGTAGACATCGCGGGTGCCCAGCCTGGCACCTCGCGCGAGGGTGTAGACATCGCGGGTGCCCAGCCTGGCACCTCGCGCGAGGGTGTAGACATCGCGGGTGCCCAGCCTGGCACCTCGCGCGAGGGTGTAGACATCGCGGATGCCCAGCCTGGCACCTCGCGCGAGGGTGTAGACATCGCGGATGCCCAGCCTGGCACCTCGCGCGAGGGTGTAGACATCGCGGATGCCCAGCCTGGCACCTCGCGCGAGGGTGTAGACATCGCGGATGCCCAGCCTGGCACCTCGCGCGAGGGTGTAGACATCGCGGATGCCCAGCCTGGCACCTCGCGCGAGGGTGTAGACATCGCGGATGCCCAGCCTGGCACCTCGCGCGAGGGTGTAGACATTGCGGATGCCCAGCCTGGCACCTCGCGCGAGGGTGTAGACATCGCGGATGCCCAGCCTGGCACCTCGCGCGAGGGTGTAGACATCGCGGATGCCCAGCCTGGCACCTCGCGCGAGGGTGTAGACATCGCGGATGCCCAGCCTGGCACCTCGCGCGAGGGTGTAGACATCGCGGATGCCCAGCCTGGCACCTCGCGCGAGGGTGTAGACATCGCGGATGCCCAGCCTGGCACCTCGCGCGAGGGTGTAGACATCGCGGATGCCCAGCCTGGCACCTCGCGCGAGGGTGTAGACATCGCGGATGCCCAGCCTGGCACCTCGCGCGAGGGTGTAGACATCGCGGATGCCCAGCCTGGCACCTCGCGCGAGGGTGTAGACATCGCGGATGCCCAGCCTGGCACCTCGCGCGAGGGTGTAGACATCGCGGATGCCCAGCCGGGCACCTCGCGCGAGGGTGTAGACATCGCGGATGCCCAGCCGGGCACCTCGCGCGAGGGTGTAGACAACGCGGATGCCCAGCCTGGCACCTCGCGCGAGGGTGTAGACATCGCGGATGCCCAGCCTGGCACCTCGCGCGAGGGTGTAGACATCGCGGATGCCCAGCCTGGCACCTCGCGCGAGGGTGTAGACATCGCGGATGCCCAGCCTAGCACCTCGCGCGAGGGTGTAGACATCGCGGATGCCCAGCCTAGCACCTCGCGCGAGGGTGTAGACATCGCGGATGCCCAGCCTAGCACCTCGCGCGAGGGTGTAGACATCGCGGATGCCCAGCCTAGCACCTCGCGCGAGGGTGTAGACATCGCGGATGCCCAGCCTAGCACCTCGCGCGAGGGTGTAGACATCGCGGATGCCCAGCCTAGCACCTCGCGCGAGGGTGTAGACATCGCGGATGCCCAGCCTAGCACTTCGCGCGAGGGTGTAGACATCGCGGATGCCCAGCCTAGCACTTCGCGCGAGGGTGTAGACATCGCGGATGCCCAGCCTAGCACTTCGCGCGAGGGTGTAGACATCGCGGATGCCCAGCCTAGCACCTCGCGCGAGGGTGTAGACATCGCGGATGCCCAGCCTAGCACCTCGCGCGAGGGTGTAGACATCGCGGATGCCCAGCCTAGCACCTCGCGCGAGGGTGTAGACATCGCGGATGCCCAGCCTAGCACCTCGCGCGAGGGTGTAGACATCGCGGATGCCCAGCCTAGCACTTCGCGCGAGGGTGTAGACATCGCGGATGCCCAGCCTAGCACTTCGCGCGAGGGTGTAGACATCGCGGATGCCCAGCCTAGCACTTCGCGCGAGGGTGTAGACATCGCGGATGCCCAGCCTAGCACTTCGCGCGAGGGTGTAGACATCGCGGATGCCCAGCCTAGCACTTCGCGCGAGGGTGTAGACATCGCGGATGCCCAGCCTAGCACTTCGCGCGAGGGTGTAGACATCGCGGATGCCCAGCCTAGCACTTCGCGCGAGGGTGTAGACATCGCGGATGCCCAGCCTAGCACTTCGCGCGAGGGTGTAGACATCGCGGATGCCCAGCCTAGCACTTCGCGCGAGGGTGTAGACATCGCGGATGCCCAGCCTAGCACTTCGCGCGAGGGTGTAGACATCGCGGATGCCCAGCCTAGCACTTCGCGCGAGGGTGTAGACATCGCGGATGCCCAGCCTAGCACTTCGCGCGAGGGTGTAGACATCGCGGATGCCCAGCCTAGCACTTCGCGCGAGGGTGTAGACATCGCGGATGCCCAGCCTAGCACTTCGCGCGAGGGTGTAGACATCGCGGATGCCCAGCCTAGCACTTCGCGCGAGGGTGTAGACATCGCGGATGCCCAGCCTAGCACTTCGCGCGAGGGTGTAGACATCGCGGATGCCCAGCCTAGCACTTCGCGCGAGGGTGTAGACATCGCGGATGCCCAGCCTGGCACTTCGCGCGAGGGTGTAGACATCGCGGATGCCCAGCCTGGCACTTCGCGCGAGGGTGTAGACATCGCGGATGCCCAGCCTGGCACTTCGCGCGAGGGTGTAGACATCGCGGATGCCCAGCCTGGCACCTCGCGCGAGGGTGTAGACATCGCGGATGCCCAGCCTGGCACCTCGCGCGAGGGTGTAGACATCGCGGATGCCCAGCCTGGCACCTCGCGCGAGGGTGTAGACATCGCGGATGCCCAGCCTGGCACCTCGCGCGAGGGTGTAGACATCGCGGATGCCCAGCCTGGCACCTCGCGCGAGGGTGTAGACATCGCGGATGCCCAGCCTGGCACCTCGCGCGAGGGTGTAGACATCGCGGATGCCCAGCCTAGCACCTCGCGCGAGGGTGTAGACATCGCGGATGCCCAGCCTAGCACCTCGCGCGAGGGTGTAGACATCGCGGATGCCCAGCCTAGCACCTCGCGCGAGGGTGTAGACATCGCGGATGCCCAGCCTAGCACCTCGCGCGAGGGTGTAGACATCGCGGATGCCCAGCCTAGCACCTCGCGCGAGGGTGTAGACATCGCGGATGCCCAGCCTAGCACCTCGCGCGAGGGTGTAGACATCGCGGATGCCCAGCCTAGCACCTCGCGCGAGGGTGTAGACATCGCGGATGCCCAGCCTAGCACCTCGCGCGAGGGTGTAGACATCGCGGATGCCCAGCCTAGCACCTCGCGCGAGGGTGTAGACATCGCGGATGCCCAGCCTAGCACTTCGCGCGAGGGTGTAGACATCGCGGATGCCCAGCCTAGCACTTCGCGCGAGGGTGTAGACATCGCGGATGCCCAGCCTAGCACTTCGCGCGAGGGTGTAGACATCGCGGATGCCCAGCCTAGCACTTCGCGCGAGGGTGTAGACATCGCGGATGCCCAGCCTAGCACTTTGCGCGAGGGTGTAGACATCGCGGATGCCCAGCCTAGCACTTCGCGCGAGGGTGTAGACATCGCGGATGCCCAGCCTAGCACTTCGCGCGAGGGTGTAGACATCGCGGATGCCCAGCCTAGCACTTCGCGCGAGGGTGTAGACATCGCGGATGCCCAGCCTAGCACTTCGCGCGAGGATGCGAGGCCGTCTACCAGCACCACCAGTAGCACGATTCAGGCCCGATTAGAGCCTCGTTTCGTGTCAGCGGAGGCATCTCGCGAACGCGCCGCGGCTGTTCAGGAGTCCCTAAGAGCAGTGTCTGCGACGGAGCGCAAGATGTCACTGATGGACCAAGGGGACGAGAGCGACATCTAAACGGAAGACGAAGATTAGTTTTTCCTCGTGCAACGCACGGCCCTGAATGGTCGGTTTGGCAGTGCCCTGTGCCCGCAGTGCAAAGAGCCGGGACTCAAGATGAAGCACGGAACTAAGCACGGGTTAGCGGTAAAGATAGTGCTCACCTGCACTGCTTGCGGCGCGGACGCGAAAAATGCGTGGTCGTCGCCGCGAATGGAAAATAGTAAGTCATTTGAAGTAAATATTGGGGCCATGCAAGCTATAAAAACTATAGGAAAGGGATCAGCTGCACTCAGTGATTTTTGGTCTGTGATGAATGTATCACATAGGGGAATTCACCACAAGACTTTTCAAAGGCATCTCAAGGGGGAATTTCGGCCTGCTGGCGCAGCAGCTGCAGCACGTGTGTTTTGCGACGCTGTTGCAGCCGTTCGCAATGTGTACAGCCAAATGGAGGGAACACCCACCAAGAATGTCACGGTGGTGTACGACGGGACGTGGATGACACCGCACTGCAAAGGACATTAAGGACTACAACCCTGGTGCCTATTAGGCATGTAAACCACGACTCATGACTTAGAACCTCGTTTTCTCAATACTGTTTTTTTGGCATGTTGCTCAGCTCGTGGAGCAGATATCTTCGCAACTACTTGACAGATTTTGATTCTGTTTTTTTTTTGTAATGCTCCTTGAACTGTGATTCAGGGGGCTGCGTTCTTATTTTTAAAATTTAGCCTTTTAAAAATTTTTGGTAGGGTTTCTTGTTTGTAGTGCGAATGTGCTCATTGAAGTATCAGTGGAGAAAACATGAACTACAAATTTTAGTGCTGCAAAAAAATTATTTTGAAAACGCAGCCCCCTACAGCATACATTCACCTCTGCACACAGTGTTTACCAACTTTCTATGTCATTTTTTAAACTCTCCAGCCGCTCCACGAGGTCCAGTAATGAAATTATTTGTTTCTCAGAAAGTTTTCATGATATCATCTTGAAATTTTTATGGAAGCATTATGAGGTCATTCTTAGTCTCTGTGCAAATTTTTATCAAGATCTAACCAGGAACAAGAAAGTTCGTTCCAAAAGGCACGTCCCCCCTTAAAAAAAATCGTTCTGTCAGAAATTCCGACGGGGAAGCAAGCAAAAATGACGCACTTTTTTAAGAAATAAAGGTTTGTCTGTGCCATGTACGTTTTCCTTTTGTTTTTATGGTCAATTCGATAATTCGGAATTCGGTTAACTCGGGACATTTTCTCCGGTCCCGTGAGATCCGAATTAACGAGCTTTTACTGTATTTTGAGTACATTTCCATTGTGGATGATGACCTATGGAGACTGAAGGCTCATTGCGCTTACCCGCCTTGCCCACGGTCTGTCCAAGTGCCTGCAAGAAGACTGTCTTCATGAGCCAGGCCTCTGGGCTGCCGTCCAGGTGCGGGGAGAAGTGGTAAGGCAGCCAGTAGTCACCTCGCTCTTGCCACAGCCGACTCCCGCAGTCTCGCACGGCCGCATCCTCACTGCACAGGATCGGTCAACCAATCAGTCCACAGTGTCGAGAACATTGTCTCTAAACTCTGCATCTGTTGGGTACGGAAGAGTAACCATGATACAAATCTTGCAGGATCTCAAGAAATAACCACATCAGATAAAACGTTGACCCATAATGAACCGAAATTGTAACAGGCTACTACTATGCCTAGCAAAAAAAGAAAAACATGAAAACTGGTGATCGTATTTGATTACACTTAACTACTACAACAAAGCCATATCTGCCACGAAAATGCTTTGCTACATCCAAATATTTGTTATAAATATTTATGCTTAACAATGTATATACAAAAACTATTTTTCAATTACTTCATTACACCTAATAAATATTTATATCCAGGCTCGTCATATCGATGTTTGAGCAAAACTTCTCAGGGCCGCCAGAACACGCAAATTATTCGTACTCCGATTAATTCTTACTTGTATTCTTGATCATCTGGCAATTATACTGGTACTCCTAATTGCACAGCAAGTGCATAATATTAAAAAACAATGCAATCTGTCCCATACCAGCTTTTAGACCTTTCGCAAGCTTTGTTCGATTTTTCACCAAACACCGGTGTACCGCGGCAGAAGTAGCTGAAGACAAGTCTCGCATATGACCAATGCCAGAAAATTGAGAAATGCAGTAACGAATTACAAAACCAGCCAATTTAGACACTGGTGTTTTTTTTTCCAAACAATTATTCCACTTTACCAACTTCTATTTGTACTCAAACCTTCATACAGTTGAACCCTTTTTTAAGAGGCATGCTTCAGGCATTCAGGCAGCAGTTCTTGTCTTTTATAAGAGATGTCTTTTATAAACAGGGTACCTCGTATGCATTTTCTTATCAACCTATATTTTACTGTAGGCACACTAATGTCTCTCATACAGTGTCTATAAAGTGTCTATGTATCAGTGTCTTTCAGTGTCTCTTATAAAAGGGTTTGATTGTGTCACAAAATAGGTATGATGAAGTAAATGAGAAATAGCCTTGCGATAGACGCAGTGTTAGGAATAACCTTTATACAGTAAAACTTCGTTATAACGAAGTTGAAGGGGAAGTCAATTACCTCATTAAAACCATTAGTTTGTTATAGCTAATATCCATTTCTACCAACAATTAGCCCGCAAGAGAGAACATACCCACTAACAAATATCACAGCTGCCCTTCGGGCAGATTAAGGGGGGATGCTACACCTTCCAAAAAAAACTTAATTTTGCGAGTACCTCAGTCAAATTTGAAGAGCCTATGTAGATTTTACTGCTGATTTCAAAAATCTAATTCTTTTTTTGCTGTGACAATTAGTTTTAAGGATATAATGAACTGCGACTTTTTCAATTAAGGCCTAATTAGCTAATTAACTGTAACTTGGATATTGATGTGCAACCTATAGAACCAATTCGGTATGTTCACAGTGTGCAATAAAGTATGAATCATTGTTCTGGGCTATTTCGAAGCAAAGTTGTGGGATGTTGAATATGACATGAAAAATTTCCCCATCTACACTTGAAACAAAAGATCCATTTAGAGAATTTTCTCCAAAAATTATTACAATAAAACTTACTTTACGACACATCCCCTGCATTTATCTTCGAAACAAAAAAGAAATCGTAATGATAACCCAGATAGAACAAGAGATATTGCTCCGGCATAATGGGAAGCACATGAAAATTGTCGTTTTGAGAAATCGCGAAAAAACGTGGGCACACATTTTTATTGCAGAAGATGCAACAAGACAACCTCAAAACGCACCAGAAGCATAATCTGAATGCATTCTGTGCTCATGCCTCCTCTTCACTAGCTTCCGGAGTTCCAATGAGGCTGTTCTTTTCTTGTTGGAGACAATGCTGCGACGGTGGTCTTTTTCTCTCGCTCTCCTGGCACCAGTACTTGTCGCATTCATGTCCATTTCACCTAAGATTGCCGTTGCAGAATTCAAATTGCCCGTGTTGAAGCGCAGCACTGCTTCTGCAACAGCTGCTTCAACAGCGAACAGGGACGCATGGTGCTCCTTGGGGACCAAACTCCAGATTACCGAATGTAGGCTCTCGTTGGAGTTCTGCGTTTTGCCGCGTTCGCATCTCTGAAGCAGGGCTCTTTCCGAAAGCCGGGTATAAACCGGTAGTAATGCCTCTGCCACGTCTTTCGGTAGATTGTAGGCATGCCTGGGGTCGGGCTCACCCTTTGCTTTTGCGGCATTGTGCCGACACCATGAAGTTTCACCAGCTGGGCACAGACTGTGGTCCGAGCATTCATCAGTGGAGGTGACGTGGCGGTATGTGGCCATCACAGCCTTTTGCATCTCGCCCACGTCACCTTCATGCGATTTCAGAGCCCGGCCATAATATGTGCTCAGCCTGATGATCAGCTCACCTGTGAGCCTGCCTTTCCCACCAAGGCCTCTTTTCCCATCGCACTTTTGTTTCTGCACCAGGTTTCTCAATGCGGTGCCCATTCGTTTCTGTACATGATTAATACAGTCTTCCTTCTGCACGTCAATGTAACCATACACCTTGGCGTCTTGTATGGCGCAAAATGTCCTAGAGTCTCCATTAGACAGCATAGTTGTGTAGCGCAGGCCATGGCGTTCAAGCGACCTCTGAAATAGAATTAGAGCCGCCTCCACTTCCATTTGCCCCGCTTTGCTGTTCGTATTTTTTTGGCATTTGTGGTTAGCCTTCCATTCTTGATAGCCCTCACTACTAGGCTTTGGGCCCACCTCGCAGCCTAGGCAAAAGTTGGAAAGAACGACGTAGTCCAACACGTAGCCACTAAATAATTCGATAAATGTGCTCACGCCGATGTGGGAAGAATGGTCTCGCGTCTTCCACGTGCCGTCGTAGCTAACGGCAATATTGCCCCGGTGGCCGAAGCACAAGTCATCATAAATTGTTCTAACCTTTTCCGCACATTCGCTCATAGCGGACTCAGCCGCTCGCGTTGCAGCGGGTGCCAGCGTGTTCTTGAAATGCCGCTGAAACGTCTTGTGGTGCATACCGCGGTAAGATGCCCATTGTTGCGAAAATATCGTTCATATTCGTTTGGCCGTTGCCGGTAGCCACCATCGCCCTCGAAGCGAGAAGATTTACTTCAAACGGATTGCACGTTTTCGTGCCGTTCGCGCGGGGCGAAGTCCATTCATTCGCGATCTCGCCGCACCTTTCACACTGCACTAGCACTTTCACGGCAAGTCCGTAGTCCCGATCCCCTCTGACGATCGTAGCCGGTCCGTGGCAGGCTTTGCAACACAAGGCACCCATTATCGCGTTTAAGATATCTAGATGCATAAGCAGATAAGGAGCAGCGTGGTCCGAGTTCTGTGCGGTTGCCTCGCTACAACTCGCGGTGAAAAAGTCAATTTTCCGTGCAGTTGCTGGCGCCGATGAAAGCCGGTCGAGCGTCGCTTTCTCCCGGGCATGATTTTCTTCAACTTCGGCGTTTGTCACCACCTTGGCGTCGATTCGTAGTCGTCCGGAGTTCGCTTCACCGTCATCGTCGGAGGAGGCAACGCGCTCGGTCGCACCATCGCTGAACGGCCGCGGAGCGTCGACACATCGTTCGTCGGTGTCAACCAAGGGCTCTGATGACTTCGTAGACTTTCTCCCACGACCTTTGCGTTTCCTGCGACCAAATGCGTGCACGGTCTGATACTTTTTTGCGTTTCCAGGCATGGCGATACGATCAGAAGCTTCAGAGTGCTCTGCCGATTTCGAGGCGTCACAGCGGTAACCCTTTCAAAATGGTGTCGGGTCGCGTATGCAGGCGCAAGCCGCGAGCTTCCAGCCAACCGGAAAGCGCCATTTCAGTCACGTGCGCCGTTTAGCCAATGGCAGTGAGCGCGGCTCTTCGTCTTTGAGGCCCCGTTTTTCGAGCCGGGGAAACGCTCAATGTTGCTTACTGAATAAAAAAAACAGCTGAAAACGCGTTCTTTCAAACAAGACCAAAATGGCGCCGATCGAGCGCGTAGTTCCCGCGTATCGTAGAGCCGAAACCTGCGCTATTCGCCCTCAATTTAAAGGGCAGGACGCCCGTTTTCGGTTTTTTAAAGTTGAATAACGATAAAAGTTGATGGTATTCGGCTATGAAATTTTGTAAATAGGTGCGCAATGATGTCGGGAACGCGAAAAGAAGGTCCCCGAAAACACGACTTTTTGGCTGATTTTCGGTCCCGAAGTGCCGCGTCCCCCCTTAAGGGGGGACGTGCATTTCGGTACGAACTTTCTTGTTTTTGGTTAGATCTTGATGAAAATTGGCACAGAGACTAAAAATGACCTCATAATCCTTCTATTAAAATTTAAAGATGATATCATGAAAACTTTCTGAGAAACAAATAATTTCATTACTGGACCTCGTGGAGCGGCTGGAGAGTTTAAAAAATGACATAGAAAGTTGGTAAACACTGTGTGCAGAGGTGAATGTATGCTCTAGGGGGCTGCGTTTTCAAAATAATTTTTTTGCAACACCAAAATTTGTAGTTCATGTTTTCTCCACTGATACTTCAATGAGCACATTTGCACTACAAACAAGAAACCCTACCAAAAATTTTTAAAAGGCTAAATTTTAAAAATAAAAACGCAGCCCCCTGAAGCACAGTTCAAGGAGCATTACAAAAAAAACAGAATCGAAATCTGTCAAGTAGTTGCGAAGATATCTGCTCCACGATCTGAGCAACATGCCAAAAAAAAACAGTATTGAGAAAACGAGGTTCAAAGTCTTGAGTCATGGTTTACATGCCTAATAGGCACCAGGGTTGTAGTCCTTAGTGTCCTTTGCAGTGCGGTCCCTAGTGTCCGAATCGTGCTACTGGTGGTGCTGGTAGACGGCCTCGCATCCTCGCGCGAAGTACTTGGCTGAGCATCCGCGATGTCTACATCCTCGCGCAAAGTGCTAGGCTTAGCATTCGCGGCGTCTACATCCTCGCGCGAAGTGCTTGGCTGGGCATCCGCGATGAATACATCCTCGCGCGAAGTGCTAGGCTTAGCATCCGCGATGTCTGCAGCCTGCGCGGAACGACGAACGGATGTTTCCTCAGACAGCACAAAGCACTGCTCCACAGGCATATGAACAGTTTCGTCGATGCTCGCAGACGATGCTCCGTGCGTGCTTGTGCTCGGCTGCGAGTCCTCGTCGTGCCGCACACCGTCGTCGCTGCTCGCAGAAGTTGCCGGACTGAATTTCTTTTTCACGATCGGCGGCTTCGGCTTACGAGCACCATATTGCTGCGCAGTCTTACGTTTCTTCTTGTACGATCGCCGGTTCATGATCGCATGCGGGAACTGATCACAAAACTGCAATGCGCCAAACTGGATAACAACGTTTTTCTCCTTTCACGAGCGCCGGTCTTATCGCAGCGCGATGCGATCTCGAAACCACGCCGTGACGAGTTGAAACCAAATGCAGTAAGCGGCCCGTCAGCGCTGTCAGCGCGTAGAGCAGACGACCTTTGCGCCGATTGCTACAAGCGACCGCACGAAACCACGCCGCGACGAGTTGAAAACAAATGCAGTAAGCGGCCCGTCAGCGCGTGGGGCAGACGACATTTGCGCCGATTGCTACAAGCGACCACACGAAACCACGCCGCGACGAGTTGAAAACAAATGCAGTAAGCGGCCCGTCAGCGCTGTCAGCGCGTAGAGCAGACGACATTTGCGCCAATTGCTACAAGCGACCGCACGGGCGACCAATGCGGAGCCGCCGTACAGTCACGTGACGCGCGTCGCCAGTCGGAAACTGTTGTGATACCTTTACACTTTGGCTTGCTGTGGGCTTGCTCTTGCCTGGTTCAGCCGGCCGAGGCGGCAAATTTGAAACGGAAAAATCGCGCTATCCATAGAGACAAAGATGGCGGCGCTAGGTTACGTGGTTGCGGAGATATGGCGGTTCGAAAAACGCCGTTTTTTCGCAATTTCCGTGAAATTCATCGACACCCTAGTTTCGATAAAAATTTTTTACGTCATTTCTACGCTGTTTTCAGGGACGAAACTTCGAAATTAGATAGAAAAGGGGTCACGGAATGTGAAAATAAGATTTTCAGAAAATCGATTTTTTTGGCCAAATTTCGCGATGCCAAAGCCCCCTTAAACGGCCGTCGTAAGGCAAGAAACTAGGAAAATAATAAAGAACAATGCCCTTTATTTCTGCCAAATTCAGCACACCAGTAGACAGATCACTTCAAATAAAAATACACCTCAATAGACTTTTGCCAACTCTTCCTCACACGAATGACTGCTTTTTCAGCTGCAGCACCTATTTGGAGCCCGTCCTTGCAGTCATCGTAAGCACGAAAGAAGCAGCCCAGCAGGTCTATCGCATCAAGCGCTTGTGCGGGCGTCAGTACGTCGGGTACGCCAACATTAGGCTCCAGAGTGTCAACTCATTCGTCATTCTCATGCATGCCCATCACCGCAGGCACAATTTCTGCATCAGACAACTCTCCAGTTGTCGGCGTGTTGGCCTCGGCACCGACGTACATGCAGAAAGTGTAGCAGTCAGGGACAACGCCAGCCTCAATGAGAGCGTTTTGCAACGTCTGGGCCTGGTCGCCCGCTGCACCCACACATCGCCAAAATCATCGGCCACTTTTTTTTTCTGGATGCCAGACTCGAGGGCTTTTAACGTTGCCGACTTCTGCTCAATTGTTATATTTTTGCGCTTATGTTTGCCGCTGCCGCTGTCCATCTCGTGTCTAAGGGCAGAAACTGATAGAGGAGGTGTTGCTCTTTCACAAGAGAGGGGAGGCCGGCTGACGCGCACACTCGCGCAAGTTGCCGCACGGGCGAGTCCATTAGTTCCAGAGGAGAAGGGAAGGGGGGAGAGTCGCTCCCACACGCGTTGGCAAACTACTCCTGGGAAGCACAAGGTGCGAGCTTAGAATTACCGCGGCCGTGATGAGATGTTCACCGTCACGCGCTGTAAGATATGAGAATTGACGTATACCAAAATTATCCGTAAATGCTCATTGTAGGCGAGGAATAGTTCGTTGTATCCATTGTGGGGAAATTTTAACTTCGTTAAAATGAGGTTTTAAATACATGGGCGTCTATGGGAATTTCAAGGGGAATTACAATTGCTTTGTTATATCCATTGTTTTGTTATACCCCACTTCATTATAATGAGGTTTTGCTGTAACAAATTTTAGAATGCAAAAAAACTATTTGCGTGTAATATCAAACTTGGTTATAATGAGGCTTGAGTGTATGGAGATCCTACTCTATACTGGAACAGTTCTCCCACAAACACCCGCACAAAAACAGACTCGCAACAGACTCTCAGAGTTCAAGGCAACAGCCAGGGCATACCTGCGTCCTGTGCACACTGCGATGCGGCTAAGTTTCCTCCAGGCATCCACACTGTCCTTGTTGTCAGGACAGTCGACGAAGTCGGCCAGCAAGCGCAGGCACTCAACCACGCTGTCCACACCTTCTTCTGCACAAGCGACGAAATGTGCTACACTCAGACCTTATTATAACAAAGTTCCACCTTACTCGAAAATAAGTTCATTACATCCAAAAATCTGTTATGAAGGTTTGCTCCTAGCACTATATCTATTGCAAAACTATTTTTCATTTACTTCCTTATAACCACTTGATTATATCTACGTTTGTTATATTGAGGTTTCAGTATATTGCGTAAAGTTAAACTGCACTTAGAATAAAAGTCTTTTAAAATTAAACTGTACTTTGAACAAGACAACAGAGTAGAAGTAGACAAGACGAACACAAACTGACAACAGACTCACTGAAATTGCACAAACTTGCCTCCTGGAGCAACGCGCATGCACGTTAACAGCCGTGACGGTGTGATGACAGTCCCCTCCCCAACCAAGATCGCTATCTATCTACGCAGACAGTCCCAGGTCAGAGTTTTTCAGTGACACAAGTTGCGAAACTGCGTTTCAAAACTCGGACACACAATTGGCAGGTTTCGCAGGAATTTCCTCTCTTTTTTGCCCTCACCCTGCTTCGACATGTATAAGGTCTGCAGTATTTAATAAAGAAAAAAAGAAAAAAAAGAATTAGCAGACTGTGACGCCATATGGGAACGGCAACGCAAAACGCAAATGCATTCAATAGCTGGTGCGCTGATCAAGTGGCACGACAATCTGCACACTCCAGACCCCTGGGCCAATGGCATCCGGTTTTCGATACGTGGGGCCCATGGGGAGTTTCACAACTTGTACGATTTAATAACTTTGGTCCTAGTGCGATGGTGTTTATTCAAACAGAGGAGTCGCAGCGAGGTCGCGACGGAAAATGGGCGTACGGCAAGTCTGGCGAAGGCGGCACAGGTTCTCGCGCAATCAGAGCACGGGGTTTTTCGTTCTGTTTGGAAGGCGCATACGCATTAGTGCATATGCTCCACTACAATACCCCCGGGATGAAGAGTAGCCATCCTGGCGACTCAGGGAGTAGGCAGAATGAGGGGGTCGTAGTAGGGCTTGAGACGGTCGACGTGCACGGTCTCACGTCCTCGACGGCGCAAATCTGGCGATTGTGTTAGGGGCTCGATGGTATAGCTCACCTGCGAGGTTGCGTCAATGACACGCTATGGACCATGGTACCGGGCCAGAAGTTTAGAAGACAGGCCAGGAACGTGCGGGGGCGCCCAAAGCCACACGAGGGAGCCAGTACGAAACGTAGGCGCTATGTGATGAGAGTCGTCATGTCGGGTTTTTTGTAGACCTTGAGCCTCACTTGTCATAGACAGAGCCAACTGACGGCAGTCTTCAGCGTATCTGGAGACTTCCGAAAGCAGGGAGCACTCCGATGCATCAGGGCGGTACGGGAATATAGTGTCGAGTGGGTGGGATGGTTCACGGCCGTACAACAGAAAGAATGGGGAAAACCCGGTAGTCGCTTGCATCGCGGTGTACTAAGCGAAGATAACAAATGGTAATACAGCGTCCCAGTTAGTGTGGTCGGAGGAGGTGTACATCCTGAGCATGTCGCAGAGTGTGCGGTTGAACCGTTCAGTGAGACCATTCGTCTGTGGATGGTAATGCGGTAGATTTTTGGTGGATGATGTTGCATTCAGCGAGAATAGCTTGAATGACCTCCCACAGGAATACTAGACCCCTATCACTGAGTAATTCCCGTGGAGCCCCATGGCGGAGAATGAAGCTGCGCAAAATGAAGAGTGCAACTTCGTGGGCGGTCGCTGCTGGTAGAGCTGCAGTCTCAGCATAGCGTGTCAGATGATCGACGCCGACAATAATCCACCGGTTTCCATAGCGACTATATGGGAGGGGGCCATAGAGATCGATACCCAAGCGGTCGAACGGGCGAGCCGGGCATGGGAGCGGCTGTGACATGCCAATAAGGTGCCGCGGAGGTGTCTTGTTCTGTTGGCAAGTAGTGCAAGACTGAACGTATTTCTGCACAAAGCGATACATTCCTCGCCAGTAATATCGTTGGCGCAGCCTTTCGTAGGTTTTCAGGACACCTGCGTGAGCACTTTGGGGATCTGCATGGAAATTCATGCAGATGTCAGAGTGCATATGAGTTGGGACAGCAAGGAGAAGGAGCCACTTCCGACCACCAGGCATATAGCCAGGCATATAGTTGTGGCGGTACAAAATGTTGTCTCGCACGGAAAAGTGGCTGCTTGTCGGCGTAGCGCTCTCGTGGAAGGGACAGCAGACGGAACAATAAGGTAGTCGAGTAACAATGTAAGGTATGGGTCTTTACGCTGCTCCGAAAGCATGTCAGTGGTGTCGATTGGTGACAAGATGGTAAAAAGGTGTGACAGAGAAGCCACATCTGGTGTTAATGGCGATCGCGAAAGTGCATCGGCATCCGCATGCTCCACTACACTAGTCATACCTACGTAGATAGTCCTAGTTAGTCGCTACTCTGTGTTTGTCCTGTCTAGGACTCCCGCGACTTGTTCCAAGCCCAATTTTAAGTTTACATAATATGTCTTACCAACAAGCCCCCCAAAAGCATTATTGGCTGCCAAATGTGGCGACTGCTTCAATCGGACATCATCTTGCCCTTCTCCGAGAACCCAGAATGGTTGTGAACAGATTTGGGAATCTGGTTTGACGCCGCCTTTCGTAGCTTCATTCCACTTCTATTATCAGCACTTCTGCTGGTGTCAGAAGTGTGCTTTTTCACATCGTGCATTATGATTGTTCAACACCGTGTAGGGCGCAATACCGGAACATGCTTCAATCACTTAGCATTATGAGAACTGTTCACTCCACAATCGTGAATAAGAAACGTCTTTGCAAGGAGAGTCACCAGTGCCAAGATGTCTAACATACGTTATCTCCTTTGCCAATCGCATGCGCGTAACTCAACCCTTTCACGCAACCACCGAAGAGTACAGTCGCCACAAATTTTCTAAAGAAGTGACTGACGACGACACTCGCCATCTTCAAAAAATGGTCGCACGTTCAACCAATGACTGCTATATCAATCAATAAATCAATCAAGTTCATTTCCTTTCCATAGGAGGAGTGCGGGACTAAAAGCTCGAGAGCTCGACGAGGTCCCGATCCTATTAAGAGTTGGCACTGCAGCAGGATGAAAAAAAATCATACATGTAGAACCGTGGTTCTTGCATGGGGGTCCACGAAGCCACTTATATAATCCACGACACCCTCGCCCG
This sequence comes from Rhipicephalus microplus, assembly GCF_043290135.1. NCBI lineage: Eukaryota > Metazoa > Arthropoda > Arachnida > Ixodida > Ixodidae > Rhipicephalus > Rhipicephalus microplus. The sequence continues at coordinate 78,902,262 of NC_134707.1, read as the reverse complement.
CAATTTTTCTTTAAGAGCGACTGTGCCACGCACTGATGAACTGTCCAAAATGAAGTGGTGTGGCACGTTTATTTGATGTTTTGGTAGCAATAAAAGGCACCTGTTTGACGCTCCAGTTGTGTTAATTTACCTAGGTATCCCCCCTCTCCCTCCCATTTGCTGCAAGGGGTTCCCGACACATCCATGGCTGAGAACCACTGATATAGAATACCAAATATACTTTTCATGTGTAACATGGCATCAAGTGATACAAAAATTATGAAACAATGAAACAAAGTGCTACAAATGGAGAGCGGGAGAACACACACGTAGTCATGACGTGGCATGCACAAGAAATGCAACAATAAGAGTGACCGAAATTGCGAGAGACGACTATTCGGGAAAATAAATTGATTGATATGTGGGGTTTAATGTCCTGAAACCACCATATGATTATGAGAGACGCTCCGGAAAATGAATTAGCTGGGTGATGTGTTTAATGTAACAATTTTAATAAAATGAAGGATCAAAAAGATATCCGCTTTTTTTGTGTTCTCAGATGCAAACTGGCCCCACTTTTTTTTTTTTCACAGAGTTTAATCCTTCTCCTCTGTCTCGCCTTTTATTGCATTACCGCCTTGGATAACGAGCATGCGTTTTTTTCTTGCACAGTTAGAAAAATTAAGAAAAACTGATTCTTTTAAATGTTTATACAGTTTTATTCAGAACAGAAAGCTTAACAAAGTGATGAGGGAAAAAATATCGGCCATTTTGGCAAGTTTTTTTCTTTTCTTTCAGTTGCAAATGGGTTAAACTGGCGTTCATCTACGAATCAATCATCAGCATTCAGATCGCAGATGGATGGATGGATGAAAAACCTTTCTTGGGGTCCTGAAGGATTCCACCCCCGTCTTATAGGGGTGGGATCGCGGGCCGCTCCCACGTTGGGAGGGGGGGCCCAGCCTCACCGCCACATCGTGGGCCTTCTGGACAGCCTTGAGTCGTTGAATGAGAACCGGACTCGTGAGCATTAAATGAAAGGAGTTCTTGGAAAATTCTTCATTTTTTCTTTGTAAAGAGGGGCACCTCCAAAGCATGTGGTTAAAATCACTGCGATTCTGGCAGTCCGGACAAAGTTCTGAAATATGGGAGTAATGGCTATAGGTTAAGAGGCTAGGGTATGCTCCCGTCTGAAGCATGCGAAGAGAGATTGCCTGTGGCCTAGACAACTTTTCGTGTGGCAATGGAAAGGACCTACGGCCTAATTGATAATGCTTCGTGATCTCGTTGAAGGTAGTCAAAATGTCCCTAAAATGAAGGCTGGGATTCGACTCCTCTGTCTGAGAAGCGCAAGTCCCGGCGCGGTAAGTGAAGCCTAGCGCCTTGGAATGGGCTAGCTCGTTGACATTGGGAAGGCCTCCGACCCTCAAGCCAAAGAAAGTGAGCAGGGAACCAAATAATAGTAGGCTGGGTGAGTTCCTTGTGAGCGAGAGTTCTCAAAACTTCCTTGCACACAGAACCTAAAGCGAAGGCCCTAGCAGCAGATTTAGAGTCGGTATAAATATGTCCTTTGTAGATGAAGGAGTGCTAGTGCAATGGCCATCTGTTCTGCTTTGTAAGAAGAAGTGGTTCTAACCAACGCCGAGGATAAAATCTGACCCTTAGTATCTACGGATACTACTGCAAAGCGAGCGGAAACGCCATACTGGGCGGCATTAACAAAGCATGAAACAGACGAGCGTTTGTGAGCTTGAGCTAAAAGATAGCAGGAGACAAAATTGTTCATACGTACACACCGTTTTGTTCAATAAGCTGTACATATTCCAGAACTTGAGGGCTCGTAGGGTCAGCTTCGCACAGCCTCTGTAAAATAAAATTCAAGTTAGGCTAACCATTTTTTACCACCGAGTGGCACAGGGAGCAGCAACTAAGAGAAAGAAAAACAGGCCTGGTGCTGCAGTGACAATGCAGCCTGCACTCCTCGCTTCCCCCGTTAAAACTGCAGATCGCACAAACTCATTTTTAAGCCCAGAAACAAGGCCTGCATGAAATGTGCAGTGCTGTCCCAGCAAACGCTGGGAGAGCAGCTTGTTTAATGCCTTTTTTATACAGTCTCAGTGTAACTGCTACAAGCACAGCTGCAGGGTACCCACTACACTGGAAATAATAGTTTTGTGTACCAGGGAGGCATCTACTTATGCCACTCTTTGTCGTTCCTCGGAGAAGCATGGTACCATGGTGAGGTATTTATAGTCGAAATTAGGTTTCGGAGAAATTTTATATTATGACAAAATACTGTTTTTGTTAAAAGCTTAACATATCAAATTACAAATGTTTTTAAAACTGAAAACAATTTTCTTGGCATTGTTGTATTTGTGAAGTGAATGTGCTTTATGGACGTTTTGAGCAAGTTCTTGTGAAGATATCTAAACAAACTTGGTACCATTCTTTACTGCTAACTACAGGCTAAAGCTTTTCGTTTTCTCTCAACCTTGATAGAATTATAATTATACGACAAATACCAGCTAATTTCTATCTTCCGAATTAAAAAATTATTTCTGATCAAACAAATAACCGTTTTGATGTCTAGTTTGCTTCAGCGAATGGGATGAACCTTTTAAAGGAAACATGCAGTTTTGAAAACTAACCTTTTTTATTGAGAGTTACCATAATGACCCGTAAAAAATTACCTAATTATAATGTGGAAATTTCTCATTACTTTTTTGCTAAACGACATATTTGAAATATGTTTGCATATCTGAAATCTCCATTCAACAATACACATGCATGGTAATTTTTAAGACATTAAGACAATAAATAAAAAAGCTTTTTTAAGACCCTCATCCCCGCTTAAGGGGGGACGCGGGTCTTAGAAAAGTAAAAAATGGCCAAAAAATCGATTTTGAGAAAAACGCATTTTTCGAATCTTTGAACCTATAAGCACCTCTCCTCAAATTATTAACGCTAAATTCGATAAAAAAAATAGGTTAAAATCTATTTTCAAACCATCACGGGAGTCGCAAAACAACCCGCAAAACAAAAAATTTGTTCGAACTTCCCGCGCGCCGCCAGCGAAGCAGCCGGCAGATCGGCGCCATCTTGGGCTTGTTTTGAAGCTGGTTCCTTTGTGCGCGTTTTGCGAGCTCTTAAAATGAAGTAGCTCCAACACAACGACTGCCCTCCCCCGTTTTGCGAAGCCGTCTGCCCGACCGCTGATTGGCTAGAGCGCGCGCGCGCCGGCGAGCCCCCCCGTCTCGCGCTTACCATTGGCTGGCGCGGCGGCGCAGCCACGGTTGCTCGCTTTTTTTTTTGGTTTTGCTTCGTCGGCGCCTGCTCTCAAGGTGTTATCTCGTCTGCTACCCGCTCGTGTACCGACGTCGCCGACGTATACATCTTTCTGCATTTTGCCGGCATGGCTTGGGAAGCTCGCCTGAAGAACACTCGTCAAGCTTTCGGCAGGAAACGAAAGCGAGCGTGGAATGCGCGGCAGAAGGGAGCGGTCTGCGCGCCGCCGAGAACGCCGGAGATGGCCGAGGCAGCGCATTCTGACGACAACGGGCTGTCGGAAATGCCTGTTATTGCGGAGGCAGCACATTCAGACGACGACTCGCTGGCGCAAGTGCCTGTTATTGCCGAGGCAGCACATTCAGACGACGATTCGCGGGCGCGAATGCCTGCCGAAGCGGTGCACTTTATTCGGCCCAGCTGCATACAGCCCTGGCATGCTGTAGAATTGTAAGGATGTCTGGGACAAAAATGTGTGTTTTACTTGAAATAGTGTTTTATGTATAAAAGGGTGATGTTTTTATATATAACATGTGTCTTCCTTTGGTTTTCAGTGTACTAGAACAGCCACAAAGTTGTAGACTGGGTTCCTCATACTGATTCAACGGCCAGTACACAGTTTTTAAATGAGCTGTGGCAAATATTTTGGGAAGGTGCATCGACACATTTGGTACAGCCATACTCACATAATGTAGAGCTATACAACGGTGCCATTTTTATTGCTCTAGCTTCACTTTAGCAAAAGTTACAGTTATTAGAAACTTTAAATGCGTTTTTCTCAGTTCGATGTTTTTGTGCACCACACTAAACCTTAGGGGTTTTTCTTATATGTTACTGTTGATTGAGAATGACAAACTTGGTATCATTTTATTTGTAATAACATTACCTATGGGGTGATGCTATTTTGATTACTCTAGAAGCATACTGTTAATTACAATTATGGATAGTAATGAGCGAAAATTGAACAGAATATCCATTGTAAGTGCTGGTCTGTTTTCTTATCTATATAATGCCTAAAAATTAATAAAAATAGCATCACCCCATACAGAAAGCCCTCAGCATTGGGGCTATGCATTTATTTTTTGGATCTGGCTTGATTAAGTTGCCAAAAAGCCCCCAATGAAGTGCATAATTAATTAAATTACAGATGTTAATATCTTTTTATCCACTGAAGCTATTTCAGAAACAATTACATATTTGAAATCAGAATGAAAAACTGTCCAAGATGGTGAGGTTTGGTCAAGATTGAGCCAAAAACAGAAAAAAAATTTTAAAGACCCATGTCCCCCCTTAACCGAAACAGTGGCATCTGCCGTGACCTCCAGGGTTGGCCAGAAGCGTGCGCTACGATACAATGCACTTTGCCAACGTCGTGGCAACCTTGCGTGACGACATGCTTCGGTGGTAACCTCCAAGCTACCACTGAAGCATCTAAATCAAACCGCCGATAGCAGGATTAACGACAAAGTACGGCTGCCGTCTGGCTGTTCCCATGAGAAGTTACTGTAGAAAAGGTAGCCTACATCTTGCGTTCCTTGGCGCAGCACAAAGAACTCACGTGAAGCAGTTCCATGCGACGAGACGCTGCCAACTCGCTGGTCTCTGCTGTGCTGCACTGCTGCGACAATGCCCGTGCGTACGAGACGGCATGCAGGCAGTCGTCGGAGTGGCTGTCCAAGTAGCTCTCCACGATGTCGTCTGCTTCATCTGCACGGTCATGCCTCAGCAAAAGCTGCGTTTTAAAGCAAGCAAAACAGTAAAAAAATAGCTTTACTGGACTCCTGAGTAGCCAATAACCAATGTAGTTTGCAAAATGGCTTGTTCTTGGGCAAGTTGGAGCGTGCTAACTACCGTATTTACTCGCGTAATGATCGCATTCCCAAGTTTTGTCGTTAAAATTTTATTTTTTTTTCCCCGCATAATGATTGCACCCCGAACTTGTCGCATCGACATATTGTGTGCCAAGTCTAGCCAATGATCATCGCCTTTATTATCTGTCGAATGCTGCATTAATAAATCTTCAAAACTCACCAACTGCACGCACCCAACATATCCTTAATTTTTGCTCACCGTTGGCGGAAACGTGCCATTTAGGATTGCAGTATGGGCAAATGTCGCAGTTTTCACTGAATTTCTGCCATGCGGTTTTATGTCTGTGGCAGCTGAACGCGCCTATCATTGTTTCTGTGATCTGTAAGCAGGCATCACTACACTAATGCCGTAAATTTTCCGATTTTTAAATGAAAGCATTCCTTATTTAGATGGAAGAAACTGTTCCGACGCGCGTGATGTACTCACAACCTCCATAACCGACGAAAAGAAAAAAGAAAATGCAGCCGCTTCGCTCCATCAGCCGCCATGTTTGTTTTAACATCCCACACTGTTACAGCGGCGGCCGCCTGTTGGTCGACCTGTGTTCATCCCACAGCAATGTTTTTTTCCCGAGACCAGAATTTATATTTGTGTGCTTTGTGATCGTCTGTTGAAGTGCCGTTTCACCATGGGGCGGTATGCGAGCTTTACTGCGTTCAAGCTCAAGGCGCTTGACTACGCGCTAGAGCACGGCAACCGCGCTAGCGACAGACCTTTCGGCGTCGACGAAATCCGGATCCGATATTGGAAAAAAACTGTGCGACAAGCTCATGGCTACTAACAGCACGCGACGGGCTTTCCGCGGACCCAAATTCGGCAAGTTTCCCGACATTGAAAAGGCAGTCCTCGTATACGTGAAGGACATGCCCAAGGACGGTTGTGCAGTGTCGTTAGACATGATACGGACGCAGGTGCGCACAGTTTCCCGGAGGCTGGGAATAGCCACAAAAGACTTCCGCGCCTGTTCCGGCTGGACAACACGCTTCATGCGGCAGAATGGACTGTCACTGGCATTTCCAACGTGCTCGACGGAACGGAAGATGACCCTCTGTGGGACAGTGAAGACACTGCCGGTTCCGCCAGAGAATCGTGCGGTGACGACACTGACGCCAGTGACGCTTCGGAGTCTGAATGAACTTTAGGGGTCAGAGAGGTAAAAAATAAAAGGGCATTGTTGTGATAGCTATCATAGGTTATGTTCATGATAGCTATCGTAGGAATTCTTATTACCGACTTTTTTGCGTTTTCGGTGCTCGGAATATTTTTAACGGAAAATTTACGTCGCGTAATGATCGCATCCTGAAGTTAGAGTCAATTTTTCGAAAAAAAAAAAAGTGTGATCATTATGCGAGTATATACGGTATCATGTCTCTTCACACTGCATCATGATTATAATGGAATGCCAGTCAAGAATTCTTAGAATAATGACAAGACAATGAATGCCAAAAACAACACGACAAAACAAAAGAAGCTGAGGAAACAGGCTCTAAAGTTTCATCCGTCAAGTCTGCTAGAAAAAAAATTGGTGCAAATTGTGGTGTACATGTATCCCGAAGGACTACGGCCACCAGCGTGGGTCCGGTCTTAGCGAGCCGCAGGGCACGCGTTAACCGTTGCCGTGGCGAGAACACGATACTGCTCAGAGTCGCAACACTTTATTGTGGCAACACCAAACGCAGTACAGCCCGTTGCAAAAGGGCGCGGCGGGAAAGCAAGTAGGCTTATCCACGCCACGGGCACAAAGTACTACACCGGGTGCCACGAGCACTTCTCCGCGGTAAAGGTGATCCACGGAGACACCGAAACAAAGGCCCGGTTGCTCGAGCGAGGGCAAGGGCGCTCGCATTGGCTTCGAAGGGAGACGGGTCGGCGTAGCGAGGCGACGCACTAGGACACCGTACCGCCCTTCGGCCGTGCGTACGCAGCGGGGCAACAAAAGGTGAGCGTTCGCTGTTGGCGCGAGGCGCCGTCAGCGAAGTCCGACGAGCCCCCCAGCGACGGGAGTCGACAGACGGTAAAGATAGCGCGGCTCACCGTTTGCTGTCCCGGAGAGTACCGTAATTACTCGAATCTAACGCGCACCTTTTTTCCGGTTAAGCGAGTTCATAAATCACATGCGCGTTAGAATCGTGTACGAACAAAAAAATTACGGTCAATCTATTGCCATCGCAAATCCAAAATGGCCGCCCCCTACGTGCGTCGGCATGGTGCGTCGGCTATTTCTGCCTATGTGTTTACCATGTGCGGCACTTCGTACGTGTGCTGAGGAGTTCGTCATCTAGTAGTGCATTAGCATCGACGACGTGGAAGGGCCGACTCCAAAAACTCGAGTGCACCACGATGCCGCTTTTAAAAGAAAAGTCATGGCAAGGTTCCATTTGGCGTTGCATAAGTTTGTTGCCAGACTTTGGGGTGGTTGTTGCCAGGCTGCCGCTAAATTTGGCAGAAAATTTTTCTCCTGTAGTTGTGGCTTCTTTGTAAGAGTTTGGTGCTATCAGCGGAAGCGTAGCGTCCCCCGTCGTAGCGCGCGGTCGACGCGACACGATCAGCTGAGAGAGAAAAAAAAGAAAAGTAAAGGCGAAGGGGGGCAGCGCATCCCCTCCTGCGCTCTAATCACTCGACTTCTGTAATGGGAGGTTTATTCCGTTAATTAAAACGGCCTCTTAATTGCGCAGCAGCGCCGCGCTCGACTTCTGCTAGGCTCGGTTCCTTCCGTTAAATAAAACGGAATTGAAACGGCCTCTTAATTGCACGGCAGCACCGCGCTCGACTTCTGCTAGGCTCGGTTCCTTCCGTTAATTAAAACGGAATTGAAACGGCCTCTTAATTGCACAGCAGCACCGCGCTCGACTTCTGCTAGGCTCCGCACCGAAGTGCACCGCGGATAGCACCAAACTCTTGCGGAGAAGCCACAACTACAGAAAAACTTTTCTGCCATATTTAGCGGCAGTCTGGCAACAACCACCCTTCCAGTCTGGCAACCACTTATGCAACGCCAAATGGAACCTTGCCAAAGTCATCGCGTGTGCAGAAACGGACGGAAATCGGGCCGCATCGCGGTCCTTCCCGAAACGTGCGTGCGGGACCGGCGGAAACAAAAGCAGAAGATTGTCGACAGCAAAGCTTCACGCAAAGGCTTCAGTGAACCACAGCAGGGTCGGTTTCCGCAAATTGAAGAGCTGCTCCGCGAGTATGTGCTTGAGGAGCGAGTGGCACAGCAGCCCATGACGACAGAACTGCTCCAAGTGCGGGCTATGCAATTAGTCTTAGAAAAAAGTCTAAAGCGAGCAGGTACTGGCTAATTAACTATATGAAGAGAAAAGGCTCTTCCCTCCGAAGGGGAACATGCATATGCGAAAACTTTTGCGGAGAAGTACGATGAAAGGCTTCACAGTTTTCAGAGGTTCGTCCTAAACTTGCGGCGCAACAACGGCTACCTGCTTGGGCAAATCTGGAATGCCGATCAGACGCCTCTTTACTTCGACATGCCTGGCACCACAACTGTCGAGAAGAAGGGGGCGAAGCAAGTTCGCGTGCTGACATCGGTCCACGGTAAAACTACAGTGACGGCAATGCTCTGTTACACGTCAGATGGGCACAAGCTTCGCCCGTACCTCATATTTAAATGGAAGACAATCCCGAAAGGAATCGTTTTTTCGAGTGGTGTGATCGTGCGGGCCAGCAAAAAAAAAAAAAAAATGGGTGCGCGTTGCAATCGATGTCTTACGTTTTTTTTTTTTTTTCGCGGTAGAAATCGGGTGCGCGTTACAATCGAGGGCGCGGTAGAATCGAGTAAATACGGTATCTGACCGCTCCCGACGCAGCGCGCGAAAACCTCTCGGGAGGCTCCCGCGCGCGGCGCCACAGTCAACATCCACTTCTGGGTGAGGGAGCTAAACGTCACTCCGCTCTCTCAGCGCGGCAGACAGCAAAGGAGGGCAGACATGTCGGGACATGAGAACGGCAGAAAAGGCGGCAAAGCCCGCGCAAAGGCAGCGGGCTAGCCTCCATTCCCACATCCCCCTCTCCTAAATATGCCCTTTACCGGTCCGCAAAAGGCAGCCGGACGTCACCCATGCAGTTAAAATGACACTGCTATGAGCGACACCTAACCTCAGTCCAGCCCTGTTACTGCTGCTAAAAAAAAAGATTACAAATGAGGAACAAAAACATAAATAACAAACTAAACACATGACACTATACAAATAACTGCGGAAGGGAGCACAGAAACGTGGCACTAGTGTTCGTGGTGCTGAAGGGGGATAGCGTCCAGTGCGCGGAGGGGCGGTAAAGGCGTGACAGTGTCCGCTGGGTGCGATGCCCGAGTGCGAGGTCAGAGGTACGGGAGGGGGCTCACTGATGGCTCGTTGCGGGTTTTGATAAGCAGCGAGTCCGACGAACGCTGCGTCGGCTGTGCTTCGGAGGCCCCGCATTTCTGGCTCGATGATGGAGCTGGGGCGTTGCGCGAAGCCGGGCCTCTCCAGTGGTCAGGGAGGCCGAACCACAAGCGAGCCGCAGGGCACGCGTTAACCGTCGCCGTGGCGAGAACACGATACTACTCAGAGTCGCAACACTTTATTGTGGCAACACCAAACGCAGTACAGCCCGTTGCAAAAGGGCGCGGCGGGAAAGCAAGTAGGCTTATCCACGCCACGGGCACAAAGTACTACACCGGGTGCCACGAGCACGTCTCCGCGGTAAAGGTGATCCACGGAGACACCGGAACAAAGGCCCGGTTGCTCGAGCAAGGGCAAGGGCGCTCGCGTTGGCTTCGAAGGGAGACGGGTCGGCGTAGCGAGGCCACGCACTAGGACACCGTACCGCCCTTCGGCCGTACGTACGCAGCGGGGCAACAAAAGGTGAGCGTTCGCCGCGGGCGCGAGGCGCCGTCAGCGAAGTCCGACGAGCCCCCGAGCGACGGGAGCCGACGGACGGAAAAGATAGCGCGGCTCACCGTTTGCTGTCCCGGAGAGTATCTGACCGCTCCCGACGCAGCGCGCGAAAACCTCTCGGGAGGCTCCCGCACGCGGCGCCACAGTCAACATCCGCTTCCGGGTGAGGGAGCTAAACGTCACTCCGCTCTCTCAGCGCGGCAGACAGCAAAGGAGGGCAGACATGTCGGGACATGAGGACGGCAGAAAAGGCGGCAAAGCCTGCGCAAAGGCAGCGGGCTAGCCTGAATTCCCACAGAATCTACATGCTACACTGTAAATGTTGTCGAAAGATGATAGTGTTGCGGCTGGAGAAAATGAACAAAACGTTTATGTTCTGCGCAAGAAAATCGGTGAATGGTATTCTGAAGGCGCTGCGTTAGAGTGCCTCGAGTGTGTAGTGGAGGCGAACAAGCGCATCTAAGCACGTTAGACACAAGAGCCATCTGGAAGTCATCTTTGAAAACGAAGGCGCGCGCGACCATGGAGAAAGATCCCCGCCAATCACGGAGGTGATCAGGTGTAGAATGCAAAGAGACGGGCAAGTGCCACCACTGTGTCGTCGTAGCAAAGTGTTGGAAACACTTTCTTGAGCATCGCGTTGCACTGTCAGCGCAGCGCGATAAACGGTACAGTCCTTAGAGTTACTTGTAAGTGCCTCTTCTAGTATAAAGGCAGACATACGACGTATAATTATTATGGCGCCTCAGAACGCTAAACCTTGAGCAATATAGGTGGGCGCTGCGGATGGGGTTGGCCGTTTGAGGTATCGTTAGGGCAGACAAACAGACAAATATACATACAGACAGACAGACAGACCAAAATTTTTCCGTTGAAGGTCCCCAAAAAAGACTATCGTCTCTAAAAATATATCCGGAGCCCTTCTCAATCGGGGTGGGCTCAGATTTTCAGGGTAGTATCTCTTTTTCCCACTCAAGGCTTTTTTTTTCCAGAAATCCGTATTGTTTCCTTGTGGCTTTGTGGCTGTCACTAACAGGTGGCTGTCACTAATACCGTCCATAACCTTTCCACCCCATCGGGGGATTTCACCAAACTCATTTGCAATAATCTGTGCATGTGTGCTTCGATTTCATAAACTCGCCCTCGCAATGCCAATTGCTAGCTTTCTCGTTCGTTCACTTCGTAGAGCGATCACCCTGGAAAGGCATAGGTCCCAGGTTCAATCCCCAGAACAGGACGAACTTTTCCACTAAAATCTGTGCTTTCCGAGAAATCCGTAGTACAATTTTCTTCTGTTGCGACTTCGACTCTAATCCGATGATTGTCACATATCCCTCCAATCTTACTTTTTCAATATAATGGAGCCACCTAGTTGATGCCAAAATCTTCCACACCAAGGTGCAATCGTGTGACGCCGACCTTTTCTTGGAGAATCGCACAGAACGGCGGCCTCTACCATTTCACCTCCATCTAAATGCATCCGTCGCAGTCAAGATAGAGCCCGCAACTTTTGAGTCAGCGGCGAAGCACCATAACAACAGCTCCAACATGGTAGACATCTCGAAGTTTAAGAAGACACCCCTTGATGCAAGGTAGCGATGCATGAAGTATTTAACTGCAGCTGTGAGATGTCAGTATGTAATGCTCGAGCCAGTCTGAGACTTGCTACTACATCGGAGAGATTGCCTTGCTTTTTTTTACTGAACGCAATCAGCACAATTGAGATATCTAGTTGATATGCCTATCGCACTTTCTTTTCGGCCAATGAGGGCTTTTGGTTATGGCTGCTAAACTGGAGCACAGTTAGAATTGTCAAGCCACAAAGATCTAATCTGCATGAATACAGAGCTATGCCGTGACCTTGCCATCAACCATCAGCTTCGAAACATACCAGAGAATAGAAAAAAAAAAACATTTTGCAAATAGAGCGTGTGACCAATAATAAAGCTCACTGGCATCATGTGAAAGACAATGTCAATTGGAGATTCCAGAACCCTATTCATTTATTTGCTTTTTGAGCCCTAGTTTGTGGGAGACTGCGCTGGCTGACATGGCTACCTAGAAGGCTTAGGGATGTGCTCAGCAAAACCAAGATGGAGGTACCTTGATTCGTTCATCGCGAGGCATCACACTAAAACAAATACAGTCAACTGCGGATTTTTTGGACACCCGAATTTTCAGGCATGTTTAATAATTCGGACATCTTCGCGGCACCACCACGAGCCCCATAGAATCAATGTACAGTGAAACCTCGATTATACGACTTTCAGGGGACCACGCAAAACCGTCGTATAATGCGGGCGTCGTATAATCCAAAAACTAAGGATATATAAGCAGTGACGATCATTGCTGCCCCACAACAGTCAGTACATAATGCCTGAGCAAGTCCGCAACGCAATACGGCGATACTCCGGTAAACGTAGATTAAATTACTTGAAAAAATGACAACCACGCATTTTATCGGAGGCGTGAACGAACCTTTATTCTCACCTCTTAAAAAAATCTGTAATTTTTTTCTGCGAGTTGGCCCAGCCACGACGCATCAGTTTCCTTTCGAGAGCTGCGACATCTTGCAGCAAGTCGCCGACCTCGTCGTATGCGCACGCAAACCGCCGAATGTTGTCGACGTAATCCAACACGTCCGTGTAAGTCGGTACGGAAGCGCTTGCCTCTGCGGTATCGTCCATCTCTTCTTCGTCGGAAGTTTCCGCAGAGTCGGGACGCACAGTTTCAATAATGTCATCCAGCGACACTGCACTGCACACAGCGACATCGTCGTCGGCACCAACATAGTCCGCGAACGATCCAGGCAGCTCCAGGCGCCCAAACTCGGGTTCGTCATCATCAAGCACTGCAGCCTCACTGAAACAGCCGCCACTTCTCGTAAAACCGCAGTGTCTGAAGGAGTTGGCGATAGTTTCCTGCGTGACCGCGTCCCATGCACTAGCGATGTAGTGCATTGCATCGAGCACAGAGAGCTTCGTGGCCATCTGCTTGCGTTCCATGCCCGCTAGCCGACGCTGAACCAGAAACTTCCTGTATTTCTGCTTCATGCATTTGATGACGCCGGCGTCAAGTGGCTGCAGCTGACTTGTGCAATTCGGGGGCAGAAATGCGACTTTTACATTCCTCAAATGCGACGTATCCGTTGGATGGCACGGCGCATTGTCCAGCAGAAGAAGAATTTTTCTGTCTTTAGCCCCCATTCTCGAGTCTAGCTGCTGCAGATATGCAGCAAACTTGGCAGCAGTCATCCAGGCTTTGCGGTTAAACGTGTATTGGCACGGCAGCCTTTTCAAATTTTTGAAGCATCGCGGCTTCTCAAACTTGCCAATCACGAGGGCAGGAAGCTTTTCCGAGCCGTCTTCATTAGCGCAAAGCAACACAGTAAGACGCTCTTTGCTCCGCTTACCGCCGTGACAACCCTCTCCTTTGAACGTCAAAGTCTGGTCTGGCTGCATATTGTAAAATAATCCAGTTTCGTCTGCGTTGAATACGTCGCAAGGCTTGTACTGCCGTATCAGTTCCGGCAGCAATGCGGTCCATTGTTCAACAGTGGAGGAGCTGACAGACGAGCTCTCTCCGCAGCAGCGGCTGTAAACAACTCCATTTCGTTTTTTAAAACGATCTAACCAGCCGTTGGAGGCTTTAAAGTCGTCAATGCCGCAGCGCAACGCAATCATGTCTGCCTTCTCCTTCAAAATTGCGCCATCCACGGCAATAGCTGCACTGCGTGCCTGACGCAACCACTCTACGAGGGCCTTCTCCATGGCAGCGTATTTGCCATCTTTCGCGGCCTTCCTGTTCAGGCCGAACTTTGACGCATTCAGCAGGATGCTGTCCTTCTTCGCGAGGATCGTTTTCAGCGACGACTCGGGAATGTTCAGGTCGCGGGCAATGCTGGCCTTTGTTGATCCGGTCCGCTTCTCCGCCTCCTCAATAACTCGAAGCTTTTCGCCGAGCGTCAGCGGTTTTCGGTTTCGCGACATCGCGAGACGCAGAAGTCACAACCAAGAGTACTAATGTCAGAATGCACAAATGTGGCACGTGGACTCAGCAGCTGCGGCGCACAATCTATCAACGATGCACACACGTGAAGGAATGGCCACAGAACACCCACCAGTTTGAATGGCAAAATGGCAGTGGGCCTATTCAATTTTTGCAAGCGCATACCTCAGCGCAAGCTTTGACCAATCGCGTGTGGTTAAAACGCCCCAGCCCTCTAGTAGATAAACACCATGGCCGGTTCCCGTGGCTGTCAACAATCGCCGATCAACATGTCTGGTGCAACCCGTGCAACAATGCGAAATCTAGTGAACGTTATCGCACGCTCGAAAGTGATCGCGAAATTATCTGCCTTGTTACCTGCTCAATCACTCCCGAACCACAAAAAAAAAGAGGGGGAAAGAAAAACAAAACAAGACCGCAACAAAAGTGCGCAGTGCACTGCGACAAAATGAATGCGCTCCGGCTGGCTTTGGCCGACGTTGGCTTTGGCTAGCTAGCCTAGGCCGACCGCGACTGCGTTGCGTGCCGAAAAATTGAAGCGGCTCCGTGAATGCAGCGCCGCGGAAAGAGAATGCAGCATGGAATGCAGAAACGAGCTCGGTTTCTCGACTTTAATCCGGCCGCGCTGCCGGAGTGTGCCTGCGTGGCAGTCTGCGTCGTCGTCTCTGTTTTTTTTTTACTCGGTCAGTCCAGGGAAGCGTCGTACGAGGCGGGGCCGGCGTAAAATTGTGTCGTACAATTGAGGTTTTTAATACATTGCTTCTATGGGAGTTTTGCCGGGACCGAGCCAATTCGTCGTAAAACACGGGTCGTCGTAGGACCGGGGGACGTATAATCGAAGTTCCACTGTATAAGGAAGTATGAAATTTCGGACGCTCGAACCCCCCGGAGTCCAATTTCCCAAACTTTTTGACGCAACGGAAAGTCGGAAACCACCACTGACCTCTGGTGGAAACCACCACAACTGCCTCACGCGGTTACGATCCCATAAATGAGCGTGCCAATCTACTGTGACGGCATCTGTTGCTTGGACTCTTTGATCGTTGGCGGAGAAACATACACGGCCTCCGAGATTCCTAACACTGGCCGTGTTTATCATGCAAGGGCGCTTCGCTGACAATCGAAACTATCCACCGGGAAATTTTATGGCACCAATAAAGTTCCTTTCGCTTTAGCGCTTGTGCCTGCCACTTTGGCTTCCCGTGCAGCGCTTTCACGAAGCGTTTCACCACTTCGAACTAGAACT
Organism: Rhipicephalus microplus; assembly: GCF_043290135.1. NCBI lineage: Eukaryota > Metazoa > Arthropoda > Arachnida > Ixodida > Ixodidae > Rhipicephalus > Rhipicephalus microplus. The sequence continues at coordinate 78,886,980 of NC_134707.1, read as the reverse complement.
AACCGTCACACACGTATTTGGTCTGGCCACGCTGGCTATCTTGAATGTTTACCAGCGTTACCTCCGGAGTACCCAAGGCACCGTCGCCTGCCGTCGCGCCGTTTTGTTTACGCAGCCCACATGGAGTTTGGCTAGCCTAGTGCCTGGTTGTGCGATCGTGTGAAGTGTGCTCTGCAACGCTAAGCCTAGGTGCTTCGACGCTCGTCAGCAAACTGCTTTGTTCACATCGTGAGGATTTTGCTTGTCTGCGATGGCCCCCACTCCACCTTCGTCGTCCTCACTGATGGCATCAAAGCGCGGAAAACAGTACCGTCGGTTAACAATGAAGAAAAAAGCTGCCATTATTAAGTTAGTGAAGAGTGGCCGATCGCAGGCTGACGTTCGTCGACGCTGACAACGAGCTCGACTTCTGCACAGAGCTAACCGACAACGAAATAGTCGGTTAGGTTATGGCGGATTCAGACGACTCCGATGTCGAAAAAGAGGAACCAACGCCTGTGCCACCTACGACCGCCGAATTGATGCGAGCATTGATGACGCTGTCACCAGTGTGAGCTCAGATCGAGGCGAATGTGATCACATGCAAGCGGAACGCCGTTCAAACAAGAATCAACAAGTTTTTCAAGCCACTGCAGCTCTAACACCGGCTTCCCTGACGGCACCCGCTTTCGGCTGCATGCATTTTTTTTTTAACGGCTCGCCACCCCACTGATGCTTTGGCAGAGTTCCGGAAGTCTGGTACTTCGACCTTGACCCTCTTGATCCGAGAAATATCAATGAAATGGTGCGTGTTTTGCTTGCATTGAGAAATATTAGCAAAATGGTGCATTTTTTTCTTGAATTGAAAATTATCAGTAAAATAAAGCATTTTTTTATTCATTTTTTCGGACTGCCCGAATTTTCGGACGGTTTTTCGCTCCCTAGAGGGTCCAAAAAATTGGTAGTTGACTGTAAAAGCTTATTTCTAGAAAAAACCCCCAAACCAAGCGCAGTATCCCGATGGGTACTGATGGCGTGAGAAAAACCGAACAGGCGAGACGAAGGCTGCATTAATTCGGCCATGAACTGCACATGGGGCCACATGACAGTTACACAGCAAAGCACAACAAAAAAAACTATGTTAACCCCACGCGTGGAGCAAGCCCAGCAATGCAGTACCTCAAGCGTTTTAGTGAGGAAGACGTCCATTGTCTCTTGACAAGCAAATGCCGCCGACTGGCTGTTAGATGTGAACAGGGGGCGCCACTTGTCCAAGGCACTGGCAACGCTACTCAACTCCTCAAAGGACTCGCCAGCCTCGGTGTCCACATCTGAGCATTGCAGAGATAATTTTCAGAGCAACTCACCATGCGTGCAACACCAAAACGAAATTTCGCCTCTCCGAGAGTTCCACGTAAAGGACAATGTACATTTTCAACTTTTTTTTAGACATTTTTGCAAGCAATGCTCTTAATTGAAAACTATGGCACAGTAGCAGCCAGACAATTTCTAAACATCTTAAATCAATTTGACGCGTAGTTCAATGCATGGATGTTACCAGGACAGCAACTTGAGTTTGAATAGCAAAAACTTTTGAATAGCAAAAACTACCTGTCAATTCCAACCTTAAGACCGACATACCATTTAGTTAAAACAAAATTTCTTGTGCCTACGCATTGCTTTATGCCCTAACATGTCTCAGCAACTACAATGCCTGTCCCATGAACACACGAAAATGAAAAAGGGCAGCTTTTAATCCAGTAATATTGCATCGGCAACTAACGGGGGAAGTCTCTAGGGCAATATGCTATAAATCCGTTTTGAATAACATAAGCACAATACCAAAGTAAGTTAACCAGAATTGAGTAAGGAATAATATGCGTCCGAATATCAAAATTAGGTTTTCTAAAGCAGTACCTAATTTCTATTCTTTTAAAAAATGCTGAATAAAAATTGAAAATGAAGTATGCAACGTAAGGAAGCAGCCCAGGTGCTTACCAGCCAACTCGTTTTGGCGTGAAGGTGCAGTGTGGCTTAGCCACTGAAGGTAGTCAAGTAGACCCAAGTAGCCCCTAATGAATGCATCCAGCTTCTCGTTAGGCCGCAGCATCTTACGATCCACTTTCAGGTGTTCCTGGGCATGCCCAAGGAAAGAAGCATGCGCAATCAACAATCGCTCTTCTCACAAGTCTTTTTCGAGAGCTCCCAGTTAGTTCACACTCTATATTATATCAGTAGAGAAGAATTGATTTCTGTGACAAAGGCTTGACGTACCACTGACATCTCCTTTGCACTACCTCAGACATACGGGAACGCTGGAACATCTCAGAGGCAGTCTTTCTGAGCCTTAGCCTTGTCGAAGTCCACCAGACGTGCACATCATCTGCTTATGGGCTTCATTTGATTCGATTAATATGAGGGGTTTAACTTACCCTAAACCACCATACGATTATGAGAGAAGCCGTAGTGAAAGCTCCGGAAATTTTGACCACTTGGGATTTTTTAACATGCACTGAAACCCGAGCAAGCAGGCCTACAGCATTTTTGCCTGCATTGAAAATGCAGCTGCCACAGCCAAGATTCGGTCCCGCAGCCTGTGGGTCAGCAGCGCAGTACCTTAGCCACTAGACCATTGCGGCGGGCTGCTTATGGGCTGTCTGAAGGATTCCAACAAAAGAAAAAAAATATACCATTACCACAGTGTTCTAGGGATAGCTTCAGTTACAAATTTAATACCTGGTCATTTACATTCCTCGTTGTGTTGAGACGCAAATCTTTAACAAGTAAAATAATGAACCCAGCCATTTTTTCCACCTTTAAAGTTGAACTTTATGGCTGTGCGAATTTTTTCCTAGACAGAGAGTTTCATCGTATAGCTGCCCGACAATACAGCAAAACTACCTTTCCAAGTGGCTATATTATATATTGGTTTATTCATTATTTGGGAACACTTCAAAATTTTAAATCATTTCAATTTTTCTACTTGCAGTGGCTTCAAGTACTGTCACACTCATTTGAATAATCGAAGTGCTCAAATATTCGCGTATGCTTAGAATTTACGCAACACAAAGCTTTGTTGCTCCTATTACTATGCCCATAATTACGCCTGTAAAGAGCAGGAATTCGCCTGTAGAGAACTTTCAGCCTCACCTGGAAGAAGGTTCGCAGGTGTGCATGCTGCATCTGCTTGAGGCAGTACACAATGTACTCCAGGGCCATCTCTTTCTTGTCAGCCACCAGGAGGCAACGCGTGTGCCTGCGAGCAGAGGACACTTACAAAGATACCTACAGTGGAGCACACTCAAACCTCGAATATAACAAAATATCGGTTATAATGAAGTAGGTGAGAACTAGTCTTGCAATAGACACAGCATTAGTAACAAACCATTATAACGAATTCTCAGACATAAAACTTATTTTTACGTAGGATGCAACTTCATAATGATGTTTCAGTGTACAAAGTTAGAATGCACTTCAGAAGCGTGGATTGCTCACGAGTTGGTAACTCATCTTAACGATGGTGTGTGAAAAAAAAAAAAAAAAAACGATAGCACAGAGGGAGGGATACAAGACAGTGCAAGTTTAGAATGCCGCAGCATTTCTAGGTCAAAGGCAGAGGCAGGGCACATATTTCTATGCCAAGACGTGCACACTTTTAAGGCAGAACACTGCAAGTAGTTTTTAAAATATCACTTCCCGCCAACGTACCATTATGAAAGCTATTGTTTGCCAAGACAGAGAGTTATGAAGCAAATAAACCCATTAGAATTACCTAAAATGAGTACAGAATACAAAAAAACCAACGAGAATGAATGTATCAAGACCATTTTAACAAAAGTTGCGAGTCGAATACAAGAGACTGAAATGCCTGATTGACGCAGCCTCTCCTGCAAATGTTCAACATACCGTAAACTTTGTTCAAATAGGTTTAGAACACCAATTCCTGTTTTCTTGCCTTCAGCACTCATTCCAGGTCATTCTGATATGCTTATTAACTTTGGAGATGTCAGGTTGGGCAACCTCTTTGACCCAAAAGCTATACAGTCGAGCCCACATATAACGGCCCCACTTAAAACGAACAATATCCGCGTGACCGTGAAAATATCATCATCATCATCAGCCTGACTACGTCCACTGCAGGACAAAGGCCTCTCCCATGCTCCGCCAGTTAACCCGGTCCTGTGCTTGCTGCTGCCAATTTATACCCGCATTCTTCTTAATCTCATCTGCCCACCTAACCTTCTGTCTCCCCCTAACCCGCTTCCCTTCTCTGGGAATCCAGTTATAGTTACCCTTAATGACCAGGGGTTATCCTGTCTACGCGCTACATGCCCGGCCCATGTTTATTTCCTCTTCTTTATTTCAACTATGATATCCTTAACCCCCGTTTGTCCCCTAATCCACTCTGCTCTCTTCTTGTCTCTTAAGGTTACACCTACCATTTTTCTTTCCATCACTCGCTGCGTCGTCCTCAATTTAAGCTGAACCCTCTTTGTAAGTCTCCAGGTTTCTGCTCCGTAGCTAAGTACCGGCAAGATACACCTGTTGTATACCTTCCTCTTGAGGGATAGTGGCAATCTACCTGTCATAATTTGAGAGTGCTTGCCGAATGTGCTCCACCCCATTCTTACTCTTCTAGTTACTTCAATCTCGTGGTTAGGCTCAGCGGTTATTACCTGCCCTAAGTAGACATAGTCTTTTACATCTTCAAGTGCACTATTACCTATCTCGAAGCGCTGCTCCTTTCCGAGATTGTTGTACATTACTTTCGTTTTCTGCAGATTAATTTTAAGACCCACCTTTCTGCTCTCCTTGTCTAACTCCGTAATCATGAGTTGCAATTCGTCCCCTGAGTTACTCAGCAATGCAATGTCATCGGCGAAGCGCAGGTTACTAAGGTATTCTCCATTAACTCTTATCCCTAACTGTTCCCATTCTAGGCTTCTGAAAACCTCCTGTAAGCACGCGGTAAATAGCACTGGGGAGATTGTGTCCCCCTGCCTTACACCCTTCTTGATTGGTATTCTGTTGCTTTTTTTATGAAGCAATATGGTAGCTGTTGATCCTCTGTAGATTTTTTCCAGGTTGTTTATATATACTTCATCGTCGCCCTGATTCCGCAGTGTCTGCATGACTATTGATATTTCTACTGAATCAAACACCTTCTCGTAATCTATCAAGGCTATGCATAGTGGTTGGCTATATTTTGAGCATTTCTCTATTACCTGATTGATAGTATGAATGTGGTCAATTGTTGAGTAGCCTGTTCTAAATCCTGCTTGTTCCTTTGGTTGATTGAATTCTAATGTTTTCTTTACTCTGTTAGCAATTACCTTTGCAAATAGCTTGTATACTACAAAGAGCAAGCTGATCGGCCTGTAATTCTTCAAGTCCTTGTCATCTTCTTTCTTATGTATTAAGATGGTGTTAGCGTTCTTCCAAGACTCTGGTACCCTTCTCGTCAGGAGACACCTCGTAAACAGGGTGGCTAGTTTTTCTAACACAATCTGTCCTCCATCTTTGAGCAGATCTGATGTTAACTGATCCTCACCAGCAGCTTTGCCTCTTTGCATGCTCTCCAAAGCTTTTCTGACTTCTTCTATCACTACTGGTGGGGTGTCATCTAGGTTACTGCTAGTTCTTATAGTATTAAGGGGGGACGCGGGCCTTAGAAAAGTAAAAAATGGCCAGAAAATCGATTTTGAGAAAAACGCATTTTTCGAATCTTTGAACCTATAAGCACCTCTCCTCAAATTATTAACGCTAAATTCGATAAAAAAAATAGGTTAAAATCTATTTTCAAACCATCACGGGAGTCGCAAAACAACCCGCAAAACAAAAAATTTGTTCGAACTTCCCGCGCGCCGCCAGCGAAGCAGCCGGCAGATCGGCGCCATCTTGGGCTTGTTTTGAAGCTGGTTCCTTTGTGCGCGTTTTGCGAGCTCTTAAAATGAAGTAGCTCCAACACAACGACTGCCCTCCCCCGTTTTGCGAAGCCGTCTGCCCGACCGCTGATTGGCTAGAGCGCGCGCGCGCCGGCGAGCCCCCCCGTCTCGCGCTTACCATTGGCTGGCGCGGCGGCGCAGCCACGGTTGCTCGCTTTTTTTTTTGGTTTTGCTTCGTCGGCGCCTGCTCTCAAGGTGTTATCTCGTCTGCTACCCGCTCGTGTACCGACGTCGCCGACGTATACATCTTTCTGCATTTTGCCGGCATGGCTTGGGAAGCTCGCCTGAAGAAGAACACTCGTCAAGCTTTCGGCAGGAAACGAAAGCGAGCGTGGAATGCGCGGCAGAAGGGAGCGGTCTGCGCGCCGCCGAGAACGCCGGAGATGGCCGAGGCAGCGCATTCTGACGACAACGGGCTGTCGGAAATGCCTGTTATTGCGGAGGCAGCACATTCAGACGACGACTCGCTGGCGCAAGTGCCTGTTATTGCCGAGGCAGCACATTCAGACGACGATTCGCGGGCGCGAATGCCTGCCGAAGCGGTGCACTCTATTCGGCCCAGCTGCATACAGCCCTGGCATGCTGTAGAATTGTAAGGATGTCTGGGACAAAAATGTGTGTTTTACTTGAAATAGTGTTTTATGTATAAAAGGGTGATGTTTTTATATATAACATGTGTCTTCCTTTGGTTTTCAGTGTACTAGAACAGCCACAAAGTTGTAGACTGGGTTCCTCATACTGATTCAACGGCCAGTACACAGTTTTTAAATGAGCTGTGGCAAATATTTTGGGAAGGTGCATCGACACATTTGGTACAGCCATACTCACATAATGTAGAGCTATACAACGGTGCCATTTTTATTGCTCTAGCTTCACTTTAGCAAAAGTTACAGTTATTAGAAACTTTAAATGCGTTTTTCTCAGTTCGATGTTTTTGTGCACCACACTAAACCTTAGGGGTTTTTCTTATATGTTACTGTTGATTGAGAATGACAAACTTGGTATCATTTTATTTGTAATAACATTACCTATGGGGTGATGCTATTTTGATTACTCTAGAAGCATACTGTTAATTACAATTATGGATAGTAATGAGCGAAAATTGAACAAAATATCCATTGTAAGTGCTGGTCTGTTTTTTTATCTATATAATGCCTAAAAATTAATAAAAATAGCATCACCCCATACAGAAAGCCCTCAGCATTGGGGCTATGCATTTATTTTTTGGATCTGGCTTGATTAAGTTGCCAAAAAGCCCCCAATGAAGTGCATAATTAATTAAATTACAGATGTTAATATCTTTTTATCCACAGAAGCTATTTCAGAAACAATTACATATTTGAAATCAGCATGAAAAACTGTCCAAGATGGTGAGGTTTGGTCAAGATTGAGCCAAAAACAGAAAAAAAATTTTAAAGACTTATGTCCCCCCTTAAGGTCGTGGTTCTCTCGGCTACTGTACAGATCTCTGTAAAACTCCTCCGCTATTTTAACTATCCTATCCATTTTAGTAGTTATTTTGCCTTCTTTGTCCCTTAGTGCATACATCCGACTTTTGCCTATCCGAAGTTTCCTCTTCACTGCTTTGACGCTTCTTCCGTTTTTCAGAGCGTTTTTCAGACCGTGAAAATATACATTGGTTCGATTGCACAAAATCGCACTAACAACGGACGTCTTCGAGCGCCGCTGATTGGTTATAGCGAACTGAGTCAGAGGTCTGCCGACTTCCCGGGAAACTACCATATAGTGCGAAATATAGGTCGAGATTTTTTCCAAAAAATGGCAATGAAGAGTCACCCCTCGACCTATATACCGGCTTTTGGCCTAAACCAAGTGATCCTCTGGCAACAAGAAGCGTCACATGCTTTTTGGGCATCGGCATCGACATCGCCTCTTTGGGCGGAAGCGTTCTCTGCAGACGCCATTTCTCTTTTATTGTTCATTTAGTGTTCGTACCGAGTGTCGACGTTACTCTGCGACTAGCCATGAATACGGAGACGCGGCGCCAGTTCACCGCCGCGTTTAAAAGAAAAGTTATTGAATTCGTGAAGGCAAATGGCAACATGACGGCACAGCGGCAGTTTGAAGTGTCCGAGAAAAGCGCCGGGTACTGGCGCAACCGAAAATCCAAACTGTCGGTGTGTAACGCGAGGAAGACGTCGTTTCCCGGTCGCCGAGCTGTGCACCCGAAACTCGAAGACAAAGCAGCGGATTTCGTCCGCAAGTACCGTGCCAGATCCCTGCCGGTGAATGCAGAGCTCATTCAATCAAAAGCCGTCGAGCTCGCCGGTGAAGCCGGTCTATTAAAGAAAGACTTCAGGAATCCATTTATTGGGTCTGTCGCTTCATGCGACACAAGAAATTTGCCCTTCGACAGCGCACTTCGATATACCAGAAGCTGCCAAAGACATACGAGGACAAATTGATAGAGTTTCAACTCTACGTGAACAGCCTCCGGCGGCAGCATGGCTACATGCTAGGCCAGATCGGCAACGCCGACGAAACGCCGAACGGTGTGGTTTGACATGCCGTCGTCCACGACTGTTTGTGAACGCGGGCAAAAGAGGTGAAGCTTTTGTCGACCGGAAGCGAGCATTCGCGCTTCACCGTTATGCTTTCCTGCAAGGCCGACAGCAGAAAGTTGCCCCCCTTCATCATCTTCAAGCGGAAGACGTTGTCAAAGGAGGCCTTCCCACGGATGTCGTCGTCCGCGTCAATGAGAAGGGCTATATGGAGGAGGCCCTAATGCGCGAGTGGATCCGGACAGTGTGGAACCGGTGGCCCGGAGCACTCTTGCAGCGCCAGAACATGCTCATGTTGGATGCGTTTCGCGGGCACCTGACCGCATCGGTGAAGGAGAGCCTTCGCGACGGAAATAGGAATCTTGTCGACATTCCAGGAGCTATAACGTCAACACTCCAACCGCTGGACGTCGTCCTTAAAGGGCCACTCACCAGGCCCCATACCGAATTTTAGTTGAACAGTGGAAGTTGTTGGGTGTCCGATGAGGAATGTGTTGCCACAAAAATTTTTTGAATCGGTTCATTACGAGCGGAGAAAACAGGTTTTTTGAAGCGGCGTGAAACAAGGGTGAGAGAAGGACAGCTCCAAACTCTTGCCGCTGCTCCGCGTAGCCTTCGCAAGGCAAATCTCTTCACCACCCTCTCTGGCATCCGACCAAGAGGTGACGTGCGCATGACGTGCCCGAACAAGCCCAGCCCCGTGCACGCGAGCGGCGTTGCTTTGTTGACCAGCGTTATTTTGTGATCTTCTGCCTGTTTCTGCGGGATGGTTTGGAAACGCTGGCTTAGACGCGGTAGAGTAGATAAGCCCAATGAGTGCACGAACCCGAACGCATGCGAAACGCTGGCACATTAGCCCCGCATCTTGTAGCATTTCACGCGAAAGAATGTAAGAAAAATGAGCAAAATTTTTTATTGTGTCTTATTTATTTCTAGTTTTATTTATCTCTTAAAGCAACAAATACATAAACTACGCATGTTGTGTTAAATAATTTTTGCCATGTCACGTGGTATACTGTTGACAACGTCAGAGCAGAGTCGTCAACGTGGAGGACCAACGTCCCCGCATTGCCGTGTACGTAGGGCCATTCCTACGCCCACGTCATGCCACATTCTCTACGCGTGCGCCGGCAGAGGGAAGGGGGAGCAGCTTTCATCTTGAAACTTGACCCATTTCCGGGCGCATAGCGTTGCAAATTTTGGCAGACGTGATCATGAACGCCTCGTCTACGCATTGCGCTTGTCAGCTCAAAATTGTCAAACCTGGTGAGTGGCCCTTTAATAAACCTTTCAAGGACCGTGTGCGTGTGCTGTACACCGAATGGATGGCTGGCGACAACCCGCGGACCCCGACAGGCCGGCTGCGCAGCCCACCTCTCCAACAGTTTCTGGTTGGGTCTCCGAGACATGGAGCTCTCTGCCTGAAGAGATGGTTGTGCGCGCATTTAAGGAGTGCTGCATCAGCAACGCTCTCGACAGCACTGAGGACGGACGACATGCTATGGGAGGCGGCTAGCAATAAGCAGTCGTCGTCTGAGGAGAGCTCAGACAGCTCGGAGGACTGAATCTGTGAGCTATTCCACATTTTTCTTTTTTTGCTGGACAAGGTAAGGGGGTCGACCTATATTCCACCTCCACCTATATTCCGCATTATACGGTACTTTCGACCACCGATCAGGCATCGGGGAGGTGCCCATACAGGTGCCAAAACGCCGACCCTGCCTCCGCGCCCCTCTAGTTGCTGCTCTCCCCGACCCATAAAGGAAGGAAAGCTGTTTCCTTCCTCCATGCCCCGACTGCTTTTTGTTACACACCCCTCCGTCCTTTGTCCTCCCGCTACTCTGAGCACCCGGCATCGCCAGACGAGGCCCGTGTTTTCACACTGCCACTGATCTTTCGAAAACCGGTCGGCCATCTACCCTGTTTTTGATCGCTGGTACTGTCGTTGGTGTCGTCGGCCTGGAGTGACCACATCATGTGCGCGCGCGTATGCTACCCCACCGTATCTGATAATTTGCGATTCGTTTTGTGTTGAGGACTTGTTCTCGCTCACTTCGCACACTTGGCTCAGCCTGCCTTCCGCGCGCGTACGGAAGTGCGAAAACGGTTGTTAATTTTCGGGGAACGAGTCGCGAAATATCGAAATTTGTGAGGCCATGCAAACCCGCTGGCGCAACAAAACGATTTTTTTACCATGTCTGCCGATTCTTTGAACACCGCCGCGCGCACCGATCCAGGCGGCCATGCTTTGACTTCTGCGCGCGCAGGGGCATTCCAAGTTTTTCTACGTGCCAGTTTCGCAAACCTTTCAAGCAAGCTACCCGACCTACCTCCTTCCCGCGCGTTTTGGTTTTCAAGGTCACCCTCCCACCGTGTCCTCCCCTCTCTTCACTCTATTGCAACTCCTTGCCCTTCTCTCGCAAATCTGCTCTCCTCTCTGGATCACAAGCCCTTCGCCCATCTTCACCGCTCCGCGACACCAGGCTCGAGTTACATGTTTCGTTTTCCGAGTAGAAACGGAACCAGAGCTGTTCCGCACGTTCTGGCATGTGTGTCACGTGTGCACGTCTTGCTCGCTCTTAGTGTGCGTGTGTGGTCATGATGGCCGCTGGGGGACTAGCACGCTTTTTCCTGCTGCTCAACAAAATGTCGAAAGTGCGACCTTTTGGCTTTAGCGTAATCTGCGCGTTAGGTGCCACGTTGCAGAGCACTTGCTCATAGCTGTTGACCACCTAGCAGCCAACTTGCCGCTTCGGGCGTGCCGGTATTCAGCTGTGGAGATGGTGAATATTTCGTGAGCGGCTGTGTCGGCCTCGCCAAACCGTTTTCGCGAGGCCTACTTCGTCGACGTTCGGCCCGATGCCGAGCCTGAAGCTTCCGAACTGGACCACTGCGGCGGTGATGTGAGGCAGCGCGTCGACTCCGACCAGGGAGAATTAAACCATCTGTTGCGATGGTTTAATTACGGCCGATGATGATGCTGACACTGCGGAACTGTGCACGAATTGGGACATTGTGAATGAAGTACGTGGCAAGAGCGATTTGGGGGAATCGGGTTGCGAGAACGACGAAACTTCGGAGCCAGTGCGTCATGCAGCTTACGTGACGAGCCTCGGCGAACGACCACCCTGCCGTTTTAAATGAACTCCAGACTGCCCTTATCGCCTTTGCTCTTCGAAACACGTGCATCACGGACTTTTTGGGGCAAAAACAGTTTGTGTTTTCACTCGCAACTTTTTTTTAAAGCTGTGTTGCATTTACTACGAACTTTGGGATACAGCGAACAAATGCCGCGTCACGCTCAGGTTCGTTATAAGCGGGCTCGACTGTATAATATGACATTCAAACCTTGATGTAACGAACCCACATATAACGAATTATCTGTCATACCGAAGTAAATGAGAAATAGCCATCATAGACACAGTATTACAAATATATGTTTCTAATGAGTATCTGGATATAACGAAGCATTTTCATGGCATGTGCGACAGTAATACCAAGGTTTGATTGTTTTTCAAGAACTGCTACCTATGCTAGAAAACAATGCCTGCTAGAAATCTGCACACAAATACAAATAAGCACAGCAAGTTCAGTCTCAAATTATAGGGAATAAAAAAAATTCTTCAACGCTAATAACCCTCCTTATGCAACTAAAGTTGTACGGTTGGTGACCTTGCCACGAGGTCTTCCCCAAACACTTAGGTGAGACAATTTCTTTAGCCGAGTAGGCAGTCGGCTGCCATATTTAGGTCACAAAGGCGGGGCGTTTCCCTTCTTAAAATATGCTGAAAATATAGCAGACCAACCGAAATTTAGGATTTGTTTCAATTAGCTGAAAAGTGGAATTATCAGATTTAAAACACCAATAGCGACACCTCCCTTCCTCACCAAGCAAAACTGAAAAATAACCCTCACACAGACTTTCCTATAATTACAAAAGTGTCTATGGGAGCTGCAACGCACGGCACTTCACCAGTGTGGGAGGTAGCACACAAATTTGTATAATCTTCGTACTTTCGGCCACGCCTGCCTCCGTCTGGCTTAGAGCCGCTTTGTCACGAAACGACAATCGGCAAATGTTGAGCAGTTGCACTTCATACTCGCATTTTAGGCTCCGCAATCGAAATTGGGTCACAAAGTTAACAAGGATGCGTTCTTTCATTTGAAACAAAAACCAAAACACAACAATAAACAAAGCCACAAGTGCATTCAAACCCCGCAAGCATGAGGACAAGGCGAATTTGCGTACTACCCATCATTCCCACGGTCGCTAAACGATCGCAGCTCCGGAGCAGCTCTAGTTAGTTTTAGCAATCTCTATACCCACACACACTCCTTTCACTCCTGCAACGACTATATATTGGAGATTACAGTACGGAACTTGCAAAATGCACACACATGATCAACAGTCAGCCACGTCTGTGTCATACGGCCGAGAGAACCCACCTGATGAAAAAGTTCATCTGTTCAGGCGAAGCAAGGTTTTCATGAAGGAGCATGCCCACCTGAAAGGAAGGCAAGTTCACAATGAACGATTTACAAAATGACACTGCAATCAAGCAAATAGGACTAAGGAAGTAACCATTTCTAAAGAACAACACTAAAGGAGTTCATTGCCTCACGAATCGACCGCCACAAAATTTTTAAATTGGTCTAGTGGAAGCGAAGTCGCAGAGATTTGTCGCGCACTACCATTGTTTTCCAGTCTTCGCCCGTCCTGACGAGCGCGCAAGAAGCTATGCACAGAATGATAGCAGAGAGGAAAGAAGTTGCGTCGCGCCAATCATGACTAGAGGCCAAATTTTCAGGCATTCAAAAACAAAAAGCTGTCAGGCGCCGATCGTAAAACATTTTTTGGCCCTCGTCGTCGTAAATGTGAGCACAATAGATGTTTACATACAAGGTAATATTATCAGGACAAAAATATGCGAGACCTGTATCTACAACAGGGGGGAAAAAAAAGAAAAACAAAGTCTAGGACGTTTCGCACTAGTGGCGCCGAGCCCCAAAGAACGGTTGAGGTGTGTAGCCTTCTTTGTTCCCTGCTATTTTTTTTTAACTTTCATCTCATTTTCTTGTCTCTCTTCTTTACTTTTTTTGTCAGTTTATTTCCATTTCTTGACCTTAGCACTATATAGAGCTCCCCACTTTTGAGGGTTACCTTTCCAATTCTTTCTTTTCTTCTCTCTCGCTCCCTCTTGGTATCTTCCTACATCTGTCTATACATTTCTGTCTTGCAATAATTTTTCTCTCCATACCAGGGTTTTTTCCTTTCTCCTCACCCTCACTCAGCTTTCCTGCACATTTGGTATGCTATACCATGCAAGGCTATGTCATGCACCCCTAGCGCACGTGGACAGCCGAGTGGTTACAATGTTCTCTCTGGCACCTCTTTCTGTTGAAAAGGTGTGCAAAAACAAAGTGCTCGCAGGCATGATGGTAGCTAACACCTTTTGGCATCGTCTGTTAGCTCCCATTAATACTGTGTCCAGCGAAAAAACGAGCCCCTAAATTTACACCGCTTTCCTTTATTCCAAGCAGGGGTCTTGTACGGAGAGAATTCGGGCATTACGAGGGGGATTATTGGTTGGGTACCAGCTCGTAGTATCACGTACGTAGCACCAACAGGAAAAAAAAAAGAAGAGGTCCACACTCGCCGCAATGGCAACAGGTGGCACGCACCAACACTTCTGCATTTGTACACGTTGTACCCTATAAAGTGGGCCTACGGTAGCTCATTGGTAGAGCATCGGATGAGTTATTCGAAGGCCGCAGGTCCGAATCTTGCTGGTGGCAAGTTATCTTTTCGTCTACGTTACTTCCTTCACATTAACATTACAATTACTTTTAATGACATCTGCTATATTTTTCTTGGCATCATTGTCCGTTATGTCTAATATTGTGTTTAACAAAAAAAACAAGCCCTTAAATTTACATTGCTTTCCGTAACGTACAAGTGGTTTGATTGTGTCCGATTTCACAATCGCGGCATAGCAGAGCGTGATAAGTAATGAGGCATGCCCGTAGCCATGCTCAACGGCCGTCAATTGAGAGTCGTACAATCCGACCCTGTGAAAACCTCCAACAATGTGTTCAAGCGTCTTCAAAGACAAATGACATTCCACGACCTTCAAGGCCTTGAAAACAAAACATATTTGAAGGGTTTTCAAGGATTTCAAGGACCTGTGCACACTGTGGGTTTTTTAACATTGTCCAATAAGATTTGTGGAGTCAACTAAAGAAACCAGTACGAACAAACTCGCCGGTAGTACTGCTTGAGCCTCTTAAACATTTTAGCACAGCTTGTGAAATCCCAGTTCACAAGCTGCACCAAAATACGTGGAGGAGCCGAGGTGGAAATCAGTTGACACTCACTGGCAGTCAAGCTGCGCCAGTGAAAACGAGATGAAGATGAATGACAGTCAACAAAACATGTTGCGAGGCTAGCTGCCGATACATTAAAATATTCCAGCGCTACTTTTGACCAATACAGGAAAAGTGCACGACAGCACAGGCTCTGCACTATCCTGAGAGCGCCTGCCTCATCATTCACTTTTCAGTATTGTCCTAATAGAAGATACTAGTACACAAACTGCAAATATTTTCAGCTTGTTGCTCCAAATAACAACACTGGCGCCGAGTCACAAAATACCAGTCCCAGCTCTGTATTTTGCTGCCAGTCGCACATGCTCTACGTGCGACTGGCAGCGACTCGGGCCGCGATTTTCGCAATTTAGCCTGCAAGCAGGACGCACCCTTGCGAACCCAGTGAACTGCGTTGACAAGTCACGACAATATCCATTGCGGTGGGGCTGGCTCGCCGATGCTGAGGGATAAAAACTTCAAAATGAAAATAAAATATTGTACATGTTGTCTGGTTATTGTGCGCGAAAAGCACCAACAGTGCATATCATGGAAACGAAGAATGCCCCTTTTGGGGTGCCTCAAAATTATGTCAGTAAGAACGAACGACTTACACAAAACGTGCACTAACAGCTCCAAGTACACCCTGTGGATGCGTCGTTAGTTTTCATCTGGTTCTTCTATTACACTGGCGCTTTCAATGCAACTATGAACCAACTAGCACAAAAATATGCCTGGACAGTTGGCCCCATAATAGGTACCTTGTACGAGAACTGGTCGGCAGGGTAGTGGCCATCCAGGAGTACTTCGAGGGCCTCGGCAGCAGTCTGCCACCGGTACTGGCAACACAGACGCTGCACCAGACGGGCCAGGAAGTGAGCACGCCGGTTCACTGGCCGCCAATCCTCCACTGCATAAATTGGCCGGGCCTACTCAGGCAAGCACAGCACAAAGCCCCCTCAAACAACCTCAGAAAAGTGCACAACAACCGCAATATTCTCTCGCAACCCTTGCAGTTTTCTTGCAGATATTTGAGACACCAATGATAGTACTCGCATGACCTCACTATGCTACACGATATTTTTCTGTGGTTCTAGCACGAGAGATATCGGTTAACAAGGCCTTGTAACACCTTTGCAAGTAACCACTGATGGATTTCATTAAAGAAATTTACTGCCTCACGAATCAACGGCTGCAAAACCTTTTACAGTTCGTCAAGTATGAGCGAAGCGAGAGATTTGTCGCATGCAATAATCGCTTTGTTTTCTCTCGCACCAGTGAAAGTTGAGCCACGCGCTCCATCACCTAGCGCACTTTTTTTTTTTCAAACACATGCCGAACTTCTACCGTCATCATGAGCGCACAAGCAGACAAGTGGTGTCCCCTTGCAGAAGCCGCATACCTGTGAATTCGGGTACACTCAAACCTCAATATAATGAACCCAGATATAACGGCATATTGGTTATAGCAAAGTAAATAAATATAGTTTGACAATAGACACAGTGTTACAAATATACCTTTATAACAAATTTTCAGATGTAACAAACTTATTTTTGTGTACAATGCAACTTTGTTATGAGGTTTGAGTGTGCATGGCACGGTCATTTGGGTATATGGCATAATTTGTAGAAAGACAAGGAAACAATTTTTTCGCTCACTTGGAGAACTGAATTCCAGGCCACGCGACGTGCTATAAATGTGTGGCTCCTGTGCTCTCGGGGCCCTCGACTACTGATAGTCAGCGTTTTCTGACCATGCTGAAAAGTGTGGCAGGGCCCTTTTACCCTTCTAAAATTGTTGGCCACTGCACTATGACATACGATTAAGCGCCCATTTTTATTAGTTAACGATAAAACTTCATGTAGCACTCACAAGTAGGACAACAAATGCAAGAAATGATTAACAGGCACCGATTTTCATTTCAAATTCATAGTGAAAAGCAAGAAAAAAAAAAGAACAGGCTGTAATCATTAAAACACAGAGCCACAAGATTAGCACGGTCTTCACAAAAAAAAAGAATAAAAAGTTTAGGAAACTTTCAAGTCTGATTACTGTGCAAGCCAGTCATCACACAAAATATCCAACCATAGAGCGCAGCAAATGTGAAATATCCTTGAGGCCTCCCACATCAATCGATAGATTGATATGTGGGGTTTGAATGTCCCAAAACCATTATATGATTATGAGAGATGCCGTAATAAAGGGCTCCGGAAATTTCGACTACCCGGGGTTCTTTATTGTGCACCCAAATCTGAGCACACAGGCCTACAGCATTTTCGTCTCAATCGCAAATGCAGCTTCAGCAGCCAAGTACCTTAGCCACTAGACCACTGCAGCGGGGCTCCCACACGAAGGAAAGGGGACAGCTGCATCAGCGATCCGTCCATTCAATTATGGAGCAATGCACAAAAAAAATAAAGTGCCGAGCACGTGCGGAGCTGTAATGTGGGGCCATTTAACAAGGTCATGTCACTCAAAACTTGTTTCATCAGTTATTTTATTACCGAAGAGTGTGTTCATCTCGCAACCCCACTTGCGAGCGATCATGACCTGGTTTTCCTTCTTTCGTCCTTCGTTTATTCTTGCTTTTTAAAATGAACTTCACTCGAGAGCAGGGCTTGGTTCGAAGTAGCAGCATTATAGAAGCAAGTTGGGCTAGTTGGTGCGTGGCGACTACGAACAATTAACACAAGAAACAAGGAATGAGGTGAAGGCAACGGACACGATGCAACACCAAGAAAGTGGGGCTTTTTGTAAAAGAAAAGCAGCCAATCCGTTTTTAACACCCACTATAATGCCAGCATAATGAAGCAAAAAAAAAGGAAGAGGTTTGCATTTAAGTGAGTAGAGATAAAGCTATAACCAGAATGCCAGTGTGCTTCCACTTTTCTATCACATTATTAAGAGAATACATACTCCCATGCAGCATTTCTCAAACCTGTTCTTGTATCAGCCGACAACGGCGCTTGCGAGGACGTAGATGGTGCTCTCAGATGTTTCAGGAGTGCCCTCTGTGGAGAAAAATTACAACAATGCATTTACTCAAGACGACACGGAGCAGAAATGTAGAGCTGCGACATTGACAAATATTCAAGTGCAGGATTGCAAATTTTACTGCCTTTTCAACGATGTGAGAACCCTGCAACCGAGAGTCACTAGACTTCTATACAAATGAGAGGGTCAAGGAGCCTGTGCAGCAGAAATCATGGTATCGACATATGGTTGCGAGTGGAAAATTGAGTTTTTGATGAGTAAAAAAAAATCGTACATTCAAAACAAATAAGCAATGAGAATCTTGGGTCAAGGCGAGAACTGAAACCAGGCCTTCAGCGTGGTAGATGGACGTTTCACGATGGAGCCAGGGCAGTGTTTGGAACTACTGGAAAAACAAATCCTACACAGGAGGGGAGCGGTACATGTAGCTTAATTACCACATGTAATATTGTGGGTGACAAGAATTTCATCAAGCGTCACACCATTTCAATTGCATAATGAATGGTTGGTTTAAATGCACCTCCATTACAAAGTGGCCAAGCATAATTTATCCCAATCGTTAGCCACAGACAAAGTGTACAGCTGCACATATTCCTAAATGAAAGCCTAGCAGCCACTTCACAGATTTGCAATATGATTAATTAAAATGTAATGGGCACTGCGACTCCCCTTGCAGTGCTCATTGTTACGCACACAGACATTAAGATACAATTCTGAGCAAGCACCCTATTCCTCATTTTGAGAGATATTAAATATGCGTCTATGACCAAAGAAGCCCCCCCCCCCCTTTACAATCATTTTTTTTTCCACCAGTTTTTGGCAACAGTACAGTAGCACTCCCTAGAACCCAAGAATCGAGAGTATAGATATAGGCAGATTTATACTACCTTTACAGGGGAGTGCCTCGGGGTTGCATTCATGAAATTTCACACGAGGATTCCTAGGACACCTTCAGTCAAAACAATAAATAGACGCACATTCAATAAAACACATCATCAGAAGCACAAGTGTGCATTCTGAGAAGCTCTTCCACAGCTATCTTGAATTTCCATGCACAACCAAGCAAGGGCCCCCCTTTCCAAATGTTGTCCAATCATACTTCACCGCCGGAGCTGTATAGTTGTTTTTAAATGAGAAGCCAAGGCTCGCATATGTATGTGCACACAATGTGAAACAAGGCCTAATCATTCTGTCAAGTTGTACTATTGAAGATAATGCTCAAGTGTCCCTCTTTTTAAAAAGCCTTGCTACTAGCGTAACGAACTTCCACTAACTATAGTGCCGACATACTGAGCAGTAATCTTCAAACATATTTCACAAACCTCATGAGACTCGGAAAACCTTCAACCAGGACTCAATGCAAATCTTTATTACACACTGGAAGTTGTCAGCTACCATGTAGGTAGGCTTTTACTGCTGTAGCCTTTCTGGCAGTGCAACACACATGTAATGTAGAGTCGCTAGTTCCACTTATATTGAGCAGAGTTGAGCTTCTTTTTTTGCCGAGTCACTTGTGTTTTTCCAAGCATATTTGTATTGTCCCAGCAAATACAGATGTTCTAGTGATAATCCTGTTCACCAATATGTGTTGGTTCTTCACTGATGACGTGCTTGTCGATGACCGAGTAGTTGAGCATACAGATGTTCATTGCAGCACAGCCCTCCCCCTTTCCTTGTCCTACAAAGTCAATGTATGGGGCAAACCTTACGCCCCCCTCTGACACCCCTCCCTCGTGCACACACCTGTAGTTCAATGTTGACGTCACACATACATTGGTGGTATCAACAAGTAACGCTGGCAATGTGCTTTCAATCGAATGGAGACTGCCCAGAAGACTATGTAACAGGTAGCTGCAAGCTATCGTTCATACCTGGGCATATTATTGCTGTACAGAAGAAATACGCAATTTCTTACAGCTTCTTTTGGGCTTGTTTTGCGACGAGTATTCACTTGTTCACTCGGCAACATTTGGGAACACTGAATGCAAAGGTCGTAGATCTTGGCAGCAACTGTCAATACCCTTAGATTTTTAATCCAGATAAATGGCGGAGCTTATGATTATGAGGAATGCCATGGCTGAGAACTCTGAAGTGATTTTGACTACTAGGTCAAAGTAATACTTCGGCCCAATCGAAATTTTGGAACAGTGAACGATAACCGAACCCACACCCTTGCAATCAGTAGCTTGACAACTTAGCCCCTAAGCTATTACATCGGGCAAATAGATTTTTTTGCCCTACTTTGCTTTCATCATATAAAATCCTCAGCTAAATTGAAACTAGCGACAACTTGTTCTTCACTAGTCTTCCTACAAACTACAGTAGAAGTAAAACTTACAGCATCCTACAAAACAAAAGTTAGCAATAAGACAAATTGATTGATTGATACATGGGGTATAACGCACCAAAACAAACATATGATTATGAGACGCTGTAGTGAAAAGCTCCGGAAATTTCGACCACCTGGGGTTCTTTAACGTGCACCCAAATCTGAGCACATGGAGCTACAACATTTCCGCCTCCATCATAAATTACCAATAACACAAGGCATTCTTCAACAAGTCTTGGCAAAAAAAAGGGTATAAGCAGAATAGACAAATATTGGCACATAAATAACTGCAGTTCTACATCCCAAAACACGACATGATAGATGCTGTAGTGGAAGTTTCCGGAAATTTTGACCATCCAGTGTTCTTTTACGTGTGCTGACATCGCACAAAACACGAGCCTCTATCTTTTTCACCTCAATTGTAATGCGACTGCTGCGGCTAGGACCGATCCCGCGACCTTCTTCGCGGTCAGTAGCCGAGCAGCCTTAGCCGCTATTCCACCTAGGCATACCGAGAGATTAACAGAAGTGATTAGAGACCAATGCGGCAAAACTGTGACAAAAGGTGCCATTGTTCCCGAGCGTGCCGATAGCATGAGTACCAAGCACATTCCATTTTCCAAAGCAGGGGTGGCTGGCAGAAAGCAGCCCATCTCACTGCTGGCCCATATGAAAGCCCACTTCCTAAATGAACACCTGTGCACTACTTTTCAACACTTTGTTATGCCCGTGTAAATTTAAAAATTTTTTTCTTGCTGGAGTTGTGAGTAAGTGTACGTTTATCGTATTTGCCTTGAAGGAGCTGTTGGTTGAAGTATGTTTCGCTGACCACTGATGCTTTGAAAAATGGAACGTGCTTGACACTCTTGCTCTCGGCAGGCTTGGGAGCAGCAGCGCCACATTCGTCTCAATTTCGGCGCTCCGGCCACCAGTCGAGTGTGCTGTTCCTTTTTCGTTGCGAATGCACATTCTACAGGTGACCACAGCATCCGAATGCATCAGCAAAGTGATGTAGAACATGTTACACCAGCATAATTTCTACATCAAGCCACCTCATGATTAAGGAAATGTATATGCAAATTTTTACTATATTTTCATTCACTACTTCAGCAATGTCCACACATAATGAGATTGGTTCCCCGAAAAGTGGCACGCTGCATCCAGAACTCTCCTTAAAAGGACACTTAAGAGCAAAACGACTTTCTTATAAGTAATGTACAATTTCACAATCCCAAAGGCACCACACTTATCGAAACATGACGCTTGGTAAGCGAGAAAAAGCGCGAGAAGATAATGTGGGTGGCGTCGGCACCTTTAAATTCTCGCACTAAACACCTTGATGCAATAAATTTTGAAAGAGTCTACTGGGTCCTATATAGCTTCAATCGATAAAAATGAATTACATTGTAATTTGAGGATGCCACAGACCTAAAATATCAAGTTTCGGAAAATTTCATCGAACCAATGACACGAAAATATATTTTGAAATTTCCTTGGGCACGCAGAGAGATTTTGGTGCAAAATTTAAAAATCAAACTTCAACTTTGATAGTGTCTGCTAATAATAAACTTACGATAGTGAAAAATATAACATAAGCGCAGTTTGTCAATCCAAACAAAGTCATTGTTCCTTAAAGGGGTCGTGAAACGCTCTCTCTAAAGCGACAATTCGAAGCCACCGGCGTCCACACGCACTAACTAGGTGACGTCATCATAAGTAATGCTTTGCCTATCGAGGAACGCGGAACTCTTCGGTACTTGCGAGTGCGTGAAATCGGGACACCTATTAGCGTCTTTGCCACACGCAATCGGCCCTACCTTGAACTCTGACGTCATATTAAGAAACGTTCTTGTGGGACGCGGATCACGTGTATGACAGACGCCGATGAGCGCCTCTTTCGCGCACTCGAGAAGCCATATAGAGTCCCGCGTTACTCGATAGGCAAACCGTCTATGCAGGTCCACTCGGGCTGATGATATAGTTAACACATGTGGCTGCCGATGGTGTCGCATTGTCGTTGAAAAGCAACCGTTTCACAACCCCTTTAACCCTAAACCTTGTAAATTTTAATGATTTGCTAACATGTGAATAAGCTACCAGTTTGCAGATAAAGGAAAGGAATACCCAACAAATGGAACTGGTGATTATATGAACAGGCCAAACTCAAGACAAAGCGTTTCGCAATAGAAAGATGTAATAACTTATCCCTGACTGAGAAAACATCCTTGGTTGAATGAAAAGCAGGAAAAAAAATTATTTGACCATTATGATACTGCCTAATACAAAATCAGAGCACAGCTTCATGCTGGAGCAAAGCCTGCCGTGTTTGAAGTTTTGGCTTTGCACAAGATATCAACCGTGCCGTAAATCGAAATTGTCCGGAAGTACGGAAACGCACACTGCGCTATCATTCGTCTTTCTGCAGATCAGCGAGGTACACGCTACACATCTGTATTGTGATACGTGCGCTTCATCGATGCTGCATATGGCTAATAGCAATAGAAAAATTACAGTAGGGCACTTTGCAGTGGGTAGAAAGCACTGATCCACACTCGCTGCTTAGCTAGTATTTCATGATGACTGTTCGCTATCTTATTTTTCTGCCGCACTATATTACAAAGGTTAATGCAATTTATTGCCAGACATGATGCCTGTTGTACAAGGTCATTTTGCGAATGCGTTTCGAGCAACAGTGCGGTTGTGGTAGAATACGAAACTGCCATGCACAGGGCCCCGGTTTATATCCCTCTCTATGCAAGGTGAATATTCTTTTCCGATTTTTTTTTTCCCCGCATATATCTGTTAGCGATTGACAGCGCTGAATCTGGGAATGGCCGCCGAAGAGCTCCACTTTAATATAAAGAGTTAGTCAAGTCACAAAAACACCAAACCAGGCATAAGAAAGAACTGTAAATTTAAGGACTCGTTTTTGTTGTTTGATGCAATATTAATGGGAACAAACAGACGATTATGCCAAGGAAAGTACAAGTGATGCTATTAGGAGAAGTGTAATGGAAGAGGTGAAGAAAGGAAAGTTGAATAACACATTTCGAGCCAATTGGTTCTTCGTACTGAGGCAAAAACGGCGCGTACTGACGAAAATAGGCACACACAAGTTTGTTTGTTTTCGTTGTTATTGTTGATGATACATCAACCGGCAGTTGTTACCGGCAGGATACGAACCTGCGACCTTCGGATGTCGCAGGTTCATTGTCTGTTATTATTGCAACCATACACGACATCCACCCAAGGAGGATACGCAGACCTTAGGTGCCGCCAAGCGGAATGTTTCAACGCAACAGGCGAACTCCAGTGCCATGAAAAAGCGCACGCTAACTTCACACAAGCAGCGGAAGAAAATGCATTACCGTGATTTCGCGTACTACACAAAACCATTTCCTTGTTACATGTCACTCCAAAGCACTCTGGCGGGTGACAAAAAAAAAAAAAAAAAGACCATTTCACTAGGCTGCAGGCACGTGTTTCGCGAAACGCTGACCACAACACAACCGATTACAAAACTATTCCAAGAAAAGTTGAAAACCACAGTAACCGCACTTATTAGATTAGAAACTAAAGCACACAAACGCTAGTATGTCCGAAGACGCTGGCACGAACACCAGCTACAGCGGTCTACTTTAGATTCAAGCGAGGCATAAAAGCAGTTTAGGCACACGCTACAGGCAGCCGGGTAGTCAAAAGGCGCAGCAGCTCTTCCACCACGGTGTGCTTCATAACCATGCCGGGATAGAAGCACGGAAAACCACATATTTCTAAAAGTTTATCTAGTCACGCCACACAGTTAATGCTACTAAGCTAAGTACCTGGACCAAACGCTTATGTTCATACCCGACGTAATGATGACGAATAAACAGTATTCGTTTTAAGAATGCTATTCCTGAGCACTAGCGAAAATTAAAGCACTCCCAGTGTATTCTAATACGCAACTTTGAACTACGAAAACGGCACGCGCGTTCACTACAGTAACCAAGTGCTGTCATACTCAAAACGGAAAGTACAAGGGCGCGTTGTTGAGTTGACGGGAATTACTTGGGACGCCGGCATTGGCGCCAAGAAAGTCGGCGCCACTCTGTGAGAAAAATGTGGTTAACTTACCCACTGACGGATGGGATACTCTTTGCGGGCTACAGTACTGGTGTCTGACATATCAGACCTTATAACTACAGGTAAATAACGTGACAACTTGCACCTGCACGCGAAACGACAATCACGCGCGCAACACGCACGTTCGTTGCGAACTTGTGGCTTCTGGCTCCGACTTGTGTTGGCTATCTGCTTTATACGAACGAGTGCGAAACACCGGTCATCTATAGCGGCGCTGCCTACCTAGGAATCAAAGTATTTGTACTTGTCCTTTGAGATCGGCAATTTTGGCATTTCTTACTAATTTTAGAGGATGTCTTATATTGAAAAATTTGCCTGCTGATTGACGGCGTGACTTACGTAGGGTTAATTAAAATTACGTTCACGCTTTTTCAAAACATTTTTACGTTAATTTTGTTGCGTGTAAACTTCAAAAAGGTCAAGAATTATTTGAAAACACCCCTACTTAGCGTCACCACCATTGTTCCGACGACAGCCGCTTTCCAAATGACCGCCGATAATCCGGCAGGCAAGGGAAATCTAGGAGGCTAAGGTACAAGTGGCCAAATGTTGTATCCACTGGTCTCCACTAGGGTGGTTGTATCGCATCGCTAAATCGCAGCAAAAAAAGTCGCTAGAAGTGGGTAAAAAATGTTCACCAAGGAGCTAAAAAAAAGTGACTTGTTAGGTGATTTGGTTCATTCATACGGTAGCTTTTAGCACGAAATAAAGACGAGAGACGGACGAGCGGAAACTATCAACTGATTTTATTCGAAAGGCGCACACGTCACCAGTCACATTATCAGAAATAAATTATACCAGCGGCAAGTGCTCAAGTAATCTCAAGTAAGCGCTCAAGGCCCTCTATCACGTTGCATGCCACTGAGTCAGATTGCTGCAGCGCCTGCCACTAATAGATTTTTTTATTGCTAATGTGATTCGTGACTATGACTTTGTTCATGTATATAAATAGTGCGTGCCTTTCGAATTTTTAAAATCAGTTGATAGTTTGCGCTTGTTCATCTCTCCTCTTTATTTTGCGCTAACAGCGAGCTTAAAAAAGTAGCGAAGTTACGTTTTCAAAAATGTTTAGACAGAACTACGCAGAACATGCATGAATAGCAAGAAAAAAATAGCCTTGCTTTGATTCCATAATTTTGGGGTTGGCGTGGTTTTAGCAAACTTGCGTTAACGCTTGCGCGCCCTTCAAAGAGGAACTGAGAATGTATCAGAGCTCTGTACATCACGGATGTGCGAATATTCGAAAATTTTGAATAACACACTGAACAGCGCATAATAGAATGACTGAATGCTTTTTGGAATAGCTTTTTTAATAACTAGCTGCAGCTCTAAGGAGGAGGCTTTAGTAGAACAACCCGTTGGAAGAGCAACGATCACTTTTGTTGTTTTATAATTGTCAGGGTGCCAGTAGTCCAAGGTGCATGCGAGATGCATATGCAGGTCAGGCCACACCAAAGTCAAGCTGTAAATAAACTCTGCTCATCACCAGGTGAATGATTTCTTGCTTTAAACTCCTGTGTCACTGAAGAGAATGTGTTTTAAATCCTCTGTCATTTGCATCAGATGCCTATCATTCATTCGTGAAATAATGTTTGCCGTTCAAGTCTCAGCTGGTGAGAAAGCGGATGAGAAAGCTTAAAGTGTCTTTACATTAATCACACATATTAAACAACTAAAACAAAAAACTTACAATCTGTACTACCATGACCTTAAACAAGCGTACGAAAAACTATTTCGTGAAAATCGTGAAATGGGAGATGTACATGTGGCGGAAAACAGCCATAACCCTTGCGGTACATATATAATTTTTGATCGATATCGGCTATTGGCAGGGTATCATCGCTTGGCACTGAAGATGATGCTAGCATGCCTATTTTGGAACCACAGCACGTGGAAAGCTGTATTATTAACATTTTGTCGCGCGCGCGCACGTGTGTGTGTGTGTCATGAGGACATTTTGTCGCAAATTAAGAACAATGAAGGAGGCCGAAAAATCACGCGTTTCGTCTTTGGCAGTCCAATATTTTTCTTCCACTTAATTCCTTTCAGTTTTCGACGAACTATACAGTTCAAAACCACAATGTCCCTTTATGCTTTGCTTGAATGAAATGACCATTAATTGGTTTCGTATATGTACAACTATTTATCACTCAGCACTAGTAATTCAGAAAATCTCAATAAAGTACAGCTAGAGTTAGCTAAGGTAGCTAGATTAGGAGTTAAAGTTTAGATAAAAATGCTATAGAAGAGCTACTCCTAGCTAAATCACACTTTCAGTAGTTAGCAGAGCCAAAAAATAGCTGTATCTACTACGAAATAGCTGAATTCGCCACACTGCATGTCAGTGGATAACTGAGATACCATGGAAGAAGGAATCACGGACACGTGAGATTGCGGGAGCTTACTACATGGCGAAGTGTGTCAGCAATTGCGTTATCCAGCCATCTGTTGCTTTATCACATCAAGAAACTTATTTTATCGATCAGATGTAATATTGCGTGACACGATTTTCTGTATATATATATATATTGCTACGTGCCAGTGCATGGAGTTGAAGAAGACAAAGCAGATAGACTCGCGCGAGCTAATCTGTGTGGCTGGCGCTGCTCGCCTAACCGGCTGTAAATACATCGGTGACTACCTCTCTGAGTCAGTCTCCTTCTCGTAACAATATATATAGATATATATATACATTGGCACGTTTTTTCCCTCAAGTTTTGTTATCACCCCCGTTACACTACATTCAGCGCAAACCACGCTTGCCGATGGAGGCGGAAATGTTGTAGGCCCGTGTGCTCAGATTTGGGTGCACGTTAAAGAACCCCAGGTGGTCTGAATTTCCGGAGCCCTCCACTACGGCATCTCTCATAATCATATAGTGGTTTTGGGACGTTAAACCCCACATATCAATCAAACCACGCTTGCGATGCTCGAAAAGCTTCGAGGAGGTAGTAGATGGTTTTGTTAGGATTACGCCCACTTCATGAACATTACAGATTATTCTGGAACCTTCGGCGCTGCTAGCGATAACGCTAGAACATTCCGTGGCAAGTGTATAAATGCCGACGCGCTTCGCCACTTGTCAGCTGATCGACGTCCGACGCTTTGCTCGCCGCTATCAGTGTCAGTGCCTTGCTGTGATCTGACTTGCCTTTTACGTGGCTACAAGTTATGCCCGAATAAACAGTTTATTGTCTGACCATCTAGTCTTCTGCCTTCAGCCACGTCACGACCCCGTGACATCTGGTGGAGGTGCTGGGTAGACGGCTTGACGGGGGCGTACGGTACATGAGCATCAACCACGAAATTTGCGTCTCTATAGGAATGGCCGAGCTGCGAGGAGGGAACGCGAGTGATGCTCACGAACTTCAGCAATAAGTACAAGCATGCGAGCAAAGGCACGACGGTTGCCTACATCGAAGAGATACTGGAAGCCAGCAACGCTTTCACCCTTAACGATTCCGCCAAATCTACTCCGACGACTGAAACCCTTCAACCAGTTTTCGACGTTAATTCGAGCTTTACGACGCATAACCAAGAGAAGCTCGAGTACCTGCTCCTGAAATACAGGAACTGATTTTCGTCGTCATCGAGGATTCGACAGGCCTCTGTCGCGAAACATCGAATCGTAATAGAAGAAAATGACAGGCCACTTCGTCAGAGTCCGTACAGAGTTTCCACACGAGAACGCGAGACCACAAATCAACAAGTCGGCGAAATGCTCCGCGACGACATTATCCAGCGTTCAAAGAGTGGATGGGCGTCACCAACGGTGCTAATGAAAAAAAAAGGATGGAGCACTACCCTTCTGCGTTGACTATCGCCGACTCAACAAGATAACGAAGAAGGATGCATACCCTCTCCCCATAATTGACCACGCCCTTGATCGACCCCCCAGCACCAATTGCTTTTTATCGATGGACCTCAAACAGGCTATTGGCAGATCGAAGTAGATGAGAAAGACCGAGAAAATACAGCGTTTATAACACCAGACGGCCTTTTTGAGTTCAAGGTCATGCCCTTTGGTCTTTGCTCGGCACCTGCGACATTTCAACGCGTTATGGACACAATGCTGGCAGGATTGAAGTGGCATACTTGTCTCGTTTACTTCGACGACGTCGTCATGTTTTCCTTAAGCTTCGACGAGCATCTTCGGTGCCTTGATGCTGTACTTCGAGCCATAAAGATTTCCAGACACACCCTGAAGTCAGAAAAGTGGCACTTCGCATACGAGGAGCCCTTGTTCTTGGGCCTCGTGATAAGCAAGTCTGGAGTCAGATTTGATTCGCAGAAGACAGCCGCCATCGCTGAATTTCCGCCACCCGCCGACAAGAAGGCCACGCGTTTGTTTTTCAGCCTGTGCGTTGATTTCTCGGCCTGTGCGCCTATTACAGGCACTTTGTCAAAAACTTTGCCCGCATTACCGAGCTACTCACTAACCTTACGAGAACTGACGTCAAGGTTATGTGGGAAACACCACAGGAGGAAGCATTGGGGGAACTAAAACGACGCTTACAGATGTCGCCGTTACTCGCGCATTTCGATGAAAACGCCGAAACAGAGGTGCACACTGACGCCGCAAGCAGCGTAGGTCTCGGCGCCGTTCTGTGCAGAGGGCTGACGGACTTGAAAGTGTTATTAGTTACGCCAGCCGATCGCTATCCAAAGCAGAAGCCAATTATTCCACAACAGAAAAGGAGTGCCTTGTCATCATCTGGGCGACATCAAAGTTCCGTCCTTACGGCAGGCCCTTCAAAGTTGTGAGGGACCATCACGCTTTGTGTTGGCTAGGTATACCTTGAAGGACCATTTAGGTCGCCTCACACGATGGAGCCTGAGACTTCAAAAATATGACATTACCGTCATTTACAAGTCTGGCAAAGAACACTTCGACGCCGACTGTCTCTCTCGTGCGCCTGTTGACCAACGACCGCCCGATGACCCAGGTGACGACTACTTCTTGGGAACGATAACTGCGGACGACTTCGCTGAACAACAGCGGGCCGACCCGAAACTTAAGGACATAATAGAATACCTCGAAGGCACGACCGCCGCAGTTCCGAAGGTATTCAAGCGTGCACTTGCGTCATTCTTCCTGCGAAATGGTCTTCTCCAAAAAAAAAAAAAACTTTTCACGGCTTCGAGCCAAGTACCTTCTTATGGTGCCTTCAGCTCTGCGACCAGAACTCTTCTAGGCCCTGCATGATGATCCAACGGCAGGACACCTTGGTGTTTCCCGCACGCTCACGAGTATACAAGAAAAGTACTACTGGCCGCGCCTTACAGCCGACGTCACTCGTTACGTGAGGACATGCCGAGACTGTCAGCGATGGAAGACACCACCGACAAGGCCACCAGGCTTTCTTCAGCCGATCAAACCACCTCGCCGACCTTCCCAACAAATAGGCATGGACCTACTGGGGTCGTTTCCAACGTTGAATTCGGGAAACAAATGAATCATCGTAGCTGCTGATGTCACAAGTCCCGTTAATTAGGGAGGCGATGGCCGGGCTAATTCCAAGGGCCGAAGTATCAGCCCCCGACTAATTCCAAGGGCCGAAGTATCAGCCCCCCGAACAGCACCACGAAAGCGTGGACAATTTAGAAGTGGTCCTTTTTGGCACGCCAGCAGACGCCGGCTGTGGCCCAATGAACAAGTCAGAGCCGAGAGCTGATAAACAAAACATAATTATATTCTCAATAATGGCAGATCAAAAACAATACACCAGTATGCACACTCCACAATAGTTGAATACAATATGTCACACACCAAACAAAGTACTACACAGTACAATCAGCCACACTCGAAACAATGGACACAGACAACAATACGCACTACAATGCAGTCGCATGCATTGAACAACCAAGACACTTAAAGACTAAAGAGATAGAAAACCTATTCAGTCCAAAGTTCTTGGAACAAAAGTCTAGATGATACTCTTCCGAGAATCACTCACTCAAGGTCCAGCGTTGTCGTTCCGCGGCCCCCGAAGTTTCTCTTCCAGGAAACCTCGCCGAAGTTTCTCTTCCAGGAAACCTCGCGTCTTCACATGGCCACTCTCCAAGCTTCAAACTTCTTCGCCGGAACCACGTCGGCTTCACACACGCAGCTGTTGTCACGCGTCTTCGCTCGATAGCGATAAACACACGCTCTTGCCTGTAGCTCGAGCCGTCACCCCTCAGGTGGAAATCCTCTTCTCCTGCTTTGTCTCCACGGACAAAACCTTCGCCGACTCCACGGCGGAATTCCTACGCGCTCCGGCGCGAACTTCCGTCTTCTCCTGCTTTGTCCCTACGGACAAAACCTTCGCCGACTACACGGCGGGATACCCTACGCGCTCTGGCGCTAACTTCCGTCTTCTCCTCCGAAGCTTCTCTTCCAGGAAACCTCACGTATTCTCCTGCTTTGTCCCTACGGACAAAACCTTCGCCGACTACATGGCGGGATACCCTACGCGCTCTGGTGCTAACTTCCGTCTTCTCCTGATCTTTCGTCTCAGCTGCTGGATTAAATACTCTCCGCGCGAGATTCCAGAAAGTTCTCATCATTTCGTCGGCGCGATGCGCAGCGAAGGCTGGGGAAAGGTCGAGGCGATACGAGGGCCGTCCCCGACGGGTGACTCAACCCAGCACCACCACGCCTATTTCCTTCTAGAAATTTCGAGTGCTTGCTCGGCCGCCGATGTGGGGTGAGAAGGCTCGTCTGCGAAGCCACGCTTCCGAGAGGAGAGAGTCGCGCTTCCGGGGAGCTTGTTTTCTTTTTTTTCTTTTTCTTTTGACCTCGCGGCGTCACTCCGGCGTTTCGTCGCGAGAATTCGGCGGCGCGCCCTTTTTGAGCGCTCGTTCTGTGACACTGCCTCCCACTTTAAGAATATTATCTCATAATATTCAAAACCGCACAAACGAGCGCGAACAGTCACCACACACTCTGAAAGACTGTAACATAGTCCATCGCTCATGACACGTCATATTCTCAATAGATCACTCGATACAATTGTATATTGTAATTCAATTTTACAACACATGAAATATAACCACAGGTACATGACTAACACACTTCATCACACATTCCAAACAATACAACGTACAAAGTCCTGTCTTTACAACAATTATACAACACTATACATCACATCATCGCACAGAACACTTTGACTCGCTCGACATACACTTGTGACACAGGATAACAAGAGCAGTAACACAACATATGTCACTCAGCCCTGCCAAACGCATTCCGATTCCACCTCAGCACCTATCCTGTGTATTTCGAGCGGCGCTTGCGCCCTTTCTTGCGGTGCTCTTTCGATCTCTTCTTATTGTTTTTGCTCGTTTTGTTCCGGCGAGCCCCTTCCAACGACGGTATCTGAGGCAGCGTCTCAGCCATCGTTGTCACTTCCGACACTGCTAACGGGTCATGACGTTCAACCGATCCTGCCTGGTTATTCACCCGCTTGTTCACGTCACGACATTGGGCCTGGTTGGCCGACTCCGTCATCTTTACATTGTCGGTCAGTTGAGGTCGAGCCGAAGTAAGTCCAGTTGCTCGGCCCGTGAACTCATTCAACACGATCATCTTCTCATTCGCTGTCTCTTGCGCCGCGGCTTCACCTTGGGCTCTAGTGAGATCCGTCACGGGATGCTCCTCCACTGTATCTCGCGGTCGCTGGGTTGGCGAGGGCTCTATCTTAGGGTCTTCTCCCAAACATTCCGGATCATTCGGTCCTCGCGCCCCATCGATGTTTCCGATGACAAGGTCGTAAAGGGGGGTCGTCATGCATAAAGCAGTAACCTTCCCACTGAAGTACGGGGTTTCAACCTCAATCTCTGCTTCGGGAAGCATCGGAACCGTACGGTCAATTAGGCAAACCGGTTTCGTTCTGCCTGTCAACTCATTTTCCCGTACCAAATTTCTCCGCACGATAACCGTGGAGCTACCGGTGTCTCTTAGAACTGTAATCTTCTTGCCCGCAACCTTTCCAGGCAGCGTTGGCATTTCCTTCGTAACACCGGTTGGCTGTTTTGACATTACAGCACCCACAATAGGAATTTTCTCCCCATTTTTTCATTCTACGAATCCATCGGTGACGGCATTATTATCAGATTTCGGTGCCGCTTGCACACAGGATACCTGGTGAGTTTGACTCACTCCGTTCCGACAAGCGTCTGCTTTGTGCCCAGTCTGACCACACTTGAAACATTTTACTACTGTAGGGCTCGTAAAGTTAGTACGACAGTTGCTCGCGCGATGACCCACTCGGTTACACAGAAAACATCGCGGGACACTCTCCGGTGCACGCTTCTTTAGTTCGGGTGCCGAATTTTTCGAATCTTCGGGACACTCCTTCTTGACCTTGGCCAAATTAGTTCCAACTTGCGCTTCCAAGAATTGATCAGCCAATTCAAGCATTCCTTCAAGTGACTCAGCCTTCCTCTCTTTCAAGTACAGCGACAGGCTTGGGTGGCAACTAGTAAGAAATTGTTCTCTAATTAGAAGCTCTCTAAGCTCATCGTACTCTTGCGCTGTCCCTGAAAGTTCAATCCATCTGTCGAAATAACGGCTAAGTCGGGCGGCGTACTGCGTAGCCGTATCACCATCCGCTGGCTTTCCTGTCCGAAATCTGTCCCGGAATCCTTCCACAGTAGATCTAAATCGCTTCAGCAAAGCAGCTTTCACCTTTGCATAGTCGGCTGCATCGGTCGGCGTCAGCCTACCGTACACACTGAGCGCTTCACCACTCAAGCAAGTACTCAAAGCAGTTGCCCATTGATATTCCGGCCAATTCTGGCTCCTTGCAATCGTCTCAAATCTGTGAAGGTACACGTCAAGGTCGTCCTTCCTTTCATCAAACGCTACGAGCAGCTTGCTTGGGTTCAAGCGGAAGCCATGATCTTCCCGTTCGCTGCTTTCAACTTTAGTTTGGACGGGAGTTTCGCTTCGCTGTTGCAAACGGAGCCGCTCGAGTTCCATCTCGTGCTGCCGCTGCCGTTCCCTTTCAGCCATCTCCGCTTCTCTTTCTTCTCTTGCCCTTTCGGCTGCCAACATTTCTCTCTCCAGCTCTAACTTCAACTTCTGCTCTCTTTCTTCCTTCAGCTGTCGCTCTTTTGCTTCTCTTTCTTCTTTCAGCTGTCGCTCCTTTGCTTCTCTTTCTTCTCTCGCCCTTTCAGCGGCCAGCCTTTCTCTCTCCAACTCAGCTGCTTTTTCATCTTTGGCTCTCTCAGCTGCCAACCTCTATCGTTCCAGCTCAGCTGCTTTTTCTTCCTTGGCCCTTTCAGCTGCCAACCTCTCTCGTTCCAACTCAGCTGCTTTTTATTCCTTGGCCCTTTCAGCTGCCAACCTCTCTCGTTCCAACTCAGCTGCTTTTTCTTCTTTGGCTCTCTCAGCTGCCAACCTTTCTCTCTCCACCGCCTCTTTCTCCTTCTGGCTTACCCATTTCAGTAGTTCGGCGCCAGAAAGAGCCATCTTCTCACCAAGAGTGACTAACTTTTCGAGATCCATTGTGTCTCGCAAATGAAGTCTCTCCGCGTGCAAAAAGTATCTGCCTAAATCAGTCAATCGGAACACTCCACTGCACTCGTTAACGAGAACACTGAACAACACACAAAATCGTTCCGATAGCACTATCAACACTCGAGGCTCTTTCTCACTACTTTGGACACACTGCACCAAAAGGTCCCCGTCGCGGACGCCAGGTTAATTGTCACAAGTCCCGTTAATTAGGGAGGCGATCGCCGGGCTAATTCCAAGGGCAGAAGTATCAGCCCCCGGCTAATTCCAAGGGCCGAAGTATCAGCCCCCCGAACCGCCCCACGCAAGCGTG
The DNA here is from genome assembly GCF_043290135.1 of Rhipicephalus microplus. Taxonomy (NCBI): domain Eukaryota; kingdom Metazoa; phylum Arthropoda; class Arachnida; order Ixodida; family Ixodidae; genus Rhipicephalus; species Rhipicephalus microplus. The sequence continues at coordinate 78,852,908 of NC_134707.1, read as the reverse complement.
GACAATTTAGAAGTGGTCCTTTTTGGCGCGCCAGCGGATGCCGGCTGTGGCCCAAAGAACAAGTCAGAGCCGAGAGTTGATAAACAAACAAAATTTATATTCTCATAATGGCAGATCAAAAACAATACACAAGTATGCACACTCCACAATAGTTGAATACAATATGTCACCCACCAAACAACGTACTACACAGTACAATCAGCCACACTCGAAACGGACACAGACAACAATACACACTACAATGCAATCGCATGCATTAAACAACTAAGACACTTAAAGACTAAAGAGATAGAAAACCTATTCAGTCCAAAGTTCTTGGAACAAAAGTCTGGATGATACTCTTCCGAGAATCACTCACTCAAAGTCCAGCATTGTTGTCGTTCCGCTGCCCTCGAAGTTTCTCTTCCAGGAAACCTCGCCGAAGTTTCTCTTCCAGGAAACCTCACGTCTTCAATAGGCCACTCTCCAAGCTTCAAACTTCTTCGCCGGAAACGCGTCGGCTTCACACACGCAGCCGTTGCCACGCGTCTTCGCTCTATAGCGGTAAACACACACTCTTGCCTGTAGCTCGAGTCGTCACCCCTCAGGTGAAAATCATCTTCTTCTCCTGATTTGTCTCCACGGACAAAACCTTCGCCGACTACACGGCGGAATCCCTACGCGCTCTGGCGCTAACTTCCGTCTTCTCCTCCGAAGTTTCTCTTCCAGGAAACCTCACGTCTTCTCCTGCTTTGTCCCTACGGACAAAACCTTCGCCGACCACACGGCGGGATACCCTACGCGCTCTGGCGCTAACTTCCGTCTTCTCCTGATCTTTCGTCTCGGCTGCTCGATTAAATACCCTCCGCGCGAGATTTCAGAAAGTTTTCATCATTTCGTCGGCGCGATGCGCAGCGAAGGCTAGGGGAAAGGTCGAGGCGATACGAGGGCCGTCCCCGACGGGTGCCTCAACCCGGCCCCACCACGCCTATTTCCTTCTAGAAATTTCGAGTGCTTGCTCAGCCGCCGATGTGGGGTGAGGAGGTTCGTCGGCGAAGCCACGCTTCTGAGAGGAGAGAGTCGCGCTCCCGGGGAGCTTGTTTTTCTTTTTTTTCTTTTTATTTTGACCTCGCGGCGTCACTCGGGCGTTTCGTCGCGAGAATTTGGCGGCGCGCCCCTTTTGAGCGCTCGTTCTGTGACAACTGATTACCTCACCCGCTACGCCACAACAAAGGCCCAACCCAAAGGTAGCGCCGAAGAGGTAGCCAAGTTCTTCGTTGAGGACATCGCCCTTCGCCAAGGCACCCCAGAGGTTGTCATCACCGATAGAGGTACGGCCTTTACTGCTGAATTGACTCGAGCGATCTTCAGACATAGCCAGACAAGCCGCCACCACACCACCGCCTACCACCCACACACAAATGGTCTCACCTAGCGGCTAAAGAAAATAATCGCAGACATGCCGGCCATGTACATCGTCGTAGAACAAAAGACATGGGACGCCATCCTTCCGTACATGACCTTCGCATACAACACGGCCGCACAGGAGACGACGCAGATGTAAAAACGTACAAGTTGGTCTACGGAAGGAACCCGGCAAAGACGCTCGATGCAATGCTGCTCAACGTCGCTGACGAAGAAAACCTCGATGTCACTGTAGAATAGTGCGGCGCGTCCGCCACACGTTACTACAGTCACCCTCTATCTTCAGCGCGCTGAAGAAGCTCGTCAACTCGCCCGCCTGCACATCACGAATCAGCAGATGACGGACCGCCACCGTTACAATCTTCGGCGACGCTTAGTGGAATACCAGCCCGGTAAACGTAATTGGGTATGGACGCCGATGCGCCAGCGTGGACTCAGTGAAAAACTTCTGTGACCGTACTTCGGACCATACGGGGTGGTACAACGTCTCAGCCCACTCGACTACGAGGTTGTCCCCTACGGCATTACGAACTCTCAACGGTGCCGATAGCGACCGGAAGTCGTCCACGTCGCGCGCCTCAAGCAGTTTCATGAACGTTAGCGGACTGAAAGAGTGTATTTTGTTGCGAATATTGCTGTATCGTACTTTATTATTTGTACTTTCGCACATTAATATTGCATTTTCATCTTCTGTTAAAGCATCGGGACGGTGTCTTTTTCAGAGGGGGGCAATGCCACGTTCTTTTTCTCAAGTTTTGTTATCACCCTCGTTACACTACGTTAAGCGCAAACCGCGTTTAGGATGTTCGAAAAGCTTCGAGGCTGTAGTAGATCATTTTGTAAAGATTTCGCCTACTTCGTGAACATTAGAGATTATTCTGGAACTTTCGGCGCCGCTAGCGACAACGCTAGAACATTCCATGGCAAGTGTATAAATGCCGACGCGCTTCGCCCCTTGTCAGTTGATCGGTGGCCGACGCTCTGCTAGCCGTTATTAGTGCCAGTGCCTTGCTGTAATCTGACTTTCCTTTTACGTGGCCACAAGTTAGGCCCAAATAAACAGTTTATTATCCGTACATCCAGTCTCCTGCTTTTAACCACGTCACGACCCCGTGACAATATATGTAGAAGTATAAAAATAGTTTCGCTTCCACATAACTGTTTATTCAGCCGACGTTTCGACGGGAGCCTCATCTTTTTCAGGGCATAATAATATTTACACTTTCTCGCGTCTTATAGCTTCTTGAAACAGCAGGAAAGAAGACAGAAAAAATATTAACAACAAAAAAAAAATGGGGAGGAAGAAACGTTAGAAATAAGAAAGAGAGACACGGCGGGATTAGGAAGGGACAGGATCTCAACTTAGTAAGGCGAGCGTAAACGAGCGCAGATATCTTTGTCAACAATACCTTCCACGCACCCGCCCTTTCCTCAAGTGGACAATTTGATGACTGTTTTTGTATTCTACCTTCCGGTGCAATTCGCTGGCGGCTTGCCCTCCTTCGGAGTTCACGACAAATCGGTGGGAAGAGCTTCAGTGCTTCAAGTGCATGTTGGTGGAGTTGGAAGATATGAAAAAGCCGGTAATTGTGGAGCCACCATCAATATTCATTTTAAGTATTGGCTCCTGTCAGTCAATATAAGAAGAAAAAAAGAAAAAAAGGGGGTGGGGGACTGTACGACATTCGTGACCACTTATCTGTGCGTTCCGGCTGTGCTTGAAGCGGCAAACCATTTCTCTATTGTCAGATGCATACGCTAAAAGCTTTGTTAGGGGGTAATATTATCGTTTTAATCATAGGCGAGGGGCAGAGAACTGATTAGAGAGAAGCGTTTTCGTCTTTTAGGAATCGTAACGATCACAGACTGCCTGGGTGCTCATTTATTCCATTTTTATAGTGTTTAATTTGTAGATAAAGAAAAATTTTCGTTGTTCTCGTTCTCTGACTGCTCAAAAGTTATTTTTCCACAGTGTAACCCTGATGTCATCAAAACTGTGGTCTTTTAATGTGCTGTGTTTTGAAAGTGGAAGGCTTGGCAGTGAACGTTCATGTGCCCGATGGTTGTTGAATCTAATTCCGAACGGAGTGTCTGTCAGGCCCACGTATTGCATGTTACATACCCCACATTCCAGAAGGTATATGACGTTATCCAAGTCACAGTCCAGTGCACCTCTTATCCTGTGCCTAAAATCCTAGTGGGTGCTTTCCGCCACTGTCGTTGTCTGCATGTGTTTGCATACTTTACATCTGCTTTTTTTTTTGCAAGGACGACACCCTGTTCCAGGTTTCACGCGTATCTTTGAATTTATCAAATGATCATTTTCACTTTTCGGCCACCTGTATACCACACAAGGTGGAGAAGTGAAAATTTTGGATAGTCACACGTTACGTTCCAATATGTTAAAGTGTTTTCTTAGGACCTTGTTCATGTTTGGTGGGCTTCTCGTGAAAAATAATAGCAAATTTTTGTTACGGTGCTGATCGGCATCTTTCTGGTGGTGTATATAGAGACTGGCGGTCCATATTTTCCGCTTTTTTGATGGCGTCATCACTGATAGCTGGCGGGTATTCTTGATGAAGGAGTACTTCGCACATATGTGTGCTGTTTTTGTGGAAGTCCTCGGTGCGGGAGCAGATTCGTCGGAATCTGCGTGCTTGGGAATAGAGAATGCTGGTCTTGCAGTGTCACGGGTGGCAGCTTTTGAAGTGCTGGTATTGTTGCCTGTCCGTAGGTTTTCTGTATACGCTAGTTACCAACGCACCATTGTCCATTCGAATAAGTACATTAAGGAAGCTTATTTCAGTGTTAGAGCAGGAGTGTGTAAAATAAATGCTGGGGTGCACTTTGTTAAATGCCTGTATGAATTTGAGCAGCTCGTTCTCCCAATGTGTCCAAATCATGAATATATCAGCTAGGTACCGTTCATCGAATAAAGGTTTGATATCATAAGATGAAAGAAAATTGGACTATGGTGCATCAAAATGTTACCGTAGTGTGGGGCCATCCTTGTACCCATTGCCGTGCCATTGACTTGAGGGTAGTACTCATCGTTAAATTCAAAGTAGTTCAATTCGAATTCAAGTCTAGTTAAGATTTCAATGACTTTCTTGCTTGGATATGCGATAGGGTTGTAGGTGCTTTACGATTTCACAAATGCCCTTACACCATCGTCATGTGGGATATTTGTATTGTGTGAACTAACATGCAATGTTACGAGGAATGCACCATCTGGAATTTTCACGTCCGATATTTCCCGAAGGAGATAGTCTGTGTCATGCGAGAAGGACTCATGTGTAGGTAATATGTCTTTGATTAAAGAGTCAATATAACTGGGAATGGGTTCCAACATTCGGTTCCTGATATAATGAGTCTGCCAGGGTTTTCCTCCTTATGTATCTTCGGCAGCATGTATAAACGACCAGGTGCCGAATGTACCATAATAAGTGCCTTTTGAAGCTTTGAATAAATGGCGCCTTCACGTGTGAGATCCTCTAGGGTCTCACACGGTGGTAGGGTCTCGGTGGTAGGGTCTGAGTCGAGGTGTTTGTAGAATTGCTTGTCATTTAGTTGTCGTCTCTTTTCCTCAACGTAGTGCAATCTATCCAGAACAACAATCGCGCCTCTGTTTGCTGGTTTAATGAGTTCTTCGAGGTTGCTCAACGCGAGTAGTGCCTCTCTTTTTTTCCTTGATATGTTATTCACACTTGGTTTGTGCACCCTGTACGCATGTATGACATCTTCCTGAACCACGTCTATATAGAGGTCCAGATGTCGATCTCTGTTGGCGTCTGGGGTGCATTACACACACACACACACACACACACACACACACACACACACACACACACACACACACACACACACACACACACACACACACACACACACACACACACACACACGCGCGCACACACACACACACACACACACACACACACACACACACACACACACACACACACGCGCGCGCACACACACACACACACACACACACACACACATACACACACACACACACACACACACACATATATATATATATATATATATATATATATATATATATATATATATATATATATATATATATATATATATATATATTGATTGATTGATATGTGGGGTTTAACGTCCCAAAACCACCATATGGCATGTTTCTGCTTTGCTGCCAGGGTGGCACGACCAAGTCAGGCACTTAGCCTTTAGTCGTGTCCCGCAAGGCAATCTTGTTCAATTTCGCCTTGAATAAAGCAAACGAAAGAAAAGCAAAAAGCAAAGACGCCGTAGTGGAGGGCACCGCAAATTTCGACCACCTTGGGCTCTTTAACGTGCACCCAAATCTGAGCACGCGGCCCTACAACATTTCCGCCTCCACCGGAAATGCAGCTGCCGCAGCCGGGATTCGATCCCGCAACCTGCGGGTCAGCAGCCGAGTACCTTAGCCACTAAGCCAGCACGGCGGGGCCATATATATATATATATATATATATATATATATATATATATATATATATATATATATATATATATATATATATATATATATATATATATATATATATATATATATATATATATATATATATATATATATATATATATATATATATTTCAAAATTGAATTTTAAGTTGCTAGACAAGTGGTTGTCTTGTTTTCCTAATTTGTGTGCTGCCTAATTATGGGTAAACTGCCTGCTTTAATAAAAGGGAATTTGTCATGAAATCATGGTTTAGGTGGCGTTATCACCCGTGTAAATGACACACAGGTTGATTTAGACACAATTCCTTTACACCAAACGATTCCACGGAACCGTGATTTCTGTGCGGTGCATGCTTTTGAAGAGGTGATTGAACGTTTGTGATCGTTAAGGTTACTGTAGGGTACTGTATACACAGGCATTGACATACCAAAATTATCTTATTTTTCGCTCCTCTTGTTTGAAACATCTCGATCAGAGAGCAAGCATACTTTGGATTTCTAGAAACTTTAGGCATGTTAATTACACGTGATAAGAACCCTATTCCACTCTTGCCTTGTGCACTGATTGTTCGTTTAATGTGGATTACAAAGCACTCCAGCGTCCTATGCACGCTGTAAACTTGCTTAAAAAGAATTTCAATCACTGCTGCTCAGTCATTGAACTTTTGTGCCAATAGCCGAGACAGTTAAAAACCTTGCATGTGTAACCTTTCAGGCTCAAGCTTTGAGAGGTCAGTATTGTGAGTGGGAATTTCTGTCGACTATAAAAGAGACAGGTTATTCCGATACAGTGGCGTGCCTCTTTTGTCCGCAGATTCCTGGCTTATTGAAAGCGGCGCATTCAAAGCGCAATGGAAGTCTTCAGAATACTTTTGCTTCTCGCAATCTTTATTAGGTCCTACTGCCAAAATACGAATACATTTTTAACGGTGAATATATTACATTCATTTTCTAATTACGAATCATCAAGTGTCTTTAGATATTTCATGCTTCTGCATTCGACTTTTTTGGCCAAAAACCAGTTTTTTAAAACACATTCAGTTTACATCGCTGGAACTATGTCTGTGAACAGGAATATTTACATGTCTGCGAACGTGAATACTTCTAAAACCCGAGCTTTTTTTTTAATTTACATCACGTGGTCCCTCTAACCACATTTTGAACCTGGAAAGTTGGAAAACTTCCGCACAGATTACGGATGCACCGTGTGTGGCGTAAACTGCAAGTGGGCAAGTGCAACCGAACGCAGCAGAATATTGAAGGGATGATGAATGTGCAGATATTATTATCAATGAACTCGTCCACACTCTTAGAATAAAAATAAAGGTGGTAGTACCTGCTAACTTTGGGGTAGTAATGATTTGTCACATATGTTACAACGCCGGTAGTAAGCGCAGTTAGTAATGGCGAGGTTGGCAACAGTTACTATCTTTGCTGTTACTACCAGCATGTAGTAACTGCTACTACCGTAGCCGTTACCACCTATGGGTAGTAACTTTAAAAGGTTTTCAAGAAAAAAGAAGGAGTAACCAACACTACCTAGTTCCATCATTTTGGCTTATTATTTCTCCACTGCTGATGTTGGTCGACCATGTCTCATCACAGAGACAACTTTGGGTAATGAAGCGTGCTCTGCCATGAGCTCGAACAACACACAGACCTAACAAATTCCCAATTTTTTTACGTATACATGAAGTACATATAGACGTGGGGTATATATATCCCATACTTTGCAGGGGAACGTCTGGCACAAGGGAGCACTTGTATTTCAGGATAAGTTATAACAAACGTAAACCTATAGCACTTCATTATACTACCCAGTTACGTGTGTTTGGGGACGTAGCACAAGACTTTTAATAAGATTTACTTATAAAAATATATACGCCATATTTATTCATTATAAAAAGGCCCACAAAAAGGCAGTATTTACGATAGCCAAAAAAAGGTACCGAACTCCTTTTCAGTGCATTTGAATGCTTCACACGACGAATATATCAGCGTTTAAAAGGTAATAATCGTTTTTGGGGTTTGACGCGCCAAAACGACAATAATATTTAGTGGTAGGCCACAGCGGTATAATCGTGACCATCCTCGGGGCTTATTGTGACCGTCTGGTTATTTTGATCCACCTTGTTAATATATGCTGTAATTTATTAAGTGTGTTGTAATTGTCTATTACAACGCTTATAGCACTTGCTTATGGTTCGTTAACTTGTGCTTCTCTGTTTCAACACTATCAAAATGACATTTACATTTCTCAGTTGCGTAATTTAAAACAAAATGTATTTTTTTGATCTATGGATATCTTCTGCGTTATTTTTTCATTTGATGATAATACGTCGAGACGATTGCACTCGTAAATTATCATAATTGGAATCACACACTATTTTGGATTAGATAGCCAACAATTGGGTAGCAAAAAGGTAGTAAAGCGGCACGAAAGGTAGTAAAGGCAGCAGTTACTACCTCTTTCATTTCAGTTACTAATTCTTTACTAACGTACGTAATGAACAGGTCGCAAAATGTTAGTAACGGTTGGAGCTAGTAACCGTTTGCTAACGTAGGTAGTAAACAAGTAGCAAAAAGGTAGTAATGGTCGAAGAAAGGTAGTAACCGCTGCAGTTACTGCATTTGCTTGAAGTTGCTACCTTTTTACTAGCTTTTTTAAAAGCGTACAGCAAGGTAAAATGAATATAACAAGTTGAGACATTCATCCTGTACAGAAGAATTGTAGGCTGCTGACGATGATGATGGTAGTGATAGATGATGATGTATGATAGTAGATGATGAATGATGACAAGCTAAGGCTGTGATCTTGTTTTTTACTAGCCAATCTACCATTTATTATTTAGCTGTTACACTGCAATGGTTTAACCTTCAGAAGAATTTCATATAACAATTAAACCTCAGATATTCTACAAATTCTACTGATTCTCTCCTCCCCCCTTTTTTTACAATGTGCCAAATTAATTTCACAGTCAGAACAAAGCAGTCCTATTCCCCTAGTCTGGAAAACCTAACCACCGGCTTCTTGGCCGATCACCCTTAGTGGGTGAGAGCCACAAAAGTAAGGATCAAGCTAGGAAGCAAGCTGTGCTCTTGCTGTCTTCATTTACAATAGCTTGTGTTCTGACGATAGTTATAGCGCGAGAACAGAACGACGACAAAGAGACAAGAAATCGTCGTTCTGTTCTCGCGCTATAACTATCGTCATGTCATACCAACTAGCCCAAGCTTCCGCACTATTAATTGTGTTCATGTTTAAAACTAATTCATTTTTAGTTTTAACACTCCATCGTCTTAGGAAAAGTTGTAGTACGCATTTGCTAGAGGGTTGCTTATTTGTAACCAATATTGGTGAGAAGACAATATTATGAGTATAAGCTTGAGTGGATAATTATTCAGTTACGTAGGTATGCTATTGTGAGATTATATCAATTACCATCTGTTTGATTAAAGTAAAGCAGCTATTTCTGGGTAACGTACGAACAGTTCTTGTTTGAATATTGACGATCGATTGATCACTAACAGTGAATCGAATGCTTGGTTGTCCCATAGTATCCACACCACCTGTCTGTCGACCTCTTATGTTAATCATTGCGGAAATCCAAAACATGAGCGTATTTTTTTCAGTCTAATCAGGGCAGAGTCCCTTCACAGTGGCTCTAATGGCTGTCCCGCGAAATTTGTTTACCTCTACACGGATGTTATGTGTTCGCTTGATGTGTTTTAATGCGATAGCATGAAAGAGCTCGTTTCTTAGAAAATCCGGCGTTAGCGCTGGAATCGTTGGTTCTGAGTAAAAAACCATCACAGACCGCGTGGTAAAAAAAATTAACACGGAAGTAAAATAAATGACAAAAATTTTTGGGTCTGGATCAAAGCCATGCCGTTTGCGGGGAAAGAAAGTGTTTTACGCCCCAGCCACGTGTCAGCTTGGCAATTGTAAAAATAACTTGCTGTGCAATAAAAATGCAATAAAAATGACTTGCGTGGTTTACAAACGCACGGGTCCTGTGCACAAGCTTCACAACACAACAAGTAATGTCGCAGTACTATTGCGTGGTACAAGCATACATAGCCATCGGGCGTCACAAAACGAGATTACCATAGTTGATCGTTTAAGGCAAACCGCCCGTTCCAAAAGGCACACAAGTTAATGGGCACCCCGCCGTGGAGGTCCAGTGGCTAAGGTACTCGGCTGCTGACCCGCACGTCGCGGGATCGAATTCCGGATGTGGCGGCGGCATTTTTGATGGAGGCGGAAATCATGTAGGCCCGTGTGCTCAGATTTGGGTGCACGTTAATGAACCCCAGGTTGTCGAAATTTCCGGAGCCCTTCACTACGGGGTCTCTCATAATGATATGGTGGTTTTGGGACGTTGAACCTCACATATCAATCAATATCACAAGTTAACGTGCGTATTTTCTTACGACCACCTCCTGGGTGCATACGAAGTGCGAAAGCGTTTCACGCGCATAAGTGCTTGTTGTTTACAGCACGCTACCCCTTACACAGAAATCAGCGTTATGCGAAAGATTCCATGACAAAAGCCACTTTCTACTTTATCGATTATATTTTAGTAATCTTCAATGCAAACATCTTGAATAACACAACGCAATGAAAAACTATGGACTATCTCTCCGAAGGGAATTCTGATGGGAGGCGAAGCAGCAGCGGTGCGGATGGCGTTGACCCGGTTGAAACGGGCGTCGACGCGGGTGCTGGAAGAAGGGTTTTGAAGCGAAACTCTCGGAACTCGGTGTAGCGTTTACTCGAGTAAACGTTTCTTTGAAACGCAAAGACACGGGAGGTGGGACTCGCTCAAGACTCTTGCGCTCACCTTCTTTCGCTCGCGTCTCGTCGATGTTATCCTCGCGCCGTCTGTACTCGCGAAAGCAATCAGTGTTCTTACCCTCGTCGGTGTCGCTAGTCTTTCATTGCCGACGCTTGCGTTAGGCTTCCCTGGCTCGCCCCTCGTCGGTGTTGACGTCACCATTCGCGGACGTGATCAGCTTCGCTAACCCTCGCAATGCCGCCGACAGCCGGGAAAGGTACGCGCACACTAGCCGCATGCGTGCTGCGACGGCATCCCGTCCGTCGGCGCAGTGGCACGCTGTCCGCATTGTCAGTGCTGCGAGATTCTAGAAACGTGCGCAGCGCGTGCACTCGCCGGTTCGCAGCTTCTTCTAGTCGACCGATGGAGAGAGGTGGCGCAGGTGAGATGATGTCCACTAAATATGCCCTCGTGAGGAGTGGGCTCGAGCGCTGCGAGTGGTTGAGACGGTCATGTAGTTTCTTAATATACACTAGAGGGAACTCTGGCGCTAGTGGCTCTTCGATTCTCTGTCAAGGTGGATGGACGTGTTTTTTCGACTGCGCAGATAAGTGTTTTTTGCATGTTTTGAGCTTGTCTTTGTAATTATAAGGCAGCGGTTGAAATCTTCGTAGCACTTATTTTATGATACGGCTTTTTCGGGGGCCAGTCACCAGGTATTTATTAGTTAGTGCGGGTGTGTGTGTGTTTGAATTTGTTGTTGTTGTTTTTTTTTCTTTTGCCACCCCATGGGGGAGGTGCGCGTACATTGAACACACACATTTTTGTAGTAGAGCTTAGACTTTTTTTTCTCGTAGTGCAGGGCTCGAGTTTAGTAATTGTCGAGTATAGGGACAATTGGTGTCAAAAAGGTATGGTTAAAAAGACTGTAAAGTGTTCAGGATGTGGAGTGGGTTTGAAAGTGGACCCAAGCGTAGAAGCGGATGGAGAAGAGGCTGACGCGAAGTGTAGGCAATGTGAGGTCGAGGAAAAAATGGAGAAAATGATGGTTGCCCAGAGTGAACTGCTGGTGAGAATCGCCAAGCTCGCGACTGAGTTGGCGACAGAGCAAGAGAAAACGAGGGCAATGGGAGAAAGACTGAAGTCCGCCGAGGAAGCGCTAGCGAAGCTGAACAAAGAAGCGACCTACCGAGAGAACAGTAGGGAACCGGCAACCAGAACGGGGAAGAAGGAAAAGCAGGCAAGTTTGGAAAAAACAGGTTTAGCCGGTTCAACTGTCGCAAGGCCCAGCTTCAGCGAGGTAGTGGTGGGGCAGGGAGGGAACAAAGCAGCCGGCGTCACAGGTGCAAGTAGCCCCCAGGTGCAGAACGCTCCAGCTGAAAAGTCGCAGCATGTGATAATCGCCGGGGACTCGAATTTAAATCGATGCACAGAAGCCATCAAAGAGAGGGTAAGAGGTGACAAGAGGGTTGCAGTAGGGGCGTTCCCCGGACGCAAGCTGGAAGCAGTCATGAGGCAAGCGAGCACAAAGCTCAAAACGACAGCTGATAGACGAAACCTAGTGATAATTTCAGGCGATTTAAACGATGTCCTAAATAGAGATGCAGCAGGACTAGCAGCCACACTGGCGAAAGGCGTCGATGACATGCGCGCCACTTCTCCTAAGGTACAGATAGTGATATGCACGATACCGGAGGTACCGGTGCGTGATGGCAACCTGCAAAGAGCGGTGGTCAACGCAAACCAAGAGATATGGCGGATGAGTCGAGAGAAAGGCTTTGAGGTGGTGGATATAAACAGAGAAGTGCATAGGTGGGGGGGTTTTCAACGAGACAGAATTCACTTCGATGGGCGGCTAGGTCATGAGGTGGGTTGGCAACTTGCAGGACGCGCAGTAGCTTTTTTGGGGGGCAAGCGAGCCCTTCGGGGTGCAGGATAGCTAGTAACGAGGAAAACAACCAGGGAGACTCTTCGACAGGTGGTATAGACAGATACGATTCCAAAGTGGCACCAATATCTAAGATAGGTAGAGTCCGGGGCATAAATAGACGTAGCCACGAGCGCCGAGCCAATTCAGACATAGGGTATATTAACATGCAGGGTGGTAGGAACAGGCTGAAGTGGGAAGAGATAGAAGAACAGCTAAGGGAAGAGAGGCCGATGGTATACGGTTTTGTAGAAACACATCTCAGGGACATGGAACAACCTCCGAACAATCCGGACTACGCGTGGGAATATTGTAATAGAACAGAAGGCAGCAGAAGGGGGGGTGGTATTGGGGCATTCATTCATAAAAGTACAGACTGGCAAAGGGTCAAGCAGGAGTGCAAGGAACATTTATGGCTAAAAGGGAAAGTGGCAGGTCAAATGACACTGCTTGGTTTCGTGTACTTGTGGACGGGAGCAAAGGCCAGAGAGGAAAACCAGACAATGGTAGAGTGTATATCAAAGGACATTCAGGAGTTAGGAAGAGAGTGCGAGATAATTATACTAGGAGACATGAATGCGCACATAGAAGATATAGATGGGTATACCGACCCGACAGGCAAAATGATCATGGATATGTGTGAAAGGCTTGATTTGATCATTTGCAACAGTACCGAGAAGTGTGAAGGGCAAATAACATGGGAGGTAGGAAGGCTTCAGTCGACGATAGATTATGCACTGATGTCACATAGGATGTATGATAAGCTCAGGGGAATGCACATAGATAAAGGTGGCTCCAGAAGTCTGGGTAGCGATCACAAACGTATCAAGCTAAGTTTTGGAAGACCAGTGAAAGTGGGAAGGAGACAAGTTGAGCAACTACAGGAAAATTTTTATCCGGAAAGGCAAATTGAAATAGCCACTAAACAAATTGAGAAAGTAATCACAGAGGATAATAAGACAGTATGGACATACCCGAATCTAATTAGACTCTTTGAGCTAGAGCTTGCTAAGACGCGTGACAAGTCACCCCGGAAAAGAAGACACAAACCCAAAAGTTGGTGGGATGAGGCAGTTAAGAGAGCCATAGCAAAACGTCAGGAAGCCTCTAGGGAACACAGACATGCTAAGCAGCGGGGTGAACCGACAGATGATGTTGAAAGAAAATGGGCAACCTTTCTAAGCTGTAGAAGGGATGCATCCCTTCTGATCAATGAAAAGATTAGAAGGAAGGGAGCTCAGTGGCTGGCAGAAGTACATAAAAAAGATAGAAAGGCAGCTGCGAAATTTTGGAACTATCTAAACTCCCTAAGAAATGAGACGAGCCTAGAGCAGAGATTTATAACTACAGCCCAAGGTGCTAGGCTAGAAGGGGACGAAGCTATTGAATATATAAGAACAAAAGTGACAGAAAAATTTCAACAAAGAAGTACTTTATGCACCACAATAGACAAGGACGAATCAAGTGGTGCAATGGCTCTATTTTCACAACAAGAGTGGGTAAGGGCTGAGAAAAGGGTTCCTAGTAGTACATCAACAGGCCCAGATGGCATTCCAATTAGGCTGATAAAGACATTAGGTCCGAAGTCTAAGCAGGCTTTGAGAGAGGCAGTGAGCACAATAATAATCGACGGTGAAGTTCCCGATGGATGGAAACGTAGAAGGATGAGCATGATCTATAAAGGAAAGGGGGACAAAGCTGACATAAACAACTACCGTCCTATAACAGTGACATCAGTGGTCTACAGGCTGGCGATGCAGATTATAAAGGAAAGACTGCAGGCGTGGATAGAGGATGAGGGGGTGCTGAGGGAACTGCAGAATGGGTTTCGGAAACACAGGAGGTTGGAAGACAATCTGTTCTCACTGACGCAGTGCATCGAAATAGCAGAAAAGGAACACAGGCCCCTGTGGCTAGCATTTTTGGATATCAAGGGAGCGTACGATAGCGTGGTTCAAGAGGAATAGTGGGGAATACTGGACACACTAGGCGTGGAACATGTAGTCACTAATCTTTTAAAGGGTATCTCTAAAGGTAACAAGGTAGTTATAAAGTGGGAAAAACAGGTATCCAAGCCTGCAGAGGTAAAACGGGGGCTTAGGCAGGGGTGCCTCCTGTCACCCTTATTATTCATGATGTACCAACAAGGATTAGAGGCAAAATTAGAGGGAAGTGGACTTGGCTTCAACCTCTCTTTAGTCAAACAAGGAAAACTTATTTATCAGGCGCTACCAGCATTAATGTACGCAGATGATATAGTGCTAATGGCCCACAACAAGGAAGATTTGCAGAGATTGATGGACATCTGCGGTAATGAGGGAGATAGGTTAGATTTCCGATTCAGTAAGGAAAAATCAGCAGTCATGATTTTCAATGACAACGAAGGTAGTGAGCTTAGAATACAGGAGGTCACGCTAGAGATAACAGATAAATACAAATATCTGGGCGTATGGATAAGCAATTGGACCGAGTATCTGAGGGAACACGAAATATACGTGACGACTAAAGGTAACAGGAATGCAGCAGTCATGAAAAATAGGGCACTGTGGAATTACAATAGGTATGATGTTGTGAGAGGAATATGGAAAGGGGTCATGGTTCCTGGGCTGACGTTCGGCAATGCGGTCTTGTGCATGAGATCAGAAGTTCAAGCAAGATTAGAAATTAAGCAACGTGGAATAGGTAGGCTTGCTTTAGGAGCTCACGGGAATACACCAAATCAGGGAGTACAAGGTGATATGGGATGGACATCATTTGAGGGCAGGGAAGCTAGCAGCAAGATAAAATTTGAGAAGCGATTGAGAGAAATGGGGGAAGAGCGTTGGGCTAGGAAGGTTTTCAGCTACTTGTACATGAAGAATGTCGATACAAAATGGAGAAAGCGAACCAGGAAGTTGACTGGTAAATACTTAGAAAACAGCAGGTGGCCAAACCAAAAAGAACTATCGGTTAAGAAGAAAGTGAAGGAAACGGAGACTGACATGTGGAGAATGGGCATGATTAAGAAGTCCGCACTAGAGGTCTATCGAACGTTTAAGCAGGAAATTGCCAAGGAAAGGATCTATGATAATACTCGGGGTAGTTCTCTACTGTTTGAGGCCAGAACGGGAGTACTGCGAACCAAGACATATCGGGCCAAATACGAAGGGGTAGACACAGTATGCAGTGCGTGTGGAGAGGAAGAAGAAACTGCAGAACACTTGATAATGTTCTGTAAAGGGCTTCACCCTATAGTTCAGGATGATGGCGCAGAGTTTTTCAAAGCACTGGGGTTTAGGGACCGGGAGGGCAAAATAAACTTTAAGCGGGTAGACTTCACTAGAAGGAGGTTATCTGATTGGTGGCTAAAGTCAAGGCGCAAGTGAAAATTAAACTCTTCACTGCAAAGTACGAATCCTCAAACTCTTTTTTAAGGAAAAAAAATATATATATAGTTTTTGGTTCATTAGATATTACGGCTTGGTGGCGCTGGCCACCTCCCGATCTAAAGGGTACAGCCATATCCATCCATCTATCCATCCATCCATCCTATGGCAGCTGCAACACGCGGCGCTTCAGCGAGCATGGGAATGATGGGTAGTACACACATTTGTCTAATTTTCGTACTTCTGGCTTGCTTCTGGCTCCGTGTGTGTTCATGTGGCTTGGAGCTGTTTTTTCACGAAAACATAAATTAGCAAATGTTCATCGTTTGCGCTTCACAACCTTATTCTTTTGGGCTTACCATTTGAAATCAAGTCACTAAGTTTAAAAGGGTTCGTTCTTTCTCTCAATACAAAACCGAAACACAGCAATAAACGAAGCCGCAAGTACGATTCGCCGTCCGCAAGTACGAAGACTAGGCAAACGTGTGTACTACCCATCATTCCCATGGTCGCTGAACGATCGCAGCGTCAGAGTGCCCTCTAGTTAATATTGGGAAACTCTATGGAGATGGTGAAGCGAGACAGCTGACACGCGGCAAGCACGCGCCAGGCAAGGGAAAGAGACGTCACGCGCACTGCTGGAAGGGCGTGAGCTACGTGGCACCGCTCTAACACTTGCGGTGAGGGGAGCGGTGCGGACGGAGAAACAGCGTTACACAGGCTCGTCATAGAGCTGCTTCGCATATAAATAGTATGCACTAGGGACAGGATATATCACTATCGTGTTGAATTCTTAAAGGCGAAGCTTAAAGGGGCCCTGCCACATTTTTTGAGCATGGTCAGAAAACGCTGCCGATCGGTAGTAATGTCTCCCGACTACACTCGGGTCAAATATTGTAGCGCAGCACGTGGCCTGGAATTCAAAATAAATTATGAAAGTCAGCTCTTGACAAATGGCAGAAGACGCTCAAAAATCACTCATAGAACACCCATTAATTAGCCAATTTCTGATTTGAACATGGTGTGCTCGGTGGTTTCAGAGATCGCCGTGGGAGGCCGCGACTTGTCCATGCGTGCGCATGCAATCCTCCTGAAAAAGCCACGCATACAAAAAACAAAACAAAATGCTCGAGGTCACAAGGCGCACGTGGCGTATTCTCTTCGCCCCTGCCATCCCTCTCTGCTTATGGCGAATTCCACTGGTAGATCCGGAGTGGCCGCCGAAATCTTGGAGCGAGCACTCGGAGTGTGCAAACGAGATCGGCGAGTGGAACACGTATGCCCCGCGCGAGGTCTCTCCGGAAACTTTTTACGCATACGTCACTAAACTGGTACCGTAAATGATTTTCTTTTCTGCTCTCGACGTTTCAATGACAACTATGTCGCCACTGCAAATCATGCATTTCGTCCACGCAGTCTCGAGGAAAGCAAGGCTACCGCTTTCCAATTTGAGAACTGTAAACAAGAGCACAGGGCTACTAGACCATCTCAAAAAATGCTGAGGCCAACTCAGCTGCCCGACTGTACCGGAAATGAAGACAGCACATTCTCGGAGTTCCGGCGAAATCCGTCTCCGCAACACGAAATACGTGGAACGCTCCATCGCGGAGTGGATTGCTCCGAATCTGCCAGCTAAACGCAGATTGTGAGCTTTGGAGCAAGAAAAATTGCGCCCGCTCGACGAGTGGAATTCGCCATTAGCTTCCAGTGCTTTCGTCGGAACGAAAGAAGAGAGAATGCAATTGCAGTATGCGAGAAATCTTTGTAACTCCACTCGAACTGGATGGATTCTTAAAATTTTTGCAGCCTTGAATTCGTGAGGAAATAAGCTATTCTAGTGAATTAATTCCATGGTTACTTGAAAAAGTGTTTCAGGACCCTTTTAAAGGCCAACTCTGGTGATTTTTTTAGGTCAATGGATCTAAATGAAATTATGTGGGCACGTTCCTTTGCCCATTTCTGTTGCTTATGCTAAGTCACATGCTTGAGTGATGCACTGCTTGTTTGCAAATTAATTTTAAAAATTGCATCGAGATCACCAGGCTTGCCAGAATTATTGGCAACGCTGCTGGTGTGACGTCATGTTTGATAGGTTCACGGAAGTGACGCAGCTGATGGAATCACTAACTTTGGCCGCTACAGCATTTTCTGTGCGTTTACTGGGTGTTTACAAGGCTACGGCGGCGGTGTTTGGCACGGAAAAGCTTCTTCCCTTTCTCCGTGGTGTTTGGCCGGTTCCGCTCGGCACACTCGCCTCTGTTCCCAGTGCCTGCTCGTCCCGGCTTTCACAGTTTTCATATCCCTCGCCCACTGGACAATTGTGCGACAACCACGTCTTACCGAATAGTACGTCACACGTAGACAGTGCACTTGGTTAGGTTTCGGTATCGGTATTGTGCCTTTTTGCTTATTAAAACTATTTTCAAATTTGCTGAGCATTTCAGCTGTCGGGCTCGTGACAAAAGTGCCTCAGAAACATAAAAGCACCATTACCTTGACATGGTCGAAAAGTCACTGAAGTTTGCCTTTAAAGGTCCCCCAATTCTTTTCTCTCTTTTGTAACTTGCTGTTAACAGAGGTATCACAATGATAACCTGAACCCGAGGTAACACAGTGGTGATGTATATATTTGACGTTGCATCCACGGCTGCGTAGTATCCTTTCCGATTCCTCCTATGGCTTTTAAAACTTATATTCACGCAAATTATAAACGTTGAAACTGCTGACAATAATGACATTTTAGTACTGAATGTCATCAAAGAAGAAAAGATGGTACGACTGTTTCATGAATGCTGACTCGTTTTACGTTGAGTCGTCTCTCGACACAGGAGTCATCTATGAGCTCATGATGATTGATTTGAGAACATTTGAGGTGTTATAGTCAGTTTATATCGGTGAGAGCGTTGTCACTTTTGTAAACTTGACGTAAGTACTTCTGCTAACATAAGTTCAGGTATTTGCTTTTATTTGCTTGCGCACTTGACTCGATTCACGATTTCAGGAAGATTACATTATTCTTCCTCGGCGGTTACGAAGCCCGTTGATATCTGCAAATGACCAACTAAATGCATGCAGTATGCACTTCCTTTCAATATAATTCTTCTTTGAAAGAATTAACGTGTTTTGACTGAAAATAAAAAATCTTCGAAGAAAAAAAAATGCTTGAAGAGGCCAGGTGCCCTTTAGCTTACATATAAGAGAACAATAAACCAATTTATTCACATGCACTGCTTGCAACATGACGTGAAATGAGTATCGCACACACACAAAAAAGACGCAGGAGGAAAAAAGTAGAAAGAACAAACACTTACCTTCAAGTCATCTTTATTGGAGAACATATACAAATATGTACTAGCTCGAATCATGAGCACGGGAAGCCTCATGTTTATACACTTGCAGAACAAAAACATCACATAATATACACGGAGTCAATGATGATGAGTGGGTCGAGGCATCCGTCCTTCGTCCGTGCGTTCGTCTGTCCCTGCTAACGTCTGTCCTTCCATGTGTGCGTCCGTTCGTCTGTCCACCCGTCCGTGCGTGCGTCCATGCACCCGTTCATCTGTGCATGCGTCCATTCGTGGGTTCGTCCTTCCGTCTGCCTTTCTCTCTGTGTATGTATGTTTCTCTGTCTGGCGACGAGCACAAGTAGCCGCGTCTCCACACCCACCAATCTGCTTCGTCAATGCCGCACCATCAACGATCCGCCACGTACGGTGACGATCCAGGAGACTGGGAGAGGTACTCGTTCAGCGCGTACTCAGGCAACGCCCGCGCTGCAGCCAATCGGAGAATGTACAGCGCCATCTACAATATTCTCACTCAACTGCAGTTTGTATGTACTTCACTGAGATAGTGCCGTATATTATATTGTTATTTTTCTCGTTTTCTTATTCTGTCGGTTAGGCGCGACACATGACAAAGTTATACTAAGAGGAGCTTGGCCCCTAAAAACCTTTCTAAAAATAGGATCTGATGAGGTTTAGCATCTTAAAACCTCGATATGACTAAAAAAGCCTCCGTACTATAGGAATCCGTAAATATTCACTATCTGGGGTATTTCGACGTGCACATAAGTCTAAGCACACGGGCTTCAAGCATTACCACATCTTCGAAAATGCGGCCGCCATGGCTGAGGTCCGTTCATTGCGACGTGCCGAGCAGCAATCGACGACCTACCCTACTTGGTGCACTTCACACCTCCTAACACGGGAAGGTTTATCTACTTAGCTTATTTTAGGGGGAACGTTATCCTCCATTTGTGTGGAACTATTCGTCCAAACGGAGGCAACGAAATTCATGCATTGCAACGCCTGCTTCATGACACCGAAAAGTTCATAACTTTTTTTGTATTTTCGTGTAGCTTGATACTCGTAATGGTATAACGGGACGGAAAAAGAAGGCCTGAATTAGGGTGCTGTAGCTTCAAAACTAATGTCGCTGTTTTCGCTAATTTTGTGAGTTGAAATATTTTTCTTATTTAGTAATATTGTTCGCCTATATTGTGTTTCAGAAAAGCCATTTTCGTAAATTGCAGATAATAAATCGTGTAATGCTCTACGAGCATTATTACATCGGTCTCCATTCAATCATTTTTAATATGTGAGTGGTCACAAATTTTACTTTTTTGTGTATACAAAAAGTCCAACTTTCCAGTTTTGCTATTTTGCAAATAATGGGCCTGGCGCTTGTTGTTAGAGCTGTATGCCGCTAGTGTCATCGCTTAAAGCAACATTCTTGCTGAACTAACTTTCAAATCATTGTTTTGGAACATATATTTTATGCGTCACTTAGATATAATTAAAGAAATGAAGGAACCTTAGCAAGTCTTTTTAGAAACTAACCCGTGCCAGCACCATCTCAACCCTGCGATGGCTGATATATGGTGTAAATAACTTTTACAGAATTATGAGCTGCTCATACGCTTTCATTGCGATAGGACCCACCTAAACATACCGAATGGCTGACGTTCACATCCTATTAACAAACACTTACCGCACAGAGTATTCAAGGGAGTGAAAAAAAAAACAAACATAGGCCACGTATCTGCATTCTTTGCTGAAAACGTCGGTGAAAGATGATAGTCGACCTTACTACATGAGTCCTGGTCTCATTCGTGAGAGATATGGCGCTGCGTGAAGCAGCCTACGCAGCCTACGCTGCGGTAAAGCCCCTTAATCTTGAGAAAGTACCACTGACCTCCTCCCTTCGTCCTCGCCCCCCTTCGCGTCCTCCCCGTCTCCCACACTTTTTCTGCACAATGATTGGTCTCCTTCGCGGTTGCCCTTAGAGACGCGTCGATCTTGCGCTCTGCTTGTGTTTTTCTTTTGTGCTCTCGCCATTTTTCGCTGACGTTCCGCGTAACAAACGCAGCGCACACTTTGTTTTCTGTGCTTTGTGCGGACGCCGTGGAGTTCTGTTGTGCCTATGACTGCAACAACCACAGTGAAAATGGTTAAGCACTTTTTATGATACCTCAAGGTAAAAGCGATGGCTTGCGTAAGCAGCAGTAGCTGCACAACATCGACGGAAAAAACTTCCTTCCAACAAAGAACAGTGTTCTTGCGAGGTAAGGTGCCTTTATTATTGCCCATATCAAAGCATCGCTGAATGGTGTATTTTAAATATTGTTTCGGCCTGCTCATCAACATACGTGTTTTTTTTAGAGGCGAAGCTTCAACACCGTGGGTCGTATGTCTTGTGTTGTCGTAGTAGCCAGTTGCAATGCATAGGATGTCAATAAAAACAGTGTCACAGCATATCCACGGAGTGAATGATGATGAATGGGCCGAAGCGCCCATCAGTCCGCCCGTGCATGTGTACCTCTGTCCATCCGTGCGTCTGTCCGTCCGTGTGTACATTCGTCAGTGCGTCCATCCATCCATCCCCACGCTTCGCTCCACTCGTCGTCTTTCACTTCGTGGATAAGCTGCGATTTTTTTTCTCGGACATTTGTGCGTCGCTTCAAACTAGAGTTGTCAGCCCCGCCGCGGTGGTCTAGTGGCTAAGGTACTCGGCTGCTGACCCGCAGGTCGCGGGTTGAAATCCCGGCTGCGGCGGCTGCATTTCCGATGGAGGCAGAAATGTCGTAGGCCCGTGTGCTCAGATTTGGGTGCACGTTAAGAACCCCAAGTGGTCAAAATTTCCGGAGCCCTCCCCTACCGCGTCTCTCATAACTATATGGTGGTTTTGGGACGTTAAACCCCGCATATCAATCAATCAAACTGGAGTTGTCATCAATACGCTGAATTCCTATGTTAAAAACAAGAAGAAATTTGAATATTGTAAAGCATTTATACAAAATTATGTCAAGGAAAGTTGCCTTAAATGTACCTTGTTGCATTCAGTCAGCCAGGGCTAGGAATACCCACCGTAAACACAATTGTTTCTCATATTTGCGCGAACTTGTAGTGCTTACAAATACAGTTATTTTCGCAAAACAGTCGATGATCGGAATTCACTGCTCCATAAGATTTTTCGGCTGACAATTTTACTATATCGTTGAAAAGTAATCTACTTGAAGATTAGAGTGTGCAAGTGTGTTGAAAATTTTGTTGCTGTTTCACAGACATGTGACCTCTGTTAGCATATATACACATGTTTCTTTTTGTTTTGCTGCTACGAATAACTTGATGTTTTTTATACCCCTCCTGCGTGGACCAAAACATGGGTCTGCAGTATGTCTAAATAAATAAATAAAATAAATAAAAATATTCAGCTCATGCTTAATCCTTTCGCACCTACCTCAGAAATCGTTGAAAATTCACAACTGTAGTCAGCTTTCGCAGTGAACAATTACGTGGGATGACACATCTTCTCGATTGCGCTTTCTGGGACCGTTAGGCTTCGTTCGTGAGAACGTTTGTTTGAGAAAACAAATGACTTGATGGATATAGATGACACTAATTGGCACTCGTTTCCGCGAGGGCATTTATTTTGTTTTTCGTTTGTTTTTGAGGGGGATATTAACACACCAGAATCATGAAAGAGATGCGGTTCATCGACAGAAGAAAAGAAACACAGAGGCGACTCGAAAAAAAAAAAGCGATAGCACAGTAATAGTGAAAGTGAGCTATTTTCTAGGAGACTGTAGCCGCAACCATTTTGGTCACGCCCGTATGTTTTCCATTCATCAATAAAAACTATATTATCTTTTATACTAGTGTCACACGTGTCCTTCTTACCGTGATTAGTCAGTCGGATAATGTTTTTTGGTCGCTATCGACGCACAGAATATGATGACCTTCCTGGTGCAGAGTTTCTCCTCTCACAGGTAACCCGATCGCTATTTTCTCCGACACCAACGTGAAAACACAGGTCTAATTATTTACTTTTTTATGTTTTGTTTGTTGTGGTAAATGAGTCATTGTTACCGACACTTCATCATATTGACATTGCTCAAAGGCATTCTTCAGTTTGGAGACCACTGCGCAAAGCTGCTTTCACGCCGGGTAGATGAACACATGCCTTAACGATCCACCATCCACGAAGTCATTACAGTATTTGACGCTGCAAGTGCCTGTGTTGTATACTGGCGCACAAGCACGAAAAAAATATCCGAACACAGATGGACATGCCACAAATAGAACTATATCAGATGCAAGTGTACAACACATTATTGGGTGGGAAAAAATTGTCTTCGTTGTAGTACTACCCATAAAAAACTTTTATTTAATTAGCATCCCCACATTTATGACCTTTATAAGAAGCTAATCTTTTAATAAACGGTTACCTCAGTGTTGTTAGTTTTATTATCACTTTTTAGAAACCATTTTAGCACTAGTGTGGGGCGCAAGCTGCCGCAAATAAACCGCCTCTATTGAATTCTGCGGCGCGCCCGCGGGAGCGTTGGCGAAAAATGGCGCCGCACGTACGGCAAGCGGATGAGGAGAATCGAGAAGGAAGCGCGCGCGTGAAGGAGGGTGTCGTTACTTTCTCAAGATCAAGGGGTTTTACGCTGTAGGAGATATGGACGCCATCTGGCAGGGACGTCGGGAAGTGTGAGTTTGTGCAGAACCAAGGACTAGTGCCAGTTGGCAGCACCATATTGGCAGCAGATAGCTTTTTCATCTGTCTTTTACCCCTCGCTAATGGCAACCAACAAGCTCAGGCTGCAGGCAAGATTCTCCGAGTTCACTGTTCCCAACAAACACGTGAAGGTTCAGCTCGACCCCGTTTCTTAGATTGATGAAGTTCTTTTCAACATGAAATCAGTGGTATGTGCGCAGGTGAAACACAAACACAAGACTTTTTGCATCTGAATGTAATTTCGACTGCGTTATACACGCATGAGATTTTATTCCAACAACAGTGACTATCGTGCTGCTAAATAAAAAGCAGCTGTATTAGTTTATTCACATTATGACTTTATGTAGGCTTGAGGTGCTTTTACGGCATCAGCACAATGACAAATACATCTCGCAAGTTAGATGATTTATCAGTAGCAATTTTTTGTGTTCTTTTTCGCCTTGTAAGTAAAAAATGAAGAATATGTTGGTATATTCAAATGCTCACTTCAGGCCCTTGCCAGCAGTTCATCATATTGGGTACACCAGACAACGTACGCACTTTCACCGTATACAAAATGCTTTCAATATGGAATTCTCGAGGGATACTTAATGACGGAATTCATACTCGGCCAAAAATACGAAGTTCTAAAGAACACGTGAGTACTTTAGTGAAGTTTCTTACCCCTGGTGAAATACTCATGTTGTGATTTCACTGATTTATTTGTCAGAAGTGTCTAACGGGGAAAAAAACAATAACAACATATCCACGGAGTGATTTATGATTGGTTGGGCGAAGCATTCGTCAGTCCGTACATGCTTCCGTCTGTCCATGCATCCGTCCGTATGTCAGTCTATCCGTGTGACCATCCACGCGTCCGTCCATGCGTCCGTTTATACGTTAGTTCTTTCGTCTGTCCATTCGTTCGTCTGTTCGTCCATGTCTCTGAACGTGTGGGCCCGCCCCTCAGTCTGTACATCCGTCCATCCGTCCTTGCGTTCGCCTATCAGTATGCCACTCCGTTCATGCGTATATCTAGTGAACACTTGAACTACAGCATCTCACATTTTTATCATGTATTCATCTTATACAAGTGCCGCCATCCAGCGGACATTCTAAGGATCGCTCTTTCGGGTATGTCCCTCCGGGGGTTACTCACAACAACGAGGGACAACAACGCACAAAGCCATGAGATAAGAAGCTTCGCCTTCAAGAGCAGACCTTGTGCGCATAACCTTCTGAACTGTTAGTCAGCTTGGGTTCTTGGTGCATGCCTCCAACTGTGCATTGAGGAAACGAATGACAGCACGCGTACTATTGTCCGTTTCAAAATATCATCAATGGATGCCTACTGCAAGCACATTTAAGCGACCAGAAAACCGTAATTACTCCCTTTGATAATCAGCTAAGGGCTCATTAGGCGTCCGTAGGGCAACACGCACACCTTCGCAGCTATTCATTGTTGATGGTTCTTTTGCTGCTGAGAATTAAATATGTCTAAGCTATTCACAATGCGTAGCCCTTTAAAACACCGACGTCTTGCTCGATTCACATTTTTTGACGTCTGACGTCATTCAATGCTTCTGCTACGTCATATTTTATGCATTAAGGAGGCTCCTTCTGCTACATGGTATTCATGTAGGGATATTTTCCAAACACATATCCACAAACATCATGGCTAAAATGTCTTGCGGCATAACTGAATGCTTTCTCTGGTACAATGAAAGACTTGAAGTATATAAATCAGCAAGGCAGATAAATAAGTATTGTGACTATAGCTTTTGAGAAGACGGACCGTTATCCTCCACATGAAGACTCAGATGCATGGCGAAGTTTTATGCCACAGTTCGACCAACGTCCGTTACTGCCGCGGAGTTGATGAAAGGGAGCGACAAGATAACGTAACGTGGCCGTGTCCCAACGCTGTGATGGGGTGACTGCACGTTGAGCAAACCGAAATCTCCGGGGTTCTATCAAAATAATGAATACGCTAGTAACAGTAGAAATGATTGCTCTAGACACAATACTTTTTAACATAGAATAGAATAGAATAGATTTTTATTTCCAGAAACACAAAGATTCTGGCGGATACCTTCGGCTAAAAGCTGTTGTCAAACAGCTTGACTGGATTGATGGTCCATTCCAAGGCATATGTGGCTGTTTTAAGAAAACAAACTTACTTTTTTTTGCATTTGTCTTATGACAACACATAAAAGCAACGCCATTGGCATAGGCTATGACTTACGAATGATGGTCCATAGCTGCAACCTGCAGTCGTACCCTGAGTATGGTCTGGCGCTATACTTCGGAACCAATAAGATGAGATAACTTATTTTTTCAGTGTTTTGGAGGGGCTATTGACATTGCGCATTTGCTTGTATAGCATATAGTCGCTTGTTTTTATTATTATTATTATTATTTTCGTGGTGTAGCACATCCGTTTCTGCGATAGGTGATTCAACGCTATCTCTACCTTCATTTAAAACGTACGCATTATTGAGTTATCATTTGTGGAAAGTTATTCGATTTATAGGTTTACAAAATAATTATCGATGCCAACCAGTTTCTTCAAACAATATTTTCAATAACCTATTTGTTTAGCGCAAATCGGTAGGAGTTGGGCAAGAATATTATTTAAATTTGCTTTTCAATCCTATTTTATGAAGCTACGTTTGAAAATAGACTGTTTCATGTGTTAATTCAAGAAAGAAATATGTCTTGTGAAGAAGATGCAGCGTCGGTGGTGCTGCTTTCCAACTAGACGTCTCCTTTTTCACAGTCTGTTTCCAGGAAAAAGTTTTCTTTTTCAAGATTCACGCAAGTATTTTCGCCGAGAAGACATGACCAATGACTAAAAGATTTCTTGTTTCCTGGAACGTAAATTGTAGATATTGTTGAAAGCCAGACACTCTTCATTACTGTTTTCTTGACTGTCGTGATGTAATGTTGTTTTGGAATGTTTTGCAGCGACATTGAAAAAAAAAACGTTGATATGAATCCTTTAAAACATTGGGCACCTTGATTTGACAAGCACTAGAGCCTTACCATATAACCAAATTTTTCTTCATCGGCTTGCATGCTTTTTTGGGGGGCAAGGCTGATTGACCGACATGCTAAACATTCGCGGTCAACAAAAATAATCTTACAGGACTAAATAATTCAAATACCACGGATATAAACGTCGTCTAGCGATGCTTTAGGCTAGTTTTCTCTATTTTACCTGCGTTTGGGTATCCCTGATTACTAATTATTAGTGTGTCAGTCTGAGTGAAGTGGTCTTTTTTTTTGTAACAAAAAAAAAAACCTCATGGTTCTATTGTGGCACTCCTGCTTGGCCCACAGACAGCCTGGGTTTGATTCTCACTCAGGCCCGAACACATTTATTGGTTGCTTTATTTGCATCTTTTTTTTTGCTTTTTCTGTCCCGACAATATGACGATCCTTCGTTCATAACCAACGAAACTAACGCCAACACCGATGCAGAAATTTCAGCGAAGCAGGCTCGTAAACGCCGTCTATATAAAATATGTAGGGGCTTCGATTACTGATTTATTCGACTGTTAACTAACCTAAGCTAGGCGTACGTAGACACAACATTTATTCCCACAAGGGCCGAGAGCGCGAAGAAAGCAAAAAAAAAAAAAGAAGTGGAAGAAAAAGATAGCTCGAACCCGTCAGGTAATGTGGCCGTTTGCAAGTAGGCCTTCCCACTCACATATGGGTCACTCAATATGGAGACTGATCAACACATCGATGCCGGTCTGCAGAATGATTGTTATCTAGACGTCAATTATGAAGTACGGAAATGTCATCCTTGTTCCGTGGTTTCATTTTATGATATCGTCACAGCTGGAGGTTTTCACAAAAAGTATTGAGACTGGTTCTATCTGTACATTTACAGAAGTGATACGAACACAAAAGTAGACATTTGTCACTGGTATACACATGTGCTGGAAATACGTGACGCAAATTTCACCATGAACATGACCAGATTATGGGGTGAGTGACTCGATAATGTTTCAATATGTGTCTTATTATGAATGCCAGCGAAAATATACGAGAAATAATAGAACATAGGAGGGAAAAAAAAGGTACATCCGACGTATCTCGAGAATCGACGTTATGCGAACCATGCGGAGGAAAGGAGACCATGTTGTAATCTGTTTTATTGAGCGAGAAGTCATAAAACGAAGATAAACGTATGTAAACTGTTGCGCGCACAGACATATGTTGGAGAATTGCAGATGCTTATATAACCAGTTGTATCCACTTGCGCAACGATGCTAACAGAAACATCAACACAAGAAGCGATAAGCTGATATAATGCGCTGCAGTGCTCACGAAGATGGTAGCCCTGTACAATGCCACCTAACTCAATAGGTGACCGGTAATATGCATTAATGGCAGGGAACTCTGGGATATGATGGCTTCCGGTTCGCCGCAACGCGCGGGTTAGCAGCGGCACGCGCGCATTTTCGCACCGCTCCGTTGAAAAAAACACCTCTTCGTGCAATGTCACTGCTTTAAAAGTTTGTTTTTTGCTAACTGTGACGGTGACGATGAAAAGCTACGAAAGCCTTGAATGGTAAAGAAACGTTTTTCTTTTATCGCACTAAAATGATCTGCAATGCTTTTATGCTGCTCGGGTGTACTATCAATTGGCTAGCAGATCAGTGGATACAGAAGACAGTTTTCATTGTAAGACATGTTTCGCAGATAAAAAATCACCATTTTAAATGTCTCAGGTGATGGGATTGACTGTAGCAGTGTTATAAGAGGTTATTTTGGGATCGCTGCTTCGCCCGACGTCGGTTGATCAGAATGAAGCACAGCACTTATGGAGCACGTTGAGATATCTTTTTATTTTTTTCTAGCCTTCAGTGAGCTATAGGATACGTTACTTAGTCGAAGCCAGATGATTATTTGAACGCTGATTTTGATGAAGCTCCGCGGCATGGCGGCACATGAAAATACAGCCAGACATAGACGGAGCCGAATAATTGAAACCCTGCCCTTGTTTAACACACTTCTTCCTTTGTGTGCCGTCCTAGAGCACAGTTTGACCGAGATAAACGCAAATGAAATCGTCCGGCACATTGTGTAAACTTACTCACGAGTGAAGCTTATGCGTGTTTTGTCATATAAATGGGTGCAATAGTCGGCGCTCATTTCGTATGGCAGGTAGATTTCGCCCATTCGTTCCCATATTATCTTTGCTAGGCGCACCTGCGCGATAATTTTTTTCTCAATTTAATACTCGCAATAAATTCATGCGTAAGCTCTTTTATTAGCGTAGCCCCGCCGCGGTGGTCTAGTGGCTAAGGTACTCGATTGCTGACCCGCAGGTTGCGGGATCGAATCCCCGCTGCGGTGGCTGCATTTCCGATGGAGGCGGAAATGTTGTAGGCCCGTGTGCACAGATTTTGGTGCACGTTAAAGAACCCCAGGTGGTCGAAATTTCCGGAGCCCTCTACTATACGGCGTCTCTCATAATTATTACGGTGGTTTTGGGACGTTAAACCCCGCATATCAATCAATGAACTACACACGTACCTGTGATAAAATGGTTTTCACACACTCTGGCTTCAACGTTCCGTCAAGGCTATACCTGTCACGGTGGCTCTGTTCACAGCCGCGGCCAACCTCATTTTTCTTTCTTCGTTCCACAGTAATCGATACCTGCTTTTGCCTTTCATGCTGAAATTGGAGCTGCCAACGGCTGAAAAACCGACCGTGGTTTATCAGGACGAAGATAAACGGGCGACCGCGTGTGCGAATCCCGAATATTATAAGGCTTGCTGCGGAGCGGTTCACCGTCGTCTACTCTTCTCGAACCGGAAGACAGCATATTATAAGGCTTGCGGCGGAGCGGTTCACCGTCGTCTACTCTTCTCGAACCGGAAGACAGCAGCAGACGGTGCGTCCCACAATCCCTCGCTCTTCTACTGGTCACCTATTCCAGCGCACGGCACCCAACCGCAATTGACGTCATTGCGGCGTGAGGGCTCCATGAAGGGTACATGTGTAAGCTTTACAAATTCAGATAGCGGCACTAGCAACTATACAACTGACATTTCACGAACATTAGGGTCTATTCAAAAGCAGTTCCGGGGCCTGACGTAGCTCTGTCGTAGAATGCTTGGGTTGAATTTTTGAAGGTACCCTGACATTACCTATTTTTGCATTCGTCGGGTCGACGCTGCCGATTTCAGGTTTTTTCTAAACGCGCAAGCGTCGTTAAAATGACCCTTGTGTGTTCTCATCGGTCCGGACGTGTATATATATATATATATACACACACATATATATATATATATATATATATATATATATATATATATATATATATATATATATATATATATATATATATATATATATATATATATATATATATATATATATATATATATATATATAGTCTTTCAGATGGAATTTTTCAGGTTACGTTCGTTCGCTAATGTATTTAGTCCAGTGTGTTACGCATTATTCTGTTGCAAAGTCAAACAACAGCTAATTTTGGTGGCGTAGTAACTAGTACGCCACCAGACGCCACAGGCATTTACAATCACTATTGCTCACTATTAAAACAAAATTAAT
This sequence comes from Rhipicephalus microplus, assembly GCF_043290135.1. Classification (NCBI taxonomy): domain Eukaryota; kingdom Metazoa; phylum Arthropoda; class Arachnida; order Ixodida; family Ixodidae; genus Rhipicephalus; species Rhipicephalus microplus. Next base: position 78,822,344 of record NC_134707.1, on the reverse strand, counting down.
GATTGAGCGGGATTCAAACAGAATATTTTCGTAACCTTGCCGATGCTTGAAAAGTATTTGCAGAAAGACCCAATACAGGGGTCACGATGGGTGAGGAATTACATTAGCAGATGTATTGTTTACAGCATATCCAAGGGGTGCATGATGATGAGTGGGGTGAAGCGTCCATCCGTCCGGCTGTCTGTCCGTACGTGCTTTCGTCCATCCATCCAAGCCTCCGTTCATGTTTACATTTAATTATCCGTCCTTGCCTCTGTGCGTGTGTCCATCCGTCTGGATTGGCATACGGACAGAAACACGGACGGACGGATGGAAGCATGGACCGACTGATGGACGGGCTCACGGATGGACAGATAGATGGACGGAAGCCCGTACGGACGAACGCACAGATATAACCACGCACGCTCCGCCCGACTCATCACGATTCACTCTGTGGATATGCTGTGAAAACTACTGACGCCATCTAGATATATTATTCCCAAGGATATATACACACAACGCTATCTATTGAGCAAGTCGTAAACTAGAGGTGGCGACATACTACTTACGGAGGAGGGAACGACCCACGGCTTCAGAAGATTCGCCCCTAAAAGTGTTTATTAATTCAGAGTTCTTGGTACTCTACTTTGTAGGAGCAGAAAGCCGACCCGGTATAGCGGATGTGTGTTTAGAAAAAGTGGGTAACGATTTCGAGTACTAGCTACTCTACTATGGGAGAGCTCAAAGCCGCCCCGTGGCTACGTTAGTTCGCCCTAAATGGCACCAATGATGTGATTCTAAAAAGTGGGTAATGATTTAGAGTAGTAGGTGCTCTACTAGGTGAGGGCTTAAAGCCGTCCCGTGGGCCTCACATCTGCGTAATGAACAGGATAAAAGCGTCTGTGTCCGATCAAAGATGTGTGCTTAGAAAAAGTTGTTAACGATTCAGAGTTCTAAGTACTCTACTATGGGAGAGCATAAAGCCGTCCCGGGGGCCTAAGCTGAATGTCTCTCGAATATAACCGACCCCTAACGCGTTTCTTGCGCTAAGAGAAAAGGGGTAATGATTTAGAGTACTAGGTATTCAACTATGGCAGAGCACTCAACAACAAAGCAGAGATTGCCATTGCTGAAGTTTATGAGGCTGCACTTTTTTTTAGTCATCCTCGAGAGCCTCCATTTAAGGCTTCGTTTGTTTCTTCAGAGTTTGGCTGTCTTTAAAAATATATCTATTTTCACCTTGCGCAGGAAAACCCACTGCAATAGAAAATTAGGTTCACAATTTAGCCTTTAAGCTAACATGAACAAGGTGAACAAACTGCTTGGAATGCTCCTGATAAAAGATGTGCAACTAATTCGCCCCCAAACAAAGGGAAGATTTTACCAAGGGAACTGCTGATACAAGCACAGCCACACGATCAAAAAATCTCAGCATATCAACGTAGTGAACGGTGATGAGTTGGGCGAAGCGTCCGGCTGTCTGTCCGGGGACGGACACACCGATGGATGGAAGCACGGACGGGCGGATGGACAGACGAGTGGCGGAAGCATGGACGCATGGGCGGAAGCACGGATGAAAAGACGCGTAGATGAATGGACAAACAGGCGGATGGGCAAACGTACGGACTCACGGACGGACGAAAGCACGGATGGATAAATGAATGGACGAATAGATGGGCGCACGAACGAATGGACACATGGATGAACGAATGGACGCTTTGCCACGCTCACCATTGTTCACTCTGTGAATATGGTGTGGAACTCACTACCGCCATTTAGTTATGTTATCACCAAATGAATATATATACGATGCCATCTGTTGAGCGACTCATAAAGTAGAGGTGGCAACATACTACTACGACAGAGGAGGGAATGACACGGCCCAAGATGCTTCGCCCAGAATGATTCTGATGGAGAGTGTGATCATTCTTAGATCAACTAGAAATGTTATATGTGTTCAATGGTGCTCAAAATGCACGCGAAATGTCCAATTCCATTTGATGGCTAATAAAATAAATAAGGCAGCGCATTTTAGCATGGCAACAAGCCAAATAACCGCCAGGTAGATAAGGAGCAAAAAAAAAAAAAGTTTGGCCTGCGCGGAAGGCGCAGCACAGTCACAGCTAAAGCTACAAAAGCGGTCTTTCAGTACCTTTTCTACACACTCATTGGGTAACTGCTGCAAGCACACTTGATCGATACCCACTACGGCATTAATAATAATAATTTATGGTTAATAGGCCGGCAATGACTATGCTGTCCTTCGTCATTTTTCGGAGAACCGTGGTGTCTGCTAAACACTTGCAAGAAATTTAGTGCCATTTATTCACGCAGTGGCTGACGATGATGAGAAATTATGCCAGAAGCGGGTATGCACCACACTTAATAGCTGAACAAGAAAAAGCTTTTGTAATGATTGGAGCATTGCAAGACCCACTTATTGCGCTATTCTTATTGTGCGACGACTGGTTGGTCTTTCGCTGTTTTAAAACGCTTTATAAGACGTATTAATGCGATTGCTTTCTCGACACCAAGCCTGACTAAGGCGTGTTTGCCCACAAGTCACAAGCACCAGCGTGGCTCAGTGGTAGAATACTGGGCTGGCACACAGTGCACCCTGGTTCCAGCCCCACTGTGTCATTGGAGATATTTTTTTTAATTTCGTGCGATGTGGTCACGGTCACCGGCGGTGGCGGCGGAAAACTAGAACGCCGCGCGGGACCCGAGTTGTGACCTCATACTACTTTCGTTGTAGAATAGCATGCAAGAGGAAGCAATTGCTGCTGCTACGTGCATCGCATACAAATATCTAGAAACGTTCATCATTTAGACCTATAGAGCCTGAAATGAAGCAGTTTTGACAAAATTTGTTCTCTGTGCTTCCCGCGTTAAAAAATTACAACATTCAAAAATATGTCTGTTGGAAGTCGAGGCTTGCAAAATAATGAGCGTTTTGTTCCCTTGCATAGCGTGGCGCCGCCGTAATCGGCAAAGCTTGTCCCAATTTTTAACAATACTTATTACAGCTTAAGAGCTGTGGCTCTAATAAAGTGATAGGACAATGCTACTAAGATGGCAACATCATGCGCCAACTGGCCGCTCTTACAGCTTGTGTGAAAAGAAAAAAAAATGCTTGAAAGAGGAGATATTGAAAACAAAACAAAAATACGGAGCAATATTTCGCTAATTGTTAGTAAGATATATAGAGACTAAGGTGAATCCTGCGTATGACTGAAGTTTATTATGCTGAAACTCATGAGGGGTGCCTTATTTGCAGACAGAAAAAATATTACCTATAAACTGAAGTACTGGAACTTGACAGAAAATTGCTTTATACTTCAATTCAATGTCGATGGTAAGACGCAAGTTCTCTCCCTTATGCGCGCATGCCTCTCTCTCTCTCTCTCTCTCTCTCTCTCTCTCTCTCTATATATATATATATATATATATATATATATATATATATATATATATATGAATATTTTCTGTTTTTTTTCCTTTTTCCTTGCCCTCTGATTTGAGATTGTATAAAGCTGAGCACCAACAAACTGTATCTTTAATCCATCCTGATGAAGGCCAGACTCTAGGCCGAAACGTCGAAATAAACCACGTTGTGACCGCTCACGGAGGATCTACTGGACTATATATATATATATATATATATATATATATATATATATATATATATATATATATATATATATATATATATATATATATATATATATATATATATATATATATATAGATATATATATGAAGGTATGGGATATAGCACAACGGGAGCGTTGTCATCAAGGATAAATATATTTATTTCTCAACAGTTTCGGGAGGGGTCCTCCCTTCATCAGGGGATGAGTTATACTGACATGAATTTCCAAACTTCGCTGCTGCCGTGTCCCTCTCGCCTAGAAACATGTTTGCTAGAGTGAGAGGGAAATAGAAAAAAAAGGGTGGGGGGAGAAAAAAAGAAAAAGAAAGAAAAGAAAGAAAGTAAACAAGAGGAAGAACCACTGTCAACACTGAGAACGAAACCAACTGTCCGTGTACGTCCACATACGTTTCTTATCACGTGCTGTTCAGTTCTCGACGTGTGTCGGGCCACCCAAGATTGTCGCCGCGGTGCCGGGAGGGTCCGTGACGGCGTGCGTAAAGAAAGGGTTTCCTCGCAATTCCTCACTCTCGCAAACTTGTTTCTAGGCGAGAGGGACGCGGCAGCAGCGAAGTTTGGAAATTCATGTAAGTATAACTCATCCCCTGATGATGGGAGGACCCCTCGCCCCGCCGCGGTGGTCTAGTGGCTAAGGTACTCGGCTGCTGACCCGCAGGTCGCGGGTTCAAATCCCGGCTGCGGCTGCTGCATTTCCGATGGAGGCGGAAATGTTGTAGGCCCGTGTTCTCAGATTTGGGTGCACGTTAAAGAACCCCAGGTGGTCAAAATTACTGGAGTCCTCCACTACGGCGTCTCTCATAATCATATGGTGGTTTTGGGACGTTAAACCCCACAAATCAATCAATCAATCAATGGGAAGACCCCTCCCGAAACTGTTGGGAAATAAATATATTTATCCTTGTTGACAACGCTCCCGTTGTGCCATATCCCATACCTTCACAAAGACTAACTGGCCCATTGAATTATTACTCCCACTTTATATATATATATATATATATATATATATAAAGTAAGGGAAAGAAGTGTATACCTAAGGGCTCATTTTTCCGTGTTCTAACACAGTATTAATGAGATCTAATAGACAGTAATGCCAAGGAATGTACAGGGGAAGTTATTAGAACCAATGGAATGTAAATAAGAAGAAAGAAAAGTGGATGAAAAAATAACCAGCCGTGAGCAGGAATCGAACCTACGACCTTCGAATAACGCGTTATTGTCACGTGCGTCCCGCGAAAAAGACGAAGGCGACAGCGCATACGCGCATCTGCACGCTTTTATGCAGAACGCAACAACGACAAAGATGAGGAACTCTCTCTCACGCGGTTAACAAAAAGACCGACCCGCTGCTGTTTTCTCAGCGTCTTCTAGTACGACCTCTCTCTTGACGTCGGGACACTGGTGGAGGTGCTGGGGCCTGCAACCTGATGCAAGAAAGCGTTGTTCGGGACCCTACACCCAGTCCGGAGCCTCAACGTCTTGTTGCGACTCCAGTACACCGATTCAGCCGGCGCCTATTAGGCCTAAGCCCAGAACTCTTGACGGCATCTCCTGTTACCAACATGGCGGCCCCTTCAGCGTCTGCGAATCTTCCCCCGGCCCCGGCCCAAACGACTCACCCTTACCAGGTAACTTTTGAGACTCCTCGTGTTCCCGAAGTCTTCCGTGGAGAACCGTATGAAGATGTCGAGGACTGGCTCGACCAGTTCGAGCGGACCGCTGTGGTGAATCGTTGGAGCGTGCAAGAAAAACTTGGCCGTGCCTACTTCGCAATGGAAAATAGCGCTCGCACATGGTACGAGAACAGGGAGCCTACTTTCCAAACCTGGGACGATTTCCGCCAAAAGCTTCTCGAGACGTTCCTGAGTGCGGACCGACGGGATCTCGCACAACAGATGATCGAAGCCCGCATGCAAAAGCCGAACGAAAGCGTGGCCATGTTCGCTGAGGATATGGTCCGCCTATTTCGCCGCGCTGACCCTGACATGCCCGAGGCAAGGAAAGTTCGTCATCTGATGCGGGGAGTTAAGGAACCGCTTTTCGCCGGCCTTGTACGAAATCCGCCAACAACAGTGGATGAATTCATCAAAGAGGCGACTGTCATTGAGCGGGCGCTCCGGCAACGATGCCGCCACTTTGACCGCCTGCCCGACCAAACGCCTGTTGGTGCCGCCGCTCAAAACGCTGCCGTTTCCGAAAACTCTTTGCGGCAAATGATTCGACAAATCCTGCGGGAAGAGCTGCGGGCCCTCGGCCTTCCGTCTACCGATCCCCCAGTTGCTTCTGTTGCAGAAATCGTGCGCCAGGAACTACGGCAAGCCTTTCCATCACCGGCGCCACCGCCCGAACCACGTCCACTGACCTATGCTGATGCCGTGCGCCGTCATCCGCCTGCCCCAGAAGAACCACCCTTTCAGCCGCGGCCCGTTACCTTGCCGTGGTGGCAGCGTGAACCTGTGCGGCGACCACCAGTACGTCGGACCGACTTGTAGCGCACTGCCGACCGTCGACCCCTTTGTTTCCACTGCGGCGAACCAGGCCACATCTCGCGCTACTGCCGTCATCGAGAAACCCGGTTTGGAAACTTTTCTCGGCCCGCTTCTTTTTATTCTGAAGACCCTCGTGACCATGGTGCTGATCACCTACCGACCAACCAAGCGTCTTCACCAAGTCGTCGCTGGCGGTCTCCCTCACCTGCACGAGGTCAGAATTCCCCGAATCGCCAAAGATACGCGGACGCCATCAGAAACCGCTCCCCAAGCCCGTGCCAGGGAAACTAACTGCCGCGACCTCCGGGGGCAAGGTTGCCAATTGCCGAGACGCCAAAAAGACCCCCTTGCCTCTACACAAAGACGACGTGACGACGGTGATGACGAAGACGACAACAACCACGAGTACTACTGCCAATGAATTTGTACGTGCCGACCTCAGCGTTATTATAGACGGACACCACGTAACAGCACTGGTTGACACTGGTGCTGACTTCTCTATTATGCGACAAGAGCTCGCCGACCGCCTTAAGAAGGTTAAGACGCCGTGGAGTGGGCCCAGCATAAGGAGTGCTGGTGGGCAGCTAATGACGCCAACCGGTAAATGCACCGCTCGGCTCGTAATCGATGATTCGAACTTCGTCGCCACATTTGTCATTTTACCGGACTGTTGTAAAGAGTTGATTTTGGGTATGGATTTTCTGCGAGAGTACGGTGCTATCATCAACATCCCAGAACGTATCGTCACCTTTTCCTCCCATCCTTACGTCGACGCCACCACTGAAGAACAACTGCAACGTTTACGTGTAGCCGATGATGTGATGCTCCTGCCGAGATCTTGCTGCCTTGTGTCGGTGTTGTGTGAATGGCCGTGCCGTAATGAGGTGATAGCGGAGCGAATAGACACGCTATTGCTTACGCAAGGTGTTTCAATAGCGAGAGGCATTCTGGCACTAATTGATGGGCGGGCAGAAGTCCTCATCACCAACTTCAGCAACGAGCGTCGTCACATCCAGAAGGGCACCGCGATTGCCTACTACGACGACGTGGACCAAGCCAGAGATTGCTTCGCTTTGCAACCGGACGAGGCGACCATCCCAGCCTCGACACCTTTGTCTGTCAACATTTGCTCAACCCTGTCAGCCTCGGAAAAACAGCGCCTACTAGAGCTGATACACCAGTTCAAAAATTGTTTTTCGTGCACGTCGAAAGTCAAGCAAACACCACTGACACGGCACCGAATCATCATTGAAGAAAATACGAGACCGATCCGTCAAAACCCATACCGTGTGGCTCCGAAAGAACGTGAGGAGATCCAAAAGCAAGTTCAGAAGATGCTCCAAGATGACGTAATACAGCCTTCCAAGAGTCCTTGGGCATCCCCCGTGGTATTGGTTAAAAAGAAAGACGGCAGCTTGCGTTTCTGTATAGATTACCGCAAGTTAAACCAAGTAACGAAGAAAGACGTCTACCCACTGCCACGTATAGATGACACTCTTGATCGGCTGCGGCATGCACGCTATTTCTCATCGATGGACCTGCGAAGTGGCTATTGGCAAATAGAGGTCGACGAGAGAGACCGTGAGAAAACTGCTTTCGTGACGCCCGACGGTCTTTATGAATTTAAAGTGCTTCCATTCGGGTTATGCTCAGCGCCAGCCACTTTTCAGCGTTTAATGGACACTGTGCTATCAGGACTTAAGTGGCAGACATGCTTGGTTTATCTAGACGACGTTGTCGTCTTCTCAGCTACATTCGAGGAACACCTAAGTCGATTATTCGCAGTTCTACAAGCTATACGTTCGGCTGGCCTGACTTTAAAGCCAGAGAAGTGCCATTTCGGTTTCAACGAACTTTGCTTCTTAGGCCACGTGGTCAGCTACGAAGGTGTTCGACCTGACCCGGACAAAATCGACGCTGTCGCAAAGTTTCCCGCACCGCATGACAAAAGAGCAGTGAGACGCTTCTTAGGCCTCTGCGCTTATTACCGACGATTCATCGCCAACTTTTCGTCTATTGCAGCGCCTCTGACGCGGCTCACACGAGAGGATGTCCCCTTTCTTTGGAGCGAAAAGGAACAAACAGCGTTCAACGAATTACGCCAACGCCTCCAAACACCTCCGGTTCTGGCACACTTTGACCAGGAAGCGCCAACAGCACTTCACACCGATGCAAGCAATGTAGGCCTGGGCGCCGTACTGATACAATGGCAAGATAACTCCGAGAAAGTGATAGCCTATGCCAGCAGAGCTCTCTCTCGCACGGAAGAGAACTACTCGACTACCGAGAAAGAGTGCCTCGCCGTGGTTTGGGCGGTTCTCAAATTTCGACCGTATCTGTACGGCCGCTCATTCAAGGTCGTCAGTGATCACCACTCGCTTTGCTGGCTCACTAACTTGAAAGACCCATCCGGCCGTTTAGCACGCTGGAGCCTTCGGCTTCAGGAGTTTGATATGACCATTATTTATAAATCAGGGAAGAAGCACACCGACGCAGACTGTCTCTCGCGGTCACCCGTTGAGCCTGCCGCTATTAATGACGAGTCTATGGACGCCGCATTCTTGGGAGTCATCAACGCAGCCACTATCTCACAAGAGCAGCGCCGTGACCCTGACCTGCTTTCGCTTATTGATTTCTTAGAAGGACGACGGGAAGACGTGCCGCGAATTTTTGCGAGAATAGTGCCATCTTTTTGTTTAAGGAACGACGTCCTATACAAGAAAAACTTTTCTCCCACCGGCAGCCCATACTTGCTCGTCGTCCCTGCATCACTGCGAAAAGAAATTCTGGAAGCCTGCCATGATGAAGTCACCTCTGGTCATCTCGGTTACACTCGAACATTGTCCCGTCTGCAAAACAGTTACTACTGGCCTAACCTACCTGCTGCTGTAAAACATCACGTCCAAACATGTGCCGACTGTCAAAGACGCAAAGCACCACCCGGCAGGCCGGCAGGCTTATTACATTCCGTTCAAGTACCAGCAAAGCCATTCGCCCAAATCGGAATGGATTTCCTGGGCCCATTCCCAACTTCTACCACAGGAAACAGATGGATCATTGTCGCCACTGATTACTTGTCTCGCTACGCAGAAACTAAAGCCATGCCGAGGGCCACAGCAGCAGAAGCGGCTCATTTCTTCATAGAAAACGTCGTCCTTCGGCATGGTGCTCCAACAGTTCTCATCACGGATAGAGGAACTGCGTTCGTGGCAGAACTTTTGGAGTCGGTTCTCAGGCTCAGTGGTACAGCTCACCGGAGAACAACGGCGTACCACCCACAAACAAACGGACTAACAGAGCGGCTTAATAAGACCCTCGCAGACATGCTCTGCATGTATGTCGACACAGAACACAAGAACTGGGACGAAATCTTGCCTTATGTGACCTTCGCCTATAATACTGCCCGGCAGGAAACTACCGGAATGACGCCGTTTAGTTTAATACACGGGCGCGAAGTCACTACAACGTTGGACGCTATGCTGCCGCACGAGTGTGACGACACTCACGCTGACGCCGAAGAATTTGGTCAGCGTGCCGAAGAAGCCCGACAGCTAGCCCGCGTGCGTATTTGTCACCAGCAACACAAAGATGCGAAACGGTACGACCTACGACATAAATTGGTAACCTACAAACCAGGCGACAAGGTATGGGTCTGGATCCCAATACGTCGACGCGGACTTTCAGAAAAGCTATTACGACGCTACTTTGGCCCATATCGAGTCACCCGACGATTGAACGACATCAACTACGAAGTTATTCCTGACGGCAATTGCAGTTCCAGTCGCCGAAACTGCGCACCCGAAATCGTGCATGTCATCCGGATGAAACCCTACTTGTCCAGCTAACTCTCGTTTGTCCTGTGCGTGCCGGTGCATATGTGCGTTTTTATAAGTAGAGTGCCTTGGCTGCGCATCGGGACGATGCCATTTTTGGAGGGAGGCAAATGTCACGTGCGTCCCGCGAAAAAGACGAAGGCGACAGCGCATACGCGCATCTGCACGCTTTTATGCAGAACGCAACAACGACAAAGATGAGGAACTCTCTCTCACGCGGTTAACAAAAAGACCGACCCGCTGCTGTTTTCTCAGCGTCTTCTAGTACGACCTCTCTCTTGACGTCGGGACAATATATATATATATATATATATATATATGAAAGTAGATGCGCTTTCACATAACAACTGTTTATTGTGCCGACGTTTCGACAGGAACCCTGTAGAGGAAGGTATATAACAGCTGTATCTTGCCGGTACTTAGCTACGGAGCAGAAACCTGGAGACTTACAAAGAGGGTTCAGCTTAAATTGAGGACGACGCAGCGAGCAATGGAAAGAAAAATGGTAGGTGTAACCTTAAGAGACAAGAAGAGAGCAGAGTGGATTAGGGAACAAACGGGGGTTAAGGATATCATAGCTGAAATCAAGAAGAAGAAATGGACATGGGCAGGGCATGTAGCGCGTAGACAGGATAACCGCTGGTCATTAAGGGTAACTGACTGGATTCTCAGAGAAGGGAAGCGGGTTAGGGGGAGACAGAAGATTAGGTGGGCAGATGAGATTAAGAAGTTTGCGGGTATAAATTGGCAGCAGCAAGCACAGGAACGGGTTAACTGGCGGAACATGGGAGAGGCCTTTGTCCTGCAGTGGACGTAGTCAGGCTGATGATGATGATGATGATGATAATGATGTGAAAGCGCATCTACTTTCATATTTATAACCTTGCGGCAACCTAAGTTATTCTTCTGCATATATATATATATATATATATATATATATATATATATATATATATATATATATATATATATATATATATATATATATATATACCTATGGTAAAGAATAAGTTTGGTTACGTTGCGGTCGGTCTATTTGAGTTGCTTGTATAGAGCCTCTGAATGATGGCATGGTTCATTTACTGCAACAATGTTCACGTTCGCCTTACTCTCTTGAGATGTCGTTCCTTACTAATCCCGTCGTGTATTTCTTCTTATTGTTTCTTTATTCTTTCTTCCTCTTCTTTTTACTTTTCCCCCTTTTCTATCTGTATCATTTTTCCCTTCTGCCCCCTTCCCTCTTGTCTCAACAAACAAAGTATAAAAAGACACGGAAAGTGTGTAAATATCATTATGCCTAGAAAAAGACGAAGCTCGCGTCAAAACTTTGGCTAAATAATGAAAGCGCATTAGTATATATATATATATATATATATATATATATATATATATATATATTGTGAGCGTAGTCACCGACTCTTCTTCATCAATTTGACGCGTGTCATCATCATTTGTATAATTCCTCATCTGTAGATAACATCATCAGTGTCTGCCAGCTTGAGCTCGCCTCGATAAAGCTCTTCCTCATAGTTGGTGGAGGTGCTTCTCGATCTCCAAGTCCTCTCGCACATTACCACTGGAGCTCCGCTCGGGTCGTCGTCTACTACCACCAGACAATCCTGGTCCATCCAACACCACCAGCCCAGTTCAGCCTCCGCCGTCGACCCTGGCCATCCACAGCCACCAGCGTGATCCGCCAGTATTTTCGGGTCTCAAAGGGGATGACGTTGAAGAATGGCTACACACCTACGACCTTGTCAGCGAGTTGAACAGGTGGGATACTCTACACAAGTTGCGTACGGTCCCTTTCCACCTAACTGATTTTGCCAAAACCTGGTTTTGGAACCACCTCCAAGATCTTCCCGACTGGGACACATTCGCACGGCAGCTCCGTCAGATTTTCGGTTCCCCCAGTGTTCGCGCTGAAGCAGCAACGAAGAAGCTTGCTGAACGCATTCAACTGGCGGGTTAATCATACACCTCGTACAATGAGGATGTTCTTGCCTTGTTAAAGCGTGTAAACTCATCTATGCCTTAAACGACCAAATATGCCATATTATCAAATGCACAAAATACCGTCGCATTCAACGCCCTTGCATCGCAAAATCCTACCACGACTCAAGATGTCATCACCATTTGCCACAGACTATAAGAACTTCAGTCTCTTCTTCTGTGCCATGATGCCTCGCACACTCGTCTTCCTGCGGACCTCGACATACGTGCCCTGGTCCGCGACATCGTTCGTGAGGAGCTTCATGGACGCTGCTCTTCCTGCGCTCCACCATCTACTTTAACCTCAGCTCCAACCAACTTGCGGGACATCAATAGGCAAGGCATCTGCGTCACATCCACCTTGCTCCGCCGAATATAGACCTCATCAAGTACCAACGTATGCAGATGTTGCGGCGCTCTCAGCACCCACCACTGTCCCAGTGACTCAGTGACTACACCAGGTGGCCTTGTACCTGTGGCGTCAGTGTCACCACCGATGCGCCCACAACCCTATTACACCGTGCCGCCTCTTCGTCTCCCAATCTGTTAGTATTGCGGCTATAGGGGTCACATATCTCGCTTTTTCCGAAGGCGCCAACGGGGCGAGCAACGTGGCTACGCTCCAGAGGAACGCGGACGCTTCAGTCCACCCAAGAACTATCAGCGCACGCCTTACCGGTCTTCCTTTCCGCGTGCGTCCTCTCCACCTTACAGTATGGGTCTGCCTGTGAACTCCCGTGAGTCTCGCCACCGCCCACCATCTCTCAATCGCCGTTCCGTGTCGCCTCTGCGACCTGCCTCCAATGTTTTGAATGCCCACTCAGAAAACTCCCCAATGCAGCTTTAGAAGGGGAAACCATCTCCACCGGACAGCCAGCAATTCCTCCAGACATACCATCGAACTTGTCAACAGTGTTAGTAGAAGGTATACGCGTCGAAGCTCTAGTGGATACGCGCTGCTATTTCGATTATTCGCTCTGACATTTGCTCCCGTCTCCGCAAAGTCACAACACCTTACTCGGGCCCGTCTCTCCGTGCTGCGACGAACGCCATTACTTGTCCACTCGCCCAGTGTACAGTTCGTGTTTTCATAGACAGTATTCGTCATCATATTGCCGTTGCAGTTCTTCGTGAGTGCACCCACGAACTCATTTTGGGGTGGGATTTCCTGTCGTCTGCATGCGCTTCTATATCCTGTCATCAGCGCCTCATCCACCTCAATCCCACCGACTCTTCTCTATCGGAACACGACGAGTGCATTTGTCTCGTCACTACTTCAGATTATGTTCTTTGGCCATCCCGAGAAGAAATAATTAGCGTTAATTGCTTCAACATTATGGATGTCGACGTGCTTCTACTACCTTATGGCCACACGGTACATCGAGTCATTCTGATCATTCCAGGCCTTGTTAATTTTTCAGAAGGGTCTGCTTTTATTACGTAATTAAATAAGACCCCCGAACTCTTATTGTTGCCCTGTGGATCAACAGTGACATGCACTATTGGCCCGCATCCCGTTGCAATTATTGCCCCTCCAAATCAAGAAGACCTACCAGAGCAAAGCGCGCCGCCACTCAACTCTCCCACTCCTCTATCGGTGACGATAAGCCCTGATCTGACAGCAGCCCAGAGTCAAGAATTGCTGAATTTATTGAACAGACATCTCTCTTTGTTTGACGTTCATTCTGCTGCCTTTGGTATGACAACTTCGGTGACTCACCGAATTTAGACTAAGGGCTCCCGAATTATTCACCGGCGTGCATACCGCGTGTCTCTTACAGAAAAGAAGATAATCGAGGAAAACGTCTCAGACATTCTTCGACGGAATATCATACGTCCTTCCTTGAGTCCGTGGACTTCGCCAGTTGTTTTGGTGCAAAATAAAGACGGAACAGTACTTTTTTCCATTGATTACCGGGCACTGAACAAAATAACGCACAAAAGTTTACCCTTTCCCATGAACCGACGACGCACTAGATTCGTGACTACGCTCACCACACACACACACACACACACACACACACACACACACACACACACACACACACACACACACACACACACACACACACACACACACACACACACACAACACACACACACACACACACACACACACACACACACACACACACACACACATACACTCACTCACTCACTCACACACACACACACACACACACACACACACACACACACACACACACACACACATATATATATATATATATATATATATATATATATATATATATATAGTTTTAATGAAAAAGATGTACTTTGTTTGGCAAAACGTCGAAGTAGATAGTTTTGATCTTTGTATTTGTTAAGTATTAGTGTTTTGCTGCTAATTAAAAGTGCCCGCGAAATACAAAAATACAGCGTGACAAACCCGCTCGCGCGTCGGTGCGCACGATGATTCTAGTGCTCGTCACTAGAATCATCGTCATTTTCAAAGTTCATTTTTAAAGCATCAAAACTGTTTTGAAAATACCTGTATTGATTCGTGCTTTGAAAAGAGGTTTTCTGCCGAGCAACATGGCAAGAAGTGGAAAACGGCCGTGGTGTGCCAAAGGGAAATGTTTTTGTCTAGTTGCATTTAGCTGAGGGCACAGGATGAAAATATGAAACAGTGTAAGGGGCTTGCCAGATTTACCACACATGAGTGGATCAGCATCGGACGAAAGGTGTGTTTATGTGGGTTGTGTATGTGCAATGTCACAGTGCTTCGAAGTGTGACTTAGGCACCGCATGACTGCAATACTGGTGGTCATTTGCGAATGTGCAGCTTTATAACGTATAGCTGATTTCCGTTTTCTTTATCTCGTGAACGCTGCCAGTCTTGTCTTTCACGTCAACATTACTCGAAGCGAGAAAACGAGCTTGCGTTGATAAGCGAGCTTTATGCCGCCTTTGCGTTTAAATATTCTCCTACAAAATACGATAGCCTACTTTCTTTCATTGTATTTGCTGAGGTTCGTCTCATGGTATCCTTTCTGTTTGCCAAGAACATGAATGTGGCACAAATATATTGAAAAGTGACGCTTTTTTGTTTATACTACCCCATTGAGTATAACATGCACACAGCGTAGTAACATGTTTTTTGCTTTACTTTCCGACAACTGACGGTTGTTGTTTTTTCTCAGGAAATGAACATTGCGAAATTGACTCATTGGACATGTTACCTAATAACAGCAATGAAGTTCTCAGTTGTGAACAGAAACTTCCTGGCGTTTGCGAGAACAAAACATCGCGGGAAAAATATTACCGCACTAATTGCACCAAGTAAAAGTGGTGTGTAGCGCAGTATGACTAACTACGAGTCTATGAAGTAAAAAAAAAAACTGAAGCCGATAAATAAACAAATAAACAAAAGTTTTTATTTTCGTGGCTCGTAAGAGTTTTATGCTGCACATGAATTTTCTTCTGGTTAAGTAATAAGTGCCAGAAATTTTTTATATCGCGGTTTTACATTATTATATTCTCATTGCGGTGACGTCGTCGATGTTTCTTTTGGGTGATATGCGACCATGTCTGCACAAGTGCGCGCCTAACAGTCGTGCAGGTTGACCTCGTGAGGCCTAGCTCTTTCGCCTAAACCATTCTTGTGTGCTTTCGTTCCCCGTCCGCATTTCATAGGATATCTTATGCACAAAGACACGTCGTGCATAGACGTGGCAGGCACGTGTAGACACAGTACTACGACAGCAGCACTCTTCCATGTGTTAAAAAACGTTCACGACGCCACCACCGCCACCCGCAATCTTAAACGCGTGCCCACAGCTGTTGCTATGGGAGAGGGCGGTGGATGGATCCCGACGGACGCCTGACATAGCCCGACTAAAAAATGCCTTTGCATTTAAAAAAAAAAAAACGACTGCCCGCGCTCCACAACCGCTCACTGGCTAATCTTGAACTCCAAAACAGTGCCGGTGGAAGCATTCTAGCTCCTACGCATTGTTCAGCAATAACAGTTCGCAGCATGTTTCAGTAGGAAACAGAGATTAGCGCTTTGCGCCTCCCCATGTTTCTCTCTTGCGCAACACGGCGATGAGCACTATAGCGTCAACGCCGCCACCAATGTAAGCGTTAGCACCCGCTGCTTCAGATCTACACACGGTTACCTGCAGAGACAGATTCTGTAATCTTCTTCTTCGTCTAAGTTGTCGACAAAAGTTGCCAGTAAGCCGAGCGCTGTTCTACGAATGACGAGTATCGTGCGCCACGAAGACAGTGAAGGACGTGGTCGATTTTTGGGAGCGGAAGTTTTGACCATCCCGTTAACGAGCACTGACATCGCACAGTACACGGGCCTTTACCATTCCGCCTCCATCAAAATGTGATCGCCACGACTGGGATCGAAACCGCGACCTTCTGGACAGCAGCCTGGCAACCTAGCCCCTGATGCATAGAGGCAGACTTTACAAATTTCTAAATAAGACAATGTACTAATGGGCCGCCATAGTGACAGCATTTTTTTCTTCCGATACTAAAGTACTTTCGTAACAAAAATGTTTATTGAAGCGACCTCAATAATGGTAACCGACCACGAAATAAGGCGCGCTAAAAAATAAGAAAATAACAGTATCGTGTGTCCTCAGCTTTTTATGAATTAGCGTATGTTAAGCATTCTGCTTTCTCCTTCGCCGTGCTGTAGTTGACGGCGAGAAAATGATTAAGTCTCTTCAACACGGAAACCCGTTCGTAGCTTCCTCGGAGTGTGAGCGCACTGCAAAGAGCCTTGGAAGAATCCCTGTCTACATCGTATGCCGCAATAGTGAAGTCGAGCGCAAGAGCAGTCTCTTTGATGGCGCAGATCTGAAATGAAGAATAAAGAAAAATTACACTTTTATGTTACCTCCAGTATACGTCAGATGTCTGGGCCCGCTTTGCACCGCAATTTACATCAATCGGCGAGTCAAGCTACTTTCCGTCAACAAGTTTAATACGATTAGGTGAAGGAGAAAATGTGTGCAGTGCTTATTTATTTCCAGACACTCTACGGTCTTATTAACGCGATCTCGTGTTTTGTAATTTCTGTTATTGCGGTGGACGCCTCAACGGCCTCACCAAACGAGAAAACTGGCCATCGGCGCCTTTCCTATCTGTTAATCTGACCTCGTCACCAACATGCGATTTTTTCAAATCAATTTCCAGCAGTAGCACAACCGCGTGGCAGAATGTCTGGCAGCCGTGCAGAGAATGCTTGAGCTGTGTTTCGGCTGATCACCTGAATTTTAAGGGCGATGGCCTTATATGTTTCTTGAACAAAGGGACAACATGAGTGAAATGAAAAAAAAATTGGCCCCGTATCTGCATGTAATCTGCAAATGTCGTCGAAAGACGACAATCTTGCGTTTGAAAAGTGAACAAAACATTTATTTGATGTTCTGCACAAGAAAATTGGTGAATGGTATTCTGGAGGCGCTGCGTTAGAGTGCCTCAAGCGTGAAGCGAAGGCGAACAAGCGTATCAAGTCACGTCACACGCGAGACATGCGCTATCACGCAGTTATCTTAAAAAAAAAGCGAAGCGTGCGGCTCTGAGACGGGCGTGCGCGCATGTCTCAGAGATGATAATGTGGAGAACGCAAGGCGACGGGTAGGTGCCACCACCATGTCATCTTAGCAAAGCGTTGGAAACACTTGCCTTTTCGTGCAAGCGTTGCATGTTCAGCGCAGCGGGATAAACGTTACGGTCCTTAGAATTACTTATGTATGCCTTTTCTAGTAAAAGACGCACATACAAAATACATACGTGTTGTTGCGGTGCCTCCGATATGCGCAATATTTGCTTTTTACTTGACAATGGCACAACTATGAACGCTGAGTCTTGAGAAACATTGGTGAGCGCTGCGAATGGGGTTGGCCGCTTGGGGTATTGGCATGTGCCGTTTAGAGTGCCCGGTGTCGTTAAAGGTAAACGAATGGACTAACAGACCAAAACCTTTGCGTCGAAGGTCCCCAAGAAAGACTATCGTCTTTAAAAAAAAGTCACCAGGGAATGCGAGCTTGCGTTCACTTCGTCTCTGCCCCGTTATTGCGATATGACGGACACTGCTAAATACAGAAACCGCGCGGATTTCACATTAGAGTCATTCAAGACGTATCCAGAATGGACACCTTGAGATTTATTTTAGGAGGGAAGCTCCTTAGACCTGCACTCCGCTTTCGGCGTCACCGTCGAAGTTCCCTGCGCCGAGCAAGCGTTCCGAGCAAAGCAATAGGTTCGCGCTCCCGAGAGATGGCTCGCGCTGCGCACTCACTGGCTCAGTCGTTCTTGCTACCCAGCACAAGGAACGCTCTCCCCATACGCCGCCTCCCGAAAGCCAGCAGCGATTGATTGATTGATTTGTGCGGTTTAACGTCCCAAACCACCATATGATTATGAGAGACGCCGTAGTGGAGGGCTCCAGAAATTTCGACCACCTGGGCTTCTTTAACGTGCACTCAAATCTGAGCACACGGGCCTACAACATTTCCGCCTCCATTGGAAATGCAGCCGCCACAGCCGGAATTCATCCCGCGACATGCGGGTCAGTTGCCGAGCACCTTAGCCACTAGACCACCGTGGTGGGGCAAAAGCCAGCAGCGAGATCAGGTGTGTAGTCAATTGCGTTGCATTTCTAAAGAGCTTAGCTGATTGGGTGTAATCCTACACGAAACGTCTAGAGTTGTAATTTTTTTTTGTATTCTCCGGGAATTTTTCTCATGGACTACGACGCGAACACCGACAACGTCATTTTCGGGACATCATCTCTGCAACGCTGGCAACCAAAGGAGCAGCTTATAACGGCGAACTTCGGTGTTGTCACCCAGGCATGGTTAATTTACTTTTTGATAACCCCAGAGTCACGTTAACGAGAAACAACCCGTAAACCTCTGCGTAATTTCGTTATTCGCTTACTGTGGCAGTCGCGGTACACACGGGCACACTGGGCGGCACACCAGGGCAACGCACCTGGGCACGTGGTCCACAAAACATACGGAACGCTTAGGAGGTGGTCTGCGGAATCTCAACAAAATCGCACACTATGCGGTGCGACAACCGTCATCGACCACGTCACTACGGTTTACCAAGCTATCCCAGATACCGAGTACAGGCATTATTCGTCCCTCACAACTAAATAACTAAGCTCCTTTCTTTTAGAGAGACGAGACCTCCCTGTTCTAGAGAAGAAATCAACGTGCAGCCTGTCTGTCAACTTACGGTTGCCCCAGACGAAGTCGTAGCCCAACCCAAGCGCACGAAGAACATCGACCCAGGCTATGGTGAACAACACGTGCGAAAATATTGGAGGGAACGTACAGACTGGAACCAAAGAATGTGTTGTTGTCTATCGCATGACGCTTACGCCAAGAGCCAGTAACATTGGGTCAAATCGCCCAAAAGTGCTTCACTTTGAGACGAACTTCGGGCTGTCCGGCCGGCCCATGAGGGTGCGGAGAGCTATGGGCTCTTTTTCCCGACGTAAGAAGTGTCCTCTAGACCTTGGTGCCTGGGCGAGCGTAATTCAGGACATCTTCTTTGAGAAAGAACGTAATACCATGACCAATACAAAAGTGAAGGTAGCCACTGTTATAAAAGGGGAGCTGGAAAGGCTTGGTGTATGGTTAGGTTCATACTATTTCATGCTAAAGCATGGCTTGAAATAAGCATTTCTGCAACACATATGCTGATAATGTATGCATTTGTCTCAGTTATCGCGACTAGAGTCACCGCATCTGCGGACTGTGAAGCAAGTCCCTTAAACGAATTCACAATAGGTGAAATACTATGGACAACTGCAATGCGCATAAGCAGATTGTACGGAAAGTGTTATATATACATGCTAACACCTCTTCACATGCAAGAAACCATTAGCGCGCAAATGTGCCATTAAAAGTCACATAGCACAATATGAGATCAAAAAGAAATGAGGACCGTGTACAATTTTTTAAGCAGAGGCAGATCTAACAGAGTTTCATTGATGAAGTAACAAAAAAGTCAGTAAAACTTTGGAACGCCACCATATGAGTGCTGATGTTGGTGAATGTACCCCATGTTGCGTTAGGCTTCGACGTATATGTCACATGGTCAGCCGCTATCTACATTATCGACTACACCAGCGTGCATTCGAGCATTAAAGGTGCCCATGCTTTTCAGACTAGAGTGGCAACGCGTGGTGACAAACCTTGGCGATGAGAGCCTCTTCGCTTTCGAATGTCGACGTTCTTCGTGCCTTTTTGTCGTAAGACTGGGCCACGTAAAAGATGCGATTGTAAACGTAATTAAACCGAAGTCCTGGTGGGGAGTGCGAGCTGCATATCTGCAGGAAGTTAAGTAGGAAGAGCACATTTATGACGACTAGTTTCAGACCCTTCGCTATACCACTCCACCCCTGATGTTTCACCTATGACTCATAAAATTGAAGCAACCTTTTTTTCTATTGAAATCTGACGTATATATAAAATGTGACTGTAAAAATGCACGGCTCTTTGTAAAACATGCATCTTGATGCAAAGCGAGTATGGTAAGTAGTATGAAAAATCAGTTTGCCAATAACAAACCTACCACAGTCCTTTTCCAGTCAACAGCAAACTCAAAAGACCCGACTATTGAGGGCTATATGACCCTAGTATTGTTGTTTATTAATTTTGGCAACCTTAGTGCGATGCGAGTAACGGCAACATAAATGTGTCTTTAAAAACTGCCTGCCACAATTGTTGAGGCTTATCAAGGGATACAAGAACGCCCGTCACTAACGACTGGCGATAAAGCCAATCAATAAAGCTACTATAGTTGCCACGATAAGTAACTGTTTCAGATTTCACATGTCATGAAGCAGGTACAGTGACTTACTTATGATACGATAGCAATAATTATTTACAATTATTACTACTTGGGTTATGCTTTAGGCGAAATTTCATATTTTTTCTTAGATGAACTGTACAAAAAGAGTAAAAACAGTCAGTGTTTTCTCGCAATTTTTCTGAAGGCTTAACTGATCATAGGCATTACTGGGATACGCAATGTCCCTTCTGAAAGAAACATGCGTGCTTTTCTCACGGTAAACAGCGAACCCTAGCACAACTAGATTCAATAATATAGCAGAAACACAAGCACTCAACACACAAAAATTAGTGGTCCTATACAACCGTGGCGCTAAACGCATACGGGCCCATGAATTGATGTGTGTCCCACATCTCAGAAAATCACACGTGCGTTGGCCAGACATGAAAAAATTAAATTGGTGCAATTCAGAAGCTGCCTAAACTATCTATTCTTTAACTGAAAGGTATCGATGCCTAGTTTGCAAGCCTATCAGGTCACGTGGTCTACCAAAGTTCACTACAGCATTCATGGGTCCTCGACAAACTGGAGGTTCGGAATTTACGTGAGCTCTCTGTACACTTCCTACACACTAGCTATTGAAAAGTATGTATAATACGAGACGCTGAAGATACGCCTGCTATATACACTGCTTCAAAAAAAAAACGCTGCATATTTTTTTGTATGTATTAAGATGGTTTTTTTACAAATATAAATTACCTACTTGAAATACCCATGCAAAGTTTGTACAAATATTCTTTCCTACTACTGCTGAAATAGTTTGTGCATTATAACACTAGAAATTATCCAGCACGTGGTCTATGCCTATCATTTGCTGTTGCATCGTTCAGTGAGTATATCAAGCGCATCAGTTGATTGGCATGTGGTCACAAGCATTCCAGTGACATTCTGGCAAGCGGAATCAGTTTTAAAGCGTACGAACAACATCTACGTCACTCCAGAATGCTTTTAGGTGTTGACCAATCGAACAGGCTTTCATTTTCACGTGATGTGAAACTTGGCTGCGTGGACAGTTGGGGACAGTCGTCCTACCTCAGTGGGAGCGACGATGTCGCTGTCGTTGCACCTGTTGAACACGGTGAAAGTGCCGACGTTGTCAGGGTTGTCATCGTCCGGGTGTGTGGGAACGTAAATACGTCCATGTAGACTCAGAGACAGCACCAACGCTGGATGGTCTGGTATGCTATCCACGTGTCGCAAGAGCTCAACAGATTCGAGCTGCGCGTAGTGTGTCGATTAAAATACATTTTTTGATCGCTTTCACACAAAGTGTTTTTTCAGATACAGAAAAAGAAGCGCTACGCATGAGAACAAAAAAGAAGCATTAAGTGCTCATAAGTAACACATCTTTCAGATGGGAAGCGAGCTTGGAGGCTATGTTTGTAGCCCGGCCACTCGCGCCTTGACATTTGTGTGCCCTGCTGTATTGCTCGGGATGACCTTGTGTGTCGCTGAACATAGCAGTGGATCTCAAAGGCCACGCAGAAGGAAGCGCGTGCCGCATTGACCTCATGTGTTTATGAGTAAACCATCTTGTCTTCCAAATAAGTCATTCACATAATTTTCAATATCTATTCTAAGAATTGTCTTAATTGAAAAAAAAAATAACATATGCTGCGATATTATATGGATCGAATGCAACTTCAAACGTGAGCTAGAAATATGGCTTCCATTGTAGCATTCTTTTTTTTTCTTGAACATTTTCTTAATAACCGCAAGACTACTAGTGCTTGACCGGAAGAAAACCATCGCTTAACTAAGTGCGCGCGCCATGACGAACACTAATATGCCGGGTTTTTCTGAAAAGTAATGTAGTTGATTATACGTCATAGCGCGCTTGGACCGTTTGGAATGGATAGACGCCGGTATTTGTTCACGCACGTGAAGTTTCTCCGATGTCTGCGACCATACGGAGGGTAAGAAGTCTTTTCTGGAAGCATGATCTTTATTTCTCCCGGAAGTCGTGATTTAACGTCCGCCGAGGAAAAACACAATGGTTTACAGAGAATTTCGCTCCGATACGGGAAAATTCACCCCTTGAGTGTTTTCCCTACGATAACGGCAGAGATCTATCGTATATGCCAGAATGTCTCATTAAAGGATATCAGTCCGAGGTAGTTAATGAATTCAAACAGACTTGCTCCAAGGCTTGAAAACTCATTGTGGAGGGGATCAGTCATAGCGCCTTAGATGCTGCGATATTTTTGTAGGGGCAGCGCCTCGGGTGAAGAACAAGCGAATTCTAGAACCATTTGTTGTGTTGTAGCGATGTCTTGAATGCATTTTCAAATGATTCTATAGCTGTAATACGTGAATATCCTATGACACTGTCCACCCCGGTGAATCGGTGGTTGCGATGCACTCGGCTGCTGGCCCATAGGTCACGAGTTTAGTCTCGGCAGCAGGAGTCGCTTTTTGTTGGATGTGAAAAGGAAGCTTGACCTATACTGTGCGGCACAAGGGCGCGTTAAATATCGCCAAACCGTAAAAATTTCCGGAGCCCAGCAGTGTACAGTGTGCCTCATAACCGTTTTTGGCGGCCATCGGAATTCTTTCCCGATAGCTTCAAAGAGCAGCATCGAACTTCAGAGACTAGGTCTCAACGCAAAGTTTTAGGCTGTTGTGATGTACGCCACATTTTATAATCAAGTAGCGTAGGAACCGTGTGTCGCTAAAAATACATACATTTGTCCACATTCGGTACAGAATAAAAGCGCTTGATCCTCTTGTGAACAGCCTGATTGATTCGTTAAGGCTTGCATGCAATCACTGCTCTCAATACGAAGGTCGACTCAAGGGTGCACAATTGGTAAAACGTGAATGAGATCCTTTGAGGATGTGCGCTTAAGTTAGGTGAAATCTGAGGATGATTTCGCGCCGAGCACTTGCTGCATGACTGAAAACCCTATGTGAAACAAAATATTCAAAAGTTACCTTTCCTCGTCATCTTATGTAGAAGCGTCACGTGACTATGTAGTTGCAACACGGTTTGTATGTATGCAAGAGTCATAAGCCTGCCATAGGCTGAACGTCCTACATTATTTGAAACAATTCAAGAGAAGATAACCATTGTAACCCACAAATGAAGATATACTCACCAGCGTGTGACCATAAGGCGCCGTAAAGGAAGTCGGAAAAGCGTAGACACTCGGAGGCAAGATGACGCAGTCCTGCCTGCCATCGTCCGAATATGAAATGTGCCCGATAGCAACAAACAAGTCTGGCATGAACACTTGCCTACGTGGAAGAGACGCGAATAACAATAAATTAATAACTGCATGTACTGCGCCTGCAGCCATCCACTGTACCTATTGCAAAACCAATCCCGCCGACACAGCACTGGTGGGATGGATAGTTGCAATTTAGAATCAGAATGGTCTTTTAGAATTAGAATGTTCGTTTGTTCAGACAACTTGCAGTGAGAAGACAAGGAGCAATCAAGAATATATGGGTATTCTTTCAAGGGTTGCACGCTACGTGGTGATGATTGACGTGACGGAGCTATTACCTAGTGCCCGGAACGCCCGCGCAGCTATGGTCATATTAACAATTTTGCCAAGTGCTTCCAGGCGTTCTATATGCACAGTCTTGTGGAAGGGATCAGAACGTCCATGTCCTATAGTGGTCATGCACCCTGGAGTTATCAGCGTCTACATAACGCCTCATGTAAAGCAAACCACATCACGCATGCAATAAACATTTAAGGTGGCACCAGCTATGTCAACGGTGGTGAGTGGTGGCAGCAGATAGGCAGCTTACTTTACACTTACATCCTGGAAACCTCCGAACGTTTGTGAAGTAAGAGTAAGCTGATCCAGGCTTTTGTCGAGAGCTGTGGAGATACTGGTTTTATCCGTGCGGCTTAGCCCCGCTTATTATTTTCCTTGTCAGCTACTCGCGTGCCACTTAACGTACGTCACTTCCACGACTGAAGACCACATGAGTCACTTCTGCATTACACAGACGTCAAATATTTTTGTGTTCAAAAAAGCTTGTGAAATACATTTCAACGATGTCACGGCAGCTTGTCCCATTGCATAGTTTACCGATTGACCATTAGGTATGTTTCGGTTTTGCCGACTCCAGAATAGTTGCTTGGTGGCTTGCTGCAACTGTATCTTTCCTGGGAGATATACATCACTTTAACGCAGACACTGTTGTTTGCGTCTTTGCTTCATGAATTAAAATTTTTATTTACATGTTTAGCGGCTGATAAAAACTAACGAAGTACTCAAGGGCACACGCGAGTAAACTGCTGTGTGTCGTAGCAACAAAAACGGATTTTCGCTGCTCTTCCTACATCTCTGCTTAGAGAGACTTGTGAACTTAATATTTACTTATTTGTTTACATTTTACGAGTTAAAAAGATTTTTATGCAATAGCAATGTTTTCACGTTTTATAAACAACGAATATTAAGGTGCCTTTGACGCATAGGCTTTGTGATATAACTCATGGTATAAGAAGAGACCTCACACATACTCATTTAATTAAGACACTATATACAGGCGCAATCGTGATTATTCTTGAGTGCTTGTTAGGCCGACGGATGTACTCACTTCATGAGTTCGACGTATGTATCGAATTCACTTGGATAAACTGGAGCCACGCCCAAAGCCATCACTGTACTACTGGTGCGGATATTCTTGAGCTTGAGGTAGTCATCGAGGCCCTGCAGTGGATGAACTAGTGACTCGTACGATGAACTAAGTTACTCGTGCCTATTGTAAAAACTCAGCATTTACAACATTTTTTTTACTTTCTAAAGGTCTATGTGCATGCGTAAACATGATCGCTGAGTCATCATTTCACTGAACAACGAAGTAAATAAATAACTAAATGCTTGCGAAAACTAGAATAATAGAGACAGCAAATTATGACTATGAATATTTTATGAAGAATTTGTGCTAGTTAGTGATGTAGCCACTCAAGCAAAGATTTTGTGAAGCCTTACCTATTTCCTGTCAAAACTTCGCTAATTAGAGAGGACTGTAGACTACCGATGTTTACAAATGTTTCCACACTGCTGGCCTACCAAGGTCTGTATGAATATGCCATTTACAAAAAATAGCACATCGTGCAAGTCTCACCAGTGTTATCTTTACGGTTTAGTAAAATGCAAGTTTCACAGGTTTCACAGCATGACCATCTTATTCAGTATGCTAACTGCCCTCATTGCTGCTGAAGATTGCCCCAATAAAACCGAAAGAGGCCTAACTGAGCGCATGTAGTATTAAAGCTTTAGCCACTTGGCTAAACGGGGCAACAGAAAGTAATATGTCGGCTATCATGTTATTTCACTGAAACCCTAGCAAAAGTCAATATTACTGCTGAGAAGAGATCTGATGTAATGATAACTGCATCCGACGATTCATAATATCATTCGTTACATAGGTCATGAATGTGCGTGCACATCACTAACGATCCAGATCCTCACCTTGAGTACATTGAGGGCTTTGAATATATGCGTCGTGGAGGCATAGCTCAGATAGCTATTAAGGAAGCCGAAGTGAACGATGTTCATCGCCATGATTCGATCGATGCCACTTTCGAAGCGCTTCGTCTTAATCTCCTGCTCGACGTTTTGGTCACTGTAACAGTAGCACACACAAGAAAACGACAAACTAATAAATCAGCCTACAAAAAGTGAATAATTTTTCACATTAACCCCTTGAAAACATACAGCGAATGTACAGTTCAACGTGACGTTACCAAAATTTGTGGGGACCTCAAGCTAGACTTTAAGAACACGGTGTATAATTCAAACTTGTTATGTTCACAATGAAATGATATTATAAATTTATGATCCATGAACAATTTCACAACATAGCTCTATAAATTAAGTATGCCTTTATTAATAGCCGTGACAGTTTGGTAAGCCTCCAACATGATATGATTGATGGACGTCGTCTTCTGAAAGGTGCACATGTGCCTGTTTAAGTTGCGTCGTTTATTGGTTAGCTGGCAGAATAGAGGTGGCATGGCAAACACTGCCTCCCGGTACTTCTTGTAGCAACCAAAATGGAGTGTGACACATCAGGGATTCATCATATCTTCCAGAAAATGTAGTTCCCGTGCTGGTGTTGGTAACTTGTGGACACAAAAATGCTGGGCACGTAAGTCAGCAGTGATGTCTGACCACTTTCCTGCACATACCACGCAATGTGTTTCAAGAAGCTCATTTTGGTTTGTACCGCTACGCTTCCCCCCCTTTTTTTTGTTTACTGCGAAACTGCAGTGCGCCGACTTGCCGCATTCATGAGGTGTCTTGCAGCTTTCCCGAATTAAGACGATATCTGTCTATCACTAAATATTGATCTCCACAGGTGAGGGGAAGTACGTTGTGTCACATTCATTGGTTATCACATCCAAAGCAGGAATAGGAGGGCGACACACGATCCCCCCCCCCAATTCCACGTGTATCACATTCACAGCAGGAATAGCGAAACGGCATATGGCCTCCCCGCCCCCCCCCCGCCCCCCCGCGCCCCCTGCCCACACACCCACACATACACAGACACAGTGCAAGGATAGTGTGTGCGTGTGTCTACCTGTATTTTACTTTTACACAGTCCGATGTCACGAAAAATGCTGTTGAGCTGTCGTGCGGCGTTTAGTTTCTTCTGGTAGGTACTCGCGACAGTGAATGTTTCAGTTACAGTTGAGTTTTCGCTGGTGCAAGTGTTCTTCGCAACTGCGCAAAAAGAAAAAAAGAAACGTGTGTGGCAGAAAAACGCAGCGTAATAGTTTGTGCGTTCCCTGTTCGTGATGACTGCCGCAAGAAGTCGGATGCAACTGTTGCTGCAACAGGAGGTGGTTATTTGACTCCGTAATATACTTGCACAGTTTCCGGCATTGAGGGTTACAGGTAAAGAAAAACAAAAACAGAGCAGCTCACTCTATAGCAAAGGAGACACCAAACTGCGTGGTTTGTCCTACGCTGTTCTTGGCCCACTGGAGGAAGGTCATGGCATTCGTAGGAAGCCTGGTAGGGTTCAAACCATTGCTGCCACCAGCGTGCACCGAATCGAAGAACACCAGCGTGCACAGGCCGTCCTTGGGCAAAGGCATTCCGTCGGTGAACGTGGGACCCACGGTGCACAGGAACCGCACGGGCTCACGGCTCTCTGCAAAATACATCTACACAAGTCTGGCTGGATGACATTTCAAAGCATAAAGTATTGCTCTCTAGGCTGACGTTCTCTCTGTGCTACGACATTGCGGTGGTGACATTGGGCTCTAGCAGGAAGGCTACTCTGTAAGACGGCTGGTGTAATGAAGCATTCCTAATATCTGTTCATATATCATTGTATCACTGCGATAGCAATTATATAGACACTCTGGGCTGATCTTTGCCGTCACCATCACCTGTGTGTCCCACACGCACACACACACACACACACACATATATATATATATATATATATATATATATATATATATATATATATATATATATATATATATATATATATATATATATATATATATATATATTGTAACAGACTAGAAAAGGGTAGAGAGGAGAAGCAGAGGAAAACGAAGAGTCTTGGCACGATCGCAGTGTGCTGCCGCAAACGACCATCGTTCACCTCCTGTAAATAAAACCATCTTATCACAGCTCGCTGTTACAGTTGTGGTGGACGTGCTGGGTAATCGACACCCGAAGACGGAAGGTGAACCGCAAGTTCTTCGACGGAGCCGTCGCATTGCTGGACTTCCACCGAATCCATCTGGGCTGGACATGTCCCACAACGCAAATGAACACCGACCCCTCTCGACTCCTGCGCCGACCAGTTCGGCTCCACAACTGAGAGATGCTCGTCCCTTTGCCGGCAGACCAGATGAAGACGTCGAGGCTTGGCTCATCCATTACAAACGGGTGAGTGCCGCTAACAAATAAGATGCCGCTTCTCAGCTTTTGTACGTCGTGTTCTTTCTGACCGATACTGCATTAATGTGGTACGAGAATCGGGAGGAAACGCTAACGACGTGGGACAGATTTGTTTTTGAAATCAAAGAGCGTTTCGGCGACCCAACAACGATAAAAAAAAGAGCAGAACAGACGCTAATGCAACGCGCTCAAGTGCCAGGTGAAACTTGCACGACCTACATTGAGGAAGTCATAAAGCTATGTAGGACCATTGACTCCGGAATGTCTGAGGAAGACAAAGTCGAGCGCATTCTAAAAGGAATCGCCGAGGATGTTTACAGTTTCCTCATTGCGAAAGACACCTTGACATCTGTCACCGATGTCATTCGTCATTGCCGCAATTTTGAACAACTAAAGACGAGGCGCATCACGCCAAAGTTCGGCAGGCTGCCCAATGTGACGACCATCGCGAGCATAGACAGCAACCAGGCACTTGATCTTGCAACAACAATCCGGCAGATCGTACGTGAAGAACTCGGCCTGTACGCGCAAGTGGCAAACCGCCCAAGCACTCATCCTCCCTATAACCCACCAGAGTTCGAGCGAAACGTTGCTTCATTCTCCTCGCACCGAGTGGCGGAGGGCTTTGAGGATTGTGATGCCACACCTAAGTATCAGCCACGTCTATACGATAGAAGCCCTGCCTATGACGCACGATCACGACGAGCACAGCCACATTCTTATACTCAGGGTTCTCAGCCGGACTACGTCCCGCTGCGGCAAGCACAGTACCAACCCTACTACCAAGATGTGACTTACGACGAATACAATGAATTCCAGAGAGTGGCAGAAACCCGTTCTTTGCGTGATAACGAACTTCCTCACCGACAGCAGCGGCCCAGGATTCGTTCCATTCAAGATAGCATAAACCGTGACCATCCCGTGTGCTACAACTGTGGTTTCACTGGGCATATTGCTCGGTATTGCCGCCAACAACGGCGCCAATCACGAAGGACACCAGCCATGTCTTCGCCACCAAGACGCGGTTCTTCATATGACCAGCGGACAACGGACTTGTTTCCAAGGGACCGTTTTTTGCGCGAGACCAGACGCAATGATTCGCCAGCATCCGAGCGGAGTTTGACACCACCATCCAACCGTTCTCGTCGCTCGCCGTCTCCTCTGCGTCGTTCTTCTCCGCCGCCGGGAAACTAGCATCCGCGGCCAATGGAGGTGAGGTCGCCGGACGGTCTTTTCAAGATATACCTCTGCCTATTGTTATGATCAAAAACAAAGTGAATGTGTTGATTGATGGAATACCGACGATGGCGTTAGTTGACACTGGGGCGACTGTGTCTGTGATGAGCCTCGCCTTCAGAAACCGCTTAGGTCGCAAAGTTATGTTTTCATGGGACGATACAATCACCTTTCGTGGTGTAGGTGGCGAGTGGCTTAATCCTCTTGGTGTATGTGCTGTCAGTGTTTCATTGGCTGGAAAAGTATTTGTATCGGAATTTATGGTTTTATCTCGTTGTTCGCACGATGTCATTCTTGGTATCGATTTCCTGGAACAATGCGGTGCTTCCGTTGACTGTGGTAGTGGGGAAATATCACTAAACAATTTGTTTCCACCGTCGCTTTCCGAAGAAGACTACCGTGGCGAAGACAGGAACACACTTAGTGTGATTGATGAAGTGATAGCACCATCTTGGTGCCTGACACCCATTCAAGTCTCTTCCACAGCGGTTGATGATGCTTGTGTTGACCTCGTAGTGGGGCCTCTGTGCAAGAATTGTTTGAAGAAGGACATACTTGTGCCTTGTTCTGTTGTGCGCATGACGAAAGGAGTAGCAACATTGTGGGCGCTGAACTGTTCTGCCACGCCGGTTGTGCTTCCTCGCGGGATGAAGATAGCTCTCTTTGATGAAGCCTCATGCAACTCGATAGCAGCAATAGCTACGAACCTCCCCACCTCTTCCTCTGCTTGTGATATTCGCCATAATGAAGATCTAATGCTCGCTATGATCAGCAAGACTCTCAGTACGACGAAACGGCAAGCGCTGGTGCAGGTCCTTTCCCGGCATGTTGCTGCTTTCGACTTCAAACATAGAGATGCACCCCTTCAGTTACCCTCGTTCCGCACTCGTCACAGAATAGACACTGGCTCTGCACACCCCATCCGCCAAAAGCCCTACCGAGTGTCATCCTCTGAGCGCAAAGTTATCGCCGAAGAAGTAAAGGACATGATGAACAAATGGGTCGTGCAAGAGTCGTCCAGCCCGTGGGCAGCCCCGGTAATTCTTGCCAGGAAAAAAGATGGTTCCTGGAGATTCTGCGTAGATTACAGGCGTCTAAACACTGTGACGAAGAAAGATGTATATCCCTTACCACGGATTGATGACGTCATAGATTGCTTGCATGCCGCTTCCTATTTTTCAACGCTTAATTTGCGGTCAGGTTATTGGCAAATACCTATGGAACCCGGCGACAAAGAAAAGACTGCTTTCATAACTCCGGATGGCTTATTTGAATTTAATGTCATGCCTTTTGGCCTTTGTAATGCTCCAGCCACCTTTGAAAGATTTATGGACACAGTATTACGTGGTCTAAAATGGGAGATATGCATGTGCTACCTTGACGATGTAGTGATCTTTAGCCGTACGTTTGAGGAACATAACAACCGTCTCAGTCTTGTTCTCGACAGCATCAAAAAAGCCGGGCTGGTTCTGAATTCTAAAAAATGTCGCTTTGGCGAACGTCAAACTATCGTGCTGGGGCACTTGGTCGACAAGGATGGCGTCAGACCTGATCCTCGCAAGATAGAAGCAGTGAGCTCTTTTAAATCACCGCAGTCCGCACGAGAACTTCGCTCATTTGTCGGCCTATGCTCATATTTTCGTCGTTTTGTTCCACGATTTGCGGAGATCGTGTATCCGCTGACAAACGTCTTGCGACAGGATGCAACCTTCAACTGGACACCAGAGTGTGACGCCGCATTCTCACAACTTAAGTTTGTACTAACGTCAGCACCACTGTTGCGTCACTTCGATCCATCTTGCCCGACTGAGGTCCACACGGATGCTAGTGGTATCGGTGTAGGCGCGGTGCTTGTACAACGTCACAATGGCGCAGAGCATGTCGTGGCATATGCCAGCCGTTGCCTGAGCAAATCAGAACGCAATTACACAGTCACGGAACAGGAATGTCTGGCAGCTGTTTTCGCTGTACAGAAGTTTCGTTGTTATCTTTACGGGAGGCCATTTAAGATAATTACCGATCACCATTCGTTATGCTGGCTGGTCGGTTTGCGTGACCCCTCTGGCCGCCTCGCACGTTGGGCGCTGCGACTTCAGGAATACGACTTTACGGTGTCGTACAAGAGTGGCCGTCGTCACGCTGACGCAGACTGCCTCTCCCGGATTCCTCTTGCGACTACTGACTGCGATGCTGACAATTTTGACGACTGCCTTGCTGCTGTTACAAGCACGTTCCCCAACGCGGCTGATTTCCAGAGAGAACAACGCAACGATCTCAACTTGGATCCTCTTTTTGCCACCGCACGTGCCTCCCAACACAGCGGTCGCTTTACGGTCCGAGACAAGTTGCTCTATAAAACTAACTACTCTAGACCTGGAGCACGTTTTCTTCTAGTTGTCCCCGAGAGCCTTCGCTCCGAAGTTCTACGTGCCATGCATGACGATGCGACGTCCGGTCACTTCGGCTTCATTAGAACGCTGAACCGCACGCAGGAACGCTTCTACTGGCCCAAGATGTACGAAACAACGAAGCGTTACGTCGCTAGCTGCGAGACGTGCCAACGTCACAAGCGCCCGGCCACCGCTACACCAGGTCCCCTTCAGCCATTAACACCACCCAGCACACCTTTTGAACAAGTAGGAATTGACATTATGGGTCCATTTCCGTTATCTAACAATAAGAAGCGTTGGATAATCGTCTGCGTCGATCATCTTACGCGGTATGCCGAAACCGCAGCTATTCCCTCTTCTACCGCGGAATCCGTGGCGGACTTCTTGCTTCACTCCGTGGTCCTTCGCCATGGCCCACCGCGTGTTATTATCAGCGACCGTGACCGCCAGTTCACTGCCGATGCCGTTGAAGAATTACTACGCATGTGCACGACACAGTTCCGTCATTCCACACCGTATCACCCACAGACGAATGGTCTCGTTGAACGGACAAACAGAACGCTGACCAACATGCTTGCCATGTACGTTTCTTCCAATCATAAGAATTGGGATGAAGTGCTGCCTTTTATCACGTACGCGTACAACACGGCAAAACATGAAACAACGAACTTCAGCCCATTTTATCTGTTGTAAGCAAGGTTGCCACTAAGCCCTCTAGACACTTTCTTACCCTTCATTCTACACAATGACGACTCTGTATCAAACACCCTGTGCCTCGCGGAAGAAGCCCGTCGAATCGCTCGTCTTCGTACTCTGGCCTCTCAACGTCGTTCGAAGGAACGATATGACTACCGTCACGAACCGGTTTTATTCGAAAAAGGTGACTTGGTGTTACTTTGGACACCGCAACGCAAGCGTGGATTGTGTCAAAAGCTTCTGTCACGATATTCGGGCCCATTTGTAGTTTTGGAGCGTCTAAGCCAGCTCACTTACGTAATAGCTCGTCTTTTGTCCAATGGTCGACGATCGAGCAGAACGCAGCTCACTCACGTGGCTCGCCTGAAACCTTTCCACCCTCCTTGTGCATCATAACTCGCCCTACGGGCTTCGTCTGCTTGCCGGGGAATGTAACAGACTAGAAAAGGGTAGAGAGGAGAAGCAGAGGAAGACGAAGAGTCTTGGCACGATCGCAGTGTGCTGCCGCAAACGACCATCGTTCACCTCCTGTAAATAAAACCATCTTATCACAGCTCGCTGTTACAATATATATATATATATATATATATATATATATATATATATATATATATATATATATATATATATATATATATATATAAGGAAAGGTAAAACGGAAGCAATTCCTAGGCAACCCAACCTACCGAGAATTCGAGCCAGTGACCACTCGCTTCTGAGCGCGTTGCGTTAAGCAACAAGGCCACGCCACTCATGCTCTACATCTCACTAAAGGCGAGCTATATAGACACCATTTACTTACTGTCAATGGCTTACTGTCAGTGGACATGTAGCCACGTGTTATTTAATTTTTGTTATTCTTGTGGCGATTCATTTCTGGGTCATTCCTCTTCAAAATTACAATTTGTATACCTTAATTACCGCTTTCATGGCCGATTTCCCGTGGTGGGTGAGATCCATATATTAGGGAACAGGCAACCGAGCTGCTTCCGGCTTCAACACCAGCACTGCAATGTCTTAAACAATATAAAGTAGACGTTTTGATGAAGTGCATTAAAACTGCACTTTTCGCTACCGTCACTGGTATACTCGACGTCGACTGCCGCGACGGAAGGAAACGCCGGATGAACACCGGCGAAAACGCTGTATACAGTTTTGCCTTCGTGATTCCACTGCCTGTTGTACGAAGACCTGCAGAACAGCTCCGACGGAAGGCTAGTTGCACTGAAGCAAGGCGGGCTCGCATATGTTCCCAGATCATTACACCGTGGTCTAGGCACAGGAAGAACGTGCTGCTGCTCGTGCAAGAAACGCTGCAGCTCGACACAGATTCTACCATGCTCCCTACATTTTGTATGGGCCCTAAAGATCGTTGCCTTGTTTCGTATAACAGTCCGATGCGTTGCTATCGCATTCATTGCTTCTACCTTGTGCCGAAAGTGTGACTTTTCTGACTGTGCGCCATTTGTGGTTTTTCATTACGTAGTTCTTGTCTGGGACACAATGGCTTTGCTTGAATGCATCTTTTAAGGATAAAAGTTTCACTAAATTTTGTATAGTTTCTGAAGATCTTTGCTTTGACAGACCGATGTGTTGCTATCGCATTCATTGCTTGGGAATTGTGCCTAAACTGTGGCTTTTTCCGCCTACGTCATTCCTGGATTTCCATTACGCAGTTCTTGTCTGGGACACAATGGCTTCGCTTGGATGCATGTTTTATGAGTGAAGCTCCTCAATGTCTTGCCTTGTCTGCTGTCGTGCGCCGTAGCCGCGATGACGATGACAATAATGACGGCGACGTTCATGATCATGGACCACTGCCTTGCGCAGCATAAGACGTCTCCATATGCTCTACGATGCATTTCGTATGACTGGAAACAACCATCAACTACCAGGAGAACGTGCATGCACCTATAGTTTGTCAAGCACAGGCTAGATCCGATGCCGCAAAGTAGTAATATGATGACAAAATAAAATTCACAACTGCACATAACATACCATTCATGACCAATGAACCTTGTATAGAACTGTACAAAAATTTGTCACTCATTTACATGCGTGAGTGATCAATGCCCCGGGTGATTTATGGTAACACCGAACGATACCACTGCTTCACCCACTCATAATCATTCACTTCATGGATACGCTGTTTTTTTTTGTCTCCTATGGGCACTGCGTTTTCATTTGAGGCTAACTCATTTGTATTTCAAGCTGCGTACGTCAAAATTAAGTTACCTATTTCTTTAACGAATTTTTCTTTCTCGTTCTATTCACTTGTGTTCAGTAAACCAATGTTTCCCAAAAAATAGTAATTTCGATTAGATTATTATAGATAGTTTGGAAGCCTAATACGGCTGCAAATGCAAATTATTCAAAAAGCAATGTTACTAGCGACGACACGTTTGCAAAAAAAAAAACGTACTTGCGGTCGTAGGTGTACCAGTGAGACCTGGTGCTTTGGAAGCGAAGCTTTTCTGTTTGTGGGTCGCGGGCATTGGAGTCACCTGAGGAACTGCGCGCGCGCTACCACCCCCTCCATCTTGGCTGGAAGCTGAGCCGTCGCGGTCTTCTGACGAGTCGGGAATGTCCCCCGGTGAGACTGCGAGGAAGTTGGTTATGTGCGTGGTTCAAGATCAAGCTAATGCGTACGTCGACAAGAAAGTACTCGGTCAGGCTCAGCCCGACATGCACGTTTGAGTGCGAACGAGCCCGGCTTAGCAGAAATTTGGTGATTGTGAGTGAGGGCAGTTTCAGAACTATGGTAGTTCTGACTACAAGCACTTGTAATTGAATTAGACTGATATCTGAGTTAGCAGTTTATTCTTTGGGCATGTAAAGCAAAATACTGGTATGTCTTCGTACAGTGGCACAAAATGCAAACATTACATCCAATTAATAGGTAGCGCAACGCTACACTTCATCATATTAATGGTTTAGGTAGAGATTTTGAGGAATATTTTGTGGGAATGCATACCTTTGTGGGAGTGGTAGCGGATTTGAAATGACAGGATTGATTATTATTTTCCTCGTGACAAGATTCGCCAGCAGAAAGTTGTATGTACAGTGTGATGAGAAAGCGGCTAGGTTTCGGAGTGAAATAAATTCAGCGAAGTAATATGTAGAGACAATTCATGGTGCTAATTATTACAAATGTAGATTAGAATGTGCGTAAACGTGGTAAGAATAAGCTACTTTTACTTCAAGCCCGAGCGAGATGCATTTCTAAGCATTGCATGTATGATGATAAATCATGCAAGTAGTTCCACTATATCGGCAGACATCGTGCCCGTGAATATATTTATCACAATGAATGAAAATAAAATGAAAGGTCTATTCCACTTGTTAGCTATTAGAATGGATATAAATTTGTATTATCCGTCTAATCTCCCTCTAGAGAGGGGCGCTGGAAAACTATGGCAGGCGTAAACATTTTTAATAACACGGAATGACGTGATTCGGATGATCGCCCCTGTGTCCGTGTTTCATTAAGATTCAGCAAGGGTAAAAGAAGTATCTTTGTTGAAATTAGCCACTTGCGAACTAACGTCGGGGTTCCCCACACATTAGGCTCCATGGAAGCTACACCGACACCAGTGAAAAATGACGTTATATTTCGGGAAACCCAGCACTGAGGAATGTATCAGCAAGGTTCAACTCTATTTCGAGAAGCAGGAAACACCAAAGCAGCAGGAACTTACACAGCACAAGGGCAAAGGAAACGATGAGGCAGCAGGCGACGGATCCGATGATACATATCGAACAAACGAACACAGGAAATCGTTCGTCTTGTTCGTTGTTCCTTTCGCCCCTAGAGCATGGAAAGACAAGTGTACACGACGCGTGTGAATGTGGTGCTGTTATACCGTGCCATGTATGCGTGATAAGAAGCATGCTTATAAACTAGGTAGATTTAGGAAAAAAAAGAATCAGCAGCAACAACCCAAACACGTTCGCACTAAGCACCAGAAGTTTCTTAGCCGTCACAAGAGCATGAAAGCTACCGATTTGATCAACTGCCAGAGTTCTAACCCTCCGATCTTGAAAGAATAAAGCCCTCTTAATTCTCCGCTTCGCAAAGTGACGATTAGGATGCCCATGCCATAAATTCACGGTGAACTTCAATGTAAAGTAGTTTAAGATTAGATACCATGCAATATAGCGCTGACGACTGAGCGACACTCGCATAACAATTTCACTTGGTGCAACGAACACGATAAGCGCTCATCATGAAGAATACGCCCTCTACGCAACTTAACAGAAGCTCCTTTTTTCATTTTGCTGTCAGCACAGCCCACTCATTGGAATAGTGTGAGCTGAGTAACGCACACTGACGTGTAACACTGCACTTGCTGTAACACAAATAAGCCGCCTGAAGTTAAGGTGTTGCTGGAAGCTGGAAGAGATGAAAACGCTATGGAAAAGGTTTTTGATGAAGCCAGGTTTCAACAAGTGATCTTGACTGTTCAAAGCTGCAGCGTATATGTTCCCAGAGAAAACCTTTGTTCAAGCATCTCCTTTTCTTCCTACGCCTGTCTGGCGTTAGAATTAGTTACTTGCTGCGCACATTTCGTTTCTCCACAGAAAGTGCCTTATATTTAAGCCAGGCTAGAATGAAAACAATTTATATTGATCCACGAAGGTTTTTAGAACATTAATAACTAACTGTTTTTCAGACAGATGTCAACAAACTTCATGAAAGAGCATTGCTGCGGCGCTATGTGAATCATTTTTTTGATAGAAAAGATCCGGCGCAAATTTATTTGTTCGGGTCCTTGTCTTTAAGCGCATTCGGCGTTAAGACGGTAATCGTTATGTACCTACATGTGTTTCACCTAATGCACGCGCAATACAAGTTTTTGAATTGATGTATCATGATTCACGTTGTGCCACTGACGTAGTACATTTATTGGTGTATCATGCTACGCATGTGGCCTGATAAAGGTGTATAAGGGTGATAACGGTGTATAAAGGACCAATGTTAATGTTGTTGCCCACATGCACGGCACCAAACTACACCAGTTCGTGGCTAAGGTAGCAGCCATGCGTCAGCGCGTCATGCATTTACTTTACTTATCGTTGCCGCCATCGTCAACTTGCTGCTTTCGGAGAAAACGCAACAACGTTGTGAACATGTTCAAACGCTCCGCCTGAGAGACACATGTTCTTCTGCTCAACAACGCGTTGCTAAGTTGAAGTTAATAATAGTCAGCTGACAACAGCATGCCTTGCACACTGAATTAAAAGAAAAACACTCACCACGAAGGAAGAAAAATAAAGAAAAAACAGAAAGGGTGTCTGTTCTGTTCAGCAAGAAAGGATGCCCTACCTGGGTGTCCTTTTGCAATTCAGTAAGCATGTACCAACTAGCAGAACAAAAATGCTTATCAAGTTACTTGCTTTGTACAGCAGGGAAGCGGGGAGTACAGTAGACCAAATATTCAACTATCGTGCCAAATCGACTGTTTTCGTCTGTATACCTTTACCTTTTAACATAATTAACTTTCCAAAAGCGTGAGGAGGGGCACATGCCCATAAAGCACATGCCCTCAAAACAAGTAAGAGAAAAAAAGCGGCCAATGCGCACGAGAGGTATAGTTTTGGCCTGCTTGATGATTGCTCCTTTATTAATACAATTTTGTACACTGATTGTGTTCTACCTGTCAGTAGCATCATTTTTGAATGACTGAGTTAATTGTTTCACAAAAAATCACATACCGTAAAATAGGAAATCGCTACTGTAGATACGTGAATGATAAAATAAATCCTGTTTTTGAAGAAGCTATAAACGTTCCGATGTACTGGAAGAAAAAAAAATGTGTTTAAAGGCGACAACTAGGCGATGTATATGGTGTGCGTACTTACAGCCCTGTCGTGCTGCCTGGTGAGAGATGGGTAGAATGAAAATTATTCGTAGACTATCAAGGTGTTCAGGTGTTATGACTAGGACCAATATTTTTAACAACTATAATGGTTCTCTAGAAGGCTGTTGTTAGGGTCAAGACGACACAAATACACGAACTGTTAAACATATGCAGCTAACGACTATGCCACTCACTTTTAAAACTACATCTAACCCCCGAATCGGCATACGGCCAGTTAAAAAAATGAGTTCTAGGTGCGTCCTACGTATTGTATATTAGTGGTAGTAGCGTTTTCATACATGTATAGTTCATGACTCAGCGCTAAATAATCAACTAACTCATTAACTAATTAGCTAACACTTTTTATTTTTACTCAAGTCAGTGAAATATCGATTTTATGTTTTACATCACCTGAAATAATCCCCGAATCAAGCAAATCTACCTGGTTGCTTAATTTTTCCGAGAAAGAAAACAAAATGCTCGCAATGCACGAAGTGTAAAACAGACGCGCGCTAGCACGGTACTACTCGAGCCATTACCGTTGAATAAAAAAAATTATAACGCTAAAGGGGACCGTGTGTAGATGCGAAGTAGCGGGTGCTAACGCTTGCGCTGGAGGCTGCGTTGACGCTGGCGCTCATCGCGGCGTTGCGCAGAAGAGAAACCTGGAGAGGTGCAAAGCACGCAGTGACGATCCGTTGCTTTCTACTGGAACATGAACATCGCTGCTAATAGGGAATGAGAGAAAGATGACTCCAATTGGACACAGAAACCCTCAGCCCGCTTTTAGTTAACGCGCACGATGAGAATTTTAATTGTTCAACAACGCACAGAAGAATTCTCCCACCGGCATTACCTTGGAGGTCAAGATCGAGTGCCTATATATACGGGGTGGGCAGTGGACTACAGAATGGTTGTGCAGCACGAGCAGTTGATTTTTTCAGTCAAGAAACTCGCTAGCCGACGCTGCCTGTGTCGGCGTTCCGAGACGAAGGGGGAGTGTAGGAGAGGAGGGGAGGTGATGCGAATGCGCAACGGGGGTGTAAACACCGCGAGGAGGAATGCGCAGATGAGGGTGAGCGAGCATACACGCAAGCAGGCGCTGCCTGCGTCGGCATTGCGGGGCGAGAGAGGGGGAGCGTAGGAGAAGGGGAGGGAACGCGCATGCGCTGTATGGGTGGTCACGCTGCAAACCGGACAGAACTCGACCATATAATGCTTCACATCTAGAACGCGTGCTCGAGCGCTTCCATACCTTCTTAAGCTGATGCGTAGTTACGTTCCGCCGTCACTGCATAAAAACTGTACACATTCGCTTCTCAGTATACAAGCAGTATCAGGCTCTCAATGGAGCTTTGCATGGTATCTTGCAATGATCGAATCAGGTGAACGCCTGCGAGATATTGCCTAACTATGGCAGCTCAAAAAGTTCTATTCACATGTCTTTGAATAGGCCGTCTAAACGCTACTTTGGCTCATTTTTGTATTTTGCTTTAAATAATAAATAGTGCGTGAAGTTTTGCCTTGCATGTAATAAATATAACTCTCCATCCACGATGCCAAGTCCTTTTGTTAAAATGTGCGTTTACAGTGGTGAGTGGCACTGAAAGACAGAAGCAGCTGCAACACTTACTAATGTCCGTGGTTGAGAAAGCAATGTCACCTGTAATAAAATAAATTATTCAATCACCGCTGAACACTGCGTGTCTTTAGAAATGCCTAAAATATCCACTTGTGACAGTCCAATATTTTATCTAACATTGTTCTTGAAATTTCACCCACTCACTTACCCAGCGAAGAGCTAAGCACATGACAGCCTTGTTCTGACCATAAAGCAACATGCACCAGCTGTGTCAGATCAAAAACGTATTATAGTTGTGAGAAACAATGGTAGATGATGCTCATCTAACGCGCCGCACATATGAACAGACTGGTTAATGTTTCGAGAAACACTAGTATTTAAGAGTGACTAAACTACTAAATTTTAAATAAACGCGCTGCACATACGAACAAGCACTTTGTAGTAGTTCACTACTGTTTAAGCACGTCCTAATGACCGCATAAACGTATACTAAACGTCCTTAAACGTCCCTGCTTTGCTGAGTGGTGTGTTTTTTTGCATTACAATAAATTACTTGCAGCTCTGCTAGCTCTTTCGTCAAGGCTTAGGCTTGTTAAGCCTTAATATGGTTCTTCAGTAGATATGTACTTATGTAGTAATCAATCTGTACTCGTTTAGACCCACTTCTGTAAGAGCCTGTTCCGGTTTACAGTATGAATAATAATAATAATAATAATAATAATAATAATAATAATAATAATAATAATAATAATAATAATAAT
Source organism: Rhipicephalus microplus (assembly GCF_043290135.1). Lineage (NCBI taxonomy): Eukaryota > Metazoa > Arthropoda > Arachnida > Ixodida > Ixodidae > Rhipicephalus > Rhipicephalus microplus. The sequence continues at coordinate 78,781,131 of NC_134707.1, read as the reverse complement.
AAAGACTGCACGGAAAAAAACTGAGTTGCCCGCGCTGAATGTTTGTTTCGCTAGCACGCAGATTTCTCTAATGGATGTGCTCCTTACCGCCACGCTTGAGGAAAGTTCTCGAAATTTAACATGCCAAAACCACGATATTGGGAAATGCCGTTGTGCAGGCCTACGAAAACAGCTTCTAATGCACAGCATTACGCACGTATAAGAAATAAACGGCCAGATAAACCTCATCGGTACTAATATACAGTTCAGTGAAGAGCAGTGTTGTTTATTAAGGTGGGTCTAAGTCACCTAGCAGTTCAGAAATCGAGGAAAACATAACATTCCTAATCGTCTAGTGTCACCATGGCCGCAGCTTCAACTAGCGTGAAGTTGCTGTGCCTCGGTATACTACTAAAGCACTGAAGCTGGTGCGATATCACCGAATCAGATGGAAAATACTCTTTTATATTAACAAAAAAAAAAGGAAAGTAACTCACCCATTACTCACGAATAACGCTGAGCCAGAAACGGTACAGCTAGCCCCGTAATGGTCTTCTTCTTCATCTTCACTGTTGGTTTTCATCTTACATCACTTCACGAGTGATAGATTCTACATACCAGAGACAAAGGATGTGTTTAGGACGTGTCATTTGTTTCTAATACAGATTGGATGGGTATCACTTACTCTGCTTTTGTTTTCATGCGGGCAATTTTTTTCCCAACGCTCAGAGTAAGTCATAGTGGGTCTGTCTCGGTTTCCTCTGGCACTTGTAGCTTCATGGTTAAACGCATGCAAAAATTTCTTCGAGACGAGCTCTTCAACGCTTCCGCTTGTTCCGCGATGCCGCTCGTTGTGTCAAGCGCTATTCATACCGGTGTTGCGGTGGCAGTTTCGACCCTTCTTTCGTTGTACCTTGCAAACAACGATTAGTTGAAAGCCTGTTGGCGGGCCTTTGGGCCACTACTTTGACCCGTTTCATGCGCACGCCTACCGTCACCTGTTATTCTTTGGCTTGCTATCAGCCCCGTAAAAACAATGCTGGGTCAAAATTGCCTTTCAAATATTTACGGCCAATTCGCTGGCTGTGCTGTCGCAGGTTTTTCACAACGTTTTTACGAGAGACTTACAAGTAGTTCTTGTCCCTATCCAGATCCTGCCACCAGAACAAGGTCCTCACCCCGAATTTTATTGATAAAAGTCCAGGCATATTTCACGTTGCAGTTGAAGCATCATCTGTTGTGCCGTGGACAGTATCATGACCTAGTTTCTCCAGAGTAGTTGGTGGGCGCACGTCAGTTCTAAGCTGTAATGAAAGCATAGTATTATTGATTACTATATCATAATAAGTGTTTGAAGATTAGATGAATCAATTTCTGCATGTTCTTCAAGATTTTATGGACGTTTTTTAAAGTCGAGGAACGCTGCCAAAGCGACTGCCAACACTTTTTTTCTTACAATAGCACACAATAATGAAAACACTGAGGGCATACTTGGTAAGAATCGTGTATCATGTACAGCATGGCCAGGAATGAACGCAACTCTATGACGTTTTAGTAACGTGGCGGCCTATATTGTTCTCAATGGAGAGCTGTCCTCCCCCGTCTATGCAATTTCCAATTTACGGGACTTGAGGGCGGTGAAACTTGCATCTGTTTGCCCTTACCTTATAGGCATTGTCTATGAACATTTGTATTAATTCGCCGAGCAGCTCTCTACTTGCCCTGTTGCACTCAGTCACCATTGTAGGTACAAGCGCGATATCAGTGCGATGGTGCGGAATGCCTTGTGTGGTGTTGTGGTGTGGTGGGTGGTATAAACGTGGTAGTGTGAACACGACAGTGACACCATGCAACGTACCCGTCTGTTGCACAAAAGAGGACGCTGTTGGCGGGTGAAGGGATTGAGTGTGGATCGCCGACTCACTGGGTCCTGGGCGTAACTGCTGTGGCGCTTTAGCTCAGGGGGTCGTAACCAAAGTTTCTGTAGTTGAAGCTAAGTTTCCTTCTTGCTCAATACTTTCATAGTGTTCTCGCTGACCAGCGAGTGCTGTTTGTACTCGTAAGATCAGACATGCCGCATTCCACACCTGGACCAAGGGCTTTCCTCTGGTACGATTCTTTTTCACCGCAGAATACACCAGCAACATTGCTTTTGCGAAACGACATCTTTTAGGCTTCTGTGTCCCCTGTCCCAAACATTGATGGTACTATACGGAGGAAAAATTCGAAAGTCATACAAGCGGAGCTGCCTGCGATCCACCACATCTCAGAGGTCTGCCAGTTCGGCAGGGGTGGTATAGTCTGCCATTCGTCAGGCCAGCTTTGTGTTGAAGACTTTCTGAAGTGTTCTATGTTCACGGTGAGTCCAGTGAACGCATTCATCCTGCCTCTTTTAGCATGTGTGAAAGGGCTTGTGTGAGGCGTTGACGTTAACATGACTCAGTAGGAATCATTGTAGAAGTTCGCAGAGGCTCTTCAATTCTGACCCTGCAGGGCCTCCTGTAGGTGGCAACCAGAACCAAAGGAATAATATAAATGATGAAGCTCGAGAGTCTGACGTTATGGAATTCGACCCTAGATCACTGAAGCTTTCTAGATTGCCTCTATCGAAGAAACAAACAAGGTAGCTGTTCGAAACATCCAAAGAAGAGAGCACCTAAAGGACAAGGGAAACCTCTCAAAGATAGGCTTATGAAAAAGAATTGATAAATATGCCGTCCCCCGTGCTCTCCAGGCACGCACAGTAGCCCACGCTCAGCTATTGTCATTGCGGAGAGCACAAAAGTTCCTTTAGGATCATCAACATAAGAAAATTTTTTTGTGGGCTCTCTTGTTCTACTGAGGCTCCTGTCTCGCCGTCTCGACGCGTTGGCCGCTGCTAGAAATTCTTATCACGCTACGTTGGTCCCTACAGAATCCTTTGTCGATTTCCGGGACAACAAACTCATAGGCTGCTACACCGAGAACTGAAGCAGTCCATGTTTTTCGTCTTAAACCCTACTATGGCGGCTCGTCCATTTGACAGGCACCAAGACAGTGCCTTACCGGCCGAGGTAATGACACGTGAATGGAAGTGTCGCTCCATCACAAGCACTAAAATGACACCCAAAAGAAGAAAGATGACAACCTTGTTCTGGTTTAAACTGCAATACTGCGTGCTCTGCTCGGTGTTAGCTAGAGCCGCTGTCAGCGAATAAATCTTCCCCCCTTACTATAGGTACCAACTTGCAAAGGAAAGTCATGAGCGGTTCCAGCGTTAAAGGAGAAATAGACTTTGAATCAAGTAGAAGCAATCGTTAGCTGCAGCAGGCAGTCCTATATTCGTAGTCCACATACAATAATAACAGTCATAATTCAATATCGACGCCTTAAATGAACAAGTTGTTTTTCGGGAAACGTCAATGAGGGTTGAAATGGCAACGATATAACGAAGAAATGAAATCGCAGAAATAAGTGTATATTTTACGTAGAAGCAGAGAAAGTGGAGGGGAACTCGCAACAGGGTGAGGCAAATTGCTCTGATTGTACGTTCGTGAGGACGACGATTTTCCTAAGTCTGAAACGAGTGACATAATAATGTACTAAGACAGCATAGGCTGAATATTCCCGGGTAAGAATAAGGGCTCTTATGGTAATGTTTACGATCAAGTGCCACCATTTTAAACGAGATAAACTGGCCAGATTGTTTACAAACCATGCTGTGATTTGGGGTATTTGGAAAGTTTGAATTTGTTATGCAGATGGCGCCCCAAGGAACAAAGCCTGTAACTTATTCCGACCACATGACGCCTTGTAGTTACACCACAGGAAGTCTGAACACATGCCCAAAGGCGAAAATAAAAGTTTATTTCAGTCATTCGGCGAGATGGCAATTCACTCGAAAGTGCGAGGTCTGTGACATTATATATTATAATATTGTGACGGAGCGAGGTCTTGGCTTACAGGACAGCGTCCACCGAGAGTCGGCAGCCGAACAAGATGTCTGAGTACCCTCTCGTGCAAGCGCCTAACGCACAGGCGTCTTCTTCATCTTCGCTAAGTGCCACGCTTGCTCCTGTCGATGATGCACCGTAACATCACTCCCCTGCGGCGGAAGCGCCGTCACGGCGCTTAGTACGGCGGTGACGAACGAGGAGGGTGATACGGTTTCAGTCTGGAAACGTGTACAACGTCTGTCTGGAGTGAGGTGGTCGAAAAGGCATTGTTTAGGGGTGCGATCTCGTAGCTCACGTCACTAAGTTGTCGTAACACTTTGTAGGGGCCATGGTAGTGTGATAGTAGCTTCTCTGATAAACCGACTTGGCGGTTTGGTGTCCAGAGAAGTACCAGAGACCCCGGTGAGAAGTGCACGCTTTGGTGGCGACTGTCATAGCGGTCTTTTTGCTGCGCTTGCGACAAGTGCAGCCGATCACGGGCAAGCTGACGGGCTGCATGGGCTCGAGAAACGACATCGCTGGCGTACTCAGTAGACAAGGGGGCAGCCGAAGGAAGGAGCGTGTCAAATGGTAATGCTGGATGTCGGCCAAATAGCAAATAAAACGGCGAATAACTAGCTGTGTCATGCCGTGAAGAATTGTACGCGAACGTGACAAAGGGGAGTGCTTTGTCCCAGTCACGGTGATCTGGCGAAACGTACATTGACAGCATCTGCGTCAGCGTTCGGTTCAGACGCTCGGTCAATCCATTTGTCTGTGGATGATAAGCATTGGTAAGCTTGTGCTCAGTGGAGCAGGCGCGGAGAATATCATCCACAACACGTGAAAGAAAGTACCTTCCTCGATCAGTAAGCAGCTGCCGCGGAGCGCCATGATGAAGAATGACTTCATACAAGAGAAAGTCAGCGATGTCAGTGGAACAGCTTGTCGGCAGTGCTTTAGTGATGGCAAAGCGTGTGGCGTAGTCTGTCTCATTTTGCAGAATGGAGCTGGAGAGTAGCTCTTCGAAAAACGTCCAGAACAGCTGACAGACGTGTTATATGGCTGTCAAAGGTGGGCGAAAAGACGATGACATCGTCTAAATAACATAAGCAGATGGACCACTTATATCCTCGGAGAAGGGAGTCCATCATGCGCTCGAAGGTTGCCGGCGCATTACACAGTCCAAACGGCATGACTTTGAACTGGTAGAGGCCGTCGGGCGTAACGAAAGCGGTTTTTTCACGATCCATGGGGTCGACGGAAATTTGCCAATAGCCGGATCGAAGGTCGATAGAAGAAAAGTATTGGGCACCATGGAGGCAATCGAGGGCGTCATCAATCCGAGGCAAAGGGTAGACATCTTTGTGGGTCACTTTGTTTAAATGGCGATAGTCCACGCAAAAGCGCCAGCTGCCATCTTTCTTCTGAACGAGCACGACTGGGGAGGCCCAGGGGCTGGATGAGGGTTCTATTACGTCTTTAGTAATCATTTTATCCACTTCATTTTGAATTACTTGGCGTTCCTTGTGAGATACGCGATATGGACGCCGCCGTATAGGACTGGCATTACCAGTGTTGATCCGGTGAGTCACTGCAGTTGTTTGGCTGAGAGGGCAGTGGTCAAAGTCGAAAACGTCTCTATATGATGTTAGCAGACTACGGAGGCTGGCAGCTTGCACTGCAGTGAGGTCGGGAGCAATCATCTTGATAATGTCATCTGCAGGCAGAGTGTAATTGCGGCCAAGACAGGGGGATGTAGTATCGGTGTCCAAACCAGTAACGTTGCAGCTGTCAAGTGGAGATAGGGTGGCCAAAGACATGTCTTGCGGAATAACTTGAGTCAAGAGACTCACGTTGAGTAGTGGTATAACCACTGTATTATTAGCGACGGCGACAACAGTGTGAGCAAGGGTGACGTCTCGGGCCATCAGTACGTCGACTATAGGAGTGACGAGGTAGTCACCGTCGGGCACATGACGTGAGCACGACAAAGTGACATATGTAGCAGCTTGCGGAGGCAAGCGAACGTGGTGATGAGAGCGGAAACGGGGAGAATAGTCTGCTGGAAAATCGGCAAACTGCGGCAGTTCAAGCTGAAGAGCACCAGTGGCACAATCAATGAGCGCAGAATGACGTGACAGGAAGTCCAAACCAAGTATTAGGTCATGAGGACACATTTCAATGACGGCAAACTGAACTAATGTAGGATGACCAGCAATGGACACACGGGCCGTGCACATCCCTTGAACATCAGGGTTCCTCCCATCAGCGACACGAAGTTTGTGGGAAGCGGCAGGCGTGAGCACTTTATGTAGGCGTCGGCGAAGGTTCGCACTCATTACAGAAATGTGCGCTCCAGTATCTATAAGGGCAGAAATAGGCACACCGTCAACGGCAACGTCTAACAAATTTTGTCTCGTCGGAAGCGTCAAGAGAGGATTTGTGGAGGGAGTCGAAGATGCAGCGTCACCTCCGGGCGCTGCACCGTTTAGTTTTCCGGGTAGGCAGGAGCGGGGTTGAATGGAGATGACGGCCTGCGAGTCTGCGGTGAGCGAGACGACTGGCGACGTCCTGGAGGCGAACGCGACTGATGACCATGCGGTGACGGAGATCGGCTGTTGAACCTTCGGTAGATGTTTTGCGGAGAAGGCTGCACGGCAGACGCGAAGCGGGTTCTGTCCTGTCGGTAGTGAGGTTGAGATGAAGTCCGAGGTGGCGAGGACCAGCGGTAATTGCAGTAACGGACGACATGACCGATACGGTGGCAATGAAAACAAATTGGTCGGTTGTCGACGGTTCTCCACGCCGCAGGGTCGCGAGATCGGGCCGTGAACTGCTGCTCGCGATAGGACGAGGGTGGACGCCATGAAGCTCGCTGCGGGCTGGGCAAAGCGCACACCGAGGGAATACCTATGCTGGCGAGTTCTTGGCGGACGATGGCTTGAACCATGTTAGCAGTGAGTGGGGTGGTGTCACTTGCAGCGGTGTGAGCCGGAGCAGAGGCAATGGCTTCAAGTTCGCGCCGTACAATTCGGGTCACCTGATCCGATGAATCTAGAGGTGGTGGCTGTGTTCTTGCACGGTCTTCGCAAGATGATGTTGCAGCCGTATTCGGAAGGCGGGTGAACACGCTGTTAATCCGCCGGCTCTTCGCTTGCTCAAAGCGCCGACATTCTTTTATAATGGCGTCCACTGTAGAAAAATTTTTGCAGATGAGGAGGTTGAATGCGTCATCCGCAATCCCCTTAAGAATATGCCCGACCTTGTCAGCCTCCGGCATATCGGCATTGGCTTTGCGACACAACGACAACACATCTTCTATATAGGAGACGTAAGACTCGGTCGAGGTCTGCGCCCGAGACGCGAGCATTTTGTTCGCGGCCATTTTTCTTCCAATCGGCTTTCCGAACAGGTCTAGCATTTTCTCCCTGCACACTGCCCAACTCACAAGTTCTGTTTCATGGTTCTCATACCACGATTTGGCGGTTCCCCTAAGATAGAATAACAGGTTTGCCAGCATAAGAGTCGGGCCCCATCGGTATCGAGTACTCACACGTTCGTACTCTGCCAGCCAATCTTCAACGTCAACTTCATCTGGATCGCCGGAACCGCTGAACGTGCCAGGATCCCGCGGGGGTTCGAGCACAAAGGTTGTGGTCGCAGAAGGAGATGTAGTTACCGCATCATCTCCGGCCGCAGGAACACCAGGAGCAGATGCAGACGCCGTACTCTCCGTAATCGTTGTGGAATGACCCTTCAAACGTCGGCCGCTGCGAAGTTCCGTTGCGAGGTGGTTACCCAGCACGCTTCCACCAAATGTGACGGAGCGAGGTCTTGGCTTACAGGACAGCGTCCACCGAGAGTCGGCAGCCGAACAAGATGTCTGAGTATACCTCTCGTGCAAGCGCCTAACGCACAGGCGTCTTCTTCATCTTCGCTAAGTGCCACGCTTGCTCCTGTCGATGATGCACCGTAACAATATTGTTGCTATCCAGGCTATAGCAAATAAAAGTGGTACCATGAAAAAAGCTCAAAGCAACAATACTTCCAAAGGATTAATGTCCACATAGGAATAAATAATTAGGGTAATATAATTAACAGCTACATTGTACAGAAGGTGGCATAGTTCTCCTAGTATGTTTTTTCCAGTGCACACACACTTAATGTTGGTTTACCTAAAGTAAACATCCAATACAATGCTTCAATTAGGTGTATAACTACCTTCGAGTGTACAAAGCTAATACCAGATATTTCTTGCAAAAAAAGGTCGGGATCAACGGTTATACCAATTGATATGATGAACTATATAGAAAGTGTTTATTCAGTCCCGATAATCTGTGGTGAACTTGGCATCAAATGATTCTGCATTTAAATAAGAAACCACTGTATGCACATTTAGCACAACATGGCCCAAGCTTCTTCAAAGACGTGAGGTCGTTTTCAACGCCTAGTCTGATAGCACATGGCCAGCTGAACCACTCACTGCCTTTGTTTCCGACTGGAGATTGCGGTCATAGTCCAAGAAGTTGAATGTTGAGTCTGTAATAATATGAAATTACATAATTGAATGTTGAAAATATGAATTCCCCAAATTATTTAAAAACTCCAATCGAACAACTGCAGATATTTCAAGTAATGCTGATACAAAATAATATTCATATCTTTTGGAAAATTTGGTGTACATTATTTTGTAGTTTAGTGGTCGCAGCTTTCTGAGCCTTCACCAGCAACGTCTTTCGCCATCGTGGCGAAAGACGTTGGTCAAAATTTCCGGTCAAATTTTCCGGAGCCCTCCACTACGGCGTCTCTCATAATCATATGGTGGTTTTGGGACGTTAAACCCCACATACCAATCATTAACTAGACAGGTGAAAGACAGCTTCACATAAGTGACATCATTACGACATTTTTTGAAAGCAAGGCTTGGGCTTTATTCAGTGCGATAAGTACAGCACACTCATGAATTCTACCAGCAGGATAAAAACAAGGCCTTGGAAACCAGGAAAAAAAAACAACAGCCTCATCGTACAAAGCCTTCCCGCTGTGGGGTTCTTTTTTTTTTTTTGAATCCGGCTGCATGTCGCTTCCTACTTTGAAGGTGAAACAGCTTTTTATGACGATAACTCTCGCTTTGTGTCTATTATTTAGGTGGACAGGCATAATGGCCGAGAGTCGGAGCGTAGTATTAGAGAGAGATTTTTGAGCCGGTTTTGCATGAGCACTTTTCACAGTCGAGCGATAGCGTACGTTATCGTTTTTGGTGGAGATAATTTTTTCCTGCCATGCAGTATTGCACCTGTTTTTCAACGTGCAGCTTTTGCAGCGACCGCTTGTCAGCTGCATTTTAAAAGTCCTAAATTGCGAGCGTACGCAATGCAACTAGACGTTGTCCCACACTACAACCGCGTAATGCGGAAATGCCGCACAGAAGTGCTTATCGCGGAAGAATTCATACGACAGCTGCTGTACAACAAGCTACGCTGTGGGCTTACCGTAATTATTTAATCCCCTCCACGAATGGAAAGCTTCAATCTTCACCCCAACTACGACACAGTTCCTTACGAAGTCTTTGCGCTTTCATTAGGCATCACACCTGGTACTTAGATTGGCATTTCTACAAAGTCAAAGGAAACTGTGGTTTTCAACATCGTCGGTAAAGCCTATTACAACTCTAAGCATGAAAACGATGTTGATCTGCATCCTGCTCCTTGCCCTTTTGATGGGTGAGTAAAACCGTCAAGCTCGTGCCGTAGCAACAATTAGTGTGCCATATCTGGAGCATGCCGAGCATCAAAAATGCTGTCAGAGATTTGTGCTATTAAAATTACTTCACCGAACATAATTCAAGTGTACGGACATACCTGCCTTTCAACCGAGTTGATGTTACAGTGAATCAAGGCTCTACAACAGAACTGTGTGATTTCCTGTACTTATGTACCATATAGCACCGGTCATTTTTTAACGTATCATAAGTGTACTTTATAGAGGTCTGGAACATCATGACCTGCTGGGTGGCGCCGACGTCGTTTGTTCGAATGTACTTTCTATATTGAGTAACTAATACGTTCCATGGATATCCTTCTTTTTAATTCGCAACAGATAGACGACGTAGTGAACTATTGTTGTTGACTTCTGTAGGCGGTGAGACCCAGCTGCCTGTAAGTCACAGAGGAACCTTGACTTCGCCTATCATTGCTGCAAAATAAGAGGCCATTCTTGTTGATTTTTTTACCCGTAAGCAATGAGCAATGAAAAACACATGAAAGCCTTCTAATGTTTTTGAATACCGCAGTCGTCATGTAACCCCTGAGTTGTAGCTGCGCTGCGCAATTTCATTGACAATTCGCTACGTAAGTTGGTAGAGGTACAATTATGTTTAACAGTTTCGCAAGCATCTTCACATTGTACGTGGGTAATTTCACGACAACTGTTAAAGTGGTTAATCTCTCCAAAGATGAATTTATATTGAAGAAGATATAACAATAAGGGCGCACACAAATTTGTTCTACAGCATTTTCCCGAAACATTTAGGGCACCAAAATATATTGCGCATGTCACCAGCATTCCAACAGGCCCCAAAGGTGCAAACTACACCGAAAGAAAATTTCAAAACACTTTTTTTGCTTTTTTGTTTTTAAGCATTTGGTTTTCTCATAGAACAGTTCTTTATCGTAGCTTAAGAATTTTCGCTCTGTATGCATGGGTGGAATTTAGTACATTGTGGTGTTTTGGGAACTTTTCTACGAAAAGAGAATACTGATAAAATGCTCAAACTACCTATATAAAACTCTCCATAAAACATGATATATTTTCATCCTTGATTTTGTATGGGTGGGGCGCACAACCTGTGAAATCCTGAACTTGCAAAAACGCCACTTCGACCAATCTTGAGACTTCTGTAGCATTCTAAGGTGTTTGAAGAAAAGCAAATATCAGAAAGACACAAACAATTGGAAATCATTGCACCTTCGTTGACACAAACTTTAACAAATTGTTTCAGTGAAGGAAAAAAACTTGAAAGTTAGTAACACCGCTTCATTCTTTATTTGGCTAGAAGAGGAATACAAACTGAATTTTCTGAATAAAAAACTGGTAGCCTATTTGCAGCACATCGTTCTAAGTTGCCTTTCACAGCACTTTATTTCTAATCATCATCATCATCATGATCTTCTTCTTCTTCTTCTTCTTCTTCTTCTTCTTCTTCTTCTTCTTCTTCTTCTTCTTCACCACCACCACCACCACCACCACCACCACCACCACCACCACCACCACCACCACCACCACCACCATCACCACCATCACCACCACCGCCACCACCACCACCACCACCACCACCACCACCACCACCACCACCACCAGCAGCAGCAGCAGCGTCCGCTGCAGGACAAAGGCTGCTCCCGTGTTCGACCAGACAACTCGGTCCTGTGCTTGCTGCTGCCACCCCATTCTTATTCTTTTATTTACTTCAATCTCGTGGTTCAGCTCCACAGTTATTGCCAGCCCTAAGTGGACATAGTCTTTTACAACTTGTAGTGCACTATTACCTATCTCGAAGCGATGCTCTCTTCCGAGGTTGTTGTACACTACTTTCGTTTTCTGCAGATTAATTTTAAGACACACCTTTCTGCTTTCCTTGTCTAACTCCGTAATCATGAGTTGCAATTGGTCCCCTGAGTTACTCAGCAATGTAATGTCATGGGTGAAGCGCAGGTTACTAAGGTACTCTCCATTAACTCTTATCCCTAACTGTTCCCATTCTAGGCTTCTGAAAACCTCCCGTAAGCACGCGGTAAACAGCATTGGGGAGATTGTGTCCCCCTGCCTTACACCCTTCTTGATTGGTATTCTGTTGCTTTCTTTATGAAGCCCTGTGGAAACAGTTGTTTCCCTGTAGATTTCTTCCAGGATGTTTATATATACTTCATCGACGCCCTGATTCTTCAGTCTGTGCATGACGGCTGATATTTCTATTGAATCAAACGCCTTTTCGTAATCTATGAAAGCTATTCATAGTGGTTGGCTGTATTCTGAGCATTTCTCTATTAACTGATTGATAGTGTGAATGTGGTCTATTATTGAGTAGCCTGCTCGAAATCCTGCTTGTTCCTTTTGTTGATTGAATTCGAATGTTGTCTTAATTCTGTTAGCAATCACCTTTGTAATTAGCTTGTATACGAGAAGAGCAAGCTGCTCGGCATGTAATTCTTCAAGTCCCAGTCATCTCCTTTTTTATGTATTAAGATGATGTTAGCATTCTTCTATAATTCTGGGTTCTTTCTTGTCAGGTGACACTTCGTGAAAAGTGTGGCTTGTTTTTCTAACATAATGTGTCCTCCGTTCTTCAGCGGATCTGCTGTTACTTACCCGATTCTAACTAGCAGCTTTGCCTCTTTGCATTCCGTTTAAGGCTTTTCTGACTCCACCTGTTATTACTGGTGAGATGTTATCTGGGTTACAGCGAGCCCTTACACTATGGTCATGGTTGTCCATACTACTGTGAATATCTCTGTAAAACTCATCTGCTATTTAACTACTTTACCCATATTGGTAGTTACTTTGTCTTCCTTGTCCCTTAGTGCATACATCTGGTTTTTGCCTATCCCAAGTTTCCTCTTCACCGCTTTGACGCTTCCTCTGTTCTTTACAGCTTTTAAAGGTTGGAGTGTCAGCCTCACGTGAAAGAGGTCCGTGGTTCGAATCCCGGTGCCACGCAGTTCTCAACCACAATAAACAAATCCGCGTGATGATGAAACTATATTAAGAGGCCTAGTGAGGGGCCTCACCGGTGACCACCACCGGTAAAGCACTCCCTCAACAGAGAAAGATTGGCCAATCTGGTGCAGTATCTGGCCAGTACCTCCCATATGCATACGTCAATCAACCCACGGCCCTCAGTCTCTATCGGCTGCGAAGCAACTGGCGACGGCAGCGGTCAGATCCGCAACGCAGCAGAGGATGCTAAAAATCTCTGGGTCTCGACAGGCCGCCATTGGAACCTGAACTTGGCGACGTTTAACGCTAGAACCTTATCTAGTGAGGGAAGTCTAGCTGTACTATGCCAGGAGCTAGAGGGTGTTAAATGGACTGTAATAGAGTTCAATGAGATTAGGAGGACTAATGGTACTATACAGTGCTAGAGAATGGGCACATTCTTTGGTATCGTGGCTTGGCTGTCAGAAGAGATCTCGGCGTAGGGTTCCTTAGTCACGCACATATAGCTGGTAACATATAGGAATGCTATAGCAATATTGAAATGGTGGTAAGTATTGCAGTTAAACTCAATGAGAGATACAAGATGAAGGTGGTGCAGGCTCACGCACCGACATCCAGCCACGATAATGCGCTAGTTGAAATCTTCTGGGAGGACGTGAAATCGGCAATGTGTAACGTGAAAACACAGTATACTATATGATGAACAAGAGGACGCAGCATACGAAGACGCGGGTTTCGAAGCGGAAAGTGGTGACCAGGCAGAAAACGAAGGAACGTGCCAAAACAACTGCGCCCCTTTTACAGCATGAAACCCATAGCAGCAACGGACAAGTGAGCTCCTCTCGGACGCCTCCTAACATCATGAATCGAGTGCTCAGAGCCTCACGCATGCTATGGGCACCCGATGGTGGACCAGAAGGCGCGACGAAGCTTTTTGGGCCACCTCAGCATTGTTGGTACCGACCGCCAGGAATACCAAGAAAATGAAACTCTCGCTGAACACAGTGACACGATCAAGTGTCAGTGCCCTTTTTGGTACGTTTTCAAAGAACGCTTCTTGGGCGCTTACATAATCAGCCGTGACCCCCTGCTCTCAACTTAAAAAGAAAATAATACGCACGTGCAAGTCGAGTTTGGCTGCGTCTCCTCGCTAGGCTTGTGTTCTGGCTACCATGAGATCTCGTAAACTGCATTGCCGGATGCCTATATCTCTATCGGAAGACAATATCAAGATAGTGTTTCGGCCGAAGAGTAGTTTTAACTTAGGTCCGACCTACATTAGTGAGCAAAGCCCTTGTAACAGTAGCAAATCTTCGTCCAGTTCAGAGCATGCAGGAGAATATTTGTCCCAATATCTTGCAGAATATCATGGTGGCGAGCACATAGTTTAGAAAATATGCAGATAAGCACACGGGCGTAGAGGCCAGAGGGGTGAGCAACTAATCTCGCGGGAAGATGTCATAAAAATAGACGTTATGTTCACAATTATCTAGCAATACTTAAGGTGTCCTCCTACGAATAGCTTGATCGCGCAGTAAATCGTGCACTGAAGGTGTTCCGAGCAGTTGCCGGACAACCCACTTTCACGCACAAATCAACTAAACATTATTGCCTTGAGTTCATGCAACTTAGATTTTTATTTGGATATAAATATAAAAGCCAGGGTAAAGAAAAGCTGCAAATATGCTTGAAAGACCGCATGCGGAGGTTGTGAAGAGGGTCGATGTGAACGTTGCCTACAAGTTTGCGCTCTATAAATCGTGTGAACATAAAGAAGAAATCAGCTTCAATGCTAAAATAAGGCCCTTCCTTTCAGCTAGCTGTCCTCATAGTTTATTTTCAGGTCCTTGTGAAAGTCTCTTACACAAATTGAAAGGTAAAGCGCCACTAAAAGATAGTTTTCAAAACGATAAACCGCCAATAATGTCGCACATTCACAGAATATTGCACAAAAAAGAAAGTAGGAAATGAATGCGGGGCTAAACTTGTCCTGCTGTCTTCCTTTAAACTTAACAGAGTGTGCTCCATAGTTACAGGGAAGAGTTACAGCACGTTCCAGTGCTCTGCAAGTCATCGAAATGATTATGCGGAGTGTGTTTGTGGGGTGGTCCGTTTCCTTCCTAGGACGTGTGGCAGCTTGTGTATTGGACAAAAAGCGATTCAGTGAAAGACTGCTGTAACGCCCATGACACTTAACGAATAGCGAAGAAGGCACTTTGGCTCAACGTTGTTACAGATGCCGAGAAGATGAGCGCGTATGAAACAAACCCTGCAAAACACTGATTTGAAGCACCAATGGAGCGATTGGACTGAAAGGCAGATTGCCGAAGCTTGTCATACCATAAAAACTGGTGATAAGTGACTGGTGATACCACACCGACCATTGTGTTATTGCCCGAAGAGCTTGCTTTCCTGGAGAATTCCTTGTGAAAGCAATATTTGCCTGTGTGTGTTGCATTGCGTAGTTAGTTCATTAGGTTTTAAGAAAAAAACAACAACTGCAAGTGACCCCGATTTATTTCCACAAGGGGTCAGATATATTATTCACCACTTTTAATTCCGCCGCCTTAAAGCTTACTTAGGTTAGGTGACGTTTTTACATGGCGCCATATTTCATTACTCATGTAGTTTTATGACATTCACTTGTTGAACGATGAATCTGTGATGTTTTTTTTTCAAGTGATTATACAAACCCTTTCTTTCACATGTGTTCAAGTTATTTGTTAAGAGACAACATGCCCTTTTAACTGGCCTTCTTATTTTTCTACGTTCACAAGCGCTAAGCTCATCGAGATTAATGCCAAAATGCCAGCTTTCTTATGGTTCTTTAGCCGCTATCGTGGGTTGAACTTTTATTCACAGTGGTTAGTTCATGTTTCGTCGGCACATGCGAGATCTCGTTGTTCATGTTGGGTACCGTTCGTTATTTATTTTTTCGCAGCATAGCTTATCGATATGGAGTAGCGGAGGTAATACGTACATCTATCTAATCGCAGCAAAACAGTTATAACAGAACAGAACAGAGATACCAAGGTTGCTCCTGTGTCCAACTTCCTGACTGAAACATTTGTTGTTTGCTTGCCACGCAAAAAAAAACACACACAGTTGGCAATCTGCGCACTTAGTGTTTTTCGTGTTTTCTTACTAACGTATTCGTCCTGCGACGAAGTTTACGAAAGTCCAACAGCAATGAACCCACTAGTCTGCCGGAACGTCTGACACAGGTTAGTAAAAACAGACATAGTATATAAACAATTGTTCTAATAGAGATATGAGACACACTTCATAATTGACCCCGCGCCTTCTCGGTTAGGGGCTCAAACAGCGAATAATGGTGAGCGGCGATAGTTTTCTGTTGTTGCCCTCGACAGAGATAGATGCAGGCGGTCGCAGTACACATCTTTTTTCTTCCTCTCTGGATCTCACGAAATGGAACTGCTGGAAGGTACGCAGGAAAGATGTTTTGGAGGACGAAATAACGACCCACAGTTATCGAAATATATATACAGACTATTATGTGGAAAGTTTCTATAACTAATATATTTATTTCCTTCCCCAGCTAATTTTCAATTCCTTGCCAAGCACTTACAGCTTATATCACGGCACTCTCTCCACGCAATAAACATGAAAGAGAATGTAGTAATTGTTACTGGCACAAGCGATGAAAACAAAAAGAGTATTTAGTCACTGTGAGATAAACTACGCCAATAAGGATGATTCACGAAGAAATGCTTTGTGTATAGGATTCCACTTTCATGCGTTCGCACTCAGGTTGTTCTTTCTGGAAGAATGTAATGGTCCGAATGAGAGAGCACTTCATTTTTTTACGTGCTACGCGAACTTCCTATTTTCTGCGCGATGTGACTTATGTGAATCTGTGCATCTTTTACACGAGAGTAGCATACTGTATAAACGGAAGGATATGTAGCACTACGCATTATTGAAGGCAACAATGGTCAGAACACGAGGGGATGAGGTGCGTTTGTTTACCTATAAATTTTCGCTTGCACCCACTGCGGACGATTGGTCAAGAAATGGGTTCTTATATAAATTTTTAGCGGAGTTAGGGATAGGCAAGTTTAGGTAATATAAGTAAACCAAATAGTACGAGAAATCGTGCTGCTTCATGGAAGTCTATCTTGACGATTCATAACTATTTTGCATTACATTCGAAGAAATACATGTTCCTTGGTCGCTAGGAAATGTAGGCAGGGACTGCTTAATCTTTACTTTGGATATGAGTTCCTCCTATGCATGCATACCGTATAGGCACGAGCCGTCTTGGAAAGTTTTGTATAGGAGTTTTTGGTGCTCCAATAAATCTTCGGTTGACATTCAGTGTGCCGTCCGTGTACAGTTCTCACAAAAAATATCCTCTCTTTCCGCCATGTATGATCATGAACGCGCCTGTGAATGTACATCTTTCTGCCTATAATTTACCAGAGTGCTTGGTTCCGCCATATGCAAAACGCTTCTGGGCGTAGCGTTTTCGTCCCATGGAACTTTGTTAAAATAGTGTGGCTTGAAAACGCTTTGAAATACTTTATGTGTATTAAAGGAGAGAGAGGCCGGGAGGTTGATGTAAAAGCAAGTAGGTTGATCAGGCAAGAAATCGCTTGACTACCCTGCACGCTGAGTGCGCAAGGTGGAATGATGCATTAAATATGGAGAAAAAAAGAAGTCCGCCAAATTAATCAACCACTACAGCGAACACGCAGATTAGGAACACGCGCTTGTAGTTCATTTGTTCGCCCACAACTACAATATCTATCGGTTATCTGGTCCCATCACTGAGTCTATCTCACCAACTTACTGGAATCTGTGCAAAACCACGCTTCACGTTTCATCGCGCGTAACTACAATCGCGGTTTCAATGTATATATAATCAAGGCTTCGTTATCCTTACCATCCTTGGCACAGCGCAGGAAGATAAGCACTCTGCGCTTATTTCATAAAGCCATTTACAACACGCCCGTCAACACCATGCCACCATTAAAGCCACATCGCACATATCGAAGGCTTCATATTGAGCATAGTTTTGCTCATCTTTTCAGCCGCACTCAAGCCTTTATGCATCCCCGCTAGCGCGTCATTGCTCAAAGGAATGACTTTCTTGGTGATGTTGTCTGCATTCGTTATCACGTGACGTTTAGGAATAAAATACTAACTATTTACGAAAACGCTTCCTGAACATATATTTTTATTGGTGTTATTTAATGTACGTTTACATTTCAACCCGTTCCATTTGGCATAACTCAAATAATTTTCATATTCATGGTGCATGTTATTTCCCACATTTATCAATTCTATACTTGGCTTTTCAATATTACTTTTCTTTGCTCTCTGTTTCTTGATGAAAAGTTATTATGTAGTCCCCCTCACATAATACTCCTACTGGGAGCTTGTGAAGTTTTAGTGTTTAAAAAATATATAAAAATTATTGAATTGTGGTGAAGCATGGTCGACATCGTGAAACACAATAAGTTCTTTGCGGGCAAGTGCTTGTATGAAACGACGCGCGATGGATTTCGGATCTTTATTTATGATAGTGGTAACACACCATGGTAATGAAATTTGCTTTCTTCATCGGGCGAAAAAGCAGGAACAGAAGCCGGTCCGGGCAGAGGGATAAACTGTGTCACTTAACAAGGAAGTACGAGCTTACCTCGCATGCGAGCACATGTGGTATGGACAGACGTGAATGCTCTGCCTCGTTTCTTTCTAGGTGAGATGACAGAGCAGCACGAAAATAACGTCGTACCTTATTCGTTCAATCTACCGCTCAATGGAGTTACGTGAGAACAGCCCCAAAAGAGTACCCTGCCAATCGTTTTTCGGGTAAAATTCCGAATAGTTGTTGTGGAATGAATCACTGCGCCTTTGCGGTAAACTACGATTCCTATTTAGTTATGAAAAAATTTTCCTCCACTTTTCAGATTGAAGACCACTGAGTAACTTTTGTATATTTTTCCTTCGGGCCCAGTACTTGGTGCAGGTTATTGTAAAAAAATATCAGGAACAGTAAGAAATGTCTTATTAAATAAAGCTTTTGGGAAATCAAATAATCTGCTTCAAGGTAATATTTGTTTGGGAAGCGAATGATTACGATGCACAAGTTTACAAAAGGAAAGGGAAAATTGACTGTCAGAAATACCTTATTAGGATTTAACAATATAAATTGAAAGAACAGACGGTTTTCTAGTGAGTAGCTAAAGGAGTAGCGCGGTCGGTGAAGCACAGGGTGGAACAGATCTGAACCGTGCGTTCCTTGCTAAGGGGATTCTGAGATCCATTTAACCAGCACGGCGAAACACGACTGGATTCAAGGAATGCACTAGGGCCTACGAACGCCGACGTGAAAGCTCCGGCGTGTGAGTTGCAAAGAGTAGTGTCGCGTGCAGCAACTTTTCAAGCGGAGCTTGTGCTAGGTAAAAAGCGTTGTTCACATTGGTTTGAGCCCAGGAACTTGTTAGAAAAAACAAAGACAAGACAGACCTGGACGTGTGAGTCTGTTCAAATCCCTCTCTTTTGCACTCCCAACAAATCATAGGAAGGCGTCTACAGACCCGCACCCTATCTTTCCCTCTGAGCTGCTATCCCACGACTGTGGCATTTCTCCAAAATGTTCCTTCTGCGGCGAACCTTACGCCACGCTTTCCCATGTCCCATTCGGCTTCCCTGCTGATCCTCCCCTGCAGGTACAGCCTGCCAACTCAAGCTGAGAGGACTGGGATGTCCTGCTCTGGTCTGAGTAACCGGTGTGGCACCTTGCTGCGGTGACTCGGGCTGATGATCAGTTTATCAATCAGTTTGATTGATACATCAGTTTGATTGATATGATGGCGGTGGGAGGCCTCGCCGTGTAGACGTGGTGTGGGACCGGGCGGTGGCCCAGGGACCCTGAGGGGGTCCAAACACACTTGCCAATAAAGTTGTTCTGTCTGTTTATCAAGTTGTGCCACTCATGCGAGTATACTAGGTATGAACCAGCTACTTTTGGTCAATACTGTTTTGTTGTTGACGTTGCAGGTGGGACCGCTAATGAAAACCAAAACCAACAACTTCATGACAAAGCGGCCCTCAGAGCAGCACTGGTCGCACGCTACCTTAATATCAAGTTTCTACATTTTGTTGTTGACTGCATATGTATGTACGTCAGCGATTCTTGCCAACGAAAACTGAAGTGTTGCGCGATTGAGCACGTGGCGGACGTTCCAGTTGAATGAATGAAGAGAAATGAAGAAAGTATTGTGCATTGCGATTGAAAGAAGGAAAGAAAGAAAATCAGTACGTTGGGATCACACACGCCAAGCCTGATTATGCGATCTTTCGAAGGGCACAGTGGTTTTGCGGCACTTCACACACTCGTTTGTTGAAAAAATCTCTAAAGTGTAGCGAAAGGACATTCAATATTGCTTTATCAGAAACTTCAGTGAGATTACATGGTTGGTTTGAAACACTGCGTTATGTAAGGTTGACAAGTTCTTTTTTTTTGACATGCGCAAGAGGCATAAACGCCATTGCATTCTCCAAAAAAAAAAGTACATATATGGACTACAGCCTGTGTTTTCTAGTATTCTTCTACCGGAACTACTGAGCTTTGTAATTTGCTCACGTTGGCAGGCTTATGCAAAAAAAAAAAAAGAAACACCACGCCATGAAGTATTTAATAAAAGATGTCATATTTTATACATCTATACTGTACTGATAAGCTTAGAATATGCCAAAAAAGATTGGGACAGAATAATTTTTTCATAATAGACTAAAACTTTTACACATATTTAATGTCTAGTTGGCGCTGGTTTCAGTACACACGTTTCTACAGTGGCATAGCTTTAGATGAGCGTGCGCTGATTTCGGCGTGGCGAATCCCGGCTGCGGCGGCTGAATTTCCCATGGAGGCGAAAAGGATCTAGGCCCACGTGCTCAGGTTTGGGCGCACGCTTGAAAACCCCAAGTGGTCGAAATTTTCGGAGCCCTTCACTACGGCGTCTCTCAGTCAATGCTCTTCAATTGGCCAATAGATGGTCTTCAGGTTTATATATATGGTGATTTTGGATGTTAAAACCCACATATCACTCCATTGACGTTACAATAAACTTGACGGGTGCTTTGCTTGTCATAAATTGCATGCACATAGATAAAGCTTGGAGCATATGTCGGCGAAAAATTCGGAGCACACTTGAACTCAGTCATGATGTATATAATTCGTGCTTATGGCTCAGTTAGACTTTTAAACAGCAAAATTTTCTTCAAATGTACTGACTCCAACCCAGGCTCACTAAAGCTTTTCTCAAGTGGAGCTACTCGGACTGAAACTCACCAAAATGTCACTCACTCGGACTGACTCATACTCACACTCAATACTCTGTCGGAGTCAGGGTGAGGCTAAGTAAGCCGAGCCGTGCGCCTGTAAGCCTAGAATCAGCATCTTTGACCATTGTGTCAATGCTGTTTCATTTGCCAAAAGCCGGTCTTCAAGTTCATTGACTGAATGTACTTCACATCGTGCAGTCGAAACACAACGCCATCTATTTGCGACGTGCAAGACGGTGCGTGTCCTTTCTAATTTTTTCCAGGTGACAATAATTGACCGATACAAGCAGGGGTTCCACCTTTCTTCATCATTAACACCACGTGAGATGCCATCGAACCTTAGATGGCTTAGTGATGTCACCGCAAAGCATTCGTCGACGTGTTTCCTTTCCGCGACATCTTTACGCGTTAAAACTCGGTGCCGGCTTTGACGGATTCATCGGGCACTCTCTCATGTTACGATGCGATGGTTCATGACTGGGGTCTGTCGAATGCTAGACGACGACACAAAGCGGTCGTTAAATTGCAAACGTAGGTCTTTGAGGTGGTCTTGCTAACACTTCGGAAAGAACGGGTTGACGTCGTCATCTAGCTGGGGACCTCAGTTCGTCGAAGCAGGGTCGGAAGCTTCGAAGAACGCGAAAACACGAAATTATACGTGTAGGCGAGCGTCGTATCAACGTTGAGTTGCCACTGTCAGTTTATTTCAAAAGTGTGTATCAATTTTCTTTTTGGCTTCACACTGCGGATGGCTGGCCAACATTTTCTTGAGTTTCGGAGCAGTGGCACCTTAGTTCGGGCCAGTATGTAAGCATGGGCAACTTGATAATATACCGGTTGGTGTCGTATGGTGTACTTGCGCAGGTAAACTAAAAAAAAGAGAGAGGAGAGCAGAAAATAGCAAATACAATACAAAGCAGTCGCCCTCACCAAGGCACTGTTCTTGCTCTCCGATGCTTCCTTGATCCCCACCTCTCTAAGCGGAATACTGACCATCGCATTTTCTGAGGGAGAGAGCTACGCACATATCGACAAATTTAGGCCTCCGTTTTTACTTGCTAACGAAATAACCATGCATATTCATGGTGTACCTGCGCAAGTACTCAATAATACTTGAGCTGCCGTGTCTGTGCTCAGTGGTCGACTGTGCCGCAAGTTAAAGACGCTTAAGCTTCCGTTTTCAGACGTTTCTTTCCTCACGGCGACTGTGCCGCACATCCAACCGTCGTGGTGTGCACAGCTCGTCAAGTCATCCAGTATATTTCGTATGTAGTCAAATTAGTTGTGCTTTCCCCATGTTCACACGACATCATCTTGAGCTGGGACTTCCTTTCACTCATCGTGTCATCGCTCACAGTGTACGTGCTAAGTTAGAGTTGTCGACGATGTGTGAAGTGTGCTGACGTCTGAGAGACCTTCTTTCCAGTCATTACCTTCACAGTCATCGTCGCTGCGGACACTCAAATCCCTACTCTATTCCACTCTTCTTCGATGGCGTACCCTCTGTCACCGCCATCTATTCCGTCCGTCGCCTTCGACTCTCGAAAAAGCTTCCGTGTCCCATTCGCAGTTGTCACCATATAAAACTCACGCGCCTCTCTATATACAATGAACCCGCTTCTTTCCCCAGCCATCTTACTCCAATGAAAATGACGGAGGTATGTGACTAGTGCAAAGATGATAATCATGAGATGCGTGTCATGTAATAACATGCTACATGCCACGCTCACGATACACTCACGGTCGCTTCGCTAGCTTCAAAGATATTGAATTTCGAATTACGGGGCATGAATGAATGCCGAAGGTATGTGATGGTGCAAACAAGATAATCAAAAGATAAGTGTCCTGTAACAACATGACTTACATGCTACGCTCATGATACGCTCACGGCCATTTCGCTAGCTCCACATATAACAAATTCGGTATTACGTGACGTGAACGAACGCCAAAAGTACATGACACGTTCGAACATGATAATCATAACATGCGTGTGACGTAAGAACTTTGCAACATACCACGCTCCTAATGCCCTCGCGGCTGTTTCGCTAACTTCACATATTCCAAACTTCGTATCTCGTGACGTCACTAAACGACAAAGGTATATCTCACGTTCAAGCATGGTAATCATAACATGCATGTAATGTAACACATGACTACATGCTACGCTCATAGTGCAGTGTCGGCCATTTAGCTAGCTCCATTTATACCAAATTTGGTATCACATGACGTGAATAGGCGGCGAAGGTAAATGACACGTGTAAACATGATAATCGTGACTTGCTTGTCATGTAAAACTTGACAACATCCTACGCTCAAAGCGTGCTTGTGACCGTTTCGCTAGTTCCACATATACCAAATTTGGTATTACGTGTTGTGAATGGACAACAAACACGAATGTCAGGCGCAAACATAATAATCATTACATGGAAGTGATGTACGACATAACGTACGTCCACCTTATAACGTTGTGCTGATTTAAAGTGACATATCAACCTTCCTAGTTTGTGTTCGTATAGCATCGATTTCCACTGTACGTAGGATCTGACAATGTTTTTTGTCTACTTCGTGCCCTCCAACTCTTTTATTTGCGTGCTATAAATGTCAATAGTGTTTAGCACGTGAGCTGAATATTTTTTAAAACATTACACATTAAATACTTGGTGCACGAAAATGGTCTCTTGCTTTTAGTGGACTGGATAAAGTTATACATGTTGAATTGCCGTTGTAATCTTTGAGTACCTTGCCTGTAATTTCATAAGAATTATGACATGCGTTGCTTTCATTGCTAACATATTTATTTGTTATGCATCTATTATGCAGCATTCCAGGCCCAGGACCTCGGTGAGGACGACCTTGAAAGGGATCTCTTACATGGTCAGTGTGAGTGAACTTTAGGGCAAAGTCATACTGCCAACAACTTCAAGGCTTAACAATCCACGAATTCTCACCTTAAAAACTAAAACGCTTTGTCACATAAACGAAAACATTAAGGCAATCACGTGCAATAATTCCTGATTGACTGTTTTAAAACACGTTTATTTTTCTTTGCACTAGGGCGTTGCAGTGCACAGTAAAAGGGCACCATAGCAGGTTAACTGTTGAATATGTTGCATTGGAGAGACAGAATCAATCGAGTAGTCATACTGCCATCAGTAACATTAGCATAGGACTAGCAACAGCTTAAGTTTTAGCAGTAGTAGCGCCGCATACCACATGTAAAGGGTGAGTGAAATGTTGATGGGTGGTTTTTCACTGTCACAGCTAGCGGTTTTATATGGTCAACGCTGTTTTGGGTTATGAATGTGCTGCCATGGTCTTGAAGATGCCATTAAGTGGTAAGCTGAGGAGTGCTGTCTACCCATGTCGAGGTATATCAAGCCAGTTTTTAGCGGGGAAACATTTAACTGTCGAGCGATGTCCGCAATATTTCTCGATGACGATAAAGCTGACGTTGATCAAAAACAAGCGTCTTCCAGATCAACTATTCTCTTTGTGCCATACCGACAAGGCACATGCAAGGTACACTCTAAGCCAAAAGGGAGCAATAAGGATATATGGTTTGCTCTTTTAAGGGAGCAATTTCATTGTCACTCCCATTACTCCCCTAAAAGGAGTAACGGCAGAGGGAGGAGCCGTTGCTCTCCAGTCCCACCAGTGCTCCCCTAAGACCAACGGCTAGTCTTCACCGTTACTCCCGCATGTTTGCAGTTACTGCCCGAGGACCAACTGCACAGGCTTCCTGTTACTCTTAGTGGAAATAATTATTTCTCTCAAGAACGCTTGTGAGATGGTTAGCACATGGCGAGAGTTCCGCAGAGCGCTGCTTGGGTGCTTGTAACCTAAAAAGTGGATGAAATGGAAAGGAAAAGAAGTGCTTTATGTTTTTTTCTTTTTTCTTTGAAGCGACGTGTGAACACACGCAGAAGTAGACTTCGCCACACCACAGCCAACACTAAACGAGCGGTATAATAAATCAAATGTTCTGTGCGTCTTCCATGAAAAAGCAATCTTGAATTCCCAGTATAGGGCAGTCTGTGATATAATTGCAGGGAGAAGGGCAACTTCTGCAATTGTGAAGGACTCGAGTTGTGCAGGACTGTTGTTTCCATCAAGCTAGCACAGCGGCATGTCACCGCAGGCATATGTGAAGCATCTAATTGCTGCAAGAAGAAATAGAAGTATGAGGTTTAACATGCCAGCATCAGTTGATAAGAATGAGAACCACACCGCAGCAGCGTTTCCATTCTAGGAAGTCCACTGCAAAACGAAAAGTAAAAAAAAAGTTAGGTTCGGCCCAATTTAGTTGACAAGCCATATAAATGCTGGTGTGGTGGACGCTCTTTACATGATGTCTGTTGCCAAGATAGCTGATTTTGCAGAAAATGTGCAGCACTTCAAGAAGGAATATAGTCGTAGCAGTTAAAGCTGTGTAGCAGCGTAGCAGTTAACTAGTTTCCTATACATAGCTGTGTGACATTTTCATGAGCCTATTCACCAGTGGGCATTCTAAGTGGCAAATAACAAAAACCGTCCGTTCAGGTTAAAATATTTATTTAGCTCGTCACATAGTTACTCTCGATTTTACTGTTCTGTCATACGCTGCTGCGTCATGAAATGTGCGATACCTGTAGGTGCAAGCCAAGCATGCAAAGGAGTCTTGAAAGCAACCTTTTCCAAAGGCTACTTGATGATATTCAGTAAAATTTTTAGTAGCTGACGTAAACGTTTGGACAAAGCTTTAGACAAAATAAACACAAACAGTGCTACCTTCAGACAATGCTTTAAAAATAGGAAACTTGGGTGCACTTATTCACTTGGTTGACGAGTCACAGCCACGAGGTCTGTGAACGAAACAATATATCTTAAGGCATGCAGAGATATTCCAATTCGTTTTCTGACAGTGTCACAGATAGCTTGCCAATACACGTATATTCGAGCGGAACCGTGTGTCAAGCTTTTAATATTTGGAAGTCTTGTTTGTTCGCAGCCGAACAGGTTACTGCTCTGTCGGGCCAATTGGAATAAGTTTACTATGGTTTCCAAAAAAAAATGAATTATTTGAAGTAAGCGCATGGATAGAATGTCTGCCTATTTATTTTGTACTCTCTTCTACATGTACCACAAAGACATTTGTTGAAGATGTGCTGTCATTCCAGCCCACATAGCATACTTGGTCAACGTGATGGAAATACAAAGATTAGGAACACTGCCACCTATAGCGCATGTCAACACTCGCGCCCAAGTTTCGCAAGTCATGCACTCCGCGACTGCACCCACGTCTTCGTACAACATTACGCAATCATACCACCACTGCAACCTCCTTACGGCGGCCCCTTTAAGGTTGTCAAGCGTTGCCCGAAGAACTTCGTTCTGCTGCTTAATGGACGTGAAGGTAGTGTCTCCATTGAACGCATAAGGCCGGCTTTCTTGGACACTGACGCCGTCCTCGTAGACTACAAGCCATCCACGCAAACAAGACGAACGCGCTTCGCAACAGCAGAACCTACAACCTGCTCCGAGGGGTCGCTCCTTCGCAGACTGGCTACCTCGCTAAAGGAGCGGTGGGGGGGGGGGTGCCCTATGGCAAGTCGTCAGCGTCTCAGAGAAGACGAAGAAATTGTGCCGCTGCTGCTGCACGTGTTCGATCAAGGCGAGAGAAGAAGACGCCAGCAAGAACGACAGCGTCTGTGGACGTCCATTCAAGAGCAGGGATAAATAACAAACGTGGAAAACCAAACGCCGCACGTCTCCCTATAGTAACAGAATAACACTTCAGTATCTTAGAACAGCAAGCGTGTTTTTAGGAAACTTGAGAACACCCTTGAAGAGCTTAAAACTAGTCCCACTCTGTAAAACTAGTATTTTTCAGAGTGGGACAGGTCAGCGTGCAGTGGGATAAAATCCAGGAAACATATGCAGAAAACAAAGTAAAGGTGAGTTATAAAACGCTGTTACGAAGGCCTGCGCACGGACAGCTTTGTGAATTTAGGCCCAAGTGTTATGATTCGTGCTATGACTTCATCTTCTCCATGTATGGTACTACTGTATTTTTCATGTACATTTCCATTTTCTCTACTCGCATACTAAACGTGTCCACTTTCTCGTTCATTCGCATCATGTTCTCGTTCATTAGCCTCATATTCTCGCTGTCGACATGCTTGGCGTCCTCATTGCGCGGACATTCGCGGTCGTGTTACAGCTGGCTTCCTACGAGCCAGATATTCTACACGTTGTTCTCCCTGTCTCGCAATGTCGAGAGGTAGGGAAGTTTCAATATCGGTTGGTAGTTCGGGAGTGTGCGTTGCCGTACTGCTGTTTGCTTCATGTGCTTCAGATAACTCGGGGATTAGCTTGGCATAAGCGGCTTTCAGCTCTCCTAACTTCTGTTTTAACACAGCTATCAATTCTTTATCAGTGTTGCAAAACTCACGTTTTTCCTTCGGCGTAGTTGTCCTGGTGCTTCTGACCACCCACATTCGGTCGCCTCCATTGTTCTGTCCCGCGAATCAAGCCGGTGATCCTGAGCGACTCCTGCTAGTGGTTGATGTCCTCGCAGACGTGCGGCACCGAGATCAGGAGGGGGAGTGGCTGAGTGTCAACGTCTTCTATATAGATCGGCCTCGTTCTGTCGGTCAATCATCTTCGTCCAGCAGTGCCTGACCTTGATGCTCCAGTCGGGCTTGTTGTCGTTGTGCACGCAACTCATATGGGATGAAATATTGCTTGGAGTACACCTTGTCCACCGCCTTGTGAAAGCCTCCGTACAGCTTGCATTGGGAACCATACACTGGAGATAAGGTTGGGTTAGCAATTCCGCGCCTCGCAGCCTCTGAATTCGGTGCAGCCTAGATAAGTGCAAACGCCCCCACGGTAGCCGAGGTTCCCGCATACGTATAATATTGCCACGTTCCATTTCCCAAGTTTTTGTTATCGTCCCAAAACACCACACGATTCTCAGCGCAAACCGCACCTGCAGTTTTCGAGAAGGTTCCAGACTGTAGTAGATCATTTCGATAAGATCACGCCCACTGTGCGAACAGTACAGATTGTTCTGGAACCTATGCCACCACCAGCGATAACACTAGAACATTCGACAGCAAGAGTATAAATGCCGACGCGCTTCGCCGCTTGTCAGTTGTTGATCGAAGGCCGACGCTCAATTCGCCGCTATCAGTCCGAGACTGCTATCTGTGCGAGACTGCTGCTGTAATTGGACTTTCCGTTTACCGGGCACAGGTTCGCCCAAATAAACAGTTAAATCCCAACACGAAGTCTCCTGTCTTCGGCCAAGTCACGACCCCGTGACATCTGGTGGAAGTGCTGCTTCTTTCATGTACCGGACGCCCCCGTCAAGTCGTGAACCCAGCCCACGTCGCGGAGAAGACACCGACGCCAACCGGGAGCAGCGAACAAGCCGCCGACATCAAGGGCTACCACCGGAGTACGGGCTTCTACAAGACAAGGCGCGGAAGACCAAGGCCATGACCGCGACTGCAGCGACAATGACAACCGCCGCATCCCAGCCCACGATGGTCATGCAACAACCCAGGGAACCACCAATTTTCCATGGGTCATCGTTCGAAGACCCGGAGTCCTGGCTAGAAACATACGACCGTGTGGCTGCCCTCAACCACTGGGACCATGACGAAAAGCTGCGTCGTGTGTTCTTCTATTTGAAAGACACCGCAAGGACCTGGCTCGAAAATCGGGAGTCCACGCTCCAAAAGTGGGATGTTTTCTGCGGCGCATTCCTGCAAACGTTCGCGAGCGCCGCTCGCAAAGAGAGGGCCGCTGCTTTATTAGAGACCCGCGTTCAGCTACCAAATGAAAATGTCACCATTTTCTCAGAAGAAATGACTCGACTATTCCGTCGCGCTGACCCAGACATGCCTGGGGAGAAAAAAGTTCGTTTCCTCATGCGAGGGGTCAAACAGGAGCTCTTCGCGGGACTGATGAGAAACCCACCGAAAACCGTCCAAGAATTTGTAGCCGAAGCGACCACTATCGAAAAGACCCTGGACATGCGCACCAGACAGTATAATCGTCGCCTGACTGCAGACTGCGCTGCTGCTCAAGCCAGTAACTCCGGAGACCTGCGTGAAACGATCCGAGCGATAGTGCGGGAAGAGCTGCGCAAGCTGTTACCTTCGGCGGAGCCTCAAGTGGATTCAATCGCCGACATTGTGCGAGAAGAAGTTCGGCAATCGCTTCGAATTCCCCAAACACCGCTGCCCGAGTCAGAAACTATGAGCTACGCCGCTGCAGTGCGCCACAACGCTCCTCCCCGTCCACGCCGAAACGCCGCCCCGTCGCACTTTCGTCGCCAGACACCACCGCCGCCACCACCCCCACCGACGACCTACCGTTCGCCAGCGAGCCACGCAGTGCGCCGAGGAAAACCGACGTTTGGCGCACCCCAGACCACCGCCCACTGTGCTACCACTGCGGCGAGGCAGGGCACACTTACCGCCGTTGCCAGTAGCGACAGATGGGACTGCGTGGCTTCGCCGTCGATTCACCACGTCCGCAGCCAGGGGAATGGCCACGTGACATCGCCGATTACCTGACAGGAACTCAATGGACACCACGAAGTCCTTCCCGTTCGCCGTCGCCCAGCCGCCGCATGTCACCGCACCCCCGGCAGTACTCCGGCCCAACGCGGGGCCGGTCTCCTAGCCCGTATCCGGGAAACTAAGGGCAGCAACCGGTGGAGGTGCGGTTGCTGTGCGACGAACTACCGAAGATCCTCCGACGACGACGACGCCGCGACGGAGCTTTCCGAACACAACGCCAACCAGGCAAAGCCCTGACAGCGAAAGCTCACTTGCCGAAGGTGGCCTGACGAGTCCACTTGTTTGCATTAGAGGGAGAAGGATACCAAAGTGGGTTCATATCTCACGAAGTTCGGGACGCAAAGTCTCAAATACAACGCTGATTGATCTTGAGTTGTTGATTCTTTTCGCCTCAAGTGCCAAGGGCTGTGGTGGTTCGCAATGTTTCTTTCACTAGTTCGAGGATCGTCAGCAGGGTCGATGTGTCGAATCACCCATTTGCAGGTGTCGCATGGAGCAGCTTCGTGAGTGCTTACTTCATAATATTTTCTGGCTATCTGAATAGCCGCTACGCCCACCTACTTATCTGCAGTTTCTGTAAACGGCGTGGTCACCTAATAATATCCTGCAAAATGTTAGGACAAATAATGCCCTGCCTGGTCTGGACCAGGCAGGGCAACTGGACCAATATTTGCTGCTGTTACGAGGGTTCGCTGACTAAGATAGGTCGGACCTTTTGTATGTTTACGCCACACTTTGGGCGAAACACTATCATGATGTTGTCTTTCGGTAGGGAAATGGCATGCATGAGGCTCTGAGCACATGATTATTACAGGTAAATATGCATGTAGACAAACGATTCCATAACCTGATGGCTTGAGTTTCCAGGTGTGGTCGCTCACTCACGCAATCACTTATTTCAGGACTCGGGCGCCTCGTACCTCTATACTGATTAAACTTGTGCTTCCACCGAAAGTTTGCTTTGAAGTGAAAGTGGTTGATGAGAACACCAATAGGACTTCGCTCGCCAGCGCAGCCGCGTTTAGGAAAGGCACGCGCTGCTCACGCACGAACATGTAAGAACAATGGCAGTTCGCTCTCGTCCAGGTGTATGCCTGGGCATTCGTTTTGTGCGTCTTTCTTTCTGTTTGAGCAGCGTTCTTCGAGTGTAGAGCTTTGGCAGTTGTTTGTTCACACTTGTTCTTGAAGGTGTACCTGTGCTTGCCCTTATTGATACTGGTGCCGCCATTTTCGTCATCGCTGAAAACGTTTGCCATTCGATTCGAAAAGTGAGAACGCCTTAGTTGGGTTCGTGTCTTCATACTGTCACTGCACAGCTTGTGCAGCCTGTGGCCGCGTGTACCGCCAGACTTGTAATTCAAGGGGTGCCCTACACAGTGCAGTTCGTATTACTCCCTCACTTTTCTGACGACATCATTTCAGGCTGGGATTCTCTCTAATATCACCAAGGCTTCATTGATTGAGTCCGTGCCGAAGTCGTCTTCTGTCCCCTTGGTGATGCTGTACCTGCAGACGATCGCCATTCTTACGCGAAGTTGGTTATTAGTGACGACACCCAGATCCCTCCACGCGCTGTTGTCTTCGCACGTGTGTCGTGTTCCACCATCGTCGACACTACCGCATTCTTCACGCCTTCCACTGCTTCCGTTGATCGCCGCCTCTCACCGCTCCCAACCGCTCTCGTTACTCTTCAAGGTGGTGCAATCGACGTGCTTGTGGGGAATCCGTTCCCATTCCCAATTACGCTGCTTCGGGTTGAATGTATCGGCTCAATAAAAACATTCGAAACCATCGCTACACTTGACGTTCCTGATAAATCATCGGAAGTCGGCGCCCTCTCCTGTAGTTCCGGCAATGGCCTTTCCACTGCCGACATTCTCAACCTTGTAATCGACGAAGACCTAAACCCACAATAGAGGTGTGAGCTTTAGAACCTCCTTGACAAGTTTCGGCCATCTTTTGACAGTCACAGCGCTACTTTAGGTCGAACATCTACTGTATGAAACCAGATCAACACAGGTAATCACCCACAACTACGGCAGCGACCACACCATGTTTCGCCGACTGAACGCCGTGTCATCGATGAACAAGTATGTGACATGCTAAAGCGAGGCGTCGTTCAACTATCGAACAGTCTTTGGGCGTCGCCGGTTGTTTAAGTTAAAAGAAGGATGGCAAGATACGCTTTTGCGTAGATTATCGTCGCCTAAACAAAGTAACACGAAAGTATGTTTATCCTTTGCCTCGAATTGATGACGCCCTGGACTCTTTACAAGGCGCAATGTTCTTTTCCTCCCTTGGCCTATGCTCTGGGGTATTTGCAAGTACCAATGAATCCAGATGATACGCCAAAAACTGCCTTTCTTACACCAGACGGTTTATAAGAATTTAACGTGATGCCATTCGGCCTATGCAATGCGCCGGCAACATTTGAGCGCATGATGGACACTCTCTTACGAGGCCTCAAATGGAACACGTGTTTGTGCTACTTAGATGATGTGGTGGTATTCTCACCCGATTTTCCCACGCACCTTCATCGCTTGGGACAGGTTCTACGCTGCCTTTCTGCAGTTGGCCTCCAACCAAACTTGAAAAAGTGTCACTTTGGAGCACGCAAGCTGACCATTCTCGGACACGTCGTGTGGAAGGATGGCGTTCTTCCTGACCCCGCTGAGCTACGTGCTGTTAGCGAGTTACCGATGCCCGCGTCTCTCAAGGAGCTGCGTGGTTTCGTTCGGCTTTGCTCATACATCCGCCGCTTCGTCCGGAATTTCGCCTCGATCATGGCACCTCTGACAGACCTCTTTCAGGAAGACCGCAATCTATCTGCGTGGTCTCCAGCCTGTGACAGCGCCTTGGCGAAGCTCCGTGAACTGCTTACAACACCACCCACAGTGCAACATTTCGATTCAAGCGCTCCCACAGAAATCCACATGGACGCCAGTGGTGTCGGTCTTGGCGCTGTACTCACACAACAAAAGCCTGGTTACCAAGAATATGTTGTTGCATACACGAGCGGCACTCTTACAAGAACAGAAGCAAATTATTTGGTAACTGAAAAAGAATGCCAAGCGATCATCCGGGCCATTACAAAATTTCGACCTTATCTGTACGGCCACCTTTACGATGTTGTAACGACCACCACGTGCTCTGCTGATTATCCTCCCTCAAGGATCTCTCCGGACGCTTGGCACGATGGGCATTACGGCTCCAAGAGTACGGCATCCGTGTCATTTATCTCTCAGGCCAGAAGCATGCCGATGCTTCTTCACGTTCGCCTGTTTCTACTGATACTGCGAGTGTCTCCATCCAATACACCTTATTTCTACTATCAGGACCCATCGACATGGCTGCGGAGTAGCGCAAAGATTCGTGGATTGCGTCTCTGATGGATTTCCTATCTGAAACAATCGCCCGCCCGCCATCTCGAGCGCTACACCGACAAGCCTCTCACTTCGCCATCCGTGATGGAACACTTTATCGCCGCAACTACCACCCTGACAGCAGCAAATGGCTATACCCAGGCATCTCCGTGCCGGAATATGTGCTGCTTTCCATGCCGATCTGCAGTGTGCACACGCAGGTTTGCTTAAAACCTACGCCAGCCTACGTTTCTGGTTTTATTGGCGTGGCATGTACACATTCGTTCAAAAGTACATTCGATCTTGCACAGAGTGCCAACGCCGCAAGCACGATCCTAGCCGTCCTACTGCACCAATGCAGCCGTTACCATGCCCTATGCGACCATTCGACCGGGTCGGAGTAGAACTTTATGATCCTCCGGCATATAAAGCAGCTGGGAATCACTGGATTATTGTAGCGATCGACCATCTCACGAGATATGCAGAAACGGCTGCTCTACCAGCCACGACGGCACTTGACGTTGCGTCTTTCCTGCTGCAACGTTTTGTTCTGCGTTATGGCGCTCAACCTGAACATTTGAGCGACCGAGGCCGCGTCTTTCTCGCGGATGTTATTCAAGAACTTCTTGCTGAATTCCATGTGATTTATCGCTATACTACCACATATCGCCCAGAAACAAACTGCTTGACCGAACATTTCAACCGCACTCTTGGCAACGTGCTTTTTATGTATGTCGCCTGCAACCACACCAACTGGGGTCTTATTCTTTCCTACGTGATGTAGGGAAGAATAATCTCCACCATCTCTAATCGACACCATTCTCCTCTACCGACCCGACTCATCCAGAGATACACTAGTTTCCGAAGCCATTCGATATGCGGAAGAATGTCGGCAATTAGATCGCACCCTCACAACACAAGAACAAGGGCTACAGCAATGTCGTCACGACGATAAACGGTCCCACTACAAGTTTTCGCGCAACTCTCTTGTTTGGCTGCGGGTGCCTCCCAGTGCTGCTTCTGGTGCCTCTACAAAGTTCGTCAGCAGGTACCATGGGCCTTATCGCGTTCTAGAGCAAACTTCCGCTGTCAACTACCTCATCAAACCCCTCACGCCCACTAGGAACCTGGGTCGCCAATGACTCTTTTATTTAAATTAGTCATTTGATTGATTTTTGCGCACCTCAAGCAGAGGTGCGCGAAGCAAGTTTTGAGCATCTCGCCGTTCTTCGCGCGACAGTGCAGTTTATTGCTGTAGCATTCATTCCTTCGCCTTTGTGTTGAAACAAAGCGTGTTAAGAAAAAAAAAATGTTGAATGATTTCGAGTACTTCGTAATTCACTATGAAAGAGCACTGAGCCGTCCCGCTGAACAACGCACAATAAACGCTCAACTATCTCTGTGAGGATGCGTTTCCCTTGCCTGTAAATACATTTCTAAAGAAAAGAATCAGCCACGTTTTTGTTGTTGTTCCTTTCGAGTTTGTACACTTAGTCTAAACACCTCCATAAGATCCATTGATTTTGTCCGCCACGTGGTCATCTCTTGCAAAAATAGATACGTCTCTTAATTGAAAGAGCTTGTTGTTGGGCTAGTTGGTACAACATTTAAAAAAAAATAAGTCCAGTGTGAACACACGACACAATCATTCACACGCAAACACACACACCCTGGGTGTGTGTGGTGTTTGAGTGATTTCGTCGTGTGTTCGCGCTTGGTTTATTTTTTTGAAGTCTTTCACTTAAATTAGTCACTTGATTGATTTTTGTTTTACTTGTGGTGACGCAGGATATTCGGCTCACTATGATCAATTTGACGCACCTGAAGTGGAGGGTCGCGAACAATGTAAGTAAATCAAAACTCATATGTCTATAACTAGGATGCTTTGAACTCGTCAACTAGGCTATGTAGTTCTTTCGTGCTCGTCGTTAAACGGATTAATTAGTACCCTTACCTAATTTTTCTCGTAGCACCGAAACAGGAACATTATCAATTCTATTGTCTGTAGTAGTACACATCCTGCTTACTCTACGTTAAGGCTCCATGCCGAGTTCATACAGGTTGCCCAGCTAACTGTGGCCACAGTTAAAAAGTACGCTTATGCACTCTGTGCCTACGCGAATAAATGCTTAATGCTGTATATTGCAGGAGTAAGCATTTTTCGCACTTAATGTTATAGCCTAATAAAGCAAGAACATAATGCAAGTTTGGAGCGATGAAGTCAGACAAAAAAAAACTAATGAGATAGTTCCTTACGAGTTAGACTAATTGGTTTAGCCTAAGATGCGTCACTAATTATGTGACCCGTCTGTGCAAAAAATATTAGTGTTCTGCTGCTTATCACACATTTGGAAAAAAAATATCCCTCAAAAATAAATTTTGCCGACTTTTCGCATGTATCACCAACATGAGCAAGTCTATAAAATGACGCAACCAATGTTTCCTTTCATTCAATTTAATATTAGTGTGAACAATGCGAAGTTTATTGATTATCCAGGCAAATACAAATAGATCTCTGAAGAATGCTCCCAAATTAAACATCACAATATTTTACTCATGCTCCCAAATTCTTAAGTACAAACAATGTTCTGTTGCTCGCTAGGTTGCGAATCAGTCACCTTCTTCACATAGATGCGCCGCTGATTTCAATTCATCAATAATACTGCAATATACTTCTGGTGACGTACACCATAAAAATTTTTTCCAACACGTAATCACACAAAGTATACTTTTTTGTAAGAAAAGAAATTTAAAAGCATTTTGCAGATCCCACGACATGTGGGAATCGTTTTCACGAAAATCCCTCAGCGAGTAGCGATATGATTCATTTTTTTTCGGCTTTCAGCCAAGCGTTACAAGGCGGATCAACGAGTCTTTTTAAGCGTAGTAGTCGTTTTGTAACCATTGCGGGCTTATCAACAGGCACATTGACAACACTGACATCTAAATGGTTTTTTTCTTGTTTAACTAAAGTTTGCACGCACTTTAGAGCATATATGCCAGTGCTCAGAGGATTTAAACGTGAATACTGTACTGTTATGAGAGAGGCACCACCGGTTTCTTGGTATAGCGCGTTGCGAGGGACAACCCCGCAAGAAGCATCCAGGCAGTGGAGAAACAAAAATCAGCCAGAAGAGAACAAAATGTTTATATTTACAACGTATGTACAGAACGTGGAGGAGCAAGCCGCCGACGCCAGATGCGCCGAGGCGTTTGAGGAGGAGGATGCACCACCGTCATGGAGACTTGTCCAGCGTCTCTGTAAGACGTGCCTAGTGGCTCCGACGGACGCATCAAGCATTTCTTAGAGGGAAGGGTGGGGACAAACAACTTTATTGATGGCATAGCAAGGTCGGTAAACTTAATTTGCTGGTAGTTCGACGGATTGTTGCCAAAAGCTTGCCACGACCGTTTCGGTCCAGTGAACTACTTCTGCCTGAAGACGGTAGTCAGCTGACGACAGGAGCGACTCCCACTCCCCGAGGAAGGAAGCTGGCAGTATTGTTCTTGGTGCGGGGTTACCCTGGCATTCTCGAAGAATGTGATTTTGGTTAGCTTTCACGCAGCTGCAATGTCGGCAGTTTGGTGTAATCTCCTCTGGATAAATTTTAGACAAACGATGAGGGCTGGGCGAAGAATCTGTTTGGATTCGCCTCCAGATCGTGGCCTGTTCTCTTGACACATCTGCCTGCGGGGCCACGCATGTTTCCGGTTCTCTCGGTAATACGCTGTAATTTCGTTATACGTGGTGATTCTTTCCTGCGGGAAGTGCAGGGTGGAGGGGTCCACGTCCCGGTTGATCAAACCTCAGGCTACTTGGTGGGCCGCCTAATTCTCTGGATTCTTTGCGTGAGCGGGCACACATATAAGTTGTATTTTATTGTCTCGTTTCTTATTATTGATGATGTTGGCCGCGATCGGCCCAACACAGCCCATCGTAAAATTCATGAGTGCTCTTTTCGAATCACTCAGCATAGAATCGGTAGCCGGAATTGAGGTGGCCAGCGCGATGACGGCTTCTTCTGCCTCTAATGCTGAGACGGTTTTTACGGTGGCTACAGTAATAAGTTCCCTATTCCCGGTCACCGCGCATATGGTGTAACGGTCTCTCGCTTGTCGATAGACGTAAACATACAGAACGTTTGGGCGATCCTGAAATTGTTTTGCGAGGTTTTCTGCTCTTGCCTTTCGTCTCTCGTCATGCATTCCTGCCAGCATATTTTTGGGCAGGAGTTTAATTACAACGTCTGCACGAGTTGCCGCTGGCAGGAAAACCTTGTTGTTGAGCGTGCAACTAGTGCGTTGTTCGAGACGGTTGAGTATGTAAAGCCTGCGTTGGTCCGTGAGAGCCTTTCTTATTGGGCCGTTAAATGTCCTTCTATTAGTTCCTCCACTGTGTTGTGGATACCAAGGCACAGTAGTTTTTCTGTGCTTGAGTATCTGAGAAGTCCTAGGGCACCTTTATGTGTTTGTCAAATTAGGGAGTTTTTCCACATCCTTCTTTCTGAGTTGGTAGTAGGGGAATGAGTCGGTGACTCGACTGATTACAAAAGTGTGGATTAACTTGCATAGGTCGGATTCCTTCATTTCCTGATTTTTCATTGCCACTCTCCTTAGAAGCGTAGTCGTTTGCTGTACGGATGCCTGTAACTTGTTGATAGCTTTTGTGTTATGAGTGTTTTGCTGGATGAGCACCCCTAAAACCCTGGCTGTGCGAACAGCGGGGACAACGTCTCTATTTACTGTGATATCTATTGCGGAGCACACTCCACTGTAGGAGTCATTCTTCTTGTTTTTGGTTCTGATTACTAAGAGCTCGGATTTGTTGGGAGAACAACTAAGGCCCACTTTCTTTACGTACTCCTGTACAGTGTCGGCAGCTGTTTGCAAAGCGTCACAGATTTGCCCATGTGAGCCTGTGCAGGTCCATATCATCAGCGTACAGTGAGTGCCTATTGTGTGGGATCTGATCCAAGAGAACGGGCAGGCTACGCATCGTAATTTTAAAGAGGAACGGTGATAACACGGCTTTTTGTGGAGTGCCCCGTGTTCCAAGGGTGATTTTGGCGCTTTTGAGGTCGCCAATGGTTAGTTCAGCCGTGCGTTCATGCATAAAAGTTCTGATATAAATGTAAGTGCGACTGCCGACGTTCATTTGGGCCAAGTGTTCAAGTACAGCAGCATGGGACACATTATCAAATGCTTTAGTGATATCCAGGCCCAGGATGGTCCTGGTAGCCACTGTGTGTCTTGGATTTATTATACCATTGTGAAGTTGCAGCATTATATCCTGTGTGGATAATTGCTGGCGGAATCCCGCCATCGTGGGGGGTAGCAGGTCTCTCGACTCTGCATAAGCTGCTAGTCGTCGTAGAATAGCGTGTTCTATTGCTTTTCCTGAACATGATGTAAGAGAAATAGGCCGAAGATTTTCCAGACCTAATGTCTTGCCCTGCTTGAGATTAAATATCAGTCGAGCATGTTTCCAACTTGGCGGTAGTGTCCCAGATGCCCAATGTTTCTTCATAAGGTCAGTAATTGCCGTAATAGACTTATCGTCTAGGTTACGCAGTATTTTGTTGGAAATTTGATCATCTCCTGGGGAAGCCGTCGTACGAATACTATTCAAAAGAGCACGTATTTCCGCCTCGGTTATATCCCAATCTAGCTCATGGTTAGTATTTCCGGAGTATTCAGGCATTTGTGACGAGTCTACTTGTGTGTTTAAATACCTGTTTTTCAGTTCTTGCACTAATTCATGGTTGGTTCCCGTGTATATGTAAACGAGGTGATGCATTTTATTGCGCGACGTGCTTTTAGTCTGCTCAGGATCCAATAAGTGCATGAGTAGCTGCCAGGTGTTTTTGTTTCCTAGCTGACCGTTGAGCCTGTCACATAGCTGATGCCATTCTGTTTGACACAGTTTTTCCTTTAGTACTCCTCGATGTCCCTGTCAATTTGTGCTAGTCGGCGTTTCAACTTTTGATTGTGCTTTTGGCGGAGCCATCGGCGATGTAATCTGGCTTGTGCTTCCCACAGGTGCGCAAGCCTCGAGTCCGGGACGGGGCCATCCCGCTTCGTTGTTGTTTCGCATGTAGCCCGTTTAGCATCATTAGTGGGATCAGTAGTTCACTCATAGAAATCTTCAATAGTGGTGGTTAAGCGCTTGTCTCCCAGGAGGCAAAAGATACCTCATTTCGTGTGTTTAGTAGTGAATTTTATTTTTTTTGGCAGCCTTTAGTGGGTACGTTGATGGAAAGCAGATAATGGTCGCTTCCTAAATGTTGTTCGGAGTTTCCCCCCATAACTGCGTATGCGTTTTTAACAAGTGTCAAGTCAGTGGTTGTGTTGCGACTGACCCTATTCCCAGTATTTTTTGGTCAGTTGGGAAGCGTGAGTAAGGTAAGATATAAGTCCCTAATTGTTGCCCATAGTTTAGTGCCCTTGCGGTCACATTTGGGGTAACCTTTTTCGGTATGTTTGACATTAAAGTCACCTAATATTATCAGCTGCGAGTGACCCGCTATTTTGCTAACTTTTCTTAGAAGTGAGGCAACGTGGGTACTAGTATCTCTGGGCGGATTATACAAATTTAAAACGTATACGCTGCTATCCGAGCGTTTGTGGGGGAGAAGTTCTACGAGAGTGTGAGCTATCTCTGGATATTGCAAGTCATGTTGGATTGCTGTTACATTGTGTAGCACCAGTATGGCAGTAGCTAGTTGCTTACCGGCAGTGGTAAATTCGTTGAATGCGGCATATCTAGACAGTTTCGCAGGATAGCCTGTCTTTTGTAACGCAATTATATCAGGGGACTGGTCGGTGGATTGGAGGTGAAATTGCAAAGCTGCGTGTTTGTTGCGGTAGCTCCTGCAATTTCACGGCCAGAAAAGCGTGCTAGTCTCGTTGGTCATCTTTTCGTGAATATGGCGTTGCACTGACAGATTGGGTCGAGGGCATTTTGGGACTTTTGTGAGCAATGGACTGCGTGGGAGTTGAGGACGATGTCTGTGATGTGATTACATCGGCCGCAGCTGCACTCTCGGTCAGAGTGGGGAGCGAAGCTAAGCGAGCTGTAAGAGCCATACCAAGGGCACCGATACTCTCAGTGAGCTGTTGGTGTCGATTAGTTTGCTCCCAAGACATTTTGTCAAATAGAAATTCTAGAATTTCTATTCGATCATTGATTCGCGAGACGTTTAGGTCTGCGGTGGTAATTACGTATGTTGGTTCATAAGCCTTACGTTTCATCCTCCGACCGGGTCTACGTCTGTTTTAGCAGTGTGTTCATTTTGCGCGGCACAGGCCATGATCTGTTCGGTACTGTTCGTAATAGTTGCGCCAGCGGGCGCTTGCTTGCGTTCCAATCGTTTGCTTTTATCGAGCGTCAGTCAATTGTTGTTGCAATAGTTTGACCTGTTCTGCCAGCTCCCTTACCTGTTGGTTTTTGAAGGGTTGTGTCTGCGGCTGTCACTGCTTGTCCGGTTGACAAGCAACGCTATTTGCGAGCGAGACGGCCGGAAGTCTGTTGTGGCGATCCCGGGTCTTTGACGGGGATCGGGAGCGGGCACCGTTGTCAGGTATGGTATCACTAGTGCTCCTTCTCCGAAGCAGCGGGAATGATTCCTGATAATTCTTATTGTCGGTACTAGTACTCTCGGTCTGGGAGTCGGAAAGATGCTGAGTTGCTTTGTCGGTGCTCTTGTCGTTTCCTGGAAGCTTCCTTTTCAGGAATCCGTATTTACAGTTGTGACTGCCGGTTAGGTGGCCGCCTAAACAAACGACGAATTGCGCCGGTCAATTGAATTCTTTGCTGCCGGTAGGTTGCGGGTGGCTTTCGCCAAAACGATGGCAGTTATCTCGTTTCGGCTTCGGTGTTATGACCAGTTTGTCTGCAACTGAAGCACGCCTCTACCCGTTCTCTGAAGGGAAATATCAACAGCGTGAAAGCAAAGTAGTGGACATGCTTGGGTAGGGTATGACCAGCGATGGTTAAGACGAAATGCCTGCCCAGTCGCCGAGTGCTTACGATGTCAATTGTTGGATTGCGGGCGCAAAGCTCATTTAAAATCTCGTCATCACTTTCGAAGCTGTGTGCACTGAATATTATGCCTCTAACCGAGTTGTCAGGTGCAGGGGCATACAAAGCTATGGCACAGGATTGATCGGCAATTTCAGTTGGGTAATATTCAGGTAAGTCATTGCACGGTTCACGTCAGGCGTACTGACAGTGGTAGTGTTGTTGGACGGGTGAATGCGCATCTGGTCGGTGTTAAAGACTGCGGGTGAGTGAAATCCGGCAGTGGTGCATAAGGCTTCAGAGAGGCGGGCTGGTCCAAGATCGGCTAGGTGTAATGAACCCTGGGGGTTGCAGGATAAATTTTGTAGTCTTCCGGCGGTAACCGTGGCAGTTGGCGTCGCTTTAGAGCGAGCGGTGGTCATGCACGGCAAGGAGACAGCTTGCCGCGTTGGGTGTCGGCGGACACATAGTCGGCGGCGTCTGGGCGGTGCTCGGGATCAGGACGGCGATATTGGCGCTGCACGGCCAACGCAGTATTAAATGTGAAGCATTTCTTAGCGAGCTTCAGCGACTATGAACGTATCTATCTATCTATCTATCTATCTATCTATCTATCTATCTATCTATCTATCTATCTATCTATCTATCTATCTATCTATCTATCTATCTATCTATCTATCTATCTATCTATCTATCTATCTATCTATCTATCTATCTATCTATCTATCTATCTATCTATCTATCTATCTATCTATCTATCTATCTATCTATCTATCTATCTATCTATCTATCTATCTATCTATCTATCTATCTATCTATCTATCTATCTATCTATCTATCTATCTATCTATCTATCTATCTATCTATCTATCTATCTATCTATCTATCTATCTATCTATCTATCTATCTATCTATCTATCTATCTATCTATCTATCTATCTATCTATCTATCTATCTAGCCGCCTATGACATTTAGCTCTCCTGGCCGTTTGGATAATGGTATCTTTACGAAAATTGGTATGCCATAACATGAGTGTATGACGAGCATAACTGAATAGTCATAACATGAAAATCTTGATATTTATATCTTGAACGTCACGA
Organism: Rhipicephalus microplus; assembly: GCF_043290135.1. NCBI lineage: Eukaryota > Metazoa > Arthropoda > Arachnida > Ixodida > Ixodidae > Rhipicephalus > Rhipicephalus microplus. The sequence continues at coordinate 78,739,151 of NC_134707.1, read as the reverse complement.
TTTACAATTCATGGTCTTTCTGCTCATGTGGTGGGTTTGTTCACATGACATATTGCAAAACTGGTGTGGTATTGGCACGCTTCTTCCTCGAGTTTTCTGATCAGCCCATTACCCTGTACCCAATTCTCAGTGCAAACCACACCAACAGTATTCGAGAACCTTCAGGACTGCAGTAGATCATTTTGTTTAGATTACACCCACTTTGTGAGCATTTCAGTTTATTCTGGAACCTACGTCGCCGCTAGCCATAACGCTGGAATGTTCGGTGGCAAGTATATAAATGCCGACACGCTTCGCCGCTTGTCAGTTGGTCGACGGCCGACGCTCGATTCGTTGATATCAGTGCCAGTGCCTTGCTGTAATCACAAGTTCCTCTTGTGTGGCCACAAGTTCGGCTGAATAAACATGTCTAATATTCAACGTACAGTCTATGCCTTTCGTCGTCGTCACGACCTCGTGAAAGCATGACATGAGTGCATGGCGAACATAAGTGACATACCCTTACGTGGAAATCATGTCACGCATGTCACGTAAATCATGACTACATTCCACGCTCATGGTGCTCCTACAATTCTATCACTAGCTTCCCATATACCAAATTTAGTATTACGCATGGTATTCATGGTATTACACATGATATTCATAAGATGCGGGTCCCATAAGAACATGACAAAATACCATGCTCATGATGCGCTCGTGACCCTTCCACTTGCGTCACTTATACGAAATTTGGCATTATGTGACGTGCAAAAAATGTAGATGACACGTCCAAACATAATAATCATGACATGCGTGTCATGTAAAACATCCCTACATGCTACGCTCATGAGACGCTTGCGGCCGTTTTGCTACCGTAACGAATACCAAGTTTGACATTACGGGACGTGAATGGGTGGCGAATTTAAATAGTACGTCCAAACATGATCATCATATGCGTGTAATATAAAACATGACTACATGCTACGCCCATAGCGCGCTTACGGCTGTTTCGTCAGCTCCATATATACCAAATTTGGTTTGACGCGACGTAAACGGAAGGCGAAGTTATATGACAGGCGCAAACATGATGATCATCACATGCTTGTCATGTAAAACTTAACAACATGCAACGCTCTTAGCGTGCTCACGACCGCTTCGCTAGTTTCACATATACGAAATGTGGTATTACGTGACGTGAATAGACCACAAACACAAATTCCAGGCGCTAACAGGATAATCATGACATCGAAATGATGTTCGGCATAATGTACATCCGCCTCCTATTGTTGTGCTGATTTTAAAGCGCACATGGACCTTCCTAATTCATGTTCGTATATCCTCATTTCCCACTTTGCGTAGGATCTGCCAATTTTGTTTGTCCACATCGTGCCCTCCCACACTTTTAACTGCGCGCATTAGTTGTCAAAATGTTTAGCACACGAGGTAAACATTCTTTAAAAACATTGAACGTCAAACACAAAGTACGTGAAAATAGTCTCTTTTGCAATTATTGAACTGGATAAAGTTATGTGTTGAATTGCCATTGTTCTCTTTGAGTACCTTGCCTGTCATTTCATGAGAATAGTGGCATGCGTTACCTTCATATCCGATATATTTATTTGTTACGCATGTATTCTGCAGCATTCAAGGCCCACGACCTCGGTGAGGACGACCTAAAAGACCAAGGTGTGCAGGCTTGATGTGAGTGAACTTTGGCGCCAAGTCGTACTGCCGAAACTTCAAGGCTTCACGCTCCACGAATTCTCACCTTGGAGACTAAATGTTTTGTCAAATAAACGAAAACAATTGAGGCAATCACGTGCGTCAACTCGTGAATGAATGACTGAAAACACGTTTATTCCACTTTGCCCCAGGGCGCTGCAGTGTACGGTGACAGGGCACCATAGCAGGTTAAGTGTTGAAGATGCTCCGTTGGAGGGACGAAATCAATCGAGAAGTCTTACTGCCATCAGTAACATTAGCATAGGACTAGCAATAGCTTGAGCTTTAGCAGTAGTAGCGCCGCACACCTCATGTAAAGGGTGAGTGAAATGTTGATGGGCGGTTTTTCACTGTCGCAGCTAGCAGTTTTATGTGGACAACACTGCTTTGCGTTATGAATGTGAGGCCATTGTCCTTGACGATGCCATTGAGTGGCAAGCTAAGGAGTGCTGTCCACTCGTGTCGAAGTATACTAATTTAGTTTTTAGGGGCGAAACATTTAAAAGTTGAGCGATGTCCGCCATTTCACTATATGACGAAAACACTGAGGTTGATGAAAAACAAGACCCTTCCAGATCAAGCATTCTCTTTGTGATATAACAACACAGCACATGCATCGTACACTGTAAGCCAAAAGGGAGCAATGGAAGTACAGGGGTTGCTTCTACATGGAGCAATGACAATGCCATTCCCATTACTTCTCTAAAAGGAGTAACTGCAGAGGGACGAACCGTTGCTCCCCTTTCAGTTCCACCTTTGGAGGATGAACAGTTACTCCCTTCAGTTGCTCCCTGTGGACCAAAAATTACTCCAACCAGTTGCTCCCTTAATACCAACGACCAGTCTCGACCGTTACTCCCGCGTGTTGGCAGTTACTCTCTGAGGCCTAACTGCACATGCTTCCAGTTACTCCTTGGGGAAATGAATATTTATCTCAAGTATGCTTGTCACACACTTGACACATGGCGAGAGCTGCTTGGCAGAGCCCTGCTTGGGTGCTTGTAACACAAAAGGTAGACGAAATCGAAAGGAAAAGAAGTGCTTATTGTTTTTATTTTTTTTTTGAGGTGACGTGTCAGCACACGTAGAAGTAGACTTCGCCACACCACAGCCAACACTAACCAAGTGGCATAATACATCAAAGGTTCTGTGCGTCTTCTGTGGAAAAACAATCTTGAATTCCCAGCGTAAGGCAGTCTGTGTCATCATTGCAGAGAGAAGGCCAACTTCTCGAGTTGGAAAAGAATCGAGTTGCGCAAGACTGGCGTTTCCATCAAGCTAGCACAGCGTGATGTCACCGAAGGCATGTGCGAAGCATCTCATTGCTGCAAGAGAAAATGGAAGTGTGAGGTTTAACATGCCAGAATCAATAGATAAGAATGCCACACACACACACACCACAGCAGCGTTTACATTCTAGGAAGTCTACTGCAAACCGAAGTGTCAAAAATGGTAGGTTTGGCCAAATGTTACTTGGCAAGCCATATGAATGCTGATGTGGTGGATGCTCTTTACATGGTGTCTCTTGCCAAGATAGCAAGATTTTGCTGAAAATATGCAGCACTTCAAGAAGGAATATAGTCGTAGCAGTTAAAGATGTGTAGTAGCGTAGCAGTTAACTTGTTTCCCAGACACAGCTGCGTGACATTTCCATGAGCCTGTTCCCCAGTGGGCATTCTAAGCGAGATCATATGTGCGGCAAATAACACTTACCGTCCGCTCATGTTAAAATAGTTATTTAGCTCTTGCACATACTAATCTCGATTATACTGTTCCGTCATACACTGCTGCGTCATTATATGAGCGATACCCGCAGGCACAAGCCAAGCATGCAAAGCATGTTCGAAATCAACCTTTTCCAGCGGCTACAGGAAAATATTCAGTAAATTTTTCAGTAGCTGACGGCTGGACAAAACTATACACACAAATAAACATAGACAGTGTTACCTTCAGACAATGCTTTCAGAATAGAAAACAAAGTTAACAGAGATTTTATTATTTATTTATTTATTTCAGACATACAGCCAATCCCAACGGAGATTGTTGCGGGAAGGGCATACACAGAATAAATATATAGTAGAATGTTCATTTCGAAGCTGACAATTTGGTGTATTAACAAGAACATTGCACGTGAACTTTAAAAACACACCTAGAAAGTAAAAAAATATGAATTTATACAAAGGTTACTCATGCGGTGTCTAAAAAAAATTCTCATGATAAAGGAACGGTATACATAAGTAATGTGTGAATCACTAGTTTCAGGATGAAAATGACATAATTACATGATGCAACTATGGTAAGGTTACTACTATACAAAGAGAGCAACACATAGGTGGTCCCGAAGTAGTGATAGGAAGTTATCTTCGTTATTACAAGTAGTTATGTATGTAGGCAAACTGTTCCATAACCTGATGGCTTGCGTTTCCAGGTGTGGTCGCTTTCTCGCGCAAGCACTTATCTCAGGATTGGGACGCCTCGTATCTCTGCTGATTAAACTTGTGCTTCCACCGAAAGGTTGCTTTGAAAGGAACACCAATGGCACTTCACTCGCGAGCGTAGCCGCGTTTAGGAAAGCACGCACTTCTCACGCACGAACATGTAAGAACTGTGGCAGTTAGCACTCGTCCAGGTGTATACCTGGGCGTTCGTTTGGCGCGTGTTTCTTTCTGTTTGAGCAGCGTGCTTCGAGTGTCGAGCTTCGACAGTTGTTTGTTCGCACTCGACATGTGTGTGGTAATTTCGTGCTTTTGTTCTGCTTGGGGTGCGTGCAGCAAGTCTCGAGCTTATCGGCGTTCTTCGCGTAACATAGCAGTTTGTTGCTGCAGCATTCATTCGTTCGCCTTTGTGCTGAAGTAACGCTCAATAAATGCTCAACTACTTTTGAGGAGACGCGTTTCCCTTTCGTGTTAAATATATTCCCAAAGAGAAGGATTAGCCACGTTTTTTTTTTGTTGTTGTTGATCCTTTCGAGTTTGTACGCTTAGTCTAAACACCTCCCCAAGTTCAATTGATTTCGTTCACCACGTGGTCATCTATTGCAATAATAGCTACGTCTTTTATTTGAAAGAACTTGTTGTTGAGCTAGCGGGTACATTTCAAAAAATTAAACACACACACACTCACAAACACACACCCTCGGTGTGTGTATGTATGTTTGATTGATTGCGTGCTGTGTTCACACTTGATTTAATCTTTGAGAAGTCCTTTATTTACATTAGTGTTTGATTGATTTTTGTTTCACTTGTTGTGACGCAGCATATTCGGACCTATATAAGCATGTTGACTGACTTGACATGGCGAAATTCAAACAATGTAATAAATCAAAACTCAAATGTCTATAACTTGAGTGCCTTGAACTTGTCAACTAGGCTATGTAGTTCTTTCGTGCTCATCGTTAAACAGATGATTTAGTACCCCTACTTAATTTTATCCTAGCATTGAAACGGGGACAATATCATTTATATTGTCTGTAGTAGTACACATCCTGCTTACTCTACGTTAAAGCTCCATGCCGAGTTAATATAGGTTGCCCAGCTAATTTTAGCCACAGTTAAAAAATACGCTTATGCACACTACGCGAACAAATGCTTGCTGCTGTATACTGTAGGATTTTTTTGCATTTACTCTATTAACGCAATGAAGCAAGTATAATTATGCGAATTTGCAGCGATGAAGTTAGACGAAGTTTAATGAGATAGTTCCTTCCGAGTTAGCCTAATTGGTTTAGCTTAAGATGCGTCTGACTGAATATGTAACACGTCTGTGTAGAAAATATTAGCGTTCTGCTGCTTATCACAGATTTGAGAAAAAAATGTCCCCCAAAAAATAATGTTGCGGATTCGTCGCATGTATCACCAAAAGGAGCAAGTCTATAAGACGGCGCAACAAAGTTTCATTACATTCATGCTTCAATATTGGTGTGAACAGTGTGAAGTTATTTGATTATCCAGGCCACCTCAAACAGATCCTTGAAAAATGCTCAAAAATGAATAGTATGATATGTCACGCATGCTCACAAAATTGTCAGTACAATGTTCTGTTGCTCGCTATGCTGCGATTCAGTCACCGTCTTTGTTTAGATGTGCCGCTGGCTTCAATTCATCAATGATATTGCAGTATACCTCTGGTGACGTACACCATAGGATTTCTTGCAGTTATGTGAAATACAGTAATTTTTTCTACATGTAATCACACAAAGTATACTTAATGTTTCTTTGTCAGAAAAGTAGTTTAAAAGAATTCCGCTGATCTCATGACATGTGGGAATCATTTTCATGGAAAAAGCCTCAGTGAGTAGCGATATGATTCATTTTTTCGGCTTTCAGACAGGCGTTACAAGGTGGATCAGCGAGTCTATTTAAGCGTAGTAGTAGTAATGTGACCAGTGCGGGCTTATCGACAGGCAAATCGACAACACTGATATTCAAATGGTTTTTCTTGCTTAAGTAAAGCTTGCATGCACTTTAGAGCGCATATGTCAGTGCTCAGAGGACATAAACGTGAATATTATACTGTTACGAGAGAGGCACTACCGGTCTCTTGGGTAGAACGTTGCGAGGGCCAACCCTCAGCGGGAAGCATACAGGCAGTGGCAAGGCAAAAAGCAACCAGAAGAGAACAAAACGTTTATATTTACAACGCATGTACAAAACGTAGAGGAGGAAGCCACCGACGCCAGGTGCGCCGAGACACTCGAGGAGGAGGGTGCACCACCACAATTGGGACATATCCAGAGTCTCTGTGGGACGCGCCCAGTGGCTCCAAAGGACGCATCATGCGACTTTTAGGGGAATGCCAGCTAGGAGGGCGAGATAGCACTGCCCAACGCCTACCACGTTCATAACAGTATCTCCGCCGGGGTGGCAGTCATAGAGTTTCCTCATATACACTAGAGGGAAGTCTGCAGAGGGCGCTTGTGTCTATGGCAGCTAGGGTGCCTCGATGCACGCAACCCTGCTCTCAGGGTGCTGCCACATTTTGTACTGCTGCCTCCACCAATTTAGTGCCGGCAGCGTCTTCGCCAAGCTACAGAGCTCATGTCCCTGCTTGCTTCGGTAGGTGTTGGCTGGGTGTTGAGTTCCTAGGGGCTACAACCATTTACATTGAGCTACTAGGCCACTACTCGCCAGAGTACAACCTGTGGGCAGTGGTAATGACAGGTGTCGTCACTCAAGTGGAGGAGCGGGCATCAAGGCACTCTGATGGGAGATGCAACGCACGGCGCTTCAGCAAGAAGGGTAATGATGGGTTGTACACAGATTTGTCTAATGTTCGTATCTCTCGCCTGAAACAAAGAAATTGGGAGATCTCACGTGCAGTGGGAATCGATGATATGCGAAGCACGAATGAAAGAGGTCGATACGCGACTTTAAAATCAGCACAACGTCACAGGGTGGAGGTAAGTGATGCCGTGCATGACTTCTGTGTAATGATTATCATGTTTGGATGTGTCGTTTACCTTCGACATCAATTCACGTCACGTGATACCAAATTTAGTATATGTGGAGCTAGCGAAACGCCCGCGAGCACGCTATGAGCGTTGTACGCTGTCATGTTCTTACATGACACACGTGTCAGGATAATCATGTTTGCCGCAGTCATATGTTTCTTCATACATTGACGTAGCGTAGCACTAACTTTGGTATGTGTGGAGCCAGCAAAGCGGCCGCGAGTGCATCATGAAACGTGGGCACTTTATAGTCTGACGCCAGGCGTGACCGGCGCGACCAGCATCTGGCGGCGCGGCCCGACGGCAACCGACGCGAAATGGAAAATGCTGCATTTCGTACCGATTCGTTTCCCAGACAACACATCATCTTCCTCTTTTCGTGACGGAGGGACGCTCGAGGGCTGAAACGCGCAAGCGTCAAAGCAACGCAGCGCAGCGCGCACCTGCGAGTATATGGCAGGACTGGCGCCTGACGTGACGCAACAAAATGAACGCCGGCGAGCCCGCACACCGCGTCACGTCGAAATTTATTGGAGCCTTGATTGTGGCATGTAGTCATGTTCTCACACGACACGCATCTCATGATTATCATGTTTGCACCCGTCACATACCTTCGTCAGCCATTCACCTCACGTAATACCAAATTTGAAATATGTGAAGCCAGCGAAACGGCTGCGAGCGAATAATAACCTGGCATGTAGTCTTGTTGTTACATGACACGCATGTTCTAATTATTATGTTTGGATGTGTAATTTACCTATGTCGTCCGTTCGCGTCACATAATACCGAGTTTGGTACAGGTGAAACTAGCGAAACGGCCGCGAGCGCATCATGGGCGTGGTGTGTAGTCATGTTGTTACATGATACGCATGTCATTTTATTATGTGTGCACCAGTATCATATTGTGGTCATTCATTCAAGTACCGTATTACCAAATTTGGTATGTATGACGCTAGCAAAACGTGGCGAGCGCATCATGAGCATGGCCATAAGTCATGTTGTTACACGACACGGATGTCATGATTTTCTTATTTGGGTCTGTCACTTGTGTCCTCCATGCAACCATGTCATACCATACCAGTTTTCAACATGTCATGTGAACGAAGCCACCGCAACAGCTGCAGGACTATGAAATGTAAATCATGAGATTCATGATATACATGTCATGATTTTCATGTTATGACTAGTCATATGTGCCCCTCATACAGACATGTTATGCCATACCAATCTTGATATCGATACCTTTATCGAAATGGCGAGGAATTATAAATGTCGTAGGGGGCTCAGTGAATAGACAGACAGACAGACAGACAGACAGACAGACAGACAGACAGACAGACAGACAGACAGACAGACAGACAGACAGATAGATAGATAGATAGATAGATAGATAGATAGATAGATAGATAGATAGATAGATAGATAGATAGATAGATAGATAGATAGATAGATAGATAGATAGAGATGTTCAAAGTCACCGAAGCTCACTAAGAAATGCTTCTCATGTAAAATCGGCAAATGTTCACTGGTTGCGCTTCTCCACCTTATTTTTTAGGCTTACCATTACGACTTGGGTCACAAAGTTCTAAAGGGTTCGTTTTTTTTTAAAAAACAAAACAGTAAGCAGCAATAAACGAAATCGCAAGTACAATTTGGCGCCCGCAAGTACGAAGACCAGGCGAATCTGTGTACTTCCCATAATTCCCATGGTCGCTGAACGATGTCAGCGCCATAGTCACATCTAAATAAATTTAGGAAACTTTATGGTGGCAGTATCCCGATGAATAAAGGTTAGCAGCCACTGTTCGGAGGGATACCTCGTTGAAGTGCAAATCGCGTGTTGCTGGAGGCGCTTGGAAATGCTGAGGGTCCCATAGCGTCGGCCACAACGCACTTTTCATCCGTGAAGCTGCACTACCAAAGAGCTTCCTAAGTATTGTCACACGCTAGGGCCTATATATAACGTACAAAGAGACTCGACTGTCAAAATGCCAGGCACGAAGAAGGACGTGTCCGGCTGGTGCGGGTTGCTCGTCTTCGCTTTTTTCGTTCACGGGCACGAAACTGGCTCACTGTTCCCCGCACAGAACACCAAGTGGCATTACTCCTCCTCCCAAGAGAGAATCAAACCAATGCTAAAACAAGCGCGGTAAACAGCAGTGGGTCGGAGTAGGCTCCATAAATAAGCATTACACAAACTGGCACACGAGAGAAAATGCATTCTGGGGCCATCAATAGAAAATAAACGACCTTCACTGATAATAATCGACACTCAGCTGCGGAGTAAGCGAAGTGCCCTCAGGGCTGGCGTCACGCAAGCCCTAGCCCCAGCTCTCGGATCTTCTGCAGCAAACGGATCCTGACCTCTCGGAAGTTCACGTGCACTTCAAGGACAAGAAGCCTACACTGTCGAGACTGGACGACGCAATTATTCCGCTAACAGGTGAAAATGATGTTGACTGCGAAGTCGAAACGACGCAAGAATATAGCGACAAGATCAGTTACGCCATCGCGCACGTGAAGTACTAGTTGCAAGGTCATCAGCAAGCTCTCACGACGCATGCGCTGAAGGTTCCGGATCAGGATCGAGCAACGCAGACCTTCCGAGATCCGTTGATGCTACGAACCATGCGAGAGAGCCACGTCACAGATCGGTTGTACAAGCCAGGCTACAAATACCTTACCTTTGACGGCCACCTGCGCGACTGGCAGGCCTTTTGGGATCATTACGACGCCACGATCTACCAAAACTCCAACCTACCATGCATCAAAAAATTCAAGTATTTGCTTACGTACTTAACTGGCAGTGCGAAACGGTCAATCGTAGGAATCTGGTTAGCCGAGCAGAATTACGACATCACTATCGCAACGCTCACGGATTGTTTCGGATGACGAGATCTTTTTATCAATGAGCACATGGATCATCTTTTGTTGCTGACCGCTGTGAAGAGATCATAAGAAGGTGCTAAACTTCGCAAACTTCACGCAATGTGCTGTTCCGAGCGAGCGCTTTAGAAGGTCTCAGCGTGTCCTCGGATCAACACATCGTGGTAATAAATCAGGTCGTGGAGCGCTGCTTGCCAGACGATCTCGGTATCATGCACCGACAAAGGATGAAAGAGGATGACTGCGCCCATAGTGGAACGGAGACTTCCGAACACAGACTGCGCCGAGCGAAGTACCTGTCGACATTTCTTCGCATTCAAGTAGAACTGCGCGAGGAAGGGCACCTGCAACTACGTCACCATGCTGTCTTTACCTGCGAAGCAGCGGCGACGTATTACTGTATCTATGGAAGAAAAATCTTGCATGGGATGCCAGTATGCCTGAGGGTGAACAGGCCGAATGGAATAGTTGATGTTCTGAGCTGTTTGACTTGTCCCTCACTATTACACGACATATGTTCTTATAAAATAAAAATAAGCCCTTTATATTTGAGCTGCATATCTGTGAAGATGCCAGTCCTAGAGCATACGGCACTTACATTTACTTACGAGTGAACTCGCCACGTGAAACGTGCTTCACGCGACTCTATCAGCAAGGGCTGATTGCTCCTTAGAAAATGGTGTCCCATCCACGCCTGGAGCTCCTGGCATGCCCCATCATGGTGTGGCTTACACGCTACGTGAAAAAGGTTCGTTTTTTCCAACAGGTCACTGCTGCCTTTTGGACGGACTCGCTTGTGGCACTAAACTGGATAAAGAGTTCAGAGACCAAGCTGGAACCATTTGTAGCACATCATGTCACCGAAATCCGGCAGCATATCAGACCTTCCCAATGATTTCACTGTAGCAGCAAAGAAAATCCCGACGATGTGATCACTCGAGGATTATCATTTTTAGATATTACCAAATTGTTCAAGTGGTTGCATGGCCCAAGCTGACCGTGTCATAAAACAAGGTCTCACAAAAGTATAGACGTCAGCGAATCAAACGAAAAAATACTGTTTACCGAAGTGCAGCAACCGAAGAATGATCGAGCATTTTCCGCAGAAAAACATCCATTTGTTCATCCACCAATGATGTTCGCCACGGTGTCGTGTCCCTGGAAAATTACAGCTCTTTACCGAAACTGATAAGAGTAACTGCATAGGTCCAGCGTTTTAGCCACCGCACAAGATGCTTCCCATCAGCGTCTGGTCCTCTGACAGCAGGAGAATTATTACAAGCTGAGCATCATTGTTGCATACAATGCAGGAAGTTCCCAATCGAGGTCCAAGCGCTGCAGAAAGCTCTGCCATTACCTTCAACATCTCTTGTACTTCGTTTGTGCCCGTTTATAGATGAGGACCATCTCTTTCGCGTCGATGGATGACTGCAAGAGCTGCAGGCTGAACAGGACATTCGTAACACCATCCTACTTTCAAGTGACCATAAGCTCACCAGCTTGCTTGTTACGTCAGCACATATGTGTGCGATCCTCAGTAGTGCTGAAGCAACCCTTATTGAGCTTCGAGAGCGTTTCTGGTTATTGAGAGAGCATCAAACCGTGAAGACGAGTATTTTTCAATGTAGAATGTGCGAACGCTGGAAAACTACAGTGGAGGCAGCATCCATGGCCCAACTTCCTCGCGAAAGAATTAAAAAACCAGTCCCTTTACGGTCGTTTGGCTTGATTACTGCAAGCCGCTGTACACGAAGTCAGCAAGCGGTCCAAGAAGGACTTAAATACGTTTGCTTTCGCGCGCCGTCACACGCGCCATTCACCTTGAGCTAACATCAGACATGACCACCGCTACAGCTTTGCTTGCCTTTCGTTGTTTCGTCGCGCGCCTGGGTGCACCCTCAATTGTGTACTCTGACAACGCCCAGACGTTTCGGAGTTATGCTAGATGGTTTGCATATGCGCTAACTGCTTTTCGCAAGTATGCCGCGGAGATCAAGATACAATCGAAGTTTATCGTAGAACGCGCTCCATGGTGGGGTGGATGGTGCGAGCACCTCATTCATACGACAAAAACTTCGCTAAAGAAGTCATTTGTACACAGTAGTCTTAACGTGGAAGGCCTCACAACGAGTGCTGTCTGAGGTTGACGCTGCGATCAACAGCAGAACCCTCACCTATCTTAGACGTGAGCCTAACGAGCTACAGCTCTTGCTCCATCGCATTTCTGGCTGGGTAAACACAGCACATCGTTGCCACAGCAGTGCCCACCAGAGCCTCACGTATCCGTTGATCTGGAACGAAAGGCTCGTCATCGCCAGCGTCTAACAGTGGAACTTTAGAAGAGATGTAAACGAGCTTATCTGCTATTGCTGCGGTCGGCACGCAATCGCTCAACATGCCCGACAACGAAGCTCCGAGTTGCTGATGTAGTGCTCTTTCAAGAAGACACGGCACCTGCGACGTCATGGAAAATGGGCAGAGTGCTTGAGCTATTGCCAGGGAGAGATAAAATTGTGCGTGCTTGCTTCATCCGTCTCGCCAACGGTTCTGTTGTTAATCGTCTTGTGCAAAAGATTTTCTCGCTCAAAGTCTCCGATTCACCTTAGCTCGCCCGGATGATGTTGAAAAAATGAAACAGAACGGAGCAACTTGAACGCGCGACACCGGGAAGGAAGAAGAGAAAGCCGAGGGCACTGAGCTCGCGAGGGATGGCAAAACAGATAGTCGGCCATGACCGCAGGATAAAGTCACGTTTTTTCTTACGGTTTGGGAGCCAGTCGTTTCGTAACAGCCCCATGGGGTGCACGTCGTCGTAGGTGATTATACGGTGTTTTGTTATTGGTGTTTGACGTATCTTGAGAAAAGGTGCAAAGCGTGTGTGGGACTCCAGCAACAGCTCACTCAAACGCTGCTTGTTCGCTCTAGAAGGCGTTAGACTGTCGACGCTACGGAAAGGTTCTTCAGCGGTGCCGATAGCCTCGGAAGCAACACACTAAGTGATGTTGGCGACTGGGTCGGCGTCGGCGATGAGAGTTACAGGAAAAACAAGGCAGTGCTCGTAGCTGAAGTTTGTGAAAAGAACGCCGCAGTTATCATCCCGAAGGTCAACAAGGATTTTTGTTACGCTGACATCCTGGGACAGTGAGAGCAAGTGATTGCTTTCCACGACTGCTTTACCGCGCATCACTCCGTCACACGCCACCTTAACCACGACACTTTCATGGGTTGGTAACATGACATAGTCGTCGACGACGCGAAGAGACGCTCGCAAGTGACTGGTATGCGCATGAGCTGTTGTGGCGTTCGTGCTCGAGAACGTGACTAGACTTCGTCGAATGTCGAATATAGCACCGTCAAATATAGCTCTAAAAATCCATGCCAATGATCAGGTCTCGAGAGCACTGAAGCAGAACGCTCAAACTGGCAACAAACGTACCACCACGGACTTGCAATCTTGTCGTGCACATACCGAGTGGCGTGACGAAATGACCGCCAGCTGTACGATTTGGCATTAGGTTCCATGGCGTCGGTAATTTTTTCATAAGGGTGGCCAGTTTTTTTTGCAATTATAAAATAGTCCGCACCAGTGTCCACAAAAGCAGTGTCTTTGTGACCATCTAGCAGAACAGGAATATCAAGGGAAAGTCTTCCCCAGTCAGCTGGTGATGTCGTCGTCAATGTATCACCGGTATCGTCAGTCCGCGTCGATAGGGAGCCTTGAGTCTGACCAGTCTGAGCGGCCTTGCCCCCAAAGGTCGCTGTGGCTAGTTTTCCTGGCGTAGGATAGGTGACCGGCCCTGCACCTCGCCGGATTAGGTACGACAATTAGGCGAGAACTGCTGCGGTGATGGAGAATCTGAGTGGTGCCAAGATGCCTATCCGTGCTGCCGGGCAACGTAGACCGTAATTTCCGGAGGCTCCTGGCTGAACCAAGGAGGTAGAGAGTTGGCCGAAAAACCGCGAATTCCTAGCTCTCGATAAGTGCATTATTGGTAGAGTTGCCCAGCTTCGCCATAGTGAGAGCAAAGAGGACGTCGATTGTGGGCACGCCACATGTCTGATTTTTGCGAAGTCGGTTGGTGGTCCCTGAGATACGGGCCCGCTTGGACTGCCTGAAGCATGTCTGGGGCCGTGGTGTGAAGCGGAGTGCGTTGTGGTGCAGGTTGGCGCAGAGGTTGGTCTGCCGAAGGCATAGCAGGGGCCACGGCTGGAAGTGGGGCCAAAAGTAGTGCTGGCTGGAGCAGAGTTTGCGCGCACGACATGTGAGGAAAGTCATTCAGGGTCCGTGGTTCTGCCTGACAGGAAGGTTCTTGCAGTGTCTGCGGAACCTCGTCTCGGACGATGCCGGACAAAGAAGTGGCAGCAGGCGACGGGGGTACTGATATCTTCTGCAGTACTTCGTGGATGACACAGTGTATGTGCTCTCGGAAGAAGTCGACGTGGCCCCCAAGACCACCCGTGTAGTCCGTAGCGAATGCAAGGTTTACTTGTCATTCATATGGCTGCGTCCATATCCGAAGCTGCTTTTGATTAGGACCGCTTTCGCAAGAAATTCTGATGTAGTGCTCGGTGGACTGCGTACAAGACCACCGAACAACTGCTACTTCACTCCACGCATCGGCTATCGCACCTGTTTGTCTTATGGCATGGAGGGGGGTGGGGATCGACTCGTCGAAAAAAACGCGTCATGTCCTTAACGTACATGGCTCCGCCTTCATTTGGCACTAGGATACAGCACTTGCATTCATTCTCAGCTCACTCTCAGCGATCGGGACTTGCATGCATTTTGAGAAGCTGGTGTTTGGAGTCCTCCCATGACATTTACACACCTGTCGAGTTTTCGTACCAAGAACGTGCCCTATCATTCAAATTGAATTAGACATATATAAGTTTGCGTCATTCAACGTGTTATGGAGAAGCAACGAAATAATTGTGAACTAGCCAATCCTCATCCTCAAGGGCAGCGCCATGAAAGTGATTCGGCTTTCGGGCTTTAAACAGTGTATAGTGCATGGGCGTTGCTCCCTTCATACTGGCTGGGTTGGAGCTGCTTGGGACGGTGCTGCCTGGGATAGTAGAAGCAGTCATCTTCTCTAGGAGATGTCAGAACTCAGGGTCCAGTGCACAGATCCTTCGGCTGGCAAGGTGAACAGGCGTAACCACCTGTACGGGGCTGGAGGTTCTTACACTACAGGAGGGGCTCGGTGCATAGAGCAACCAACACCAACACAAGTCGTCACGCGATAGGGACTCAAACAAACGTACAAGCAGACACGACTGTCAAAATATCAGGCACGAAGAAGGATGCGTCCTTGTTCTTGCTGCCCTTAACTTGTGGCTCATACCCACTGTGAGGAATCGGCCAATAATTGAGTGGTCTTTGAAGTATTATTCGAAAGACGTCTCCGGCTGGCGCGGGTTGGTCGTCTTTGTCTTCTTCATTCACTGGCACAGGAGGGGTTCACTGTTCGTTGGTACAGAACACCTGGTGGCAATATTCACTAGATGGAACTCTGGCGCTAGTATCTAAGGGAACTGCAATGCACGGCGCTTCAGCGAGCATCGGAATGGTCGGTAGTACACGCATTTGTCTAATCTTTGTACTTATGGTTCCGTGTGTGTTCGTTCGGCTTGGAGGTGCTTACTCACCACACGAAATTCAGCAAAAGTTCAGCGGTTGCGCTTCACCACCTTATTCTTTTATGCATATCATTTCAGATCGGGTCATGGAGTTCAAAGGGGCTCGTTTTTTTTCTTAAACAAAGCCGAATTTGCAATAAACGAAGCCGCAAGTCTGATTCGCCACGAGCAAGTACAAAAACTAGGCAAAATTGTGTATTGCCCATCTTTCCCATTATGGTGGTCGGAGGAGGGCAGTGTTAAGGTGGATAGAATTCCAGCAACGTTAGTAGTGTGACGGGTGTTGCTTTCTCGCCGTGGGATAGGAGCGCGCGAAACGCAGCGAAAATTATGGCCACTGCAGGGGCACTGGTGTAGTAGAAGGTGCTGGCCATGCACGCTTGGGCTCATTCATTCTCTCTGTTATGTGCCGTTGCCTCGTTCGGAAGCGTCACCTTTGCCGTCGTTTTTTGCCTGGTCACGTGTTCTGGCTTCTGTTATGCGAACCAGAACATAGTGGGTTCGCTGACCATGCCCGTAAGCAAACTGACCATGCCGGTCATGTACACCCGACTGAGCCAGGACACCCGATTGAGCCAAGATAATCAAGAAAATGCTTTCGGGATTATTAGGCAATGTTGGGATAGTAAAGACCATGTGAATGCCTCACTGTTCATGGTGACTGTAAATTGCTCATTTGTTTATAACCTTGCGAGACTACTCAAGAGTGGGAACTTCTTTGCAGAGCTTATAAAAACTCTTCTTCACACTCCGTCGCCCGCCTCAAGTGATTCTATTTTCGGCATACGAGACATCTTAGAATACATGTTGGAAGTTGGAGATGTTGACAGCGTTAGGTCCACACAGCTGTCTTCAGGTGATGATCACAGTAGCTATGTCGTTCAGAAAAGGGACAGCTGTCTCAATTATTTCGTGTCTGGCTATGTTGCTAAAACGTTCAACAACAAAAGCTTCTGTAATGAGTATATTAACCATCTTGACACCTAGAAATTCGGAGTCATTGTCACACCGAACAGTGAGTTGATTGATATGTGTGGTTTAACGTCCCAAAACCACTATATGGTTATGAGAGACGCCGTAGTGTAGTGCTCCGGAAATTTTGACCACCTGGTGTTCTTTAACGTGCACCCAAATTTGAGCACACGGGCCTACAACATTTCCGCCTCTATAGGAAATCCAGGCGCCGCAGCCAGGATTCAATCCCGCGACCTACGGGTCAGCAGCAGAGTACTTTAGCCACTAGATCACCGCGATGGGGCACTGAACAGTGAGTTAGTGAATGCATTTGACAGGGGAGGCTTACTGTATCTTTGTGAAAATCTGGCCACAGTGATGAAAACTGCGAAGGATGCGTTTACTTTTTTTTGCTAAAAAATTGCACTACTTCAGCTTGCGTGAATTCATGAAGTTCTTCACATAAATGAAGCTGGATGGAGTTGACAGCAAGATTCACAGCCAAGAACTGACCGCAAAAGTAGTCCAGTTTTTTTTCTGCACACGCGTATGCACTTCTGAGCAATATAAGACACGAGTGTCCAAAGGGAGTGCCAGAAACCCTTGAAGTTGAAAAGGTTCAAGTAATTTGACTTTTCAAAGCATTATATAGGAAAGTATGAGATAACAAATGTCCTTCAGAAGTATGTGATCACAAATGTGTCATAAATGAACATGTAGTACCAAATTTTCCTTGCGTGTGTTTATTTTGCATCTTGATAATAAGTTAACAAATGTAATTTTTTTATCATAGAGAGAACGATCGCTAAAATAGGAAATTATGTCCGCTGTAAAAAATACCCTCCAGATACAACGTCCTCATCTCCTGTCCAAGTTTCTCATAAAAAAAGGTGCGAGAAAATGCAAATGATTTGAATATTGCATGCTGAGGGGCACCCAACCCCTTATAAGTATGAAAAATGAAGGTGTATGAAGAAGGGGGAGGGAGACAAGAATCAGCAAAACACCTCGGCCAAATATACTCACTATGAATGACTGCGAAGAATTTACCTCTTTCCAAGAGAGACAGCACTCTAAAGTCAGTTTATCTATGCATGCGAGCTAGTGGTTTCACTCAGCTGAAGCATATCAAACAGAGTAAAAGCAGCGCCAAAATAACACAACGCTATTTTAACGACATAGCTAAGGCACTGAACAGGTCTGTGCGGCATGCCAGTTCTGTCAGGATATGAAGCGTTTCGCGCTCTTCCTTTTTATTTTTTCAATCGCTTGGCGCCACGCATAACTTGCAAGACATTCTTTTTAGCGGAATAAACATGTAGCGCAATAAAAAGTCGGGCGTGGTGTGGAAGCGGTTGTCTAAAATGAGAGAAAGTAATGTCCAGCGGCTATGTGCAAAGTAGGCCATTTTCACCCCAAGAATCTTTTGCGCAGGTAGCGCCATCTGGTGTGCCCGCCATCGTTCATTGTGAAATCGTGCAGCCCTCCGCTCTCGCCCGTCACCGTTTTCCCTATAGCGAGCATAATTACCACCATGGTCGCTGAACGATCGTAGTGCCAGATTCTCCTCTAAATAATTTTACGAAACTTTATGTGCACGTCGAAAAGGTGACGAACCAACCACTTTTAACGTACGCGCTTCGCCTAGCCCTACCACGAGCCCCAATCTGCTGACATTCGTAGCACCTCAAATCAGTTCGGGTCTGGCTGTTTGCTTTCCGTTGATGTAACATGGCCACGTGGGCTTCACTGGAAATACCCCGATGAAACCATCCTGTAGGCCTGCCATCCTAATATCCTGTAGGCCTGCCAGGCTCACTTTCACACAATCAGCGAGCTGGCAGGTGAGAGGAACAAGATTTCAGTGCTTAACGCATCAGCGGGGACCCTGATTCCCGAAATTATAAAGAAAAACATCTTTTTAAAAAAACTAGTTACAATTACGAAAATTTTAGGACGGAGATCACAGTGCATTGACGCGATCTTCTCCTAAGCAGCGACTTAGGCCATTTATAATGCAATGCTGAAGCGAGAAAGGTTTTTGTCTGAGAATGTTTCCTTTTGTTTTTCGATTGATGACGACGTTTCGCCTTTTTCGATATGGGTGGAACACAATGAGATTTCTCATCTGTGAACACAGCACTTCTTCTAGCAAGATTTCTGTTTTCGTTTACAGCCCAAGAATAAATCTACGCTCCGCCCACCTCAATCACCATCCCACCTGAGCAGAATTTGCATAAATGTTTCACTGAATAGCAGTTTGTTATTTACGTGAAGTCAGGCAGATTTCACGAATTTTAAGCATATCGCGTCACCGTAGAGGCTCATGTTTATTTCGGTGGATTTTGGTCAAAAAAGCTTTCTTCTTCGCAAACTTTATAAAACTTCTGACTTCCCTGCTCTTCGGAACGTATTGTTTTGACAAGGGATGATGAGTTTTGAATATTTAAAATGCGTAGTATTTGCATTACCAGCGAAAGTGTGTTTACGCTTAGGACAGAGATTGCCAATCATTGCTCTGTTAAACAAATAAATGACACGCATTCTGCTGAACGCCGAGTTGCTGATGTGAGTTTTTTTAAACACCATTGCATTAATACGCAAACGTCTCAACCCATCGTTCTTGGGTAAGCATAAGCTGTCTACCCATAGAGTAATATAAAATGTTAAGAGAGGACACCTTCATAGACCCCTGCGGCTTATTTGGCTTTGCGAGCACCAAATAGGTGTGGGGAACCATTGCAACCTCAGAGATGGTAGACCACAGAAAAGACTGTCTCGAAGACCATTTTGCAGTGAGTAGGAATATTATACAGCCTTTGAGACCACTTCTACGTGAATGCTCGTCTCTGAAGCCGTACTTTTTCTATAATGTTTCGTTTGCATGCATCGTAGAGCTTCGTGCAAGCTGCGCCGCTAGAGCAGCAAGTACACGATGCCAATGGGTGTCCATGCGCACAATTTATTTAAAACATGAGAATCATTATAGAAGCGAAAACATTTATTTTCAGGTGATATTCTAGGTAAGCACATGCCTTTGTTATAGTCTGATAAGCGCAGGCACACAGAGAGGTTCATTGCACTGTGAGACGTGAAAATGCAACCGCCATATCATGAATATAAATTACACACAAGAAATAAACATCTAGATAGCAATTTAAAAAGAACTTCAGCAGAGTAAAACTGCAATAAACGTACATAACTACACATACAGTGCACAATGCAGCCCCGCCGCTGTGGTCTAGTGGCTGAGGTACTCGGCTGCTGACCCACAGGTCGCGGGATCGAGTCCTGGCGGCCGTATTTCCTATGGAGGCGGCAATCCTGTAGGCCGATGTGCTCAGATTTGGGTGCACGTCATAGAACCCCAGGTGGTCGAAATCTCTGGAGCCCTCCATTACGAGTCTCTCATAATAATACGTTGGTTTTGGGACGTTAAAACCCACATATCAATCAATCAAATCAGTACAGAATGCGACACAGCAGTAGTTGCCTCAGCGCTTGACTCCGGCATGAACCGAAAAAAGAAAAGATAAATGTTGGCTAAGTTTTCTTTCCCACCTTCGCACTGGTTTTTTTCCTACACACTTCACATTGCTTTTTCGCGAAAAGCAGTCACGAGAAGTTACCACAGCAAAAACAAAGCAATTTTAGGAGTCATACAAGCTGCTAACGAGGCAGGAGTTTTTACTCAAAGGTCACGTCCTAGCGTTAGCTAACATACATTTTTCTATATTTAGCATTTTTCTCGTATTGCGCTCGTTAGAGCTTCAAGCAATTCGTGCAGAGCACAGACAACGACACTTAGCATAGTTGCACTTTTCACAAAATTTCACTCTTGCAGTGAATTCGAATTCATGTAGCAGCAAAAAAAAAACCTAACAACGCGAGAGGTGACTCAATTTCTTGAGCAAAGAAAGAGTTTTTTTCGCAAACTTGCTGTGAAGCATTTTAAGTAGTTTTCTTTCGTGTGAAGCAATCCACGAAAAGAGTACGCGAAATTAAAAGCACAAAAAAGATTTCTGCGCCGAAAAACACAATGCCAGAAACGCTAGGTTTGGTCTTCAATGAAAAATGGAATTCGCAGTTAACCAAGTATTGATGGCGTCCGTACCTAGAAGCAGCCAAGCTGGGAGGCAGACGAAACAAGCGAAGACCACGACGCGCGCCGGGCACGTTATCGCACATTTTTGTATGACGTCTCCCTGCTGCTGCCCGTGCTTCTTCATAGCCGCAAGTGTTCATGAACGTGGAGCATGACAGCGTTGCCGTCGCGTCATGTGCCCTTCTCTCGCATCCCATTCATGCCTGATCCCCGCCCCTCCGTAGAATCGCCGATGATAAAGACGGATTCAGGCCACTATCACATACGCAAAAACACGTAGACGTATAATGCACTAAAAAGGTACTGTAGTGAATAACTAGTACGCTTGCTTCCTTTAAGCAGTGATATATGTCTTGCCATCTTACGGCTGGGGGGGGGGGGGGGGGGGAGTTGAGTAGTTCCGCCACTTTTTGGCCCTGAGTGACCACTCTTGTAATTTTTATGTTACTCTACGTTCTACCACTCAAGCCGCATAGCCGTACATCAGAGGCTATGGTAAAGTAGAACGCTCCACAGGTCACTGTGTTTAGCTTAGTTCAGGCCTCTTAGTGAAAGCGCTATTAGCTTGAGAAGCGTTGTTCAGAAAAGTGTTGTTGTTCCACACGGTATTGCTCCTGTTTAAGTATCTTGTGCATCAAGCAACAATATTGAATGTATTGCAGAACAGAAATAAAAAGTCACCCTGCGAGATTTATCGGATTACAGATACATGATACTCACGAAGTACCTGAGATTTTTTAAAGGTATATGTAAATTCTGTACTGCACAGAGCTGAGAAGTTGGCTTTGACACTTGTCGGATAGCTTCAATGTACATGCGCTGTTTCAAGAACGAAATTACGTAGAGTGCTTCGTTTTATTGTAGATGATAATGATTGTGACCAAGTATTTAGGCCTGGAAAACATGCGTAGTTTGATAGCAATGTTATACAGATATATTGAGGCCAGAACTAATGAATACTATTTTGTATTTTGCAGCTGTAAATGAGCAGTGACCAAACGCTACCGTGTGCCGTCAACTCTGCCAAAGGTATGGCTGACAAGAAGGAGTGTGCACAAAATAGAACGAGAGATATTCTTGCGAATGCAATGTGTCATGGTGATTACTTAAGGGTGCCTCTGATTTATTAAAAGGAAAAAGAAATAAAAGTGTGGTTTATTTTTTCGCGAGCAAGCGAAAACAGCGTCCCAGAGTTTTCTGCTGTGCGCTGGCGCTAATGCTTCTGGAGGTAGTGCTGCATCAAGTGTTACTGACCGAAATCCTCCGTTGCCGCTCTCTACTAATAAGAACTTGCTGGAGGTGCATGTGGACGGTCTTTCTTTGACGGCTTTAGTTTACACTGGAGCTAAGGTGTCTATAATAAGTGCTCGTCTCGGTCGCCACCTCAAAAAAGTACTCACGCCTTCGGCAACACAAGCTGTCTGTGTCGCCGATGTTGGAACTGTGGCCGTCATTGGAATGTGTACCGCTCGTATTAGCCTAGCGGGCCGCCATGTTCCTGTTTTATTTACCGTGCTCGTCAATTGCCTCATCATGACCTCTTCTTCGGGATGGACTTCTTATTGACGCATTCTGCCCTGATTGGCTGTACCGCCGACACTCTCTGTTTAGAACTTCTCTTCTTCCAGATTCTCGCCCTGAGCTGCCAAAAAGCCTCTGTGCCAGACTTCAGTTGGATACCGCCAAAGCCCTCAAATTAGTTGAATTGGAAACATGTTCACCCGTTGTTGACGGTGATTATGTCGTCACGCTTATTCTTAATGTTCTCATGGTGCGCGACATCACTGTGCCACACTCCGTCGTAACTATGGCCTCTAACCAAACATGACTGCCCACTATCAATTTCGGTTTCACGCTGCAAGTACTACTACGCGGAATTTCAGTCGCTATGCTTCGACCCTTAATAGAGCCCACCTCACCACTTTTGCGGTATACGCATGCTCCGATCTTCCATGTCGCCCGCAGGATTCCACATCCGTCGATGCGGCTTTGTGCCCCATGATTGACCCGGAACTCAAACCTGAGCAATCCGGCTCCCTATTCCGCCCGCTGGCTTCCTACCTCGAAATAGTTGACATCGACAGCAGTCCGCTCGGTCCGACTTCCCTCGTGAAGCACCGCATTAATACTGCTGATTCTCCTCCCATTCACTCCCGATTATACCAGGTGTCTGCCACAGAGCGTAAGGTAATTCAGGAAGAAGTCAATAAGATGCTCGCCAAAGGAATTATTGAACCCTCCTCGAGCGTTTGGGCATCTCCTGTTGTGCTCGTTAAAAATAAAGATGACACGTGGCGCTTCCTCTTTGATTACCGCCATCTTAATCGAAGCACGAAAAAGGACGTTTATTCTTTGCCCCGAAATGATGACGCCTTCGATTGTCTCCACGGTGCGCGGTACTTTTGTTCCATTGACCTATGTTCTGGCTATTAGTAGATCGCGGTGGACGAGAAAGACCAAGAAAAGACTGCGTTTGTAACTCCCGACGGCCTATACAAATTCAAGGTGAAGCCATTAGGGCTATACAACACCCCAGCCACGTTTGAGCTTATGATGGACTCGCTATTACAAGGGTTCAAGTGGTCAACATGCCTGTGCTACCAGAATAATGTCCTTGTACATTCGCCTACATTCGAGACACACCTCAGCGTTTGTCGGTGGTTCTCGACATCTTCCGCACTGCTGGACTTCAACTAAACTCGTCGAAAAGTCGTTTTAGCCGCCAGCAGATTACGGTGTTGGGCCACCTTGTCGACGCATCAGGTGTGCAGCCTGACCCAGAGAAAATTCGTGCCGTCACGAGCTTTCCTGTACCCCAGTCTGTCAAGGACGTGCACAGCTTTGTGGGACTTTGTTCTTATTTTAGAAGATTTGTCAAAGATTTTCCAACGATCGCTCGACCACTCACGGACGTTCTGAAGAAAGGCGTGACTTTTACGTGTGGTTTCACTCAAGCTGCCACTTTTTCTCAACTCATAACCCTCCTCACGACCGCACCTGTATTGGCCCACTTTGACCCGTCCGCTCCGACAGAAGTCAGAACCAATGCGAGTGGTCATGAAATTGGAGCCGTTCTAGCGCAAATCCAGCGAGGACACGACCGAGTTATCGCCTACGCTAGCCAACTTTTCACAGCTGCTGAGCGCAACTATTCAATAACAGAGCGTGAATGTCTTGCTCTTGTTAGGGCAGTCACGAAGTTCCGCCTTTACTTATTATGCACGAATTTTTCTGTAATAACCGACCACCATGCGCTATGTTGGCTTTCGTCACTGAAGGATCCTACTGGCCGGCTTGGGTTCTGCGCTCTGCGACTGCAAGAATATACCTATACAGTCACGTACAAGTCCAGACGCCTACACCAGGACGCAGACTGCCTCTTATGCTATCCGGTCGATGAACTGAGCACCATCCCTGACATCGACACAGATAATTGCGTCTTCTCTATTTCGCAACTGACCTACATTGGGGACGAGCAACGCCATGAAGCATCCTTGAGTGCTATGTTCGAACATCTCGAATCACCATTTTCCGACAGGTCCTATCGCTCATCAGTCCTCCACGATGGTGTCCTATACCACCAGAACTCCTACCCAGATGAACCAGCCCAGCTGCTCCTTATTCCGAAACACCTCTGCTCGGCAGTTCTCCACGAACTCTATGACCTCCCAACTGCCGGTCACTTTGATGTGTCACGCACTTACGACCAGATTCGCCAACGCTTCTTTTGGCCAGACGCTCAGTCAAAAGATACGTTGCGGCTTGGCTAAATTTCAGCGCCGCAAAACACCATTGACGCTTTTCGCCGGGCACCTTTAACCACTTGATATTTCGTGAGAACCTTTCTTCCGAGTTGGCTTAGACCTCCTCAGGCCCTTTTCCTTGTCTTCTTCTGTCAACAGGCAAATAGCTGTGGCCGCAGACTACGCCACGCACTACGTCATCACACGAGCATTTCCAAAGAGTGGCGCCACTGATGTCACGGACTTCCTCCTCAAGGACGTGAACTTGCAACATGGAGCTTCACGCCAGCTGCTTACAGACCGTGGCCGCACCTCTCTATCAAAGGTGATAGCCGATACCCTTCAGTCATGTTAAACGAGGCACAAGCTTACGATGTCATATCACCCACAGAAAAATGGACTCGCGGAGCGTCTGAATCGAACACTTAGACATACTTGCGAAGTATGTTTCTTCCAACCACTCTGACTAGCACCTTGCTTTGCAATACGTGACATTTGCATATAATTTCTCTCGCCATGACACTGCCGCTTTCTCCCCGTTTTTTCTGGTGTTCGGCCGAGAACCTACATTACCCCTGGATACTGTCATTCCGTCAACCGTGACACCGACCAGCAAATATGCCCTTGACGGTATCACTCGGGCTGCCCACGCACGCGAAATCGCCCGCACTCGCTTTCTGGCCTCTCAAGAGAACCAGCGGTGTTTGTACGATCAACGACACCGCGACGTGCATTTTTTACCCGGTTCATTGGTGCTGTTCTGGTCCCCGACCCGTCAAGTCGGCTTGTCGGAAAAACTTCTTTCCCGCTACACAGGTCCATATCGAGTCCTTCGTGAGGTTACTCCTGTGACATACGAAGTCACCCCTGCCGCCTCATCCCCTCCAACTGCCTCACAGACTACTGATATCATGTGGCACGCTTGAAGCCTTACCACTCTCCCGCTGACATTGACGATCTAGATGCGTTGAGACGGCGCTTCTGCCGCCGGGGATTATGCTACATGCATGTTGACATTTTGTGGGACGATGCGCGTGTGGGCCGGACGAAGAAGACAAAGAGTGGTCTGCGCTCGGTGTCTGGTGAACCATCAATTTAGATGTTCAAATTTATCATCAATTTAGATGCTCAAATTGATGCTGTTCCTTTAATCAGTACCAATAACAGTGCTATTAAATTACAGTTTGATGATATATTTCCGAAAAATTCGAAATTGATGCCACTCAATTTTTTAGAAGATATATTAAGAGATTACCTGGAACATACGCCAATGCAAGCAGTCATAGCAACTGATGCGTCAAAAAGGGAAGAAAACTGTGGAATTGGTATTTTTTCTCCTGCCCTAGACTGATCCTTTTCGCTTCGCCTTCCCGATTATGGGCCAATATTTGAAGCAGAATTTTTCGTGATAACTTTAGCTCTCCGTAAAATAACTGGTTCAGTAAGAACCACAATAATTTTAACACATTCACTATCAGTATGTGCCTCTCTTACTGCAGATGAGAACTCGCATGCTCAGAATGCTTTCACAGCATTAGTTTTCTCGCATCTCAATCTGATCAAACTGATCTGGGTTCCTGGACATAATGGAATTTATATGAATGAAACGGCAGATGCGTTGGCCAAGTCATCTTTAAATGGGCCTGTTATTGATGTATTACCGGCATCGAAATTCTTGATAAGCGCTATATTAAGAAGGAAACTACTGTTAGAAGAATTTTCCACACCTTCACTAACAGCCACACCAGAATTCAAGCACTTGTTATACCATTGGAATAGTAAAATATGTCAAACGCGAGGAACGGAAGTCGCAATCACTAAACTGCGCTGTCAAATTCCACAGCTGAACTTGTATATACACAGAGCTGGTCTGGCAGCCTCCCCTCATTTTCCTGTTTGTGGAGTAAATGAGTCAACTGAACATTATCTCATTTATTGTAATAGATTCTCTGTCTTACGTAAAAACACTTTAGGAGCCCTTTGCCACCTTCTCGGAATAGATTTAAAAGCTGAAAATGTGCTTTCTTTCGGGGCTTCGTGTCTAGGCCACAGTGACGGGAAGATGGTTGACGCATTGCAGGAGTTCGTCAAAAGTTCTAAGAGGTTTAAGTGTTGAAATCATTGTTCGGTAGATTTTGAAATTTGCAAATTCATATTGAATCAAATACGACGCTTTATTGCATCACAGTACAGATTATTTGCAATTGAACCATCAAATTTGTTTTTTGTTGCATCTTTTTTTATGACTCGTAAATGGATTAATTTTAATCTGTTATTAAACAAGAAATTTATGAAAACTATCCGGTTCTTGGCCAATCCCCCAGCGTGGGTATGCGCCACATCGTCAAGGATCTTGACTTGACTTTACTTGACTTGAACCGGTCTCGCCGCTGCTGCTGGTTTGATATATATTTCATCCACAGCCTCGTTGATACAGCGTCTCTTTTCTTCTGTAACAGTATTTCGGTGAGTTTCAGTCCGAGTATACCTACATTCGAGAAGAGCTTTAGTGAGCCTGGGTACGTGTCAGTACATTTGAAGAAAATTTTGTTGTGAAAAAGTCTGACTGAGACAGAAGCGCGAAATATATATCATGACTGAGTTCAAGTGAGCTCCGAATTTTTCGCCGACCTATGCTCCAAGTTTTTGGTATGTGCCAGCAATTTCCGACAAGCAAAGCACCCCTCACGTTTATTGCCATGCCAATTGATTGATATATGGGATTGAACGTCCCCAAACCGCCATATAGATGGTCCTGAAGACCGGCTATCGGCAAATTGAAGAGCATTGACTGATAGACGCCGTAGTGGAGGGCTCCGGAAATTTCGACCACCTAGGTTTCTTTGACGTGCGCCCAAATATGAGCACACGGGCCTACAGCATTTTCGCTTCCATCGAAAATGGTGCCGCCGCAGCCGGAATTCACTACGCCAAAATCAGCGCATATTCATCTGAAGCTATGCCATTATTGAAATGTGTGCATTGAAACCAGCGCCAATTTTATTTTTAAGATATGTAAAACTTTTAGCCTATTATGAAGGAGTTAAGGCGGTCAGCTAATCCTTAGCATACCCTAAGATTATAAGTGAAGTATAGGTGTATAAAGCATGACATCATTTGTCTAATACTTGATGGCGTGACGCTTTTTTTTCTTTTTTTCGGCGTACTGCAGCTGAAGAGTATACAACCACGCGCATGTGGCTCATGCAATCACTATTTCATAATTTATAAAACCGCTAGGCACTCACGAATGTGCTGGACCACTTTCCCCGTGCCACAAAATTGAAAGAAAAATGTCATCATTTCTAGTGCTAGCCACCTGCTAGGCAGGCTCTTTTATGTCAGTACGCTATTCCCCATGAAATGCTTAGGGTACACCTGCGGACGAATTGCGACACTAATGTCGCATAAAACCGTACCTTTAGTATCAGAACCCACACATCCCTGACATGCTTCGACGTCAGCTGTACGTACAGATGTACGAGTGGTTGTTGCTACAGAGCATGGGAAGCACGGATAACAATAGAAAGAAACGAATATGGCTGAGTCGTGTACTTTTTCCTCTTTCCTTAGACATTTTTTTTGTGAAATTTCGAAAGTATTCCATGCGCTGGATAGAGTCACCACATGAGTCACTCGCAGAAATTTTCCGTCCAGTCGAACAGCGCCACATTAGATACCTTGGAATAATAAAAGACCGGCTTGTCGCTGGTTACACAAACGGACGCTCCACCAAACAAAGATCCTGCCAACCACCTTTCCACTCTCAAGTGACATGAAGGCGCAGCTGCTGGTTCTGGTTGCCGTTTTCGCTGTAGCACCGATGGGTGAGTAAGGAGAATAGGGTTTTCTTCAGATCGCTCGTCTTTGCTTTTGGGTCATTGACAAGTTAGGCTAAAAGACAGTTCGCAAAAATATTAAGCTAGGAAAACAGACCTAGGGGGAAAGGCCAAGATGGAAGTGGTAACATTAATTATGTAATGCAAAAAATTGTAATAAAATGTCTTCAGTAATGAAGGTCTTCCAACGTGAGCAAATTACATAGCTTGGTAGTCTGCCGTGAGCAAATTACATAGCTTGGAAGTTCCGGTATCTCAGAAAACACAGCCAGTATTGCATTTAGGTACAGTTTGTGCATGTGAAAAAAGCAGGACATGTCAAGTTTACACAAGGAAGTGTTTCGAACCGACCATATAATCTCACTGAAGTTTCTCGTGGAGCATTATTGAATGTCCTTTCGCTACATTTTAGCGATTTTTCAGCAAACGAGAGTATGAAGTGCCGCAAAATCACTGTCAACTTCGGAAGATCGCATTATCAGGTCTAACGTGTGCGATCCTGACGTACTGCTTTTCTTTATTTTCTTCTTTCAATAGCAATGCACAATGCTTTCCCATCATCCAGGCTGGCAACTGGAACGTCAGCCACGTGTTAAATAGCGCAACACTTCAGTTTTCATTGGGAAGAATAGCTGTCGTACATACATATGTAGTCAACAACAAAATCTGGAAACTTGAAATAAAAGTAATGTGCGACCAGTGATGCTCTGAGGGCCACTTTGTGATGAGATTGTGGGTTTTGGTTTTCATTAGCGGTCACACCTGCAACGTCAAAAACAAAACGGTATTGAGCAGGAGTAGCTGGTTTATAGCTAATACTCGCATGAGTGGCGGATTCTCGATAAACAGACAGGACGGCTTTATTCGCAAGCGTGTTTGGACCCCCTCTGGGCCACCGCCCGGTCCGACACCACGTCTACAGGGCCAGGCCTCCCACCGCCACCGTATTTCCAACCCGAGACACCGCAGCAAGCTGCAACTTCGGTTCTTTAGACGAGAGCAGGGCCTCCCAGTCATCCCAGCTTGACATGGCAGGCTGTCCCTACAGGGGAGGATCAGCAGGGCAGCCGAATGGCACACGGGAAAGCGTGGCGTAAGGTTCGCTGCAGAAGGAACATTTTGGAGAAATGCCACAGTCGTGGGATAGCAGCTGAGGGGAAGATAACGAATATGGCTATTCTATATTATATGGCTATTCCGCACTTCCATATTCCATATGGAATATGGAAGTGCGGGTCTGCAGACGCCTCCCTAGGATACGTTGGTGGTGAGTAAGAGAGGGATTTGAACAGACGCACACGTCCGTGTCTGTCTCGTCTTTGTTCCTTCCAACAAGTTCCGCGGCTCAAACCAATGTGAACAACGCTTTTTAACCAGGACAAGCTTCGCTCCAAAAGGTGCTGCATGCGACGTTATTCCTTTTTCACTCGCACGTCGGAGCTCTCCCGTAGGCGTTCGTAGGCCCTATTGCATTTCTTGAATCCAGTCGCGTTTCACCATGCTGTTGAAATGGATCTCGGAATCTACTTTGCAAGGAACGCATGGTTCAGATCTGTTCCACCCTGTCCTGCATCAACCACGCTACTCCATTAGGTACTCACTAAGAAAATCGCCTGCTCATTCAATTTAGTTCATTAAATCCTAATTAGGTATTTCTGACAGTCAATTTTCCCTCTCCTTCTATAAACTTGTGCATCGCAATCCTTCGCTTCCCAAACAAATATTACCTTGAAGCAGATTATTTGATTTCGCAAAAGCTTCATTTTTAAGACATTTCTTACTATTCTGAATATTTTTCTTACAATGACCTGCACCAAGTACTGGGCCCGAAGGAAAAATATACAAAAGTAACTCGGTGGTCATGCTTCTGTAAAGAGGAGGAACTTTTCCGGTATAACGAGAAAAAATTGTATTTTATAGCACAAAGACGAAGTGATCATTGCCTCAAAAACTAATTGAAATTTTATCCGATTGGCAAACGATTGGCAGGGGGCTCTTTTGACGCTCTTCTCGCGTAACTCCTCAGAACGGTCGTTTGAACGAGTAAGGTACGACGGGGTTTTCGTGCCGTCTGTCGTATCACGTAGAAATAGGTGGGTCAGAGCATTGATGTCGGTCCATACAACATGTGCTTACATGCGGGGTAAACTCGCACTTCCTTGTTTTGTGACGCAGTTTCTCTCTCTGCCCGGACCGGCGCCCGTTCATGCTTTTTCACCCCATGAAGAAAACAAACTTCATAACCACTATCATAAATTACCACTATCATAGTTACCATTATCATAAATAAATATCCGATTACCATCGCCCATCGATAAATTACTCGAAAAGATCAGGTCTATTGGAATCGCAGACGGTATCGTGGAATGAATAGCAGCTCATCTTTCAAACCGAAGTCAGTATGTTTCTATAAATAAGTATGACTCCCATGAACTCGAAGTTTATTCGGGAGGGCCGCCAGGATCTGTTCTCAGACCAGTGTTATTTCTTATTCACGTTAATGACATCGCTGATTGCGCAGAAGGAGTAAAGATACGGCTTTTCGCCGATGGCTTGGTTATTTACACTTGCGTGCAGAGAGTCGATGATTGACTCAAATTGAACAATACGCTTAACAAGATGGCTTATTGTTGTGACAGATGGAGCTTGGAAATTAATGTTAAGCTAGCCAAAGGCATGATTATAACACATAAAAAGACGATTCTTTGTTTTAAATATATACTGATGGGTAACAATTTAGTAGTGACAGAGTTAGTTAAGTATCTGGGCGCGACCTTTACAAGACACATGAAATGAAATATTCACATTGAAAACACGTGCACAAAGGCTTTCCGAACATCAGGATTCTTGCGAAGAAAACTGCCTTCAGCTCCATCACATGTGAAGTTAACCGCATATAAAATATTAGTGTGGCAACTGATTGAGTATGGCAATATTGTGTGAAACCCACACCAGAAAGGACTTATACAAAAACTAGAAGGTATACAAAATAAAGCATTAAGATTTATATATTCCAAGTACTCTCGACACCAAAGCATAAGTGGACTTAGAAATCAGGCAGCATTGCCTACCCTTGCGTGTCGGCGTGTTGTGGCCTCAAAGAAGTTTCTTTTTATGCGCTATCAAGACCACATAAACATAAACAAACAACACTACGTGCAGACACCGCACCGTCACTCCATCAGAAGCTGTCACAATAAACACATCAGGCCTTATCAGGACAAATGCGATACGTTTATATATTCTTTTTTTTCTATGGGCGATTGAAACACGGAATGCTTTACCAAGTGAAATTGCTGAATTCCGATCTGTGGATGAAATTATTGCAAAACTAAAATTCTTTATTGATTTTACATAGGCATGCACTTCATGAGGTAAATGTTTGCAGAAGCTTGTCAAGTGTATGGTGCTTTTTGATGTTTGATTCAATTTCTGCAATTTTTTGCGTTGTTCTTGATCAATTACTGAAGCATTATTTACTGAGGCGTTCTGTGTTCTGCTTTCGTTTTTGATTTTAATATGTTTATGCTCACGTATGCTTTTTCAAACTACTTCCTGTATGGGCCTGTACAAAGACCTACAGTATTGTTGAATAAATAAATAAATAGAATAAATACATGCACTTGCCCACAAAGACCTTATTGTATTTCACAATGCCGACCGTGCTTCATCAGTATTTATTATCTCATAATTTTTAAATCACCAAAACTTCACGAAGTAGGAGTATTAGGTGAGGGGTACTACATAACGTTTCATCAATAAACATGGAGCCGACGGAAGTAATTCAAAAGCCAAGTATAGTATTGATCAATGTGAGAAATAGCATGCACTATAATATGAAAATTATTTGAGTTATGCCTAACTGAACGGTTAGAAATTTACCCTTGCAATAAATAACACCAATAAAAATATATGTATAGGAAACGCTTTCGTAAATAGTTAGTACTTTATTCCGAAGCGCCATGTGATAACGAATGCAGACAACATCATCAAGAAAGTCATTTCTTTGAGCAATGGCACGCTCTAGCGGGGGTGCTTTGAAAACTTGAGTGCGGCTGAAAAGATGAGCAAAACTATGCTCAATATGAAGCCTTCGATATGTGCGATGTGGCTTTAATGGTGGCATGGTGTTGACGGGCGTGTTGTAAATGGCTTTATGAAATAAGCGCAGAGTGCTTATCTTCCTGCGCTGTGCCAAGGATGGTAAGGATAACGAAGCCTTGATTATATATACATTGAAACCGCGATTGTAGTTACGCGCGATGAAACGTGAAACGTGGTTTTGCACAGGTTCTAGTAAGTCGATGAGATTGACTCCGTGAGGTTACCAGATGACCACTGTATATTCTAGTTGTGGGCGATCAAATGAACTACAAGCGCGTGTTCCTAATCTGCGGGTTCGAAATAGTGGTTGAATAATTTAGCGGACTTGTTTTTTTTCCTTATTTTATGCGTCATTCCACCTTGCGCACTCAGTGTTCAGGGTAGTCAAGCGATTTCTTAACTGATCAACCTACTTGCCTTTACATCAACCTCCCCGCCTCTCTCTCCTTTAATACACATAAAGTATTTTAAAGCGTTTTCAAGCCACACTATTTTAGCAAAGTTCCATGGGACAAAAATGCTACGCCCAGAAGCGTTTTGCATTTGGCAGAACCAAACACTCGGGTAAACTATATGCAGGATAATGTACATTCAGGAGACTGTTCATGATCCTACATGACGGAAAGAGCGGATATTTTTCATGAGAACTGTACACGGAAGAAGGACTGAATGTCAACTGAAGATTTACTGGAACACCAAAAACTCCAATACGAAACTTTCCAAGACTGCTCGCGCCTATACGCTATCATGCATAGGAGGAACTCATATCCAAAGCAAGGACTAAGCAGTCCCTGCCTACATTTTCTAGCGATCAAGGAACATGTATTTCTTCGAGTGTAATGCAAAACAGTTATGAATAGTAAACATAGACTTCCATCAAGCACCGTTATTTCTAATAGTATTTGGTGTACATCTATTATATAAACTTCACTATTCCTAACTCTGATAAAAATTCATACAAGAACCCATTTCTTGACCGTTTGTCCACAGTGAGTGCAAGCCACGATTGATACGTAAACAAACGCAGCTTGTCTCCACATGTTTTGCGCATCGTTGCCTTTAATAATGCATAGTGCTATAGATCTTTGTGTTTACACAGTACGCTACTCTCATGTAAAAGATACGCAGTTTCACATACGCCACATCGCACAGAAAGTAGGAAGCACGCGTAGCACGTAATGATATGAGGTGCTCTTTCATTCGGACCTGCACATTCCACCCGTAAGAACAACCTAAGCGCGAACGCATGAAAGTGGAATCCTATACACAAAGCATTTATTTCATGAAGCATCCTTATTGATGTAGTTTATCTCACAGTGACTAAAAACTATTTCGTGCTCGTCACTTGTGCAGTAACAGAAGATCATGAGTGTACTCTAATGTGCACCATAGTAAATCATTGTGCATAAAAATAAGATTGCAAGTAAACAATAATACAATTATTATTTAACAATGAAGACCATTATAGTGATAAAAGCATGATTACATGAACAAGAATGCACGATAAAGGCAACTACAAGTACAAGCATATAGCAGTCATCACTAGCAGTAACATGAGTGAACAGCAACTCTAATACAAGAAGAATTACTTTAGCAGTGCAGAAACATGTCATTGGATTATATAGTTGCCACAGACTTGTCTAATTGATTCCAGTCCCATATTGTTCTAAGAAAAAACAACTTGCTATAGTATTGCGTTTTGCAGAAAACTTTCATAACCTTATTCTCATGGTCAACCAAATGCGAATGGTAATTAGGTGCCTTTATGTAAAGATACCTATCGATGCCAACTTTTGAATAAAGATGTGAAAAAACTTCAAGTGAAGTCTGCGTCTCCGACAATCTATTGTATCTCATTGCATTAATTCTTTCGCGTGCGTAGAACTGAACTTTCTGTCGTAACGTCCACAAACAAATCGAGTGGCCAAGTTCTGCACCCTTTGAAGTTTTTCTGTGTCACATACTGTTGAGGGGTCCCAGACGACTCACGCATAGTCAATAACGGAACGCACATATGTTTTGTAAAGCATTTATTAAGTCGACATAATAAAGTTCTTCGCGTTACGGTGAAGGAACCCAAGCGCTTTCCCGGCCTTGCCTGTTACATAGTCAACATGTCGCTGCCAATTTAAGTTAGATGATAGGTACACTCCTAAGTATTTGTACTCATTTACCTTACTTATGATGACATTGTTATTTGTATACGATGTCTGCGACTGTAAGTTATTACGAGTAAACTCCATGTAAACTGTCTTATTCAAGTTCAACTGCATGCGCCATCGTGCACACCAATCACCGATTTTCGCCAAGTCTCTGTGAATGAACGCTTTGTCCCGCGAATCTGTAATTTCCCTATACAAAACACAGTCGTCTGCGAACAACCGTATGTGGGATTCTACGCCCTCAGTTATGTCGTTGACGTAAATCAGAAGTAAAAGTGGCCCCAGTACCGACTTTTGGGGGACACCCGATGTTATACCTGCGATGCGCACGAACTGGCACCATTAACGATTACAGTCTGCTGGCGTAATGTCAAATAATCAGCGACCCATGCGATGACCTGTCCAATAATTATAGCCATAGACAGTCACTTTTTAAAGAAGTAAACGGTGTGGGACAGTACAAAGCCCTTCTTGAAGTCTAAAAAAATGCAGTCAATTGTTTCTCTTTTATTTAATGCGTATGCTATGTCGTGCGTAAATTTTGTCAATCAGGTAGTTCAAGAAAAGCTTCTTCGAAACCCGTGTTGCTGTGGCATGAGCATCTTGAGCAGATGCCCCAGATGACGATATAAGGGTGGAGTGCTCATGCCAGTAAATGTTTGGCAAGTTCATCCCCCCCCCCCCTCCAATAATCATGAAGTCCGATTGCACCTCATCAATGGCACTTGCAAGCTGTGACATCACGTCTGTGGGAGAATCAGGTGCACGATAACAACTACACACAGTTAATAGCTTCTTATTTGCCAGCTTGAGTTGACAGCAGACAGCTTCACATGTTCCGACGACAACGTCCAGGTTGGAAGACACTATGTCGCCTTTAACTAAAATAAATACACCACCACCATGACCATTCCTATCTTTGCGGTAGCACGTATAGTCCACCGGAAGCACCTCGTCATCACGTATTTCATCATTTAACTAATATTCAGTTCCAAGCACCACAGACAGCTCGGACATCCGAAGAAATGCACAAACTTCATCCCCTTTGCTTTTAATGCTTCTGCATTTAATTACCAGGAAGGAAAGGTTCATTCCTCTAGGTTGACATGGTCATTGAAGTGCTAGAACTTGCTGTGTCTCTGTGTCGTAACCATATTTTTTTACCATTCAGTATCTGTGTGTCATATTTCAGTATGACCTTGTCACCTTCCTTTTCGTGCGTTTTTGCCTAATCCCACAGTATTTTTCTTTTCTGACATGCCTACTGAGTTAAATCTTCAGAGACAGTAATTTTCGAGCCTTTCAGTTTACTGACGTTATGGATAACGTCTTGCTTTTCCTTAAAATGCAGAAACTTGGCTATTGACGGTCTATTTCTGCCAACTTAGAATTTACCGAGTAGGCGCGCACGTTCTATAGTTAGAGAATGGATACCCAACTTGGAGCTAAATATCTGGGTTATGTGCTTCGCCGATTTCTGACTTGTTTAGTTAGCTTCGGTATCTTTTACACCATAAAAGACAATGTTATGGCACCGAAAATGAACTGGGGAAGCAAATAAATACAGGTTATAGAAATTTTCGACATATCAGTCTGTATATATTTCGATAACTGCAGTCCGTTATTTCGTGCTCTAAAACATGTTTCCATTGCCCCACCGCGGTGGTCTAGTGGCTAAGGTACTCGGCTGGTCGAGGGCTCAAATCCCGGCTGCGGCGGCTGCATTTCCGATAGAGGCGGAAACGTTGTAGGCCCGTGTGCTCAGATTTGGTTCACGTTAAAGAACCCTAGGTGGTTGAAATTTCCGGAGCCCTTTACTACGGCGTCTCTCATAATCATAACGTGGTTTTGGGACGTTGAATTCTACGTATCAATCAAATCAATCAAAACATGTTTCCTACGTACCTTCCAGCATTTTCATTTGGTGGGTTCCAGAAAAGAAAAAGAAAGATGTGTACTGCGAGCACCTGCATCTATCTCTGTCGAGGGCAACAACAGAAAACTATCGCTGCTCACCATTATTCACTGTTATTGCGCGAGTGTATCGCATATATTTATTAGAACAA
The DNA here is from genome assembly GCF_043290135.1 of Rhipicephalus microplus. Classification (NCBI taxonomy): domain Eukaryota; kingdom Metazoa; phylum Arthropoda; class Arachnida; order Ixodida; family Ixodidae; genus Rhipicephalus; species Rhipicephalus microplus. The sequence continues at coordinate 78,702,502 of NC_134707.1, read as the reverse complement.
TGGTTTTAGAAACTACGTGTTTTCACTAAGTTGTGTCAGACGTTCAGGCCGACTAGGTGGTTCATTGCTGTTGGACGTTCGTAAACCTCGTCACAGGACGAGTACGTTATTAAGAAAACACAAAAAACATGCGCAGATTGCCAAGTGTTTTTTAAGCGTGGCAAGCAAAGAACAGAAGTTTCAGCCAGGACTTTGGGCACGGGACCAACCATGATATCTCTGTTTTGTTCTGCTATAACTGTTTTCTTGTGAATAAAATGATGTACGTTTTACCTCAGCTACTTCATACGGATTAGCTTTGCGGCGAAAAAAATAATAAACAATACCCAAAAGGAACAATGAGATCTCGCACGTCCCGACAAAACATGAAATAACTACTGTGAATAAAAGTGCGACTCAAGAGAGTGGCCAAAAAACCATCAAGAAACGTGGCATTATTCTCGCTGAGCATTGCGCTTGTGGAGGAAGAAAAAAAAGGCCAGTTAAAATGGCCTGTTGTCACTTAACAAATAATGTGAACACATGTGAAAGGATGAATATGTATAATCGCTTAAAAAAACATAACTCATTCATCGTTCAACAAATGAATGTCAGAAAACTCCATGAAAAATAAAATATGGCACCATGAAAAAATATCAACCTAAGTAAGCTTTAAGGCGGCGAAATTAAAAGTGATAATTAATATACCAAGACTGCGCTTGGGAAAAAATCACGGTCACTTGCAGTATTTTTTTCTTAAAACCCAATGAGCTTACAACACAATGCAACACACACAAAGGCAAATAATGCTGTTACAAGGAACTATCCAGAAAAGCAAGGTCTTCTGGCAATGACGCAATGGTCTGTGCGGTATCACTAGTCACTTATCAGCAGTTTCTATGGTGTTACAGGCTTCGGCAATCTTCGTTTCAGTCCGATCGCTCAATTGGTGCTTTCAATATTTGTCTTGCAGGGTATGTTTCTTCAGCGCTTATCTTCTTTGCATCTGTAACAACGTTGAAGCAAAGTGCCTCCTTTGTTATTCATTACATGTCATTGGTGTTACAGCAGCCTTCCTTCAAAACGCTTTCCCGTCCGCCCTATACACGAGCTGCCACCCGTCCTAGGACAAGCACACCCCGCATAATCATTGGGATGCCTTGCAGAGCATGCACTGGAACGTGCTCCAACTCTTCCCTCTAACTATGGAGCACACTCTGTTGAGTTTACAGGAAGTCAGCAGGACAAGTTTTTTTTTTTTTTAAGTTGTGCCCCGTATCCACTTCCCACTTTCTTGTGAAATATTCGGTGAATGTACGGCATAACTGGTGGTTTATCGTTCTGAAAATTATTTTAGTGCTGTTTTATCCTTTTATTTGTGTAAGAGACTTTCCCAAGAACATGCAATTAAACTATGAGGACAGCTAGCTGAAAGGAAGTGCCTTCCTTTATTACTGAAGCTGATTTTCTCTTTATGCCCACAGGATTTATTGAGCGCAAGCTTGTAGGCTACGTTGTCATCGAATCTCTTAATGAGCTTGACTTGCGGATTTTTAAACATAATTGCAGGTTTTCTTTACCCTGGCTTGTAGTAGAAAGTATTTCTCATCAAATGAGAATCTAAGGTGCACGAAGTCAAGTTAATAATGCCGTTGAGTTGTCTGTGAAAGTGAGTTCTCTAGAAACTAATCGGGACACCTTCAGTACATGATTAACTGTGCGATCAAGCTTATTGTAGAAGGACGCCTAGAGTATTGCTAGATGATCGTCAACGTAACGTCAAAATTTATGACATCTCTCGCGAGATTAGTTGGTCACCCCTCCGGCCAAACAATGACACATAAATACCTGAAAGTACCGGTGCAACAAATGAGCTTGTAGGGGTTCCGGCCTGCTGCACATATTGTCCATTAAACTCCATAGCGACTCAATTCAAGGAAATTGTCAACACTTGAAATAAATGATCTGTGCTCTCCCTTACAGCATTCAGAGAGGCTGCTTTTCCAGATTCGCCCAATTTCTGCATCACAATCAATCATCACGTCAATCGAAAACCATGTAGCGGTGAGGATAACACCTTTAAAAAAGCTGGCAACTTCCACCAACAAGCGAACTTGAAAGGGTTCCTTACAGACTATAAGTTTGAGGCTCCTCGGTCGCACGAAGTTCCTTATTCATCGTTCTGCAGTATTAACTCTATAGAACTACGAAACTAGGGCTCGTATGGCGCAGACAAGTTTATGGGTCTTGCGAGTTTAGAAGCTCTCGATGTGGCCCCTTGCATTATTTTCTATGACCTTCCTTAGCCAACCCAAGTTCGTGCCTTTTGAATTATGGAAAGTACGACGCTGTAATTTTTCAATTTTTTGGAAGAAATATACTCTGCCTACAATTATTCATCCAGCTTGAGTTGCTTTTCTGCTAAAACTGGCAGCGGGCAGCACCATGAGGCCGCCTTCTTTGTCTGCCTGCATGACGGCAAGGTCATTTTTCTTGACATAGCTGACCACTTTCACAAAGGCTTTCTTCGCCTGTTGACTGCTTGCGTTGCAGGTAGTCCACTCTGTGCCTGATGACACGATCACGTCGCTCTTCCGGAACTCTTTGTCCTACTCGTTGTACCAAGACGAGAAGCTCATAGATGTGTGTGTTGGCTCTAAAGATAATTGTGGCTCTTTTTATAAAATATCCTGTACGTCTTCGAGCATGGCGGCGTTGTTGAGAACTGTGAAGGCGCGGCCGGACGTTATTTGCTTGCTCTTTTGAGGAAGAGCCAGAGCCCTTGTCGCGCGTGGTCATATGAATTCAGTGGCGCTTGCAGATGAGCTTCTGTAAAAAGGAAGATCATCAGCCATTACGGGCACGTTCTGGTCCCTTTAGACCATCACTTTTAGCCAGTTGGAGTTCGATGTTATGTTGTTCTGACAGTCAGAGTTGAATACATCGGCATTACTTCGGTGTCGGCCCCAGGACAGAACCAGGTGTCTGAATTGGGCTTACACTTGTGGGGGTACAACTCTTTGCTGCAAGCAAGAAGTAAAAAAACGCAGCTTTCAGACAAAGACAGCAATCACGTTCACATAAGAAATTTCTGCGTCTTACTTTGGTGGCGCACGTACTGAAGTATTATACATTCTGTAGTAAATAAGAAAGATGTTGATACCATCAGGTCAGCTATCATCAACACAAGAAAAAGGCACGAGATCGGCGATCAAGCACCGTCATCTGGGTCTGCCTGCGTTCCTTTAGAGCTACCTCCCGCTTGCTCAGTCTTTCAAAAAAACCCCTTTACATTTGGTGATCGTGCTGGGTAACTACATCACCTACACCCTGGAACTCCGATCACGCACCCTGCCGTCGACCATGCAAGTTAACGCTGCCCAACAGACAGCACCTCTCGCGGCCGCTACTTGCCCCGGCCCGGTTCACCAGCGAGACCCCCCGATCTTTTCGGGCGCCAAAGACCAGGACGTCGAGGACTGGCTGTCGTCCTACGAAAAAGTCAGTGGACCAAACAGGTGGGATGACGCTGCTAAGTTGAGCACCGTCAACTTTTACTTGGCTAATGTGGCGAAACTGTGGTACACAAACCACGAATCCGAGTTCGAGAACTGGGCCACTTTCAAGCAGGCAATATCCTCGGTTTTCGGTGACCCTGCGTGCGGAAATTACACACCGAACAACGCCTGCACTCATGGGCACAAGAACCTGGCGAAACGTTTACCGCCTATATCGAAGATATACTCGATCTCTGCAAGCGCGTCGATGCCGCAATGAGCAAAAGTGCCAAGATCCAGCACATTATGAAAGGTGTTGAAGACGACGTCTTTCAAATGCTCCTTGCGAAGTCTCCTGGCACGATGTCTGAAGTGGTAATTCTGTGCCAGAACTACAACGAATTGCGACGGCAACGAGCTCTCACCCGTCGTCCATTTCAGCCTAACCAACCAATCCCTGCACTGGACGTCGTACCTGACCACTCCCGCCTTCTAGCACAAATGAAAGACTTTGTGCGTGAGGAGGTCGCACGTCAGCTTTCCCTCCTGCCGTTTTGTCAGCGCCAAGAGCTCCCGCAGCAGCAGCAAAAGCAACCCCCGACACGGTTAGCTCCCATGCTCCGACATGAACTTCAGGACCAGATTGCCGAGGCTATACCAGTGCCCTTTCAGCAGCAAGTTTTCGCCGCGCCTCTTATGCTGACGCAGTAAAGAGGCAGCAGCCAGACCAGCCCTCACTGTTCAATATACTGCCGCATGTCACCACTCTTACTCAGTCTTCTGTCGCATGGGCTCCTCCCCTCGCTACCACAGCCTCCACTCAGCCATATGCCGCGTGGGCGGCGCCCCTTGCTGCAAATGCCTGACGAACGCGCGATAACCGGCCGATCTGTTTTGCGTGCGGCGGCCCTGGCCATATCTCCCGATACTGCCGTCGTCGCGTGCCCGCCTGCACAGACGTCCGACCACGAAGCAACTACATGGACCGACCCCCTTTTGGTTATGAAACTTCGGATCGTCAGTCAAACACGTCTTCCCGTGACTATCCGGTAACTTCGTCTCGTCGCTCACCTTCACCCAATCGACGCTCCTTGTCACCCATGCATCCACGACCAGCCCCTCAAAGGGAGGGAAACTAGCCGTTGCAGTTCAAGGGGCAAGAACTGCGCTATCGAAATGTTCAAGTCCTCGCACCTTGCCGTCAAATATCGTCGAAGTTTTTGTAGACAGCGTCCATGCATACGCTCTTGTGGATACCGGTGCCGTTGTGTCTGTTATAGACGCCAAACTTTGCCGCAAGCTCCGAAAGGTGACCATGCCGCTTGATATGTCCTTACGTGCAGCAAATGGAGAACCTGTTCGACCTATAGCCGCCTGCACTGCCCGACTCACAATTGCGGAGGACCACTACATAGTTGAGTTTATCGTCCTTTCCTCGTGCTCTCATGACATCATACTTGGCTGGGATTTCCTATCCCGTAATCATGCCATTACAGATTGTGCCCGTTCCGAACTTGAACTGCTTCCGTTCTTCGACCAGCCCTACGACCACACTAATCAATCCGCGCAAAAGCTAGTTGTCAAAGGGGACACTGACATTCCACCGACAACAGCTGTTTTGCTCCTTGTGATCTCCGACGGCATGCGTGATGAAGTAGCATTTTTCGAGCCATCAAGCCTCTTTTTAAGTCGGAAACCACTTCTTCTCCCTTATTCAGCCCTCTAAATTTCCAATGGAGCCAGTGCTCTCTGCCTTACCAATCCCTTTCCGCATACCATCAAACTGTTTAAAGGCGAGTCTCTTGGATGCGTACAGCCCATTGATAACGAACAAATTTTTACCGTGCCGCAAGAATCATCCCAAAGTGACCTCGCCGCCGTCAGTGCTCTTAACCACTATGATCTACAGGCTTCGAAAGTGTTCGATTCGGCGATTGCAGACGGACTGTCACCATCTGAACGATCTGAACTCCTCCAACTGCTGTACCAGTACCGCGAATCTTTCGATGTTGTTCAACCATCACTTGGCCGCACTTCTACCACTCTACATTACATCAATACCGGCTCCCACGCTCCACTACGACAGCAACCATATTTTGTTTCTGCGGTGGAACGCGAAGTTATTACCGAACAGGTGAACGATATGCTGCAACGCGGCGTCATTCAACCTTCACAAAGTCCATGGGCCTCACCTGTAGTGCTCGTTAAAAAAAGGATGATTCCGTTCGCTTCTGCGTGTATTACCGGCACCTAAATAAGATCACTTGAAGAGACGTTTATCCTTTACCCAGGATTGACGATGCCCTTGATACTTTACAAGGTGCCGAGTTTTTTTCATCATTAGATTTGCGCTCAGGGTACTGGCAGGTCCCCCTTGCAGCTGCCGATCGACCGAAAACAGCCTTCGTGACACCGGACGGTCTGTATGAGTTTAATGTCATGCCCTTCAGCCTCTGCGATGCGCCTGCCATCTTCGAGCGCATGATAGACTTGGTTCTTCGGGGTTCGAAATGGCAAATTTGTCTCTGCTATCTCGACAATATAGTCGTCTTTGCGCCAGACTTTGGAACACATCTCGAGCGCCTCAAGCACGTCCTCATGTGCCTGAAAATTGCTCAGCTCCAACTCAACCTCAAGAAGTGTCACTTCGCTGCTCGGCAACTTACGATTCTCGGGCACGTCGTATCAAAGGACGGTATACTTCCAGACCCGGCTAAGTTACGTGCTGTCGCCGACTTCCCCAAACCAACGACTATGAAGCAGTTACGGAGCTTCGTGGGGTTATGCTCCTACTTTCGCCGGATCGTGCGCAACTTCGCCTGTATCATTGCGCCTTTGACCGAACTTATAGGCAGCACCACTGATGTTTCGTCATGGTCTTCTGAGTGTGACCAAGCCTTCTGTACCCTTCGTCGTCTCCTCACTTCGCCACCAATACTGTGTCACTACGATCCTACGGCAGCAACTGAGGTCCACACCGACGCCAGTGGTGTCGGCCTCGGTGCGGTTCTCGCGCAACGCAAGCCTAGATTCGCCGAGTATGTCGTCGCCTACGCCAGCAGAACTCTCACCAAGGCTGAATCAAACTACAGCGTCACCGAGAAGGAATGCTTCGCGATCGTTTGGGCGCTTGTCAAGTTTCGCCCATACCTTTATGGCCGTGCTTTTGATTTAGTAACCGACCACCACGCATTATGCTGGTTATCTTCGCTTGAAGACCCATCGGGTCGTCTTGCCCGTTGGGCTTTTCGGCTTCAAGAATATGACATTCGCGTGGTATATCGTTCCGGCCACAAGCATACCGATGCTGATACACTGTCACGATCTCCCCTATCCCCGGACATTGCATCTGTTTTCTCGAACAACACGTTGTCAGCTCTTGACGAGGACACCATCTCTTCTGCACAACGCAATGACCCATGAATCGCTTCGCTTCTTGACGCGTTATCCGAGGCACCGACACTTCCAACCACTCGAACCCTGCGCCGCCAGGCTCCGCACTTGAGTATTCGGGATGGTCTTTTGTACCGGCGTAACTATTCAGCAGAAGGTAGGAAATGGCTACTAGTCATTCCCCGAACGCTGCGCTCTACCATCTGCGCGTCGTTTCATTCCGACCCGCAAGGTGCTCACGCCGGTGTTTTCAAGACCTACGAGCGCCTACGAAAAAGGTATTACTGGCGCGGAATGTTTACCTTCGCCCGCCAGTTCATTCGCGGCTGCCACGAATGTCAGCGGCGGAAAAGCCCGCGATATCCTGAAATAGGTTCATTGCAACCACTTCCATGCCCAGACCACCCATTCGACCGTGTAAAAATAGACCTCTACGGACCACTACCATTAACAACGGCAGGCAACCGATGGGCTATCGTAGCAATGGATCATCTAACACGGTACGCTGAAACTGCTGCTCTCCCCACAGCTGCAGCACAAGACGTCGCAACTTTCATACTCAATCGTTTTGTGCTTCGTCATGGTCCTCCTCGAGAAGTCCTCAGTGACCAAGGGCGTGTTTTCCTCTCCGATGTAATACAAGCACTTCTTCAACAGTGCCATATTGTTCACCGGAAGAGTACAGCCTACCACCCACAGACGAACGGCTTGACTGAGCGGTTTAATCGTACTCTGGGGGACATGCTCGCTACGCATGTCGCTTCTGATCAAACAAACTGGGACCTCGTTCTCCCATTTTTGAAATACGCGTATTACACCGCTACCCAAGTCACTACCGGGTTTTCGCCATTTTTTTTCCTGTACGGTCGCCAACCATCGCACACTATCGACACTTTACTACCATACTCGCCAGATCCCTCCAAATGCAAGCCTGTTTCGGAAGCCGGTCGTTACGCAGAAGAGTGCCGCAAGCTAGCCAAGCGGCTTACTACATCCGACCAACAGCGCCAGAAGGAGATCCGTGACGATGACCATCGTTCTGCACCCACGTTCGTTCCTGGAGCACTTGTATGCCTTCATGTACCGCCCTGCGCCCCTGGTGTATCACCCAAGCTACTCTCTAATTATCATGGTCCCTACCGCGTGGTCGAGCGTACTTCATCCGTGAACTACGCCACTGAATCCCTCACGCCACCGAGCGACCGCCGTCGGCGTGGACGTGATATCGTTCACGTAAACCGTCTGAAGCCCTACTTTGACCCGCCTGTCCCCACGTGTTAGATCGCCAGGATGGCTTCAACTTTTTCGCTGGGGGTAATTGTAGTAAATAAGAAAGATGTTGATACCATCAGGTCAGCTATCATCAACACAAGAAAAAGGCACGAGATCGGCGATCAAGCACCGTCATCTGGGTCCGCCTGCGTTCCTTTAGAGCTACCACCCGCTTGCTCAGTCTTTCAATAAACCCCCTTTACAATTCTAAGAATTTTTGGTGGGCTAGTTGGTCGATTGCTGTTAGACGTATTAAAGTTCGTGCAAAGAAGAGTACACAAGTCAGGCAAGATAGACAACTTCTGCTGCGGGTACTGCCAACTATCTATTGTCTCGTAAGAGAGAGAGAGAGATGTAGACAATAATAATTTCCGGCACATTGCTGGGATGGGCTCCCACCTGGAGGCCAACGAAGAGACCACGTCTTCCGGCAGCTTCCTTGGCCTGCTGGATCGCCCAAAGTTGCTTGTCTAGTCCCGAACTGAGCAGCGCAGTCCGCCAACGTGCCCGAAGGTGTTCATTGCAGGCCGCGACCCGAGAATTTCTGACTAATGCTGGACATTCCCATAGGATATGGTCAAGAGTGGCTCTGGTGGTAGAGTATTGGCATAGATTAAAACTATAGACGTCGGAATATATGTAGTGCATGATGACAGGGTTCGTCTATGTGCGTGTTTGTAGCTGCCGCCACTGAGCGGACTGGGCCCGATTGAGCTTGGGGTGAGGCGGAGGGTACTCCCGCCTTTGCAGTTGAGTGTTAAATTGTGTCAATAAATTTAGTGAGCCGATCGTCCTATTCGCACACCGGCGCAGAAAGGTCCGTTTGGGTGGCCGCTTCGTCTGACATGACTCAGAACATAAGACTTCGAGCCACGTTGTGCGCCACTTCATTCGGACTGTCCTCCGCGTTACCTATTGGTGTGTGGGCAGGGAACCACAAAATGTGCACCTATTTGTCCGCCTCGTGAATTTTGCCTGTGTTAAGAATCCGCAATGCCTCGGGGGAGATTTTGCCGGTGGCGAAGTTTCAAACGGCTGTTTGCGAGCCGCTGATTACAGATGAGGCGTTAGTGTGGGCTATGGCCATCGCGATAGCCACTTCCTCTGCCGTTTCTACGTTCCGTGTGATGATCTACGTGCTGCTTTTGCATCTTTGTGTGTGATCTACGACAGCAGCCACGGAGCGGTGACGTTTCTGGTAGCGTGCTGCGTCGACAAAGACTGCCTCATGGTGGCGCCCAAACATCTTTGACAGGGCTCTGGCTCTACTGACACGTCTACCCTTGTTGTGTTCTGGGTGCATGTTTCTTGGTATGGGTGGTACTGTGAGCTTGGTACGGATAGTGCGTGGTATGTCGTGTTTGTCTCCGTGTTGAATGTGGTAATAAATACCGAGAATACATAGAATCTGGCGGTCTGGCTTAGTCTTGGCTAATCGCTCGAATTGGGAGATTCGTTGCGCCTCAACAAGTTCCTCGAGAGTATTGTGTAATCCAGCTTGTGTTTTCAAGCAAACCCAGCGCTTTTTTTTGTAAATTTTCCTAATTAGGCTCTTGAGTTTGACTTCTCCGCAGTGAACCATCGGGGATACGCCGCCGTATAGGTGATGTGACTTAGTACGAATGATTGGATCAAATGGATGATGCTAGCCTCTTTCATGCATTTGTGTTTATTGGTAATGCGCCTAATGAGGCGCATCGTGTTAGACACTCTTGCTTCAATGTTGTGAACTGTCTCTTCATTGGTACCCTTACTTTCGATGATCAGACCTAGCACTTGGTTTTTATCCACGGTGGGTATGGCGTGACCATCGCTTGTATCGAGTTTTGTATCAGCGTGGGCCTGCGCTTGGAGATGTTGTTTGGGTGGCCGACCTCTAAGTGTAGGGCGATATAGCAGTAGCTCAGATTTCTCCGCCGAGCAGGATAGTCCACTTCCTTGTAAATACTGTTTCACTGTGTCAATCCCGTCCTGTAATATCTGTTCAGTCGAACCGTCACGGCGTCGCACACCTAGAAGGTGATGTCGTCAGCGTAAATAGTGTGATGAAACCCTTGGATGGTTTGAAGTTTAGAAGGAAGATCAATGAGGGCGAGGGTAAACAACAAAGAAGAGATCACGGAACCAAGTGGGGTGCCCGTGCTTCCCATGGTTATTTTGGACAACCTGAGTGCTCCCACAGTGATCGTCGCCGTTCTGCCCGTAAGAAATGCTTTTATATAGTTGTACGTGCGAAGCCCCAAGTTTAGGGTATTGAACTAATTTAGAATTGTGCTATGCATGACAGAGTCAAAAGGCTTCTTGAGATCTAGACCAAGTATGACCTTAGTGGAGCGTCCTGTACTGTCTATGATGTGATGCCTAAGCTGCAACATGACATCCTGCGTTGAAAGATTCCTGCAGAAGCCAACAATGGTGTGTCGGAAAAAATCATTATCTTCGAGGTAATGTCAGACTAGCCAGAAAAGCGTGTTTCATCAATTCGTCTATGCGAGATGCTATGGAGATGGGCCTAAGATTGTCAGTATTGAGTGGTTTTCCTGGTTTCAGAATCAGAATAACCTTGGCCGTTTTCCACTGCGGGGGCAAGATTCCGGTGTTCCAGCAGCAATTAATGTAGTCTGTGTTATGCGTGATTGACTCATCATCCAAATTACGTATTATCGTGTTCGTGATGTTGTCCGAAGCTGGTGCAGATTTGGTGTTAAGTTTTTGTAGGGTGGCATAGATATCCGCTTCGGTGATTTCTTCGTCTAGAGTGGTGTTGACCTGGCCCGTATAATCTGGCTGCTGCTGAGTAGAAGCCTGAGAGATATATTTGAGCTCTACCTCCCTAAGAAACTCCTCGTCGGTGCCCTTGTAAGCATGAATTAGTTCGTTGATGGTTTGTCGTTGGGCGGCTTTGCTGTCTTCTAGATCGAGCAGAAACCGTAGAAAATGCCATATTTTACTAAAACTTACCTGCCTGCCCATCGCATCGCAGGTTTCATCCCAGTGTTGCCGGCATAGCTGTGTTGCATACATCTCTATCTCTGTATTTAGGAGTGCTATGCGCTTCCTAAGGTTTCTGTTGTGTTGTTGTGTCCTCCATCTCATTGGGAGCGATTGCTTTGCCTCCCACATGCGGAGGAACGGGCTATCGATCTCTTCAAGGTGTGCCTCGGGAGGTACGATTCGGGTGGCATTATTAATATGCTGTTTAAGCGTGTGTACCCATCCTCTATGTCGCTGATAGGTTGGACCTGGCTCTCACGTGATTTGTGGAACTGGGTCCAGTCTACGAACTTTAGTTGTTTTCCCAGGAGTTTACGTGGGCCACCTTGAACATGTAGATCGATGATGTAGTGGTCGCTGCAAAAGTCCTCTGGGGTATTTTTGCAGGTGGCTGCTGATCTGTTTCTCGTGAACGTCAGATCAGGTGTTCTGTCTTTACTGGAGCTAGTGCCCGCACGTGTGGTGGTGCTAGGGTTGGTGATGAGAGTTAATCCTTTCTGCTGTGAGTCATACCAGAGCGCCCTATCTTTAGGAAACACATAAGAGTACCTCCAGGCAGTGTGTGGTGCGTTGAAGTCCCCTGCTATTAAGATGGGATTTCAGCCAACGATGTTGAGGGCGCGTTTGAAAAGTGTGAGAAATCTGTGCTTCTTTTGTTTAGGGTTGCTGTATATGTTTAGTATAAAAAGACTTTCGTGTGTCTTGCGTTGCGGAAGGAGTTCAATAAATAAATGGTCTGTATTGGTAATTTCCGTGTCGTGTTGTGTGATTGAAAGGTTTCGTCGAACTAGTGTGGTAAGGGCAGTCGTCTCTTCATTGGCATGTCCGATCGAGCAATAGCCTGCCAATTTAGCGAGACAATGTGTCTCCTGCAACAAATCTATATCGGGCTTAACTTTCCCCTTGAGGTATTGGTGAAGATTTGCTTGCTTGTTTGCGAAGCTTCTACAATTTTGTTGCCAAATTGTGTAGGCGTGATTTCTAGCTATGATGAGACGCAGGGGGTAGGAATGTCACCGGCTGTATCGTACTGAATGCCGACGAGGAAGGTTGCTTTACAGCGGCCATGGGGTCCAGTTTGCTGACTCTAGCCTCCACAGCGATAAGTCACTGTTGTAGGTGTTCTTTTTGTTGCTGGGTAATTTTAGCTGTATTCTCTACGCGGTCAGTAAGGGCCGAGATCTGTCGGGATGCGTTGTTTATCCACTCATTTAATTCTTTGACTAATTGCTGAATTTTCTTCAAGACTTTATTCTCGGGCGTCACGCGTGTGGGTTTGTCTTCATTGGCCTGGGTTTCGGCTCTGCGCTTGGAAGGTGGTGGTGTTGTACCTTCCTGCATTTTTTCAGTGGGCGTAACAGCTGAGAGCAGTGGTACTACTGGTGGAGCATGTTTTGTTTTTTATAGTGGTGTAACTCCTCCTTGAGGGTCCTATGTTCCTCTCCTAAAGCTGTCGTTTTCTGGTTGCAATGTGCTAACATCTGTTTTAGCTGTGCTATTTCAGCCTCTAATTCATCATTTTTGCCTTGAGAAGCGGCCTCCTCAGACCGCGAGGGCGTCCCCTTGACTACGTCTACACAGCCCACCATAAAGGTTGCGCCAGGTCCAAGCGTATGGCTCCGGAATGTTGACTACGACCGGGAGTCGGGCCGGGAACAAGACCACGACCGAGACCACGACAGAGATCTCGACCAGGCTTTCTTTCCAGGCTTCCGGGTAGAAGTAGTGTCGCGCTGCTCGAGGCTGTTGTCGAAAGCCGTTGGCTTCGCCGGGTAGTCTTCATATTGTTACGCAAAAGAAGAGACGCCGTATCGACGAGGCTGTGGAATAAATGTATTTGAAAACAGCGGTAATGGTGCGACCAGTTCACCAGCAAGCGAGCGGAGACCACCCTTCGTCTTCGTTGTCAGGCACACATGCGCGTCGCCCCCTAGAATCTCAGTATGCATGCATGTAGCAATATTGTTGTTGTTGTCGCTCCCATCGCCAGCGTTTCACCAGGTACGGCGTCTTGTAACGTGCACTGCACGCCTTTTCGGCCATCTGGTGGTCACCGCCGCATAGTTGACAAGTGGGCTTGCATTTGTGATCTTGCGGGGGGTTGCTCGTACCACGGACCACGGCACACGTGGTCTTTCGGGTTTGGGCATACATATGCGTGGTGCCCAAGGTGACCCCATTGATGGTCTCTATCTGCTTGCGGTAAAGGGAGCACCTCAACAATTCTCCACCGTATCGAACGTATGTTGGCACGCGAAGACCAGCGAACAGAACGATAACCGTCGTTGTGTTGCTGAGGCGTTTCGCAGTGATGGCTGTGGGGCTCTTTGTCGTAAGTAAATTAGCCGTAATATCTCGGGCGGTATCTTACCACGGGATATCACGTATCCCACCTTTCGACGTACCGTCTGGTGCTGCTTCGTATGCGCTGGTATCGTACGTCTTGTTGCCGACCATAATGCGAGAGATTTTCTGGTATCTATCAGCATGCGCCTCGATGGCTGTGCTCACAACGACGATAGTTGGCTGGAAATATTTGTCCTCATCTTGGGCTTCTCTCGGAATTTCAGCGGCGTGGTAAATGCTAGTCGCCAGTCGGGCGGCTCCATGATCCGTGAGTCGAAGTCCCCCTCTAGGTCGACTGATAATCTAGTAGTCACCTCGGGGCAGTGGAGGCATCTTGCTTAATCTTGTTACTGGACGTATGCGTTGCTCACGCTGTTTTTTGCTGTTATTCCATCGTTGAGAAGCCGCACCGGGTTCTAGTGATTTCGCGCGGGTCGACTTCTTTGATCCTACGGAGCTCTATTGTGTACTTTCTTCGAATTTTTCACGGGAAATGGGTTCTCCTTCCACAGAGACCCCCGTTTGTTCTCAGAAATTCGGACGCGTCAAACGCGCCGACCGGCGTTTCTTGGTGTCCGCCGAGCTAGGCTGGCCTAGGCAGCAGCGTGTCTGGCAGCTGCGCCTCCGGTGGCTTGGCAGGCGTTGGGCGTATCTTTCCCGCCAGCGTGGTTGACGAAAATGCGCCGGTAAAATTGCAAAAATTCAAGCCCCATCCGGAACTAGGTGCCGGGCGATTCCTGATCACAAGCTAAATACGCGGGTACCAAAGTCTTGTGGACTTCTAGGTGACTTCTGCTGCAAAACATTCGTTGACATCGGAGCCGACACGACGCGCGTCCACTCCCTCCGACGAGAGCAGCGTCCTCCCTTGTCTCGTAAGCAACTAAGATAAATTTCAGCAAGGAACCTGTTCACATGACTAACCTGTGAACCAGGTTTGTGTCATTGGTCGAAAAACGTACGAACATTTCTAAACACAAGTGTGGCTTGACACAGCGGCCAAATCAACACCACAAACTGTGGGATTGCCCTCACAGAGCTTGGACATCTGAATAAACGAAAACAATAGAAAAAATTCACAGTTTCGCCTTACTGTACCACCGATAAATTCTATAGCAAGGCATTGAAATGTTACCGGAAAGAACGGCAAACAGCTAGAATTTTTCTGCACGCTGCTTAAGCATAAAGAGGGGCGCACAAAAACAGCGCGCAGGTATACTCAGGATGGGCTCGAACAGCTCAATTGTTAGTTGAACTAGCATTTACGTTGGCTCTTTTAGCTAACGATTCCGTCGTCCAGCAAACGCGGCCGCGGCAGCGAGCGCGTGACCTTCGTGTCGTCTAATGGCCACGATATCTGGCTAAAGGCGGCAACACTATCGCCGTGTTTGTGTGGGTAGGCGCGTGTTGGCAAGTATACAAGAGTACGCCCGGACGCTTTCTTTTTGGCGGGGCTTGAGTCTATTGCTGAACAATAAACCACGTTGACAGCAGAAATACATTTCAGAATTATTCTTTTTTATATCGAGGTTTTTGTTTAATGCAGGAACGTTTCTCATATTTCTTAGTATCATCATGAACCACTCTTACGTACAGTACGTTAACTAGGAATTAGGTGAAGCATGATATATGGCAACCTTAGCTTTCAGTGATACGATATGGGGGGTTTAGCGTCCCAAAATCACCATATGATTATGAGAGACACCATGGTGGAGGAATACGGAAATTTCGACCACCTGGGGTTCCTTAAGCTTTATATGAGAGTGGTGAGCTGTGACTCAAATGTATGCCAATTACACTAGTGCCATGGTGTATTCCATCGCATGTTTTCCGCAAATAGAAATCCAAGAAATTTATATATTGCACAACTTCCAGTCATTGTCATTTATTACACTGAAAGCTGTTATGATCACAACAAGCTTCGTTTCTGGCATCGCAGTTGTCCGCTGACACCTCTGCCACCACCGTCTGTGTCTGTAACCACTATCGCACGAAATAAAAAAAAGAAGCGAAGTAAGAAAAAGTTGACCGCGTATGAGCGTGCTTCGGCGCAAATGTCGACGAAATGTAATAGTATTCTATTCGGAGGCGATGAATGGATGGATGGAGAGAGGGATGGATGGATTGATTGATATGTGGGGTTTAACGTCCCAAATGGATGGATGGAGAGATGGATGGATGGATGGATGGATGGATGGTCGGATGGATGGATGGATGGATGGATGGATGGACGGATGGATGGATGGATGGATGGATGGGTGGATGGATGGATGGGCGGATGGACGAATGGACGGATGGATGGACGAATGGATGGATGCATGGATGGATGGATGAATGGATCCAGCTGTGCCTTTTAGATCGAGTGGTGGCTCACACCACCTAGCCATAAAGGTAAGTGCTATCATTATGTGTTGAAGGATTGAAGGAAGGAACGTGGAGGAACGTGGAAAGGGACCCAATCTGGCAGCAATCTCGGAAAATGGCAGCTTGACAGAACCAAAAGCCACAGGCAGCTGCCAACCAAGGAGGTGGTGAAAACTTATTTATTTATTTACAGGAAATTTTCTGCGGAGAAGCTCCGAGTAGTCGGTGATTCTTGTCTTGAAGGGGGGGGGGGGCTTAGTCTAGGGCTTCGCTTGCAGCAGCTGCTCTGCGGGACCGGTTGATCAGACTCAACTGATCTTCGAGATTCTCGCTGGCCAGCAGCTCCTCCCATCGCACCGCTGTTGGATTTTGTACTGGTTGTAAGGCTGTAATGGCCTGACACTCCCACGTGACGTGGTACAGAGTGGCTTTGGCTGAACACAGTGGGCAGAGAGGAGAGTATGCCGAGGGGTGCATTTTAGTCAGGATGTGCAAATTCGGAAACGTGCTGGTTTGAATTTGCCTCCAGCTGACCGAATCCTGCCAACCAAGGAGGATTAGAGGAAAAATTGCTGGAGTGGGAGCTCCAGCAATGCCTTGCCAGCTGAAGTGAAGCCAACTTTTGCCACTGCCAAGATGTCTGAAACATGGTCTTTTTTGCTGATGCCCACTTGGAGATCACGTGGCTTTAATATGTTAGTGTAAGTTCTGCGTTAGTCCTATAATAAAAGGCAGTTGTTCCCGACGAAATAACACATAGAAACGAGTATGGGTGACTGAATTTCCCAAGAGTTTTACCTCCAATTAGAGGCTCACTATGGAAAACTAGCAACACTAAGACGCACTTAGAGCACTGTGTGACCCGAAAAAGTTTCCTCATTACACTCGTTGGGCGTGCGAGGGAAACGCTCCTCCGTTTTGTGTTGTGCTCTATTCGGCGTTCTAGTTTTCAATGCGACGAGCGTTCCGGCGGCGTCACTTTCGGGTGTCCACTAGCGACTTTGCCAGCCAGCAACCTTGAGGCCTGATCCCATTGTCGTCGCCCCCCCCCCCCATAGTTAAACATACTTACGGACCCCCGCCGGGACCAGCGAGGATGGCGTCAAGGCCTGCATCTCCCCCTTAAGGCGCACTGCTTCAACTTTACTGTCCCGGAGGGGACGGCGTCCCTCGACGATATTATCGATGACCCGAAGACGTCATTGGAATTGAAGGGGTGCTGTTCCTGCAACACCTCGGAGCTTCGAAGTTCCTAAGTGCGGCTTGGTCTACAGCACAAGCAACCAAGTTGGTGGTAAACCTTGGTTTCAAGTTACAAGGTCACAAGGTACAAGTTGAAGAAGTCGGGGTGCCAAGTATGCCAGTCAGTGTGTTTCGCCTCCCGCCATACGTGTCAGATGGCGCAGTTATTTCAGCTCTTCAACCATACGGAAAAGCGAGGGGCATCACCTTTGTTACCCTGCAACGGCATCAATCTACGTATACTGGTACTCGCGTCCTCCGAATCGAGATGACCAAGCCCACCCCTAACTTGCACTCGAGTCAAGGTCACCTCGTGATGCTTGAGTATCGCAGTATGCGGAGAGTGTGCGCGTGCTGTGGCAAGGAAGGTCATGTTGCGGCTGCTTGCACAACACCCTTCTGCTAATGTTGTGGAACCTCCGGCCATACATCTGAGGGCTGTGTGTTCAAGTGTAAGCGCTGTAATTGGGACCACGCGACGAAAGATTGCTTCCATCCCAAGTCATATGCAGACACAGCACCTCACAGTCACACCTCACAGACACAGCATTTCACAGTCACTGAAAGAATTCCAGAATTCCCAGAACTCCGAGAGTCTCCTTCGAAGACGATGACCCAAGTTAGAACCTCCAGGCGTATGGAACTTTTGCAACGCAAAACCAAGCCACGGCAATAAAAAACTCCAGATTATTGGGATGATGAAAGCGCAACCGACACAGAATTTTATGGCGCCAAGTCAGAAAACGCCAACGGCGTTGATGCCGCGTCACCATGCAGAACGAGTGACAACGATGTCTCTGCGCTGACTGGGGACACTGCAGCGTTTTCATCTCCCACAACGTCGCCAGAGGGGCCCAACAACGCTGCGGTGACGCCATGCGCGTGCGCTAAGTCTTCATCAATGGAACTCAAGACCACAGAAAACGAACAATGCTCGAAGTACATCGCATCAACCATACTGCACAAGCTCCACCCGGATTTTTCTCCCTACTGTCCACACTGTCATCACGAGTACTGTCATGGTGAGCCTAATAGTGACATATACGACTTCTGCAGCAAAAATAATGCAGGAATCCGGGTAACATTTGTCATACGCGCAAAAGAAGCTCGACCTGCCAATGAGTGGAGCACGGGCCTTTGGTCGCTGTCTCGGGTTGTGCGCAGTGCTCGATGTCTTCTAGCTCTATTTGCCTTTCCTCTGTCGATATTTTTTTGTAATTTCTCTCTCTATTTTCGCAACATTAGTTTTTATCATCTTTTATTCCCTCACCCATTTCCCCAGCACAGGGTTGCCAGCCGGTCTAAGAACCGGCTAACCTCCCTGTCCTTCCGCTGAAACTTTCCTCCTCCTCAACCTGTTGAAGTTATAGTCGGCGTACACATCAATATATATATATATATATATATATATATATATATATATATATATATATATATATATATATATATATATATATATATCTATATATATATATATATATATATATATATATATATTTCAGTACTCTTTTTGTTCACAACGACGGCAAATGTACTACGCCAGGGGCTTGAACGGTAAAGGGGCACTCACGTTGAAATCGCAATACCAACACGTACATGCACTCACTTATGAGAGTGCACACGCTCCACAAAGCGAAGTGCTTGTGTATATTGTGTATTGACGGGTATGAAAATTCGACACTGTGCTAACACCAGAGATTAAGCTGCCTTCTTAGGACAAGCACGACGTAAGCACACGTGTGGCCACACTATTTCTTGACCTATTTGTCCTTGCACACATGTAAGAAATACGATTTTTTCTTTGTTTTCGCGAATCTAATACACTATCGTCCTTGCTATCGAACGCGTTGTTGAGTACACATGTATGGTAGGGTTGTCCTCCGCTTATATACGCAATACCGTTTGAATTTATAAGTGTTGTACCTCGGCGTTTCTGTCGTATGTTTGTTTTCTTAGTAGGTATCTTGTGCGTTTGCGCTGCAATTTGTGCCTCAGTATTCTGGTCAAGGTGTACAATATTTGCAGATATTCTGGCTCAGCATACTCATTTCTTTCCTGCTGTAGCATAGGCCTACAAGAGTAAAAGCGTTTCTGTCCAGTAATGCCGTTTTGATCCACGACAAGCTCTTATTTTCTCCTGGCTGACGGCTCAAGAATGGTGCAGTGCGACGACCGCAAAATTGAAAACAACGTGGGTTGCCAGCGATATGGCAGAAACGCAGCTCGACAAAAAATGCATTATATCACACGTCTCACACAAATTAATTACTACGCGTTTGGCGTCCCTCTAGTTTCACTTATGCCGCGGGCGTTCGCATTTTCGTATAAAACAGTGCTCTGCGGGGCGGGAGCCCGCAAATTTGAAGTTTATTATTTCTTTTGTTATACAGAAACAGGAGCAATAGTTAAAGGCTATGTAGCCTGACAGAGGCTCCTAGTCCTATGAGCATTCGGAATGCATACATAGGGTTTTGAATGCATGTATAACAATAAAGCGTCAGCGTGTACAAAACTTTAAATTGACCCATCCACGGTCGCACGCTTCGAAATATTTGCTGCTGAAGTTTTGGTATTTTTGTCCTATGTATATATAAATACATAGACATGTAAGGCACGTGACGGTTATGATAAAAATCTGCTGAGAGTATACATAAAATTGATATAACAATGAAGAAATCATGTTTGCACTACCCCTGTAAAGCTTCAGAAACACTGAAGTTATTTTTACTCCTTGGCACTAAAGTAGTCGAGCTGAACCGCAGCCTGTAACAGATCATGCAAGAATTTCCAAACTGCAGTGCCTAATCCACATGTTTAGCTGGGTGTTGCTCTCGTGCCAGGTAACACGGCTTTTCGCCACTCGTAATTGGGTGGCCACATCAGGAAATTCAGTACGGTGCATGCTGTGTAAACAAATCGTATACACTAAATCTCGTGCAGACTGTCTCCGCTGGTGGGCTTGCCTATAAGCAACGTCACAGTGGGTTTCTTTTGCAAGCCCGACGTCTTACATAGAGATTTAGGAGCTTCGCTCGTTAAAAGCTGACCGGGAATCTCGGTACGGGAGCTGGGCTGACTGCCTTCGCCGGCGGGCGTGGTTGATGAGCGATGGCGCAGCGATTTCCTTGTGAACCCAGGAGGTATTACGTCTTTGAAAGGCTGTTCCAAGCCTATCATAAAGCGAATAATTGACAGTCTGCGCTCGAGGAGGTGGTTGCCTGTGTTTTCCCGCTTGTATACTCGTCTTTTCGCACAGTTTAAAAAAACAATGTCCAAGATACTACCTCACCACGAAAGTTAGGTTTCACATGGCTTATATGGCAATTAATGTAAATTACATGCTATATAGTTTCGCCCAGCCAGCACTTCTCATAACACACGAAGTAGTAAAGTATCTACAAATTATAAAACAAATGCATGTTCATTACTCCAACAAATGTCAGATGTTATTTCGATAGCCATTATATGGACAGCCCCGGCTAGTTTTTGCCGTCACCGCTACCGCCGCACTCATGCACCGCATATTTATACGTATCTATATATATTGCCGCCAGCACGTAGTGGGTTGGCAGCAAGAGCGGCTCTAAATCTGGAGGAAAGAAGAAGATCGCGTTCTTCTCTGCTCGAGAGCCAGCCCCGACTGACGCATCGTCCTAGAGCTAGCCACCCGGTTGTTCAATAAATCCCCCCAGTACTTGTGACTCATCGTGACAAACTGGTGGAAGGTGCGGGGTAGCCTCACGGATGCTGCAGACCCCCCCCAGGAAGCCGTAATACGAGTCCAGTGCCAGTCAACACTCCCGTGCATCGGACCAGCCGCCGAATCAGGGGATTGCCTCCGGAAGTCAACGATACTGCTCCCACCACGTCAACAAACATGACCAGCACTTCGGTACAAACCTTGGCAACCGGCACGGGAAGCACGTCGCCGAACCGCTATACGTTGGAAAGCCCACGGGCACCGCCGACGTTCCATGGTACGGAGCGCGAAGACGTTGAGGACTGGTTGGCGGACTTCGAGCGCGTAGCCAACTTGAATCAGTGGGACGACGCGGCGAAACTGGGTCGTGTCTACTTCTATCTCGAAGACGGGGCTCGCACGTGGTATCAAAATCGGGAGGAGCAGCTGACGACGTGGCCCGAATTCTCTCGTAGACTTCTGCAGACATATGCCAGCACTGACCGCCAAGAAAGAGCTTCTTGCCCGCGTCCAGTCGCCAAACGAAACTGTGACTGCGTACGTCGAAGACATGACGCGCCTCTTCCGACGGGCCGATTCGAGAATGACTGAGGACAAGAAGTTGCGTCACTTGATGCGCGGTGTCAAGGACCAGCTTTTTGCCGGCCTCGTGCGAAGTCCTCCGAAGACGGTCGCGGAGTTCTTGTCCGAGGCCGTGACAATGGAAAAAATGCTGCAGCAGCGATCCAACCAATACGACAGGAGAGTCAGTGGCATGTCTACTGCCGACATTTTCACCGCCACTAGAACCAACAACGACTGTCTACGTGAACTCATCCGTGATGTAGTACGTGAAGAGTTACAAAAGGCTGGTGTAACACCTCATCCTACAGTCAACTCTATTGCGACTGTGATCAAGGATGAGCTGCACCAGGCCCTCCGGGACACCTTGCCTCGTGATACAGCTGTGCCAGCTCCTGCTGAATACCGCCGTGAGACAACCTACGCGGAAGCCTTGAAACGCCCTGCTGCAACGCCGCCATTATTCGTCCATCCTGTTCCTGCTGTTTCACTGCAGTCAGCGCAGCACATACCGTACTACGAAGGCACGTACACGCCACCGCCCCTGCCCTTTGTCCCTGGTGCTTCTGTCGCCCATCGTTCAGTGCAACCAGTTCAGTACATCGACGATCGGCGCACGTCTCCTCGTAAGTCTGATGTTTGGCGCACACCTGATCGCCGGCCTCTGTGCTTTCACTGCGGAGAAGCTGATCACTTGTACCGCCAGTGCCCATATCGCCGTCTTGGGCTTCGCGGCTTCTCTGCGTACTCGCCGCCACCCCGTTACGGTCAGAGACCACGCGACATCCAAAACTACCTCTCCCAGCAGCATGCACCACCATCTGCCGGGCGCCAGTCGCGCTCGCCATCACCGAGGCAATTTTCATCAACGCCCCAGCGGTATTCTACCGCACGATCTCCCAGCCCCCGCCGGGAAAACTAGCCGAAGCGACCTCTGGGGGCGGGGTCGCGGAACGTCGAAGCGCTGAAGACCTCCTATTGACGCAGAACAATACAGAAACTGGTCCGACATCACCTGCTGCTGCAAAGGATATCCGGCTTTCACTCGACATAGCAGTAACAATTGATGGTTGTGTAGTTAATGCGTTAGTGGACACAGGCGCAGACTATTCCATACTGAGCGGGAAACTGACAACGCAGCTGAAGAAAGTAATCACACCATGGCATAACTCGCAGATTCGGACAGCTGGTGGCCATGTCGTTACTCCACTGGGTGCCTGCACAACTAGAGTACAGATTCAAGGGTACACATTCGTAGCAAGCTGCCTTGTTCTACGTGAATGCTCCCGTGACGTCATTCTGGGAGTTGATTTTCTACAGGAAAATGGAGCTATCATTGATCTGCAAGAGCGCCGCGTCACGTTCTCAGCCCAGCGAGCAATCAACGTGCAGGATGACGGAATGCGTGTCGACGTACTCCGTATTTCTGAACAGAGCGTGACGCTTCCTCCCCGAGCCAGTGTTCTAGTCGACGTAACATGCTGTGGTTTGAGCGTTGGCGATGTGGTGGCCGAGACAAATTTAGAACACCTCCTGCAGCAAGGCATATGTGTAGCGAGAAGTGTCATACACGTTCGCGACGGCCGATCTGAATTGCTCGTTACCAACTTTAGCAATGAGCATCGACACCTTTTCCGTGGCACTTCGATAGCGTTTGCCCACGAAGTAGCAAACGTAACCAACTGTCTCACGTCAGAAGTAGTGGATAACGCAGACACATCAATGAGCAACATTGACATCAATCCTGATCTGTCCACCGATAACCAGACTGCGCTGCGAGCGCTCTTGTTCGAGTACAGGTCTTGCTTCGCAAGTTGCTCGAAGATCCGCCAGACGTCCATCACTCAACACAGGATCATCACGTACGAGGACGCACGCCCAATACACCAGCACCCCTACCGCGTGTCGGCTAAAGAACGTGAAGCGATACGTACGCAAGTTCGCGAGATGCTTGACGATGGCGTTATCGAACCATCCAACAGCCCGTGGTCATCTCCAGTCGTGCTTGTCAAAAAGAAGGACGGGTCGCTACGCTTCTGCGTCGATTACCGAAAGCTTAACAACGTGACCAAAAAGGATGTGTACCCGCTACCGCGTATCGACGATTCGCTAGATAGACTTCGTCATGCCCATTATTTCGCTTCTCTCGATCTCAAAAGCGGGTACTGGCAAATCGAGGTAGATCAGCGAGACCGCGAAAAGACAGCCTTCGTGACTCCAGACGGCCTATACCAATTTCGAGTACTCCCTTTCGGCTTGTGTTCAGCGCCGGCGACTTTCCAGCGAATGATTGACACTGTCCTCACAGGGCTGAAGTGGCAGACTTGTCTTGTCTACCTTGACGATGTGGTGGTCTTCTCTGCCACGTTCGAGCAGCACCTTCAGCGCCTGCGCAGCGTGCTGGAGGCTATCCGATCAGCGGACCTCACACTAAAGCCACAGAAGTGCCACTTCGGCTATAAAGAACTAAAGTTTCTTGGACATGTAGTTAGCGCCGAAGGAATCCGTCCCGATCCGGACAAGCTTGCCGCTGTTGCCGAATTACCAGCTCCTGTCGATAAGAAAGCCGTCCGGCGCTTCCTTGGTTTGTGCGCCTACTATCGCCGATTCATTCATGGCTT
Source organism: Rhipicephalus microplus (assembly GCF_043290135.1). Classification (NCBI taxonomy): domain Eukaryota; kingdom Metazoa; phylum Arthropoda; class Arachnida; order Ixodida; family Ixodidae; genus Rhipicephalus; species Rhipicephalus microplus. Next base: position 78,678,533 of record NC_134707.1, on the reverse strand, counting down.
TTCACAGATAGCAGAACCTCTGACTCGTCTCACAAGAGACGACGCGCCGTTTGTCTGGGAAAACGAGCAACAAGCAGCTTTTGATGAGCTTCGACAGCGCATGCAATCAGCGCCCGTTCTCGCTCATTTCGACGATGATGCTGACACGGAGGTCCATACCGACGCTAGTAACATTGGGCTCGGTGCAGTGCTCGTTCAGCGTCAAATCGCGTGCTGAGGCGAATTATTCCACTACGGAGAAAGAGTGCCTCGCAGTCGTGTGGGCAATCACCAAGTTCCGCCCGTACCTTTATGGTCGTCCCTTCAAGATAGTGACGGACCACCACGCCCTCTGCTGGTTGGCAAGCCTGCGCGACCCTTCAGGACGGCTAGCACGGTGGAGCTTGCGGCTGCAGGAATTTGACGTCACCATCGTCCATAAGTCCGGCCGTAAGCATGAAGACGCTGACACACTGTCACGCGCGCCCCTTCATGTCGGCAGTCAGGAAGCAGAGGAAGACGAAGGCTTCCTGGGCGCCATTAGCTCATCAGACTTGAGTAAACGGCAGCGGGATGACGCAGAGATTCGTCCGATCATCGATCATTTAGAGGGCCAGGACACAGTCATACCACGTCATTTATTCCGCTCGTTGCCGTCGTTCTGCCTTCGAGATGGTGTGCTGTACAAGAAGAACGCTCGTTCGAACAACCGTGCCTACCTCCTGGTGGTTCCTCGAGACATGCGAGACGACGTCCTCTTCGCTTGCCATGACGAACCCACATCCGGTCATCTGGGCTACTCACGAACACTTGCCAGAGTGAGTGAGAGGTACTATTGGCCAGGACTTTCGGCAAGCGTCAAGAAGTACGTCAAGAGCTGTCGGGAATGTCAGCGCCGAAAGCAACCATCTGTTAAGCCAGCTGGTTTGCTTCAGCCCATTGAAGCACCCTGCACGCCGTTCGACCAAGTCGGCATGGACATTCTCGGGCCTTTTCCTATGTCTGAGGACAGCAACAAATGGGTGATCGTCGCGACCGACTATTTGACACGCTACGCTGAAACCCAGGCGATCCCACGAGCCACGGCTTCTGAGGTAGCACAATTTTTCATGCGCCACATCGTGTTACGACACGGTGCTCCTTCCAGTGTAATAACGGACAGAGGGACGGCATTCACGGCGCAGCTTACGGACGAAGTTTTCAAACTGAGCAACACCAGACACCGAAGGACAACTGCGTACCACCCGCAAACCAACGGACTTACTGAACGACTGAATAAGACCCTCGCAGACATGATCTCAATGTACATCGACGTACAGCCCAAAACATGGGACCGGATCTTGCCTTACGTGACCTTCGCGTATAATACCGCCGTGCAAGAGACCACGCGATTCACGCCATTTCGACTTCTCTACGGCCGCGAAGTGCAGACCATGCTAGACTCAATGCTACCGTGTCAGGACGAAGACGAGTTGGCAACAGACGCCGAAGAATTCGCAGAGCGTGCCGAGGAAGCCCGGCAGCTCGCGCGACTGCACATCGGCCAGCAACAGCAGGCAGACGCACGACGCTATAATACCCGCCACAGAGAAGTGTTTTACAGCCCCGGAGATTAAGTTTGGGTGTGGACGCCCGTCCGCCGCCGTGGCCTTAGTGAAAAGTTGCTGAGCCGGTACTTTGGCCCATATAAAGTCTTACGCCGCGTCAGTGACGTGAACTACGAAGTGGTTGCGGACTCAACACCCCATGCACGGAGCAGGACACGGCTGATGCCGGACGTCGTTCATGTGTTGCGCATGAAGCCATTTATTGCGCGTTGTTCGTAACTTTTCCTTTACCGTACAGCGTTCTTTGTGTTTTTTGTTTATTTTGTGAACTTACTTTCTCGTTCATTGACGTTTCCTATGTAGGCACGCTCTTCAATTTTTACTTTCACTTCATCCGAATTTCCATTTTTTTTTCACGTGCCTATGTAGTAGCATCGCGGTGCTGCTATGTACTTTCCTTTCCTCTTTTTGGTACTTGTTGTTTTTTTTCTTTTCGGAAGGGGGGATAATGCCGCCAGCACGTAGTGGGTTGGCAGCAAGAGCGGCTCTAAATCTGGAGGAAAGAAGAAGATCGCGTTCTTCTCTGCTCGAGAGCCAGCCCCGACTGACGCATCGTCCTAGAGCTAGCCACCCGGTTGTTCAATAAATCCCCCCAGTACTTGTGACTCATCGTGACAATATATATGAAAATTTGAGAAAGAAAAGAAAAAACCGGGTAGATCCCAAGTACAGTGGGAATCATCATACCAGTCATATACCAGTCATATAGCATACATTACTCATATATTTTTATCATTATTCACTTAACGTCGACCCTTTTCCCCACCCCCGTACAGGGTAGCAAACCACTTCGCCTAGGCTAACCTCCCTGTCTCTTCCTTTTAATTATTTCTCTCTCTCTCTCACTTAACGCAATACCAAATTTAATGTATGTGAAGCTTGCGAAATGACCACGAGTGCATCATGAGCGTGCCATGTAGTCATGTTCTTACATGACATGCATTATAAAATGGCATCATCGAACGCCAGAAGAAGAAGAAAGAAGACTGCTGCCTGGAGCGAGAACGTGCTACTTCACTTCTTCTAATAAACCGTATTTGTTCGAAGCAGTCCCTCGTCTCGATCGTCTTAATAATAGTGCCGTGAACCAGGATACTACCTACTCGCCATCAAGAAAGGTAAACCTGCCTCAGAGCAGCAGAGAAGAATATGACGGAGGAGCAGAGGATCGACCTGGATCGAGCGACGAGACCACGGTGGACAGTACGAGCATCAGAACGAATGAATGACAAGTAAGGAATTATTGTTAACCGCCTAAATATGAGCAAGGAAGTGATAATGAAGAAAAGGAAAGCGCTTCGCTCCCAGGTCACGCGACTGATCAAGGCAGCCGAGCAGCAAATTAATGATGGAGCTGACCAGCAGCAGCTGCTTACGATGCAGGCACAGATTAAAGGAATAAGTGACAGTCTGAAGAGCTCGAACGAGCGAACGGAAAAGTTTCTGACAGAAGACAATGCCGAAAGTGAATTCGAAAGGGTCATAGAGTATGACATGAAAATAACGACAACCTTGTCTGCGATACAATTCCGACTTCGACAGCCTGCACAATTGGATTCAAACGATAGGACAAGGCAGGTGATGCCATCAAGTGCAGGAAAACAAGCAAAGGAACTAGTCAAGCTACCAAGGTTTGCAAAGGTAAAGTTCGGGGGAAAAGCTTTGGAGTGGAAACAATTATGGGCTCAGTACGAGTCGGCAGTTCACCTGAGACCGCACATGAGCAAGGGACAGAAGTTCAATTACTTGTTAGCATCGCTAAGCGGAAAAGAGGCGGCTGCTATTGAAGGACTTCAATACTCGGCAAAAGAAAATCATGACGGCACAATAAAATACTGCAAAAAGCGTTCGGCAATCGCGAACATTCAATTGAGATGCACATGAATGAGCTTTTGAGTTTGGAGAAAGTGAGGTTCACTCAAGATGCCGACGAATTAAATAGGCTAGTACAGAGAGTGCAAGTTAATATATTGGAAATCAAGTCCCTAACAGTGTAAACCGAGAGCTATGTGCCGATGTTGTTACCAGTATTAAAATGAGCGATTCCACCAGAAATATTAGTGCTGTTAAAGTCAAAAGAAGCTATACGAAACAGCTCAGCTTCAGAAAATGGCGAGCAAAGCAACCCAACAGGAAAATCGTGCGAGGAAAAGTTGGACAGGCTTATATTATTCTTAAGAGAGGAAGCAGCTTTTCGTGAAGACACACAACGTGAACAAGAGAGGATAACTGCAAAATCAAAAAAGAAGAGCCGACAAATACGCAAAACATCAAGCTTCTATAGCTCAACGGGTAGAATATGCTTACTCTGCAAGCAGAAAACCCACGCAGCCGAAAACAGTCGTCGAAGCATTGCAACGGATGAAAATAAAGCTATGCTTACCAAAAATAGAGCATGCTTCAGATGCACGCGACCAAGCCACACTGCACGCATTTGCAAGGCACAAGTAAAATGCAAGCAATGCAAGGGATGTCATGCCAAGTCAATGTGTAGAACGGTGATGCAGAAAACAAGGGCAGAGCTGGTGTCAACAGCGCAAGTCGAAGCGACGACGTCTACGCTACATGCAACCGAAAATATCAACCATAAGTTTGTGCTTTTGGAGACGGCTGTAGCATGCGTAGAAGGAGAAACATGTGGCCGACATTGCCGTTTGTTATTAGACAGCGAAAGTCAACGTTCATTTATTGAAGCGGGATTAGCGAAAGAAATCGGTGCGAAGGTGTTGCGACAGAAAAAGCTGACGATTGGTTCATTTGGAGGAGACGAAAAGGTAAAGCTAATAAACGTGGGGCAAGTGACTATAGGATCATGAAAACCAACAACAAGAACAATGATTGAAGCGCTACAAGTCGACGTTATCTGGCACAGTTGTATACCCACTACAGCTCAAAAGCTCAAAACCTCGGCGAGCAAATGAAACAGCTAAAGATGCAAGTGGCGGATCACAGGACTGAAACGACTGCAACAGATCCTGTAGGACTACTGATCGGCTCAGACTATTATTCAGAATTCTTTACTGGTAGAACTCGAAGAACCGAGGACAGACTGATGGCTGTAGAAACTATACTGGGATGGGTACTGCAAGGGCCATCAGAGCAAAGCAAGACAAAACTAACACATAATCAAGCAGTCAAGGTTCTGAAGGTTGAAGCTGCGGAGACAGAACTCCAGCAAGAGCTACAGAAGTTTTGGAGCCTGGAGTCAATGGGGATCACAAGAAATAGTTTGGATAACACAGGAAATGAAGCGGTCAAAGAATTCCAGCGCAAGATTGTACAACAAAACGGTAGCCATGAAGTCATATTGCCATGAAAACAGGACGCAAACTTGGAAAGCAACAAGAAAAATGCAATAAAAAGACTACAGCAACTGACTAAAAGGGGTCAGAAAAATGAACACGTGCTGCATCGCTATGACAAAGCTATATTAGAGTATTTGGCATTAAGAGTCGCAGAGGAGGTCCAAGAGCCATCATAACAGCCAAATATTCTTTGCTAATACATGCCACATCATGCGATCATTCGAGAGGACGGAGCCCCAACAAAAGTTTGAGTAGTGTTAGACGCCTCATCACATTCTCGAAAAGGCATGTCTTTAAATGATAACCTAGAGGCAGGACCCAATTTTAATGAGGACAAGCTATCACTGCTCATTAATTTTCAAAAAGAAAAGGTGGCATTAATAGAAGATGTGGAAAAGGCATTTCTACAAATCTCTATACACGAAGAGGATAGAGATGCAATGAGATTTCTGTGGCGGAAGCATGACGCTGAGGGAAGGTTAATGAATGAAGTGCAAACATGGCGCATGACAAAAGTGACGTTCGGAACAACAACAAGCACGTTTATTCTGGCAGCTACAATTAAACACCATTTGAAACAAGTGGAGAACTGGTTTTTTGATACGACAACAAAACTGCAGAAAGCGATCTACGAGGATGATGCCATTCTGGGAGCAACAACGCTTGATGAAGCAATGAAGTTGTACAAAGAGGCAAAGAAGTGTTCAGAGAGGCAGCGATGAATTTTTGAAAATGGACATTCAATGAAGAGTGATTAAACTAGACAATAAATCAAACAGAAAGCGACGATTCACGCATCGTGATTCGATCTAGTGGATTTACAATGCTTCTGGGTTTGATATGGAAACACTCAAAGGACATGATTTCCTTCCCTGTTGAAAAATGGGAATCATTACCAATACAACGTACTTAACAAAAAGAGCCGTATTACAAGCCACAGCGAAGATATTTGACCCGCTCGGTTTGTTGTCGCCATTCACAGTACGCGGAAAAATGGGACTGCAGAGACTGTGGAAAACGAACGTCACGTTGGACGACCAGCTCCCTAAAGAAGAATGCGACAAATGGAAGAGCCTCATGTCTGAAGCGGAAGATTTTCGAGTTCTAGAAATTATCTGATGCTACGCAAGCAAGAATCAACCAGTACAAGCTTACAAGCTGCATGTATTTGCGGACGCGAGCCCATCAGCATACGAAATGGCAGCATAATTATTAGCAGTATACCATGATGGAAGCAAATAATCAAGGCTGGTAACAGCAAAAAGCCGCGTTGCTCCAATTAGAGAGCTGACATTGGCGTGACTCGAACCGATGGCAGCGGTGGTAGCATCAAGATTATGCGACTGCATCAAAGGTTACTTCAACGAAAGATTTCAGGAAATACACTGATGGATGGACTCGATAATTGTGCTTCATTGGATCAAGGAAACAAGCAAAAGGGATTCGTTTGTTGCCTACTGAATCGCAGAAATCAGAGAAAAACACTTCAAAAAAGCTGCTCATTCGTTCAAAGTAACGACAACCCCGCTGATCTACTTACACGATGAATAAGCGCAAAGGCATTGATAACGTCAAAGTTATGGTGGAACAGTCACGAATGGATAACATCACTGGAAAAGAACTCCGCAAGCATAATTGGTACGAATACAGACGTGAAAAAGTAGCATAAAACGCAATGTTATCAATGCACGGGAAGATCCGAAATTGAACAAACCTTAGAAATTGAAAGGTATTCATCATACGGATGGCTTATAAGAGTGACAGCATGGGTGTTCAGATTCATAGACAACACAACAAGCGAAAATAACTAAGGGCCGTTGACACGAAAAGAGGTAACGAATGCAGAGAAATATTGCATAGGACAGACCTGAATATCACTGAGACAAACAAAGGGTGAGGCTTATTCAAACACTCAATCATTTGAAATTAATGAACACGAAGTCTACCTTCATGACGATGGAATCATCAAACAGAAGGAACGAATGCAGTGCAGCGAATAATTCAACAAGCACGTTATAGTAATTCCAAAAGACGAGCATTTAACGGAACTGCTAATACGTCACGTGCATAAAATGATATTACACGGGCATTTCACGAAACTGCTAATACGTCACGTGCATAAAATGATACTACAAGGAGCAGTTAAAGTGCCGCTAGCGCAACTTCGAACTAAGTTATCGATATTGCAGGGTAGACAAGCATTAAAAAGAGTTGGTAACAGATGCGTCGTCGGCAAGAGGCATAACTCCACACCGGCGACTCAAAACCTACCTCCAATCCCAGCAGACCGAGTCGCCGAAGCAGAGCCATTTAATGTTACGGAAGTTGACTTGACAGGGCCTCTTTACGCAACGGACAAGTACTAGATTGTGAAGCAATATGTACTGATATCCACCTGAGCGGTAACATGAGGAGTACACTTGGAGGCTACCAACAATTTGTCATCGACAAGTTTTCTACAAGCATTTTGACGATTTACAGCTCGACAAAATGCCATCGGTAATCCACTCGGACAACGCCAAAACATTTATAAAAGCTGAAAAAAAATCAACAGAATGCTCGAAATCATTAAATGCGAGGCCTTACAGGGTTACTGCTGTGGCCAACAAATTCAGCGGAAAGCAATAGCCGAGGGCGCACCATGGTAGAGAGGATTTTACGAGCGCCTCATAAGAAGCCTGAAGACGTCGATGCGAAAGATAATATCGAAAAGTACAGCTTCGGTAGAGGAGCTACGCACTATATTCGCAGAGGTTGAAGGAGCACTCAACAACCGAACGTTGAATTGCGTGTATGGAGAACCTAACGAGCCAATGCCACTAATGCCGGCAGTCATTATAGGCGGACGGCGACAGCTTGAAGATGGACAAAAAAGACTGTACAACGGTGACATTGAAGACGCAAGACGAAGCAGATGCAAACTCGTGCGAGCTTGGTGGAAAAGATGGCATCGAGAATACATCAAGGAAATAGGAGCTACAGTCAAAGCCAAGACGCGGCAAGCAAAACCATTCTCAAAGGGTGACATGGTGTTGGTTGAGAACAAGGCTCCAAGAACATTTTGGAAAATGTGCCGGATTGAATAACTCTACCTTGGGATAGACGGAATAACAAGAGCTTGTTTCCTTTGAGCAGGCAAAAAAGAACTTTTTAGCTAAGAATATCTGTGAACCACATATACCCTATGAATAGTTTTCAAATATCCCGCAAGAGCTTATCCTATTTCAACTTGGGCGGGCGGGAGCCTATAAAATATGATCATCGAACGCCAGAAGAAGAAGAAAGAAGATTGCTGCCTGGAGCGAGCGAGTGCTACTTCACTTCTTCTAATAAACCGTATTCGTTTGAAAACGGGGCCTCAATCAGTGGCAGGAATTGGCTACGTGGCTCAACGTCGAGCGGCAGGATCTTTTTAGCTAAGGTTTGCTTTGCTTTTCATTCCTCGTATTTCTTGTTAGTTTCTCTCAACTGAAACGTTGTTGCAGCCCTTTGGAGGTCAGGCAAGTCAGAATATTCTGATGTCTTTCTCATCACCCGGCCAAGGGCACTCCCCTAATTGGCTGGCCTCACTACCGGTCAAGGATTGGCCGCTCGATACCTTGCTACGCAGTGGAGATAGCTACGTCCCTGTGGCTCTGGTTCCTACAAATGGGGGTTTCATTACAATGAAGAATCCGAAGGTGATACAAGTGGAGCTTCAGAAAGCCTCGTTGCTTTTCCAGAAGATTACTGAGGCCCGCCAGTTCGGCCGAGGGGGTATCCTGTGTTGCTCAGCAGACCAGGATTGCGTCCGAGAGCTTCTGAATTGCTCTGAATTTGCTGCACAGCCGGTGAGCCAGTTTATTCCAGCTCATCTTGCATGTACGAAGGGCATAGTCCGTGGGGTGGATACGAATCTGACACCTCAAGTAATTCTTGACCTATTTGCTGTAGCTGGGGCAGTTTCAGTCTATCGATGCACCCGAACGACTGATAAAACAAAATCGCCTACTGAGTCAGTTATAGTAACTTTTGCAGGAAGAGTTAGGCCAACAGAAATTAAGGCATGGCCACTAATCTACAAAGTAGAACCACTTTCCCCGAAGCCTTTGCAGTGCTCAAAATGTTGGCGATTCAGCCACAGCATGAAAGGATGCAGATCACAGGCTAGATGTCGTCTGTGCGGATAGAGTCATGACAGCTGCGATTGCTGATCTGATGACCAGAAGTGCTGCTTGTGTAATGGAGCGCACCCTGCAGACTTTGCTGAATGTGGCGCAAAAGAAAGAGAAATGGATGTTCTAGAAATCATAGAACGCAGGCGTTGCTCTAGAAGGGAGGCGGTAGCAGAAATGCATGAAAGATCGAAAGGTTACGTAGGCATAACATTCCGGCACACAGCGGCAATGGATGCATCGCTCGCAAAGTCGATAACTGAGGCTATTGAAAAGTCAACTGAAAAGGCAATGCAGCGGCTGGCAGCTACTCTTTTTGAAGCCTTGGCTGATATGTTAACACAACAGCTGACACAAATCATTGGTTCAGTTTCTGTGCAAAATTGGGATTCACACGCTCTGTTGATTTCAAAGGGTACAGAGGAGGAAAATCAGACAGTCAGTCATAGACCTATCTCTCCGAAAGCAGGACCTTCAAAAAATAGAGTTCAGGCTGAGTCAGAACCTGTGACAGATGATTCAGGAGACTTTACAGATATGGACAGAGAATCTCTAAGAACTTTGAAACGTAACAGATCTCCCCATTCTAAAACGTCTTCTCAGAACCCAAAATCCAAGAAATACTTGTCAAAGAAAGACTTCTTTGAGAACCTTTCAAAAAATGATTTCTTGAAAAGAGATATTCTGGATCAGGCAGTTTCTTCTGCCGATATAGCATCGAAATAGGTTCCATAAAAATTCTGCAGTATAACTGCCGGTCTATTTGGTCGTCAACTACAGATTTACAATATATTTCTTCGCAAATTTCTCCCGACCTAATTGCCATTCAGGAAACCTGGCTTGCTAACGGTAAAATATTTTACATGAAAAACTATCGATTAATTCAGCTGGATCGGCTCAGTAGAGGTGGCGGCCTGGCTTTCTTAATATCAACTAAATTTAGTCACAGAGCCAAGATATTGTATCAGTGTATGGATACGAATTACTAAATTCTGGTGTTAGACATAACACTACCAGACTGCTCGCCTTTCTCTTTTGCAAACGTATACTTTCCTGCAGGAGTTCCAGACACGAGATGCCTCGATGTTATGGTAACTTCATGCAGAAAAGAAATAGTACTGTGTGGTGATTTCAATTCACACCATGTGTCTTGGGGCTTCAAATCTGATGTATGCGGAAGACGTTTGTGGGAATGGACGCTTGATAATAACTTTTCCTGCTTGAACTCACACGTTGCTACATTTGTAAGAGGCAACTCTAAATCGACTATTGATTTAACATTTTCCAGCTCCACTTCAAGCATATCCTCGTGGAATAGATTAGATTGTGCTACAAACAGCGACCACCTTCCCATTACGTTTGAAATTAAGTTCCCGAGGTTAAGTTTGGCAGGGAAAGTTGGCTCATTTGTAAATTATGCTAAATTACAAAAAGACTTAAAATCTACGTTAACCTTTCGTGAGGAAATGCAGGAAGACCTTAGGGCTATGAGTATATGTGTGGTGTTGAAACGATAATTAAAAAATTCAACGTTTACTGTAAACTCCAACACAGCGGGATCTTTTAGCCCGTGGTGGAATCTAGAATGTGTCAGGGGGTATAGAAAGCGAAAAGCAGCTTGAAAAAGCTGTTAATTAACCAATGCCCCAAAAATTGGAGTGATTATAAATTCATGGCCGCCGATTTTAAGCGTCTAGTGCGCAAAGCAAAGGAAGACTATGATATGAATAAATTTAATTATCTGTCGAAGTCTAAAAATAAGAAAATGCTTTTCATGTTTTTACGTGCGATAAAAATGATTTCACAGACAGAAAGCAGTTATTCCAACATTATGTCTTCTCGCGAACTCTCTGATTTCTTGGAAAATATTTCTAAAGGCATGCAAACAAGGTTTACGACAATTATGCCAAAGTCCATGGTGAAATTAAGGGTGGATTGTGATTTCCGGGAGGTATCTTTAGCTGATCTGGCGGATGTGATGAAGAGCTTACCGCCCGCTGATCCCGGACCTGGTTTGGTGACCTCTACAATGATTAAAGTGCAATACGAAATATCCCCACATGAAATCCGTAATATTGAAACGAACAAATACAGTGCCGGAAGCTAAAACAGCTATTTATTAATGGCGAACTTGTGCCCGTCAACTAAATACACAAAGGTTGTGAGCTCACTGGTCAAAACCTCGTCAACTTCTCCTGCGTCTCGCCTCGAGCTGCTCCTCGAAAAACCCCCAGCGTTCCTTGTCCAGCGCGTGATGTGGAGACACCTGCAGCCAGCGTTGCATGGCGCGTTGGCGCGTTTAGCTTGGCGCGTTTGGCTTGTCAGTTGGTGTGGCAGCTCCTCGAAAAACCACCAGCGTTCCTTGTCCAGCGCGTGATGTGGAGACACCTGCAGCCAGCGTTGCATGGCGCGTTGGCGCGTTTAGCTTGGCGCGTTTGGCTTGTCAGTTGGTGTGGCAGAATTCATAAGAGCAGGAAGCGGGGCAAGACTTCGGTAGGTGCCTAACAACATGCGGCATTAGTCCCCCTCCCGAAACGCATCGTCCCGATGCGTACGCTGACGTCGAACAGTTTTGTAAAGGAGTATTTATCTGATGTTTGAGCACATATATCAGTTGTCTCGTTCAGTGCCTTTCGTAGTACGGTTTCATTCGTACTACATGTACGACTTCTGGGCGATTCCTGCGTCGGGTTGAGCACACTTGCTCTTCAGGAATTACTTCGTAGTTTAGCGTGCCTAACTGGCGAAGTACTTTGTAAGGGCCGAAATAGCGCCGCATCAGTTTTTCCGATAGGCCAGGTGCGCGTATAGGTGTCCACACCCACACTTTGTTTCCGGGGTTGTACTGTACGTCTTTCCGCTTCAGATTATAGCGACTTGCATCGGAGCCTTGTTGCAAAATGATACGATGTCTTGCCAATTGCCGTGCCTCTTCTGCCCTTTCTATGTAGTCACTGGTGTGTGGGTCACTCTCATTCGAATCGTTGATAGGTAACATCGCGTCTAAGGTCGTTGTGACCGTCCGACCATAAACAAGTTGAAATGGCGTGAAGTGTGTCGTTTCTTGTACTGCGGTATTATACGCAAATGTTGCATAAGGCAAAATACTGTCCCATGTCTGGTGCTCAACGTCCACATACATCGAGATCATGTCGGCGAGAGTTCTATTGAGCCTTTCGGTTAATCCGTTTGTTTGCGGATGGTATGCTGTAGTCCTTCTATGATCGGTGTGGGTGAGCTTCATAACAGACTGCATCAAACGGGCAGTAAATGCTGTTCCTTTGTCTGTAATGACAACCTGTGGTGCGCCATGTCGAAGTAATGATTCCAAGCCCATCTCAGCATAGGGAACATAGCCCAGAACCCCGAAGGTTGGAGCCAGCGCTGTTGACTCCCGTACACCAACGAACGAGTCGTCGCCTACGAGGTGAGCAGCCCGAGTTTGGTGCCCTCTTCGATTCTTCGAGACCAGTGGAGGACGTAAGTTCCGGAGCCCCTGCAATGGCCACCCAAGCGAGTTCATTTCCATCGCATATCATCATGGACCCACCCCACATACCAGAGGTATTTCATGGTGATATTTTCGAGGATTCCGAGGACTGGCTCGCCGGTTTCGAACGCGTTGCCAGACTGAACGGTTGGAACGAAGTTAGGAAACTTCGCTACGTCTACGTGGCACTGCAAGATTCTGCACGTACGTGGTTCGAAAATCACGAAGCGTCCTTATTATCGTGGGACGACTTTCGAAGAGAGTTTCTTGCTACGTACTCAAACACGGACCGCAAAGAAAAGGCAGAGGCCGCTCTTCAGACGCGAAACCAACGGAACAACGAGAGCGTCGCCATGTACATTGAAGACATTTCTCGACTGTTCCGCCGGGCCGACCCGAACATGGCTGAGGAGAAGAAGTTGCGGCACCTGATGCGTGGAGTGAAGGAGGAGCTTTTTGCAGGCCTGGTGCGTAATCCACCGCGCTCTCTTGCTGAGTTCAGATCAGAGGCAACCATGATAGAAAAGACCCTGCAGCAGCGCGCGCGCCAATACAACCGGGACGTAAGCGTCTCATCTGTTAGCGCGGCGTCGACAACCCTCACGAGTAACATTGATCTCTTGCGTGAAATGGTGAGGGCTGTCGTAAGGGAAGAACTCCAGAAAATACAAATGACTCAAGCTCATCCAGCGATGTCCTCACTTGCCGACGTTGTGCGCGAAGAAGTGCGGCAAGCGGTTCTACAACCACAACCTCAGGTTCTACAGCGCGCACAACCGGAGCCTCCGCCTCAGTTGTCGTACGCGCAAGCTGTACGACAGGACCTCGGACGCATTAATCGGACGGCTGCGACTGCTGTGATGCCTCCGACATTTTCTCCGAGTACGCCGCTACCAATGCCGGAAGCAAGACCACGTAAGAGCGATGTATGGCGCACTGTAGACCGGCGGCCCCTTTGCTACCACTGCGGAGAAGCAGGTCACCTTTACCGGGCGTGCCAGTATCGTCGAGCGGGACTGCGTGGTTTTCCCGTCAATGCACTATGCCCACGGAACGGTGAACGGCCCTACGAAATAGAAGAATACTTGTCTTCACGCTATTCCCCTCAAGACACGCAACAACGGGAGTCGCGTTCGACAGCACCGATGCGCTATCGGTCGCCGAGTCCTCGTCTGTCATCAAATCTCCGAAGATCACGTTCACCTAGCCCGCGGCGGAAAAACTAGAGCCAGCGACCTCTGGAGGTGAGGCCGCTGATATACTGACAACTGAAGACCCTCCATTGTTAGCCCGACAGGACGGTGGCAGTTACGCAACGACGGTCAAGTGCAGTAGTAGCGACGTTACCTCCGAGATATTAGTCACGATCGACGACGTCGAGGCCGTTGCGCTAATAGACACTGGTGCAGACTATTTCGTTGTCAGTAATGCTCTCGCAAAGAAGCTTAAGAAGGTGATGACTGAGTGGACCGGACCTCAGATACGTACCGCTGGAGGGCACTTAGTTAGCCCCGTGGGGTTATGCACCGCAAGGATAGGAATAAGAGGATTTGTGTATGTCGGCAGCTTTATTGTGCTTCCTGAGTGCTCCCGGGAACTGATTATAGGCATGGACTTTTTGCAAACAAACAGTGCATTCATTGACTTGCAAGAGTCCCAGGTTTCCTTTTCTACGGAGAATGCCATCGCCTTCTGTCATGCAGAGAAACCAATCGTTGTACCTCTCCGCATTGTGGACGAAGATGTAACCGTGCCGCCACGTTCCAGTGTGACCGTTCTTGTGAGGAGTGAAGTTCTTCGTGACTGTGACGGATTAGCTGACGGAAACATCGGACTGCTACTAGAAAAAGGACTATGCGTGGCAAGAGGCCTGGTGAGCCTTCGTGATGGATGTGCGTATGTCCTATTAACTAACTTTCGAAATGAGCTGCAGCATGTTGCGAAGGGAACATCCGTAGCATCGCTGCATGAGTACGTGCAAGTCTCAGATGTTTGCACTCTTGATAAAGCTTCAGAGACAGTAGATAACGTACTCCAGTCAGTAGACATTGACAGAGAGCTCTCGTCATCTCAGAAGCAACAGATTGCTGACCTCATCACAGAGTTCGCCGAGTGCTTCTCCACCTCGTCGAAAGTCGGACGTACTCCCGCCGCAAAGCACCGTATCGTGGTCGAAGAACACGTGAGACCTGTGCATCAGCGCCCATACCGAGTAGCGCCAAAAGAAAGGGAAGCCATCAAGAACCAAGTGCAGGAAATGCTCAACGATGATGTAATCCAGCCATCCAACAGTCCGTGGGCATCACCGGTAGTGCTAGTCAAAAAGAAGGACAACACTCTGCGGTTTTGTGCTGACTACAGAAAGCTGAACCAAGTCACAAAGCGCGATGTTTACCCCGCACCTCCACCAGTTTGTAACGAACAAATACGGTGCCGGAAGCTAAAACAGCTATTTATTAATAGCGAACTTGTGCCCGTCAACTAAATACACAAAGGTTGTGAGCTCACTGGTCAAAACCTCGTCAACTTCTCCTGCGTCTCGCCTCGAGCTGCTCCTCGAAAAACCCCCAGCGTTCCTTGTCCAGCGCGTGATGTGGAGACACCTGCAGCCAGCGTTGCATGGCGCGTTGGCGCGTTTAGCTTGGCGCGTTTGGCTTGTCAGTTGGTGTGGCAGCTCCTCGAAAAACCACCAGCGTTCCTTGTCCAGCGCGTGATGTGGAGACACCTGCAGCCAGCGTTGCATGGCGCGTTGGCGCGTTTAGCTTGGCGCGTTTGGCTTGTCAGTTGGTGTGGCAGAAGTCATAAGAGCAGGAAGCGGGGCAAGACTTCGGTAGGTGCCTAACAACATGCGGCAATATAGTCAATTATTCACTGAAAAATTCTTGGATTCCGGCAGATTGAAAGCTTTCCAAAATAATTCCGATACTTAAGAAACAGGGAATGGAGTTTACTCTGGATAACATAAGGCCTATTTCATTGACAACTAACCTGGTCAAACTCGTAGAGAGAGTCTTAAATGCCCGTATAATAAACTACATCAATGAACATACAATACTAAACCCCAGACAAATTGGCTTTAGATCGGGATACTCCATTTGGTGTGCACATGTGGATTTGGAAAGTCGCAAACAGCTGGCTCGGCATCGCCGCGAATACTGTGCACTAGTCACTCTAGACTTAGCTAAAGCGTACGACAAAGTGGAATATCCTATCCTAATCCAGCAGATGCAAGACTATCGCTTTCCAAAATATATAACAGCATGGATTACAGAGTTTGTGAAAGACAGAGAATTTTACTTCTTCTTGGATGGATGCTCTTCTAAAATATATAAGCAAACACGAGGTGTACCTCAGGTTATCTCCGGTGTTATTCAACGTATTACAAAGTTCCATTCCAACTCATCAGGATATCCAAATTTACGTATATGCAGATGATATTGCTTTCTTCGCAACAAACAGTGATCTGCACTCATTGTATCAGGCATTACAGAACTACATGAACATGCTAGAAGGATGACTTGACAATATCCATATGCCATTGAACGTCAAAAAAGTGCGCTTCAGCCATTCTCTTTTAAGGATCGTGTCAACATTTCCCTGATGTATCGTACCGCGCTCATTCCCCAGGTCGATTTCCTGAAATACCTAGGCATCGTATATAATAGGACGCTAAATTGGAAAAGCCATATAGAGGAGGTTGGCTGTAAAGCGTCACGTGCCTTGAGGTGGTTACGCAAATTGGGAAACAGAAAAATAGGATTGCGTAGGAGTACATTGATAATGATTTACAAGATGTATGTGTGGCCTATTATGGAATTCGGGTGTGTATTATTTTGAGTAAGTGCGGCTTACAAGATGAGACAATTAATATTATTAGAAAGAGAAGCTTTGCGCTTGTGTCTTGGACTCCCCAAATTTGTGGCAAATAATGTTTGTATGTGGAAGCGCGCCTTCCACCTTTGTTAAGTCGGTTTAGAATACTTACAATTCTAACTTTCTTAAAAAACGGCCCATTATAGCAAAATTATCTTCATTCAGGGACAAACAGAGCATCTTGTCTGCAGCTCGTAAGCTTAAGGGAACAACTTTTTCGATGGGGAAGACTTTGCGCCATCAACACGTGTGGCCAGAAGAAAGTTGGTCGCTTTTGCCAGATCATTCGACAAGCCGTACAAGTTGGTCCTTGACAAGCTTCACTTGGATAAGAAGATATATGTGTATGATGCCGTTAATGACACAGTTGCTCAATCTACCAGATAGCTAGATGTAAGCTTAAACTCGCACGCGCCGCATCTCGTGCCCCAAGCAGTCTTTCCACTCTCGGTCGCGTACACGAACATCCGAAGCTTATTACACAAACGTGACACCTTTTGTTCTTTTCTTGATGATAGCGATTCAGATATAGTAGTACTAACGGAGACATGGTTAGATCCAGATATAAGAGATAACGAAGTATTACCTCACAACGACCTTTACAAAATTTATAGGAACGACCGCGTAAATAGGCGCGGTGGCAGCGTACTCCTTGCTATTAAGAAAACGCTTCATTCGCATTGGATTGATTCGAAATCTTCCATCGAATTTGTATGGGAAGCTTTGTCTATGTCATCTAGTGTGGTATTAATTGGGGCTTGTTACCGTGCACCAGATTCTGATCATTCCTTTTTGGGGGACTTGCGTGATAGCATCTCTCATGCCATTCAGTCATGCCCATCTAACCATGTATATCTTCTTGGCGACATTAATTTTCCTCTTATCGACTGGGAACACATGTCATCCTCATGTCAAGCGTCTCTAGAACTAATAAATCTAACGTTGGATTTCAACCTTTTCCAAGTTGTCAAAGAACCCACCCGTGCTTCCAACATCCTGGACTTGGTATTCACCAACGCTCCTGACACAATACTTTCAACTTCAAATGTGAGCGGTTTTAGTGACCATAACGTCCTCCAACTTAATTTAAGCATCCCGAAGCCCATACCTGGCAAAACAACAAAACGAATTCGCGATTACAATAGAGGAAATTACGCTGCCATTAACACAGAACTAGAACAATTTTTTTAAACAGTTACTACCTACTTTCATTTGTCGATCCGTAAATGAAAACTGGGTACTCTACAGAGATAAATTAACAGCGCTAGTCGATCAGAATGTTTCCTTAGTGTCCATAACCAACGATAAATTAAGCCCCTGGTTCAGCAAGTCTCTTAGCAAACTGCGAAACAAGAAGAAACGGTTGTACAACAGGGCTAAACGCTTGCGCACTGATGGGGCATGGCAGGCATACAAACACTGTTTGAAAACCTACTGCTCAGCAATAACCTCAGCTAAAGATAAATATTACTCGCAAGACCTACCTTCCCTGCTTCAGTCTAACCCCAAAAAATTTTGGCAAACTATATCTCCGGTCAGAGATACTAACACTATTGCTTTACATGGAACTGACAAAATACCTTTTCCTATCGCCGATTGCCCCTCTGTTTTCAACAGGTTCTTCTCATCTGTTTTCACTCAGGAAGATTTTTTCAATGTGCCTACTTTTCCTGAACTTGACGCCGCCTATATGGAACCCATTACTGTCACTGTTGGAGGAATTGTATCACTCATTACCAACCTAAAATTATCCACATCAGCCGGTATTGACAACATCAATTCCAAGATACTAAAGAACACCCTCCCCATATCAAGCAAAATATTATGTCAAATTTTTGACCAATCTCTAACATCTGGCATGCTACCGGACGACTGGTTAATAGGAAAGATAAAACCAATTCACAAAACTGGAGATGTTCACTCGCCTGACAACTATCGACCCATATCTTTAACTTGCATATGCTGCAAAATGCTTGAGCACATAATCAGTTCACACGTGTACAATCACCTCGAGACGAACAATTTTTTTCCTAATCAGCATGGTTTTAGAAAGGGATTTTCGTGTGACACACAACTGTTTGAATTCACCACCGATTTACACTCAAACATGAACAGCAACCTTCAAACGGACTGTATCTTTCTTGACTTTTCTAAATCCTTTGATCGTGTGCGCCATTGCCGACTAATTTCTAAGCTATCTGCTCTACGACTTGATTCTTTAACATTAACCTGGATTCGAAACTTCATTTCTTTTCGACAGCAGTTCACTGTTGTTAACAATCTTGCGTCCCCTTTTTCTTCTGTTAGCTCGGGCGTACCGCAAGGCAGCGTCCTTGGGCCCTTACTATTTTTAATCTACATTAATGACTTACCCTCCGAGATTACTTCTTGCATGCGTCTATTTGCTGATGATTGTATAATATACCGTTCTATAAACTCCAGTAATAACCACTTAACCATTCAAGCAGATCCCAACCATATTTGTAACTGGTGCGACAAGTGGCTTATGAAACTGAACTTAACAAAATGCGAGGTAATGTCTTTCACCCGTAAACACGTAAACTTTGAATTCTTCTATTACTTGAACAATACCTTGCTTTCCCACACTTCTTCCAACAAATACCTAGGTGTTCTTCTCACAGAGAATCTTTCATGAGCCTCACATATCGAGTCTACCTGTGCCAAATCATCACGTTCACTGGGCTACCTACGCCGCAACTTGAGAAATTCCCCTACTAATATTCGGAAACTAGCCTTTCTTACCTTTATTCTGCCAATATTAGAATTCGCCTCAGCAATTTGGTCTCTTCATCAAAACTACTTGATTATTATGATAGAAAGGATTCAAAATAGAGGTGCCCGCTTCATATCACGGAACTACGACATCACGTCAAACATAACGCAAATTGAATCAGACCTTCAGCTGCCGTGATTAGATAGCCGTCGCAATATTGCTCTTCTCTGTCTGTTCCAGAAATATATTACCTCTAATAAACGAACGCGGCTTCAGCTTCAAACACCTCACTCTTTTTCACGCAGATTGCATAATCAGTTCAGCTTCATGCGCATATACGGGTCAACTAATGCATTCAATTCATCACCACTGCCTCGGGCCGTTCGTCTTTGGAATGACCTCCCTGATTGCATAACCTCCATATCTAATCCCGATACATTTCGCCATCGGCTACTCACTCTGTTCACCATGTGACCCTGTTTCTGTATTCTGAGTGCATTGCGTAACGGTGATTTATATTCCCCTTGTGTTTTATTTCTAAAATGTATCCCTCTGTCGCCATGTTCATATCAACAAGTGCTGTATTCCCTCAAATATACGTCGCCCTGTATAGCCTAAAATGTGATTTCATTTATATATATATATATATATATATATAGTTTTTCGTTGTTCTTGCACTGATCCTGCCTGTAAACAGTTCGTTACCTGTCTGTACCATTCCGATTCCTCCCCCCCTTACCCAATGCCCTGTTCTGGCGCCTGTAAGGTCTTTTTTGAATAAAGAATAAAGAAAAATATACATTTTGCCTCTGCGACAAGCTTCATACGTTTTTATTCAAGAACCAACCGCATTTTTTGGAACACAATGGTCTAAGCTACACTCCCCTCAGATTAGGTTCGTCCAAGCGTTGCTAGAGCCTCTCAATGTAAATATTAATCAGATTGGCATAACGAAGACGCCTAATTCAAAACTTGTAATTAAATATGATGATATTTTCCCTTCTAATGCGAAACAACTGCCCCTTCAATATTTAAATACTCGGTTAAAAGATTACTTGACTCATCTGTCCATAAACAACATTATTGCGACGGATGCATCCGTATAGAACGAAAAGGCTGCAATAGGCATCTTTTGTACTTCTCTCGACTAGTCTTTCTCAGTTTGATTACCAGAATACACGCCTATATTCATCGCTGAGTTATTTGCTATAAACCTAGCGCTTCGTAAACTTCCTGCAAGCGAATCAGAAGCGGTCATACTTTCCGATTCTCTCTCAGTATGCACTGCACTATCTACAGCAAAACATTGGACACTATTGAGTATGATTAGCAGTTTATTACCAGAAAACCCGAAAAAAATTCACTTGCTATGGATACCTGGCCACTGCGGAATTTATCCAAATGAAATGGCAGACTCGTTAGCCAAAGCATCTTTAAGTGGATCACTCTTACCTATTTTACCTGATTTCGCCTACGTAACAGCGCTCAGATACAGAAATTCTTGTTTGCACAAAGAAATAGAAAAACTATCATTGGATAAAGTCAGAGACTTCGTACATTTAAGATATTGCTGGAACAAACAGTGGTGTGTATCTCGGAAGTTAGAAATTACAATCACCAGATTACGATGCAGAATTCCGCATCTGAATTACTACCTACGTAAAGCTGGACTAACAGCATCTCCGTTGTGTTTCTTTTGCAAGGAATCGGAATAAATAGATCATTTCTTTTTATCCTGTCAACGCTATGCTTATCAAAGGAAAAGATACCTGGTCGAACCAATTAGGAAGCTAGGTTTAAAAATAAACGTGGAACTAATAAAAACGTGGAACTAAATAAACGTGGAAGGATTACATTAGGTTATAGCCGCAAGGAAGTTTTCTCTGCTGTGTGCGAGTACATAAGGGCAACAAAGAGATTAATTACCCTGTTAGCCTATTGTTATTATCTACGGCTACGAGACTACCTGAATGCCTCACTTAGCACACTTGATGATCCTGCCGCCCGGTTCTTGGCCGATCCCCCTTTGTGGGCGAGTGCCAGGTTCATCATCATCATCATCATCATCATCAGTCCCTGGTCTGGATGGTCTTAATATGCATGACATGATAATCATGTTTGCAGCAGTCGCATACCTTCATCATCCAACACCTCGCGTAACACTGAATTTTGTATATGTGAATCTAGCGAAACGACCGCGAGCGCATCATGAGTGTGGCATGTAGCCATGTTCTTCCATGACACGTATGTTATGTCATGTCATGCCAAACCAGTTTTGCGATATGTCATGTTAACAAAACCACTGCAAGAGCAGCAAGACCCGGACATCCAAATCATGACTTTCATGACATATATGTCATGATTTTCATGTTACAACTAGTAACTAAGCACATCATACATAGAAGTGTGGCAGCTTGGGCTAGTTGGTATGGCATGACGATAGTTATAGCGCGAGAACAAAACGACGACACAGAGTGTCGACACTTTCGTGTCCTTCTTGTCTCTGTGTCGTCGTTTTGTTCTCGTGCTATAACTATCCTCATCATACAGTCGTGTTATGCCACATAAATTTAGGTATACATCCCATTATCCAAACGGCCAGGAAGCTAAACGTCGTAGGCGGCTAGATAGATAGATAGATAGATAGATAGATAGATAGATAGATAGATAGATAGATAGATAGATAGATAGATAGATAGATAGATAGATAGATAGATAGATAGATAGATAGATAGATAGATAGATAGATAGATAGATGAATAGATAGATAGATATATAGATAGATAGATAGACAGACAGACAGACAGACAGACAGACAGACAGACAGACAGACAGACAGACAGACAAACAAACAGACAGACAGACAGACAGACAGACAGATAGATAGATAGATAGATAGATAGATAGATAGATAGATAGATAGATAGATAGATAGATAGATAGATAGATAGATAGATAGATAGATAGATAGATAGATAGATATGCCTGAACTCGCCGAAGTTCACTAAGAAATGCTTCGCATTTAAAAAAGCCGTCCTCGCTCGGCACCTAGCCAGCCGCAATGCGCCAACGCGCGCTTATCCTCCACGCATACTTTGCTCTTCGGAGGGGGGCAGGAGGGTTGGGTGCTTGGGCGCACACGCTTATTCTTCGGTGGGGAGAATCGTGTGCCTTGGCCTTTCACCAGAACGATTTTGTTAGTTTCTTGAGTCACGAAGGTCACTTCGCTACCTGAGCTGGCCCGGTTTGCGAAAAGAGCGCACTTTTTAAATACAGTGAAGGAACAACCGGGACACTCGCTAGGTTGCACTGATATCTGTACCTTTAATTACGTTTCGTCCATCATTTTTGTTTAAACAGCGCAATAATCGTCAATCTGTAAGCGCTGTTAGATAGCTCTTGTTTGGTGTGCGTTTTTTTTAGTTCGGCATTTGTGCGTGAGCAGCGCGCTGCACGTTTCGATCTGCTAGCCCTTCTCGGTGTAACATTTGAAGTTGTTGCTATCGCATTCATTACTTCACGTTTGCGGCGAAACAGAATTTTTTCGACGTATTAAAAAAGCAGGAATGACGGGTGTGTACCAGTGTCCTCGTGTTTTGTGTCAGTTTTTTTTCTACATCGTTGTCTCTCATCCTTTTATTTCCTCGCTCTAAACGTGAAAGTGTTTAGCACATGAGCTCAACATTTTATTAGAACATATGGCATGAAATACAGGGTATACGAAAATGGTCTCTGTTTAGTTTTAGTGGACTTGAAAAAGTTATGCATGTTGAATTCGCACTGTCATCTTTTAGTACCTTGCCTGTCATTTCTTATGGATGATGGAATGCGCTATTTTATTTCCGGTATGTTTATTTGTTACGCATGTATTATGCAGCATTCCGGGCCCAGGACCTTGGCAGGGAAGACCAAGCAGATGAGCTTGTCAATTCTACTAGTGAGTAAATTGCAGTGTAAGATTGTACTGCCGACAGCTTGAAGGTTCCACACTCCACAAATTATCACTGTAAAGACTAAACTTTTTAGCACATGCAACAAACCATTGAGGCAATGACGTGCGTTAACTCTTGAATGAATGACTGGAAACACGTTTATCCCAATTTGCACCGAGGGCGTTGCGGAGTACAAGGACAGGGCACTATAGCATGTTAACTGTTCAAGATGTTCCGTGGGAGAGACGAAATGAATCGAATAGTCGCACTATCATCAGTAGCATCAACATAACACTATCAACAGCTTCAGATTTAGTAGTAGTAGCGCTGCCGTTAGCTGCATACCATATGTGAAGGGTGAAATAACTGTTGATGAGTTGGTTTTTCACTGTCATGGCTAGCAGTTTTATTTCGTCAACGCTGTTTTGCATTATAACGCTGCTGCCATGGTCCGGACGATGCCATTCAGTGGCAAGCTTTGGAGTGTTGTCCACCCGTGTCGAGGTATATGGAGGCAGTTTTCAGGGGTGGACCATTTAAGGGTCGAGCGATGTTCGCCGTCTCTGGGTAATGATAACATTGAGAATGATGAAAAACAAGCACCTTAAAGATCAGTCATTCTCTTTGTGCCCTAACTATACAGCACAAGCAAGGAGGTTTGAAAATATTGCTGAAGTGAAAATTATCGCCCACGAGTGAAGTCGTACTCACCATAAGATGGCGGCTGCGGCAGCTACCTTACTAGGGGCATGATGAGCTCTTAGCGTTCAGCGATTGAGAAGGAGCATTTTCTTCGAACGCCCAGTGAGTTTAACGTGGTAACCTTTTGTGGTTAGAGAGTTCTCCTAGAGCGTTCTTCTGTTACTAGTTTTCTTTAGTAAGCTTTATTCAAGGCAAATTTTATTAGAATTTAAGTCACCAGTACTCGTATCTGTGGGTTATTTTGTCAGAAACAAAAATCTTTTAAATTATTATTAACGTAGCGTTTAGGCTAACGGGTTAAACCACATGATCTTTAAATGGGTACCAGCAGAAAATGACATGTTTCTGAGATCTTCGGAAGGAAAAAGAAGCTGGCTTCCCTATTGCTGGCAAACTATTTCGGGAGCTTCCACTCCAGCATTTTTTTTCAAACCTCCTTGAGCACAAGCAAAATATACTTCATGATGATGAAGGTAACACTGAGGACTATGAAGAACAAAGCTGTTCAGGAGCACATATTCTCTTTTTGTCATCACGGCACAGCACATGCAGTGTACCCACTATGTGCCATGACGAAGGTGCGCAGGCCTCGCCTTTGCTAACTTCAGCCTATATCGGATACCACAATGCAGTAATATGGACTGGAAAAGAAAGTTTACGACTAAACACAGCCTACCAATAATGACCAATGAACATTGTACATAAGTCTACACCACTTGTCACTCTTCCACATGCATGAGTGGTCAATGTATTGTGTCATTTGGGGCAATGCTAAACGATCCCACAGCTTTGTCTAGTCATAAAGACTCACTTCATGAATATGCCACGATTTTTTTCGCGATGTTGTCGCGCACATACAAGAAAACTTTTCAAACCATGTGGTGTGCTTCACGTATAGAAAGGCGAATCAGTTTACAAAATGTGGTCGAAGAAGGTTTAGCACCTCTTAAAATCTCATTCTTGAAAGTGTACAACAGATGGAATGAAGCTCTGAAAGTGACCTATTAGTCGGAATGTTCTTGATTATCAGTAGCCTTTCTGTGTCAGTCGCGCCTTGTTACCTTACGCGTATAAGTTGCTCGAAGAGCTGCTTGACGTACGTGCATATTGTTACGAATAAATATAGCCCCTGGTTCTATATAAACTCTTTATTTAGGGCGAACTTGTGCCCGTAAACTCAAAGCGAAAAATGGTCAGCCAAAAAGGTCTCTTGCTCGCTGACTCTAACTTTGTCGGTCTCTTCCTCTGCCCCTCGAGTCTTGTGCCGGTCCCGTGGCGTAGCATCGTGGCGCGTGCAGGACGGCGTTCCATGGCGCGGCTTTCTTGCAATAGTTGTGTGACGGCTTTTACGAACGCGAATTGTGGCACGCGTCTTCTGCGATGGTCGAGCTGTGGCATTAGTCCCCCTCCTAGCACGCATCGCCCCGATGCGTAGAGCCGGCTGACAGTTTCTAAACAATAGGACTTGTCCTTGTGTTAGACGACGTGAGTCAGTTCACTTGTTCAGTTCCTGTCGTAGTACGGTTTCATACGTACTACATGTACAACTTTCGGGATTCTTGCGTCGTGTTGTGCATACTTGACCTTCAGGGATCACTTCGCAGTTTAATGGGCCTAGCTGACGAAGAACGCTGTAAGGGCCAAAATAGCGCTGCATAATCTTTTCTGATAGGCCACGTGCACGTACAGGCGTCCAGACCCACAATTGGTCTTCAGGGGAGTACTGAACGTCCCTTCGTCTTAGATTGTAATGGCGTGTGTCGCCGTCCTGCTGTTGAATGATGCGGTTCCGTGCTAGTTGTCGCGCCTCTTCTGCCCTTTCTACATATTCGCTTATGTCAGGGTCCTCTTCATTCGTGCTGTTGACAGGCAGCATCGCGTCTAATGTTGTTATTATTGTCCGACCATAAACAAGTTGAGATAGCGTGAAGTGGGTTGTCTCTTGTACTGCGGTATTGTATGCAAATGTAGCATACGGTAATATGGTGTCCCAAGTCCGATGCTCGACGTCCACATACATCGCGATCATGTCAGCAAGCGTCCTCTTCAGCCTTTCAGTTAGCCCGTTAGTTTGCGGATGGTGTGCGGTAGTTCTTCTGTGGTCGGTGTGCGTTAGTTTCATGACAGACTCTACTAGCCTGGCAGTGAACGCAGTTCCTTTGTCAGTTATAAGAACTTTAGGTGCGCCATGTCGCAGTACTATCTGGGAGACAAAAAACTGAGCCACTTCATTTGCCGTTCCTTTTGTGAGAGATGACGTCTCGGCATACCGGGTCATGTAGTCGGTTGCTACAGCTATCCAGCGCTTCTCAAACGATGACATAGGAAATGATCCTAGCAAATCCATTCCGACTTGCTCAAACGGGACTTTCGGTGGCTCTATCGGTTTCAAAAGTCCTGCTGTTTTAAGGGTGGTACTTTGCGTCTTTGGCATTCTCGCCATGATCTTACGTAAGGCTGTACTGAATCCATCAATTTGGGCCGGTAATATCTCCGGTAGATTCTTGTCAAAGTTCTACTAATGCCCAAGTGACCTGACGATGGGTCATCATGACACGCTTCTAAAATTTCCGCTCGCAGTGATGTTGGTATCAGCAGTAGGAACGTTTCACCGGTGTGTTGAAAGTTTCTCTTGTAGAGAACGTTGTTGCGGAGGACGTAGGAACGTAGTCCACGGACGAAAACTCGCGGTACTTCGACTTGCTGCCCCTCTAAGTATTGAATGAGCAGAAGTAAATCTGAGTCCATTCGTTGATCATGAGCCATCTCCGACACATTCACAGCTCCAAGAAATGCGGAGTGTTGTTCATGCTCAGGAGACGAGTTCTCGACTGGTGCTCGTGACAAGCAATCCGCGTTATTGTGCTTGTGGCCAGGCTTGTAGACTACGGTGATGTCATATTCTTGTAGACGCAGGCTTCTTCTAGCAAGTCTTCCGGAAGGATCCTTAAGGTTTGCAAGCCAGCACAATGAATGATGGTCACTGATGGCTCGGAATGGTCTACCGTATAAATATGGACGGAACTTACTGATGGCCCATATAACTGCGAAACATTCCTTTTCCGTAGCTGAATAATTATACTCAGCCTTCGACAGAGTGC
Source organism: Rhipicephalus microplus (assembly GCF_043290135.1). Taxonomy (NCBI): domain Eukaryota; kingdom Metazoa; phylum Arthropoda; class Arachnida; order Ixodida; family Ixodidae; genus Rhipicephalus; species Rhipicephalus microplus. The sequence continues at coordinate 78,651,656 of NC_134707.1, read as the reverse complement.
GGCTTGCATAAGCAATAACTTTTTCTTCCTCGTTCAGCCATTCAACAAGAATAGCACCGAGGCCAACGTTGCTGGCGTCCGTATGAATGTCTGTTTTGGCATCTTCGTCAAAATGAGCGAATATGGGAGGTGACTGCAAACACCGTCGTAACTCAGAGAACGCGTATTCTTGCTCTTGGTGCAAGATAAATGGCACACCTTCCTTCGTAAGCCGTGTCAGTGGTTCCGCAATCTTGGAGAAGTTTTCAACGAAGCGCCAATAGTAGGCACAAAGCCCCAGGAAACGTCGCATAGCTTTCTTGTCTCTTGGCCTTGGGAAATTTTCAACCACAGTGATCTTATCCGTATCTGGGCGGACACCGTGAGAACTGACAATGTGCCCGAGGAACCGAACATCCCGGAATCCAAAGTGGCACTTTACGGGTTTGATCGTAAGTGCAGCCATACGAATAGCGTCCAGTACCGTTCTCAATTTCTGTACGTGCTTCTCGAACGTAGTGGAAAAAATTACTACGTCATCCAGATACACAAGACATGACTGCCATTTGAGGCCGGAGAGCACAGTGTCCATCATCCTTTGGAAGGTAGCGGGAGCAGAACACAAACAAAATAGGAGTACATTGAACTCGTAGAGTCCGTCCGGTGTCACGAAACGCCGTCTTTTCACGACCTCGTTCGTCGACTTCCATTTGCCAGTACCCGCTCTTTAGATACGACGATGAAAAAAAGTGAGCATTGCGCAATTTATCCAACGTATCGTCGACTCGTGGGAGTGGGTGCACGTCTCGCTTCGTGACGAGGTTGAGTTTTCTCTAATCAAAACAGAACCGCATGGTGTTGTCCTTCTTCACCAGTACTACCGGGGATGCCCATGGGCTTTTGGAAGGCTGTATGACATCGTCGTCGAGCATCTCCTGTACTTGCTTCTTTATCGCCTCCCTTTCTTTTGGAGCTACTCGGTATGGATGTTGACATACTGGTCTAACATGCCCTTCGATTACAATGCGGTGCTTTGCTACAGGCGTACGTCCGACTTTCGAAGAGGAAAAACACTCTGCGAATTCCTTAATCAACTCCACAATCTGGTCTTTCTGCAGAGATGAAACCTCTCGGTCAATATATATTTTCTGGAAGACACTGTCCACTGTTGAGGGCGTTGTAGGTACTTTTTCTATGGTGCAAACATCTGAGACTTGTACGTAGTCATGAAGTGATGCTATGGCTGCTCCCTTCGCCACATGCTGTACCTCGTTGGTAAAGTTAGTCAATAGCACATCAGTATATCGGTTCCGCAAGTTCACTAGACTTCTCGCCACGCGTATCTTCTTTGTGAGCAGCAGTTCAATATTTTCATCAGCTAGTCCGGCATATTCACGAAAAATGTCGCTTTTCACAGAAACTGTCGCGCTGCTACGTGGCGGCACTGTCACACCTTCATTCACAATACGAAGAGACGAAACAATTGGTTGCTCCGCATGACACACGGCAACAGCATTCTCTGTAGAGAAAGAAACTTGGGATTTCTGCAAGTCGATGATGGCACTGTTTGCTTGCTGGAAGTCTATGCCCAGAATTGCCTCACGGGAAAATTCGGGGAGAACAATAAAACTGCAGGCGTACACATGGCCTCTTATTTCCACTCTCGCTGTGCCCAATCCTACGGGGCTGACTAAATGCCTACCGGCGGTGCGTATCTGCGGTCCGGTTCAATGAGTGAGCACTTCCTTCAGCTTCTTTGCAAGCATGCTACTTATTACTGAGTAGTCTGCACCTGTGTCTATTAACGCAATGGTTTCGACGTCGTCGATTCTGACTTGTAGCTCGTATGTCACGTCACCATTACGGCGCTTGTCCGTCGTTGTGTCAGTGTCGTCGTCTGATCCGGTTAGCGATGGAGGGTTTTAAGTTTTCAGAAAATCAGCGGCCCTGCCTCCACAGGTCGCTGGTTCTAGTTTTCCCGTCGCGGGCTTGGTGAACGACGCCTCGGGAAAGTAGATGATGGGTGTGGACTCGGCGACCTATTGCGCATTGGTGCAATCGACCGCGATTCATGTCGCTGAGTGTTTGGATAGGCATAGCGCGAAGATAAATATTCTTCGATTTCGCAAGGGCGCTCACCGTTACGAGGGCAGGGTGCATTCACTGGGAAGCCACGTAGCCTGACCCGGCGGCAGTGACATGTCCGATAAAGATGACCTGCCTCCCCACAGTGGTAGCAGAGGGGCCACCAGTCTCCCGTGCGCCATACATCACTTTTGCGGGGTCTCGCTTCTGGCATCGGCGGTGGTGTACTGCGAGGAATGGTCAGTGTCATAACGGGAGCTTGTGCAAAGCTCGGATGTCTCATGTCTTGCCGTACGACTTGCGCGTACGACAGCTGTGGCTGAGGTTCCCATTGCATGTGGTGTGGCACCTGAGGCTGCGGTTGAATAATTGCTTGCCCCACTTCTTCACGTACAACGTCAGCGATTGAGGGCATCGCTGGAGGACTTTGGGGGAGTTGCAGTTTCTGGAGCTTCTCCTTTACAATAGCCGTCACCATTTCCCGGAGAACGTCAACGTTGGTGGGGAGGGTTGTTGACTCCGCCCTGACTGAAGAGACGCTGAAGTCTCTGTTGTACAGTCGCGCACGTTGTTGTAATGTCCTTTCCATGGTCGTTGCCTCGGACCGGAACTCCACCACAGTTCGTGGCGGAATACGCACCAGGCCTGCAAAAATTTCTTCTTTTACTCCGCGAATTAATTGCCGCAACTTCTTCTCCTCGGCCATGTTTCGGTCGGCTCGGCGGAAGAGCCGTGGCATGTCTTCTATGTACATGGCCACGCTCTCGTTATTCCGTTGGTTCCTCGCCTGAAGAGCAGCATCCGCCTTCTCTTTGTGGTCCGTGTTTGAATAGGTTGCGATTAGATCTCGTCGGAAGTCGTCCCACGACAGCAAGGACGCTTCGTGGTTCTCATACCACGTACGTGCCGAATCTTGCAGGGCGACATAAACGTAACAAAGTTTTCGGGCTTCGTCCCAACCATTCAAACGTGTAACGCGCTCGAAGCCTTCAAGCCAGTCCTCAGCGTCTTAAAAGGTCTCATTGTGGAAGACCTCTGGTGTACGTGGCGAATCCACAATGAGGTGAGATGGAGATGGCATCGACTGGGTGGCCATCGCAGTGACGCTTGTGCTTGAGGTCTCGACAGGTCTTGATGAGTCAATTAGAAGGCCAAACTCGGGCTGCTCACCACGTAGTCGGCGACTCGTGCGTTGGAGCACAGGTGTCAATTCTGCTGGCTTCAATCTTCTGGAATCTGGGCTTCTCTCTCTTGCCTCTGGTGGGCTTGGAATCATACACAGCACCTCCACCAGATTGTTACGAATAAATATAGCACCTGGTACTATATAAACTATTTATTTAAGGCGAACTTCTGCCCGTAAACTCAAAGCTAAAAATGGTCAGCTAAAAATGTCGCTTGCTCGCTGACTCTAACTTCGTCAGTCTCTTCCTCTGCCCCTCGAGTCTCGTGCCGGTCCCGTGGCATGGCATCGTGGCGCGTGCAGGACGGCGTTCCATGGCGCATCTTTCTTGCTACTTGCTTGGCGGCTTTTACGAACGCGAATTGTGGTACGCGTCTTCTGCGATGGTCGAGCTGTGGCAATATAATAAAAGCGAGGCGTCTGTTACAGCGAAATTACTAAAGCTGCCATCGGGGAGAGCACTTCAATGATTCGCGGAGGCGTAGCAACGCTTAACGTGCTAATAATGGCAGCGGTTCGTCAGAGTGATAATCAAAGATGAAATTTCAGTCCCGCTGTCACACGAGTAGAGACTTATTGGTGGCATGCACATCCGACAAGTAGTTTCAACACTTGAGTGTTCGAGTATGAGAGTATGGCATGAAAATAACGAATGTCTTGTCTAGAACAGAGTGCAGTCTTTGGGAGCCGGCAAATTTCGGTTTCAAACGAAATGACAAAGCTGGCGGCTTCACCAAGCGCAGGAAAGATGCAACAAAGCTAGTTAAACTCCCTAAACCATAAATGATAAATTTCAGCGCTTCTGGCCTCAGTACCAGTGGGCAGTTCACATGAAGCCGATGGTGAGCAACGGACAGAACTTGAATATCTTGTTAGCAACGCTAACCTCTAAGCCAGCGACTGCCATGGAAGAGCTGCAGTACTCAGCAGAAAATGGAGGAAATACGACGAATCAATTCAAATACTGGAAAGAACGTTTATAAATCGTGAAGAATCATTCGAGGTGTACATGAGCGTGTTTTTGAGGTCAGAGAACGAGGTATGCTTAAGATATAAAAACTATAGGCTATTGCTGAGAGTGCAAAGAGAACAAAGTGGCATCATGCTAAAAGTGAAAACGGAGCGCTGCCTGCTGATGCTGTAGCTAGTGTCAAAAACAACAACCTGGCCAGATTTATCGGTGCACTTTGACTGAATTGTAGCTACGATACACAACACAGATATAAGGAACGCCACGTCCAACGTAACTAAACATGAAAAGCGTGGAAGCAAAAGATGGACAGGCATACGCTACTGCTGTGAGTGTAAGCATCTTTTTGGAAAGAAACGAAACACGAGCAGGGGATGATAACTGCGAAATGGGGTTGAGACGTCTGGCATATATAGGTCAATGCTCGAGCTTCTGTAGCTCTGTGGACAGCACATCTTCATTCTGTAAGGAGAAAACGCATACAACTGAAGATAGTCGTCGATAGCGATCGTTATGACCGAGGCATTAAACATGTTTTTTTTTTTACCCACGTCACTTGTTCTAATGCTGAGGCCATTAGTTTCTTTGTTTAACGTTCTGTATCAGCTCTCGTAGTTTCCTTGATAATTCTTAGTTCATGCATATGCGAAAAAATCTCTTTTATTTAGGTACATTACGTGACAAATTATTTGTGGCGTTTTCCCTACCTTTCTCTTGAAATGTAGTGAAAACGCCACATTCTTCTTTCAGTGTACTGATCGCCCCTCCACGGTGGTCTAGTGGCTAAGGTACTCGGCTGCTGCCGCGCAGGTCGCGGATCAAATCCCGGCTGTGGCGCCTACATTTCCGATGGAGGCTGAAATGCTGTAGGCCCATGTACTCAGATTTGGGTGCACGTTGAAGAACCCCAGGCGGTGAAAATTTCGCGAGCCCTCCACTACGGCGTGTCTTATAATCATATGGTGGTTTTTGGACGGTAAACCCCACAAATCACTGTACTGATCAGTATTTTTTTCCGAGAGAGTTAGCATTGTGATTTCTTTTTACTGTTGAAATCACGTATTGTACTTCGCTACCATGCTGTGTAGCAGTGGTCAAGAAGAAAATTATCATAAGCACCTATTTTCGCACTTTACCGCTGAACGTAGCGGGTGCCCGAACTCTACTGCTTGCAATCTCTTCTGCCGTAGAACTAGGCCTGACTTCAAATATCTCGGTTACGACGGCGACTACCAACGACTACGGACCTTGAGAGCCGGAGGAAAGTGCCAAGGAGATGACATGCTCAGCTGCAATTGGTACTACTCTAACTTATGAAAACGTGCATTTCACGGCGCCTATCTAATATATAGAATAATTCTTACTTTAGCAATAAAATTGGCGACTACTCCGGGTATTCTTCTTTCTTTGTAGGCTCATGTGCGTTTGCACCGAAGCTATGCCCCGGAACATAGCTGGTTCTCTTTTTAATATAGCGCGCCATTAGAGACACATTGAGAAACGCTTGAAGATACACTAAAGAGCAATAAGAAAATTTCGCGTGTTAGTACAACACAATTACACAATCCCGAAAACACCACTATAAAATTGTAACAAGGCCTTTGGTAAACGCCAGACGTGTATAGAATTGGCAGATCCCACGTATACAATGGGAATCGATGATATGCGAAGCACGAATGGGAAATGTTGATATGCCACTTCAATATCAACACAACGTTACGGGGTGGAGATAAATGATGCCGTACATGACTTTCATGTCATGATTATTATGTTCGGATGTGTCGTTTGCCTTCGTCATCTAATCACATTGCGCCATACCGAATTTAGTATATGTGGAGCCAGCGAAACAGCCGCGAGCACGCTATGAGCTTGGTATGTTGTCCTGTTTGCACCAGTCATATATTTCGTCATCCATTGACGTCACGTAATACCAAATTTGGTATACGTGGAGCTAGCAAAACAGCCGCGAGCAAACGATGAAGGGCCCAATATACTCCAATGCAGCGTTGACGCGCGCACGCTGAACACAGCAACGCTGCGTTAGCAAAACGCGAGCACTCTATAGACGAAAGCACGCCTATCACCAACGCCGACTAAATTTCAGGGCCGAAAGGCTGCCGCAGTAACGTCAGAGGGTGGGGGCCCAGTTACGCCGCGAACGCGGCGGAAAGCCTGCGTTTCGTTCACGTTTTAGGAGAGCCAACGCTTCCGCTCTCGCAGCTGCTGCGGCTTGATTGGGCCGAATAAAAGATGTGGAAAAATAGTCTTACTGAGCATGCTCAGTTGGGCAACTGGGCCCCCAACCTCTGACGTCCCTGCGGCAGCGTTTCGGCTTTGAAATTTAGTCGGCGTTGCTATCCCACGCACCCAGGCGCCTTCGGCGGTATACCCTCGCTCCCAGAGACGCCATAATTTTTTTGCAACTGCGAAGACGCGCCTCACTAGCATGGCATGCAGTGGCTCTGGGAGCTTGAAATGCAAAAATAAATGGCAGCATATCCAGGGAGTGAATGATGGAGAGTGGGGTGAAGCATTCGTCCGTCCATTTGTTCTTGCTTTCATCCGTCCATGAGTCCATCTATGTGACCAACGAAATATAATTGTATTCTATTCGGAGGCGATGGATGGATGGACGGACGGATGGATGGATGGATTGATTGATTGATTGATGGATGGATGGATGGATGGATGGATGGATGGATGGATGGATGGATGGATGGATGGATGGATGGACGGACGGACGGACGGACGGACGGATGGACGTGTCGATGGATGGATGGATGGATGGATGGATGGATGGATGGATGGATGGATGGATGGGTGGGTGGATGGATGGATGGATGGATGAATCGATGGATGGATGGATCCGGCTGTGCCTTTTAGATCAAGTGGCGGCTCATGCCGCCTAACCATAAAGGTAAGTGCTACCATTATGTTTTGAAGGATTGAAGGAAGGAACGTGAGGGACGTAGGAATAGACCCAATCTGGCAGTGATCTCGGAAAATTGGAGCTTGACAGAACCCAAAGCCATAGGCAGGTGCCAACCAAGGTGGATTACAGGAAAAATTGCTGGAGTGGGAGCTCCAGCAATGTTTTGCCAGCTGAAGTAAAGCCAGCTTTTGCCACTTCAAGATGTCGGAAACATGCTATTTTCTGATGGTGCCCACTTGGAGATCACGTGGCTTTAGTATGTCAATGTAAATTCTGCGTTAGTCCTATAATAAAAGATAGTTGTTCCAGACAAAATAACACTTAGAAACGAGTATGGGTGACTGAATATCTCAAGAACTTTGCCTCCAATTAGAGGCTCACTAAGGATAACTAGCAACACTAAGACGCTCTTAGAGCGCTATGTGATCCGAAAAAGTTTCCTCATTACACTCGTTGGGCGTGCGAGGAAAACGCTCCTCCGTATCGTGTTGTGCTCCATTAGGCGTTGAATTTTTCAACGCGACGATCTTTCCGGCGGCGTCACTTTCGGGTGTCCACTCGCGACTTTGCAGCCAGAAACCTTGAGGCCTGATCCCATCGTCATCGGCCCCCCATAGAGAAACTTACTTATGGGCCCCCACCGGGAGTAGTGAGGATGGCGTCAAGGCCTGCATCTTCCCTCAAGGCGCACTGCTTCAACTTCACTGTCCCGTAGGACACGGCATCCGTCGAAAAGATAATCGATGGCTTCAAAAACGTCATGGGGAGTGAAGGGGTGCTGTTCCTGCAACACCTCGGAGCTTCGAAGTTCCTAGGTGCGGCTCAGTCTGCGGCACAAGCAAACAAGTTGATGGTAAACCCTGGTTTCAAGTTACAATGTCACAATGTACAAGTTGAAGAAGTCAGAGCCCCTAGTGTGCATATCAGTATGGTTTCGCCTCCCGCCATACGTGTCAGATGACGCAGTTATTTCAGCTCTTCAACCATACTCAAAAGTGAGGGGCATCACCTTTGTTACCCTGCAATGGCATCAATCAACGTTTACTGGTACTCGCGTCATCCGAATCGAGATGGCCAAGCCCACCCCTAACATCCTCTCGATTCAAAATCACCGCGTGATGCTTGAGCATCGCGGTATGCGGAGAGTGTGCGCGTGCTGCAGCAAAGAGGTCATGTTTGGGCTACTTGCACAGCACCCTTCTGTTAATAATGTGGCAACTTCGGCCATACATCTGAGGATTGTGTGTCCAAGTGCGAGCGCTGTAATGGGGACCACGCGACGAAAGATAGCTTCCATCCCATGCCATACGCAGACACAGCGCCTTGCAGTCACGCCTCACCAACACATCACCTCCCAGTCGTTGAAAGAATTCCCAGAACTCGGAGAGCCTCCTTCGAACACAACGACCCAAGTTAGAACCTCCAGGCGTATGGAAGTTTTGCAACGGAAAACCAAACCACTGCAAGAGAAAACTCCAGATTATTGGGATGACGATAGCGCAACCGACACAGAATTTCATGACGCCAAGTCAGAAGACGCCAACGGCGTTGATGCCGCGTCACCAAGCAGAACGAGTGACAACGATGTTTCTGCGCTGACTGGGGACACCGCATCGTTTTCATCTCCCACAACGTCACCAGAGGGGCCCAACAACACTGCGGAGACGCCAAGTGCGTATGCTACGACTTCATCAAAGGAACCAAAGGCCACAGAAAACGAACAATCCTCCAGGTACATCACCCCAACCATACTGCACAGACTCAACCCGGATTTTTCACCCCACTGTCCGCACTGTCATCACGAGTACTATAATTTCGAACACATGCTTTTGTGCCCCTTTACCTCAGGGTCACAACTACCGGACCACACCTCCTGGCAGGCTGTCACGCGCAGCGCGGAACTCGACAACACACTCTTGGCCATCCAGAGGGCCTGGACATTGCCGAGAGACTCCACCCCCGGGCACCATCTTAGGCGGAGAAACCTGGCTGAGATAGCGGGGCCTCCGTCCCGTAAAATCTCCGCTGCCTTTGGATAAAAATAAAATTCTCTCACTCACTCGAGCGCATCACCACTGGAGGAAGCATCCCAAGCATCTACGAGCGGCCAACCGAAACAAAATGGCAGCATATCCACGGAGTGAATGATGGATAGTGGGGCGAAGCATCCGTCCATCCATTCGTTTTTCCTTCCGTCCATCCATGCATGCGTCTGAGTGGCCGCCCGTGCGTCCATCCGCCCGTCCGTGCGTGCGTCTGTTCGTGCTTACGCACGTTCATCTGTGCCTCCGTCCCTGTTTTCGTCCATGCATCCGCTCCTGCGTCTGTGCATGTGTCCAACCGTCCGTGAAGCCATGCGTGCATCTGTCCATGCATCTGTCTGTGTGTCCGTTCGCCCACCTATTGAACACTCCAAGTACCACCATCTCGCATGTTTTCATCATATATTCCTCACATAGAAGCACTGCAATCCGGCGGACATTCTAAGGACTGAACGAGTGGAGACACACGCGCACTTTATTACGGCTTGCGCTTCGTGATCTACTTCCCACCTTTAACCCGGGTCTTTGACGGCGATCGGGAGCGCGCACCGTTGTCAGGTCTGGTATCACTAGTGCTCCTTCCCCCAAGCAGCGGGAATGATTCTTGATAATTCTTATTGTCGGTAGTAGTACCCTCTGTCTGGGAGTCGGAAAGGTCCTGAGTTGCTTTGTCGGCGCTGTTGTCGTTTTCTGGAAGCTTCCTTAACAGGAATCGGTATTTACAGTTGCGACTGCCGGTTAGGTGGCCGCCTAAACAAACGACGCATTACGTCGGGCAATTAAGTTCTTTGCTGTCAGCAGGTTGAGGGTGGCTTTCGCCACAACGATGGCAGTTATCTCGTTTCGGCTTCGGTCTTATGACCAGTTTGTCTGCAATTGAAGCACGCCTCTACCCGTTCTCTGAAGGGAAATATCAACAGCGTGAAAGCAAAGTAGCGGACATGCTTGGGTAGGGTATGACCAGCGATGGTTAAGACGAAATGTTGGCCCAGTCGCCGAGCGCTTACGATCTCAATTGTTCTTACGACGTCAGGCGCCCTGACAGTGATAGTGTTGTTGGTCGGGTGAATGCGCATCTGGTCGGTGTTAAAGACTGCGGGTGAGTGAAATCCGGCAGTGCGGCATAAGGCTTCAGAGAGGCGGGCTGGTCCAAGATCGGCTAGGTGTAATGAACCCTGGGGGTTGCAGGATAAATTTTGTAGTCTTCCGGCGGTAACCGTGGCTGTTGGCGTCGCTTTAGAGCAGGCGGTGGCCATGCACAGCAAGGAGACAGCTTGCCGCGTTGGGTGTCGGCGGACACATAGTCGGCCGCGTCTGGGCGGTGCTCGAGATCAGGACGGCGATATTGGCGTTGCATGGCCAACGCAGTATTAAATGCGATGCATTTCTTAGCGAACTTCAGCGACTATGAACGTATCTATCTATCTATCTATCTATCTATCTATCTATCTATCTATCTATCTATCTATCTATCTATCTATCTATCTATCTATCTATCTATCTATCTATCTATCTATCTATCTATCTATCAGTCTATCAATCTAGCCGCCTATGACATTTAGCTCTCCTGGCCGTTTGGATAATGGTATCTTTACGAAAATTGGTATGCCATAACATGAGTGTATGACGAGCATAACTGAATAGTCATAACATGAAAATCTTGATATTTATATCTTGAACGTCACGATTTACAATTCATGGTCTTTCTGCTCATGTGGTGGGTTTGTTCACATGACATATTGCAAAACTGGTGTGGTATTGGCACGCTTCTTCCTCGAGTTTTCTGATCAGCCCATTACCCTGTACCCAATTCTCAGTGCAAACCACACCAACAGTATTCGAGAACCTTCAGGACTGCAGTAGATCATTTTGTTTAGATTACACCCACTTTGTGAGCATTTCAGTTTATTCTGGAACCTACGTCGCCGCTAGCAATAACGCTGGAATGTTCGGTGGCAAGTATATAAATGCCGACACGCTTCGCCGCTTGTCGGTTGGTCGACGGCCGACGCTCGATTCGTTGATATCAGTGCCAGTGCCTTGCTGTAATCACAAGTTCCTCTTGTGTGGCCACAAGTTCGGCTGAATAAACATGTCTAATATTCAACGTACAGTCTATCCCTTTCGTCGTCGTCACGACCTCGTGAAAGCATGACATGAGTGCATGGCGAACATAAGTGGCATACCCTTACGTGGAAATCATGTCACGCATGTCACGTAAATCATGACTACATTCCACGCTCATGGTGCTCCTACAATTCTATCACTAGCTTCCCATATACCAAATTTAGTATTACGCATGGTATTCATGGTATTACACATGATATTCATAAGATGCGTGTCACATAAAAACATGAGAACATAGCATGCTCATGATACGCTCGTGATCCTTCCGCTAGCGTCACTTATACAAAATTCGGCATTATGTGACGTGCAAAGAACCTAGATGACACGTGCAAACATAATAATCATGACATGCGTGTCATGTAAAACATCACTACATGCTAAGCTCATGAGACGCTTGTGGCAGTTTCGCTAGCGTCACGAATACTAAGTTTGACATTACGGGACGTGCATGGGTTGCGAATTTAAATATTACGTCCAAACAGGCTAATTACGATATGCGTGTCATATAAAACACGACTATAAGCTACGCCAAAAGCGCGCTCACGGCTGTTTTGCCAGCTCCAAATATTCCAAATTTGGTTTGACGCGGCGTAAACACAAGGCGAAGTTATATAACACATGCAAACATGATAATCATTACATGTTTGTCATGTAAAACTTAACAACATGCAAAGCTCATAGCGTGCTTTCGACCGCTTCGCTTGTTTCACATATATGAAATTTGGTATTGCGTGACGTGAATGGACCACAAACACAAATTCCAGGCGTTAACAGGATAATCATGACATGGAAGTGATGTTCGGCATAATGTACATCCGCTTCCTAACTATGTGCTGATTTTAAAGCACACATGGACCTTCCTGATTCGCGTTCGTAGTCCTCATTTCCCACTGTGCGTAGGATCTGCCGATTTTGTTTGTCCACATCGTGCCCTCCCACACTTTTATTTGCACGCGTTAGTTGTCACAATGTTTAGCACATGAGGTGAACATTCTTTAAAAACATTGAACGTCCAACACAAAGTACGTGAAAATAGTCTCTTTTACATTTATTGGACTGGATAAAGTAAGGTGTTGAATTGCCATTGTTCTCTTTGAGTATATTGCCTGTCATTTCATGAGAATGGTGGCATGCGTTACCTTCATATCCGATATATTTATTTGTTACGCCTGTATTCTGCAGCATTTCAAGACCAGGACCTCGGTGAGGACTACCTAGAAGACCAATTTGTGCAGGCTCGATGTGAGTGAACTTTAGCGCCAAGTCGTACTGCCGAAACTTCAAGGTTTTACGCTCCACGAATTCTCACCTTGGAGACCGCCCCGCCGCGGTGGTCTAGTGGCTAAGGTATTCGGCTGCTGACCCGCACGTCGCGGGTTCGAATCCCGGCTGCGGCGGCTGCATTTCCGATGGAGGCGGAAATGTTGTAGGCCCGTGTACTCAGATTTGGGTGCACGTTAAAGAACCACAGGAGGTCGAAATTTCCGGAGTCCTCCACTACTGCGTCTCTCATAATCATATGGTGGTTTTGGGACGCTAAACTCCACATATCAATCAATCATCTTGGAGACTAAATGTTTTGTCACATAAACGAAAAAATTGAGGCAATCACGTGCGTTAACTCGTGAATGAATGACTGAAAACACGTTTATTCCACTTTGCCCCAGGGCGCTGCAGTGTACGGTGACAGGGCACCATAGCAGGTTAACTGTTGAAGATGCTCCGTTAGAGGGACGAAATCAATTGAGAAGTCTTACTGCCATCAGTAACATTAGCATAAGACTATCAATAGCTTGAGCTTTAGCAGTAGTAGCACCGAACACCTCACGTAAAGGGTGAGTGAAATGTTAATGGTGGTTTTTCACTGTCGCAGCTAGCAGTTTTATGTGGTCAACGCTGCTTTGCGTTATGAATGTGCTGCCATTGTTCTTGACGATGCCATTAAGTGGCAAGCTGAGGAGAGCTGTCCACCCGTGTCGAAGTATACCGATGCAGTTTTTAGGGGCGAAACATTTAAAAGTTGAGCGATGTCCGCCATATCACTATATGACGAAAACGCTGAGGTTGATGAAAAACAAGCGCCTTCCAGATCAAGCATTCTCTTTGTGACATAACAACACAGCACATGCATCGTACACTGTAAGCCAAAAGGGAGCAATGGGAGTACAGGGGTTGATCCTACACGGAGCAATGGCATTGCCATTCCCATTACTTCTCTAAAAGGTGTAACTGCAGAGCAATGGACCATTGCTCTCCCTTCAGTTCCTCCTTTGGAGGATGAACAGTTACTTCCTTCAGTTGCTCCCTGTGGACCAACCATTACTCCCACCAGTTGCTCCCTTAAGACCAACGGCTAGTCTCGACCGTTACTCCCGCTGCACATGCTTCTAGTTACTCCTTGGGGAAATTAATATTTATCTCGAGTATGCTTGTCACACACTTTACTCATGGCGAGAACTCCTTGGCAGAGTGCTGCTTGGGTGCTTGTAGCACAAAAAGTGGACGAAATCGAAAGGAAAAGAAGTGCTTTATTGTTTTTTCTTCGAGGTGACGTGTCGGCACACGTAGAAGTAGACTTCGCCACACCACAGCCAACACTAACCGAGTGGCATAATGCATTAAAGGTTCTGTGCGTCTTTTGTGGAAAAACAATCGTAAATTCGCAGCGTAAGGCAGTCTGTGTCATCATTGCAGAGAGAAGGGCAACTTCTTGAATTGGGAAGGAATCGAGTTGCGCAAGACTGGTCTTCCCATCAAGCTAGCACAGCGGCATGTCACCGCAGGCATGTGCGAAGCATCCCATTGCTGCAAGAGAAAATGGAAGTGTGAGGTTTAACATGCCAGAATCAATAGATAAGAATGTCACACACACACACCGCAGCAGTGTTTACATTCTAGGAAGTCTACTGCAAAACGAAGGGTCAAAAATAGTAGGTTCGGCCAAATGTTACTTGGCAAGCCATATGAATGCTGATGTTGTGGAAGCTCTTTACAAGGTGTCTCTTGCCAAGATAGCAAGATTTTGCAGAAAATGTGCAGCACTTCAAGAGGGCATTATATTTGTAGCAGTTAAAGCTGTGTAGCAGTGTAGCAAATAACTTGTTTCCTATACACAGCTGCGTGACATTTCCATGAGCCTGTTTGCCAATGGGCATTCTTAACAAGAACATGTGTGTGGCAAATAACACTTACCATCCGCTCATGTTAAAATATTTATTTAGCTCGTGCACATACTACTCTCGATTCTACTGTTCTGTCATACGCTGCTGCGTCATTAAATGCGCGATACCTGCAGGCACAAGCAAAGCATGAAAAGCATGCTCGAAATCGACCTTTTCCAGCGGCTACAGGAAGATATTCAGTAAATATTTCAGTAGCTGATCGCTGGACCAAACTATACACACAAATAAACATAGACAGTGCTACCTTCAGGCAATGCTTTGAGATAAAATACAAAGTTAACATATATATAATTATTTATTTATTTCAGACATACTGCCAATCCCAACGGAGATTGTTGAGGGAAGAGCATACACAGAATAAATATATACTAGAATGTTCAATTCGAAGCTGACAATTTGGTGTATCAACAAGAAAATTGCACGTGAACTTAAAAAAAACATCTGGAAAGTAAAAAAATATGCATTTATACAAAGGTTACTCATGCGGTATCTAAAAGAAATCCTCATGATAAAGGAACGGTATACATAAGTAATGTGTAAATCGCTAGTTTCAGGATGAAAATGACATAATTACATGATGCAAATATGGTAAGGTTACTACTGTACAAAGAGGTCATGTTTGAGAAACACATAGGTGGTTCCGAAGAAGTGATAGGAAGTTATCTTCGTTATTACAAGTAGTTATGTATGTAGGCAAACTATTCTATAACCTGATGGCTCGCGTTTCCAGGTGTGGTCGCTCACTTGCGCAAGCACTTATCTCAGTAATGGGATGCCTCGTATCTCTGCTGATTAAACTTGTGCTTCCACCGAAAGGTTGCTTTGAAGTGAACACCAATGGCTTTTCGCTCGCCAGCGCAGCTGCGTTTAGGAAAGGAACGCACTTCTCACGCACGAACATGTAAGAACTGTGGCAGTTCGCACTCGTCCAGGTGTATACCTGGGCGTTCGTTGGGCGCGTGTTTCTTTCTGTTTGAGCAGCGTGCTTCGAATGTCGAGCTTCGACAGTTGTTTGTCCGCACTCGTCATGTGTGTGGCGATCTCGTGCTTGCGTTCTGCTTGGGGTGCGTGCAGCAAGTCTCGAGCTTATCGGCGTTCTTCACGTAACATAGCAGTTTGTTTCTGCAGCATTCATTCGTTCGCCTTTGTGCTGAAGTAACGCTCAATAAATGCTCAACTACTTTTGAGGAGACGCGTTTCCCTTTCGTGTTAAATATATTCCCAAAGAAAGCGATCAGCCACGTTTTTTTGTTGTTGTTGATCCTTTCGAGTTTGTACGCTTAGTCTAAACACCTCCCCAAGTTCAATTGCTTTCGTTCACCACGTGGTCATCTATTGCAATAATAGCTACGTCTTTTATTTGAAAGAACTTGTTGTTGAGCTAGCGGGTACATTTCAAAAAATTAAACACACACACACACTCACAAACACACACCCTCGGTGTGTGTATGTGTGTTTGAGTGATTGCGTGGTCTGTTCACACTATATTTAATCTTTGAGGAGTCCTTTATTTACATTAGTGTTTGATTTTTGTTTCACTTGTTGTGACGCAGCATATTCGGACCTATATAAGCATGTTGACCGACTTGACATGGAGAAATTCAAACAATGTAATAAATCAAAACTGAAATGTCTATAACTTGAGTGCTTTGAACTTGTCAACTAGGCTATGTAGTTCTTTCGTGCTCATCGTTAAACAGATGAATTAGTACCCCTACTTAATTTTGTCCTAGCATTGAAACGGGGACAATATCATTTATATTGTCTGTAGTAGTACACATCCTGCTTACTCTACGTTAAAGCTGCATGCCAAGTTAATATAGGTTGCCCAGCTAACTTTAGCCACAGTTAAAAAATACGCTTATGCACACTACGCGAACAAATGCTTGCTGCTGTATACTGTAGGATTTTTTCGCATTTACTCTATTAACGCAATAAGGCCGCGTTCACACTGAGCATTCCGGCCGCCGAAAGTGCTCCAAATCCGGTTCGGCGGCGCCGAGATCCGCCGAAAGGGCCCTCTCCGCGCCGATCGCTCTCGGACCGATTTTTGCGGCGTTTGCCGCCGAATCGGTCACTGCGGACCAATAGGAGCGCTAGTCAAGGAATTTCGAAAAATGGCCGCCAAGCCCTACTCACTTGTTATGCCGCAGTGCACGTAACTGACTGTTGAAACCAACGGGATTTTAAGCTACTCTGTGCCTACTTCGCATCCGTATTTCGTGAAAGAAGTGACCGAGCTTGCTGTTGGCGTGACCGAGCTTGTTGCGGTCTTGCAGAGCAAAACGATCCCACCAACGCCGCTGGCGTCGGTGGCTTTTCTGCTCTTCGTGCATTACAAGACAGCCACTTGCCAGCAAAGTAAGCAGTACAGTCTTTTCTTGCTTTTTGCGTACGAGAATCGTCAAAGTATACACCACCGGAGAGCGTAGTGGCGTTTGCGAACCGCGACAACCACCGGGTGACAGCGCATTCATACCACGTTCGCCCCGTGGTAGATGACTCATTCGCAGGCGCGGGGCGCGTCTAGTGCGAACCACGCTGCGTTTCGGCGGCAGGGGAATTTCGGTCGCTGTAGAAAGCGGAAGTATCAGTGTGAACTAGGCTTAAAGCAAGTATAATTATACGAATTTGGAGCGATGAAGTTACACAAAGTTTAATGAGATAGTTCCTTACGAGTTAGTCTAATTGGTTCAGCTTAAGATGCATCTGACTAAATATGTAACCCGTCTGTGTAGAAAATATTAGCGTTCTGCTGCTTATCACAGATTTTAGAAAAAAATGTACCCCAGAAAAGAATGTTGCGGATTCGTCGCATGTATCACCAAAAGGAGCAAGTCTATAAGATGGCGCAACCAATGTTTCATTAAATTCATGCTTCAATATTGGTGTGAACAGTGTGAAGTTATTTGATTATCCAGGCCACCTCAAATAGATCCTTGAAGAATGCTCAAAAATAAATAGTATGATATGTCACTCATGCTCACGAAATCTTCAGTACAAACAATGTTCCGTTGCTCGCTATGCTGCGATTCAGTCACCGTCTTTGTTTAGATGTGCCGCTGGCTTCAATTCCTCAATGATATTGCAGTATACCTCTGGTGACGTACACCATAGGATTTCTTGCAGTTATGTGAAATACAGTAATTTTTTCTACATGTAATCACGCAAAGTATACTTAATGTTTCTTTGCCAGAAAAGTAGTTTAAAAGAATTCCGCTGATCTCATGACATGTGGGAATCATTTTCATGGAAAAAGCCTGAGTGAGTAGCGATATGATTCATTTTTTCGGCTTTCAGACAGGCGTTACAAGGTGGATCAGCGAGTCTATTTAAGCGTAGTAGTAGTTTTGTGACCAGTGCGGGCTTATGGACAGGCAAATCGACAACACTGACGTTTAAATGGTTTTCTCTTGCTTAAGTAAAGCATGCATGTACTTTAGAGCATATATGTCAGTGCTCAGAGGACATAAACGTGAATATTATACTGTTACGAGAGAGGCACTACCGGTCTCTTGGGTAGAGCGTTGCGAGGGCCAACCCTCAGCTGGAAGCATACAGGCAGTGGCAAGGCAAAAAGCAACCAGAAGAGAACAAAACGTTTATATTTACAACGCATGTACAAAACGTAGAGGAGCAAGCCGCCGACGCCAGGTGCGCCGAGACACTCGAGGAGGAGGGTGCACCACCGCCATTAGGACATGTCCAGCGTCTCTGTGGGACGCGCCCAGTGGCTCCAACGGACGAGTCTAGCGTAACCTTACGTGCCGCGGGGGGTCCCGGTCCGGTTCACTGGCCGGAGACACCAACACGCACCGGGAGCCACTCCTATCATATCATGAAATTTGCTCGCACTATAAGTTACTTAGAAAGGAATTACCCTCACTTCACTCAGCACTAAATAAAGCACAACAATTAACGCTTCGACTGCTGCAAACGCACAGTTACCCCAGCCCCTATATCTGCAGCAAATACCTACCAAGTATAAGGCTAGAATGCCCCCAATGCCAAAATTCAAGGTGCGATTTAAGTCACATGCTGTGGCAGTGTCCCGTGCTAAACGCTAGCTTCGAGTCCCCTGCCACCGAGGACGACTGGTTCAACCACCTCAGGAGCCCCGACAGGGCCCTTCAACACCAGGCCGTCAAGAAGGCCCAAAAGGTGGCTGGCGAGCTCCGACTCCCAGTTCCCCCATGGGCGGAGCCACCGGGCTGGCCCCCGTAAGGGGTGCCACATTCCCCTTCAGGACCTTCATTAAAGTTAATTCTCCCTCTCTCTTAGAGGAAGGCCGGCCAGGAGCGTGAGATAGCACTGTCCAACGCGTACTGCGTTCATAACAGTACCTCCGCCAGGGTGGCATTCGTAGAATTTCCTAATATACACTAGAGGGAACTCTGGCGCTTGTATCTATGGGAGATAGGGTGCCTCGAGGCACGCACCCACGCTCTCACACAGTAAAACTTTTTACACCCAGAAGGGTGTAAATGAGGTTGTCCCATGGACGACACCCTAAGGGTGTTAATTGAGCACCTTCCAAAAAGGGTGCTTTACCCTGCACCCTTAGAATAGGGTGTACATGTAAAAAAACTGTAGGGTGTTACAAAAACACCCTTAAGGAAGGGTGCCTTCGATGTCCTTTTGTTTTTTAGCACCCTCTGAGAAGGGTGCGAGAAGGGTGCACAAGGGTCTTGAGTGCCCATGGCAGGGGTGGCAGTATTCTTTTAGACTGCACTAATGGATATCAACATGCACTGATTACACACTACTTGAAGAAAGTGGTCCTGATTATCGATGGTGCGCCCCCTGTCGAGCTCCATTCATTGCATGTGGGCAAAAATATAAACGCGTACAATCGTGTATGAACTTGTGCTGGATCTATATATACTTCACAGTATATGCATAAGGCGCGTTACAGAAAATGAAGCCTTGCTGCCCTTGCATATTGCGTTTATTTAATAGGCAAATAAAACATAAACTTTTCTTCTGCCACACAACTTTTTCACCAGATATACGTTCACGTATACGTACACTACACATGCAACACCTGAAATGTTTATTATATTTTTTCAGTTTCACTTTATTGACAATTCTTTGCAACATACAATTATACTAATTTCAGTTTAGTATACTGCTTCAAATACATAGAGACTACAAATGAAATACACGCTATTATATCCCTATAATTCTTTCAAGTATCTACAATCCCACTGGTTTCCAGTTTAATACTCCTTCATGTACACAATCGGTTAAAAGGAATGCAATACAGGCAAATATATACTTATGATTCTTTCAAATATATACAATCACCATGCCATGATTTCACTATATACGCCTTCATGTACACAATCTTTCCCAAGAAGTGATGCACACAAAAATATATATGGATAGTGTTTTTAAATATATACAATCACAGTGGTTTAAGCTTTGTATTCCTGGATGTGTAACAATTGTTTATGAGAAATGATGTACATGCAAACATACACGGGTTTTCGCACATATAACTTTAGCGAATACTTAAGAAACCAATACAATGATCAGAAACACAATGAGCTAAAAACGAGCACAAAACTGAGTCAGGACACACAAAAAACAAACGAGGTAATGCATAATTATTGCTAATGACACAGCTGGGTCACTTTATGCCAAATGTCCGAGCCATTTTGGCAACTATCTCAAATGTATTCGAAAAACTCGTGCTGCATTGAAAATAGTGAACTCCTGGAATATTTGGGAAAGGAAAAATATTTGGTCACGTGGTTGCCTTCTGAACTTCCTGGAATGCCGTCTAGGTGTTGTATGTGAAAAAATTTATTTTAAAAGCACCACTCCTTCTTTCTATACGAAACTCGGTCTACGTGTTACGTAACAAGTGCTTAATTTGGGCGAGTTGGTTCATCGTGGTTGTGTGCTAGTCACAGCGCGACAACTTTAGGAAGAAACAGAAAGGACAAGAAAGAGCACCGACTGTCAACTGAATTTAATGAATGTGCTACGAGCACTTTTATATAGAGTACAAGAACCGTGTTCTTGCGCGACGACACGTGTGAGCACTACAAAATAATCTTAACTGTGAAAAGAATACTCCGTCTCGGAAAGGATAAGTGAACGTGTAGTGATGCACTGATCATTGGTTTACCTGATAAAACATACTTCTACAAACGTTAAATTGGCTTTAAGTAAACCTATTCTCGTGACGAATGGGGCAAGATGGACTATTCCTGTTGCTGTTTAGTACACACACTTTTGAAAGCTTGCAAGGGGTGGAAAACAACACGCTAATATCACATCTGCTGGCTATTTTTTATTCGTGAGACACGTGATGTGGTAAAACATGCAAAGGTTTCGGTCATTGTTTTTTGTTGGTCCTGTCTTCTTCATCTTTACTTTCTGCAGAAGGGTTTTGCAAACGGGTGTGATGATTCTGTTGGGATACCCAGCATCTTTTAGTCTTTTAATCTGGTTTTTAAGCCTGACCTCACCCTTGTGCTTACATGACTTCTGAAGCGTGGCCTCAATACATGTGGTATCAATTCCTCTTTCTACTAATTTTGAATGCCCACTATCAAAAGTCAGAACATTCTTAGCACTCCTGGGCTGATAGCACCAGCCAATACCCCAACAGCATCATCACACTTGTTTGCGAAACCCTCCTGCAGAAAGTAAAGTTAAAAGAAAGAGGACCAAAAAAAAAGAGAAGGACCAATCACCATTGCATGTTACACGGTACTACGTACATAAGGTGTCTCACAATTTTAGGAAAAGAGCCAGCAGATATGACATTGTTGCTTTCCCCCCTCGCAAGCTTTCAAAAGTGCATTTACTTACAGCAACAGGAATAGTCAATCTTGCACCATTCGTCACTAGAATAGGTTTACTGAATGCCAATCTGATGTGTATGAGATACCGCTAACACGTGGAAAAGTAAACATAGGACAAACTGGGCAATGTTTCAATAATCAAGCAAGACAGCATGCTTTAAATGTTAAGAAGGGCTATAGTAGTCTCATGGCCGGACACCGTAAAGAATGTAAGTGTAGTCCTAGGTTTCATAAAACACGGTTTTTGAAAAAAAGCAAGCAGAAAAAATGAGAGATTTTAGAACTCTTTATCAGGAAGGCCAAGGATCAATGCATCAGTACATCTTCACTTATCCTTTCCGAAAAAGAGTATTCTTTTCTCGGTTAAAATTATTTTGTCATGGTCACACATGTGTTGTTGCAGATGAGCCCTGGTCTTGTGCTCAGTATAAAAACGCTCGTAGCACCTTCAATAAAATTCAGTTGACAGCGCTCTTTCGTGTCCTTTTTGCGATAAGATTTTTATTACAGAAAGAATTTCATTTTCTTACAATTCAGGTATAATGATGAGTTTTCATTGTAACACAGCATGGAGCAAATTGCATCTCAATACGGACAAAAATCACTATTTTGTGAAAGTCGTGATATTTCCTCGTATATTTGAGCAGCTTGAGAGGTCTAAAGATATTTTTTCCTCAAAATATACCTTCTGTGGAGTAAGTATTCACTGCTCAGATATTCATACAAAGTGCAATATTGCAATAAAAATGCAAACATAACCCATTTTGGCTTTATTCTTAGAAGCGACTGTGGCAAACAAATTGCACTATTATTATTGAGCTTCAAATACCTTACAGAAGCACATTTACTTAACAGGTAGACCGAATTTGCTTTAGAAAAAATAAGCGGTAGTTTTAAAACGAAATTTTTCACAAACAGCACACAGACGGCATTATGCCAAGAAGTTAAAAGCCAGCCACATGAACAAAAGTTTTTCTTCTCGCTGAAATATTCTAGCAGTTCACTGTTTTCAACGCAGTAAGTCAGCACATTTTTTTTTTCAAATACAATTCAGATGGTCGCCAAAGTGGCTGGGACGTTTGGCTTGGAATGGTCCAGCTATATTTAAGCAAAATAACCTACATAAACAACAATATTTGTTCATCTACCAAGACCACACTAGAAAACGTTGTTCAGGCATTGCGACACTAAAATTTTCAGCGTCGTACTGCCTGAACAACTTCTATGATAAACTCCAAACTCACGCCGAGAAAAAGCCGCTCAATCACGGTGGTTGTTAAAGGCCTTGCGGCCGTAGACAATGTTGAAAATAAAAAAATCAACTCATCAGTGCTGTCACTCCTTCTTCGTCATTACTGACACGGAAGATTTTTCGGTTATCCATGTGGAGGTTCAGGAAGTAAGCTTGCTCTAGGCTGGGGCCGGGGTAGACTACGCAGGACGTCAGCGGCACCCTCTCATCCTGTATTAAGAGCAAATATGACTTCTCATAAAAGGATGTTCGTGCTGTTCTGGCAGCACCATATATAAAGAATGTGTAGTGTGTATCCTTCGAAATGGCGTGTGTTGACATTACACTGAACTCGAAGCATACAACCCATACATTCTAATAATTTCGTATGATAAAGATAAGAGTTTTCCATCATACAGCAAACTCCTGAAATGAGGTGAAGTGTAAGACTACAGCTCAAAAATGGCACTTACGAAAGCCTGAACTCACCTAAGAATCAAATTCCTTCTAGAGTAGTGAGCCAGTGTGAAAAACAATTCTTATAGTGCAACGTTCAGAACATGTAGCATTAATCAAAACGCACAAGAAACTTACCTCTTCATGTACAAACAGTGAAGACATCTCTGCTTTCTCTTTTACATCAGAACAAATGATCTTGGGCGTGGCACTAGCGAAGAGGTCTGCAAAAAAAAAGTAAAAGATTTACTGACTTTAATCACGCCTCTAACAATCTGAGGAATTGTTACAAGTCACCAATTAGTGCAATTCTGACTGCCTCTATAAGGTCATCAAAAATGAACAATTTTCTCGTTCTTTCTACCCTCACAAGACGCTCCGTCAATGGAATCTAATCCAAATTTGACGCTGTGCTTCCTATTTGCCTACTTTCTAGACGTAGGGCTGCGAACATGTGTTTCGTGCACCTAATCTAGCACAGAAATTCGTCATCTATAATTCAATCATCTTAATTCATTGTAATTTGATAAAAAATGTGATAGCTCGTCCAGTTTTGAAAGAGTTGCGGGCCTGCCATAGGCACTGCCTAGCACGTATGAAAGTATTTCTTTAAAAAATTCTTCAAAGCTTGCTTTCAGAAAAAGCATCTGGCATATTTCGACAACCAAGCCCATCCTCTGATGGCAATCAGGGGCATGCTATTAGCGATTATTGACCACGGGATTTACAAACGTAACCCGTGCCTAAATACTCAGTTAAACACAATCAAGCAAGTAGGAGCGCTCGAACGACACCAACGAGCGCGGACGCCGTCTACGTTGCAGCAGCCATGGCTTATGCTAGAGCTACTGCACATAGCTCCCACAGTCACGTATACTCTCTCGATTCTGTTATAACGCCGAACGTTATCGCAGATGAAGGCAAAGCACGAAAACAGCAAACAGAAACGAGGGAAAACAACGCACGGCGATGGCCACAACAACGCGCCTTTGGAAGTCTGCTAGATATTTCCCTGTTGCTGGTGACACTTGTCCTAAATAGCTTAAAAGACCGAGGCCCACGTGCTGGGAGCATCGCGGCATATCAGCACCTCCAACTATACCGTCTTTAAGCAAAAAAAAGCCATTTCCTACAGTGCGCCTCTGTACATACTTTTTTTCTTTTTCTTTCTTTTTTTACGCTTACACCTACAGAAGCACGTTGCACATTCGAGTGTTAATAGAAATGTTAGTACGATGTAGCCCAAAGCACATCTTAAAACAATATCAATCACTTTGTGCAGTGTAATGACAATGTGCAATCAGCAACTAATACCGCCCTTGTTAAGTGATCACATAACTCACTGTATGAGTGATGCAGGCACTTACACAACATCGCGCATAGCAGTGTGAACTCGTTAAGTCACACGTTTAATCGGGCATCTGCAACAGGCCCGCGAACGCATGCTGTTGTAAATGGCTGACAGCCTACTTCGGCAGAGCTGCTGCAGGCGCCCAGCTAGCACTGCATGATTACTACCTACGAAAACAGTACACTCACCGTAAACAGGCCCACGTTGTCCATTGCCGCCACTCCATGAATATTCCTTAATCCGAGCGTCATTTCGAACACGGTGTCATGCGTGACCACGATTGAATATGCGCCTGTTCGCTAGAACACACACAGCGACCAAGACCCCAGACCAACGCAACGCATTTGAAAGGCGATGTGACAGAGAGAGCAACGTTGAGAGAGAGAAAGAGGAGGCACCAGCGGCGGCGCCGCAGCTGTTGATGCAGGTGTTCGGTGACGCCACTATTCGCTTATCTACGCCGCCGTTGTGGGAGCAACGCTGGCCGGGGTGAGCGGGGGGAGGGGAGAAGCGGGAAACCCACCAAGACAGCGCCGAAAGGCAAACGCTATGGCGCATACGGCGGACAGCCGTTCGACGCGGAAGGCAATCGAATTGCGCTTCAAGAATGACTCCTTGTAAATGGCAACTCTCCTTCCAGCCAGTCGCACAGCGACGCAGGTTATTTACCAGCCTCGGGTTCTTTGAGTATTTTGACGGAATGCGATTGCAGTGGGCGAAAACTAGTGAAGGAAAACTTGCGGAAAACAAAGTGCACCATGGAATGGCCAGGAACAATAATTATTTCGTCCTCGGTGGCATTAGCGGGAGAGCATCGCTACACCTTTTTCCAGAGGAATTTCTTTTCGCATTGTCTGTGTCTGGCAATTCCGCGTATGGTGCCGCAAACACTGAATGCGTAGTTGAAGCTGAAACAAATTAATCCACAGTCGCGGATGTTTAGAAGGCTTGTCACGTACCACGAAACGTGCCGAGGTTGTTATAACAAACTTTTTGCTCACCACATGATCAGCACATAATTCCATGTGGTTACCCAATGAGCTAGCTAAGCACCTGTAGCAAAGGCAGGGCACGTTGTTGTTAAACGTTGTTAATATAAACGATGGTTGTGCATAAGTGCAGTGACAGCTTTCCGTGTGAATTGGTTATAACCCACGTTTTCGAGCGTACAAGCGCCTCAGCGGACCTAATCAGCTACCACAGCAAGTTCGTAAGCAGTGATGAGGTACGAAAATGTGCAGCTGTTTTCCATGTACTGAATAGTCCGTGTACAGTGCGTTGACCACCGCCATTCCTTAAGCCACCTCCCATATAGACTTCCAGTCTGAACAGGTGTGGGACCTTAAACATTAAGAAGCAGTGCCCCCCCCCGCACACATACACGAAATTTGAGGGCGCATGGGCTGATACACACGCATACTTATTCACAGGCGCACACACGTATACACACATACGGCAACACACACACGCGACCGTAAACGCACGCATGCATGGGCGTACACATGTGCACAGGCACGCTTAACACAAGCACGGACTCGCACATAGACGCGCACGCACACGTGCACGGGTGTACACACAATCGCACTTACACGCGAACACATGCGCAGGCTCACGCACACACACCCATACTCGGGTGAACATTATGTTCCTGTATATAATCGACAGCAAACATGTAGCTTATAACCAACGCTAAGGTGAGCTTTCGTAACGTGGATTGCAGTTAATTGCCATTATAGATGAAACGCGATTGGCTTCTGCTGGCATTCTGCTGTATTTGGAGAGAACCTTTACACATTCTAAGTCTAGGCCATAATTTAACGCAAGGCCCACATATTCGTGCAGTAGCTACGCTGCTCGGCTGCCAATTCGAAGGTCGCGGGTTCGATGCCGGCCGTGGAAGTCGAATTCAGATGGAGTCGAAAAGGTAGAAGCCTGTCCATTGTGCGATATCAGTGCCCATTAAAGAACACCAAATGGTCTAAATCTCTAGAGCTTTCCACTACGAGGACCCTCATAATCATATCGTGGTTTTTGAGACGTAAAATCCCAAATATTATAATTATGTGTTCTTCTTATCCTGCATATTTCATCTGATGAATCGTCATCTACACCCTTCTCAGGCACAGAAGCACCCTTAGAGCCTATTTAGGGTGCTATCGAGGCAAGCACCCAAACAAATGGGTGCTTTTGTTTTCAATCGATCATTTATGGGTGTTAAAGGGTGTTCCAAAAGGTGCTTCCTTGTGAAAACACCCTTTTTACACCCTTTTGGGTGTAAAAGTTTTTACTGTGCTGGGTGCTGCCACTTTTTCTACTACTGCCTCCACTTTTATGGTGCCTGCAGCATCTTCGCCAAGCTGTAGAGCTCATGTCCCTGCTTGCTCCGGTAGGTTTTGCCAGGGTGTTGAGTTCCTCGGGACTCCAACCATTTACATTGAGGTACTGAGCCACTGCGCGCCAGAGTAAAACCCGCATGCAGTCCATGGAACTGATAGATGTATTCACTCTAGTGGAGGAGCAGGCATCGATGCACTCTGATGGGAGATGCAACGCGCGGAGCTTCACCGAGCATGGGATCGATGGGTAGTACACAGATTTCTCTAATCTTCCTATCTCTGGCCTGCTCCTGGCTGCGTGTGTGTTTATGTGGCTTAAAGCTGTTTTTTCGCGAAACAAAGAAATTGGCATATCCCACATGCAGCGGGAATCAATTCAGTATATGTGGAGCTAGCGAAACCCCTGCGAGCACACTATGAGCGTTGTACGCTGTCATGATCTTACATGACACACGTGTCAGGATTATCATGTTTGCAGCAGTCATATAATTCTTCATTCATTAACGTCACGTAACACCAAATATGGTACATGGGAATCTAGCAAAACGGCCGCGAGCACATCATAAAACGTCAGCACTTTATAGTCTGACGCCAGGCGTGACCGGTGCGACCAGCGTCTGACGGCAAGGCCCAACGGCAACCAACGCGAAATGCGAAATGCTGCATTTCGTACCAATGTGTTTTCCAGACAACACCGCATCTCCCTTTTTTTGTGACGAAGGGACGCTGGACGCGCTGAAACGCGTATGCATCAAAGCAACGCAGCGCGGCGCGCACCTGCGAGAATATGGCAGGACCGGCGCCTGACGTGACGGAATAAAATGAACGCCGGCGAGCACGCACACCGCGTCACGTCGAAATGTATTGGCGCCTTGACTGGGGCATGTAGTCATGTTCTCACATGGCACCCACTTCATGATTATCATGTTTGCACCATTCACATACATTCGTCATCCATCCACCAAATTTGGCATATCTGAAGCCAGCGAAACGGCTGCGAGCGCAAAAGAACCTGGCATGTAGTCTTGTTGTTACATGACACGCATGTTCTAGTTATTATGTTTGGATGCGTCATTTACCCATGTCGTCCGTTCGCGTCACATGATACCGTTTTTGGTACGGGTGAAACAAGCGAAATGGCTGCGAGCACATCATGGACGTGGTGTGTAGTTATGTTGTTACATGACACGCATCTCATTTTATTATGTGTGTGCCAATATTATACCGTGGTCATCAATTCAAGTATCATATTACCAAACTTGGTATGTATGGCGCTAGCAAAACGTCGCGGGCGCATCATGAGCATGGCCATTAATCATAATGCTACATGACACGGATGTTATGATTTTCATTTTAGGGTCTGTGACTTGTGTTCTCCATGCATCCATATCATACAATACCATTTTTTCACCATGTCTTCCGAATCTGAGTACACGGGCCTACAACATTTCCGCCTCATTCGGAAATGCAGCCGCCGCAGCCGGGATTCAATTCCGCAACCTACGGGTCAGCAGAAGAGTACCTTAGCCACTAGACCACCGCAGCGGGGCACCGAACAGTGACTTAGTGAATGCATTTGACAGGGGAGGCTTACTGCATCTTTGTAAAAATCTGGCCACAGTGATGAAAACTGCGAAGAATGCATTTAATTTCTTCTGCTGCAAAGTTGCATTACTTCAGCTTGCGCGAAGTCATGAAGTTCTTCACCTAAATGAAGCTGAATAGAGTTGACAGCGAAATTCGCAGCAAAGAACTGACCGCAAAATTTGTTCAGTTTTTTTTCTGCACACGCATATGCACTTCTGAGCATTATAAGACACGAGTGTCCAAAGGGAGTGCCAGAAACCTTTGAAGTTGAAAAGGTTCAAGTAATTTGACTTTTTAAAGCATTATATAGGAAAGCATGAGATAACAAATATGCTTCAGAAGTATGTGATCACTAATGTGTCATAAATGAACACATAGTACCAAATTTCTCTTGTGCGTGTTTATTTTGCATCTAGACAATAAGTTAACAATTGTAATTTTTTATCACAGAGACAATGACCGCTAAAATGAGAAAATATGTCCACTGTGAAAAATAGCCTCCAGATACAACGTCCTCATCTCCTGTCCAAGTTTCTCGAAAAAAAAAAGTGCGAGAAAATGCAAATGATTTGAATATTGTATGCTGAAGGGCACCCAACCTCTTATAAGTAGGGAAAATGAAGGTGGATGCAGAAGGGGGAGGGAGACAAAAAATCAGCAAAACACCTCGGCCAAATATACTCACTATGAATGACTGCAAAGAATTTACCTCTCTCCAAGAGAGACAGCACTCTAAAGTCAGTTTATCTATGCATGCGAGCTAGTGGTTTCACTCAGATGAAGTATATAAAACACTGTAAAAGCAGCGCCAAAATAACGCAACGCTATTTTAACGACATAGCTAAGGCAGTGAACAGGTCGGTGCGGCATGCCAGTTCTGTCAGGATATGAAGCGTTTCGCGCTCTTGCTTTTTATTTTTTCAATCGCTTGGCGCCACGCAGAACTTGCAAGACATTCTTTTTAGCGGAATAAACACGTAGCGCAATAAAAAGTCGGGCGTGGTGTGGAAGCGGTTGTCTAAAATGAGAGAAACTAATGTCCAGCGGCTATGTGCAAAGCAGGCCAATTTCACCCCAAGAATCTTTTGCGCAGGTAGCGCCATCTGGTGTGCCCGCCATCGTTCATTGTGAAATCGTGCAGCCCTCCGCTCTCGCCCGTCACCGTTTTCCCTATAGCGAGCATAATTACCACCATGGTCGCTGAACGATCTTAGTGCCAGACTCTCCTCTAAATAATTTTACGAAACTTTATGTGCACGTCGAAAAGGTGACGAACCAACCACTTTTAACGTACGCGCTTCGCCTAGCCCTACCACAAGCCCCCATCTGCTGACATTCGTAGCACCTCAAATCAGTTCGGGTCTGGCTGTTTGCTTTCCGTTGATGTAACATGGCCACGTGGGCTTCACTGGAAATACCCCGATGAAACCATCCTGTAGGCCTGCCATCCTAATATCCTGTAGGCCTGCCAGGCTCACTTTCACACAATCAGCGAAGCTGGCAGGTGAGAGGAACGAGATTTCACTGCTTAACGCATCAGCGGGGACCCTGATTCCCGAAATTATGAAGAAAAACACCTTTTTTAAAAAAACTAGTTACAATTACGAAAATTTTAGGACGGAGATCACAGTGCATTGACGCGATCTTCTCCTAAGCAGCGACTTAGGCCATTTATAATGCAATGCTGAAGCGAGAAAGGTTTTTGTCTGAGAATGTTTCCTTTTGTTTTTCGATTGATGACGACGTTTCGCCTTTTTCGATATGGGTGGAACACAATGAGATTTCTCATCTGTGAACACAGCACTTCTACTAGCAAGATTTCTGTTTTCGTTTACCGCCCAAGAATAAATCTACGCTCCGCCCACCTCAATCACCATCCCACCTGAGCAGAATTTGCATAAATGTTACACTGAATTGCAGTCTGTTATTTACGTGAAGTCAGGCAGATTTCACGAATTTTAAGCATATCGCATCACCGTAGAGGCTCATGTTTATTTCGGTGGATTTTGGTCAAAAAAGCTTTCTTCTTCGCAAACTTTATAAAACTTCTGACTTCCCTGCTCTTCGGAACGTATTGTTTTGACAAGGGATGATGAGTTTTGAATATTTAAAATGCGTAGTATTTGCATTACCAGCGAAAGTGTGTTTACGCTTAGGACAGAGATTGCCAATCATTGCTCTGTTAAACAAATAAAAGACACGCATGCTGCTGAACGCCGAGTTGCTGATGAGAGTTTTTTTAAACACCATTGCATTAATACGCAAACGTCTCAACCCATCGTTCCTGGGTAAGCATAAGCTGTCTACCCATAGAGTAATATAAAATGTTAAGAGAGGACACCTTCATAGACCCCTGCGGCTTATTTGGCTTTGCGAGCACCAAATAGGTGTGGGGAACCATTGCAACCTCATAGATGGCAGACCACAGAAAAGACTGTCTCGAAGACCATTTTGCAGTGAGTAGGAATATTATACAGCCTTTGAGACCACTTCTACGTGCGTGCTCGTCTCTGAAGCCGTACTTTTTCTATAATGTGTCGTTTGCATGCATCGTAGAGCTTCGTGCAAGCTGCGCCGCTAGAGCAGCAAGTACACGATGCCAATGTGTGTCCATGCGCACAATTTATTTAAAACATGAGAATCATTTATGAAGCGAAAACTTTTATTTTCAGGTGATATTCTTGGTAAGCACATGCCTTTGTTATAGTCTGATAAGCGCAGGCACAAAGAGAGGATCATTGCACTGTGAGACGTGAAAATGCAACCGCCATATCATGACTATAAATTAAACACAAGAAATAAACATCTAGATAGCAATTTAAGAAGAACTTCAGCAGAGTAAAACTTCAATAAACGTACATAACTACACATACAGTGCACAATGCATCCCCGCCGCTGTGGTCTAGTGGCTGAGGTACTCGGCTGCTGACCCACAGGTCGCGGGATCTAGTCCTGGCGGGGGTATTTCCTACGGAGGTGGAAATGCTGTAGGCCGATGTGCTCAGATTTGGGTGCACGTTATAGAACCCCAGGTGGTCGAAATCTCCGGAGCCCTCCACTACGAGTCTCTCATGATAATACGTTGGTTTTGGGACGTTAAAACCCATATATCAATCAATCAAATCAGTACAGAATGCGACACAGCAGTAGTTGCCTCAGCGCTTGACTCCGGCATGAACCGAAAAAAAAAGATAAATGTTGGCTACGTTTTCTTTCCCACCTTCGCACTGGTTTTTTTCCTACACACTTCACATTGCTTTTTCGCGAAAAGCAATCACGAGAAGTTACCACAGCGAAAACAAAGCAATTTTAGGAGTCATACAAGCTGCTAACAAGGCAGGATTGCTTACACAAAGGTTACGTCCTAGCGTTAGCTAACATACATTTTTCTATATTCAGCAGTTTTCTCGTATTGCGCTTGTTAGAGCTTCAAGAAATTTGATGATGATATGTGGGGTTTAACGTCCCAAAACCACTATATGATTATGAGAGACGCCGTAGTGGAGGGCTCCGGAAATTTAGACCACCTGGGGTTCTTTAACGTGCACCCAAATCTGAGCACACGGGCCTACAACATTTCCGCCTCCATCGGAAATGCAGCCGCCGCAGCCGGGATTCGAACCCGCGCCCTGCGGGTCAGCAGCCGAGTACCTTAGAGCTTCAAGAAATTTGTGCACAGCACAGACAACGACATTTAGCATAGTTGCACTTTTCACAAAATCTCACTCTTGCAGTGAATTCGAATTTATGTAGCAGCAAAAAAAAAAAAAACCTAACAACGCGAAAGGTGACTCAATTTCTTGAGCAAAGAAAGAGTTTTTTCGCAAACTTGCTGCGAAGCATTTTAAGTAGTTTTCTTTCGTGTGAAGCAATCCACGAAAAGAGTACGCGAAATGAAAAGCACAAAAAAAGATATCTGCGCTAAAAAAACACAATTGCAGAAACGCTAGGTTTAGGTTTCAATGAAAAATGCAATTCGCACTTAGCATTGCTGGCGTTCGTACCAAGCAGCAGCCAAGCTGAGAGACAGATGAAACAATCGAAAACCACGACGCACGCCGGGCACGTTATCGCACAGCTTTCATGGCATCTCCCTGCTGCTAACCGTGCTTCTTCATAGCCGCAAGTGTTCATGAACATGGAGCATGACAGCGTTGCCGTCGCGTCATGTGCACTTCTCTCGCATCCCATTCATGCCTGATCCCCGCCCGACCGTAGAATCGCCGATGATAAAGACGGATTCAGGCCACTATCACATACGCAAAAACACGTAGACGTATAATGCACTAAAAAGGTACTGTAGTGAATAACTAGTACGCTTGCTTCCTTTAAGCAGTGATATATGTCTTGCCATCTTACGGCTGGGGGGGGGGGGGGAGTTGAGTAGTTCCGCCACTTTTTGGCCCTGAGTGACCACTCTTGTAATTTTTATGTTACTCTACGTTCTACCACTCAAGCCGCATAGCCGTACATCAGAGGCTATGGTAAAGTAGAACGCTCCACAGGTCACTGTGTTTAGCTTAGTTCAGGCCTCTTAGTGAAAGCGCTATTAGCTTGAGAAGCGGTGTTCAGACAAGAGTTGTTGTTCCACACGGTATTGTTCCTGTTTAAGTATCTTGTGCATCAAGCAACAAGATTGAATGTATTGCAGAACAGAGATAAAAAGTCACCGTGCGAGATTTATCGGAATACAGATATAAGATACTCTCGAAGTACCTGAGATTTTTAAAGGTATATGTATATTCTGTACTGCACAGAGCTGAAAAGTTGGCTTTGGCGCTTGTCGAATATAGGTTCGATGTACATGTGCTGTTTCAAGAACGAAATGACCTAGAGTGCTTCGTTTTATTGTAGATGATAATGATTGTGACCAAGTATTTAGGCCTAGAAAACATGCGCAGTTTGATAGCAATGTTATGCAGATATATATTGACGCAAGAACTAATGAATACTATTTTGTATTTTGCAGTTGTAAATGGGCAGTGACCAAACGCTACCGTGCGCCATCTACTCTGCCGAAGGTATGGCTCACCAGA
Source organism: Rhipicephalus microplus (assembly GCF_043290135.1). Classification (NCBI taxonomy): domain Eukaryota; kingdom Metazoa; phylum Arthropoda; class Arachnida; order Ixodida; family Ixodidae; genus Rhipicephalus; species Rhipicephalus microplus. The sequence continues at coordinate 78,618,341 of NC_134707.1, read as the reverse complement.
AGGAAAGTGCACAAAATTGAACGAGGGATATTCTTGCGAATGCAAAGGGTCATGGTGATTAAATAAAGGTGGCTCTGATTTCTTAAAAGAAAAAAGAAATAAAAGTGTGGTTTATTTTTTCGCGAGCCAGCGAAAACAGCGTCCCAGAGTTTTCTGCTGTGCACTTGCGCTAGTGCTTGTACGACGTAGATTATACACAGCTTTTGTTTCCCACTGTCAAGCACACCCAATCGTTAAATCATCTGAAGTATTTGTAGTTAGCCAATGCAACTACATTCTGTTATTAGGGGTGAAGCTCCTCAAAGCGCCACCTGTTCGTCCCTCGTTGTAGTCGCAGGGCGTAACCAGTCTTACGCTCTGACCTGCAAGGTGGTGCCAATGGGAGATTTATCCTGTGCGTTGTTGAACAATAAAAAATTCGCAACGTGCACATTAACTAAAAGCCGAATTCTCCTGTCTCTCATTCCCAACTAGCAGCCATTAACATGTACTTGAGCATTATCTGACAAGAAAGGGTTGCTAGGTTATACTCGCTGTGCGTTACCTCTTTGTCTTTAGAAAGGGTTAGCGAGCGTTGGACCACAGTGCCATGAATACAGTGAACTAACATATACCATGAACTCGAGGTGGTTAAAGGTGGGAAGTAGACAAGAAGCGCAAGCCGCAAGAAAGTGTGCGTGCGCAGCCTCTCGTTTAGTCCTTGGAATGTCCACTGCATGGCGGTGCTTTATATGCGGAATATATGAAGAAAAGATGCGATATGGTGGTACTTGGAGCGTTGACTAGATGGACGAACAGACACACAGACAGATGCATGGACGGACGCAGGGTCAGATGCATGGACAAACGCAGGGACGGACGCACGGATGGATGTGCGGACACACGAGCAGACGCGCGCACGGACGGGCGGATGGACGCATGGACGGTCACAAACGGACGCATGGATGGACGGAAGCAAGAACGAATGGACGGACGAACGCTCCGCCCTACTCTCCATCATTCACCCCATGGATATGCTGCCATTTTTTTATTCTGTTCAATAGTGACTTGCTTCAATAAACGTGTTTGATGACTACCTTTCTCATGCTAACAGTAACCTGAATCCGTCTCACCCTGACCACCATTCCTACCTTTGCTCTGAAATGGACGGCAGGAAACTCACTGTAGACCAAGAATACATTCATTTCACAATTCCTGGGCTGCAATTTTGATATCAATTACTCACACTACAAACACCTCTCAATTAGCGGTCATTGTATTACTTAGGACTCACATTAATTTATTATCTTGGGCTCGGGAGAGGAATACGAAGTGAAGAATCACTGGGCGTGAGTTTCCTAGCGCTGCTGTTTTTTGCGCCAATTTTGTAAGTTTTCTTACTCATCTTCTGCATCTTACTGCCAAGATTCGACCACCACCTTCGCGGTTCACCAGGCACCACGTCTCCAAGGCGCAAGCCTTATGTTAGGCTGCTACGACGTCCGAAAGCTTCGGCCACTGGTGGCGGCCATTCTTCTCGGCGCCCATCAGATGAAGACGAAGAGATGAATGCGTCCGAACACCAAGATAATCCCGTGTTTCGCGGGCCCGAGGAGGACTGTGACGGCCCCTTGACGACACCTAACGCCGACGACGAGTGTGTTACACCGAAGAAGACACGAACTGATAATAAAGAGGATTACAGCGATGCAACAATCATCGACTCCGCGGAAATGAACTGTGATGTAGAAGCAGAAGACAAGCCTTTCACAATTGTCACGTACAAGAAAGCCCGACCGGCGGGGATACCCGTGATTTTCAAGCTGACAGTTCCTAGCGCCTCGTTCTGGAAAGTCAATGGGAACAAACTGGCCAGTGAAGTAGTATCTGCTGCTAAAGAGAAAGTGGAGTCATTTCGGGTCAACAGAGATGGCAACTTCTCCGTAAGTGTCTCTACAGTTACTGCATCCTCCAGACTTCTTGAGTTAACACATGTTGCTGGTCTTGAAGTGGCACCGTACATACCGCAGTTGTATGTGAGGAACCTAGGAAAGATTAGACAAGTACCAGTGCAATACAGTAAAGATCAACTGCTTGAAGAGACAGCGGTGTAATCTCAGTCAAGAGACAGACTGAATGGCTTCTTCGTGAAGATGGTTCAGCAGAGCCACATTTACTCAGCAGTGTGATTCTTGAGTTCTCCCCCGACAAGCCACTGCCACCTCGTATTCTCCTAGGCTTCACAAGTCATCCGATGGAAAAGTACCTACAGCCCGCTACACGATGCTACAACTGTCAATGATATGGACATGTTGCCAAATTGTTCCATGGACAACTTCGCTGCAAATTCTGTGCAGGAGCGCATGATTACAAAGAATGCACATCGAGGAATCATCCCAAATGTGCCAATTGCAATGGAGACCACGTAGCGTCACATGCTGGTTGTCCGAAACACCAGGCAGCTACTCGACTAAAGCGACAAGAAATTTTGCTTGGAAGAGCTCCAAAAAAGGTATTGCCTTGTCCGAATCTTGAAACTGTGCATCCACTCTCTGTGACTTCAAAATCACAAAAGACTATATCAACACTGTCGTATGCAATAGTAGCCAAGCGTGCTTCAGCTCAGAAAAACAAAAGTACAGCCAAAGCGGACCGTGGAGGACGATCACCAAGTGTTCAAAGGCAGACAAGCGACAGCCAAACACCGAAACCGTCAGCAACTCAGGATAACCAAGCGTCTACACTTTTCACCTCGCCAAAGCCAAAGACCCAACAGAAACGTGCACCGAAAACAAGTGATGTGTATATGGTTATGTCGATGCTCTTCCTTGCTTTGAAGGCAATCTTGCGTGTATTTACACAGGCCAATGACCTACCAGAGGTGAGCGCTGTCCTTTCATTAGAGCCTCTAGCAGTACAACAAAAAATTATTGTATAGCAAACGGCTCTACAAACGAACAATTGTTTCCGCAACACAGCTGTGTTTCAGTGGAATGCCAATGGCCTTAGGTCCAAAAGTGCAGACTTTAGGGAGCTGGTTACTCAGTATAGCTTCCCTGTTCTGTGTCTAAATGAAACCAACGTTGGCCCGGACTTTAGGAATTCTAACTATGTCACATATGCATCAAGAAAAAATCCAGGCTTGAGCCGGGCACTGTTATGCGTACGGTGCGACATACCCCCTTTTGTTTTATACTCGTTGGACTCGGACATGCCAGAATTTGTAGGGTGCAAAATTCGATTCCTGAAACTTACCATCACCATAATTTGTGTTTATTTGCAACCATCAACACGCATTTCCGAATAATCTCTGGTTCATTTATTGCTTGTAGCCCAGGGACCTGCCCTCATCTGTGGAGATTTCAATGCGCACAATTCCACGTGGGGCAGTACTCATACCGATTCACTCCAGTGCGACAAGGTTTTCAGCTGTACCAGCAGGCTACTCCGGTGTAGATGCAGACTATGAGCGCCTACGAGCTATTAGATGACGAGCAGAACATCACTATCGCCGCAATGGGAGGCTTGAAGATTATAAGAAGAGTCCGGCCACACACGTCCAATCTAACCGACGCATGCAAAAGTTAGGTCGGAAAAAATGGCATGGTTTCTGCAATTCATTGACCCCATTTACTCCACTTCCGAAAATTTGGCAAACAATCACTGCTCTAAGTCATCCAGTATCCCAGTGAAACCCACTCAGAGCATTGATCATATCTCTTGGCTTACCCGAACGTGATGTTTCTAATAAGTTTTGCACAATGCTGACTGGAACTGGGCAACTGGTTCACAACACTGCTGCACTGCCAAGTTCTGTTTTGCAGCAAATCCAAGATGCGTACGCTTTATCACATGCTCAACTGGAGACAGCGATCTCTTCAACAAGAGCAGAGGTGTACCCCAAGGAAGCATTCTAAGTCCGCTTCTTTTCAATGCTGCAATGGCAGGTCTTCCAGAAGTACTGCCCGAAGCCTTGAACATATCCATGTATGCAGAGGACATATGCATATGGACGTCTCACAAATCACTGGAAGTGATCAAACATCGGCTTCAACAAGGACTAGACGCAATGAGTGATTACCTCAAAGAGCGAGGCATGCAGATTTCTCACGCCAAATCTGTAGTTCAGCCGTTCACGAGAAAAAGACTGAAAAACTTGAAGCTTTTTGTGGATGACCAGAGAATCGAAATCGCAAGAAAGCATCGCTTCCTTGGCGTTACCTTAGATAGCCAACTGAGATGGAGTCAACATATTGCTGATCCAGAAAATCAAGTGTACAGCACCATAAATGTTATACGTCGCATCGCGGGAACAAAATGGGGTGGTACATCAGCGTCTCTCCTCCACGTCCATTGTGCACTAATCCGACAGAAAATTGCCTACACTGTGCCAGTTCTCCACAACATCTCTCAGACGTCGCTACACCGACTTCAGCTGTTACAAGCACGAAGCTTACGCATATGTCTGGGGGTTCCACGGGTAACATCAAGTTCTTTGACACTGGCAGAGGCAAGAGAACCCGGCTTTACAGTAATTAGAAATGTGGAGACATGTCGGCACCTCTTTCATCTAGTCACGCAACACCCTTCCCATCCGCTCATATCCAACATCGTGAACCGTGCTTAGCGCAAATACACCATGTGTATCAACAGTACATTTCCCGGCTTCCTGTGTCGACACATTGGCCACTGGACCAAAACTGCCCTTCAGGGCTGCTTGAGCTACCAACTATTGAAACGTCAATAGAAGGACTTCGCAGGAAGCATGAAGTGCCAATCGTTGCCGCTCAGCAGTTGGCATCACATCATCTGTTTGACAGGTACCAAGGATACACTCACGTGTACACTGAGGGCTCCGTCACCAAAGAGACAGCGACATCAGCATTCATAATTCCGGAATTGCACGAAGAATATGCATGTCGGTTGGGCCACCTCTCTTCTTCAACAACGTCGGAGTTCGTAGCGATTTTGCTAGCCATACGCTTTATTAAACTGTCAATGACACCAAGAAAATGGGTGGTAATTACAGACTCTCTGGCAGCATTGGCATGTGTGGAAAGTGCCGCTTCAAGACACATTGATGTGCGCATAGTATACGCTATACTACATGAGCTCTCAGAAGCTACGAAGCCGAATCATCGAGTGGCATTTCAGTCAGTTCCCAGTCACTGCGGAATTAGGGGAAATGAAATGACGGATGAGTTGGCGAAAAGCACTCATAATTCTACGGAAACGTGCCTCATTTCGGTATCTCAATGTGATGTAAATAGAATTTTAAGAACAACAAAGCGTGTATTATGCCTGTCTACCTGGTTCACAGACAAAACAAAGGAATCGATCCTATATTCTTTTGATCCTAATCTTGAATACCAATTAGACCGTGACCTCCCAAGACGTATCGACACACTCATTCATCGCCTACGACTCGGAACTGCTTACACAAAGCACTTCCTACTTCTTATTCATCGTGCGACATCATCAGCATGTTCATGCGGTGAAGACGACGAGGATATCTGTCACCTTTGCTCAACTGTCCGAAACACGACACACACTGAAGGCGACTAGAACAAGAACTGCATAGGTTAGATCCTGAGCGACCATTCGGGATGAATAAAATACTAAGTCCATGGCCATCCAAAACAAACGGCAAAGCAATAAAGGTGTTGCAACAGTTCTTCGAAGAAACGAAGATTTGTGACGAATACTGGGCGGACAAAAGTTAAAAGTGAGCGTGTGGTCTACGTGTTTGTTCTGCCTATATAGGAGAACTTTTGCGCTCACCCATTCAGGACTGTATATATGTATATATGCTATTTTTTATATCTTTATTTGTACCAATTAAGTGGAAAGGAGTAGCCGTCGCCAAGTAATGTTGACAAAAACTCCTTCATTTATTTTCTATTTCAATAAAAAAAGGCAGCATATCTACGGAGTGAATGATGGAGAGTGGGGCGAAGAATTCGTCCGTCCATTTGTTCTTGCTTCCGTCCGTCCATGCATCCGTCAGTGTGACCGTCCATGCGTCCATCAGCCCGTCCATGCGTGCGTTTCAAAGGCACGCACGAACAGACGTTCGTGCGTCCGTCCCTGCGTTCGTCCATGCAGCCGCCCCTGTGTTCGTTCATGCGTCCATCCATGCATCTGTCTATGTGTCCGTTCGTCCATCTATTCAACACTCCAAGTACCACCATCTCGCATTTTTTCATCATATATTCCTCATATAGAAGCACCGCCAGCCAGCGGACATTCCAAGGACTAAACGAGAGGCTGCGCACGCACACTTTCTTGCGGCTTGCGCTTCTTGTCTACTTCCCACCTTTAACCACCTCGAGTTCATGGTATATGTTAGTTCACTGTATTCATGGCACTGCGGCCGAACGCTCGCTAAACCTTTAAAAAACTAAGGAAGTTACGCCCAGTGAGTAAGACGTAGCAAACTTTTTCAGTCAGATAGTGCTCAATGTACATGCCAATGGCTGCTAATTGGAAATGAGAGGCGGAGATTTCGGCTTTAACTTTCTTATGGCTTGCGCTTCGTATCTACTTCCCATTTTTAACCACCTCGAGTTCAGGGTATATACAAGTTCATTGTATTCATGGCACTGCGGCTCAACGCTCGCTAAACCTTTCTAAAGCTAAGGAGGTTACACCCAGCGAGTATAACGTAGCAACCCTTTCTTTCCAGATAGTGCTCAATGTACATGCCAATGGCTGCTAATGGTGATCGCAGCCTGCGCGTTAACTAAAAGCCGAATGCTCCTGTCTCTCATTCCCCATTAGCAGCCATTGACATGTACATTGAGCACTATTTTTTATTGTTCAACAACGCACAGAAGAAGTCTCTCACCGGCACCACCTTGGAGGTCAAAATGGTATACTTGTTACATGCTACGGCGGACGAACGGGTGTCGCTAAAAGGAGCTTCACCCCTAAAACCTCGGGCTCCATAACAGAATCCGAAAGAAAGCCACATGTGGGTTGTTCAATCCCCCTGTAAATGGCGATTATGAAAAAGAAGCAATATGTGCCCAAGCACAGTGCCTTTTTTTGCACCCCCATTGACGATATGGAATGGAAAAACGGAGTCGCTGGTAGTCACGAAGTGAGTGCGTGTGCGGCGAAAACGTTGGCTGCGCTGATGTAGATAGCAGTCAGTGCCGAGTCCGCTTGACAGTAGGAAATAAACGACAGTGACACACCGCGGGAATGGTTTTACTAAACACAAAAGATTGGTGTGAATGCGATGGTGCAGAGTTGAAAACGACTTACGGGTGAACACCCAACTCGTAGTACTAACAGCGGCAGCTATTTCGTATTGAGCTCCAGTGATTTTAATCCTAGTTTTTCGGTTAAGCCTACAGCGCCTCGAAAAAAAGTGTCGTCACACAAATAGCGCTTCAGTCCGACGCTTTCTTTTTTTGTGTCGGGCACTTGTATTTGGGAGTAATTGCAATATCAAGATTATGTAGCAACTATAAACCTAAATGTATTTTTACCAATAATGTGAGTGCCGCACACATACTGATAGTGCGGAAGACATTATTGTTTACGCACACAACGTGTTTCATTGTGAGCCACCACCTTCGAAACCAAAATTTTTGAGAAAAAAAAGGTTCTTGTTGGGGCGGGGGGAATTCTACATTTTCGAATTCCTTGTCCATTCAAGAATACTTAATGAAAAAAAAAGTAACTATGCTGAGTTGCTCCAAAGTTATTACCACTTTTTTAACCCCTGATAGGTGCATTCAATGCCGAAACTGGACGTTTCTATTTCCGCAACACCTGCCATTTCGTTATAAATATATTTCGTATACATATCAAACTAATGCTAAATTATCCGAGTACGTTTTAAAGCATGTGGAACATTACGTTCTCGTTTTGTTTAAAATTTTCACTACTTGGTTGCGGCACACCTCTTGTCAAATTACGCACGTTTTCATTGATCAATCAGTGCTGTTTTCTATGCCATTTTAAGTTCTTAGATTTAGTTTGGCTTTTGTTTTCCCACTTCGCAACACGCGGACATTCCCAATATGGCATAAACTCATTCCGCTTGCGTGCGAAGTGGAAAAGGAGACCTTTCGCGGCAACCATGCTGCCTTCGGTTCGTGCCCTTTCTTACTGTTTGCGGACTTCACCAGTAACGTCATCAAAAAATGCCTTGTTTGTGAACAATTTTTTGTGGAATACCCGGCAGCCGCCTGTGGTGGAAGCGATGCTGCGGCAGCTTATCATGAAATGAGAGCATGTCCTGTGGAAGGTACGGGAAGGTTCCGCCCCTTGATAATGTGGCAGCTTTTTTTTGTCGCATGCCTGTTTTTTTTTGTGCAAAACAGTGCATTGCCCACGATCGCACATCGCAGATCGGATCAGAATAATGTAGCTCATTTCCACTTCACTGGCATATTGATTGCGAGTGTCACTCCGAGAAGTTGTGCGTAATGGGCTACTTTTTGACAGTGTCGTCCATTGGGAAAATATTGTCTCGCTACACACGCTGAGCTATCATGGCGATCATGCGCTTCCTATTCGTTTCTCAGATGAGTGAACAGCAATATACTATTTTGTAACACAATCCTCTGACGTGATATGTGGCGTAACATTGTTGGTAAACGAAGTTGAAGCTCTTGCAGCCAGAATGCACGCGTCTACAAACCACGAAAATAGTCAGGACAAGAACATGAACGAACTCATCTGACGTGGGTCGCAAAGCGACGCAATGTGATATTCAAGGCTACCCACAGGACCCAAACATCAGCTGCAACAATCAACATCATTTCCGCGCACCTAGAGTACAGCGTGCATTGTCTTTTAGATCTTAAGTATGGCCAATGGCAGTGAACGATATACTCCCGTAGAGTGTCTGGTGCACGAATATTTTCACACAACTGTAACTTCTAAAAGGTTCAATAATATAGTGTTTAGTAACTTCTAAATGTCTCGATATTATAGTGGAGAAGGCAGTATTTAAAAATATGCACACTTTTAAATACGTTCGATAAGGCACCACGATGGCGAAAGCCCTCTCCCCCCCTTTTTTTTCCATTTTCTTCGCAATCGAATGAACGAACACATTCTGTAGTCAGCCTGGCGTCACAGTGACATCATAACATCGTCAGATATTGCCATGATCTCTTTCTCAATAATCGCCTCATATGCTGAAGTCATCAGATGATGGTATTTTGCATCACTCGAACTGATCCCGCCACGTACAGCCATCAGTACCTTTAACACAAACGCTCCGCCGCGTGTCCTGCAGCAGTTTGATTGACGCGGACATTCCACACATTTGGCTTTTCTTGTCGGAATTCTAAACATACATGCTGACACACTATCCAAGCGTACCGAAGTATTATTTCGGCAAAAGTGCCCAGCACTTCGCGGCTGGCATCAATCGAACTAGCCCTGGTCACGCATCGAAGTGTTCGTTTTAAAGGTGTGGTTGGCTGTGCAGTCAATATTTGCGTTGAGTAAGGTATCTAACACTTTTACCTCAAATACATTCACATTCTTAGCCCGAATTAACTAGAATAGTAGCGGTAGCTCCATCAATGGCACACGTTCAGATGTTCTGGTTTTCTCGGCAGCAGCGTTCCATTGAATGCCAATAACTTTACGCGCAGTCATTGCGTCGTGAAAAGCGGGCCCTGTGTCGTCATAACTTCACTAAGATGTCTTAACAGAAATGTTTTCCTGGACGCATTTCTTTTTCAGTGCACGTAGTGGTGCCTGGATATTGACGAAGAAAATGCACCCACTTAGGAATAACTAATGTGATTACTCTTGCTTGAGCTTTTTGCAGTTTGCGCCACATCAGCGCAATGGCTCCTTACTTTAACTATTGGCAAGGCCATCTTTAGTGACCAGATTAATCGTGGCATGTTCATGCTATGGCATGTGATTGTGTACCATAGCTTTCGTTCTTCAAAGCTTCTCGCGTTTCATGTCACGAGCATTGTACGTTCTGCAAGATGCAAGACCAATATCAATTTAGCTGGCATGAACAAATGGCTCGTAAATAGCCGCCGAAACGTTTGAAAAACACACTAGGAGAGAAAGTCCGTATGTGGAAGAGCTTTTAATCTTCTTGCCCTCTGGCTACGCTCTAAAGTAAATAAGGGAATGGTGTTACAGCGAATTTCATCCATCGGCAGTCTTTCCGTTTCATTGACACAAGAACCTCTACCATGAAGCTCCTATAATGACTTAGAATTGCATTTTAGGCGTTCAAAGTGATTCGGCATGTTTCTTGGAACCATCGGTGCCTCATTTAGTTCGTTTATGATTCGCCAGAGTGCATGAAATCTGTAAGTGTGGTTTCCGATTAGCGCAAAATACTATGGTGCGGCGCTGACCAACGAGCACGTCAAGTGTGCCAGCTTTATTCCATCGACCAAAAAGCAAGTCGGGTGTAATCAAGTGCGTGCCTTCGATAGCACTTTTCACAAGCAACTTGCATATCTTTCACGTGAATAAACCCTCTCAATTTTTCTTTCAACATGCTTTTTTTTCTCGAGTAAAACTCGTTGAAACCACCTGATTTCACGCCACGAATTCGGTCATTTTGAGGTTTGAGGTTTCAGATGCGGAGCATCTTTTGCTCGCGGCCATGTCACGCGTCCTTAGTCCGCACCCACACTATGCATGCACGACTCTCCTTCTATTTACTAATTGTCTCTATGATTTCCTGTCTTTCTGATGACGTGCTGCCTCATATATATATATATATATATATATATATATATATATATATATATATATATATATATATATATATATATATATATATATATATATATATATATATATATATATATATATATATATATATATTCCACCGATGGTGACGATCTGGACACTCAAGGCCAGGCAGCGCAATGCATTGCCGAGAAGCAGCGCCTCGGCGTCGGTCGAACACAGAACAGCTGGCGAGTACACCCTTGCTGGAATGTACTGTATATTGCTGAATGGGCTGTATATTGCGCATGCGCGAAAAATAACCGTAATTTGTGAAGGGTATCACGGCAATGATGATTGCTGGCCATTAAAATTTCCGATTTTCATCCAATTAAGCAACAATTTCCTAACGTGATTTGGAAGCTATATACTACCAGCGTAGTATATAGGTCATATTATAAGGTAATATTATAAGGAATTTCCTACATGACCGCTGGAGCCAGTACGCTGCACCTTCCTTGCATTGGGTGTGGTGTATTCGGGGATCTTTATCACGGCGGACTGCTTTGTGAGCAGTTAGGTTGATATGCCTGCAAAAGTTTTCCAGCTTGTTTGAAGCAGTAAAAAGTGGGGCTAATACTTGCTAGGGCTCCCATTTTCTTTATGCCATGAAAAATCTGTGTATACGTAGAACATGGTTCTACATTTCAGGGAATTTAAGGTGGTTACGGCATTGTTTTTGTCACCAGAAGGTGTCTAGAGCCACAATTCTGCAAAGATGGCAGGAGGTTATCTAAGTAGCCTGCTTGTGGAAGTCAAGCTTTTTGGCTGTATAGGCCGGTGACCAATAAATTGCGGCATTATTTGCGCATAGCATTGTCGACGCAATGTCTCATAACACTCGCGCGCTTCTTGCCTTGTCACCAGCCCTTGCTCACACGCTCTTTGCCTTGTATTATGAATGACGAGGAAGGGCACTTGAAGAGGTGTACTTTGAGGTGACGAACCCAGTGAAGCGAAGGAAATTTTGAAACTAGGAAAAGCTTTCACTGTAGTCTCATGCGCAGCAGCGGTGCCACAAGTATTTCGCGCCCTATGAGTGGTTCAAGGGCCCTCTAAAGCGCCGTGCACTCCGGAATGGAGAATCACATGTGAACAAACACGTTAACCAACTTCTCTACAATTAGGAGCATGAGTTTGCTTTATTGGTACTACAATAGCGTGCGATGAATGTGTTATGAGTAAATTTTGATGGCTTAGGACCACGATACTAACTCTTTTATGAAGGAGTCATAAAGCTGTCCTGGTTCTGCACGTGGGGTAAGACTCGTTCAGAAAAAGTTTATTTGCAATTTGCGCAAAAACCGAAAGTTTCGTGACATTGTATTATTAGAAGATACATAGGCATCGGTACATCTACTTACGAGACAAACATAACTATGTTGTATACTGAACAAATCAATACTCCAAGTTTCGTGGCTGACGTGGAATGCATGTACAAAAACACAGAATTAGATGTCATGACACAAAGAATACAATGGTTCAACAATAAAATAAAGCAACGAAACAAAATTTGTTGCAGACGGAGTGCGAACAAAAACTTGTATTAATGTAATGAGTTGTAGCCATTCATGTTCTACATTGTCGAAAGAGTACGACAATTGCCGCAAGAACTCGTGCTCCCCTAAGAAGAAAATGTCCTCAGAGGGGAACGTGAGGAGAACGCTAGAAGCTAAGCAGGGACGGGTGCCAGAGAAAAGAAGCTACCGCGCCTCGTGACATTCAGCACTTTTTTTATTTGAATGCGCCGCTGTTTCAGTGTGATTGCGAGAGCACGCGTGGACAAGTAGCGGCTTCCTGCGGCGATCTCAGTAGCTTGATTTTTGGGTCGCAGACGCACAGACGATGTTTCCCTCACAACCAACGGGGCCGACGCCGGTGGCAGGTTTTAACGCGATATTGTTGAAGAGCTCGTGTCGCAGAAAACCCGCCGCTGGCCTCGGCCCCGTTGGTTGTGAGCGAAAAAATCGTCTGTGCGTCTGTGACCGAAAAATTAAGTTACCGAGATAGCCGCGGGAAGCCCCTACTTGCTCACGCGTGCGTGCGCGATCGCACTGAAACAGCGGCGCGTTTGAAGAAAAAAAAAGGCAGCATATCCACGGAGTGAATGATGGAGAGTGGGGCGAAGAATTCGTCTGTCCATTCGTTCTTGCTTCCGTCCGTCCATGCATCCGTCAGTGAGACCGTTTATGCGTTCATCAGCCCGACCGTGCGGGCGTCTGTTCGTGCGTCCGTCCCTGCATTCGTCCATGCAGCCACCCCTGCGTCCGTTCATGCGACCATCCATGCATATGTCTATGTGTCTGTTCGTTCATCTATTCAACACTCCAAGTACCACCATTTCGCATCTTTTCATCATATATTCCCCATATAGAAGCACCGTCATCCAGCGGACATTCCAAGGACTAAACGAGAGATGGCACACGCACACTTTCTTACGGCTTGCGCTTCGGGTCCACTTCCCACCTTTAACCACCTAGAGTTCATGGTATATACTAGTTCACTGTATTCATGGCACTGCGGCCGAACGCTCGCTAAACCTTTCGAAAATCAAGGAGGTTACGCCCAGCGAGTATGACGTAGCAAACTTTTTCAGTCAGATAGTGCTCAATGTACATGCCAATGGCTGCTAATGGGAAATGAGAGGTGGAGAATTCGGCTTTTACTTTCTTACGGCTTGCGCTTCGTATCTACTTCACATTTTTAACCACCTCGAGTTCATTTATGGTATATACAAGTTCATTGTATTCATGGCACTGCGGCTCAACGCTCGCTAAACCTTTCTAAAGCTAAGGAGGTTACACCCAGCGAGTATAACGTAGCAACCCTTTCTTGTCAGATAGTGCTCAATGTACATGCCAATGGCTGCTAATGTTGATCACAGCCTGCGCGTTTACTAAAGGCCGAATGCTCCTGTCTCTCATTCCCCATTAGCAGCCATTGACATGTACATTGAGCAAAATTTTTTATTGTTCAACAACGCACAGAAGAAGTCTCTCACCGGCAACACCTTGGAGATCAAAATGTTATACTTGTTACAACTTACGGGGGACGAACGGGAGCCGCTATAAGAAGCTTCGCCCCTAAAAAGAAATGCTCAGGGTCACAAGGTGCTGTAGTTTCTTTGCCCTGCCACCCTTCCCTGCTTAGCCCTGAGCATTTTCGTTGGGACGAGAGAAGAGATAATGCAATGGTAGCATGTGACAAACCTTTGTAACTCCATTCGCACTGGACGGATTTTTGAACTTTTCGCGGCATTCAATTCGTAAGTCAATAAGGTCTTCTGGCCAATTCATTCCATGGTTACTTGAAAAAGTGCTTCAGGACCCCTTAGCGCATTTTCTTCGACAAGTGTCACTAAAAAACGAGCCCATTCGGTGATAATAGCGCTTGCTGGTCCAATCTACTGTGTTCGTGTTTGTGTCCGTGCGTGTATATGTGACAAAACATGAATAAGTATGCACTTAGTGGTTGAACGGTGCACTACGGGCCGGATTTCGCTATCGCGTTCAACTCTTAAAGGCGAAGCTTAACGGTCCCCCAATTTTTCTGCGACACGAGCTCTTCAACGCTACCGCGTTAAACCATCTCACCGCGTTAAATCATCTGCATATGCAGTGACATTTACTTGAGTGTCACCAGGTAGCATATCCAGCTTTCAGTTGGATGGATGGTTGGATGGATATGGCTGTACCCTTTAGATAGGGCAGTGGCTAGAGGCACCAAGCCGTTGCACCTAATTAACCAAAAACTAGATTTTTTCATAGTGAGGATGAGGATATGTACTTTGCAGCGAAGGGTTCAATTTTCACTCGTGTCTTGAATTTAGCCACCAATCAGATAACCTCCTATTAGTTAATTCTACCCGCTTAAAGTCTATTTTGCCCTCACTTCCCCTAAACCCCAGTGCTTTGAAAAACTCTGCGCCTTCAACCTGAACTACAGGGGAAGCCCTTTACAGAAAATAATCAAGTGTTCGGCAATTTCTTCTTCCTCTCCACATGCACTGCATACCGCGTATACCCCTTCGTATTTCGCCTGATATGTCGTTGTTCGCTAAACTCCCGTCCTGGCCTCAAACAGTAGAGAACTACCTTGAGTATTATCATAGATCCTTTCCTTGGCTATTTCCTGCTTAAAAGTTCGATAGAATTTAAGTGCGGACTTCTGAATCATGCCAATTCTCCACATGTCAGTCTCCGTTTCCTTCACATTCTTCTTAACTGATAGTTCTTTTTGGTTTGACCACCTGCTGTTTTCTAAGTATTTACGTGTCAATTTCCTGGTTCGCTTCCTCTATTTTGTATTGACATTCTTCATGTACAAGTAGCTGAAAACCTTCCTAGCCCAACGCTTCTCCCCCATTTCTCTCAATCGCTTCTCAAACTTTATCTTGCTGCTAGCTTCCCTGCCCTCAAATGATGTCCATCCCATATCACCTTGTACTCCCTGATTTGGTGTATTCCCGTGAGCTCCTAAGGCAAGCATACCTATTCCTCGTTGCTTAATTTCTAATCTTGCTTAAACTTCTAATCTTATGCACAAGACCACATTGCCGAACGTCAGACCAGGAACCATGACCCCTTTCCATATTCCTCTCAACCCATCATACCTATTGTATTTCCACAGTGCCCTGTTTTTCATTACTACTGCATTCCTGTTACCTTTAGTCGACACGTATATTTCGTGTTCCCTTAGGTACTCGGCCCCATTGCTTATCCATACGCCCAGAGATTTGTATTTATCTGTTATCTCTAGGGTGACCTCCTGTATTCGAAGCTCACTACCTTCATTGTCATTAAAAATCATGACCGCTGATTTACTTACTGAATCTGAAATCTAACCTATCTCCCTCATTACCGCAGATGTCCACCAATCTCTGCAAATATTCCTTATTGTCGGCCATTAGCACTATATCATCTGCGTACATCAATGCTGGTAGTGCCTGTTCAATGAGTTTTCCTTTTTTGACGAAAGAGAGGTTTAAACCCAGTCCACTTCCCTCTAATTTGGCCTCTAATGCTTGTAGGTAAATTATGAATAACAAGGGTGACGGAGGACACCCCTGCCTAAGCCCCCGTTTCACATCTGTGGGCTTAGATACCTGTTTTTCCCACTTTATAACTACCTTGTTACTTTTATAGATCTCCTTTAAAAAATTAGTGACTACATCTTCCACGCCTAGTGTGTCCAGTATTTCCCACAGTTCCTCTTGAACCATGCTATCGTAGGCTCCCTTGATATCCAAAAATGCTGGCCACAGGGGCCTGTGTTCCTTTTCTGCTATTTCGATGCACTGCGTCAGTGAGAACAGACTGTCTTCCAACCTCCTGTGTTTCCGAAACCCATTCTGCAGTTCTCCCCGCACCCCCTCATCCTCTATCCATGCCTGCAGTCTTTCCTTTATAGTCTGCATCGCCAGCCCGTAGACCACTGATGTCACTGTTATAGAACGGTAGTTGTTTATGTCAGCTTTGTCCCCCTTTCCTTTATAGATCATGCTCATGCTGCTAAGTTTCCAATCATCGGGAACTTATCCATCGATTATTATTTTGCTCACTGCCTCTCTCAAAGCCTGCTTAGACTTCGGACCTAATGTCTGAATCAGCATAATTGGAATGCCATCTGGGCCTGTCGATGTACTACTAGGAACCCCTTTTTCAGCCCTTTCCCATTCTTGTTGTGAAAATGGAGCCATTGGACCACTTGATTCATCCTTGTCTATTGTGGTGCATAAAGCACTTCTGTGTTGAAACTTTTCTGTCACCCTGTTCCTATATAATCAATAGCTTCGTCCCCTTCTAGCCTAGCGCCTTGAGCTGTAGTTATAAACCTCTGCTCTACGCTCGTCTCATTTCTTAGGGAGTTTAGATGGTTCCAAAATTTCGCAGCTGCCTTTCTATCTCAGTTATGTACTTCTGCCAGCCACTGGGCTCCCTTTCTCCTAATCTTTTCATTAATCAGAAGGGATTCATTCCTTCTACAGCTTAGAAAGATTTCCCATTCTCTTCCAACATCATCTGTCGGTTCATCCCGCCCCTTAGCATGTCTGTGTTCCCCAGAGGTTTCTTGACGTTTTGCTATGGCTCTCTTAACTTCTTCATCTCACCAATTTTTGGGTTTGTGTCTTTTTTTCCAGGGTGACTAGTCACGTGCCTTAGCAAGCTCTAACTCAAACAGTCTAATTAGATTTGTTTATGTCCGCACTGTTTTATTATCTTCAGTGAGTACTTTCTCAATTTGTTTAGTGGCTATTTCAATTTGCCTTTCTAAATAAAAATTTTCCTGTTGTTGCTCATCTCGTCTCCTTCCCACTTTCAATGCTCTTACAAAACTTAGCTTGATACGTTTGGGATCACTACCCAGACTTCTGGAGCCACCTTCATCTATGTGCATTCCCCTGAGCTTATCAT
Source organism: Rhipicephalus microplus (assembly GCF_043290135.1). Classification (NCBI taxonomy): domain Eukaryota; kingdom Metazoa; phylum Arthropoda; class Arachnida; order Ixodida; family Ixodidae; genus Rhipicephalus; species Rhipicephalus microplus. The sequence goes on along the minus strand of NC_134707.1, from coordinate 78,601,212 downwards.
ACATCCTATGTGACATCAGTGCGTAATTTATCGCCGACAGCAGCCTTCCTACCTCCCATGTTATTTGCCCTTCACACTTCTCGGTACTGTTGCAAATGATCAAATCCAGCCTTTCACACATATCCATGATCATTTCGCTTGTCGGGTCGGTATACCCATCTATATCTTCGATGTGTGCATTCATATCTCCTAGTATAATTATCGCGCACTCTCCTCCTAACTCCTGAATATCCTTTGATATACACTCTACCATTGCCTGGTTTTCCTCTCTCGCCTTTCCTCCCGTCCACAAGTACACGAAACCGAGGAGTGTCATTTGCCCTGCCACTTTCTCTTTTAGCAATAAATGTTTCTTGCACTCCTGCTTGACCCTTTGCCAGTCTGTACTTTTATGAATGAATGCCCCAATACCAACCCCCTTTCTGCTGCCTTCTGTTCTATTACAATATTCCCACGCGTAGTCCTATTGTTAGGGGGTTGTTCCATGTCCCTGAGATGTGTTTCTACAAAACCGTATACCATGGGCCTCTCCTCCCTTAGCTGTTCTTCTATCTCCTCCCACTTAAACCTGTTCCTACCGCCCTGCATGTTAATATACCTTATGTCTGAATTGACTCGGCGCTCGTGGCTACGTTTGTTTCTGCCCCGGACTCTACCTATCTTAGATACTGGTGTCACTTTAGAATCGTATCTGTCCATACCACCTGTCAAAGAGTCTCCCTGGTTGTTTTCCTTGTTAATAGCTATCCTGCACACCGAAGGGCACGCTTGCCCCCAAAAAAGCTACTGCGCGTCCTGCAAGTCGCCAACCCACCTCATGACATGGCCGCCCATCAAAGTGAATTCTGTCTCGTTGAAAACCACCCCACCTATGCACCTCTCTGTTTATTTCCACCACCTCAAAGCCTTTCTATCAACTCATTCACCATATCTCTTGGTTTGCGTTAACAACCGCTCTTTTCAGGTTGCTATCACGCACCGGTACCTCCGGTATCGTGCATATCGCTACCTGTACCCCAGGAGAAGTGGCACGCATTTCATCGACGCCTTTCGCCAGTGCAGTTGCTAGTCCTGCTGTATCTTCATTTAAGGCATCGTTTAAACCGCCTGAAATTATCCCGAGGTTTCGTCTATCAGCTGTAGTTTTGAGTTTTGCGCTCGCTTGTCTCATGACTGCTTCCAGCTTGCGTCCTGGTAACGCCCCTACTGCAACCCTCTTGTCACCTCTTACCCTCTCTTTGATGGCTTCTGTGCATAGATTTAAATTCGAGTCCCCGGTGACTGTCACATGCTGTGACTTTTTAGCTGAAGCGTCCTGCACCTCGGGGCTACTTGCACCTGTGACGCCGGCTGCTTTGTCCCCTCCCAGCCCCACCACTACTTCGCTGAAGCTGGGCCTTGCGACTATCAAACCGGCTGAACCTGTTTTTCCCAAACGTGCTTGCTCCTTTTCTCCGCCGTTCTGGTTGCCGGTTCCCTACTATTCTCTCCGTAGGCCACTCCTCTGTTCACCTTGGCCAGTGCTTCCTCGGCGGACTTCAGCCTTTCTCCCATGCCCTCGTTTTCTCTTGCTCTGTCACCAACGCAATCTCAAGCTCGGCGATTCTCATCAGCAGTTCATTCTGGGCAAACATCATTTTCTCCATTTTTTCCTCGACCTCACATTACCTACACTTCGCGTCAGCCTCTTCTCCAACCGCTTCTACACTTGTGTCCATTTTCAAACCTACTCCACATCCTGAACACTTTACAGTCTTTTTAACCATGTCTTTGTGACACCAGTTGTCCCTATACTCGATAATTACTAAACACGAGTCCTGCCATACGAAAAAAAGGAAAGCCTAAGCTCCACTACAAAAATTTTCTTCGACAAGTGTCACTACAAAAGCGAGCCCATTCGGCGATAATAGCGCTCGTTGGTCCAATCTACTGTGTTCCACTGACCTATCACTGACCTGGATGAATGGATGGATATGGCTGTACCCTTTAGATTGGGCGGTGGCAAGCGCCACCAAGCCGTAATACATAATGAACCCAAAACTATATTTATTAATTTTTTTTCTTGAAAAGTGAGTTTGAGGATTCGCACTTTGCAGTGAAGAGTTTAATTTTCACTCGTGCCTTGACTTTAGCCACCAATCAGACAACCTCCTTCTAGTAAAGTCTACTCGCCCAAAGTCTATTTTGCCCTCCCGGTCCCTAAACCACAGTGCTTTGAAAAACTCTGCGCCATCATCCTGAACTATAGGGTGGAGCTCTTTACAGAACATTATCAAGTGTTCGGCAGTTTCTTTTTTCTCTCCACACGCACTGCATACTGTGTCTACCTCTTTGTATTTGGCCCGATATGTCTTGGTTCGCAGTACCCCCGTCCTTGCCTCAAATAGTAGGGAACTACCCCGAGTATTATCATAGATCCATCCTTGGCAATTTCCTGCTTAAAAGTTCGATAGATCTCTAGTGCGGACTTCTTAATCATGCCCATTCTCCACATGTCAGTCTCCGTTTCCTTCACTTTCTTCTTAAGCGATAGTTCTTTTCGGTTTTGCCACCTGCTGTTTTCTAAGTATTTACCACTTAACTTCCTGGTTCGCTTCGTCCATTTTGTATCGACATTCTTCATGTACAAGTAGCTGAAAACCTTCCTAGCCCTACGGTCCTCCTTCATTTCTCTCAATCGCCTATCAAATTTTATATTGCTGCTAGCTTCTCTGCCCTCAAATGATGTCCATCCCATATCTTGTTGTACTCCCTGATTTGGTGTATTCTCGTGAGCTCATAAAGCAAGCCTATCTATTCCACGTTGCTTAATTTCTAATCTTGCTTGAACTTCTGATCTTATGCACAAGACCGCATTGCCGAACGTCAGCCCAGGAACCATGAACCCTTTCCATATTCCTCACACAACGTCATACCAATTGTAATTCCACAGTGCTCTATTTTTCATCACTGCTGAATTCCTGTTACCTTTAGTCGTCACGTATATTTCGTGTTCCCTTAAATACTCGGTCCCATTGCTTATCCATACGCCCAGATATTTGTATTTATTTGTTATCTCTAGCGTGCCTTTCTGTATCCTAAGCTCACTACCTTCGTTGTGATTGAAAATCATGAGTGCTGTTTTTTCCTTACTGAATCTAAAATCTAACCTATCTCCCTCATTACCGCAGATGTCCATCAATCTCTGCAAATCTTCCTTGTTGTCGGCCATTAGCACTATATCATCTGCGTACATTAATGCTGGTAGTGCCTGATCAATAAGTTTTCCTTGTTTGACTAAAGAGAGATTGAAGCCCAGCCCACTTCCCTCTAATTTTGCCTGTAATCCTTGTAGGTACATCATGAATAATAAGGTTGACAGGGGCACCCCTGCCTAAGCCCCTGTTTTACCTCTGCAGGCTTGGATACCTGTTTTTCCCACTTTATAACTACCTTGTTACCTTTATAGATACCCTTTAAAAGATTAGTGACTACATGTTCAAAGCCTAGTGTGTCCAGTATTCCCCACAATTCCTCTTGAATCACGCTATCGTACGCTCCCTTTATATCCAAGAATGCTAGCCACAGGGGCCTGGGTTCCTTTTCTGCTATTTCGATGCACTGTGTCAGTGAGAACATATTGTCTTCCAACCTCTTGTGTTTCCGAAACCTACTCTGCAGTTCCCCCAGCACCCCCTCATCTTCTATCCATGCCTGCAGTCTTTCCTTTATAATCTGCATCGCCAGCCTGTAGACCACTGATGTCACTGTTATAGGACGGTAGTTGTTTATGTCAGCTTTGTCCCCCTTTCCTTTATAGATCATGCTCATCCTGCTAAGTTTCCATATATCGGGAACTTCACCATCGATTATTATTTTGCTCAGTGCCTCTCTTAAAGCCTGCTTAGACTTCGGACCTAATGTCTTTATCAGCCTAATTGGAATGCCATCTGGGCCTGTTGATGTACTACTAGGAACCCTTTTCTCAGCCCTTTCCCACTCTCGTTGTGAAAATGGAGCCAATGTACCACTTGGTTCGTCTTTGTCTTTTGTGGTGCATAAAGTACTTCTTTGTTGAAATTTTTCTGTCACCCTTGTTTTTATATATTCAATAGCTTCGTCCCCTTCTAGCCTGGCACCTTGGGCTGTAGTTGTAAAACTCTGCTCTAGGCTCGGCTCATTTCTTAGGGAGTTCAGATGGTTCCAAAATTTCTCAGCTGCCTTTCTATCTTTTTTATGTACTTCTACCAGCCACTGAGCTCCCTTCCTTCTAATCTTTTAATTGATCAGAAGAGATGCAGCCCTTCACAAGCTTAGAAACGGTTCCCATTTTCTTTAAACATCATCTGTCGGTTCACTCAGCTGTTTAGCATGTCTGTGTTTCCTAGAGGCTTCCTGACGTTTTGCTATGGCTCTTTTAACTTCCTCTTCCCACCAACTTTTGAGTTTGTGTCTTCTTTTCCGGGGTGACTTGTTACGCGTCTTAGCAAGCTCTCGCTCAAAGACCCTAATTAGATTCGTGTATGTCCACATTGTCTTATTATCCTCAGTGATTACTTTCTCAATTTGTTTAGTGGCTATTTCAATTTGCCTTTCTGAATAAAATTTTTCCTGTAGTTGCTCATCTTGTCTCCTTCCCACTTTCACTGATCTTCCAAAACTTAGCTTGATACGTTTGTGATGACTACCCATACTTCTGGAGCCACCTTCATCTATGTGCATTCCCCTGAGCTTATCATACATCCTATGTGACATCAGTGCATAATCTATCGTCGACTGCAGCCTTCCTACCTCCCATGTTATTTGCCCTTCACACTTCTCGGTACTGTTGCAAATGATCAAATCAAGCCTTTCACACATATCCATGATCATTTTGCCTGTTGGGTCGGTATATCCATCTATATCTTCTATGTGCGCATTCATGTCTCCTAGTATAGTTATCTTACTATCGAATTATCTCGACCTATCACTGATATATCAGCACTCCTAGTTGCGACGACTGGAAGCTCGTGCGTTTTCTTCAGAAGAGGGTCATCTTTTGATGATAAAAGAATTCTAGAGGCGGAAATTCCAGAAGTTCTTAAAAAGACAAGTTCTAGGAGCTGTATTGCACTTCAAAAGTGCAGCATTGTTGACGTCGGGGCTTCCAATTCAGTTCCCACGACAAATAAAGTTTGCACAATGGGGCACTATGAAAGCCATCGACATCACAGCTTGTTTTTCAGGACGAAAAAAAGAACCTTATAAAAATTATGCGGAAACCCGCACAATTCTCGGATGTATAAGTAGTATGAAGACTAAGCCTTGATTCAACCTGCAACATTGTTCATGCATGACAAATAATACGCTCCAAAATTCTGTTTTCCACAACATGGTAGAATCGCCGACTCGAGTCTAGGACCATATTATCTTGATAAGACAAATTTAATAGCCACGCACGTACCCGACTGGCGTTATGGCTGAGTTGGCTGAGCGTACAAGCTGGTAGCTCGTGCGCGGGCAATTCGCAGGGCGTGGGTTCGAATCCGAAGAAAAATAAGGGCCGCGGTCAGCTGCAGAACTGAAAGAAACAGGTTTCATCATGACCGCGGCCCTAGCAATTTGAAGCAGGCGAGAATTTAGACTACTTAGATTTAGATGCATGTACGAAGTTACATAACTAGGGTATGGCAAGCGGGGCACATGGACGAGGGCGCCGAGCCGAGCCAGCCAAACATGTGCTCGGGCGGGCTAAGTAAGTCGAGATCTGTTCAAAAGGAAACGATCACAAAACAGACACCTTGCAATGAGTGTATCCGAGGTTATTCATTATCTGATATTTTGTGGAAAATTCCATCGCGGGAAATGCTAGTGAAGGTGCAACGTAGATTACTAAAATATTCTCAAGAGGACTTTCTTGTAAAGGGCCGTCGTTCAAAAATTATAATTTTTAAGTAATGAAGTTGCCAAAAAATGAAGAAAAAGTAGAGATAAAGTGCCAGTACAGTGCTTGAAAAGTCTACGTCCATGAAAAAAATATAATTTTCGTAACAGAGAGAGCAGGCTTCGATAACGTTAAAATGATGCATGTTCCTTGTGAGGTAAACTGTTGAAGACGTCACAGAATGCATGATTCTTCCGACGGATATTCGATACCATCTGCGAGGTAACTGGAACAGCCTAGAGCACACCGAAGTAGAGCAGTCTAAGGCAGAACACTCGATTTCATGCGCACATGCGCTGTGCCGGGTACAGCTGAATATTTGTTAATACGTCGTGACGTGATGATGCTGATATGTGGGGTTTAACATCCCAAAACCACCGTATAATTATGAGGAACACCGTAGTGGAAGGCTTTGGAAATTTCGACCACCTGGGATTCTTTAACTCGCACCGAAATATGAGCACAAGGGCCTACAAAATTTCCGTCTCCATCGGAAATGCAGCGCCGAAGCCGGGATGCGATCCCGCGACCTGTGGGTCAGCTGCCGAGAACCTTAGCCACTAGACCACCGCGGTGGGGCACGTCGTGAGGTGAAGCGGAGCCGTTCCAAACAAGCCAGTGTTGAGGTAAGGTAGGTTGTATAGGCCTTGTTCGCTCATCGATTTCGAAGACTCGTTTAGACTGCGCGAAGACAACACATTGGACACGCAGAACATGCACACACAAAGAGATCATGTGTGCGTACGTGTTCTGTGTGTCTGAAGTGTTGTCTTCGCGCAATTTACCATGTCTTGAAAACGCAATTGTTATTAGGGACCAATGAAAAACTTGTTAAAGAATGTCAGCGAGCTGATGTCACTGTGAGTACTCGGATATCGCAAAGACAATTCAAGTTTAATTTTTGTTGCGCTGGACTAAAAGTTGTCTTCGTTAGAAATGAAACGTATTAACCTAACAAGAGTGGCGTTCTTGTGTTGAGGACTAATGAGAGTTCGACATATTCATTTGCGAACATTCTAAGGAGCGCTTCTGAAGCTTTGTTCAAAGTATTCCTACAACAGGGAGGCTTTGTCATAAATGGGTGTGGTTTGTCTAGAGAGAGAAAGAGAGAGAGAGAGAGTGAGAGAGAGAGTGAGAGAGAGAGTGAGAGAGAGTGAGAATTTATTAGAAGGAGGAGAGATAGGATGGTTTGTCTAGACATTAAAAAGATGGAAGGGAACATATTACCTAGGTACTTGCAATGCTTAGTGCTTGTAATAATGCATTTATTGCTATTACGCAAGTACAATGCATGCTTAGGCTCCGAGTATACAGCGTTACTTTACAGATCAAAGTATTCGTTGGCGTAATCCGTTTACTGCACCACTTACTCCTTCCAGTCAACGCTGATAAACCTAGCGATCATCGGCATTTAGTTAATATTGGGCGAAGGATGCCGTGATAGGCATTACAAAGTTTTTTATTATCAGAGAGTGGTTGCACTGCCTTATAAAACGTGTGCGTAGACAAATTGCGAACGCTTTAGAGCACTGCCCACACTCAACTATGGGAGAGCCATAAGCTGTCCCGTACAGTATCTGGAGTAGTGTTTAGAAAAGTGTTCGAAGATTTAGAGTACTCGGCAATCTACTTTGGGAGAGCAGTGACCCATCCCGATTAACAAATAAGGATGAGAGCAAGCGCTACCAAGCCACAGCGCTTCAGTTTCGAACGAAACCAACAATTATATTGACAGCGAATGAATATTTACCTGGCGTCCTTCAATAGGGCACGGACTGCAGACTTGAGTCAGTTTGTATAGGCTCAATAAAATTGCAAGAACCTCACATTTCACGGAACACAGCTGCGACATTTCGTACTCGGCACAAGCCTTTTTACCGAAACCATTAAAAAAATTGAATTATGACTTCTAGGCAAAAACACTTTTTTATGAGAATGATTCGAAAGATGATGGCAAACTTCCTGAGGTTCTCGCTTTACCGTCAATCTGCAGAATCCTCAAGGTTCCATTCGCCATGTTTCAGAATTTTGAGCTGATGAGTGCAATGCAAACACAGGACGTAGCCGGTCAGGTCTGCCAAAACTTGCAATACTACGCACCGTGGCAGTGCGTCAGACGAACCGTTGGACTGACGCAAGCACGGACGGACGGGTGGACAATCTTTTCTACTCATCATTATTCACTTCTTTGATATGTTGTGATTTTTTTTCTTAGGGAGCGTGCTTACTGTGAGGGCTATATAGTTTATGAATGTTTCGTATGAATGTCCCTTTTATGGTTAAGCGAGGACAAGGGCGTCAGAAGGCTCAATAAATAAAGGAAAGAAACGTTTTTCCTTTTTCGGGGTCTCGTATTTCCACAATTGTCTATTTTGGTTAAATCTGTTTGCGATAATAAAAAAAAACGCAGATTCATTGCCATGTTCGCTGCCCTTCACTGCACGCAGAAAGGCGCTTATTTTCCCATTTACCCCTTTTTGTCCTCTATCTCTACTTTTATACCGCAAATACTCTAGCCGCCTTTTACCTTTTTCTATCACAGCCCAGTTGAGCCTCCTATTGTCGTCTGTAAACCTCAAAACTACACGTAGGCTCGTGTCCAGTCGTACACCTGGGTGTATATATCCCCATGCAGTTGGAGATTTCTCCATCATTTCCTCATTTCGCACACAGCATATGCAGTGTTCTTCTTTGTTGCTAAATGTCGCTGTATAAGTACTCGTTCTAAGACAACTATATCTGGCTTCAAAGAGCAAGGCACACTGCTTGAGTTATCATAAATTGTCTTTCTGCTTATTTTATATTATCCTTTTTGTAGTTACTCACTGCCGGTTGTTTATACATCGCTACCATGCAGTATATTCTCTCTGCCTCTCAGACTTTTTATTTACCACTCTTTATTGTCATACAGTTTAGACTGCCGGCCATATACTTACTAGTGAGCACCTTAGTTATTTTTTGATCGACGACGACGAAGTGATTCTGGCGTAGAACACTGCTGTCACTATCTGTAATTTTTCGAAATTTTTCTGCGACTTTGTGGAAGACACCGTTCCAGTGACTGCGGCGATGGACGTGGATTCGCCTGGGCTTCCACCGCAACCATCGAAGTCGTCCGCAGCTACCACAAAAAAGCGTACGGGCCACCCGAGTGATGCCGACAGCGAAGACACGCTGATTTACTCTACGGCCAGCGACGAAAGCTCTGATGAAGGCGACTTCGTACCTGTGACAAGGCGGTAGCGAAAAAGAAGACTAGTGATGCCGTCTCCAACAACAAGTAAGAATGTGACGACGACGCGAGAGCCCACGATATACACACTTCTGTTTGTGCCGGTCGACGCGGCTCATAGTCTCAACCGGCTCAATCCTCAAGTCACGTCTAGGTTTCTTGAGGAACTCGCCCAGGGAGAGATCGCGGGCGTGCGGATCAATGGCCGTTAGAATATCCTCGCCGTAGACGTCACTCAACGAAGGACATTGGAAGTGCTGAGCAACGTCAAGATGTTGGATAACATCAATGTTTGCTCATATGATGGCCGCGACTCTACGGCAGGCGTCATTTACGACGTCGACATTTCCATCAGCGAAAGTGACTTTGCTGCTCTCATCAAACTGGTGTCTGCAGAACTTACTATACTGCAAGGTCGTGGCCTTGGCAAATCACGCTGCGTGAAGCTCGTGTTCAAGGGTGACAGCCTTCCATCGCAAGTCAAGGTCGGCCATTTTCGACACACAGTGCGACTCTTTGTAACGAAGCCCCTTCAATGCCGGAAATGTTATAGATTGGGACATGTCAGTGCTGTTTGTACAAACCTGGCTGTGTGCTCGTTATGCTCAGAATCACACAGCGCAGACGCTTGCCAGACAGAACTTCGAAAATGTCGAAACTGTCATGGCCCTCACGAAGTATCGTCAAAAGATTGCCCAATCATGAAAAAGGAAATGCAAGTGTTGAGGCAAATTGTCCGGGATGGCTCAACTCACAGGGAGGCCGCTGCCCAAGTACAACGCCGGCGGTCTCGTCGCCAGAGGCCCCTGAGGAGACCCAGTGCTGAAACAAAGATTGAACCTCACCAAACGACCGCCGGCATACCACCTCAAGCGTCCAGACACGCCGACAACAAATCCTCCAAGCAAGACAAGAGCATCACCGGCTCGCCTGAAGTATGGCCAGCGCTGCCAACGATAGACCCACCGTTTGAGCCACCGCATCGCTCGTCTACAATCACTTCGGAATGAGAATACGGTGTGTCACAGAACGAGCGCTAAAAAAAAGAGCGCGCCGCCAAATCCTTGCGACAACGGGCGGCAGAAACGCCGCGAGGTAAAAAGAGAAAAAAAAAAGAAAGCAAACATCCAGGGCTCCCGGGCACGCGCTCTCCCCGCAGCAGCACGGCTTCGCAGACGATCCTCCTCACCCCACATCGGCGGCCCAGCAAGGCCGCGATTTTTCTAGAACGAAGGAGGCGGGGTCAGACCGAGTGAATCATCCTCCGGAGAGGGCAGTCGAACCGTCTCGTGCCTCTCCCCAGCCTTCGCTGCGCATCGCGCCGACGAAACGACAAGAAACATCTGGAATGTCGCGCGCAAGGTATTTAACCGAGTGGCCGAGACGAGAAATCAGGAGAAGACGGAAAGTTAGCGCCGGAGCGCGTAGGAATTCCGCCGTGTAGTCGGCGAAGGTTCTGCCCGTAGTGACAGAACAGGAGGAGACGGAAGTGAGCGCCAGAGTGCGTAGAGAGTCCGCCGTGTAGTCGGCGAAGTTTTTGGTCCGTAGGGACGGCTCGAGCTACAGGCAAGAGCGTGGGTTTACCGCTATCGAGCGAAGACGCGGGCAACAGCTGCGTGTGTGAAGCCGACGGATTTCCGGCGAAGAAGTTTGAAGCTTGGAGAGTGGCCATTTGAGGACGCGAGGTTTCCTGGAAGAGAAACTTCGAGAACTACGGAACGACAACAACGCTGGACTTTGAGTGAGTGATTCTCGGAAGAGTATCATTCAGACTTTTGTTCCAAGGACTTTGGACTGAATAGGTTTTCTATCTCTTTAGTCCTTAAGTGTCTTGGTTGTTCAATGCATGGGACTGCATTGTAGTGCGTATTGTTGTCTGTGTCAGTTGTTTTGAGTGTGGCTGATTGTACTGTGTAGTACGTTGTCTGATTGGTGACGTATTGTATGTAACTATTGTGGAGTGTGCATTTTTGTGTATTATTTTCGATCTGCCATTATTGAGAATATAATTCGTTTGTTTATCAACTCTCGGCTCTGTCTTGTTCTTTGGGCCACAGCCGGCGTCCGCTGGCGCACCAATAAGGACCACTTCTATATTGTCCACGCTTTCGTGGTGCGGTTCGGGGGGCCGATACTTCGGCTCTTGGAATTAGCCCGGCGATCGCCTCCCTAATAACGGGACAGGTGTGACAATTAATCTGGCGTCCGCGATACAGGACCTTTTGGTGCACAGTGTGTCCAAAGTAGTGAGAAAGAGCCTCGAGTTGTTGATAGTGCTATCGGAACGATTTTGAGTGTTGTTCAGTGTTCTCGTTAACGAGTGCAGGGGAGTGTTCCGATAGACTGATTTAGCCAGATACTTTTTGCACGCGGCAAGGTTTTATTTGCGAGTTGCGAGACACAATGGATCTCGAAAAGTTAGTTGCGCTTGGTGAGAAGATGGGTCTTTCTGGCGCCGAACTACGGAAGTGGGTAAGCCAGAAGGAGAAAGAGGCGGTGGAGAGAGAGAGGTTGGCAGCTGAGAGGGCCAAGGAAGAAAAAGCAGCTGAGTTGGAACGAGAGAGGTTGGCAGCTGAGAGAGCGAAGGAAGAAAGAGAGCTACAATTGAAGTTGGAGCTGGAGAAAGAAAGACTGGCAGCTGAGAGGGCGAAAGAAGAAAGAGAGGAAAGGGAACGGCAGCGTCAGCACGAGATGGAACTCGAGCGGCTCCGTTTGCAACAGCGAAGTGAAACTCCCGTCCAAGCTAGAGTTGAAAGCAGCGAACGGGAAGATCACGGCTTCCGCTTGAACGCAAGCAAGCTGCTCGTAGCGTTTGATGAAAGGAAGGACGACCTAGATGCGTACCTCCACAGATTTGAGACGATTGCGAGGAGCCAGAATTGGCCGGAACAGCAATGGGCAACTGCTTTGAGTACTTGCTTGAGTGGTGAAGCGCTCAGTGTGTACGGTAGGCTGACGCCGACCGATGCAGCCAACTATGCAAAGGTGAAAGCTGCTTTGTTGAAGCGACTTAGATTTACCGTGGAAGGATTCCGGGACAGATTTCGGACAGGAAAGCCAGCTGATGGTGAGACGGCTACGCAGTATGCCGCCCGACTTTGTCATTATTTCGACAGATGGATTGAACTTTCAGGGACAGCGCAGGAGTAGGATGAGCTTAGAGAGCTGCTAATTAGAGAACAATTTCTTACTAGTTGCCACCTAAGCCTGTCACTGTACTTAAAAGAGAGGAAGGCTGACTCATTTGAAGGAATGCTTGAATTGGCTGATCAATTCTTAGAAGCGCAAGGAGGAACTAATTTGGCCAAGGTCAAGAAGGATTGTCCCGATGATTCGAAGAAATTGGCTCCTGAAGAAAAGAAGCGTGCACCAGAGAGCATGCAGCGATGTTTTCTGTGCAACCGAGTGGGTCATCGCGCGAAAAACTGTCGAACGATCTTTACGAGCCCTACGGCAGTAAAATGTTTCAAGTGTGGTCAGACTGGGCACAAAGCAGATGCATGTCGGAACGGAGTGAGTCAAACTCACCAGGTATCCTGTGTGCAAGCGGCACCGAAATCTGATAATAATGCCGTCACCGATGGATTCGTAGAGTTGAAGAATGGGGAGAAAATTCCTATTGTGGGTGCTGTAATGTCAAAACAGCCCACCGGTGTTACGAAAGGAATGCCAACGCTGCCTGGAAAGGTTGCGGGCAAGAAGATTACGGTTCTAAGAGACACCGGTAGCTCCACGGTTATCGTGCGGAGAAATTTGGTACGGGAAAGTCAGTTGACAGGCAGAACGAAACTGGTTCGCCTAATTGATCGTACGGTTCGGATGCTTCCCGAAGCAGAGATTGAGGTTGAAACACCGTACTTCAGCGGGAAGGTTACAGCTCTATGCATGACGACCCCCCTGTATGACCTTGTCATCGGAAACATCGACGGGGCGCGAGGGCCAAGTGATCCAGAATGTTTGGGAGAAGACCCGAAGATAGAGCCCTCGCCAACACAGCGGCCGCGAGATACAGTGAAGGAACATCCCGTGACGGATCTCACTAGAGCCCAAGGTGAGGCTGCGGCGCAAGAGACAGCGAAGGAGAAGACGATCGTGTCGAATAAGTTCACGGGCCGAGCAACCGGACTTACGTCGGCACGACCTCAACCGACCGACAGTGTAAAGGAGACGGAGTTAACCAGCCGGGCGAAAAGTAGAGGCATGATCAAGCGGGTAAATAAACAGACAGGACCCGCCGAATGTAATGACGCGTTAATGGTGTCGGAAGAGACAACGATGGCTGAGACGACGCCTCAGATATCGTCGTTGGAAAGGGCTCGCCGAAAAAGAACGTGGAAGCACAAGAAGAGATCGAGCGAGCACCGCAAAAAGGGGCGCAAGCGCTGTTCGAAGTACTCAAGATAGGTGCTGAGGTGGAATCAGAATGTGTTTGGCAGGGCTGAGTGACATATGTTGTGTTAATGTTCTTGTTATCCTGTGTCTCAAGTGTATGTCGAGCGAGTCAGAGTTCTGTGCGATGATGTGATGTATAGTGTTGTATAATTGTTGTATTGACAGAACCTTGTACGTTTGTATTGTTTGGAATGTGTGATGAAGTGTTGTAATCATGTGCCTGTGGTTATATTTCATGTGCTGTGGAATTGAACTACAATGTAAGATTGGATTGCGTGATATATTGTGAATGTGACGTGTCATGAGCGACGGATTGTGTTACAGTCTGTGAGAATGTGTGGTGACTGTTCGCGCTCGTTTGTGTGGTTTTGAATATTATGAGATAATATTCTTAAAGTGGGGGGCAGTGTCACAGAACGAGCGCTAAAAAAAAGAGCGCGCCGCCAAATCCTTGCGACAACGGGCGGCAGAAACGCCGCGAGGTAAAAAGAGAAAAAAAAAAGAAAGCAGACATCCAGGGCTCCCGGGCGCGCGCTTTCCCCGCAGAAGCACGGCTTCGCAGACGATCCTCCTCACCCCACATCGGCGGCCCAGCAAGGCCGCGATTTTTCTAGAACGAAGGAGGCGGGGTCAGACCGAGTGAATCATCCTCCGGAGAGGGCAGTCGAACCGTCTCGTGCCTCTCCCCAGCCTTCGCTGCGCATCGCGCCGACGAAACGACAAGAAACATCTGGAATGTCGCGCGCAAGGTATTTAACCGAGCGGCCGAGACGAGAAATCAGGAGAAGACGGAAAGTTAGCGCCGGAGCGCGTAGGAATTCCGCCGTGTAGTCGGCGAAGGTTCTGCCCGTAGTGACAGAACAGGAGGAGACGGAAGTGAGCGCCAGAGTGCGTAGAGAGTCCGCCGTGTAGTCGGCGAAGTTTTTGGTCCGTAGGGACGGCTCGAGCTACAGGCAAGAGCGTGCGTTTACCGCTATCGAGCGAAGACGCGGGCAACAGCTGCGTGTGTGAAGCCGACGGATTTCCGGCGAAGAAGTTTGAAGCTTGGAGAGTGGCCATTTGAGGACGCGAGGTTTCCTGGAAGAGAAACTTCGAGAACTACGGAACGACAACAACGCTGGACTTTGAGTGAGTGATTCTCGGAAGAGTATTATTCAGACTTTTGTTCCAAGGACTTTGGACTGAATAGGTTTTCTATCTCTTTAGTCCTTAAGTGTCTTGGTTGTTCAATGCATGCGACTGCATTGTAGTGCGTATTGTTGTCTGTGTCAGTTGTTTTGAGTGTGGCTGATTGTACTGTGTAGTACGTTGTCTGATTGGTGACGTATTGTATGTAACTATTGTGGAGTGTGCATTTTTGTGTATTATTTTCGATCTGCCATTATTGAGAATATAATTTGTTTGTTTATCAACTCTCGGCTCTGTCTTGTTCTTTGGGCCACAGCCGGCGTCCGCTGGCGCACCAATAAGGACCACTTCTAAATTGTCCACGCTTTCGTGGTGCGGTTCGGGGGGGGCCGATACTTCGGCTCTTGGAATTAGCCCGGCGATCGCCTCCCTAATAAACGGGACATGTGTGACACGGTGATAGTCGCGACAGAGAAATCGTAACCATGGTAAAGGCCCTTATGAATACCATTCGTATGCTCCTCACTAGCATTGAGAGTCCGGCTGCAAAGAGTGCACTTCAGTTAGTGGATGCGCTGAAGCCGGTGCTATCAAGTCTGGAAAGGCACCATGGCTCCGCCTCTGCAAGCCTTTCGTAAAGAGGTCAAAGGAGCTTCAATATTTCAGTGGAATGCCCGAGGCCTCAAGCCCTGCATTTTTGAAGTCCGACAATTTGTGTTTAAAAACCAGTTTCCAGTTAATGTTATCTGTGAGCCAAGGCTACACAAAGCACTAAGACTATCCAGGTACGAAGCCTTCTAGTCCGCTACCTGCAACGAACAGAGTAAAGTCATTGTATATATCAGATGCGTCCTTACCTATATCGAGAACTGTGTAGCACCTCACGATGACAACCAGTATGTCTGCTTGACAGTTGAACGTAGCGACCTCAATTTCACGCTTGTAGGCGCATATATATCACCTTCGAACCGTTTTGAACCTGAAAGACTACGTGCACTGTTAACAGCCACACCTGGACCATGGATCATCACCGGAGATTTCAACGCCCACCACCCACTATGGGGAAGTCAGAAGACAGACAGTCAAGAAAGGCAAGTATTCTACTTTGCGCTGGAGCAGCAGCTGCTTTGTGTTAACGACGGAAGCCCAACGTTTCTACGGGGAACGACATACAGCAGCTGCCTTGACTTGACATTTGTGTCACGAAGCCTAAATGGAAAGGTCGAGTGGTTCGCAGACTATAAAACTCACGGAAGCGACCACATACCAACTTTTTTGAAGATCAAAGGCCTGGAAAAATTGCCAAACTACGACACTTCGACTCGCATCGACTGGACAAAGTTCAGGTCACTGACAAAAAAAGGGTGTCAAGAAAATAAAACGCCTCCTCTTGACATCCTCGAGGATATGATTAGAGGTGCTACTCAAGAAGCGACCTATCATATTCAACATACTTCAAATTATTGTCAACATCAAGCGGAATTGGAACGGCTCAGAGCGATCCGTCGTCGCGCAAAAAGAAGATATAGGCGCATTGAGTCCATTCACGACTTGAGGGAGGCAAGGCGCCTACAGAAAAAAATTCAGTGGCGAATCATTTCACTTCAATCCTTTCGCTGGAAATATCTGTGCGAGTCTTTGGATCCACACAAGCCTTTGACGCTGACATGGAGGATTGTCCGTGGCCTACGAACATCGCCACATCAACATCGCCCCTTCAAGTGTCTTTCTCTCCACCAAGGCCGCACCGAAATTGAAGTAGCAGAAGATTTCTGCATGAAAGTTGCCGGTCATGCATCCGCGTGTACCACGCATCAACTGGAAAACGCTCCAGTTTCCAGAGATTAAAGAATGGACACCTTTTTCTCTATAGAGGAACTACAAGCGGCCTTGACGACATGCAAACGATCTTTATCACCTTGTCCGGATGGGATCACGTACATGGCTCTTTGCAACCTCGGACAAGCAGCTCGACGGGCCCTTCTATCCGTCTACAACGACTCGTGGAGCAGCGAATTCATCCCTCATTCTCGGAAATCCAGCCGCCTCGTCCCTGTGCTTAAACCAGGTAAATCTCCTCTGCACTTGACCTCTTATCACCACATCGCGCTTACCAGCTGTTTCGGGAAAGTGATGGAGAGGATGATTCTGACTCGCCTAGAGTGGTACCTGGAGCACCACGAGGTATACCCTCATGCTACGACGGGCTTTCGGCATGGGCGGTCCGCAATTGATAACGTTTTAGACCTGGTCTCATCTGTTCAGCATCAAAAAAGCCTGAAACGTTTATCTGCGGCGTTGTTCTTGGA
The DNA here is from genome assembly GCF_043290135.1 of Rhipicephalus microplus. Taxonomy (NCBI): domain Eukaryota; kingdom Metazoa; phylum Arthropoda; class Arachnida; order Ixodida; family Ixodidae; genus Rhipicephalus; species Rhipicephalus microplus. Next base: position 78,584,249 of record NC_134707.1, on the reverse strand, counting down.
CGTGAAAGGTGCATACGATAACGTATCACATGAAGCCATTCTGGATGTCATGGAAAATGTTGGATTAGGGGGTCGGGTTTACCAATAGATCCACAGCTATCTGAAAGGCAGAACTTTCTTTGTACAGACGGAGAATGGCACAACAACGCACCATTGCAACCGTCGAGGTGTGCCTCAAGGCGGTGTTCTTAGCCCCACACTTTTCAATCTAGCGCTACTCGGCCTGGTTGACGCACTTCCAGAATCTGTCCATCTATCAATATATGCAGATGACATCTGCATCTGGGCGTCAGGCGTAACACGCCTTCATTTGCGTGCCCGGCTTCAGAGAGCGGCTACAATAGCGACAAAGTATCTGGAAGAACGAGGACTAGAGCTGTCATCAGAGAAATGCTCGCTTATAGCATTCATGCATAAGGCTATGAGCCCATATGTTATTAAAATCAACGGACACACGATCAACTACGTGAAGACCCACCGATTCCTTGGAGTCATAGTTGATCGCGACCTCTCCTGGAGACCTCACATCGCCCACATGAAAACTAAACTCACCATAATCGCCCACGTACTGAGGTTTCTTGCTGGAAAAACGTGGGGTGCATCGGTACGAGCAATGCTCCAACTCTACACTGTTCTGTTTCTCGGTTATATGCGATACAGCTTACCCGTGCTTTGCGGGATCCGAAGAAAAACTTGCGCGTCCTCCAGTCGATCCAAGCCCAAGCCCTGAGAATATGCCTTGGCCTCCCGAGATGCGCGTCTACAGCAGCGACAGTCATCCTTGCGCGTGATTATCCAGTCAACGCATACATCCGCGTAGATGCTTTGAGAATGCACATGACATTTCGCTCGGCTTCCATCTCATCACCTCGCCTCACTTCGAACTTCGAGGCCCCACTCAGCGTTCAGCGCAACTGTAGCTCAGCATTGCGCAGTGCTTCCATTGCACTTCACGCATGCAGCACAGCCGCTGATACCATTATGGTGCCTACACCCACTCAAAGCCCTTCTTACAATTCCTGGCATCCAAGATAAGAAAAAGTCGTCACATCTAGCCCTGAAACAGGCCACATTACTTTTCCTGCAAGAGAAGCACAACGGATGCCTTCACATTTACACGGATGGCTCGGTGTCTTCAGTAAGCTCTGCAGAGGCAGTGGTTATTCCCGCGAGGCACATCACAATGAAATTCATGACATCGCATTTGACGTCGTCGACAGCTGCAGAACTTGCAGCCATTCGTGCAGCTCTGGAGTTTATAGTGAAAGAACCTTCGGGAATTTGGTCTATCTTCTCGGACTCGAAGGCATCTCTTCAATGCACCCTTTTGCCATGGACCTAATGAACATTTAGTAGCTGAAATAAGGCTTCTTGATCACCAAGCAACCGAAAAACAGCACATCATAGTGTATCAGTGGATACCAGGTCATTGCGGTATATATGGCAATGACCGCGGAGATGAGGCCGTTAGATCTGCACACGATGGTACCCAATACACAGTCATCCCGTTCTCAAGAGCCGACGCAGCGACAAGACTTGGTTCGCTTGCACGTGACCTCACACTGGTACATTTTAACTCAACAGACTTCAGAAACGCGCGCCTGCATAACTTGGATCCTGATCTGCAGCTTCGTCTTCCCCCGAGGATATCTCGAGCTGAAGAGACTCTTCTATGCCGCCTGTGGCTTGGAGTGGCCTTCACGAACGCATACTCTTATCTCATTGGGATTGCCAGCTCTCCTACATGCACTTACTGCAGTTGCGAAGAAACCATCGCGCACCTTCTGTGTGAGTGCACCCCGTTCAACGCGCAAAGACAAGAACTCACTGCAGCTCTGGATAGACTAGACGATCAGCCTTTGTCGGAACAAAGGATTCTGGGTCATTGGCCGAGCCCATCCTCAGCCCAGAAGGCTTTGAAAGCTTTGCTGCGCTTTTTGCGGACAACTGGCCTCAGAGACAGACTTTAGTGTCTTATACTCTTTGATGTTGCCTTTCCTCTGTCGCAATTTTTTTGTAATTTCTCCCTCTCTTCGCAACATTTCTTTTTAACATCTTTCATTCCCTCACCCCTTTCCCCAGCACAGGGTAGCCAGCCGGTCAAAGAACTGGCTAACCTCCCTGTCTTTCAGCTTAAACTTTCTTTCTCTTCCTCTTAGTTATTTTTCCACTGCGTGTCAAGGCTATTGCTACACAAATTATGTAACACTATCTATGCCCGTCTGCCTTCTTTCATGTTTCTTGGCTTCTGTTCAAACGTTAATTTGCCCTCAGCTTCCCTCGACTTGAAACTTGTCCATCCCATATCGCCTTTTATAGCCTCATTTGCGGACTTCCTGTGAGCGCCAAACGCGACGATTCCGACAGTCGTTTGATTTACTTACATTCCTGGTTGCACCTCTTGCTGTATGCACAGCGCGGACTTCCCATCAGCGTGCTCCTAAGAAACCTGTCATTGCACCGTCTGTAAGACCATGTTTTAACCAATGCACCTAGCAACGATGAGGCCGGAATCCTCGATGTGTCTATCCGCTGAGCAGGATATCTCTGGCCCATGACTATGATAACCCCTATCAGCGTCTGATATGAACAGACGGGTTTCGAACGCGCTCTGACTATATGCACCACCTCGCTGGCGCATAGCTGTCAAGCCATCGCCGCAGCTGCTTTTGCGATAGCTGCTTGTTCCCTCATTATCTACCGGCTGCAGCAGCTGATATCTGGAAAATTGTTCTCTGAGCTCGTAAGCGGCACCGCCACCTGGCTTTTTTCTGGTGAACAGTGCTACTAGTATACGCCTGTAAAGTTTTCGGGCTTGCATGGGCTCTCCAGAGCGCTATGTGCTCCCAAGCGACGTGCTACTGCCAGAGGTTACGGACCTACATGTTGCAGACGACCTAACAGCCTCCGTGGCATCACCTACTTTAACAAAAACTCGGGTGCCGTTACGATGCATTCAAGGGGGCGTCCACTGCAGCACAACTGTCGCACTCCGGGAGCTCGAGGAATAGAATATAACTAAAGGCAAGTCCAAAAACACCTTTAGATGCGAAGCAGATTGTGGGGCAGTTCAAGCCGGTGTGCGTATGCACCCGTACTGCGCATGCGTAACAGCTGGCCCAAACATTGCCTGAACGCGCTCATGCGCTAGCGCGTTCCTGCCTGTGTAAAAGGCTGGGCAAGAACTAGGGGCCTCTCCCTTTTACACTCCGTCAGATATGGCGTAGTAAAACAAGATTAAGGGAAGTACTATAAACCAAAGCATTGTATCCTATTCAGAACGCTCTCGCACATGCTAGCGCTTTCTGGCAAGTGGCTGTCTTTGTGCGGCTGTGACAGTTCACCCTACTAGTCATAGGAAAAGTAGCGCTGACACCAGCTACAACTAGGAGTGGTGTAAGTCGCGAAGTGGTTTGAAGAAAACAACCCCAATAAGAACAGGCGGCTCTAAAGACCTAAGGCTACATTATCCATGACCCGACTTTTCAAAAGGTGATCGGCAAGCAGTGAGTTGATCTTCCAAGAGTTGTTCATTAGCTGTTGATCAGTTTACTTAAACAAATGTGCAATGGTGGTGCACGTGGCTGCTCACTCGTGATCTGCGATTCCACCCATGGCGACGACCCTGACACTCCAGGTCGCCGCCATGCCGAAAGCAGCATGCCGAAATGCATTGCCGAAGTGCATGCCAATGCATTGCCAAAAAGTAGCATCTCGGCGTCGAACACACAACAGCTGGCGAGAACACCCTTGCTAGAGTGTACTTTACCTTTGCGCATGCTCGAAACATGACCTTAATTCTGGAAGTGTACCCCGAGAATTCTTATTGCTAGCCATTAAAATATTTGATTTTTAGCCTATTAGGCAGCGAATTTTCCTTGTAATAAGGAAGGCACTTACTGCCAGCGTAATTGATATAATAAAGATAATAATAATTAAAACAATATCGACTTTGTTATAATCATTTTTAGGGTTTGTCTACCGAAAACAGAACTTCACTGTTAGAGTCATTGTAGTGGAGGTATCGAAAATTCGCCTACAATTTTCATCATATTAAGTTTTTATATAACGCATATTAATCTAAGCACATGGGTCTGAAACATTTTCAACTTCATGGAAAATGCATCAAGATTTCTAACGCACACTGTACCTTTGTGAAGGTTCATCTTGGTGCATGCGCATAAACAAGTGCTTACCAAAACCAGGCAAACACTCAAACGTGCCGCAATGCGCGGATAACAAACCATTGCTTCCTTTCATAACTTTGATTTAAGGGGCTTAACTAATTAATCTCGAGGCTTTTCTCTTGGCCGCTTTGCGTGCGCCGTAGCCGTCATGACGCCGACCCTGATGATGATAAAGATTGAAATAATGATAATGATGAACAAGGGCAGAGGCCAGCGTGTGCAGGATATGAAGTCTCGATATTGTTCTACGATGCATTTCGTATTACTGAAAACAACCAACAACCACCAGATGAACGTGCACTGTCCTCGTCTTTGCTACCTTCATGCTAGATCCGATACCAGGAAGCAGTATTAATGATGGCAAAACGAAATTCACAACAGAAGCGACGTACGAATTGAGACCAACAAACCTCGTGTATAACTTTACACTGCTTTGTCGCTCATTTTCGTGTGTAAGAGATCAATATCAAGGGAAATCGATTGAAACACTGAATGATCCTACTGCTTCGCCAACTTCAATTCGAGGATATGCCATTTGCTTTTTTTTTGCTCCTAACACAAGGGTCTTCGTACGTAGAATTTCTCCCACGACAGGAGGAGCCAGTACGCCATATCTTCCTTGAATAGATGTTGCACGTTCTGGGTTCATTGTCACGGCAGCGTGATTTGTAAACAGTTTAGTTGATATATATGCACGAGTTTCCCAGCTTTTTCGAAGCTGCAAAAAACTGCGCTAATGCTTGCTCGAGCTCCCAATTTTTTCTGGCTATGAAAAATCTTGCGTACGTAGGGCATGGTTTCATACTTCATGGCATTCATGGCGGATACGGGATTCTGTTGGCGACCAGAAGGTGTCTTGAGCTGGGATTCTGACAAAGACATCAGGAGGTGGTCCAACTAGTCTGGTTGTGTAAGTCAAGCCTTTTGGCAGTATAGGTTGGTGCTTAATAAATGGCGACATAATTTGCCCGGAGCACATTCGCAGCAATGTCTCTTGATGGTCACGCGCTTCTTGCCTTGTCACCTCGGACGCCGAGGAAGGCCACTCGAAGAGGTGTACCTCGAGGCGACGAACGCAGCAGAGCGAAGGAAAGTCAGAAACGAGAGAATGCCTATAACTTTGCAAGCGTTTTCGGTTGTTTCATGCACAGCCGCACTACCACAAGTACTTCTCAACCTAAGAGTGGCTTAAGGACCTCTTATAGCATCATTCATTCGGGAACTGAGAATTACGTGTGAACAAACAAGTTAACTAACTTCTCTGTGATTTGAAGCATGGGTTTGATTTTCTGGCACTACAAAAGCGAGCAATCAATGTGGTAGGAGAAAATTTGAATCACTCGTGAGCTCAATACTAACTCGCATATGAAAGAGCCACAAAACTGTCCTGAATGTGCTCGTAGGGCATTTGTTTAGAAAAAATTATTAAGAAACAGTCGACATCAATTACTTTTGTGTCAACAAAACAGAACACGTACACACAAACAATATTCTTACAAAAAGTAGTTCCGTAAACATGCACATTTCAAGATAAAAAACAAAAGAGCCCATTAAAAAAGCCCAAACAAAACATGAATATGAAAATTTAACATAATAACATGGCCTTGCTGGCAATACTGAACATGCATCGCCTACTGAAATCAGGCACGACGGAATAAAATTTTCTAGGGTCTCTCACAGACGATTCCATAAGGGCAGGACCAGTAGTGATTGGATTGGATTGGATAAATTTTATTTGGTTCTCCAAAACCCAGATCACTGTGTTGCGGTTAGCTCCCACGTGGGGACTGAGATGACGAGCTCCTCAGCCGCCTCGCGGACTTGGTGGACAGCCCAGAGCTCATCTGCCAAGGACGAGCTGCGAAAGGCCACCTCCCATCTGGCGGAGGTGCTGCTCGATAAATGAGCCAATCTGGTACACTGCTAGAGCATATGTTCTAATGAAGCTATTCGCCCACAATGTGGGCAAAGATTACTTGGGTATAGGTCAGGGTACATGATGTGTAACATTTTCAAAGTAGGGTACATCTGCCTTTGCAAAAGCCTTAATGTAAGTGCTTGGGGCCGAGTTAGATTTTTGGGAGGTGGAGGGAAAATCCTTCTAGACATGTAGAAATGTTTAGTAAGCTCGATATATGTTGTAAGAATTTCCCAGTTATTGCCTTCACCGGTAGAACACATCCCCGGAGAGGCGTGGTTGGAGAGGTGTAGCGCCGCCTCGTGTGCTGCTTTATTGAGATTGGGAGGGGAGTCGTTGATTTGTCCAAGGTGAGCTGGCAACCAACTCAGAAGACGATGCGTTATGTTCTTGCTATGTAGTATCTCAGCGTTTGTTCTGAGACCATCCCCTTTGCGAAGGGCCGTAGTGCTGCCATGAAATCACTGTAGACGACTTCAATGTTATCCATCTTCAATGCTAATGCGATGGCCACCTGTTCAGCAATGATTGGGTCTTTCGTGCTGACCGTCGCTGAGCTGACGACACGGCAAGCCCCATCGACCACCACTGCCACAAAAGCTTTTCCATTGGCGTAGGAAGCCGCGTCAACAAATACGACCCCTCGTTCCTCGTTTGAGACTTGACGAAGTATAGTCCTGGCCTTCGCTACTCTTCTTCCGATGTTCTCAGGGACATCATTGTAATTACGTCTAATTGCCATTGGGTGTTGCCCAGCTCCTGCAGGATCATTCTCCCCGACTTTTTTGTAGATAACCTTGAAAACTGTGCTCTCTCTTGGGCTTCTGCTATTTCTTCGATCGTGTTGTGCATGCCAAGCTCAAGTAGATGCTCGGTGCTGGTATATATGAGTAGGCCCTGGACCTTCTTGATAACTTTCCTGAGAAGCACATTCAGTGTCTCGGACTCTGCGCTTCAGCAGTTGTGCATTGCTGCTTCGTACGTGAAGTGGCTTAGAACAAACGCATGCATCAACCTGATGAGGTTGTCTTCCTTGATCCCATTTCTTGTGTTGGCCACTTTGCGTATCAGGTGCACTGCACTGTCTGTTTTCCAAGTTAACTCGGCTATAGATTTGCTGTTAGACCCGGTAGACTCTATCAGCAGGACTTTGATGGAGTCGACCCTCTGGATGGCATCCTCTTGATTTGTGCGGAGGTGGAGTTCTATCTGGTTTAACGGCTTCTATCCCCTGGGCTTCGGTGCCCGGCGTGTAGTCCGATAACGTGAAAGTTCTGACTTACTCGAGGAGCACTTCAGCCCAGAAGGACGAAGGTATTCTTCTACGGTGTCGATCGCCTCTTGCAGGGCGCTCTCAATCTGCCCCTCACTTCCACCTGTGCACCAGATGGTAATGTCATCTGCGTAGATGCTCTGCTTCAATCCTTTGATGCTTGATAATTTCTTTTACAGTCCACTCATGGCAATGTTGAACAGCATTGGTGAAATCACTGCCCCTTGCGGCGTGCCCCTTGCTTCTAGTTCGATTGCTGTGGTCTCGATATTTGCGATTTTCATCACGGCTTTTCTATCTGTAAGGAAGAACCATACGTAGTCATAGAAGGCTTTCCCCAGACCAAGCTTGGAAAGTGCTTCGAGTATGAATGAGCGGTAGATGTTGTCAAATGCTTTGTCTAGATCTAGGCACAGAATGGCTCTCACGTCTTTGGTTTTTGTTGTCGATGACCTGGTGTTTGATAAGCTTTATTGCGTCTTGTGTGGGTAGCCCTGGCCTGAACCCAACCAGTTGTGTGTATGTATATCATTATCTTCCAAGTACTTGTTTATTCTTGTAGTATGGCATGTTCTGCAACCTTGCCGATACATGATGTCAAGGATATCGGCCTCATGTTGTCCAAGTTAGGGGCATTCCTGGCTTAGGAATAAGGATCGTGCTGGCCAGCTGCCACTGCTCTGGCACCCTGATTTCTCTCCATGCTGCATTGATTATATCCTTAAGGGTTCAATTGAAGCGTCATCAAGGTTACGAAGGGCCTTATTTGATATAGCGTCCGGGCCAGGGGCCGACCTGTCGTTGAGATCATGCAAGGCTCACCTGATCCCCTCAATGTTAAAGTCACCCTCAAAACCTCGATTGGGCGTGCCCTGGTACTGTCTATTGGTGGTGCCAATCCTATTTTGATTGAGAGGTACTTATGCACTAGCCGCTGCACAACTTGCTGCTCTGTGGAGCACCCTATCTTTATATGCAAAATTCGAGCGATAACATGCTTTTGATTTCTTTTTGGTGGTGCTTTCATTAAGGAGATGTTTTAACATATTCCATGTCTTGCCATTGCGCATGTGACCATCGACGGAGGTGGACATTTCGTCCCATTGCTGCCTGGATAGTGCGCGACAATATTCCTTGACTGATCTGTTTACCTCTGCTATCTTCTTTCTCAGTTTTTCGTTCAGGCGCTGACCCTTCCAACGGTTCAGTAGTGCTTGCTTTGCCTCAAGAAGATAAGCGAGCCGGCTATCCATTCTTTCAACCGGAAAATCTGTGGTAATTGTGGAGGAGACGGATTTAATGTCTTCTTTCATCTGTTCAAACCACTACTCCAAGGCTGGTCTGTAGCCACCCGGTTCCCTTTCCATCCTTAACATCCTGAACTTATCCCAGTCTGTGAAGTAGAATTCTCTCTGCTTTTTATGACGCTCCACGGAGAAGGTAGTGGCAAGAATGGAGTGCTCACTTTCTAGGTCTAAAGCAAGGTTCATCCACTGGGCCTTCTTGATGTTCCTTACAAATTTAATGTCCGGGGTGGAATCCCTGCAGCAAGATGTACCAGGCCTTGTTGGTAAGCTGGGGTCCATGATTAGGGTAAGATCTAGTTCACTGGCACTTTGCCAAAGTCGATTTCCTTTCCTAGTGTTGTACATGTAACCCCATGCATGATGAGGGGCGTTGAAATCACCTGCTATGACGAGTGGACATTCCCCGGTGATAGCAACAGCTTTCTTTAGAACCGTCTTGAACCCTTGCTTTTGTTCCTTTGGAGTGCTATATATGTTAAGAATAAAAATGCTCTGACGGTTGCTGGTACCTGTCAGGATCTCTACCATGACGTGTTCCAACCGGCCTGCTTCTATCTTGAGGTCATGGGTTACGTGCGTTAGTTTGTAGCATACGAAGGTGCAGACACCCCTCCCTTCAGTATCCCCAATTACAGGCCGGATTCCAGGCAGCGTTGTTTGCGGTGAAAAGGTTTCTTGCAATATTATAATATGAGGCTTTTCTTGGTTGCTCCTGATATACTGCTGTAGGGTTGCCTTCTTTTTAAGGTAACCTCTACAGTTCCATTGCTAGATACGGAATTCTTCGCGTGGCACTGCCATCATGGTAATACACCAAACATGGGCCGCCAGAGCCTGATGCTGCACCTGTCGACAGGTTTGGTACCACTAGTATTGGTGGCCGAAGAGGTGAGTTTGGAGCGTGAGGGGGTTTTGCTGTGTTGTGCAGATATGCTTCGACCTTTGTAATGCGCAAAGTCATATTCTCTTCCAGTGCCGCCACGCTTGACGGTAGCCTGCCCATCTGCTCACTAAGATTGGCTACTACCTTGATCAGCGTGTCAAAGACCTCTTTCAAATCTGACATGGTCGTTTAGTTGGCTTGCACGTGTTCTGCCATGACTGCCCCCTTTTCCTGGTTCTTGAATCCCCCACGTTTTCAGCCACAGGGACATCAACTGGCTGAGGCGTTGGCTGTGAAGACTGCGTGCTGGTTAACTTATGGAGGAGATTTTTTATTTCCTTTAACTCGGCTGACATCCTCTCATTCGATTTTTTAAGCCTGGCGTTTCCTTGCTCTAGCTGTGCAATTCTATCATGCTCTGGCAGCTTACCTGTCATCACATCTGCCATGCTGTTCCACACTCGCTCAGCCCAGCTGCCTTTCAGTGTAACTGCAGGCGTCCTCCCCGGGTTGGAAGCCATGATCTCGAACAGAACGCCAGGCAGCTGGCCATTCGGGTGCAGTCCAGGCTGATCCCGACCCTGATAGTGACCTTGAGAACTCGAGCACCCCCGTGATTGGGAGCGAGCCTTTGGTCTAGAACCTCTTCTGCAACGCGACCTCCCCCTGGAGTGGGGCTGCCTTTCCCATTCTTGTGTAGTCTGGATGCACTGGGTCTCGTAGGCTGGAATAAGCTGCTTGTCGTTGATGTCTGGACTTGATGTGATTGATGCGTCCCGGGCTTCTGCGGCTTCTCGCGATCTTTCCCAACGTCTGCGTCTCACGACGTATGGCACTGAGAACCTGTTCTTACACTCCTTGTCTGTCGTGGGATGGTGACCATCACACAGCCTGCATCTTGGATTGCACTGGTGCAGCTTATCTGGGTTCTTGACCTCACAGCCTCCGCAGACGGTTTCAGCTGGGTTCTGACAGATGTCAGACTGATGTCCCATCATGCCACAGACGTAACAAATGTCGATGTTCTTGCGGTAAAGGGAGCACTGCATAAGTCCATATCTTACAAATCTCGGCACTCTGTGTCCTCCGAACGCTATGATGATTGTCCCAGTGTCCTTGATTCTGTTGGCCTGCAACGAGAGCGGGTTGTTCGCGTTCACAATCTTTCGGGTCACAATGTCCTGAGTATCGTTCACGGTGATCCCGCGAATCACTCCTTTACAAGTATCTTGGGGTGCCGTGGCGTACGCGCTAACCTCGAAAACTTTGCCTCCTATGTCAATTTGCTTGACCTTGAGGTATCTTGAACCTGTGTCTTGGTCCGGAGTCCTTGCCACCATAATGTTTTGCTGCAAGTTGGAACAGATGATGTCCTGCATGGCCTCCTCCTCTTTGACTGCGGCCGCCAGTACTATATCGCATCTGCCATGGCTCCAGCGCAAAGTCTCGAGATATCTAATCCTCCACGTGGTCGTTGCACAGTTTTGCTAAAGTACTTGTGTAGTGGCGGCATGCATCCAGCTCGCACGATTTTATGCTTAGTGTCATGCCTACTACGACTGGCTCTAGCGTCTCCCCCAATGCCAGCCTTGGTCGAGACATTGACAGCGGAAACGCTAGCCACAGCTAGCTTGTTTTTTGAGTGTCTCGTTTCGGCTTCCTTCCAGCCCATGTCTTCCATGCAATCCTCTGGAGAGATGTCCTCTCCATCTACTTGGTATTCTGTTTTCAGTTGCAGGTCCTGGAACGCTCAGAGCGTTGAGTCACGTTGGCGCCGGGACGGAGCATCGGCAGCAATCGCCTCCTTGGTTAGGCTTAAATCCTCCGGTGGCGTTGCCGTGTGAAAATGGCCCAAAATGGTTTAAAAGTAAACTAACCAGGACAAATGTGGTATCTGCTGATTTGAGAACTTAGGCATACGATGTGATTGAACACTTGGCGACAAATTCATGGATACCACAGGAAAGCATTCTGTAAAGGCGGAGCCGATCTTCGCGCGTCCACACTGGCCCAATTGCTTTATTCATTACGCCAGTGGAGAAAGAATTCTTCAAAACCTAAAAATAACGGTTCCTCAGAAGAAAACAAATAACAGCTCTGTGTACTGTCGCTCCAAGATTTAAAAGAGAGCACGACGGCGACGACCTGCTGCAATCGCCTCGCAGCTGAATGCACCAAAGACAGTAAGCACGAGCAACAATGAAAAGGCAGACGAATCGGCCTCGAGAAGAACGCCCATCAGATGAAACGAAGCGGTTTACTCCAACACCACAAATTCCAGCATGCACGGTCCTCCAGAAAACACGAGCAATAACGCATTGCCTTCGAACATACTAATTTGTTTCTCGTAAGGAGGAATTCCGGCATCTTGCTGACTGGATGATTGTCCACCTTTCGAGACGGTGAAGGGCGAATCACGTACGAGACGGTCAAGCACACCCCACCCCAGCCGCCACATAAATTTCTGGAGGTGGCCAGGCAGAAAAGAAGCGGCCAGCTCAATCCAAGAGACGCGGCTGAAGCGAGTGCGGCGGGCTTGCCTCAAACAGTAGAGAACTACTCCGAGTATTATCATAGAACCTTTCCTTGGCAATTTCCTGCTTAAAAGTTCAATAGATCTCTAGTGCGGACTTCTTATTTATACCATTTTCCACATGTCAATCTCCCTTTCCTGCACTTTCTTCTTAACCGATAGTACTTTTTGGTTTGGCCACCTTTTGTTTTCCAAGTATTTACCAGTCAAATTCCCGGTTCGCTTCCTCTATTTTGTATCGACATTCTTCATGTACAAGTAGCTGAAAAACTTCCTAGCCCAACGCTCCTCCTTCATTTCTCTCAATCGCTTCTCAAATTTTATCTTGCTGCTAGCTTCCCTGCCCTCAAATGATGTTCATCCTATATCACCTTGTACTCTCAGATTTGGTGTATTCCTGTGAGCTCCTAAAGCAAGCCTACCTATTCCACATTGCTTAATTTCTAATCTTGCTTGAACTTCTGATCTCATACACAAGACCGCATTGCCGAACGTCAGCCCAGGAACCCTGACCCCTTTCCATATTCCTCTCACAACATCATACCTATTGTAATTCCACAGTGCCCTATTTTTCATCACTGCTGCATTCCTGTTACCTTTAGTCGTCACGTATATTTCGTGTTCCCTCAGGTACTCGGTCCCATTGCTTATCCATACGCCCAGATATTTGTATTTATCTGTTATCTCTAGCGTGACGTCCTGTATCCTAAGCTCACTACCTTCGTTGTCATTGAAAATCATGACTGCTGATTTTTCCTTACTGAATCTAAAAGCTAACCTATCTCCCTCATTACCGCAGATGTCCGTCAATCTCTGGAAATCTTCCTTGTGGTTGGCCATTAGCACTATATCATCTGCGTACATGGTGGATATTATCAGAAGCGCTCCCCTGCGGTCGCTCTCGTAGTCGCAGTCGCCTTTGGTTGTTATATAATGGAAACCATTCAACCTAATACGAAAAGTATCTAAGGGAATAGCGTAAGTGAGGCCATAATTTTGGGCTCTTTGCATTTGACAAGAAAAATGTTATGTGTCGCCCAGTCATGCTCATTTCTTGTTGTGTAACAACGCACCTACGTAGCCAGTATGAGGCACACGCTTGATTTTTGTCGTGTTGTCTTTCTCGGACAGCTAAGAAAAAATAAAATGCCTAGCCAGACATTACTTCCAAATGCAGCCCTTGTCAAAGTCGTTTATTGTTTTAGGAACGTTAGTATTCCTCGGCAATGTAAGTCCCTCTACTCATTCGTTCAATTACTACTTTTTTTCTGCTCGTCAACAGGCGTTCGCCTAAAAGTCACACGTGTGGTGTGCTTTTGCGTCTGTTCATGCGCCCGGGCTTTCGGTTTCTTGCAGTGGAAAGAATAATGGCTACAGTTGAAGGAAATGCATGTGTGAAGAATTGACGTTTTACCACTCTTGGTCATTTCGGCTATAACCGAAACGGCCAAGAGTGCCGTATTGGCCGTATTCCCCCTCCCCCCATAGTTCACCGACACATTTGGGGAAGCATTTTGAAAGGAGCACAAAGCGGAGGTACAGAGGAAATGAATGAACGTATGGTGTGCACAAAATGAAGCGCAGCTTAACATTACTACTTGCATTCACAGTTTCTCGATACAGTCGAGCTCATTTATAACAATACCGTGGTGCCTTCGAAATTCCATTATTAGAGCCGGTTATCGCGCTAAATGGTTTGCACAAAAAATGCAAATGGGGTGGGGGGGAATAATAGAATTTCATAGGCTGCCCCGACAAAGATCAGTCATAAGGATGACAAAGCTGCCATTTTTTCTTTTCAGGCATGCGTTTGTCGAACATGCTTAAAAACTTGCACAAAGCGTCCGAATTTTCATGCACTTCAAGCTTGGCCGCTGGGCTAGTGCTGCTGAACCGAAGTTCACGGGCGCGATCCCGGCCGCTATGGTCCCATTTCGGCGGGGCCAATGTGGCGAAAGCCTGAGTACTGTGCGATTTTGATGCACGCTAAAGGACACCAGGTGGTAAAAATCTCCAAAAATAATCAAAAAATGGGATTTCAAAAATTGACTTTGCCACAATAGCATAGCGCTTTGCAGCGAAGCATAAAGTGAAACTGAAATGGCGTTGGGGGATCTTGGGGTCGTAGGCGGAGGTTTAAACTTCTGGTTGTTTTTTATCCTTGTTTTCAATAATTTCGCGTTTTAATACCTTTCAACAACGACACCCAACAGTCAGCATTCATTGTTACAACCGATAATGCGGCCTGCGAACATTGTTTTAGTAGGGCTCATAATCATCATCATCATCGTCGTTATCATCATCAGCCTGACTACGTCCACTGCAGGACAAAGGCCTCTCCCATGTTCCGCCAGTTAACTCGGTCCTGTGCTTGCTGCTGCCAATTTATATCCGCAAACTTCTTAATCCCATCCGCCCATCTAACCTTCTGTATCCCCTTAACTTGCTGGTCTTCTGTGGGAATCCAGTTAGTTACTCTAAATGACCAGCGGTTACCCTGTCTAAGCTCTACATGCCCAGCCCATGTCCTTTTTCTCTTCTTGGTTTCAACAATAATATCCTTAACCCCCGTTTGTTCCCTAATCCACTCTGCTCTCTTCTTGTCTCTTAAGGTTACACCTACCAATTTTCTTTCCATTGCTCGCTGCGTCGTGCTCAATTTAAGCTGAACCCTCTTTGCAAGTCTCCAGGTTTCTGCTCCGTAGCTAAGTACCGGCAAGATACAGCTGTTATATACCTTCCTCTTGAGGGATAGTGGCAATATACCTGTCATAATTTGAGAGGGCTTGCCGAATGTGCTCCACCCCATTCTTATTCTTCTAGTTACTTCAATCTCGTGGTTCGGCTCTGCGATTATTACCTGCCCTAAGTAGACATAGTCTTTTACAACTTCAAGTGCACTATTACCTATCCCGAAGCGCTGCTCTCTTCCGAGATTGTTGTACATTACTTTCGTTTTCTGCAGTTTAATTTTAAGACCCACTTTTCTGATTTCTTTGCCTAACTCCATAACCATGAGTTGCAATTCGTTCCTGAGTTACTAAGCAATGCAATGTCATCGGTGAAGCGCAGGTTACTAAGGTACTCTCCATTAACTCTTATGCCAAACTGTTCCCATTCTAGGCTTCTGAAAACCTCCTGTAAGCACGCGGGAAATAGCATTGCAGAGATCGTGTCTCCCTGCCTTACACCCTTCTTGATTGGTATTCTGTTGCTTTATTTATGAAGCGCTATGGTAACATTTATTCCCCTGTAGATTTCTTCCGGGATGTTTATATATACTTCATCGACGCCCTCATTCCACAGTGTCTGCATGACGGCTGATATTTTCACCGAATCAAACGCCTTCTCGTAATCTCTAAAGGAAATGTATAGTGGTTGGTTATATTCTGAGCATTTCTTTATTACCTGATTGAAAGTGTGAATGTGGTCGATTGTTGAGTAGCCTGTTCAAAATCTTGCTTGTTACTTTGGTTGATTGAATTCTAACGTTTTCTTTTTCTGTTAGAAATTACCTTTGTAAATAGCTTGTATTCTACAGAGAGCAAGCTCATCGGCCTGTAATTCTTCAAGTGCTTGTCATCTCCTCTCTTATGCATTAAGATGACGTTAGCATTCTTCCAAGACTCTGGTGCTCTTCCCGTCAAGAGACACCTCGTAAATAGGGCTATTTCTCTATAAAATACATGCAAAAATCTGGCGGTACAGCAACGTGTCAACGTCATTACCAATGTATTGTTAAAGTCGGAATCCTTATAAGTGGCTTTGACTGTATAACGACGTTTCGATAATATGATCACAACAAATGTTGTTGGACGTAAGTGTGTGACCTAACATTGTGCCCGAAAAACGCGGATTGTAGGCGATGAAAACTTAACTATGTACGTAAATTTATTAGCCCCAAGCTGAGAAGTTTGATTCCATCCGCACTGCACTTAGAGTGCCTGCTTGTGTGCTTCATTCCCCTTGTTACTTTTACACTGTGTATCTTAAGGTGGGTGCTCCAGGTTGACCAACGAAAGGGGGAGATTTCTATCTGCCCTTTAGAACACCGAACTTTTTTTGCGCAGGTTATCGGTTGGTGTTTCATGTGTGCGAATGTCCCGATGCCAACCGAACTGCGGCCCAAACCGCAAGTTCAAAGAGTACGCCTCTTTGTGCCCCGCCTACTGCGACGTGCGACCTCGGCGCTGTGTGCGATTGTGTCACATGAATGCCTGCGTTTGCGCCGACGGGTACCTACTCGCAAATAACAGGACGATGAGCATCTCCAGGGATTGCTGCAAGCGCTTTCGATACGTTCACTCTAACTCTGAAAGCATCGATGGTATGAATTTTTACCATTAGTGCCGTACAGGGGGTGTAGTAAGCATCTTACAAATCCCCGTGAAAATTTCGGCTAGGTAAATGCCTTTTTAGGGCGCAAGCCTTAGATGCCTGATCAAACACCAGAGGTTACCTTATGCGGTGATGTTGGCGTCAACTTGAAATAATGAAAAAAGGCGAAAATCAAGCGTCGTCATCCAGTCAAACTATTGACCATCTCCCCGAAGGGAATCCTGATGGTACGCGAAGCAGCAGCGGTGGGTGCGGCGTTGACCCTCCTGAAACAGGCGTGGGTGCTGAAAGAATGCTTTAAAGTGAAACTCCATGTAGCATTTACTCAAGCAAACTTTTGTTTGAAACGCAAAGACGTGGAAGACGGGTTGGGCTCCATGTTTTATTGCCGATTAACTAGCCGAAAAAGTAGAAAGACTTAGTCACGCGTACGCAGCAGCCGCACGAAAGCAGCCTGCCAGCCATTTGCGATGGGAGGCCGCGTTCTTACGGCTGGTGTGGACGCACAACTAAACCTGTCTAGTGTTTCTACTCGGCGAGTGGTCGAGCTTTGCGGGCGGTGGAGAGGGTGAAGCGAGAAAGAAGTGTGTTGCGAGCGGGCGGAGGATCCGGCAGCTGCTGCAGGTGAGAAAGAGAGTGGCGTCAAAGCGCGTCTGCGACTTGACCTACTTGGCACCACTCCAAAACCTGTGGCGAGGAGGTTTGAGTGGACGCATGGGACAGCGTTACATAGGCTAGTCAATGAGCTGCTTCGCATCGGAAAATATACACCATCTCCACTGGAGGAAACCTTGTGGGGATGCAAAGCAGTGCTGGTATTCCCTTACAAATCGATTCGTTGTCTCCATTTGTATGTTTACGTCTATATTCCATATGTATGTTTACGTCTATGTTTCACTTGTGTGTGCTGTTGTGTATATTGTAAGCACAATATGCACAACATTTGACATTCATCTTCTTCATTTGTATATAATGATCATCACGGAAAACGTCGTCTTCGTTCGTAGGGTTGATCAGGCGATTCGGCCTAATAAACGCCGTCGAGACTCCAACGCTGCTACTGTCTTACAGAGTGGTGGAGGCTGCTTCAATCGCCAAGTCCTCTACGACGTCACGTTCCCCTGGAGCTTCTTTCGGGTCGACGCTTGCTTCCCCCGTCCGCTGTCATGGCTCAAGAACCGCTGCCCGGAACATCCAGCATCCCTGTCCAACAAACCATTCCTGCGTGGATCGTCAACGCCCAGCAGCTCGACCCGCCCATCTTCTCTGGTGTTCCACGCGACGACGTCGAGGTATGGCTAAAAGAATACGACATGACCAGTGTTTATAACCAATGGGATGAGCCTCAAAAACTTCGTATCGTCGCCTTCTATCTGTCCGATGTCGCGAGAACGTGGTTTTTTAACCACGAGATCAGCCTCCCGGATTGACCTGTTTTTGCTCAACAAGTCCGTAGGATTTTTTTGGGGAACCGAACATCCATTCCGAGGTGTTGAAACGAAAGTTCGATGGGCGTGCCGAACATTCAGGGCAGACGTACACTGCGTACATTGAAGATGTCCTTGCCCTTTGCCACCGCGTGAACTCGGTGATGAAAGAAGCTGATCGTGTTCGCCACGTCATCAAAGGGATAGGCCATGTCGCCTTTAACGCTCTGGCTGTTAAAAACTCCACCACCGTTGAGGACGTCATCACGACACGTCAGGATCTTGATGAACTCCAAGCCATTCGATTGCACCCAGACTACCCAGACGCCAGTGACAGCCGGCCTTCCTCGGATGCGGATTTGCGCGCGCTGATTCGCACTTTGATTCGCGAGGAACTTCAAGCGCTAGGGTTGTCATGTGCACCCACCCTTCGGCCTCACTCTTAATCTGCTGGTCTGCGCGACATCATCAAAGAGGAGCTCTCATCCACAGCTGGTGCTCTCCCATCGAACACTACGGCGCCACCAACACCACCCATGACGTATGCGCAAGTCGCTGCCATGCCACGTGCTTCGGTTCAGCACGCGCATACTTTTCCTGCGCTGTCCAACGTAGCAGCATTTGCACCACACTCACCTGTCCCAGCGCCAGTACCAGCGCCTGTGGCAGCTCCAGCACACTACGCCGCCTGGCGCTCGCCTTGCCTATTATGTTACTATTGTGGCATTCGGGGCCATATTTCACGATTTTGCCGCAAGCGCCAACAGGACGAACGCCGTGGCTACGATGTTTACGAAAGGGATTTGGAGCCATCCCCGAACCAGTACCAGCGACGCCCTACGACAGGTTCCTCCTCTCCGACTTCTCCACTCGCCACACCTCACCCCTGCTATCCCGGACGCCGCCGGTACCCTACACCTCTGCGACGCTCAACATCTCCTTTGAGACCAGCTGTACCTATTTCTGACTACCACTCGGAAAACTAGCTGGTGCAGTTTTTGGAGGGAAAGCTGGATCGCTCGAAGAAACACCGAGACCTCCAGAGGGTCCAGCCAACTTGTTATAAGTGTATGCGGAAGGGGTACCAGTTCAGGCATTGGTGGACACGGGTGCTGCTATTTCTGTTATTCATGCAGATTTGTGTACTCGTCTACGTAAGGTTACCACACCTTATACTAGCACTCTCTTACGTAGCGCAAATGACTCGCAGATACGGCCATCAGCACAATGCACCATTAGAGTTTTCATTGATGGGATCTGGCATCATATTCAGTTTGCCGTGCTGGCTTCTTGTGCTTTTATGCTTATTTTAGGATCGGACTTTCTTTCTGATGCTGCTGCTTTCATCTCTTGTAGACAACGACTCATACATAATGCGAGAGACGGACGATATTTCCCAGAAATCATCACGTGACCGGCTACGAACAGCCAATGACTTCCTTGTGCCACCTAACCACGAGCACGTTATCACGGTTACGTCTGACTCCATTGACCACGGTGACGTCCTTGTCAGTCCATCAGTCCGTTGTCTATCCAGAGGGATTGCACATTCATCGAGTCTTGTCCGCTTCTCCAACGGCACCACATTTCTCGCAGTACTGAATATCACCTATGAGCCGATTCTGCTGACCAAGGGCACTGTTGTAGTTTTCAGGGTGGACCCACAACCTATCTCTGTAGTGGCTTCGGATACCAGTCCGGTGGAATCACGTTGAATACCATCAGATGCTCCACCTACTACGGCTTTCATAAATTCCATCAGGACGGATCTCACTCCCCCGCAAGCAGATGAACTACTGGCGTTGTTGTCTAAGCATAAATTTTCTTTCGACGTACATTCCACTGCTCTAAGCCAGATTTCCGCGGTGGCTCATCGCATACACACCGACGGAACTTCTATTGTTCGTCGTCAACCATACCGTGTTTCTTCCAGCGAACGCGAGATCATCGACAAGCACGTTGCTGATATGCTCAAGCAAAACATCGTCCACCCCTCCTCAAGCCCTTGGTCGTCACCTGTCGTTCTTGAACGAAAAAAAAGACGGTTCGGTGCGATTCTGCGTTGACTACCACGCGTTAAACAAAGTAACCAGAAAAGACGTATATCCGTTGCCTCGCTATAATTATGCCTTAGATTCCTTACAAGGAGCGGAATAATTTTCGAGCCTTTGCCTGTGCTCCGGTTATTGGCGAATTCCAATGCACGATGATGACAAGGAAAAACTGCTTTTGCCACACCCGACGGACTTTACGAATTTAACGTCGTGCCTTTCGGCCTCTGCAATGCGCCTGCAACTTTTGAACGACTGATAGACACTGTATTGGGGGGTCTTAAGTGGAAAACATGCTTATGTTACTTTGACGACATCGTCATATTTTATTCAAGATTCGAACAGCGCTTGCAGCACCTAGATGAAGTTCTGAGGTGTCTCGCAGCTGCTGGCCTTCAGCTCAACACCAAGAAGTGCCACTTTGCTGGCAAAAGTATTCAAGTACTCGGACATCTCGTCAGCAAAGATGGAATCCGACCGGATCCCGACAAGATTACCGCCGTTCTTCACTTCCCGGTGCGTCAACGCGTCAAAGAGCTCCGAAGCTTTCTTGGTCTTGCGTCGTACTTCCGGCGCTTTATACGAGACTTCGCCACCATTGCTGCGCCACTTCACGAACTCCTTACTTCGGGAGCGTCATACGTATGGTCGGACGAATGCCAAATGGCTTTTGACACCTTGAAACGTGCCCTCACGTCTGAGCCAGTGCTTTATCATTTTGGCAACGCCGCACTCACTCTCCTCCATACTGATGCCAGCGGACATGAACTCGGCGTTGTACTTTTGCAACGAACAGAGCGTTATGACTAACGTGTGATCGCATATGCTTTTCGCACCCTCACAGCAGCAGAGAAAAACTACACCATCACCGAGCAGGAGTGTCTGGCCATTGTCTGGACCATCCAAAAGTTTCGACCATATCTTCACGGCCACCACTTTACTGTCGTCACTGACCACCACGCTTTGTGCTGGTTGTCGACGTTGAAGAATTTCTCTGGACGTCTCCGCTGAGTACTTCGTCACCAAGAATACGAGTTTGACGTTATCTACAAATCCGGCAAGAAACACAACGATGCCGATGCCCTTAGCCGCTGTCCTTTACAATCCTCATCAGGCACTTCTGGCCTGTCGCCAATTGTGAGTGAACCCATCAAAGTGTCTCCTTCAGTTCATTCACTCGCCACTGTCGATTTTTTTTTCTACCTTCGGCAACGAGACGTTTGCATCCCACCAACGCAGCGACCCTTACTGTCACTCTATAATGCAGCGCCTTCAAGGCTCCTCTTGTCCTCCCAACACCCGCGCCCATCGACAGCTGCGGAACTTCAAGACTGAAAACTCAATCTTTTACCACTTTGTCTTCCACTCCGAAGGACAGCTATGGGTTGCTGTTGCTCCTCGCCATTTCCTAAGGGCGCAGATTTCGGAGGCGTTTCACGATGACCCCAAGGCTGGTCATCTCGGTTTTTAAAAAACCTATCAACGCATCCGCAGTCGTTTCGCCTGACATGGGCTTTCCAACTGCGTAGCGCGATATGTTGCGTCATGCTCGCTATGCCAACGCCGCAAGCGACCCACTTCCTCCCCGGCCGATCTTCTACAACCTCTTCCGTGTCCTGACGCTCCCTTCGATGTCATTGGCATTGCCCTCTACGGAGCGCTACCAATATCAGCTGGTGGCAAGCGCTGTATTGTCACAGCAGTTGACCACTTAACAAGGTACGCCGAAACAGCTGCACTTCCTTCAGGATCAGCAGAGAACATTGCCACATTTTTTGGAGGCAATCTTTCTAAGACATGGTGCACCATGCATCTTTTTGAGCGATCGCGGCAAGGCGTTTCTCTCGAAACTACTCGAACAAGTCCTCCACGCATGTAATACGATTCATAAGACGACATCCAGCTACCATCCCCAGACTAACGGCCTCACAGAGCACTTCCACCGAACTTTGACCGACATGATATCTATGTATATCAACGCCGACCACACCAACTGGGATACCATCCTGCCATTCGTGACTTTTGCGCACAATACCGTTACGAAGCGCACCACGGGATATTCCCCATTCTTTCTCGTCTATGGCCGCCAACCAACATCTCCGCTTGACATCTCCTTTTTTGACGTCCCTGTGAACTCGTCATCGTCATCGAGGGAGCACTTAATCTCTCGCCCTGCCGATTGTCGCCGACGCGCCCACTTCAATACAGAGGCAAGTCAACAAGAGCGGAAGACTCGCTACGATGGCGTCCACCGCGTAGTTCACTTCAATACTGGAAACAAAGTACCTGTTATGGACTGCAACGCGGGTTCCCGGCCTGTGTGATAAGTTTCACTCACGTTTCATCGGCCGCTACGCTATAGTCGAGCAGACGTCTCCTGTTAGCTATCGAGTAACCCCTGTTGCCATGCCTTCCGATGGCCGTTTTCCCGGTACGAAGGTTGTTCACGTGTCGCACTTAAAACCATTCGTGCGCCGTACACCACCGTCATAAACAGCGGCCAAATTGGCCGCTTCCGCGCGAGGGGGAAATTAGTGTAAGCACAATATTCACAACGTTTGACCTTCATCTTCTTCGTCTGTATATAATCATCATCACGAAAAACGTCGTCTTCGTTCATAGGGTTGACCAGGCGATTGGCCTAATAAACGCCGCCGATACTCCAACGCTGCTACTGTCTTACAATATGTTCGGCACCACTTGTGTGATCCCCCCTCCTATTTGTGTCTAATTTTTATGTGTGCGCCACAGAGTGAAATCCCAGTGCCGCTAGGAGAGTGCAACGTCGTGAGCGAGCGCAGTATTAATTAAAAGCGCACAGCTATTGTGGAGAAAAGAAAAGGAGAGGGGAAACGAGGTGAAGGCACTGCTCTGCTGCCTCCTCCCACTTCCTCACACTCCCGCAAGACGAAAGCCCTCGGTCAACACACGCTCCCTCAATGCGCATACACCAACTCACCCCCTTTTCTCGCGCTCACGCAAGGAGAAGAGGCTTTACTGCCACATGCTTTCGCGCACGCGAGGATCGGACGGAGGGTTGGTGCACGACCCGCCACTATGGTCTAGTGGCTAAGGCACTCGGCTACTGACCCGCACTTCGCGGGATCGAATACTAGACGCGGCGGCCGCATTTTCGATATAAGCGAAAAGGCTTGAGGTCTGGGCCGTGAGCGCGTTTAATATCTAGGTGCACGTTGAAGAACCCCGAGTGGTCAATATTTCCAAGAGCCCTCCACTATACCATCTCTCATAATTATATGGTGCTTTTGGGACGTTAAACTGCAACAACTATTTAATTAGTTAATTATTATTGATTATAGTGGACGATGTCGCAGTGAGAGTGCACCATGCCACACATCTGATGGAGCTTCACCATCTAAAAATATATTCGTAAGGACGTTATCGTGGTGTTTCTGTGACGCCCCATGATGGCCTCATCACGTTACACCGTCGTTTGGACAAACGTGGCCGATCCAAGTGGCACTACAAAAACTCTGCGACGTGCAGAAAGACTAGTACGCCTCCAATCCTGGAGGCAGTGCAGGGCCAGGTGAAGTGCAGAAAACTTTGGAGTGACCAAGACAGCGAATTCAGAAGAAAAAATGGCAGCATATCTACGGAGTGAATGATGGAGAGTGGGGCGATGCGTCCGTCCGTCCATTCTTTCTTGATTCCATCCGTTCATGTGACCGTCTGTGTGACGGTTCATGCGTCCATCCGCCCGTCCGTGCGTGTGTCTGTTCGAGCGTCCGCATGTTCATCTGTGCGTCCGTCCCTGCGTTCGTCCATGCATCCACCCCTGCGTCCGCCCATGCGTCCATCCGTCCATGCAGCCATCCGTGCATTCGTCCATGCATGTGTCTGTGTGTCCGTTCGTCCATCTATTCAACACTCCAAGTACCTCCATCTCGCATCTTTTCATCATATATTTCTCATATTGAAGCACCACCATCCAGTGGGCTTTCCAAAGACTGAACGAGAGGAGGCACACGAGAACTTTTTTACTGCTTGCGCTTCGTGTCTACTTCCCACATTTAACCACCTCGAGTTCATGGTATATACTAGTTCACTGTATTCACGGCACTACGGCCCAACGCTCGCTAAACTTTTCTAAAACCTAGGGGGTTACGCCCAGCGAGTATAACGTAGCAAACCTTTCTTGTCAGATAGTGCTCAATGTACATGCCAATGGCTGGTATTGGGGAATGAGAGACAGTAGAAATCGGCTTTTACTTACTTACGGCTTGCGCTTCGTATCGACTTCCCACCTTTAACCACCTCGAGGTCATGGTATTATAAAGGAGATTTATTAAGCAGAAAGGTTGGTGCTTGGAAGGCTTGGAAGGCGATGCACCAGCCGCAATTTCCGAGCTCGAGCCGCTGCTGCACACACGATGCTGCTGCCTCTGCGCCGGAGTACTTCCTCTTCTTTACAATGGCCCCACGGAGAAAAAAGGAGCCATCCTGGCGACTTAGTCCTGGGCAGGCGGCGTTGAACCGTGGTATTTCTTGAGCCTCTGGAGGTGTACAACCTCGCGGTTGCGACGTCGCAAGTTTGATGGTGGGGAGGTAGTTTACTGGCGAAGTTTGTTCGACAATACGATATGGCCCATCGTACTTTGGCAGAAGTTTGGAAGAGAGCCCAGGTGTGCGATGCGGCACTGACAGCCATACAAGAGAACCCGGAAGAAAACCGGGAGTTGAGGTCTGGGCATCACGAATTGCTTTTTGCCTGTTTTGGTCATCGCAAGTAAAGTGACGAGCTAACTGGCGGCATTCTTCTGCGTGTCTGGCGGCGTCCAAGATCGATAGGCACTCGGACGCGTCTGGTCGATAGGGCAAAATGGTGTCAATGGTGTGGGAGGGGTGACGGCCATAGAGGAGGTAAAAAGGGGAGAAGCCTGTTGTCGCTTGCGTTGCCGTATTATAGGCGTATGTAATGAATGGGAGAACTAAGTCCCAGTTAGAGTGGTCGGGCGTCACATACATAGATAGCATGTCACCGAGAGTACGATTAAAGCGCTCGGTAGCCCCATTGGTTTGTGGGTGGTAAGCGGTACATGTGCGATGTACAATAGCACACTCAGCGAGCAATTTTTCAATGACCTCGGACAAGAAGGCGCGGCCACGGTCACTGAGGAGTTCTTGAGGGCCTCCATGACGCAACACAAAATGACGCAGTAGGAAAGTGGCAACCTCCTGTGCTGTAGCCGTTTTAAGAGCAGCGGTCTCAGCATAGCGCGTTAGGTGGTCGATAGCAACTATTATCCACCTGTTGCCAGTCGGAGTCAATGGAAGTGGCCCATAAATATTTATTCCAACCCGTTCGAAGGGTCGGGAAGGGCATGGTAAAGGCTGCAGTTCACCGGCGGAGGCGTGTGGTGGAGATTCTCGGCGCTGACATTCGGCACAAGAGCGGACGAAGTTGCGGACGAAGGTATACATGCCACGCCAGTAGTAGCGATGTCGAAGCCTTTCGTAGGTCTTGAAGACTCCTGCGTGGCCACATTGTGGGTCAGCGTGAAAAGAGGAACAAATCTGCGACCTCAGGGTTCGTGGAACGACGAGCAGCCACTTGCGTCCCTCTGGTGCGTAGTTACGTCGATAGAGAAGCGTGTCACGTATCGAGAAGTGTGGAACTTGGCGCCGAAGCGTTCGCGTCTTTGGGAGTTGAGAAGTGTCGGAGAGATGATTGAGGAGAGACGCAGTCCACGGGTCATTGCGTTGTTCGATAGCAATGGTGTCAAAGTCGAGCGATGACAATGTGGAATCGCAAGCGGAGTCAG
Source organism: Rhipicephalus microplus (assembly GCF_043290135.1). NCBI lineage: Eukaryota > Metazoa > Arthropoda > Arachnida > Ixodida > Ixodidae > Rhipicephalus > Rhipicephalus microplus. Next base: position 78,558,546 of record NC_134707.1, on the reverse strand, counting down.
CTGTGGCATTCTGGGATAGGGGGGAACGGGAAAGGGCGTCGGCGTCAGCATGCTTTCGTCCTGACCGATAAACCACGCGTATGTCGTAATCATGAATTTTCAACACCCAGCGAGCGAGGCGGCCAGATGGGTCTTTTAACGTCGAAAGCCAGCACAGCGCGTGGTGGTCGGTCACGACGTCAAAAGAACGACCATATAGATATGGGCGAAACTCCAAGGGCCCACACAATGGCCAAGCACTCCTTTTCTGTGACGCTGTAGTTGCTCTCAGCTTTGGTAAGTGTGCGACTAGCGTATGCCACGACGTATTCCTGATGTTCCGGTTTACGCTGTGCGAGCACAGCACCCAGGCCTACACCACTGGCGTCGGTGTGGATTTCAGTTGGAGCTTCAGGATCGAAATGGCGTAGAATGGGTGGCGTCGTAAGAAGCCGTCGCAGGGTGGTGAAAGCCTCGTCGCAGGCAGGGGACCACGATAAGAGGTCTTTACAGCTGCTGAGAAGTTGCGTGAGAGGTGATATAATAGACGCGAAGTTTCGGACGAATCGCCGGAAATACGAACACAAGCCGATGAAACTTGGAAGTTCTTTGATGGTGGCAGGTTTAGAAAACGCCGTAACAGCTCGCAATTTCTCGGGATCCGGGAGGATGCCTTCCTTAGAAACAACGTGGCCCAAAATGTTCAGTGGACGCATGGTAAATCGACATTTTTTGAGGTTTTATTGCAAACCGGCGTTAGTTAAGCAAGTAAGGACGTGCTGAAGGCGACGTAAGTGTGTGTCAAAGTTAGGGGCGAAGACCACGATATCATCGAGGTAACACAAGCATATCTTCCATTTTAGTCCACGCAGGATGTTGTCCATCATTCGTTCGAACGTTGCAGGTGCATTGCAAAGTCTGAAGGGCATGACGGTGAATTCATATAAGCCGTCTGGCGTGACAAAAGCGGTTTTGGGGCGATCGGCCTCCGCCATAGGCACCTGCCAGTATCCTGACCGCAAGTCTAACGAGGAAAAGAACTCGGCACCCTGCAAACTGTCCAAAGCATCGTCAATGTGCGGTAGTGGATAGACATCCTTCAGCGTGATCTTGTTCAATCGCCGGAAATCGACACAGAAACGAATAGAACCGTCTTTCTTTTTGACGAGAACCACCGGAGACGCCCATGGGCTCTGTGAAGGTCGAATGACGCCTTTGCGAAGCATGTCGTCTACTTGGTCAGCAATGACGCGGCGTTCTGTAGCGGAGGCGCGATATGGTCGTTGTCGCAGCGGTGAGTGAGACCCAGTGTCGATGTGGTGTTCTACTGCTAAGGCACGGCCGAGAGATGTTTGTTCAACGTCGAAAGAGTGGCGGTAGCTCTCAAGAATGGTGAGGAGTTGTGAACGCTGCGAAGATGTCAAATCTGCAGCGATGAATGGTTGAAATATGTTTGCCGACGTTGAGTCAGGCGCTGAGACGACAGCCAGTTCACAGACGGAGGTAGAAGGCACCTCATCGGGGACGGATATAATTCTGGAAGAACTGATTGTCTCGACGTGGCCAAGGCACTCGTGACAAAGTAGGGATAAAGACGACGACTCATGATTATAAATTGGCATTGTGGTTGAGCCTTCTACAAGATCGAGAGCCGCAAAAGGCAGGGGGAGGACTCTTAGGGCGACGAATATTGGAGATGGTGTGAAGACCGTGCCGTCGGATATGGCGCTGCATGAAACTGGCACGAACGCAAAAGAGCATGGAGGGATGTATGTGTCATCGCTAACGACGCGTTTCTGAAGAGCTTTCTGATACCGCGATGAAGTTACGCATTGCTTTGCGCGCCGAGACGCCTTCTCCTCTGATGCGAGCGTGGCAGCGTGAACTGCGTGAACGCTTTCAGCGCTTGACTGCTGCTTCGTCCCTGGCGGCAGCAGCATGGCGCTGTAGACACAACCCATGTGCACATCCCGAGGTGCTGCGCTACGCGAGACATTCCTTTTTTGGGCAATCAGAGTCACCTGTCTCTATGACAGCACAAATACCACCTGCGCAGCGGCTTCCTACGCGTGATCGATCTGTTTTCTTGGCGCATTTTGAAGCAATGTCGTGTTCGGCCATGCGGACTAACTGTGATGAAACACCGCCAATGCTTAGAAGTTTGCCCCGTATTCCTTAAGAAGTTGCAGATTGCCTGCACATCCCTCCGTCGGCTGAAGAGGTAAAGGTGGCACTGAAATCTATGAAACGTGGAACGGCCCCAGGGCCAGACGGTTTACCTGTTGAGTTTTACTTGACATTTTGGGATGAGATTGGTGCTACAATTACCGCGGTAATCCGGCGATGCTACGAGGACGGTGTCTTTCCATCAAGTTTTCGAGATGGACGCATTGTGCTTATTCCAAAGGGTGATTCTTCCTCTGTTAATCCTGAAGATTGGAGACCTATCACGCTCCTCAACGTTGACTATAAGATATTCGCGGCGGTAGCCGTTCAACGTTTGAGGGGTCTGTTGAACACCCTAATAGGTCATCACCAGACTTCATCAGTGCTTGGACGAGAAATACACAGCTTGTCATATACGACACGGGATATCATAGCTTATACTTTGTCGCGATCTGCGCGTGGTATCCTTGTGTCTTTGGACCAGGAAAAAGCGTTTGACCGACTAGAGCACGCGTATATCTTTAAAGTGCTCACAGCCTTCGGCTTTTCTCATTCGTTTGTGGAAATGATTAAAAATACGTACACTGGTCTGAAAAGCACACTAGTTCTGGATGGTTGGGAAAGTGCTGCCTTTTCCATAACACGTGGGGTCCGTCAGGGTTGTCCATTGTCTCCTGTGCTATTTGTCCTCAGCCTTGAGCCATACTTGCGTGCTCTTGACGCGGATTCACGTGTCCGGGGTCTTGCGCTTCCTGGTAGCGGTGTCGTGAAAGTCACAGCTTTCGCTGATGATATAACCCTGTACCTTTCAGATGAAGATAGCCTTTCACGCAGCCTGCATGTATTTTCCCAGTATGGCGACATTTCAGGTGCAGCGTTGAACATCTCCAAATCCCGGTATTTCTTCATTGGCTCTTCAAACTCCAGGCTTAGCGCCGGTGTTCCCATTCAGCCGGCCGCGTCCCTTCGTATTTTAGGTATTTCATACAATCACTACGGCATTTGCGAATCTGTTTGGTTAAACGCTCTCGAGGAAGTAAGACTGAAAATTCAGGATGCACAGGATTTTGACTTCCCGCTTCTTGAGCGGAGGTACCTTGCGCAGACTGTATTTTGCGGTCGCATTTGGTACCTTTCTCACGTCGTGCAACCATCTTTACGTATCGTGCGATCACTACAGTCTGCTTTGTGTTCCTTTTTTTGGTCAGGCGGCACTGAGTTGGTCTCTCGCGCGGCACTGGGACAGCAGCGTGCTCAAGGAGGCTTTGCTTTCCCTTCAGTGTCCATACGCTGTCGGCTGCTGGCACTGCGTTTCCTTTTGCGCCTAGTGCAAGGGGAGGAATCTCCCGCACGAACGCTTGCATACTACTTTCTGGGTACTCACCTTCGCCATTTGATGCCTAATGCGCAACTTAACAGGGGGCCACAGTCAATAACACTTCCTGCGTTTTATGCAACAACTGTTGCATTTTTTCGCCATGTCAAGTCGAGCTGTCCTGGCATAGATGTTTTGAACAACCACATAGTTGAGACAACTGCTGCTTTGTTGCTTCCGTTGGTCCCGCCAGCCCGCCGTGCTCGCTCTAGACGGGTGTCTTGGAGCTCCTTAACGGCTTCTTTTCTGCCTGGACACCTTCGGGACTTCATGTGGCGCCTGGGATGGGGTGTACTTCCCACTCTCGACCGCCTCGAAAGGTGGAGAATAGTCCAGTCAGCAACATGTCCGAACTGCTCCCTTCGGGAAACAAATCAGCATTTTCTGAGGCATTGCATCATTGCTCGCGTTTTTTGGAGAGCCGTACATGCTGGATTTCCCTGCCTCAGAGTAAATCGCTTCGTTTCTTCTGGGCGTTGTTCGCGAGGCCGCTTCGCTTGTCTTCTCATTGTTGCCGGCGCTTTCTGCCTCTGGCGCAACCGCTGCGAGGCGGTTGCAGCGGGCCGCCGCCGCCGCGCGCTCTACCCGATCCTAGAACGATTGTACTCGGAGCTGCTGTCTGTTTTGTCGGAGGAGCTCTTCTTCCTCGGTGAAGAGGAATTTCTTCGGCACTGGTCTTGCCCTTTTGTGTCGGTCTATGACGGACGAGTGAAACTTGTCTTTCGGCCGGCCTGGTATTGGTAGGCTGAACTGTCGATGTGCCGGCAAAAATGGCATGCCAACATGTAAATATGCAAAATGCACATATTTATGTTTTATTTGTCTCTTGTTTACCTTGAAGTATTTTGTGGTTGTGTTTGAGTGAACCATCGAATGTACATGTTTTTTCAACGTCATCTCATATCCATGTTCATGTAAATGACGTCTGTCTTGTCATCATCGTTAGAGTATGTCTAAGACGGAAATGTTCTGTTGAGTGTTATTGACGTTTGTGGCAATAAATTTTTTCTAAACACACGACAAGTTTAGCGCCAAACTGGGTGTCGACGGACGCTTGGTCATCCAGTGAGCAAAATTCGACCTCAGCCCTAGCACAGTCGATTACGGCGTTATGACGCGACAAAAAGTCCCATCCTAAAATAATATTATGGGAACATGATGAAAGAACCACGAACTCTATCGTATACAGAACGTCCTGAATTGTCACGCGGGCTGTACATACTGCGGTCGGTTGAACAGGTTGAGCACTGGCTGTGCGAAGCGATAATCGGGAGAAAGGCGTCGTAACCTTACGAATTGAGCGACAAAATCCAGCATCTATAACCGAAACAGCTGCACCGGTATCTACAAGAGCGACAGTAGGGATATTTTCAACGAACACATCAATAACATTGGTAGGTGACAAATGACGACTTGGGCTAACCGAAACTTGCGCAGTTCTTGCCTCAGGAACTGCGTCGTCTAGTTTTCCTCCTCGTTAGGTGCGGGCCGTCGACGCATAGGAGAAGGCGAGCGGCGGCGTGGAGAGGGCGAGCGAAGACGTCCCGGCCGAGGGCGGTGGTCGTCCTGGTAGCGGGCTGGCATTGGAATGGAGGAACCGTATCGCGCTTTGGAGTCAAGCGGGAAGAAAGGCTCACGGCGGTTTTCATTGGTGATATGCGTCCGGCGGCGGCAATACCTTGCGACGTGTCCGGGGTATTGACAAGCGTAACATATCGGGCGATTATCGAGGGTGCGCCACGGGTTGGCGGTGTCAGTGCTGGTCCAGTGAACTGGAGCTGGGGGATAGCTCGCGCGAGGCTGGAACGGAGGCGCAGGCGCCTTGCTAGTCGGCATGGCTGCAGCCGCGGCGTAGGTGAGAGGAGCAGCCACAAGATTAGGCTCGCGAGCAGCTGGTAAGGCCTCGGCGACCTCTCCTTGAATGACGTCACGTAGAGACGATGGTAAAGTTGTGGTAGCTTCTGGTGTGAAAGGCACCAAGGAAAGCTGTCGTGCAACTTCTTCGCGGACAAATGCTTTTATTTCGGCCATTAGTGACGCGTGGTCATGACCACTGATCACACTAGACAGCGATGCCAAATCGTGCGCTGGAGGACGTCTTGTCAGAGCTCGCTGCTTCCGCAATTCATCGTAGCTTTGGCAGAGGCTAATTACGTCGTTAACAGTGGTCGGGCTTTTCGCCAAGAGCATTTGAAAAGCGTCGTCTTCAATCCCTTTGGGGATGTGCTTACATTTTTCAGCTTCCGTCATTTCGGCGTTCACGCGTCTGCACAAATCGACGACGTCCTCTATGTAACTTGTGAAGGTTTCACCCGTTTCTAGTGCGCGTGTGCGTAAACGTTGCTCGGCACGAAGTTTTCGGACGGCAGGTCGATCGAAGACTGCTACAATCGACGTTTTAAATTGCGGCCACGTTCGGACGTCTGCCTGGTGGTTTCTAAGCCAAAGACTGGCTACACCCGCGAGATAGAACGAAACGCGTATCAACTTGTCCGCGTCCGTCCATCTGTTTAAAGCGCTCACCCGTTCGAAAGTTGAGAGCCACTCTTCAACGTCGTTGTCATCTGTTCCACTGAAGATTGGAGGCTCCCGCTGAGGAACACTGCCTGGACAGGTGGCCGGAAGAGATGGAAGCGTCTGCTGATCGGCGTCCGGCATAGCAGAAGGTAGCCGTCGAGAACGGAGTTCCAGGATGGTAGCGGGAAGGTGTAAGGGACGGTACCCGGCACGTCTCCACCAATTGTAAAGGAGATTTATTAAGCAGAAAGGTTGGTGCTTGGAAGGCTTGGAAGGCGATGCACCAGCCGCAATTTCCGAGCTCGAGCCGCTGCTGCAGACACAATGCTGCTGCCTCTGCGCCGGAGTATTTCCTGTTCTTTACAGTATATACTTGTTCACTGTATTCATGGCACTACGGCCCAACGCTCGCTAAAACTTTTCTAAAACCAAAGAGGTTACGCCCAGCGAGTGTAATGTGGCAACCCTTTCTTGTCAGATAGTGCTCAATGTACATGCCCATGGCTGCTAATGGGGAATGAGAGACAGGACAACTCGGCTTTTAGTTAACGTGCACGCAGCAATTTTAGGGGCGAAGCTCCTTACAGCGGCACCCGTTCGTCCCCCGTATTATGTAACAAGTATAACATTTTGACCCCCAAGATGGTGCCGGCGAGAGACTTCTTCTGTGCGTTGTTGAACAATAAAAAATAGTGCTCAATGTACATGTTAATGGCTGCTAATGGGGAATGAGAGACAGGAGCATTGGGCTTTTAGTTAACGCGCAGGCTGCGATCACCATTAGCAGCCATTGGCATGTACATTGAGCACTATCTGACAAGAAAGGGTTGCTACGTTATACTCGCTGGGTATAATTTTCTTAACTTTAGAAAGGTTTAGCGAGCGTTGAGCCGCAGTGCCATGAATACAATGAACTTGTATATACCATGAATAAACTCGAGGTGGTTAAAAATGGTAAGTAGATACGAAGCGCAAGCCGTAAGAAAGTAAAAGCCGAATTCTCTGCCTCTGATTTCTCATTCGCAGTCATTGGCATGTACATTGAGCACTATCTGACTGAAAAAGTTTGCTACGTCATACTCGCTGGGCGTAACCTCCTTGGTTTTCGAAAGGTTTAGCGAGCGTTCGGCCGCAGTGCCATGAATACAGTGAACTAGTATATACCATGAACTCAAGGTGGTTAAAGGTGGGAACTGGACCCGAAGCGCAAGCCGTAAGAAAGTGTGCATGTGCCAACTCTCGTTTAGTCCTTGGAATGTCCGCTGGATGGCGGTGCTTCTATATGGGGAATATATGATGAAAAGATGCGAGATGGTGGTACTTGGAGTGTTGAATAGATGGACGAACGGACACATAGACAGATGCATGGATAGACGCATGAACGGACGCAGGAGCGGCTGAATGGACGAACGCAGGGATGGACGCACGAACAGACGCACGCACGGACGGGCTGATGGACGCATGGACAGTCACACTGACGGACGCATGGACACACGGAAGCAAGAACGAATGGACGAACTAATTCTTCGCCCCACTCTCCATCATTCACTCCGAGGATATGCTGCCATTTTTTTATTGTTCAACAACGCACAGGAGCAATCTCCCACCGGCACCATCCTTGCAGATTAAAACGTAAGACTGGTTACGCACTACGACTACAACTACTACGAGGGACGAACGGGTGCTGCTTTAAGGAGCTTCGCCCTAAATAAAATACCAGATTCATATTTACAGGAACAAGATCTCAACGTAATGCACTGCACACAAAAGTGGGTTATGCGAGATTCTGCAGTCTTTGTATTCCCCACTAAGGGCATCTCCAACAGAGCTACCGTGCCTACAGTTTCCAACAGTCCGCGCAGTTCATTAAAGCTGACACGCAACGCCATCTCACTTGCTTCATCCTTCGAGTGCATCATGCCTGCGCAGCGCGAATATTACGACCGAACGTTGTATCGATTGGTCGTTTGGTGGATAGAAACCATTGTTTGTCGCCACCACGAATTTGTGACGTCGTGCGCTCTGGAACTTGACCTAATAAGCTTCATCCTCGAATGTATTGAATGTATTACCTAGCTTTCAGCAGGCTTTCGACTTTATGTGTAAAGCAGTATAAGATGTGCTGAACATTCTTTTTTAGTGTTCGCTGACGCTTCCAAAAAATCACTTAGAGAGTTAATGCTCCTAATTTGAAGTCCGTGCACTAAATATTCTAGATCACACGAGGCATTGTTTCCATGTATTCATACAAAGCGTGCCAGGTATGGCTGGGTTATGTCAATAGGTTGAAACATTTATGTCTCGGGAGCCTTTAATAGATTCGTTCGTGTTCGGAGACAACTTTCATTGGCGCTTTAGTCGATCAGTGGGTTTTTTTGAACTTCTTTTAGCGGGACGGTTTAGTGCTCTCCCAATACTAGAAATCGGTAAACATTTTTTTACATTTTTTCTAAACACTATGTTCCAAATACGTATGAAGTGGAAGTCTCGCCACAAGGATATAATTGTCGATCTTTTGATGGCTGTTGGATCTTTTGTCTTATAAAGTGGAGGGTAGTGGCCGACACCCTCACAGAGCCATGTTCTCTCTGCTACGTCAGTTAAGCAACGTAATGATTACGCACGTCAATGGAGAGTTATTTATTTTGCAAGAGGAGGCCTTCCTCCAACGCTGATCTGCGTGATTCATTATTGTTAAAAAGAAATGTGTCCATGCCTTTCCTGAGGACGTGGGCAAGAGCTTGTACCACTGTGAAACTGCAGTGTGAAATTTTTAGGGGTGAAGCTGCTTATAACAGCACCCGTTCGTCCCTCGTAGCCGTTGTAGCAGTGTGTAACAAGTATAACATTTTGACCTCCAAGGTGGTGCCGGTGAGATATTTCTTCTGTGCGTTCTTTAACAATAAAAGATGGTGCTCAATGTACATGCCAATGGCTGCTGAGGGGGAATGAGAGACAGGAGAATTTGGCTTTAAGTTAATGCGCACACTGCGAACTTTTATTGTTCAACAACGCACAGAAGACAAGAAAGGGTTGCTACGTTATAATCGCTGCGTGTAACCTCCTGGATTTTAGAAAGGTTTAGCGAGCGTTGGGCCACATTGCCATGAATGTAGTGAACTAGTATATATCATGAACTCGAGGTGGTTAACGGCGGGAAGTAGACACGAAGCGGGAGCCGTAAGAAACTGTGTGTGTGCTTCCTCTCGTTAAGTCCTTGGAATGTCCGCTGGATGGCGGTGCTTCTATATGAGGAATATAAGATGAAAAGATGCGAGATGGTGGTACTTGGAGTGTTGAATAGGTGCAGGAACGGACACACAGAGAGATGCATGGACGGACGCATGAATGGCTGCACAGATGTATGGACACAGGAGTGGATGCATGGACTAAAGCAGGGACGGACGCACAGATGAACGTGCGGACGCACAAAGAGACGCACGCACGGACGGGCGGATAGATGCACGGGCGGCCACACAGACGCACGTATGAATGGACGGAAGCAAGAACGAATGGACGGACGGATGCTTCGCCCCACTGTCCATCATTCACTCCGTGGATATGCTGCCACTCTTTATTTATTTTATTGCAATGGCAATTATATGGACTTTCTCGGCTGGATTTCACCACCGGCGTCGGTGTGGGCGCCGACGTCGTCATCTATGTCACTCACCGTATATGTATACGTATCTATATACATAAAAAGGCAAGAAGAGTCACAGCTTTGCCGCAAAGGCGAAGCAATGAACGCCATAGTAAAAAATTGAAAGGTTGCGCACAGAAAGACAAGCAGATCGAAGTGTGCTCCGCGTTCCTCACACACAAATGACGCACAAAACGTACTCACAGGTACAGATGAACACGAATAAGCATTCGCTGTGTCTGAGAAGGGCGCCCTTTTCGCAAACGGAGACTGTGCAATGATTGCAGGGACCTTTGTGCGCCCCATAACTGCAACATAATCGTTCCAGTGCAAGCCAGCCAAGACGCTTGAGCCTCCCCTCCGGGAGATAAGGGGCGCAAAAGAGCTGGCCCATTCCCCTCCTCTCCGCGGGCCAAAGTACACGTGAGAGATGAGAGCCACGGTGCGCTCTTTGCGCCATCTTGCTGATAATGATAAAACACTTCCCGCCAAACAGTGGCACATACTCACGGGCAGGTACGTGCCGCTGGTAAGCGAGTACGTGGCGCAGGTGATTGACACTTAGTATCTACGCAGGAACGACGAGAACACACATGGACAATTCTAACACGCGAGCGTTAAGAAATGCCCGACATCGGTAGGGTCGACCCGACGAATAAAAATTGGCAGCATATCCACGGAGTGAACGACGGAGAGTGGGGCGAAGCATTCGTCTGTCCATTCGTTCTTGCTTCCTTCCGTCTGTGCGACCGTCCATGCGTCCATCCGCCCGTCCGTGCATGCGTCCGTTCCTGCGTTCGTCCATGCATCCGCCCCTGCGTCCGTTCATGCGTCCATTCATGCATCTGTCTGTGTGTCCGTTCGTCCAACTATTCAACACTCCAAGTACCACCGTCTCGCATCTTTTCATCAATAATTCCCCATATAGAAACACCGCCATCCAGCGGAAATTCCAAGGACTAAACGAGAGGTGGCACACGCACACTTTCTAACAGCTTGCGCTTCGGGTCTACTTCCCACCTTTAACCACCTCGAGTTCATGGTATATACTAGTTCATTGTATTCGTGACACTGCGGCTCAACGCTCGCTAAACCTTTCTAAAGCTAAGGTGGTTACACCCAGCGGGTGTAACGTAGCAACCTTTTCCCTTCAGATAGTGCTCAATTTACATGCAAAGGCTGCTAATGGGGATCGCAGCGTGCACGTTAACTAAAAGCCGAATGCTCCTGTCTCTCATAGCCCATTATCAGTTATTGGCATGTACATTGAGCACTATTTTTTGCTGTTCAACAATGCACAGAAGGAATCTCTCACCGGCCCCACCTTGGAGGTCAAAATGTTGCAGGTCAAAGCGTAAGACTGATTGCATACTACGACGGGACGCGGGACGAACAGGTGCCGCTATAAGAAGCTTCGCCCCTGAAAGAATAAGTGTCAGGTTCCCAGCTGAAACGAAACCCAACCATTCTGCGTGGCAATGGAGCATTCTACCACAAAGCTACGCAAGATCTCGGAACTACTTTTTGAGTAGAAGCTGATATTCGTGAAACGTCAATAGAGGTTGCCGTGCTGCCTACTCAATTTTATAAACATTACATATGCACTCCATTCATACAGCCGCCACGTCGTGTTAACGTCAATTGTGGTTATGTCCCATGCGCTGAAGTTGATTTATGTAGCAGTGTACAGGGCCAGTATCCTCGCGAGCATGAGTGCTTCATATCAGCTTCTGTTGTTGCTAATTCGCATATTCCAGTTGGCATCGTTGCGCAAGTGCAGACGACTGGCTATATAAACCAACGTTACTAGATACTTTTTTCAGTTTGCAATTATGAAGCGTGGAAGCTTGGGCAAGTTGGTAGGACATAACTGAATTCAGGAACAGCGCAACCTACAAGTAGTTACTTCGTAACTACGGAAGCGAAAAAGCAAGGACAGAAAAGAGCGCTGACTTTCAACAAAGGTTTAATATCGGAGGGATGTACATATATAGGCGAAAAATGAGAAAAATGGGCATGCGTAGAAGGGTGCAGGAACAACAACTGCGATACACTGTCAGCAAAACTGTTGTCTCTTGTTGAAAGGGCTGAGAAAACAACTGCATATGCAACTTAAAAAAGATCGAGATACGCAATCTCCTTTTTCAACAATGCAACCGATGGGCAGCTTACACATTTACCGTCAAACTTGTTTATTTGGTAAGCTTCAATTATCTCACGCGTGGCCTGCGAGTTGTGCTTGCTTAATACCTCGCAACGCTCAAAAACTGGCACGCAGTTGTTTTCTCAGCCCTTTCAACAAGAGTTAACAGTTTTGCTGACAGTGTATCGCAGTTGTTGTTCCTGCACCCTTCTACGCATGCCCATTTTTCTCATTTTTCGCCTATATATGTACATCCCTCCGATATTAAACCTTTGTTGAAAGTCAGCGCTCTTTTCTGTCCTTGCTTTTTCGCTTCCGTAGTTACGAAGTAACTACTTGTAGGTTGCGCTGTTCCTGAATTCAGTCAGTTTGCAAACTGCGGCGCCGCGAGTGTCACCCTTCCCTGTACCGGTCAAAAAGCCGCAAGCGCGCCCCCTCTCGGTGGTGCCCGGACCCACGCCGGCGGAGTTACTGCACTTGTGTTCTTATGCCGGGTGCTGCTTTGTTGCTTTCAAGTGTGCTTCGTAGTCATCGCTGTCACTGAGTCCCAGCAAGATTTATTTCGACGTAACTCGCGTAGTGTGTGCTCTGGCTGCAACTTACTACGGTAGCGATCAACGTGGTGCCCGGCGGGGCACCAACGCTGTCAGCGTTGGCGTGATCTGCATGGTGCCGGGTGTTTTTTAATGTCTTCAACTCAGTCATCGCTTTCCCTGTGAGCTACACAGCTCACATGTGTCATGTGACGGTTCTTGAATGTGAGAAAACATGCCTCGCTGCTTTTTGACTGGTTGCCGAAGTGGGTACGATTCGACGAAATCCGCGGCCGAAAAGACATTTTTTCAAGCCTCCCGCTGACGAGGTGCGCCTTCAACTGTGGCGACGGGCTATACCGAGATCGGATAAGGAACTGACAAGCTCTTGCGCTGTTTGTGACCTTCACTTCCTAGAGGAAGATATTGCGAAGGACTACGTGCACCACGTTTATGGTGACGTAGTTCTCATTCCGCGTGGTAAGTGGGCTCTTAATGAAGATGCTGTGCGGCGCATTTTTCTGGGCTTTACACTTTAACATATCCGGCGTCATTAGATGGCTGTAGTGCGTGGCTCATCGTACAATAATATCGAAGGTTCTACGGGCCAAAACCACGATATGATTATGAGGCACGTCGTAGTGAAGGGCTTTGAAATTTTAACCACCTGGGGTTTCTCTAGAAACAACGTGCACCTGAATCGAAGTGCATAGCCCTCTAGCATTCAGACTTAAGGCTGTGGCCCACTGTCAATGGTTTTTTTTTACATAGGCAATCGAATTTTAAAGAACAGGAACGCAAAAGAGCTGTATGAACACAAGTCCCGCAAGATTCGGGCATCACGCTCACGTCTCTGCCGTGTGGCATCGCCTTAGCGGCTCAACTGGTGATTTACTTGCACACTCGTAATAACCTTCACTCACCCTCTCGGGAAATAACTCTCATTACACAAAATTAACCCCGTAAATTCCGTTTAACATTCCGCGAAGGCTCCGTTACGATGCGGCGACCGGTCAAATGGCGTCGGAAGCGCCACCTAGAGAGCGGGAAACGAAGGGGGCCGCGTTTCGCTGCCGCATCCCGGCGGAGTTTGCAAACTGAGGTAATCTAGTAACGTTGATATAAACATCTGCAACTCTTCAACATGTGCCTGTGCATGCAACATTTGTACATATATTTAGCGTCATTTCATGACATGTCGCACAATAAAAAGATTGCATCACGGTCACCATACCTCTGCATGCTTCGCGTAACGTCGGTTTGGGTACGCGGAATCTACCGATTTTTTTCCTTTTTTTTTTCCTTTGTTGCTTTTTCGTATATAAAGATACGTATAACTAAATGGTTCATGACATCGACGCCAGCGGCAAAATGCAGCCTAGAGTGTCTATATAATTGCTATCGCAATAATAATCCAGAAAGACGACTACGGCGGGCTACGTGAATAAAAATGAAACAAAGTTGCTACAGGTTTCGGCGACTCATTCTCCAATAAAATTTGCTCTTAATTCGAGGCTTACTAAAGAAATTTTGAATAAAAACTAGTAACACAAGAACGCTCATTGAGCACTATTGAACCCGAAAAGCTCGCCATGTTAACCTCGTTGGGCGTTCGAGGCAAAAAATCTTTCTCAATTGCCGAACGCAAACAGCTCCTCATGCCCCTAGTAAGATGTCTGCCGCAGCCGCCATCTTATGGTGTGTACGGCTTCTCCTTTAACCTCCTTGATTTGGACCAGTGAGCTCCACGCGTTCTTCTCCACCACTACTCCACAAGAGTTTCGTCGACACAACCTCATCGAGTGTGAGGCCCACAGGACGACATTATGTTGTCCCGTAGTAGACTTCTAAATACAATAAATGATTAACAACTTTCTTCTAACCGAAGTTAATAAGTCGGATGGCTTCCTACTCTCCCCTTGTAGAGTACGAAGTACTCGAAATGGTCGAACACTTTGTCTAAATACACAAATGAAGGGTCGGCATCGTAGCGTTTGCTTAACTGCAAAGAAAAGTTGTCACCGAGCATATAAGTCCTGATCTTCCACCAATGATATACGCTTCATCACCTATTTTGTCAATTTGTTGTTATGTTCATCAGACTTCTGCTGTTTACTGAATGCTGAAATGTTAGTTTTTTGGATGTACCATTGCGAAAGCATGAATGTATCATCAATGCAGATTTGTCACGAATAATTAAATTTATTTTCTGTACAGAGTGTAAGTTTTGTTTTAAGAATTTAGAGGAATACGGAAAGGATTGGGTGCCTAACCCTTAACGCAGCTGATTTAGAGGAGTTGCTACTAGCATAGCAGAACCAGCTTCAGTTGCGTGTTCACTTAGTAGGGTACAGCCTGCTCTGAATCGGACCCCTTTCTACTGAGCATAACCCTAGGTTCAAGAGCAATTTTCGGCGAACAAACTAACCAGAATAATCTAGCGGTTTTCGCTTCGGCACGAGGAATGAACGTCAAGTCGTTTCGTCTAGTCTCGAAACAACGGGGTTTCGTATGTACTGCGGATCTTCATCTTAAAGTCTCCTTTAATGAAAAAATATAGGTCATGCTGTGAAGAAACACCCATATTATTTATGTAGGCCTATTTATTCCATCTCAGTATCGTACGTTATGATAATGCATAAATTTGCTATACCAATATTCCCTCTTGAACGCCAATCATAGCCACAGTTTCAGATGCTGCCTTTTTCACAGTGGTGGAATAACTCGCAATCTTATTTCACTACACTTAATTACACACATAGGAACGTTATATCACTCCGGTGTACATAGTACTCAAAAATGTTCGCCGTGTTTTTTTTCCGAAACACACAACTGCTTAGCAAGATTATGTATTCAATATTTTTACTGCCTTAGGTACAAGCAGTGTTGTGCACGTTACCTAAAAAAAGTAACTATAAAAAAACTACTAGATACTGCAAGAAAAAAAGGAAATCGTCGATGTCCTACGTTACCTGAAAAAAAAGGTAGCGCGTTACTGTTACGGAAAAAAAAGTATCGGACGTTACTTCTGCCACTACTCCTCATTCATCAGTTTTAAATAATGTACCTTCACTGCAGTAAACTACAATAAGAGTTGTTTTTAATCTCAGATTTATGTTTCACATAACTATTCTAACTCCAAAAAGGATTATATAACCAAAATGTTCATCTAACAAAATTATTTGTACAGATGTACCGCAATTTATCAGTGTTACAGTAGCTTAGATTCCTGCCAAGTTACATGGGATGGCTTCATACTCTTTGCCACATGACCAGGCTGTTTTTCTCAATGTGAATTATGCATAATATGAGATTCAACTATTCAACTGTTCAACCATACCACGGAGAAGAATCACTAATGTATCAAAAAATTTACAGTAATCGGCGTTTTTCTGGTCCCAAAATCTTTAATGGAGATCGTCAAAATCGAAACTGGAGGTCCATGGCCTTCGAAATTACACGCTGCTTGCAAGCAGGCGATTGTGGAGAGTTGCATGGTCCCCTCTTTCTTTTGGTGAGGGGAGAATATTTACGTGATTTTTACGCTATAATATGTCGTTTGGTCCACAGCTGTCAATGCGTTTTTGCCACCAAAGATCATGGCAGGTTCGTGATGCATAACTGGCCCAACAGCTAGTGCTTATGCACTTTTTTGTCTTTTTGTCCTTGCCAGGTGACGTTAATTGGATTTACCCTTCTAGCTGCCAACATGCCTAGCATGCTACGACACAAACTATTTCGAAGTATTGTCATTAGGCAGATTTATACGATGCTATCTTGTGCTTGCGTGCGTCTCCATGAACGGGCATCTTGAATTAGACAGCATTACACTGGTTCGTGACTGTCTGTCTTTTTTGTGGTCACCCGTGGTTACCTGAAAACTGTGCTGCAAGCACGATCTAACCCGGTTACGCAGAGCGAGAAGCACGAAATACTAACAAAGAGGACAGAACATGTATGTGTGCACATGCTTTTCCTGTTCCTTCTTTCTTAACCTTTTCTGCCTTTATTTTCGCGCAATCTCATAGAAATTGAAGCTTAAAATAACCGAGAGCTTAGGTAAATTGTAGGAGTCCGACTCAGAAAAAGAGGGCATGCAAACAAGTATGCATGAAAGAAGTATTGTCGTGTCTTGAGCTCTCTGTTATACTAGTTGTTGCACGCCTTCTTTCTGTAAAATGAACACATTGAAATGTCAATCGAACTATGCCAAGTAGAAGCTTAACTAGGTACGCACAACATGGATAGCAACATGTCGTCTCTATAACCACTGCCGAAAAGCGGGCTATATTCGCTTTCTTTTTTTATTAGGAATGTTACCTGGAGAACAGTGCAAAGAATGATAAAAACAAACTTGCTTCGTGCAGAAGGCATAAGAGTGGGTGGTGAAGTGACCCATGAATTCAACGATCAATGTCCGGTGGTCGGCCAGACCTTGAATTCGCATTGGGTTTCGTGTGAGGTAATACAATTATTCAACCCCTACACTATCGTCTCAGTTATGTAAGCAGTAGAGTTACGCGAGGTCTCATTCGGAACATGCACTCGATGATGGAAGCCTCAAATGGCATGTTCACGCTTCGCACAATGCTTGGAAAGAGGCCTTGACTCCTGCCCCCTTCTGCTGTTGTTGAGGTAAGGATACGTTCAGCCGCACTGTAGAATCTTGCACCAGTGGAACTTCTGGGCAATAAAGGGAATCGACGAATCGTGGATCGAACCACAATATATCGTCATTGCTTCTAACGCAGAGCGTTCAAACGGCCGTTTCGTCAGATTGAAATCTCGTGAACGGGAGTGATCGCGAAACAGTCGATCGCGTACGTGGTAGCGATGTCATCACTCAAACGAAAGAACTGCTACCACACTGTCATTCTCTTGTCTGCACATTGACTGCGATAGGTGTTCGGGATTACGGGCTTCTTGGCGGAAGCAGAAGCATCGCGAGAATGGACATAATGAAATCTCATCGCGACAAACGGCTTCGTTAGAGGCTCACTTTTGTCGCAATCGTAAAAATGATGTCAATAATGATGTCACTCTAGTGCGATGCGGGACGATGACCCCCTAGGCGGAAGACGCACAACCGTAGCCTGCTTGCTTGTGCGCGTGCCGATCTTGAATGCGTAATTACTGGTAATGAGAGAGAAAGCCCTTCTTATTAAGACGGCCACGCCACTTTCTTCCGCAAGACCTTGCACACACAACAGTTTCCAAGATTAGTTGGTGCCAGCATACAGTAGACAAGGTGGACAGTTAGAAATTCATTTTCTTCGGTAGCGTCTAACCCAGCTAACGCAATCGGTACGCTGCATTCAAAGAGTAGTAAGACGCCACCGATTAATACACGACGGCCAGCACGTGACATATTGTAACGGGTGCAAGAGAGGAAAAGTCAAAAACTAGTTTATTATGGGCGAACTTGTGCCCTGAAATTTATGTGCGAAAAGATGGAAGAGTTCGCTAGAGCGTTCAAAAAACAAAAACTGTTCCTCTGCCCACGCACCTTCTTCTTCTTCGCAGCTCCAACCCACACTGGCTCGTGCCTGTGAACAAGAGGCATGAGTCGTGTGGCCCCAAGCAAGAGTGCGCACAAGACTGTGGACGTTGATTCTTCATAATTTCGGATATTGTAAACAGTCTCTGTGGCAATATCATACCGCAAACCACTTCGAAGCTTCAAGTAGTTTGGATCACTAAGAATACTGTTTTGCAAAACAGCAATTTTCGGAAACTCCTTGTAAGACTGTCATGCTTCTCAAAATAGCCTTCTGGTTTGGCTAAAGCTTAGTGTTCTGAAAAACACCGCTTAGGAGCTCTAAAAGCTTGGTGAAAACAGCTTAGGCCCATAGGACGAACTGATATTTTTTATGAGCTAATCACATATCTGTTAAATATAAAGCAAGTTCACGTTAATAGATCTTGTTTATTGGTGCCTAGCTACACTCCCATTTTGATTCTGCATGCATTATGCAAACTTTTATTGTTTAATTGTGCAGAAACAGAACATTTCAACTGACCCTGAATGGCAGGCCCCTAATAGCTGGGAATTGCCAGGGGTATGTCTTGAATGTGTTTGTTTTCCAATGACTGCAAGAAGAGAGTGTCATGACAGCTACTACATAAGTATGCAGTGGAAATCTAGCCACAGGGTTAACTTCGCCGTACTCTTAATGGCTATCGGAGCCCTCATGTTATGGAAACGAAGGGCACTGGCCTGCCTTAAGGGACGCCCCCAGAGAGCCATGTTTCCCATACTACATCGGCTAAGAAACATAATGCTTATGCATCCTAATGCAGAACTAGTCATGCTGGGAGAGGAGGCTTTTCTCCGACGCTAGTCTACGCGCTGTATTATCCTTAAAAACAACAGAGTGTCCATGCCTTTTCTCCCCTACTGAGCAGGTGAGCTAGAGTTGGTACCACTGTGAAACTACAATGTACAGTCTCGTTTCCTTTATTAGAAAGATGTCCTTTTTGTGATATTTTGTTCTTGAGAATGAGAGCAAATTGTCCTCACCGGTGTATGCACAAACATCACCTTACAATGTGAAAGAGTCGCTTGCTTGTACGCACAGCGTCTACTGTTTATATAGGTTTCATCATCTCGAAGTTTATGATTGTCCCGTCCTTGTTGGTCAAATTATTGTATTGTAAATCACTGCGTACGCAAATAAGTATTTTCGCTGTACAAAACAGCTTGCAATGTACATACACAAGATCATCATTGTTTAACTTTCTGTGTACCTATACGTTATGTAAGATATATCTGGTAATAAAATCCTCTTGAACGTAGTGAAGTTTATCTTGGTACACTCATGTACCAAGTTGTACCTGTCCTTATCACTGAAGTGTTATGAAATTTTGTTCTCTGTACATAGTGTAAATAACCTTTTTTTAAACAGGAACTCAGTCTGCTAGTTCTGTGGTCACATTTGCTACCTTTCTCTGGTAGAGCAGCCGCCTTTACGCATCGTGGGATCATTGCTGTCTGTTTTGTGTTCCTTCTTTTAGTCTGGTGGCACTGAGTTGGTTTCTCGCGCTGCGTTAGGACTGCAGAGTTCCCAGAAAGGCCTTGCTTTCTCTTCTGTGTCAATGCGCTGCCAACTACTGGCCCGGTGCTTTCTGTTGCGCCTGGTACTTGTAAAAGAATCGGCCGCGCGAACTCTGGCATATATTTTTCTAGGTACCCACATGCGGTATTTATTGCTTAATGTGCACCTTAATTGCGGTCCACAGTGAGTAACACTTCCTCCATTTTATGCAACAGTTGTCGCATTGTTTCGCCATGTCTAGTCGACTTGCCCTGGAGTAGATGTGTAAACAATGCTATCGTTGACATAACAGCCGCTTTGTCCCTCCCGTTAGTTCCTCCGGCACGCCGCACCAGCTCTTGTCTTGTGTCTTGAAGCACGCTGACGGCATCGTTCCCGCCTGGCCACCACCAAAACTTCATGCGGTGGCTGGGCTTGGGTGTTCTTCCTACCATTGACCGCCTCGAAAGGTGGAAAATGGTCCAATCATCAACATGCCTGAACTGCTCCCTACGGGAAACAAATAAGCGTGTTATGAGACAATGCGCCATTGGTCGTATTTTCTGGAGGGCTGTGCTTGCTGGATTTCGTGGCCTCCGAGTAAATTGATTTGTTTCTTCTGGGCGGTGTTCTCGACACCGCTTCGCCAGCCTTCTTGTTGTTGCTGGTGACCCTTGTCTGGCGCAATCACTGTGAGGCGGTTGCAGCAGGCAGTCGCCGTCACGCTCTCTTCCCAATTTCCGAGCAACTCTACAAAGAACTACTATCAGTTTTGTCAGAGGAACTCTTTTTCTCGGCGAGGAGGAATTCCTTCGACACTGGCCCTGCTCTTTTGTGTTCGTCTGCGAGAGACGTGTAAAGCTTGTTTTCAGGCCTGGCTGGTTTTGGTAGGTTAATGTTTCTTTAGTACTCGCAAAAATACCTTGTAGTTATCATGTAAATACCTAACACATGGAACTTTACCTTTAATTTGTGTGTTCTTCGTTTACCATGCAATGTACATGTCATGATTATCATGTTTAAACATGCCATTTACATATGTCATCCGTTTGCGTCACGTAAGACTGAATTTGGTTCATGTGAAGCAAGCGAGACGGCCGAAAGCGCATCATAAGCGTAGCATGTAGTGATGTTGTTACACGACATGCATCACTTGACTATCATGCTTGCACCAGTCACATCGCTTTGTCATTCATTCACGTCCCTGGATACCACATTTGGTGCATGTGAAGCTAGCGAAGTGGCTGCGAGGGCATTATGAGTGTGGCTTGTAGTCATATTGTCACATGACACGCATCTCATGATTATCATGTTTGCACCACTCACATACCTTCGTCATCCATTCGCATCACGTAACGCCGAATTCGGTGTATGTGAAGCAAGCGAGACGGCTGCGAGAGCATCATGAGCGTGGCGTGTAGTCATGACTCATGACTTACATTACATGCATGCCATGATTTCCGCGTTAGGGTCTGTCGCTTGTGTTCGCCATGCAATCATGTGATACCATAACAGTTTTGCCACGTCATGTGAACGAGACCACCGCAAGAGCAGCAAGACCATAAAATGTTAATCATGACATTCATGACATACATGTCATAATTGTCATGTTATGACTAATATGACAGTCATGTTATGCCACATCAAGTTTGGTATCGATACCGTTATTCAAACGGCCAGGAGAGCTAAAACTCGTAGGCGGCTAGCTGGATAGATAGGTAAATAGATAGATAGCTAGATAGATAGATAGATAGATAGATAGATAGATAGATAGATAGATAGATAGATAGATAGATAGATAGATAGATAGATAGATAGATAGATAGATAGATAGATAGATAGATAGATAGATAGATAGATAGATAGATAGATAGATAGATAGGCAGATAGACAGATAGATAGATAGATAGATAGATAGATAGATAGATAGATAGATAGATAGATAGATAGATAGATAGATAGATAGATAGATAGATAGATAGATAGATAGATAGATAGATAGATAGATAGATAGATAGATAGATAGATAGATAGATAGATAGATAGATAGATACGCAATAAGTCCCCGAAGTTCGCTAAGGAATGCTTCGCATTCAAAAGCGTTTTCGGTTATGGCAGGCCCCATCATGTTGGTCTAGTAGCTAAGGTAATCGGCCGCTGACCCGCAGGTTGCGGCATCGAATACCGGCTGTGGCAGCTGCACTTCTGATGGAGGCGGAAATGGTGTAGGCCCGTGTGGTCAGATTCGGGCGCAAGTTAAAGAACCCCCAGGTGGTCAAAAGTTTCGGAGCCCTCCAATATGGCGTCTCTCATAATCATATGGTGGTTTTGGGACGTTATACAGCACATATCGTCATCATTGGCTATGGCAGCGTCCACACGTTAAAAAAATGGCAGCATATCCACGGAGCGAATGATGGGGACTGATTATGATGATATATGGTGTTTTTTGGCGCAAGGGCCATGTGATGGCCAAAGAGTGCCAGTTCATGGGACAAGGAATGTGGACAATGATTGTGATTAGCGGCTGTATAAGGGCCATAAAATTGCTCGCACCAAGGCGGGTAAAAACATACAAGTAATAAAATCATGACCATGCCGTGAAAGATGTGTGTGGTGTGAATAGGTGACAAAAGTTGGTGATAATGAAAAACGATTGTGGACATGTTTGGCATTAGCACAAGTGCCTCACACGTTCATACCCTTGCGTCCAAGGGCCGTGAGGCAAGTGCTTCCCAGTGTAGCCACCACAGCAAAAACCTCTCTGGAGAGGTTGTGCTGCGAAATGCCCGGGTATATGATATGAAAATTATGAATTTCTTTTAAAAGCGCTAAATATGATTTAATACTAAAAGCGGTTCCCTGCCAACGAACATTGCAGGGTGTAGAGGTATATGTTGTCGGTAGGATAATGGAAAGTGTCGTCTTCTTAGAGTGTCTAACTGTTTACATTGAATTAAAACTTGAAGAACTGTTAAGGCCTCACCACATTTATCACACAATGGTGGATCACCACCAGACAAAAGATGTGTGTGTGTCGTGTATGTGTGTCCTATCCTGAGTCTTGTTAGTATTACCTCTGTTAAACGTGATTTTCATACTGCTGGCCAATGGTCAAGGTGTGGCTTGATAACGTGTAGTTTGTTTTGTGTGTGTGTATCCCACTTGCTCTGCCAGTAGTCCCTGAGGTTTCGTTTGAGAGACGGCTTAAGATCAAGGGCCGGGATTGATATGGATGTAATGGCGGTGCTCTCATGGACGGATGCAGCGAGCTGATCCGCCCTCACGTTGCCTTGGATCTCACGGTGCCCTGGCACCCAGCACCCTACAACATGTTGTTTGAGTGTGTAGAGTGTGCACAAAATGAAGTAAAGCGAGACAAGGACTGCGTTTTTTTGTTTTTTAAGACTGTGCAGAGCCGTTACCAAACTGCGGGAGTCTGTTTAAATTACTGCTTTTTGTATTTGTAATTGTTTGATGTGTTTAGCTGCCACCAGTATCGCGTAAGCTTCCGCTGTGAAGATACTTGTGCGTGGATGTAGAGGGCCAGCATTCGAAAAGGATGGGCCGACAGCAGCGTAGGACACAGAGGAGTTAGTCTTGGAGGCATATGTGAAGAACTCAGGACGTGTGTATTTGTGTCTAAGTTCCAGAAAGTATGTTCGGATATGGGCAATAGGTGCATGTTTTGTAACTTCTAGGAAAGACACATCCCAGTCTATAGTCTGCCACTGCCACGGTGGCGGGTATGCTACAGGAGCCATTAAACTCTGTTCAAGTGACAGTTAAGTTTCTTCAGCTAGACACTTCAGGCGAACTGAGAATGGCTGCCTCATCGAAGGCCTGTTTTGAAACAGAGTTGAGCTCGACAAATGAATAATTGTAGAGTATGAGGGGTGCTTCTTGTCTGCTTTCTTCTTAAGGAAATAAACAAAGGACATGTAAGGTCTCTGCAGATGAAGCGACCACTCATTTGACTCAACATAAAGGCTTTCTACAAAGCTGGTGCGAAAAGCACCCGTAGAAAGGCGGATGCCCAAATGGTGCACGGGGTCCAGCATCTTCAAGGCACTTTGAGTAGCAGACTGATACACAACGGCCCCATAATCTTAGGGGGTGCAAATGAGGCTTCTATAAAGGTTCATAAGGCATTGCCTATCACTACCCCACGTAGTACGTGACAACACTTTTATAACACTCATGGCTTTTAAACATTTTGTTTTTCAATACTTGATGTGCGGTACGAAGGTCAACTTGTTGTCCAAGATTAAGCCTAAAAATTTATGCTCGGCTTTGACGGACAGACGTTGCCCGTTCAGTCAAATGTCAGGTTCCGAGTGCATGCCTCTCTTTCGAGAGAACAAGACACACGTGCGTTTTTGTGGGTTAAGTCGAAATCTGTTTTCATTTGCCCATTTGGAGACCTTATTTAAACCCAAGTGAACCTGCTGCTCACACATGGCCAAGTTGCATGACTTGAAGCCAAGCTGAACGTCGTCGACATATGTACAATAGAACATATTGCAGGGAATGGACAAGTGCAAAGAATTCATTTTGATAATAAAAAGTGTGCAACTAAGCAAACCACCTTGTGGCACGCCTGTTTCCTGGACAAATGTTTGGGAGAGCACACTGCCCAGACGGACACGAAATGTCCGGTTTGACAGGTAACTTTTGATTATATGAAACATTCTTCCACGCACACCAAGGTGGGACAGGTCTCTTAGAATTCCGAAACGTCATGTTGTATCATACGCCTTTTCGATATCGAGGAACACAGAGAGAAAATATTGTGTATGAATGAAGGCGTCTCTGATCTGTGCCTCGATACGAACAACGTGGTCTGTGGTGGATCTACTTTCTCGAAACCCGCACTGAAATGGGTCGAGCAAATTGTTTGTTTCAAGGATATGTACAAGTCAGCAGTTTATCAATTTTTCGAATACTGTGCACAAGCAGCTTGTAAGTGCAATAGACCTCTAACTTGAAGCTAAAGAAGGGTCCTTGCCCTCTTTCAAAATGGGAATAATAATAGCCTCTTTCCAGGAGGTAGGGATAGTGCCAGAAAACCATATAGCATTGTACAAACAAAGTAAGGTTTTTCGTGTTTCGGCTGGTAGGTTTTTTTAACATTTCATACACCACACGGTCAGAACCTGGGGCAGAAGTACTGCAGGAGTTTAGAGATGTTCGGAGCTCCGCTAGACTGAAAGCTTGGTTATGTGCCTCGTATCTAGTGAATTTGTGTTCGAGTTTCTGTTTTTCTATTCTTGTTCTGTATTTTTGGAAAGTGTCAGTACAGTGGGACGAGCTGGATACCCGTTCAAAATGTGCCCCGAGGAAGTTTGCCTGATCTTCCAAGGTATCACCTTGAGTGTTTACGAGTGGGAGTGAGTGTACTTTTCTTCCTGCTACCTTTCGAACCATGTTCCAGACTTTGGCCTCTTGTGTATATGAATTTATCTCTGATAAAAACTTTTGCCAACTTTCTCTTCTGGCCTGCCGACGCGTTCTCCTTCCTTGAGACTTTATTTTCTTGAAGGTGTCAAGATTTTCGGCTGTTGGTGAGTTATGAAGCAATCTCCATGCCCTGTTCTGTACCTTTCGCGCATTACGACACTTGTTCCACCATGGGACGTGTTGTTTGCCAGGCATTCCAGATGTTTGCGGTATGCACCTGGCTGTTGCGTCAGTTAGAAAAGCTGTGAAGTACTGCACAGCTTCACCTATGTTTAACCTACATATGTTTGTCCAACTCAAACGTGTAGTGTTGTGGAACTGTTCCCAGTCTGTTTTGTTTATCAGCCATTTGGGAACATGAAGAGGACAATCATATGTTGTTTGTGAACTCAACACTACAGGGAAATGGTCAGTTCCATATGGATTATTTATGATTTTCCATTTCAATAGGGGTAGAAGTGAAGGTGATACGATGCTGAGGTCTATAGACGAGTAAGTTTTGTTGGCAACGTTATAGTGAATTGGCTCTTTCCTATTCAACAAACAGGCACCGGAAGAGAAGAGAAATTGTTCAATGAGACGACCTCGTGCATCACAGCAAGAATCGCCCCACAGTCCACTATGGGCATTTAGGTCCCCAAGAAGCAAATAGGGTTCAGGCAGTTCGTCTATTGAAGACTGAAATTCACGTCTTTCAAGACGGTGGTGGGGTAGTACATACAAAGAGCAGATGGTGACGAGTTTGTTTAAAAGTACCGCTCGAACAGCCACCGCCTCAAGGGATGTCTGGAGTGGTAAATATGTACACGCTACTCCTTGGTTAATAATAATGGCTACGCCACCAGATGACGCAACAGCATCATCTCGGTCCTTTCGGTATATGACGTAAGCACGTAAAAAATTTGTACTGGAGGATTTTAGGTGTGTTTCCTGTACACACAGCACTTGAGGTGACTGTTTGTATAAAAGCTCTTGGACGTCGTCGAGGTTTTTAAGCAGTCCTCTGACGTTCCAATGTATAATTTGTGTTTCCATATTGGAAGTAAAGTATGATTGATTGATATGTGAGGCTTAACGTCCCAAAACCACTATATGATTATGAGAGACGCCGTAGTGGAGGGCTCCGGAAATTTAGACCACCTGGGGTTCTTTAACGTGCACCCAAATCTGAGCACACGGGCCTACAACATTTCCGCCTCCATCGGAAATGCAGCCGCCGCAGCCGGGATTCGAACCCGCGCCCTGCGGGTCAGCAGCCGAGTACCTTAGCCACTAGACCACCGCGGCGGGGCAATTGGAAGTAAAGTAGGGCTGTGTGTACGTTAAGGGAGTGACTTGTTTAAGCTGAAAGGTTGAGCTCAAATAACAGGGCTATTATCAGGCCCTGTTATGAGTTCTCTTAGCGCGCTCCAGAGAGCCGCGCCGTTCTTTTGGCACTAAGGGTGCCACCGTATCCATTGCCTCCTCGGAGGCACTGAATGCCCGCTCATGCGAGATGGTTTTTCGAAGCTTGGGCCTCGCCTGGCGAGGTGAGGCCTTGAGACCCGAGGACCCTGGAGTCCCGGGTCTCTCTTCAATAGTAGGCGGAGTAGACTCAGCTACTGCCGCCTTGGGGGCAGGCGCCACAGCCAATGGCTCGCTCTGTGCAGGTCGAAGGAGTGGCGAGGGCTGGTGCGACACTGCCCTCTGGCGCGCCGTATCAGCATATGTGGGGCCATAAAATGGGGAGACTCTTTTTCTTGCTTCTTTAAATGTAATGTTTTCTTTTATTTTTAAAGTGATGATCTCTTTTTTCCCAGAAAGAACAGGAACGCGAGTACGCGGCATGATTACCACCACAGTTCACACAGTGTGCAGGTGCTTCGCAGTTGTCGGAGGCATGGCCCACGACTCCACACAGAGCACAAGTTTTCCGTCCACGACAGCTTTGCGAGCCGTGGCAATATCTCTAACATTGGAAGCAACGGCGGGGGTTAAGAAGAATATGGCCTCACGGTTGTCTTTGTATACCCAGTCTGAATGGTTTCCGGCAAATCGCTCGAAGCAAAGGTCAGTACTAAGTGTTTGGTTGGTATTTCTTTTTGATCTCTTCCTATCTTAATACGCTGTACGTTTGTCACGTTCTTGCTCTTCCATCCTTCCAGAAGTTCAGCTTCGGTCAGGTCAAGCAAATCTGCGTCCGATACGACCCCGCGAGATGAGTTCATGAACCTGTGTGGCGTAATACTGATGGGTGTGTCTCCAAACGTTGTGAGGGTGTTCAGTTTATCGAATTGGTCTCTGTCACGTAACTCAAGGAGTAGATCTCCGCTGGCCATTTTGGTAACCTTGTACCCAGCACCGAGAGTTTCGGTTAAGCATCTAGCCACTACGAAGGGGGATACAGTTCTGGCTTGCTTGTTAGTTTTTTCGCAGTGTATAACATGGAAATGAGGAAACATTTGTCTTGGCCGGATGAGAAAATTGATATCTTCTGTGCGTACCCGCTTTGAGGAGGCACGATCACTAAGTAAAGGGAATGCTTTCTGCATGCTAATTGTATGTTTTACACCAGCGTTGGCGGCCACCCACCATGGAGCCCAACGAGGGGACGCTGCATGTTTGCGGATGCTGAAAGCTTGCAGACGTCAGCCGTCCAACCCTGCTATAACCCAATTCGCCTAGGCCAAGGTAGGCTATTTGCACAGGGTTAACCCTTGCCGCCGAGAAAATTGGAAGTAAGCAGAAGAGAGAAGTAGACAGGAAAGCTGAATAAGTAAGAAATACGAAGATGTAGAGAGATAGAGATAGGAAAAGGCGACTGACGATTTCGCCTGGGTGGGTCAGCCCAGGGGTGCCGTCTACGTGAAGCCGGGGCCAAAGGGGTGTGTTGCCTCTGCCGGGGGCATTAAAGGTCCAATCACCCAGCGTCGGCTCAACCCCCAGGATCCCCTTTTCCCCGGACACGGCAAAGCCACTCACGGCTAGGCGTGAGAAAGAGTCAAAACTCCCCCGTTAGCTCGGGTCCGTGGTGTCGCTACACACCAAACACCTACTTGCGCAGGCGCCCCTGCGGGGAATGTTTGGGAGTGGGGCGAAGCATTCGTCCGTCCATTCGTTTTTGCTTCCGTCCGTTCCTGCGTACGTCTGTGTAACCGTCCATGCGTTCATCCACCCGTCCGTGCGTGCGTCTGTTCGTGCGTCCGTCCCTGCGTTCGTCCATGCATCCGCGCCTGCGTCCGTTCATGCGTCCATCCATGCATCTGTCTGTGTGTCCATTCGTCCATCTATTCAGCACTCCAAGTACCACTTTCTCGCATCTTTTCATTATATATTCTCCATATAAAAGCACCGCCATCCAGCGGACCTTTTAAGGACTAAACGGGAGGTGGCACATGCACACTTTTTTTACGGCTTGCGCTTCGGGTTTACTTCCCACCTTTAACCATCTCGAGTTCATGGTATATACTAGTTCACTGTATTCATGGCTGTGCGGCCCAACGCTCGCTAATCCTTTCTAAAACCAAGGAGGTTACACCCAGCGCGTATAACGTAGCAACCCTTTCTTGTCAGATCGTGCTCAATGTATATGCCAATAGCTGCTAATGGGGATCGCAGCGTGCGCGTTACCCAAAGGCCGAATGCTCCTGTCTCTCATTCCCCCTTAGCAGCTATTAACATGTGCATTTAGCACTATCTTTTATTGTTCAACAACGCACAGAAGAAATCTCTCACCGGA
This sequence comes from Rhipicephalus microplus, assembly GCF_043290135.1. Lineage (NCBI taxonomy): Eukaryota > Metazoa > Arthropoda > Arachnida > Ixodida > Ixodidae > Rhipicephalus > Rhipicephalus microplus. Next base: position 78,529,978 of record NC_134707.1, on the reverse strand, counting down.
ACCACCTTGGAGGTCAAAATCGTGAGTACCGCTATTTCAGGTATGTGTCACTGGTGGTTACGTACTACGAGGGACGCACAAGCCACGCCATAAGGAGCTTCGCCCCTAAAAAATGGTCACGTTTTAACCGCATGTGCGCAGAAATGCGCGCGGCAGCAATAGATATCAATATTATGTGAATCAAGCTTAGAAGCTGACCCTTTAGGCACAACTCAACAAAATTATGCAACGCAGCGGTAGCTGCAACAAACGCGGATGCAACAACAAGAACAACAAAAAGGATGGAGCAAATGCGGGGCAACTCAGCCGCTGAAACAAGTGAAGCCACATTGGCGCTGCATATAGCTGCCCCACAAATGTACAAAGGTGTCAGTTGTAAGCTGGTTTTGTAAGCTGATGTCTCTTGAACATTTAAAGGTCGCGACTTCATCTAGCTGCTGAGACTAGCAGGATCTGTACGACCCACGAAGCGCGCCCTTATGGAAATTTACACGACCGAAAGAGCCCACAGTACTAGGCCTCACTGAAATCCCAGTGGACTCCAGCATAACGTACTTACGTGCTGGAATTGACAGTTTACATCTCATTGCGTTAAATACTTCAATACCAAAAAAAATCACAGCACATCCACGGACTGAATGACGATGAGTGGGGCGAGGCGTCCGTCCGTCCAACCATGGGTCGATTAGTCCGTCCGTGCATCTGTCCGTCTGTCTATCCGTACGTCCATTCATCAAGTGAACACTCCAAGTACCACCATCTCGCATATTTTCGTTATATATTGATTATATACAAGCACGCCATCTAGCGGACATTTCAAAAACGAAATGAGATGTGGCTACCTACCTACTACATTCATCGAGGACGAAAGACCCACGGCTTAAGGAGCTTCGAAATTCTAAGAACTAAATGAAAGTTGGCAACCTGCTACATATATCGAGGACGCAAAACACACGGCTTAAGGAGCTTCATCCCCAAAAAGTCTATCCCCTGTGGCACATGCCCGCTCTCTCGGGCATGTGCCAGCGGTGGCTACAAACGATGACGGGAAATGAACGGGTTACGCCATAAGGAGCTTCGCTCCAAAAAATGGTTTTCACAACGGCTTCCTCAGTGCTCTACTATCCGCAAGCAAAAATGAAAGCGTTATGAGCAGGCGAAAACGTGCGTGCCTTACAAATTGGGCAATTCCCACTACTTACCTCGTCTCAACTAATAATGAAGAAGAAAACAAACTGCCGTCAAACGCTTGCTAAAATATTTGGACAGACAACCAACCATTCTTTGTCACCGACTTTAGTGAACTGTCCGTTTACATCCAATAATGAAGCTATACGGTTCACATTTGCCAGATTCGCTGCTTAACCACCTCAACACAGTGTTAGGTTGCATTTATTTTTATCTCTGAGGGCTCTCATTCATTCAGATATAGATAAGGAAAGGTACTTCGCAGGTGATTTGTAACACCAGTGAGCCATAAAACTGCTGTTGTGTACCAATTGTAGCAGTGTTTTCTTGAGCTTGGGAACACATATCCTAGGCGACAAGACCAGAAAAGACGTACCCATTGATAATAACTGGGCGTGTTACTCCAGCAAAGGTGATGTTTCGTGTGTGGAACATCGCTCGTGTCATTTTGCCAGAAGAAGTGAAAATAGAAGAAGAGGAAAATTGCGAACGATCGCAGGTGACGTTACGATCCCAAGCCCAGCCTTCTCTTCTACTGGGACCCGCGGTACAATGACTACTTCTACCGGGGTAACATGCCCTCCCCGACGGGTACCGAAGCCGAAGCGCTGCAGTCTCTGTATGCGGCGCTCCCTGTGGAACTGATCTCCACGGAATCGCCGAGCGTCGCACCCATTTTTGTGCTCCGTGACGCAGAAGGCTACAGGACGCGACCGAGTACCGGCAAACGAATCACCTGGGTACTGACCGAAGATCTGAAAGAAGCACAGCAGTGGGACATTCCTTGCAGCGTGCCCACCCTCCTGGTCGTGGTGATAACGCTGCGCGTGGTCACGTTTACGGCGTTCTTCTTGTTCTTTGAACTAATGAATGAGCGAGATGCTCCGAAAGAAGAGTCCACAACGGAAGGAGAAGCCGACGCGCGTGGCCTTCATCTCGCACACCTAAATGCCTTGGAAAGAGGCATGGTTCCTTTAGAAAGCGATGCGCAGCTGTGGCTATCATCCAGAGTCACACCGGATCACCGGTATCGGACTCGGCACCGGACGCGCCGGCTGTCACAGAGTCCCGTTAAATAGGGAGGCGATCGCCGGGCTAATTCCAAGGGCCGAAGTATTGGCCCCCCGAACCGCACCGCGAAAGCGTGGACAATTTAGAAGTGGTCCTTTTTGGCGCGCCAGTGGACGCCGGCTGTGGCCCAAAGAACAAGTCAGAGCCGAGAGTTGATAAACAAAACAAATATTATATTCTCAAAAATGGCAGATCGAAAATAATGCACAAGAATGCACACTCCACAATAGTTACATACAATACGTCACCAATCAAACAACGTACTACACAGTACAATCAGCCACACTCAAAACAACGGACACAGACAACCATACGCACTACAATGCAGTCATATGCATTGAACAACCAAGAAACTTAAAGACTAAAGAGATAGAAAACCTATCCAGTCCAAAGTTCTTGGAACAAAAGTCTGGATGATACTCTTCCGAGAATCACTCACTCAAAGTCCAGCGTTGTTGTCGTTCCGCGCCCTCGAAGTTTCTCTTCCAGGAAACCTCGCGTCTTCAATTGGCCACTTTCCAAGCTTCAAACTTCTTCGCCCGAACACGTCGGCTTCACACACGCAGCTGTCACCACGCGTCTTCGCTCGATAGCGGTAAACACACACTCTTGCCTGTAGCTCGATTCGTCACCCCTCAGGTGGAAATCGTCTTCTTCTCCCGCTTTGTCTCTACGGACAAAACCTTCGCTTACTACACGGCGGTATACCCTACGCGCTCTGGCGCTTACTTCCGTCTTCTCCTGCTCTCTCGTCTCGGCTGCTCGATTAAATACCTTCCGCGCGAGATTCCAGAAGGTTCTCGTCATTTCGTCGGCGCGATACGCAGCGAAGGCTGGGGAGAGGGCAAGACGGTTGGAATGCCCTCCGCGATGGATGACTCAACCCGGCGTGACCACGCCTCTTTCGTTCTAGAAATTTCGCGGGCTTGCTCGGCCGCCGATGTGGGGTGAGGAGGTTCGTCAGCGAAGCCACGCTTCTGAGGGGAGAGCGCGCGCCCGGGGAGCCTTGGATGTTTGTTTTCTTTTTTTTTTCTTTTGACCTCCCGGCGTCTCTCCCGCGCGTTATCGCAAGAATTTGGCGGCGCGCCCATTTTTAGCGCTCGTTCTGTGACACTGCCCCCACTTTCAGAATATTATCTCATAATATTCAAAACCACACAAACGAGCGCGAACAGTCACCACACACTCTGAAAGACTGTTCCAATCCGTCGCTCATGACACTTCACATTCGGAATTGATCCTCAATACAACTGTCCATTGTAATTCAATTCCACGACACATGAAATATAGCCACAGGTACATGACTACAACAGTTCATCACACATTCCAAACAATACAAATGTATAAAGTTCTCTCATTACAACAATTACTATACTCACATCATTACTATACATCACATCACCGAAACAAACATTTTGGCTCATTCAACATACAGTTGCGACACAGGACAACAAGAACATTAACACAACATATGGCACTCAGCCCTGCTAAACACAATCCGATTCTACCTCAGCACCTATCCTGTGTATTTCGAGCGGCGCTTGTGCCCTTTCTTGCGGTGCTCTCTCGATCTCTTCTTATTGTTTTTGCTCGTTATGTTCCGGCGAGCCCCTTCCAACGACGGTATCTGAGGCAGCGTCTCAGAAATCGTTGTCACTTCCGACACCGTTAACGGGTCATAACATTCAACGGGTCCTGTCTGTTTGTTTACCAGCTTGATCGTGTCTCTACATTTCATCCGGCTGGCCAACTCCGTCTCCTTGACACTGTCGGTCGGTTGGGGTCATGCCGACGTAAGTCCAGTTGCTCGGCCCGTGAACTCATTCAACACGATCATCTTCTCATTCATGGTCTCTTGTACCGCGGCTTCACCTTGGGCCCTAGGAAGATCCGTCACGGGCGGCTCCTCCATTGTATCTCGCGGTCGCTGGGTTGGCGAGGACTCTATTTTAGGGTCTTCTCCCAAACATTCCGGATCATTCGGTCCTCGCGCCCCGTCGATGTTTCCGATGACAAGGTCGTACAGGGGGGTCGTCATGCATAAAGCAGTAACCTTCCCGCTGAAGTATGGGGTTTCAACCTCAATTTCTGCTTCGGGAAGCATCCGAACCGTACGGTCAATTAGGCAAACCGGTTTCGTTTTGCCTGTTAACTCACTTTCCCGTACCAAATTTCTCCGCACGATAACAGTGCAGCTGCCGGTATTTCTTAACACCGTAATCTTTTTGTCCGCAACTTTTCCACGCAGCGTTGGCATTCCCTTCGTAACACCGGTCGGCTGTTTTGCCATTACAGCACCCACAATAGGAATTTTCTCCCCATTTCTCAACTCTACGAATCCGTCGGTGACGGCATTACTACCGGAATTCGGTGCCGCTTGCACACAGGATACCTGGTGAGTTTGACTCGCTCCGTTTCGACATGCGTCGGCTTTGTGCCAAGTCTGTCCACACTTAAAACATTTTACTACCGTAGGGCTTGTAAAGTTAACACGACAGTTGCTTGCGCGATGACCCACTCGGTTACACAGGAAACATCGCGGAACACTCTCCGGTGCACGCTTCTTTGGTTCGGGTGCCGAATTTTTCTAGTCTTCGGGACACTCCTTCTTCATTTTGGCCAAATTAGTTCCACCTTGCGCTTCCAGGAATTGATCAGTCAATTCAAGCATGTCTTCAAGTGAGTCAGCCTTCCTCTCTTTCAGGTACAGCGACGGGCTTGGGTGGCAACTAGCAAGAAATTGTTCTCTAATTACGAGCTCTCCAAGTTCATCGTATTCCTGCGCTGTCCCTGAAAGTTCAACCCATCTGTCGAAATAATGGCAAAGTCGGGCGGGATACTGCGTAGCCATCTCACCATCAGCTGGCTTTCCTGTCCGAAATCTGTCCCGGAATCCTTCCACAGTAAATCTAAATCGCTTCAGTAAAGCAGTTTTCACCTTTGCGTAGTTGGCTGCATCGGTCGGCGTCAGCCTACCGTACACACTGAGCGCTTCACCACTCAAGCAAGTACTCAACGCAGTTGCCCATTGATGTTCCGGCCAATTCTGGCTCCTCGCAATCGTCTCAAATTGGTGAAGGTACGCGTCAAGGTCGTCCTTCCTTTCATCAAACGCTACGAGCAACTTGCTTGGGTTCAAGCGGAACCCATGATCTTCCCGTTCGCTGCTTTCGACTCTAGCTTGGACGGGAGTTTAGCTTCGCTGTTGCAAACGGAGCCGCTCGAGTTCAATTTCGTGCTGCCGCTGCCGTTCCCTTTCAGCCATCTCCGCTTCTCTTTCTTCTCTCGCCCTTTCGGCTGCCAACTTCTCTCTCTCCAACTCCAACTTCAATTGTTGCTCTCTTTCCTCTCTCAGCTGTCGCTCCTTTGCCTCTCTTTCTTCTTTCGCCCTTTCAGCTGCCAGCTTTTCTCTCTCCAACTCCAACTTCAATTGTTGCTCTCTTTCTTCCTTCGCCCTTTCAGCTGCCAGCCTTTCTCTCTCCAACTCAGCTGCTTTTTCTTCCTTGGCCCTCTCAGCTGCCAACCTCTCTCTCTCTACCGCCTCTTTCTCCTTCTGGCTTACTCACTTCCGTAGTTCGGCGCCGGAAAGACCCATCTTCTCACCAAGAGCTACTAACTTTTCGAGATCCATTGTGTCTCGCAAATAAAGTCTTGCCGCGTGCAAAAAGTATCTGCCTAAATCAGTCTATCGGAACACTCCCCTGCGCTCGTTAACGAGAACGCTGAAAAACACACAAAATTGTTCCGATAGCAGTATCAACAACTCGAGGCTCTTTCTCACTACTTTGGACACACTGTGCACCAAAAGGTCCTGTGTGGCGGACGCCAGATTAATTGTCACACAGTCCCGTTAATTAGGGAGGCGCGCGCCGGGCTAATTCCTAGGGCCGAAGTATTGGCCCCCCGAACCACACCACGAAAGCGTGGACAATTTAGAAGTGGTCCTTTTTGGCGCGCCAGCGGACGCCGGCTGTGGCCCAAAGAACAAGTCAGAGCCGAGAGTTGATAAACAAAACAAATATTATATTCTCAAAAATGGCAGATCGAAAATAATGCACAAGAATGCACACTCCACAATAGTTACATACAATACGTCACCAATCAAACAACGTACTACACAGTACAGTCAGCCACACTCAAAACAACGGACACAGACAACGATACGCTCTACAATGCAGTCGCATGCATTGAACAACCAAGACACTTTAAAGCTAAAGAGATAGAAAACCTATCCAGTCCAAAGTTCTTGCAACAAAAGTCTGGATGATACTCTTCCGAGAATCACTCACTCAAAGTACAGCGTTGTTGTCGTTCCGCGCCCTGGAAGTTTCTCTTCCAGGAAACCTCGCGTCTTCAATTGGCCACTCTCCAAGCTTCAAACTTCTTCGCCCGAACACGTCGGCTTCACACACGCAGCTGTCGCCACGCGTCTTCGCTCGATAGCGGTAAACACACACTCTTGCCTGTAGCTCGAGTCGTCACCCCTCAGGTGGAAATCGTCTTCTTCTCCCGCTTTGTCTCTACGGACAAAACCTTCGCCGACTACACGGCAGTACACCCTACGCGCTCTGGCGCTAACTTCCGTCTTCTCCTGCTCTCTCGTCTCAGCTGCTCGAGTAAATACCTTCCGCGCGAGTTTCCAGAAGGTTCTCGTCATTTGGTCGGCGCGATACGCAGCGAAGGCTGGGGAGAGGGCGAGACGGTTGGAATGCCCTCCGCGATGGATGACTCAACCCGGCGTGACCACGCCTCTTTCGTTCTAGAAATTTCGCGGGCTTGCTCGGCCGCCGATGTGGGGTGAGGAGGTTCGTCAGCGAAGCCACGCTTCCGAGGGGAGAGCGCGCGCCCGGGAAGCCTTGGGTGTTTGTTTTCCTTTTTTTTCTTTTGACCTCCCGGCGTCTCTTCCGTGCGTTATCGCAAGAATTTGGTGGCGCGCCCATTTTTAGCGCTCGTTCTGTGACACCGGCTTAATCTCTACCAGCCTTGTCGAAGGTCTGCATTGGAAGCGGATCGGTGCACTCCCAGCTGTGTCCCCGTGACGATGAGTTCTCACCCATCCCATCGCCTGCACCCTGCTGTGATGCGATTCTGTTTTGCTGTGCTACTCTCGACAACAGTGTAACGTTACAGCCACCACCTTTCCAGACCAATTCACCGAACGCCAGCGCATCGCTCCGACATTCAGCGAATTGTCACCGAAGGACTGTGAGAAAGGTAATCATGAGAGTGAGATTCTCCGACGCAAACTTTTCAAGGCTGGTGGGCGAAAAACGTGAGAGATGCTGTCGTTCTTTCGAAGCGTGCTGGGCTTGTGAACGCTTCTGGTTTTACTGGTCTCGCGGTACTCCTGCAGGAAATCCCTAAAAGCAGACACAAAAGGGTAGCGAGCGTTATTGAGGAGCTGTCTCGAAAACTATGGTGGCACAACTATACGCTGGTGCTGCAATTGCAGTACAAAGTCGGTGGTGACAAGGCTTACAGCGAAAAGCTTCTCGCCCTTATAAAAACCCTCGTCACACCACAACGCTTGTTCATTTACCCTGACGTCAGAATTTTGCGAACGCAACTCTCTGGCCTTCTCTATCTGTGCGTCACTTTCCATCCCGCCGAGACAAAGGAAGAAAAGAAGTATCCGCTTGTCCCTTGTTTACCAGGAGACCATTCCTGGTTTCTTTGGGTGAGGCGTGCAATGCGAGCAAGATTCAAGCCATCAGGAAGACGAAATAAACGCATCTCGATGACATTGAGTACGATTGTTCCTTGTGGAACCAGTCCTGGGCATCCGCGGCCTATCGGTACAATACGTACGCTTGTTCGGGCTGCACGGGGATCATCTACCAGATGCCAGAACAGGCCCAAGCCTTCTACAGAGATATTCTGACTCAAGTGCAATCTTTGCGGTACGGCTTTGTGAACTGGGACTCTGAAGACTTCCCGTCGATATGCCTGAGGAGCAAGCCAAAAGTAAAGGCAAAGTGTGCTTAAGGAAAGGCTGCTTTCTGGGGAAAAGGTAAACTTATAGCAATGAAATAACACAGGAAATGTTTACTCAAGTTATCGATGCACAGACTTTCATCAGAGCACCTCAATATATATATATATTTTGCGGAACACAGCAGCTTATGTTGACTCCACTGCATAAGGCTTTGTCGCCAAAGAACATCTTTACGCAACGAGTTCGCCATTGCTACTCGTTTAGGTTGAAGCAATAGTCTCTAAATTACGAGCGTCTCATTAAATACCGCTACCCCAGTTCCTAATTTCTAAGCCGTCACACAATCTATTACACGATTTTATTTGCTGGTTGATTTGCTTCGAGACTTTTCATGTCCATGAACTTGTTCATTACAACACCATGTTACTGCCTAATTGATGATGCATAGTTCAAGAGGAATTTTAAGAACACGACTTCATAGGTTTTCAGTAGAAATGGTTACGACAAACACGGAAACTTGCATTTCTTCGTATAAAGAAAGCCATATTGGCAATAAATATTGCCTTGGTAAAAATTTCGGCATGTACCACGTACTATGAAAATCAAGACAATGTAGAGGGTAGGCGACTCTTGTATGTTTATGAAGCTAAACGTTACAAAATAATGCTAAAGACAATGCAAATATTGTAGGAATAGACATATGTTAAACAGCCGCATTCTATCAATATATTTAGTTGTTCACCATTGGGTGAGAATACCAGCGGCAACAAAGATATTTTCAACACCGAAAATTGTTAGCTGATTTGAGTGCTTGTGCTGGCGAGAATGGTGGGTCGTGGTTGTTGAATCTGTAACTGTTGGAGCCGTGGTCGGTTGAGATATATATTTATTTATATATATTCTGCTGTAAGAAAGGAGTCAGCATTGTCACCACATTAAACGTTAACCTGGCTTGATGTCTGTGAAATAATATTACGTACGTAATATTATTGCTTTGTTACAAAATTAGATGGCCGGCACAGCGACCACAATTGAAGTAATACCGACCCTTTGCCTTCATGGTGTCCTTTTCTTCAAAGCAGTTTGAAAACCTGGTACGTCTCTATAAAAAAGCTCCTGATTGCCACGAAGAGCACTTCGGTTAAATTTCTGTGAAGATCACGATTTTTTATCTTTGCATTCGTTGGGTCTACGCTGTTAGTGCCAATTTCTGTTAACGCTCTCATTACTAATTTTTGCCCTCTGCCTTTCGGGGTAGACATGAACTGTCAATCGTCTATGGCGCATACCACGACCCTAGGCATACGGTATCTGCCACGGGTGACTGGAGAAAACGATTTGACGACATACGCGACTTGATTTTCCGCATATTACATCACATCAACAGGCCCTGATGTTAGTCCAACCCTTTTATTCTCCAATTTTAATTTTTGTGTACCGAACTTTTTATGCTCTCTGTCATGCATCGGAGGCATATTGCAGGCGTTCTGCACCTCATACGCCTCTGAGACCGGCCACTAATAATTACGACAAAGTGTCGGTGTAACGGGATGGCTCCTTATTTCAACGTCACAATTTGTGATGTTACAGTGACGTCTCGTGGACTTCGCATTTACGTCCCGAATTCTGGAACTTTGCGACGCCGCGCTTACGTGACGAGGTTAAGGAACTACACGATTCTTTATTTTTGCATCATTGAAGCTAACACTGACAGTTACTTCAGTGTCTGATTTAGCATATAGTGTACTCACTTTAGCTTAAAGCGACCGCCAACACAAAATTTACAAGCCAGTCCATGAAACAGACAAATGCAAGACGGCAGTGATGCAAAAAAGTATTCACTGCTAGCAAACAATCACGCTATCGTTGCAGAGTTCGGTGACGTGCTATACTTATTGTGTGTTTCACGCTGGTAGTGACATTTGAATTCAAACAGTTCCATTTTCATTCAAACAAAGATATAGTTCTCGAATCTTTTTACGTATACCGCCTTTTGATACGTTGTATCAATCGCCTACATTTCTCACTGATCAGCAAGAAGCGGAAAGTGAGAGTTTCTCCATGCGTAAAGGATGACTGCCAGTTGGGTCTGTTAGTAAAGGTTCATGATAAAACAAGTGCTCAAAATACAACATTCAGAGAGGACACAGACAAGCGCTTACAAGCAACTGAAAATTTTATTTCGAAGCGAACACTAATAAATACATCACATGCATGTACGTCATTCCCAGCTTCCCCTGTCTTTATCAACAACGTGATATAACAGAATTTGTACTACCATAATCGATGGTACACAGCCAGAAGCAAACACGTGTCAAGAACTAAGAAAAAAAGTAAAACAAGAAACATAAAATACAGAAAAAAGAAAAAAACAGAAAAACAAAAAAACGTAAAACAAGAAAAAAATGCACTAGCTTATGTTACGTCCAAAAAAGCAAATTCCACATCTGTTAGTAGAACTGACGCTTGACTGACGGAACAGTCACCTCATTTCCTTATTCTATACGCTACCATTATTTCCCTCGTCGTGCGCTTCTTGTGCCTGTCCCTTATTCGTGTGTCCGAAAATTTTGGTTGGCAGATGCACTCCTTGCAGTGCATCGCTAACTGTGAGTAAGGGGCCCCCTTTAGTGAACTGTCATGTTCAAGAAGGTGCACATTTAGGCACCAACCCGTCTGACCAACGTATTACTTTCCACATATGAAAGGAGTTCTGTATACAACATCTTTTTTTGCACTCAACGTACCTCCTGCCATTTTTTATGCTACATCTGTTCGATTCTCCACTTCCTTTCTAGTTTACTAGCCTTTCTACTGCTGGGCAAATCTTAGATAATTTGTTTTCAGCTGAAAAAACAACCCGCACGCCATACCCTAATGCACCTTTTTTCAACCGATGAAATATTCTGCAGATACGGCATGACCACCGTCCACTCTTTTTCACCCTCAACTTGTCTCCTCTCTTTGCGTGTGCCGATCATTATATTTTTCACTTCTCGTCGATTCTTCTCAAAGGCTCTGCTTTTTTTACCCATTTTTGGTTTCCAACTCCATGGAAGTAGTAGACTACTTAAAGGGAGATGATGTGAGGGTCTCTGATGCCTTCAATATTGATGTCGTCGATCTGTACTATTCTGTTGCGCATGGTCCGTTACTACAAAACGTAGAAGAGTGCATCACCGACAAAAATGATGAAGTGGCTTTTTGTAACGCCTGTGGTGCGTCAGTAGAAGATTTTATGTAGATTGTGGCCATGTATCTGAGTTCAGCGCTAGTGATGTGAAATGAAGAATTGTACGTCCAGAAGGATGGGATTTGCATTGAGTCTAGTGTCACCCCGATCTTATGCAATAATTTTTTGAGCAAACTTGACACAGCAGTAGGTACGGAGCTAGATGATATAGATCTGAAGCTGTTCAGATTTGTAGATGACTACCTTGATTTGGTAAAAAACGATCCGGGAATGAGCACGTTAGTGACTGTTTTGAAAGCGTTTAGGAAAAACGGGCGCGGCTTACAGTTCACCTTTGAGGTGCCAAAGGAACGACGCATTAAGTTTCTGGACCTAATAATTAAGTTGTCTCCTTTTCACGCGTGTTGGATGTATCACTCTTGATCGGAAAATTCATTGCAGAGCTATCATTCGGCACATTCGACGATAGTAAAGAATGGGATTAACACTTCTTGCATCAAAGCTGCCCTCATGAAATCATGCGTAAACTCAATAAACGAGAGTGTTTCTGCGCAGATCAAGCGCTTGAGGGGAGCTGGTTAAAAAGATGATCGTATCCTTTTGGCCTGTGAGAAGAATCGTCGGGAAGTGAAAAAATTTAATGATCGGCACACGCAAAGAGAGGAGACAACTTGAGGGTGAAAAAGAGCGGACAGTGGTCATCCCGTATCTGCACAATATTTCACATCGGTTGCAAAAAGCTGCATTAGGGTATGAAGTGCGGGTTGTTTTTTCAGCTGAAAACAAATTATCAAACATTTGCAAGGCACTTGAAAGGCTAGTCAACAAGAAAGGAACTGGAGAATCGGACAGATGTAGCGTAAAACATGGCAGGAGGTACGTTTAGTGCAAAAAGAGATGTTGTATACGGAACTCCTTTCACACGTGGAAAGGAATATGTTGGTCAGACAGGTCAGTGCCTAAATGTGTGCTTCGTGAACATGAGAATTCACTAAAGGGGCCCCTTACTCACCCTTAGCAATGCACCGCAAGGAGTGCTCCGGCCTACCGAAATTCTCGGACACGCGAATAATTGACAGGCACAAGAAGCGGACGATGAGGGAAATACTAGAAGCGTATAGAATAAGGAAAGGAGGTGACAGTTGTGTCAGTCAAGTGTAGGTTCTACTAACATATGTGGAATTTGCTTTTTTAGGACGTAACATAAGCGAGTGAATTTTTTGTTTACGTTTTTTTTTCGTTTTTTCTGTTTTTATGTGTTTTTTGCTGTTTTACGTTTTCTTGTCCTAGTTCTTGACACGTATTTGTTTGCGGTTGTGTGCCATCGAATATGGGAGTGCATACTGTGTTATATGACGTGGTTGATGATGGCAGGGGAAGTTGAGAATGGCGTACATGCGTGTGAGGTATTTATTATGTTCGCCTCGAAATAAAATTTTCAGTTGCTAGTAAGCACTTGTCTGTGTCCTCTATGAGTGTGTGTATTTTGAGTGCTTCTTCCATCATGATTCTCTATGCCTATTAAGAGAACTGAATAAGCCCCCCCACCCCCTATATCCTACGCTGCTAGAAAAATAGACGAAAATTTTCAATTATAGGATAACCCAATATTCGTAGCGATGCTGTCCCCGTGGGCGAGGGCAGTCTAACAAACCTGTAGTGTTAGCCTTCTTGCCTTACCTTCAGTGCGCTCTTTCTTTCTTTCTTTCTTTCTCTCTTTCTTTTTTTCTATCTTTCTTTCTTTCCCTTGCTTCTTTTTCTTAGGGTCAAACCAACTTGGGGCCTAGGCTGGCCCCTTTTGCGTTGTCCGTAGTCGAGTACAGCGAACGCAAGGTACCCAATATAGGTCATGGCGACAATGGTGCGATGACGATGACGGTGAAGAATAAGCGTGCACAATTGGGTAAGTACCTTGAGAAGAGAAGGAAAAGACCACCCTTTGTCTTCTATGGACTAAAATGATCGTCAAAGCATTCTCGCCCACTAGAGGTGAAGCGGCAACCCCGACAGCACGCTGTTACTCCAGAGATAAGAGCACGGCATAGGCGGCTCAACATCTACGCAGACAGCAAGCTACCCCGGAGGCAAGAGTTTGAGAAGCAGTGGCAAAACGGCAACATCCGCAACAAGCTGCCACCATAGAGATGAAGGTTTTGGTAGCGGTGACTCAGGGGCAAAGATACCTTGTATATTTGTATACACGCGTTGGCACTCATTTACATGCGCAAGTGGGAATGTTATGGATCAGTTGCGGTGAGAACGTTCCCTGGTGTTCAGTCGCCATATTTCGTTTCATGGTGTTTCCTAGATTTCTTTCTTCCTTCCTTCTTTCCCTCCTTTTTTCTTCCTACTTTCCTTCCTTTCTTTCTTTTTTCCCCAATAATCCGGCGTGACTCTTGCAAGCGTTGCGCAAAGACTCGTTGTTACGTCTGAGCACCAAACGTCGCACTTGGGAACACAAGCCCCTAAACCATTGTAGCAAAAATCCGTTTGACGTCGCGCATAAAGAGCAACACACAAGCACCGTACACGCATACAATCGCTACAGAGATCATCACGTTTTTTTTTTAATGCAGGGTCCGACCAAGAGCTATTGAGTCACGCACCCGTTCTTGGTCTGCTATAGAAATGTATAGACGAGCAAGGAGACAACTTTAGCTCCCGTCACAAGCGAATGTATACCCATGTGAGGTAGAAAGGAAAAGGAATATTTGCAAGTGCTGTTCTTTGGTGGCCCTCCTGTTCTCGCCTTTAGTAAGCGAAGCAAATGTATGCGCGCAGTTACCCATCCGGTCGTCCTCCATGCCGCCGGCAGCAATCCCTCGGTTTAGAGGTCGTTCGGGCACTTGCGTGTGGCTCTGAAGGCTCCGATAAAAGCGAATGTCCTTCTTCCCAAAGTCTTCAAAATATATCCTGGCGGACGCTGAGTCGAGTTCTGTAAGTGAGGATGCTTCAATGCTACTTCGCGAAGTTTCTTCTGGCGGTTGCACTATTCTGCAACGGATCTGTAACGTGGGACCACGGTGAGTTCATCGCATGTTCAAGATCCTGTCAAGTAAAATCTGGGTGTCGTTTTAATTTTCGTTATTCCGGCCCGTGCGGTGGCATATTGAAGAAGATGAAAATTCTAGAGGCCCGCATATTAGGCGATGTCGGTGCACCTCAAGGACCATCCCATATCCAACAATTCCTGGGCCCTCGCCTACGGCACGCCTCATTCTCACATCGCATTTATAGACCGTAATCAGCTATAGACAGTGTTGTTATTTGCTTTTAACCAAACGCAACTACTCTCCCGGTCACTTCTGACAGGGCTAGGCATTCCGCAGCTCCACAACAACTCCACCACACACCTAAAGAAGGCAGCCCCGCCATGGTGGTCTTGTGGCTAAGGTACTCTGGTGCTGACTCGCAGGTTGCGGGATCGAATCTCGGCTGCTCGGCAGCTGGGTCGGCAGCTGCCTTTTCGATGGAGGCGAGATAGAGTTCAAACCATTTTGTTTCTTTTAAACGAGATTATCGGACATGCTGAATGCTCTTAGATTATTGCCGTCTAACCAAGAAAGTAATCCTGTGCGAGCTATGCGAACAATTCCTGGCTGTTTAGCTTCGACCAGCTGAATATAAAGCATACTGCCCGAGTTCGATAAATGTATGATGAACTCCAAGCAACGCAAGACAATTACAGCGTGCATCGGTATTGTGCTAGTCGGCAGCATGCACGAATGTTTCTTCATTCTTTACATCTTCCCGTATATTTTCTAAAAGCAACCAACTTTATTGCCAGTGCCCTTAAAACTAGCTTTAGTTGACAGTTCGCGCAAAATTTTACGACATAAAGAAAAGTTCACTGATGTTTGTAAACACAGTGACAAAAGCAAACGAAAAAATTAAGGCGGCTTCCTAACAGGGTTGACAAGCCTAAACGTAGGGCGGAGCTGCGCAGCTTTTTTTTTCAGTTTTCTGTTTCTTCATCCTCTCTTTCTTTCTTTTTGGTTTTTTTCGCCTTGTGTTTTTCCTCTCTTTATTTGTAATCATGTCTTTATTTATCTTTATTCTCTTGTTTTTCTTCTTGTTAGTTCTATATTTATTCCTACTTTATTCATTTCTTTTTCTTCCTCTTTTTTCATTGCTTGCTTGCTCTTTTATATATTTTTATTCTTGATTATCCCTGCGTTGCGCCACGCGAATACATCATGCGACAGCGAGAGCTCTAAAGTGATCTGCACTTATTATCATCACTGCGATCAAAAAAGTCTTCTACCTCTTGCAAGCGAGTGGACTCTCATAACGCTACAGATGACTCTGGTATTCGTGGCTTGGCCATAAATACCACAGCCAAGGAGTGCTCCGAACTTAAAAAGTACTACCTGTTGTTAATCAAAGCAAGACAAAAGTGGCAGGAAATGTGGAGGCTTGAAGCGAATGAGTAATGGTTGACAACTAAAAGTCATTGCAGTCCAGGCAACATTTCCTGCCCAGTGATTTCTGATATCCTGTTTTCAAATGTTATAAAGAGAAAGTTTGGTTTATCGATTGAAGCTTAGTCTGAAGAGAGAGAAGTGAAATGTACGACAAGGATTATTTTTTCATCAGTTTTTTATTTATTGTCCTATTCAGAAGCAGAAAGCTTGGAACACCAGGCCATGCAGTCTGCTTCAAGTCGTGACTCAGCGTACAATCGATAAGTGCAAGGAACTTAGAGCTGAAGTGGTGCACCGCAGCGCATACTCAAGGGACGGCGTTTCGTTCTCCCATAGTAGAGTACGAAGTATTCTAAATTGTTTACAACTTTTTCCGAACACAAGCTGTGGAGAACGAGTAGTATAGCCTTGTAATTTACGCCACGTAATTGCTTTACTTTCGCCTTCAGGCCTAGTAATAAGTGAACTTGCCTTGTGCCTCATCATCAACCAACCACGTTATGCGGTTGTCAGTAAGTTGTTCTGGGCCGCATAGCATTGTTTTTCTCTTTTCAATGTTTCACTTGTGCCCAACGCGAAACATCACGTGGGGGTCGAGTGTACTCGATAGGGTATGTAGTGCACTTCAAAATGTCCTAATTCACTACACTCCTCCCCTAATCGAATTAGTGTACAACTCGCGCTCCGATCACAAGAGTATTTATAACAACATCCAAGCCCGAGCCGTGCATACTCACACATCTTGTTTACCAAACTTCTTGCAGAAAACATATTCATGTCATGCCCATAGCAGTGCCACGTAAGCAAGGTGCCGTTTGTTTTCTCTTACCGGTGTTTCCCTTGAGCCCAACGCGAAGCGTCGCGTGTGAGTAGAGTGTATTCGATAGGGTGATTTAGTACACTCTACAATACCCTTATTTACAACAGCAATACCCCTAACTTATTTTGTGGTGCTCGTGCTCTGTTTGCAAGAGTAGTTATAACAAACGAATTCAAGCACGAGACATACTTACTCACACATCTTGTTTATGGAACTTCTTGCATGGTGTAGCATAATAATCTCGCATTAACCTAGTCGGCCAGAACAATAAAACATCAAAAGAAATGTAGATCATTTTTATAGGCAGTCAATTGGCAGGAAGATAACAAAAAAAAAACAAGTGATAGAAGCGAACGTTCGATGAAACTCTGGCAGGCCAGACGAAGTGATAGCAGGTGCGCACATGCAACACCTGAAGGTGCCCTAGAGTTTTCGCAACAAAGCGCCTCGTATATAGGGTGGAGTTGAAATGAGGCGTTTATTGTGTACACGATTCATGCACGCCTGTTCCCATAAGCGCTGGCTATTATGCATCTTGGCAACTGCCGGCAAGGTCTCTCTGAACTGTTCATGGTCGACACGTTCCTTGCGTGTACCTTGTATACGAGAGCTTGAAGATGCACGCGGGCTTGGTGATCTATACCTCAGTGGTGCTGTTGACCGGGGCTACTGCTGCGGTGAGGCTTGTAGGCTCTGATGATTAGACAAGTACTCCTGGATCGCGGAGGGGCGTTCTTAATTTTGTGGACAGGGAGCGTTTAGCGAGAAACCCCGAAGGCAGTATTTGCGCATCCGGTACAAGTGGAGAGCTTCACCGCAATGAGAGCACAGAGGAATTCGGTTGACTGTGCGTCATGTGTCAGTCTTCTGGACTCTCGTCTCACGTGGGGTTGGCGTGAACCATGGTTATGGTAGATGTGAAGACGTCGTGATAAAGCAATGTCCAGGTGTTACCCTTAGCACCTCGGCATAGATCGCTGGCTGCACCGGCAACGACGCTTGAGGCTGCCCTTGAGGCTGCTGCTCATGAATTGCGTGCCTGACTTCCTCACGGACCACCTCGGCCAATGAGGGGATTGTTGTTGGGTTGGTGTTTAGACGCTTCCTCTGGAGCTCTTCTCGAACTGCCACCCGCACGATTTCTCGCATGGCATCAGTGCTGTTTTCGAATACTGCGGACACTCGTTCCGCAGATGCGACACTCACTTGTCGGTTGTACAGTCTCGCACGCCGGTGGCGGGTCCTTTTTATAGTTGCGGTCTCGATGCGGGATTCGGCTACGGTGCATGGAAGGCTTGGAACAAAACTGGCGGAAAGCTCCTGGTCGACGCCACGCATCAGATGCGGAAGTTTCTTGTCTTCCCTCATGCTCGGATTAGCCCGGTGAAACAAGCAGACCATATCTTCTCAAGAAGTTGCACCAAAGAGCTCCTGCTATCGGGCATCAGTTACCTCTCACAAATTACTTTCAGCCTTCTGTTTAGTTTCCTGGGCTCGATCAAAAAGATCAACCACATGACTGTTTACGTATCCCACCATGAGCCCGAGAATATAGAGTCAGTCAGCTTTGTGAAATGTTTAAGAAAAATCAATCAATTCATTTCCTTTGCATACACATCAGTAACAAAAATACGGCCAACAAGGTATTGCGCGCACTAGCTGTCCACAGTTCGATAACCGACGTCGAGATAACACTTGTTGCGGCTATTTTTTTTCAAGAAAGTTTGGAAGCATTTCGCGACAGGTTGCTGCGCAACACTTCTATAACAAATATTTGGCCTGCCTTTAAAACTGTCTAATCTCCAGGACACATAGAAACAGTACCCCAAGCATTGGCGGCTAATAGGCTGATCGTTGGATTCGGGTGCGCAAAGCCTAGCACCACCTATATTCCACCAGAGCAGCTATTTGTAACATGTAAAAGAAATCGGGCTACAATGAACCGCGTCATAGAGTTCGTTCATCAACGCCTTGAAGACAGGTATGGTGCGGAATGCTTTTAACAATTCTGTAGACGTTTCTGCCTCGTAATAACTTTTTGGAGATTGCAAACCTGTCCGATAAGGAGGCTCGACATGGCGTCGCTGCAGCTGGGATGTGTCGTTGAAAAATACCTGATGCTCACAGGTATTGGCCGATTTACCGTTGTTTTTGGCTGGCGTAGCCCACGAAGATCGACGCCATGAATAACAACTGCTGGTGCACCATTGCGCGTCACTTGAAAATTATTGACGTTTGTGCTTCCTTAAATCTGAACTGATCTTTTCTTTGGTCTTTATTGAGTGTTGCAGTTGCCTTAATAAGCGTGTTTTGCACTTTTACGAAAGACAATAAAAGGCGTTGTCTCCGTTTAAAAGAGCGTAAGGTTCAGAACGCTGCTTCCAAGTGGTGCTGGAAAACAAATATTTAGAAAATTACACACAGGTCCACGAGAAGTGCAGTTGGGTGATCTCCTTACTCCGGTATTCTACTGAGATTATCGCTACTCGGGTGTGGGCCACCAAGAGCGCTGAGCATCCCAGGTAGATGAGCTGAACGGAGACTCCTTTCAAGCCTCTCTTGCGGGTAAAGGGAAATCACGCGCACTTTGGATATCGATGTTTTGCGAAGTATGCGTATGAGAGGCGACTGTATTTTAATTTTTACTGAGGGAAGTGTCCCGAAGTGGCGCTGAATATATGCACCGTACATATATTCAGCGCCGCTTTTGGTGCCCTTCAAGGGCACCCAAAGATATGCCCTAAAGCACCGTTTATGTTGTATAACCAGTTGTTTACGGCTCGTAACAATATACAGTTATATTTTACCTGGCTTAGAGGGATCAAAGTGCCCGTGCGCAGTAACGTACGTGACAGGTACCGCTTTTCGTGCGCACAATATTTTTCAAATTTAACGTTACCGTGTAAGCGTGGTGTTCGTAGTGAACGTAAACGTAGCGGCGCTCTTGGACGGCCGCTTCAAATATATTCGTGCACAGTTTTCGAAAGATTCCTTTCTGTCGCAGCAAACGACAGCTTAAAATGGCTTCGCATGCCTTCAGTTAGCTTCGGTAACCGAGCATTGCGGATAAGTTAACGTAGTTTTTTTTAAATAGCTTCCGATTCCGAACGTCTGTAAGCCTAACGAGAAAGTCCATCTAAACAAATCGGCAACATAAATGCTTAGGCGTCTTGTACCTTGTTCATATTTATTCACTTCTACGATTACTAAAATAAACCACTAACATAGCTTTCGCTGGCAACACAGGCAAAAATTATCGTCTTCTTTTTCTTTTCATTGTTCTTCAACTTCACCTTCCGATTTCGTTATCATCGGTGCGCTCTTCCTTCTTTCCTTGTAGTTCCATCTGCTTTCGTGGTTCCTTCTTGTTCTCAAAAAAAAGCGAGTAAGTTAAAATCGTACCAGTGCTATCGTACTCTCTCAATATATACTCTGATTTATTTCTTTTTTTACTTCAACAAGATGACCTACACAGCAACTAACTGAGTAAGTCGCGATCTTTTCAAAAGGAAACCATCACAAAACAGACGCCTTGCAATGAGTGTATCCGAGGATATTCATGACCTGATCGTTTGTGGAAACTTTCATTGCAGAAAATACTAGTAAAGATACAACATAGAGTGCTAAAATAAGCTGAGGAGCAAATTCGTGTAAAGGGCTTTTGTTTAAAATAATTGAAATTATAAAGTGTTAACTTTGTGAGAAAAATGAGCAAGAAAGCTGCGAGAAAGCGACAGTGTATACGGTGCTTTATCATAGCACTGTCTCTAGCGAAAAAAAATCATTTTCGAAACACAGAAAGCAGGCTTTGGTAACGTTATTATACTACAGGTTTCTTGTTAGATAACTGTTAAAGACGTCTCAGAATGCATAAATCTTTGACAGATATTCTATGCCATCTGCGAAGAAACTGGCACGTCGGATCGCGCGTTAAAGTCAGGCAATCTAAGGCAGAACACTCAAATGCATGTGAACATGCGCCATGGCGCGTACATCTAAATGTTTGTAAAAACAGTGTGACCTGAAGCGGAGCCGTTTTGTACAAGCCAATGTTGAGGTAAAGTAGGTTGTACGCCTTGTTCGCTCATTGGTTTCGAAGACTCGTTTAGACTGCGCAAAGAAGACAACGCATTGGACACGCAGAACATGCTCACACACACTGACCATGCGTATGTACGTGTTCTATGTGTCTAAAGTGTTTTTTTTCTCGCAGCTTAACTTATCTTCGAAACACGATTGTTATTAGGGACCAATGAAAATCATATTAAAGAATGTCAGCAAGAGGTTGTCACTGTGAGTACTCGGATATCGCAAAGACAATATAAGTTTATTTTGTTGCGTTGGACTAATAGTTGTGGTCGTTAGGAATGAAGCATCTTCGCCTGTTATTAATTTATTGTAACATTCGAATTTTGTATTTCTCGTGAGGAAACATATCAAAAGGGGCATTTTTGTGTTGAGGACGACTAAGAGTTTGATGTCCAGAGCTTGCGAACATTCCAAGGAGCGCTTCCGAAGCTTTGTTTAAAGCATCCGCCCAACAGGGAGGCTTTGTCATGAATGGGCGTGGTTCGTTCAGACATTAAAGGCTGAAAGGGAACATACTGCATAGGTTATTACAATGTGTAGTGATTTCAATGATGCCTTTATTGCTAATACACAAACACAATCATTGCAAACACTTCCGAGTATACAACGTTACATTACATATCGAAGTATTAGTTGGCATCACCAGTTTACTGCCTCACTTATTCATTCCTGTCAACGCTGATAAACCTAGTGGTCATCTGCTTTTATTTACTATTGAGTGAAAAATTTCATTCTCGTCATTACGAAGTTCCCGAATATGAGAGAGTGACTTCACTGCCCTCTAAAATGTGTGCGTAAACAAATTGTTAACGCTTTAGAGCAATGTCCGCTCTCTACCATGGGAGAGCCATAAGCTGTCCCGTACAGTATCTAGTTAATGTTTAGAAAAAGTGTTCGAAGATTTACAATACAGAGAGCAGGGAACAATGCCGATTAATAAGTAACATGGGAGCCAGCGCCCTCAAGCAGCAGCGGTCTGACTGCGAATGGAACCAACATTGATAGTGGTAGCGAATGAATACTTATCTGCGTCCTTCAGTAGGGCGCGAACTGCAGACTTGAATCAGTTGGTATAGGCTCATTAAAATTACAAGAACCTCACATTTCGTGGAACACAGCTGTGAGATTTCATACTCGGCGCAAGCTTTTTTACCCGAACCATTTATGAAAAATTGAATTATGACTTCTAGGCGAAAACACTTCTTTATGTGACCGATTCGAAAGATGATGGCAGACTTCCTCAGCTTCTTGCTTTGCCGTCAATTTGCAGAATGCTCAAGGTTACATTCGTCATGTTTCAGCATTTTTAGCTGACGAGTGAAATGCGAACACAGGACGTTGCCGGTAAGGTATGCCAAAATATGCAATGCTACGCACCGTGCCAGTGCATCAGACGAACCGTTGGACTGACGCAAGCACGGATGGACGAGTGGACGCTCTTCTCTACTCATCATCATTCACTTCCTGGATATGCTGTGATTTTTTTTCTGGGGAGCGCGCTCATTGTAAGGGCAAAAGAGTTTATGAATGTTTCGTATGAGTGTACCTTTTTATAGTTAAGCGCAGACAAGGGCGCCAAAAGGCTCAATAAATATAGAAAAGAAACGTTTTTTTTCCTTTTTCAGGGTCTCGTCATTCCACAATTGTCTATTTTGGTTAAATCTATTTGCTATAATAAAAAGAAACGCAGATTCATTGCCATGTTCGCTGCCCTTTACTGCACGCAGAAGGTGCTTATTTTCCACATTACCCTTTTTTGTTCTATATCTCTACTTTTCTACTACAAATACTCTAGCCGCCTCTTACTCTTTTCTATCGCAACCGAGTTGAGCCTCCCGTTGTCGTCCATAAACTACAATGCTACTTGTAGGCTCGTGTCCAACCGTACACCAGGGTGCATATATCCCCATTCAGTTGGAGATTTCTCCATCATTCCCTCATTTTGCGCACAGCATATGCAGTGTTCTTCTTTGTTGCTAAATGTCGCTGTAAAACTACTCGTTCTGAGACAACTATATCTGGCTTCAAAGAGCAAGGCACTTCGCTTGAGTTATCATAAATTGTCTTCCTCCTTATTTCATATTTGCCTTTTTGTAGTTACTCACTGCTGGTTGTTCATCCATCGCTACCATGCAGTCAATTCTATCTGCCTATCCGACTTTTCATTCACCACTCTTTATTGTCATATCGTTTACACTGCCAGTCATATATTTACTAGTGAGAATCTTAGTTATTTTTCCACTGTGTGCCAAGGCTATTGATACACAACGTATGTAACACTATCTATGTCCGTCTACTCTCTTTGATGTTTCTTGGCTTCTGTTCAAACGTTAATTTGCCCTCAGCTTCCCTCGACTTGAAACTTGTCTATCCAATATCGCCTTTTATAGTCTCAATTGTGGACTTTCTGTGAGCACCAAATGCAAGTATTCCGACAGTCGTTTGATTTACTTTCATTCCTGGTTGCGCCTCTTGCTGCATGCACACCACAGACTTCCCGTTGGTGCACCCCAAGGAAACCTAACATTGCACCGTCTGTAAGACCATGTTGCAACTAATGCGCCTACCGACGATGAGGCCGGAATCCTCGATGAGCCTATCCGCTAAGCAGAATATCTGTGGCCAATGGCTGTGATAACCGCTATCAGCGTCTGATGTGAACAGACGTGTTTCCAACGCGCTCTAACGATATGCACCACTTGGCCGGAGCTTAGCTGTCAAGCCATCGCCGCAGCTGCTTCTGCGATAGCTGTTTGTTCACTCATTACCTACAGGCTGCAGCAGCCAATATCTGGAAAGTTGTTCTCTGAGCTCGTAAGTGGCACCGCCGCCTGACTTTTTTCTGGTGAGCAGTGCTACTAGTATACGCCTGTAAATTTTTTGGGCTTGCATGGGCTCTTCGGAGCACTCTGTGCTCCCAAGCGAGGTGCCCCGGCCAGAGGTCATGGACCTGAATGTTTCAGACGACCTGGCAGCCTCCGGGACACCGCCGACTTCAACGAAGAACTCAGCTGCCGTTACGATGCTTTCGAAGGGGCTGCCGCTGCAGCACAACTGCCGCACTCAGGGAGCTCGAGGAATAGAATAGAACTCAAGGTAAGCCTAAAAAAACTTTTATATGCGAAGCAGATTGTGGCGGAGCTCAATCCGGTGTGCGTATGCACCCGTACTGCGCATGCGTAACAGCTGGCCCAAGCGTCGCCTAAAAGCGCTAACGTGCTAGCGCGCTTCGGCCAGTGTAAAAGCCTGGGCAAGAACTTTGGCCTCTCCCCCTTCATCATCATCATCATCATCATCATCATCAGCCTGACTACGTCCACTCCAGGACAAAGGCCTCTCCCATGTTCCGCCTTATACTCTGTCAGATATGGCGTAGGGAAACAAGATTCAGGGGACGTGCTATGAACCAAAGCATTGTATGCTGCTCCGAACGCTCTCGCACGTGCTAGCACTTTTTTGGCAAGTGGCTGTCTTTGTAAGCGGCTGGTACAGTTCAAGGCCACCCTAGCACTAATCATAAAATTAGCGCTGAGGTTACATGCACACTAGGAGTGGCGTAAGTCGTAATGTGATTTGAAGGAAACGACCACAGTATGAACAGCCGGCTCAAAAGTCATATGGTTACGTTATGCACCACCCGACGCCTTTTCGAAAGGTGATCGGCAAGCTGTGATTCGATCTTCCTAGATTTTCATCAGTCATTAGCTGCTGATCAGTTCTCTTCAACAAATGTACTGTGGTGGTGCACTTGGCTGGCCCCGCCGCGGTGGTCTAGTGGCTAAGGTACTCGGCTGCTGACCCGCAGGTCGCGGGTTCAAATCCCGGCTGCGGCGGCTGCATTTCCGATGGAGGCGGAAATGTCGAGGCCCGTGTGCTCAGATTTGGGTGCACGTTAAAGAACCCCAGGTGGTCAAAATTTCCGGAGCCCTCCACTACGGCGTCTCTCATAATCATATGGTGGTTTTGGGACGTTAAACCCCATAAAATCATTCAATCAATGCACTTGGCTGCTCAATCGCGTTCTGCGATTCCACCGATGGTGACGATCTGGACACTCAAGGCCAGGCAGCGCAATGCGTTGCCGAAAAGCAGCGTCTTCACGTCGAACACAGAACAGCTGGCGAGTACACCCTTGCTGGAATGTACTGTACTGTTGCCCGTGCGCGAAACATAACTCTAATTCATAAAGTGTACCGCGGGAACGATGATTGCTGGCCATTAAAATTTTCAATTTTCAGCCTATTAAGCAGCGAGTTTCCCATGTGATATGGAAGCTATATACTACCAGCGTATTTGATATAATAAAATTACTATTATTGATAACAATGTTAACATTATTAGGTTAATTTTTGGGGTGTATTTACCGAAAACAGGCCTTAACTGTCAGAAACTTCGTAGTGGAGACGCCGAAAATTTGCCTAAAAATTTGATCATCTGGAGTTTTTTGTGACACATTTCAACCCAAGTATACGAGCCTGAAACATTTTCAACTTCATCAAGTGTGGAACAACATTTCTCACACATACCTTTGTGAAGGTTCATCGCTGTGCAAGCGCATGACCAAATTCTTACCAAAACCAGGCGAACACCCACACGTGCAACAGTGCGCGGATAACAAACTGGCGCTTCCCTTTATAATTTTGTTTCAAGAGGCGAATCTCCTTAAGGTCGAGGCTTTTCAGTCGGGGGCGTTGGCAGTTGTTGTAGCTGTGATGAGTATGACTGTGACGACAATAAAAATAAAAATATGGACGATGATAATCATGGACAACGACCGGCGTGTCCAATACATGACGTCTCATTATTACTCTAGGATGCATTTTCAAGCACTCGAAACAATCAACAACCACCAGGTAAACGTGCACAGACCTTGACTTTGAAAACTTCAGGATAGATTAGATAACACAAAGGGGTAATAACGAAAGTAAAACGCAATTCACAGCTAAAAAACATAACCTTTATGACAAGTAAACTTTGTATATGACTGTACACCACTTTGTCACTAATTTACATGTGTAAGTAGTCGATAATATATGTTATTTATTTCAACACCACATAATCCCACTTCTTCGTCCACTTCAATTCGAGGATATGCCATGCGCTTTTTTCAGCTCTCTAAGCTTGCAGTCTGCCCAACGTAAAATTTCCCACATGACCGGTGGAGCCAGTACGATTTCCGTTTCTTGCATGGGGTTAGGTGTAATCGGGGATCTTTGTCACGGCGCTGTGCTTTGTGAGCTGTTAGGTTGATATGCCTGCCAAAGTTTCCCAGCTTGTATATATATATATATATATATATATATATATATATATATATATATATATATATATATATATATATATATATATGACGCTATGAAGAAAGGGCGACGTGGCCTGGCTCATACGCCATGTTTATTCCGTTCTGACTTCTTCCTCCTCTGCTTCTACCAACCATCGCTTCATACCTCACATGATTCCCCCTCCCCCCGAAAGATGGCACTGTTTATAACCTATGAAAAATTGAAGAAGCCAATAAACAGACAATGTCCAAATTCGCAGTATCACGTCCCGACGGAGTTCCATGGTCTCTTTAAGTCTTCAAGCCCGAGGGAGCAGTCCGGTAAACTATAACAACTCTGATGGGCGAGGCTGACTGTTGCGTTCCGGACACAGCGGGATACACGTGGATACTGACAGTACTGCTGGAACTCTTGTTCGGGCTGACCAAGGATGGAACGCCTTGTTGCATCGGCAGCTCGGATGTCGTCGGGGTTGTATTTTTCGCCGTGAATGGTGCAATCCTGATGCTTCTTGCTTGCGTGCTTCTCGACAGACTGTGATGGAGTGCCTGAGTGTTTACGGTTTGCAAGCAGTGCTTCCGCGTCTTTCTCGGCGCTTTCTGTGGTGTTGCAGTCGGCGGAATAGCAGGCGCTGGGAGCGTTTCTGGCGACTTTTCTTTGTCCGAAAGTGTCTGACGCGTTGTTGGTTTGGAGATCCTATTTTTCGATGTTCTTCAACTGGTGAACGTGCTTTCATTAAATTTGGCGTTCGTCGATGCCCTCGTTGCAGTCTCTCTCGTTGTTTTCTGAGTTAGTGAACTTAGTTTTGCTTGCTTTGCTGGTGCTGCTCAGGAGATGGCTGTAGTGGCACCAGTTCCGGAATGGGGCATACATTTCGTTCGGTGTTTGACGCGTCCTGTAGACAGCTGATGCATGGTGAGCTGGTGTCTTGCTTATCGGGCATAGTTGGTAGTGTGCCATCATTATGATCTTCAAAGACTTCGGTAAGGTGTTGCAGTATGGACGCTTCGGACAGACAGCTGCGTGCGAGGTTTGGTGTATGTATTACTTCTGCATTTTTTCGATTCTTATAGCTGTAAGCACTGTATGGGGATACCACAGGTGACGTGGCATTACTTGGTTTTAACTGCAGATTTTGGCAAGACTGTGGTGCCGTAGAAATGACACGAAGCTCTTCAGGGGCTTCTTTTTCGCTGTTCACGGCGAGTAGTTCTTGCGCCTGGTAGCGTGCGACGTTCGATGCGTCTGAGCCTTCTGTTTTGTTTGGACTCTCTAAAGTGGGTGCACCGCACGGTGCTGAATGAACATGTCCGGAAAGAGCATGGCTTGACAGGGTATTTTAGTAAAGCGTTAGGTCGTCTACCGAGGTCGCGGCGTCCTTATGAGGCGAATGGTGAGCGATAGGAGTGCTTGAAAAACCGCGTGACGAAAACCCAGGTGGTGGACCACGCATGCGAGACGAATATTGAAGGGCATCAGGTGGTTGAGCAACGTCTCGGGTCATATGCTGAAGCAATGACTTCGGAAATGCTGACTTTCGTGCAGAAGAGAGGCGCGCTTGGCGGTTAGGTTTTTTCCAATATACGCATCGCCTTCTGTAAGTAAACTCACGCGCCACTTCGTCTTGAGGCAGTTGTAGATCATATATATATATTTATATATATATATATATATATATATATATATATATATATATATATATATATATATGTGTGTGTGTGTGGTTTGATGAAAGTCAGGGAGGTGAACCAGAAAACAAGTGTCTGGTTTGCTACCCTGTACTGGGGAAAGGAAAATAAGAAAATCATGCGTACGTATGGCATGGTTCCATACTTCAGAGATGTCATGGTGGTTACGTTTGGTGTCGAGAAGGTGGCTGTACCAGGATTCTGACAAAGACATCAGGAGGTGATCTAACTAGCCTGCTTGTGGAAGTCAATTCTTTCGGCAGTATAGGCTGAAACCCAATAAAACATGGAGATTATTTGCTCAGAGTATTGTCGAGGTAGTGTATTACGATACCCACATGTTAATTGCTTTGTCACCGGCCCTCGCACGTGCACTCTTTGCCTTGTCACATCGCACGCCGATGAGCGGCACTCGAAGAGGTGTACCTCGAGGCGACGAACGCAGAGCAGCGAAAGAAAGCTCGAAACTAGGAAAGCGGTCCTAGTAGTTTCATGCACAGCCACGCTGCCAGAAGTATTTCGAGCCCCATGAGTGCTTTAAGAGCCCTTAAAAGCGCCGTGCACTCCGGAATAGACATTAGGGTGTGAAAAAAACAAATTAAATAAGTTCTCTGCAGTAAGGAGCATGGCTTTGCTCTGCCGGTACTACAACGGCGTGCGATCATTGTGTTATTAGTATAATTTGATGGCTTATGACCACGATACTAACTCCTTTATGAAGGATTCATAAAGCTGTCCTGGTTCTGCACGTGCAGAGTGACTCGTTTAGAAAACCTTTGTTTACAATTTGCACAAAACTTTAAAATTTCGTAACATTGTATTAGTAGAAGGCACACAGACATCGGCACATCTACTTACCACGGCAAACATAACTATGTTGTAGGGAATAAATCATTACTCCAAGTTTCGTGGCAGACGTGGCATGCTTGTACAAAAGAACACAATTGGATGTCATGACACCATGAATACATGGTACAACGATACAATAGATGCAGTGAAACACTATTTGTTGCAAGCGAAGTATGAGCAAATACTTGACGGGCGCTGTGTTGCACCACGTCAGTCGAAAGTGAATTGTGCCTTTTGACATCCAACATATTTGAAACAGTACGACGGATGCCACAACAACTTGTGCTCTCCTAAGAAAAAAATCTCCCCGGAAAGTAACGTTCACCCCAATATCGGCCACAAGGAATCCGGTGGCAATTCCCAGGCTTGGCGTCGCATCAGTTTTGTCCAAGGCTGAATAGCCCTGCAACAAATATCAAAAGGAACCGAGAAGCGCTCACGCGGAAGTCGGCCCAACCCGCGAAAACGATTGTTCGCACTCCCTGTCTTTGAAAACCAGAACGAACCGCACGCCTGAAACGCCGGGTGACCAAACATTCAATTGGCGCATGTCGATTGTCCTCAACCATGACGCAGTTGGGGCAACATGAGGTGTGTACCACCTGCCATCGTTGCAAGCGATACCGAGTTGGTAGCAAGCCCCAGCCTAACTGCGAAACAAAGTAAAAGAGATGGCCTGGCAACACAGCTATAGCCATTCGTTTCCGTGGGCGGTTCATTGTGGACTGACGATGCTGGAGCACTAAGGGCCCAAGAAGAGCACCCATTGTGTCCACCACTTCAGATTCTGTGACCTCTATTTCTGGGCACGCAGCCTCTAAACGCGGTAATTGGTCAGAAGGGTTCGACACAAAGAAAACAATTAAGTTTATTGGGGAGTACGGTCAAATTGGGTATCCGCTAAGCAAACACGTAGTAATGGCACCAGATGGTAGAGACCTACTGCCTGAGCTGGCGTACCATCAATGCATAGCATTGGCAATAAAGTGCGGAGGCACAAGGTAGACGCCGTGACGGAAACGTAGGGAAATGCAAAACCCCCTTGATCTCGTGGTTGAGTCAACGCCGGGCGAGATACCAATTTTGAGTCACCAGAAAAGAAAAAGGAACTGAAGCAGTTTGAACTTTCTTGAAGACGTAGAGTGGAGGTATTAGAGTACGACAAAGACAGCGAAATTTCCCGAGGTAAACCGATCGAGATAAATACCGGCGTTCCAAGAGGGGGAGGTTAAAGTGTCCGGCAGCTTGTGCATTAATTTGAAGAGCTTTTACAAAGGATGACCAGATGCTGTCACATACACAAATCTTGTTGAAAGTGACACCTAGTATGGTAATATTAGGAGACCACTGTAAAGGAGACGCGATGCTGATACGACCTTTGGGGTAGCCTATAAAACAACATTGGCTCTCAGAAAAGTTAAACCTTGTACGGGAGATAATGCCGAAATCATGGAAAATATTAACTGCATGTTGCAGCGACGTTTCATTCTGTGCATATAAAATAATATCACATGCATATGCAGTGACTCTTACTTGAGTGTTACCAGGTAGGTGTAAGCCTGAAATCTGAAGGTCGCTTTCGATGGCCCTTAAGAAAGGCTTTAATGCAAGGATAAATGGAACTGGGGAGAAGGTAAACCCTTGACAGACCCCAAGCGTCTCTTGAAAGGGTGACTCTCAAGTAAATCTAGGTAAAAGGTACTTTTTAAATTCTTGTGCGTCGCGTGAGCGAGCTTATTGAACCTGTCGGGGAATCCGAAAGCATGTAAACCATTTCATAAGTATTGATGTCTTACAGAATCGAAAGCCTTTTCCTGATCTAAGCAAACCAAAAGCATTAAGACACCGGGCAATAGTGTACTGAATAATGTAACACGTTAACTAGGTATCGCTGTGTATTTCTCGGCGTGCAACAGAACAAACTTGGTGGAGAGCAGTTATTGATGAAGGTACGGACTTATTCGGCGCACTAGGATGTTGGCCAAGTGCTTGTAATCTACATTATTCAGGGTAATAAGGCACCGATCTTCTGGTCGCGTGAACATTGGGTATTTCTTGTAGACTAGTGTTCTACGGCCTAAATTTATGGAAAGCGTTCGGAAGGGTTTGATCTCAGAAACGCTTGCGAATGACGCGTAAAATGAATGTGCCAATCATAGGTAAGAAGCGTACACAAAACTCAGCAAGTGGTCCGTCGGGCCCGCGACTGAACTCTTTTTCACTGCGTTTGATGCCCTACTGTTGCCTGAAAGGAAGGGAAGCTTGGCACCCGAAAGCACCACGTCCCAAAGTATGTAACGCTCAGCGACGGTCGTTATTCCAGCGCACGCCACAACCATCAAATTCAGGACAGCTCAAGCAACCACAACAACGGCAGCAGAGCTCGCAGCGCCTTGCGCTCGCTGCGCTGCGTTTCATTACCGACCAAAGCACGCAACGGTGGACGATTTTCTGCGACTGTAAGGCGGCACTGCAGTCACTTCTGTCAAATCTACGCCGTGGTCCTAACGAGCAGTTGGTGTTTGAAACAGCAGAAATGCTACACCATATAACAGAGAAAGGGCACCACGTTATATTTAAGTGGTTGCCAAGCCACTGTGGAATCATCGGTAACGAACGAGCTGATCAAGCTGCCCGTTCCGCCCATACAGAAGACAAAAACTAGTCAATACCTCTCTCAAGGACGGACGCTGCTAGGAGGCTCCGCATGCTCGCTCACCAACGCTCCATGGCTCTTTTGAATGAGCCTTTCTTTACGCATGCAAAATTACGATCCCTTGATCCAACGTTAAGCATACAGCTTCCAACAAAAATTCGACGAGATGACGCTATTGCTCTGTGCAGACTATAGTTGGGAGTCGCGTTTACCAGTGCGTACGCGTTCCGCATAGGTATGGGCGACACCGCCGACTGTGCACACTGCGCAGATGAAGAAACCATTCGACGTATCCTGTGTGACTGCTTGAAAGACAACCTGGAAAGACAACAGCTTTCCAATATACTTGACAGGTTAGATGTTAGATGACCAGCCGCTGTCAGAAGAAAGTATACTGCGCCATCGTCATGACTCATCGTCACAGAAGAAAGCCGTGCAAGAGCTACTGGGCTTCTTGCGAACTACTGGCCTGTCGGAACGCCTCTGAGTGGCCTGATTTTGTGCGTGCGTGTGTGTCGGTGTTTTTCTCTTATTTATTTTTTAGCTCTCCCTTTCTCTTTCAACGCCATATTCCCCAACCCCAGTTTAGGGTAGCATACCGGGTACTAGCATCTGGTTAACCTCCCTGCCTTCCTTTTTCTCGTTTCTCTCTCTCTCTCTCTCTCTCTCAGCAACCCTTAATCATCCAGTTACGTTTACTATGGTAGGGTTTCTGCCCTGGGGCTTAGGATGCGAACACTCGTTTAAGAGAATTTTATTTCCGGATGTATCATACACTGCTTATGTGCACACAGAAAAATGGTCAATGGTGAACAATTTGCATGTACAATGCAAGCTGTTGTATACAGCGAAAAGAACTTATTGCATATGCAGTGACGTAAAATGCAAAATTGTACAACAGAGACGGGACATTCACAACATCGAGATGATTAAACTTAAATAAATAGTAAGGCTATGTGAACAAACATAAGGGCGTCATTCACAGTGTAGGGTGATGTTTAGCTTTCACCTGTTGGGACAGTTTGCTCTCGCGCTCAAGAACAATATTTCACAAAAAGGACATGTTTCTAAGGAAGAAAAGGAAAATACACACTGTAATGTCACAGTGGTACAAGCTCTAGCCCACTTCCTCATAAGGGGAGGAAAGGAATGGACCCTCTGTTGTTTTTTACGGTAATAAATCGCGTAGACCAGCGTCGGAGGAAAGCGTCCTCTCCCAGCATGAATAGTTGTGCATTAAGATACACTCACCGCTGACATTCTAGACGTCGTGATCCCACCCAAAGAAGTGTTGAAGTAGACACTGCAGTCCTTATATGCCATTCCCCAGCAGAGCACAAACTGCAGACATGAGTCATTATTAGTGCGCTTGTTAAAATCATAAAGCAGTGAATTTTTATTGGCTAAAATTGGTGACATATCATACGTGACTCATGCTTTTTTACCAAGTAACTCACAGAACACAATTGCGCGTTCTAGATGTCAACATTTTTATAAGTCAATAATCGGTTAGGTGATGTCAGACATCCTCCGCTTCCGGCGAGTTCGTGAAATGATTTGCAACCGCAAGCATTTCTTTGCCCACTGGACAAGAAAACTGTTGGTCTGCCTCTCTGTTCCTTAACGACGTAAGATGACCACTGTACTCAAGCGCGTAAATGAATGAAACAAAATAAATGTTCCCACGCCGAAGGCAAGTGTCTTAACAAAAGGCGTGCACACCCATGCTTGCTCGCAATTTGTTGTACCTGTGATGAGAAACGTATTTATGGAGAAAGGAAAGCCTGTAAGTTTATAGTGGCCCCCCAAGACTTTTCAGGACCTCATTGTTTCGCAAGTCTTATTAGGGGGTTGTTTAGACGAAAGGCTAAATTGATTAGTGCCGTAAAAATGGCCATGACAGGGGCGCGTTGTTGAGGGTTATTCGGCCTAGAAAAGTTCATGTACATTAAAATGAACGCCTAACACAACTCAGTTTTGCGGAAAAACCTGAGCACGTTTCTCTCGCCCTGTGGTGTACGACGCCTGCCAAACGGAATGAACTGAAATCTCCTATTTACAAGAAGAAGCATGTCATATGTCCTGTTAGTTTAGACGTAGTGAGGACTCCGTTGCAATGGTAACAAATCAGAACCAAACTAGAATATACATGTATTGTTAGGGACCCGTATAAAGAAACTAATTTTAATATCCTCGAGCGAGTGCAGCGAAAGGCAGTTAGATTTATATCTAACAAATTCTGTAGACAGGATTCACCCACAAAACTTATGAATGCTAACCGCATTGAACCACTCAATATGAGAAGACAGAAAGCAGACCGGAATTTCTTAAACTAGTTTACACGAACAATACACCCCTAAACACACTATTATATCTGTCGCCCCTATTAACCCGAACCACTCGTCCCTGTGGACCAGATAGATGCCTTAACACCCTACTTCACGTGATTAAATACATTTGAAAACTCTTTTTTTCTTCGTACAATAACTGAATGGAATGGTGTAATCGAATAGTCACCGAAATGCCGATTGTTATTTGTTTGTATAGCGTTTCACCAAATGTATTTACTCTATTTCTGTATTACTGTTGTTGTTTCATTTATTCTTTTTGTTTTCGACATGTTAACTGTTGTACCATTTTATCTGCTCACCCTGCTTGGCCCACGTGTCAACAAAACTTGATGAATGAATAAATAAATAAATAAATAAATAAATAAATAAATAAAGTGGCAATTAAGCACTTGATGCACACCCTCAAACAAGACGCTAATAATGATATACCTCCTGAGGTGCACCTCGAAGAGATCGACAGCTCGCTTCACCACATGGGGAAGGCAAAACATTCGCTCCAAATGACGTCGAAGAGGCAGAAACACAACAAAAAGCTAGGAAAACGCATACCACATCTTATTACAGAGATAGGGTTACATGGCAAACTACTAACCCGGCCACGTTGGGGTGATACCAGCGATGAATGGACAGGCCGTAAACTCTCGGCAAAACATGGCATTTTCTCTGATTCCTGCTTGATCCGGAAGACAACAAAAGGGCCCACCGACAAGCGATCAACAAACTGAACCATGGGTACAGGGCACCACAGAGGAGTTTCTTAGCGCGGTAGAGCTCAAATAGGTCTCTCAGGCTCCTCCTGCTCAGCGGCACCAACATTACACTAGCCAGGTCAACACCACTGTAGACAAAGAATTCACCGAAGCGAAGCGAATATTCGTGCCGCTCTGCGAAAAATTAACACAAAATTTACACCAAGTCCTGACACCATAATGAACAAGACGCAGCGTAATCAATCTTGACGATGAGTCGATTACACACATCATAGATTACATTAAATGTTGCTGGGTCCCCGCTGTGAAGGAAGACCCAGGTAATTCTTATTCGTAAACCAGACAAAACACTGAATACTCACAATTTTAGACCCATCTCTTCAACATTTTGCATGGGCAAATTGATGAAACATGCTTTCCCGGCTAGACGAAGTTACCTCGAAAACAACGGCATTTTTCCACACACCATGATTGGCTGAAGCAGGCATCTTTGAACGCAATGATGTCATGTTTCAGCTCAAGCACCGCATAATAAACAGTACAGGACGCTCCACTAATGCCATACTTAGTCTTGATTTCAAGATGGCTTTTGACACAAATACAAAGCATCTTTATAGATCACATAAACGCCATTTACTTGTGGCTCCGTACGTATACAACTTACCGTTAGCTCTTGCGGGCTAATGCTACGCCCAGAACGCCCAGTAAATTATCGCACGCTATTCGGAAACATCCTACAAGCATTTTGAACTCCATAAAAGCATTTCCGATTCCATCGAAAACGCTGGAAAGTTTTTTTTACAAACATTATACTTTTGCGCAAATTCAAGGAAGCTCGTTTTCGTGGTAAGCTGCCGTAATAGATTTTTCCCCTTTCCGAACGTCCAACATAATCTTCCACTGTGCACTGCCTGTCACGTGGGGCACACCGTCCGTATAGGTGGTTTCATGTTGCCCTGTCTTTTACCTACACTGCCTCCACGACGGAACACACGAAACACAATCACACTTGTCACGGTCTAATGTTTTTTATGTGCGTTTAGAAAAACTTTATTCTATCAAGGGACGCAACAACCCTAAGGAACGAGTGTCTGTACGACAGGCACACGAAGCTCCTCAAAGCGGCACCCGTTTGTCCCTCCTAGTCGTAGAAGTAGTGTGTAACCAGTCTTACATTTTGACCTCCAAGGTGGTGCCGGTGGCAGATTTCTTTTGTGCGTTGTTGAACAATGAAAATTCGCAGCGTGCGCGTTAACTGAATGCTGATTTCTCCTGTCTCTCATTCCCCCTTAGTAGCCATCGGCATGTACATTGAGCCCTATCTGACAATAAAGGGTTGCTACGTTATACTCGCCGGGCATAACCTCTTTGGTTTTAGAAAGGTTTAGCGAGCGTTGGGCCGCAGTGCCATGAATATAGTGAACTAGTAGTATATACCATGAACTCGAGGTGGTTAAAGGTGGGAAGTAGACACGAAGCGCAAGCCGTAAGAAAGTGTGCGTGTGCCTCCTCTCGTTCAGTCCTTGGAATGTCCGCTGGATGGCGGTGCTTCTATATGAGGAATATATGATGAAAAAATGCGAGATGGTGGTACTTGGAATGTTGAATAAGTGGACGAACGGACACACAGACAGATGCATGGACGGACGCACGGATGGCTGCTCGGACGGATGGACGCATGGACGGACGCAGGAGCGGATGCATGGACGAAGGCAGGGACGCACGAACAGACGCACGCACGGACGGGTGGATAGACGCACGGGCGGCCACACAGACGCACGCATGGACGGACGGAAGCAAGAACGAATAGACAGACGGATGCTTAGCCCCACTCTTCATCATTCACTCCGTGGATATGCTGCCATTTTTTTGGTAAAAGTGTAAAATAGATTCGCTTCGTTGACCCTCCTAATATATTAAAAACCCTCTAAATAAGACAACAGGTATAGAGATTTACTTACAGAAAGGCACAGATGTTAGCCTGATGTAGATTTTGCTCTAGCCTGCTAATCTACCCAGGAAAGCATTATTGGAAGAAAAAAGAGTAATGAATGTAATAATTGCCTGTTGTTCAACTTCCCAACAACCACGACATAATCGTAAGGAAGCGGAGGGCTTCGGAAGTTTGAACTATCAGGTGTTCCTAAACGTACACTGACCTCGTTCAGTGTACGAACCGCTACCAGTTCATGTTCATCGTAATGTGATCACTGCGGCTGTGATCAAACCCGTGCCCATGCGGTCAGCTGCCCAGCACCATGTCCACTATTTAACCATGGCGGATAGTAGTGAATGACCATGAATAAGTATAGAGCAGGGTTCCAGTTCTCACTATGTTTACGCCTCGTTAGTGAAGGTGTGCTGTCAACCTTATCCAATAATCGATTATGTGAAGTAGCCTGCGCGGGATTCAGCAACACACAACATAAAATCTTTAGGAGCAATGTAATCATGTGTTCAGCGAAATGTGTCCTCGCTGACCTTTAGGTGTCCTGTATTTTTGCGTGGCTTGCTCTTAGCTCTATGAAAACAGAAATGAAATATGTTCATGGGAAGGTGGTGAATTACAAAGGTAGACGTAGAGACATCAGTTCATCCCTTGCTTCTTTTATTTGACCCCCCCCCTCCTGAAACTGCAGGTCAAAGCCATAATACTGTAGCGGCAAACTAACGTGTTCAATGCCAGGTTCAACAAACTGTTGAAGTGTGTCTGATAATCTGTTTAGTTGAATTGTA